>NC_084663.1:128117133-129357966 GCF_028389875.1 Rhea pennata
TTGCAGTAGATATCATACATTTGGAATGCTATCAGAAATAAAAGTCTTAGGGGAAGTCAGCAATGAAAGTAAATTGAACCAAACCTGAGTGCTGAGAGAAGATCTGAAGGTTTGTCACTGCATTGCCTACAGTATCCAGGATGATATTCTTATCACAGTCACATTGCAAATCAATGGTAGTATCACAGTCACGTTACAAAGCAGTAGTAATTTTGAAAGGAGGACTGACTAGAGAGACAGTACGTGAACAGATGTACAGTTACCTACTAGGCTGTTTAAAATACTTTGAAAGAGTTTTGACTGTTATGAAGAGGAGATCAGAAGCCACAATGTGTAATTAATGACATAATAAATTCTGCAGTCTGTCTCAGTTCTTCTTGTTTGTTGTCAGGCTTAATCATTCACCTGCACATCTGCTTGTACAGGCCACTGTTCTGTGCCTAGCTACATACTGCCATCTCATACGAGTCAGGGAAGGTTGACAGACAGTAAGCAAAGGCTTTTCTAGAAAATGACCACCACATCTCATTTCTAAATAAAGTGAAGTTAAATTGTCTTTGGCAAAAGGAATGATTTCCTGTCTTATTAGAGCCCTCATCTTCTCTGTGAAGGGCTCAATAACAATTAAGAGAGTAGATGTTTTCAGGTAATTATAGGGCAAAGATTCTTTACCCTTGCTTTTGTCATAAAAAAGGACAGGAGTAATTATTTCTGAATGCGACCATTTCTAGCTGAATTGATACAACTGCACAATTCAATTCAACTATGCCTGTGGAAACTCAATCGTGTTTTGTATTTCATTTCTAATTTACATGGTAACAGGCCAATATGTGCTATGCAAAATTATTTTTAGTGTGACTTTAATAATGGCTATAGTAATGTTAACTTTGTTATAGTAAGCAAATTATGACATAACAAGTATTATATTATTAGCCACTTTTTTTTCATTAGGGGTCGAACAGGAAGGATCCGTGTCTTATCTTTCAAAACTGGTGTTGTATCCCTGTGTAAAGCACATCTGGAAGATAAGTACCGATGTAAGTAGTGTCATTTTTTGATTTTGTAATTTGTTTATTTTCTGTTTGCATTTCTCCTATTCACTACATAAATATTTAAATAGCATACAGAGAGATTTTCTTGGATGGTCTAGATTCACAGTGTGTTAATTTGTTCCACATTGTATTTTTAAACTGTTTATTTGGTGTAGCTTTAGGCAGATGCTAAAGCACATCTACATAGAGAAAAATGCGTGCCCGCATATTTGATTGGACAAATTGAAACACTGAGCATTTTCCACAGAAAGGTATTAAAACACTTCTGCTGAACAAAGCGTAGAGAATGTATAAACAATAAGATGAAGATTCATTCAGAAAACAATGTTGATATACAGAACATCATTTCACCATTTTAAAATACATTATCTCTTTAAAATGATTTTTACAGTGGGGATAGAGCCTTATTATGTACATTATGTTTAAACAGAGTTCCTTTCTTTAAATAAAGGTATGCAGCATGTTGGGGTTTTTCTTTTGTTTTAATTCTGTAACTTCAGCTTCGTATATTTGTGTGTGTGTGTGTATATCCATATAATATTCTGCATATTTTAATGGACCAAGTCCTGAAATATTTGGAAAGAGAAGTTAGTATATGTTTCAGTTGACTAATGAATGAATGAGTTCGCAGTGAGGCTAGAGTCTGGAAAAGATCTGCAGATAAGTAATTTCCAAGGGTAACTTTGGTTAAATTAAATCGTATCACTTCAAAAAACAACAACAAAAAAAACCCTTCAGGATTTGACCCAATATCAGCTTTTCATTTATTGTTATTTTGTTGCTTTACTACTGAAAGTTGAAGAAAGCTGAAGAAGAAAACAGTTATTATAGAGTCTGTACATAAGACTATAGAATCAGATCAGATTATAGAAATCAGTATGAATATCACAGTTTAGATCTTTCGATGTTTCCATGTGTTTTTTGTGGAAAAAGTATTTTGGAAAATTTTTTAAATTTACAAAAAATTATTGGATACAACTACATAGATATTCTTAAAGAAATTCATGAAACTGATACTTCCTGAGGATTTTAAGTTATTATGAAAAACGTTTGTTCATATTATTAGAATCTCCTGTAGAGTATACACATCGAGGTGTATAATCCCCTTTTAACATTGTAGAGCATTCTTAATAGCTTAATGATGGATAAATTGAAAGCTGAATAATTTGTGGTAGAGGAAGGAATTTTCTCTGCCACACTGTACTCTGGCTCTGCCATCTGCACCAAAGTCCTACTGCTCTTGGAGTGATACTGTTGCTTCTGATGCAATCCCACCCTATAAATTCTTTCCCCTCTCATCTCTCCAGCAGAGCAGAGTTGGTTCTGATACAGCAAAATTTTTCAGAATTGCAGAAGCAATGGAAGGATTTTTCCCAAAATTATGTATTATAAGCACAGACTTGACAGGAGTGAAACTCTTGTGATTTAAAAGTAGTCCTTTCTCTATCTGTTCCTTTGTTCCTTCTACAGACACATCGAAAACAGATGTCAAAGTTATGCTAGGAAATCTCAAACAGTGCTGGAGCAACTATATAACTGTATCCCAGTTACAGGGTGAAATATTAAGAAGACTCCAAAAAAAAAGCATACTATTTTTATGCTTTTACTTTTCTTTTTTTCCTGTTTTTCTTCTCTCTCTCTCTCTTTTTTTTTCTTTTTTAAAAACTCTTTTTGAAAAGTAAGCAGAATTTATTCAGGTCATATTCGTCAATGGAGATATTACCAAATAAATATTTCAGTTAATACTAACCTGATTTTTCTTATTATTACAAACTCTAAAAACCTCCTCGATGTATATGTAGTATAACTAATTCCCACCAAATTAAATTGAGTTTATGGAAGGATGATGAAAGTCCTGTAAGGATTCTTTCCTAGAATGGTATAATAATAGAACATGATTTAAAATGATGTTCATTTCAAAATGAAAACTTAATATGATATTAGCATCCTCAATGTATAGCAGGCTCTATAATATTGTAATGTTTTTCTATCATTTTAGAAATAGTCCTGAATTTAAATGTTATATAACTAATGTTATATAAAAGTTAGGGAACTCTTGTTTTTCAGATCACTCATCATCTGAAGGAGAACTGGTTCTCTGAGTTGTATATTTATAGTGAAGAATTGAAAAACTAGTGTATATTGTATGAGATTGTTTTACTGATAAACTATTTTTAAAACATTTACATTGCTGTGGATCAAAGATCCTGCTGTTTAGATAATCATATTACAGAATCATAGCTGTTATCATCAGTAATGCCAAATGCGTTATGTTAGAACGGTCTTTCTTCACAGATACAAGCCTATAATGTAATGAACAGTAGACCGCGTCCGTGTTTGTAGAAAGAGAGGCAGCCAAACTGAGGAGGCATTTATGTTCTTGTCCATCAAGGCTATTTACTGCACTTGCGAGCCTTTGAAATGAAGTAAATCTGCAATGTTTGCTATATCCCACTTCTCATGCTTTAACACCAGTGCCCTTTTTGTTTCCCCAGACCTGTTCAAGCAAGTGGCAAGCTCCACGGGCTTCTGCGACCAGCGCCGGCTGGGGCTCCTCCTGCACGACTCCATTCAGATCCCCCGACAGCTGGGAGAAGTGGCCTCCTTTGGAGGCAGTAATATTGAGCCAAGTGTCCGAAGCTGCTTCCAGTTTGTAAGTTTGTGTTTGCTCAATTTCAACTTTCTGCTTTGTATTTTCTTTTAGTCCAGCCTTTCCATTTCTAAGAGGATTGAAAATACGGAAGCAGGACTGGGGTTCTGAGGGTTGCTTAGTGGATATTTTCTCTGATATATTAACTGTTTTCTTCGCAAAATGTATTTGAATTAGTCTGTTTATTTGTAGGCCCCATCTTTGCTAGAAATGTGGCAGTGATAGAAATAGTTACCAGGAAGGCCTGTAGTGTAACTGAACCCTACAAGCAGGTTAAGTCTTTAGTTGTGGCAAGTTCAGGTTTTACACTTACCTACTGCCAGCAGCAGATCAGTGTTTATTTCCTACCATGTAGATGAACAGAAGTAGTTAATCTAAATATTTTGCATGTACATACCAATGCAAGCCAGGTGCCCAAAAGAGTGATAATACTAATGCTGACACTACAGTTTAGTCCTGCTTTCAAGGGGTGACAGCGCCTGATGAGTTTCATTGTTTGAATGGGTAAGGCCATTTTTCCTTAAATAGCACTAAAAGAATTTCTGTCCTATCTGTTGAGGAATATGCAGTGAAGTCTAGGTACTTTTTCAATTTTGTAAACTGTTTAATTTGAAGAGGAAGAGATTAAGGGAATTATTCATCTTTCCCCTAAGAAACAGCAAAATGCAAAAGATAATTGCGTAAGGAAGAGGTAGTCAGCTGCTCGTTGTGTGATGGGGGGGAGCTAATGTATTATCTGGGATAACTCTCAGTACATCTTCTGCATTACAATTGAAGAGTAGGTGGTCTTAAGTACCCCTGTTTCTCAGTCTCCTAACTGTCCCCCTCATTTTTTTTTTCCTCCTGCTCAAGTTTCATTATGTAGCAGTTTGGGTTCTGTAATAAGCAAAGCATAGCAACTGTTTTCAATGAATATCAGTGTTTGGAAGTAATCTTCAATGATAGTGTATAAAGAGAATCTAATTCTAAAATGATTACAAATGTTGAGTTGTGATTAGGCATTTTACTTATTCATTTCTATGATTTTTTTTAACTCCTTTTGTCGGATCAATTCTACAACATTTGTATTTTCCCACTTCATCCGTGTCTTAACCTTCCATAATTCTGATCTGCCTTTCTCATTTCCAAATTAATGCTTTATAGGGCCATATATCCAATGGGTACAAGGCTGATAAACTGCACAGTAACTCTGATAGCTAGGCTAGACCCTGCTGTGGCTTTCAGAGACTTGTAAAACATTCCATGTTGAACTTTTAAGTGAGACCAACACAGAATGATGCTACAACTACTCCACAATCTGAGCTTGTATGTCAAAAGGTGGCTTGTGCAAATGACTTTTTTATGAATTAAGGAGTCTCTGGATCCCATAATTTTCCTTTTCCCACGTGAACAGCAACAGCAGTTACAAAACTGTATTGAAAAATTATGATGAAAGTGACCTTGGAATCTTAAAAAAAAATGTTTTTGGAAAAAATGACAGGCATTCTGTGTGTTTATACTAGAAAAAAAAATTCACATAGGTGAAGCACAAAAACGATTTTTATGAAATAGAAGACTTGGAATAAATGGTTATTTGAATTCAGTGAGGTAGCAATATTATCTTGTAACAGATAAAGAAATTCCAACAAGCTGAATGCTATATTGCATCCAGGTATCATCAGAGTGGGAGGATTGTTTCTGACCTAGGTCCCAATAGAAAAGAGAATCCCTTAGGAAGGCTACAACAGGAATGGGAGGCTCAGGTGAGGAGGGAAAATATGGAGGAGTGAGGGAACATAGCAGTGACAGGTGGAGTCCTAGGGTGAGGAGCAGAAATTTTGACTTGGGCCATACCTTTTGGAGGGGGGAAGAAGGAACAAGGAAGCTGAAAAGTAAGGGCCTGTGGGGAAAGCCTGCCATAAGTGAATGAGAACAATAGTAAGAGTAATCACAGAAATAATAGTGACGAAGCAAACAAAAAGGTGGGTGCAAGGAGATAGGAGGGAAAGGAGCAACCAAAGTTGGAGACAGTAGAGAAATGAGATATTTCCAGGAGATAGGGAAAGATGAAGCACAAAGATTCTTCCAGTGTGAGAGGCACTGCACAAGACCCTGCTGTGCGGAGGACACCAAGAGGCCTTAGAGACTGCTGGAAAAATGGCAGAGGTGGCTTGGGAAGGAGGCGTGGAGAAGAGCTGATGAGGCAGAGGAGCGGCACGTGGGGGTCATGAGGCCCCTCCCCTAGGGCACCCTGAGCTTGGCCTGTGAATGTACAGGGTGCCACCTTGCTCTCTTTTTTTTTTCCTCATTTCCTCTTTTGTTGAGATACACTTCACTCCCTGCATTATAAAGGGAGAAACAACACAGTGAAAAAATAGGCACTGCTTTTCCTTGTCCATAGCTTTTCATACCTAGCTCCCTTTTTTTATTTCTAACCTGATTGTAGGTTATAGGCTGTTTATAGGCTGAAACCTATAAAAGCTCTTTGAGGTGCTTTTGGTGTTTAACTCCATGTCTGCAACACTTGACTCCATAGTGCTTTCTCATACTCCTAGTTACCATCTTTTTTTATTGAAGTGAAATAATTTAATTTTAAGAACAGTGGGGGAATTTACAGTTTATATTATTATGTCCAAACTAAGTTAAGTCTTTCTTTGTGCACCTACAGTGAAAGCACCACTGCTTTCAGATTTCTTGTTTTCTTCTGGTGTTGATAAGCTAGTAACAACTTGCAGCCATGTCAGAGTCTGCAACAAATGCCTGCTTCAGAAATCATTCCCCCAGCCCCCTTAGGTTAGGTGCCCTGGCAACAGCCTTGTCTGTCATGCACAGCAGCAGAAAAAAGGGGATGTTTACTGTTCTAGGAGATAACAGGGGAAATCTCTCCTGGTTTTTGTTTGAAGTACAGGTCCTTGGGAATGGTGGGGGAGGGCAGCCTTGTTCTGTCAATATGCGTGTGTTCCCGGCACTGCTCTGTGTAACAGCCTGGGAAAACGGCAGTAAAATACAGCTCCTACAAGCACATTCTTTGTCCAGAGGATTGAGTCCCTTTACTTCAGGCTGCTGCTTTCCTTTAACTTTTCTTCCCACTAGTGTTGACGCTTATTTATGCTGGGTTTCTTTCTGCAAAGAAAGGTACTAATATCAACTGTAGAGAGCAAAAGGGTATTATGGAACTCACAGTATCTTTCCCACCGAGAGAAGAGGTAATTCATGTTTTGAGACTTAAAAAAAAAAAAAAACAAACTCATGTGACAGCAAAGAGTTTGATCTAATGACCATTTGAAGACTCTATAGTTCAGTCTGCATTATTTTCATATGCAATCTATAGATCAGTGAAAAATTGAGTGAATTCAGTGCAGGGATATCTATTTAATCACAAATTGTTAACATGCTTTCTTTGCATAATATAGGCAGGACATAAGTACAATATTTACATCACTGTCGTACGGTTTTATGTGACATTTTAAGAAGTGAGAGCAAAAACAGAGAGAGTTCAGCTCATATGAAAATGTTTGTTACTCTTTCCCAATAACGTTGATTATTTGGTTCCTTGTTATAAACTACTTTAAGTATATTTTTTTTCTGAAACTGTACCTGAGGTAGAGTACTTTATATGAAAAATAGTACATATGAAACCAAGAATCAGTAAAATGCATAGTTATTTCATATCTACATTTAAGACCTTATTTCTTTTCATTTTCAAAGAGGAAAGTATTTTAATTTTGTGTTATACAGGCTTCATTTCTAGGTTTGCACCGATCAGCGAACAAGAAAGATCAGCAGTAGAGAGCATTGCTTTGACCAACTGCTTAAATGTGCATCCAAATCCAGTGTATTTACTCAGGCAAACACATCCAAAATAGGGGTCTGTAAACTTTTTTTTTGTTGTTGTTTTTGTTTAGGTGGTCCCTGGACTAGGATCTAACTTTGGCCATAAATGCAGTATTTTTATTTGGTTGGGCAGTTATTTTGAGGGAGAGATTTGGAGAGTTTTGTTGGCTTGTTTTTTGAACAGGTAGGAAATATTAATACTTTATATAATGACTGTAGTTATTGATAGATACAGCTCTATATCTGTATGAAAATAATGTGCACATACAGTGGTGGTGGTAAGACACTCAGTCTCTTCTTGCTTTTGAGAGCTCCAGACAGCCCTTGTTTCTATTCATAGGATATTTCTTTTGCTTCTGGCTCTGACTCAGGAGAAATGGCCAAAGGGGAACTTGCAAATTCGTCCTCAAGCTGCTCTACTGTAAATGTCATAAAACAACACTTCTCTGGTCTTACTTCAGTAGGATTTTGTGAGCATGTACCTAACTTTGGGGGGCATTCTTGAAGAGTTCTACAAGTGAACTGGTTTAAAGAGCTACTTTGAAATAATTCAGGATATAGTGGGCAGGGAGGGGAGGAGAAGACTGTGTTTTTCAAGTAGTGACAATATAGTACTGTGCAATAAATCAGTCCTGAGTTCACTTATTTTATTAGTCATTGCCAGAGCACTAAAACCTTTGACTGGAACAGTGCAAGTGTAATGCAAGGGATCAAAGTAATGATCTTAAGCATTTGCTCCAAGAGTCAAGGCAGATTTAAGTGATTTGTATCATATAAAGTTACCTTTATAGTAATTCTGTCTTTGCTGACCATGAAACAGCACGTGCTGTGGAAACTGAATTACTGACTGTTGTCTTCTTTGTCATTTATGTTCTATGGGGAGAACATAAATGTATTGGGGAAATCATCGAAGAATGGAAGACAAGGTACAAGAGGGTTTGACCTAGGTATGGGGAGGCAGGGCTTCTACTCACGGCATGCTTTGTACTTTTAAACTTTAGCAAGTCACAAGCATTCTATTCTTCAGTTTGTTTGTCCAAAATAGTATTTATTTAGACTAACATGAAGCTTTCCATCCTGCATGGAAAAGACCATTAAATTAATAATGCTGGTTTATTTGCAGTTTCTTACACTGCAGCTCTACAGAGCATAGCTCATCAAAAATTTTACCAGAAATTTGTGCTATATTGCCGAACTTTGTCCAAAAATGTATTACATCAAGACTGTAGTTTGCAGCATATTTCATGTTCTGGGTAGATAAAGTTTGTACAGCACAGAATATTTTAAAAAATACTAGCTGGAAGAAGAGGAAAAAAAACAGAAAAATTAAGCTTCCCAGTATTGCATAAAGATGCAAGCAGCACCCAACTTCCCTACTACCCCATTGTTTCTAGAAAATAAATACTGAAAAACAGATGTGTGGAGTCTAGTGAATTCAAATATTCCCCCCTATCACCAATAACAAATTGTTACTTGTAAGCTAAAAAGGGCTTTATGAATTTTACTTTATGATTCACTCTGTTATTACCATAAAAACTGGGAGTTCCATAGAAATGTGTTCAAGAAAAGAACCATTAATATTCTTTACAGCTTGCTCTTGTTGCTTCAGATATGTTCGGTATGAATTCAGACTTCTTTCCGTATGTAAAATCTTTGCCTTTACTGGATTTAGAGGTGTGTGTTTTTTTTTTTTTTTTTTTTTTTTTTTTTTTTTTTTTTTTTTTTAATAATAACAGCACAGGGAAGAGTTGAGAACTGCCTGTCCTACTTATACTGTCTGACCCTGACCAGCATTTTTCCATGTGGCTTTAAATCTTCATGTAATATAATTCGGAACCAGTTTTGATACATTTTAATGCACCTAATCTCGCTGCGCACAGGTTTTGTACGGCTAGGATGCAGAGCTCTGGATAGGCAGCTATGGGAACTGCAATCAACAGTGACTGCAAAATTAAAATAGATCTTTGAATGTTACAGAAAGTCTTTCATCACAGGAAATTTTTCCCTGCGTACTTAAAGCAACTACAGACTTAAAGAGTAGTGCCTTGAATGGTTCATTTTTATTCTGTCTGCAGCTTTCACTGCAGTATTTCAATACATTTCATGTTTTTTTATTAGGAATAGCATATTTAAGAGATACTCCTAATATATTGGAAGTGTAGAGAACCTGTGTGTAGTCTACTAGTTAAGAGTAATGCTTTGCCAGTTTAGTTCCTGAATGAGCCAGCGCTCACTGAGTGATTCAAGGAAAGTCACATCTCCCGCTTCCCTCTCCCCCCTTTTACTGCTGTAGTGACTCACTGAAAAATAGGCGTAGAAATGAAATCCCATTTTAGAAGTATGTCTTCCTCTTAAGAGAGTTATAGAACTAATTTAATTGTATTGAATTCGTTGATGTCCTTCAGAGTGGAAGGCAGTAACCACTACACTGTTACCTGTGCTGGAGTTTTGTGCTTTTGATTTTTTCCCCCTTTTTTACTGGGGAAGTGGGAGTGGATGTGTGCTACCTAAATATTATAGCTAAGTGAAAGGCCAGAGTAGTAGAATTTGATACACTGAAATTTGTCTGAAAACTTCTGTATTTTTTAATACACAAAGTGAGATTATTCTCACTTTATACAAGACATGTAGTGAATATTAAATTGTGAGAGATTTTGTCTCAATGTATGGTTTGATGGTTTTACTCCAAACATCTGAAAAGGATGTGTATGACAGTAGTCCATTTACATGGATCTTAAATATAGTCATGGGAATCCTTAGATGGTTTCCCAAATTAACATAAACATCCCAAGAAGACCTTGACCAAAAAAAATCCTATTTCTAGTCAATCAAAGCATTGCAGCAGCATTTTAAGTCCATTTTAATGCAACACATTATTCAGAAGATACACTGGCTTTTTTCATTTGTGGAGGGTTTCTATCTCTAAGAAACTTTGTTTTACTCAATCTGCAGTTATTGATCCAGTTAATTGGTTTGTCAAACTTTATAAATAGTGCTTGTTTAAAAAAACCCAACTAATTGTTTTCCCATATAGCCCTCTCTTTTAGATCAGTTGTGAAAATTTTTCTCACAATTGGTTGCTAACATTCTGCCAATATAGTATGACCATTACCCCACTGATCACTGTCTCCTGCTACTGTGTGTTTCTCGTTTGTTTTCTGTTTCTTGTTTTGTATTTTTAAAAGTTCTGTGAGGTATATTTTGTTTTTAATGTTTGAACAGTGCCTGATGCAATAATACTGTTCTGTGACTCAGATTCCTGAAAGTTATTGTAGAAAAAATGTATAAACTAATTACACTGTATGGATATGATGGGAAGAGGGCAGAGAACGAGAACTGCCAGCAGTTTTCATAGGCTTTTTTGCTGTTGGCAGAGGGGCGGAAATGGGATGTCATGGAATACGAGACTGTGTTTTGCATTCTTGGGACAAAATTTATATTGTGTTTTCAGGCAATAACAAGAAATTTAAAGATGAATGAGAAGAGGGATTTTCAGACACTTGAGTTTAACAGGCTCGAAAAGCGATTTTAATAGTTTCCTTAGCTGCAATTTGAAGAAGGGTCAGTGTGGTGATTAAGAATGTTAAAGAGAAAGGAATTTTGATAGACATGGAACTTCAGAGACTGCAGAACACAGACGGTCTGTTTAATATGAGAAGTGAGAAACAATGCTATGCAAGTACAGATAAGAGAGAGGAAAAACCACAAGATCAGGCATTGGAGATGATCCTGTAAGTAGATGATTCTCTCTGTGACAGCATATGTGGTAGTGCTGGTAGTGCTATTGTAATAGAAAATAAGAAAAACAGATTTGAAATGTTATTAATAGTGTTCAGTTCCTGTTTAAAGGCAGGATCCTGGAAGATTTTTTTTCATTTTGTTTATTTTGAAAGGTGGATGTACTAGGGGAAAAACTTGAGGAGATTCAGGGGAAAGGTGTACAGTAGGTAGGAAACTAATGGCTTGAACTGCTAATTAGCTGGTAATACATAGATGAATTGTGCTCAGCCCTTGCCTTTCTTTCCCCTCTATTACAGGCCAATAACAAGCCTGAGATTGAAGCAGCCCTGTTTCTGGACTGGATGAGGCTGGAACCACAGTCCATGGTGTGGCTGCCAGTGTTGCACAGAGTGGCTGCTGCTGAAACTGCCAAACACCAAGCTAAATGCAACATCTGTAAGGAGTGTCCAATTATTGGATTCAGGTAGAAACAAATTCTCCTTCTACTGCCTATACTAATGTTCAGTAGATTGAGGGCTATATTTATTTCCAGGCAAATCATTTTCTTGATTTTATGCACGTTGTTCAGGAAAAAATAGTTGTGACAGGGCGAGGGGAAGGGAGTGACACTTAGCTTGGATAAAATGGTACAAGAGTTGAAGATCAGATAACAAAATCCATTTATCAGTTAAGATATCTCTTCCTCTTAGTCCTGCTCTTGCTTCCATTCCTTCTGTGCTTTGACAGAAGTATTGGTAGGTGGCACAATTAATATGATTTTCTTTGTATTCTATCTGTGCTATAAATGTAATTGTATTTTCTCAATTGGATACTAATGAATTTCTTTAAAATCATTTCCTTGCTTTATACTATGAAAGTTTGTGGACATGTAAAGATATTGTGCATTTTTCAGAGCAGGAAAAATTAGTTGGTGGAATTTTAACCTGGTATGCTAGAAATAGCATTATATCAAAATCATTTCTTTGTTCTGATTCTATTCAATTTATCTTCTGTAAGCACTACTTACTTAGCAATAATACGAAATTCTTGATTTTTAAGTGTTGCTGATGTATTTAAATACATCTCCGTCAAAACCATGGTTACTTTACAGCAGTGAATAAGCCAATGTGTTGTAATATGGCTGTGTGTCGGTGTACTTGTTGAGAACCTACTTAGCAGCTGAGTAAATACTTGCTATCAATTACGCTTAGACTTATTTTATCTTTTTGATTCCGAATAGCTGCTTTGTATGATTTGTGTCCTTTTTATTCATGGTCTTCTTTTACTATTGGCATTTATCCCTCTGTGGTATCATGTTGTGAAGAGCTTTTTATATTTTTCTAAAAACCAGATAGACAACAACAGCAAGCAGTATCACATAGAAAAGCCATCATTTTGCACTGCATTGGAGAGTAGGAATATTGCTTTTATATGTATATATAGTTATTTTCATGTCTAGCTTTCTCCTCTCTAACTCCACAGGTAATGAGAAACATGGGAAGTAAAGAATGTGTTGTTTTGAATCAGATTTTTAATTCTGCAGGGTGATTCCTCTGATCATCTAAACTCATCTCCTTCTGCTTTTATTCCCCATGAGTACCTCAGCTAGCAAATGATAAATATTACTGAAGAGCTAAAGTTGAAATGTAACTAGTTTAACACAGCCACCAACTTTCCTGCTCTCAGATACAGTTTATGAAACTACATAATTACTTATAAGGTCTCTATAAACAGTCAAAGACAAGTAGGTAGAATTGAAAAATGCAGCACTGCGAAAATCAAAGGATGGCAAATGAATGGATAGTCTCATAGTAAACACCAAGAACTGGGAAAGTAGACACTAGATCTGTGTGCTTGCATCTAGTTTTACTTGTCTGACCTCATCTGTCTCTTAAATTTATATAATAAATCTATTATCCTGATCGTTGAATCTGTCTGTCACAGATTTTTTTTTCTCTCTGACTTTGAGAGACTTTGAGCCTCTGTTTACATACTTCACAAAAAGATTCTGTATTGGAAGGCTTTTAGAAAGTTAATACTGTAAGCCTCAGTACATGTAAAACAATGCTCTTTTGAGGTTATTGTGACTGAACCGCTTAATGTATTTGGAACAAGACACCTCTTATGCCCCTGGCTGCTTTCAAGCAGATGAAACAGTTAGCTGTCTCATAGAACAGATGAGACTAAATAATGGCCTGAGACTGCATTGAGATTTTGCATGGATGGAATTCTATACCTGTAAATTATTTTGATAGAGCATGCTAGCAACCATACAAACAACTTCTTAGTTTGCATGCAGAACATAAAATTCAAGTCAGTCATATTCTTCTCAACAAGTAATTCTTATTTGCTCAAGAATTTCTGTGTCAAGAATCACAATGGAGATGAAAAGAAATGAAGTTAGGATCACAGAGACAGAAAGCCCAGAGGTCTTCTGTGTGAGAGACACTGATTCAGTCGAACTCCTTATTGTTGCCCATTGTTAGAAATTTTATAGTATTTATTGTTTGTTTTTCTAAGATGTAATTCTTTGGTAAGTATCTGTGCTTCATTGCTCTCTGATGGCAGATACACCTGACACTCAGTGGCTAGTGAACACTACTGTGTTGTGCATTGTGTGACATCTCAGGGAAAATAACTTATTAACACACACAACTCCATTACAAGCTGACATGAAGCATTCATATGGAAAGCCCTGAAGACATGTCTTTTTTTTTTTTTTTTTTTCCTCCTATATTAGGTACAGAAGCTTAAAGCACTTTAACTATGATATCTGCCAAAGTTGCTTCTTCTCCGGTCGTGTTGCAAAAGGTCATAAAATGCACTATCCAATGGTGGAATATTGCACACCAGTAAGTAGCTGTTTTACTGACCCTTACTTCTCATTACTATGTAGAAAGGAAAAACTTAATTTGCTGTGAGTAAGCTAATGGAGCATTTGGGTAGGTTTTTTTCCCCTCCTGTAATTAAATTGCCTTTCATATAGTATGCTCTCTAGCATTTTGTAAAGCATAGTAGGAGGTTACTCTAATAATTTAAAGTAAATAGAAGTTAAATTTCATTGTTTGTACAATGCTATATCGAAGTACTTCATTGTGTGGTAACAATTTATTCCATGTTCAGCGTTATACAGTTCATTTTATGTTCTCTGCAATGAGCCTATGATTTGTGCAAATGTGTATATTTGCATCTTAGGTCACAGTATTTCCTCTGTATCACTGTGAGATTTTTCTTCCTTTCCCTAGCAAGTTACCACTTTACATTTCCCTGCCCCCTCTTCCCCCAGTATACTTTGGTTGCACTTTAAGTGCTTTACTATTTAATAGTGCCTTTTCCTTGGATGATGACTTAATGATACAAAAAATCAGGGAAGTGCTTAAAAGTAGCAAGGTAGGTTTCATCTCAGAAGACTAGAAGCTAGACCGTTCAGTGCAGCCCATTTGTACTGTGCTGCGTTAGTCAGGGTCCTTACCCTTATTTCATACCTCTCAAGCGGATCACTTGTGCATAGACATTTCTTTTAAAGCAGACAGCTGACAAAGAAAATTCCATATTACTCTCTTGGTGTGTTCCTTTCTCTTTTTGATCTCTTATGACCTTGGCAGAGATGATCAGACTGTGACAGAAATTAGAGGCGCTCTCAAGTTGTCCTTCCGCAACGAAGAGTGACTGAGCTGCCAGCCATCTTTGCTATTGTTTGTGGTGCTATTGAAGTATTGCACACTCTGGCTATCGTTTGCTCATGTGATAGTATAGTCACTAGTCTTATACTTGTGCCTACTAGTCAAATATAAATGATAAAAATAAAGCATTATAATTATACATGGCTAGCCTAATAAAAGTATGAGAATGGTTTCTAAATCTTCACCCAGACCTAAAAGGCGTGGCTGCATGAACAAATCTGACTATCAGCATTTTTTAGAAATTCAGGAAATAGAAAATACAGCAATACAGCAAAACCGTTGTTCTTGCTAATTTTATTTCATTCATATTTTTATATTACCTATCGACTTTAACTGTAGTATCTGTATGGCACTATTTAATCAGAATCTCAGCAAGAGCAACTAATTTGTTTTTATTAGCTTTTTGTCATTATTCATTAGTTGCTTATTTTAAGCATCTTTCTGTACTGGTTAAGGTTACTGGAAAAGGGGGATTTGCATAAGGTTCTGCACAAATCAGAAAGAAATTCTATAACTACGTAGACAAGTCCAAACAGACTTTTCTATTGCAGGCATTCCTAGAGCAAACTGTAATGGTCTGAGTGAGTCACAGACCACATCAGAGCATTCCTTTCAACTGTAGCTGAAAAAATTTGTAGTAAATTGGCTGCTATTTTGTTTCCTTGTTTGCTACTTTTCTTCTACTAATAGGTGATGTCAGGCATTTGTAAGTGATGCACAGAGTGCACAAAACAACATACTGCTACCATTTTCTAACCTGTATATTAAGATGTGTGTTCAGGAGAATGTGAAAGGAAAAGAATGAAGCAAGACTGAGATGCTCCTATCCAGAAGCAACTCGTTGCAATACATGTCCAACAGATTTCTGTTCTTCCCGAAAATACAGATTACTAATGGGTGAATATAGTGAGAAACGGAAAGCTTGTGACTGCATCCAGATTGCTGAAATAAGAATAAAGAACTATTTACAGACAATACGTTTTTTTTTTTTGAATTAACTCCAGCAATCCATGCTAATGTGCTGTGCCTTGCTGTACCAGCAGTAAGCTGAATTAGAGAAGGATTAACTGGAAAAAGTGAATGTGGTACACAGCAAGCTCTGACCTTTTTTGTGTTGCTGCTGTTGAAAAAATAAACCTAAGTACTGTGTGACTGAACAAGACATCCACTGAAGCCATCATATCTAGTGTGTGATTTTTTTCTAAATGAGTGAAGGGTTTTGCAGGTGACAAAGCATTTTTCTTCTTGGTCTAGTCACAGCTCTCACCTGAGAATTCATTTTAACATACAGAAGCACGTGATACCTTCTTTGGTGTATTTTTGAAATAGCTAGATATGTACAATTAGCAATGAAATGTGGGATTATTTCTCCTCCCCTTGCTTCCAGGAAACTAGTCTTTAGTTCTGCATAAATGGAATTTGAGAACTCATGCTGCGTGTCCAAGGAACGTGATAACTTTACTGTGAGAGGTTGAGAGACAGAATAAGGGCAAGGCAGTTTTCTAATTTTTATTTAGACCCCCCAAAAAACCCCTGTGTTTATTCTTGCAAGCAACACAGCTCAATTTATTGTTCAAAGAGAAGTAACTTTTTAAATAAGTTTCAAATGAAGTTTGAAGAAGTGACTAGTCTGCGATTTAAAAGTAGGATCATGTTCGTGGTTGCAGTTAACAGTGACACACTGGCATGAAAAAGAAATCTTGATTGGGGCAAGCATGTCAATTGAGATTTCTTCATACAGCAAGTGTTTACAATTGCAGCTGAGATCTAGGATGCTGGGCTGGCAAAGTGCTTGTCTAAACCAAACTGCAGATAGTCAGATAGTGGTAAAAATCACCTTATGTCAAGAAGTAGCTTTAGTTGGGGCCCAGCTGCCTGTGTATTGCTTTGATTTAAGAGAGCTGGTTTGCTCAAGGTGAAGAAATTTAATGCCCCTGTTTCTTCCTCATAAATCAGTTCTGATGAGAGTTTTGTTGAGGATGGTTTTGCTCTGAAATGGAAAATGTTACATCTGTGGAATAAAGTAGAAAATTTAGTTGAAAATAGCCTTAATCTACCAGCTTGTCCACATAATAATCATGTTTTATTTGCCTTTATTAAGCTTCTTGAACATTTTTGAAATTAAAATTGGAGTGTTTGAGAAGTGCTTGGTGCTTCTAGTTGTCCTTAAAAGGCATTATTTCTTTCTGGGACTCTTGCGATTCCAGCTTTGAGACTAGATTGTGATGTTTCTGTGAGAACCCACAATTTTACTAGTAAGATCCCATGTAGATAGTTCTGGGGAGCAAGCAACATACCGAGTTTAGAAGATGGAAGAGGAAGAATATATCATGGTTAGTCATGCTTGAAAACACTGAGTCCAGGTTACAGTAAAATAGCAATTAAAAGGATTTATAAGAAAATGGTAATAAAAGTTCAGGAATGACACAAGTGAACAAAAACAAACAGAAAAATATGCTTATTCGATTTATACCGAGATAAAATATTAAGCCTTTCTCCCTTTTCAACTGACTTGCTATGTTTGCTTTCCTGACACTGACCTTGATAGGAATTCTTTTAACAGACACTGCAGATTGCATTCATTACAGAGAATTCCCTCTGGTGGAAAATGCTAGGTCTTATCAGCGCATCCCTTTGCATCTGGAGTTCTGTCAGTGTTCTGAACTTATTTAATCTCTCCCTTCCCCAAGATGTCTTTACTTCTAAGGTGTTGAAGAAGTAATGGTTAATATTGTTGAGCATTGTCTCAGTTTCTTGAAAATACAAACGTTGCTTTGTTAAGACCATGTGTCATCTTCATCTCCTGTATGTGATTGGGAAAAATCAAAAAGTCAAATGTGAGACTTCTATCACCCTCCTGTTTGGACCTTTCAGACTGAAATGTCTCTATCGACTAAACTGATTTTACATCAGTCTATACATTGAAAAACATAAATATGCTCTATTTATAGAGTATATAAAACACATATATATATATATATATATGTGTGTGTGTGTGTGTGTGTATATAAAATTCATATTTTTAGGTATATGTATGTTTGTATCAGCAGCTCTGGGGAAGTTGTCTTGATGGATAGATCCCAGCACCTCTTTCCTGTCTAAATAGAAGTCATAGAACTTATTTAAAAAATGTCAGATAGATTAACTTTCCCTCATATCTTTCTTTCAAATTAAATATACTAGAGAAGCAATATCCTTATGTGGGTCAGGAAAAACTTAACCTATGGTAGAATTGCAGTATTTCAGGGTTGAGTTTTCCTGTGAGTTGCAAAGAATTGTATATAAACTGAATAACTGAAGTCTTCCATTAAAATTCTTCAGAGAAGGATCATCTGATTCTTAGTCATACTCACAAGAAGTCTTACATCTTCCCAGCAGAGATACTTTGAACGCTTTCTGGCTCGTTCTGGTGTTTAGGAGATGAATTCTACTTTTTGTTCCTGTACTGGTCTCTATGGGAGGAAGGGAGCTGAGTGCTACAAGGTAGAAAGTTTTGTGTAAATAGTGCTGTTTTCAGGTTATTGATCTAAATGCCTGCTAGCTTCAGAGTGAACAGACACAAGAAGAAACAACTGATCTAAGAAGTTTCAGCAATTCTTACCAGTTTTCTGCTCTTCTTTGATCAAAACGTTACAGGCTGAGAAGGGGAACTTAAAAGAAAATTTACCAGTATTAGGCTGACTTCCGTGGACTGGCAAATCTCTGAGCTGTAAACAAAGAATACGTAGTAAGACAGGAGTCGGTCAGAAAAGCAGTCTGCTGGGCATACAGACAGACTTCTTTTACAGCCATTTTAGTGCTGTAGAGAGAACAGGTGAAGAATCCCAAGCCAAATCAGAAATGACACTCTTACCTAATTATTGTTCACAATCTTCAGATCACTTGAGAAGAGACACAAGACTGTTACTACAGGTTTTGGAGCTTCCATTTTTCCTTTTTCCACCCTCCTGGCTCCATCATTTTTAAATACATTTTAGCACTACAATGATAAATGCATAAAATTTGAGGTTTCAGAGGTCAAATTATTGGCAGCTCTGCTTGGTGAGGTCACAGCTCTTTCAAATGCCCCAGGAAAGGAAGAGGTGACTGAAGACAATAACAGCCTCATGAAAGGTGATTTCATTGTGATTTGTGGCTTTCAGACAACTTCAGGAGAAGATGTCCGTGACTTTGCCAAGGTACTAAAAAACAAATTTCGAACAAAAAGATATTTTGCAAAGCACCCAAGAATGGGCTACCTGCCTGTGCAAACTGTCTTGGAAGGAGACAACATGGAAACGTGAGTAGCTCTTAAGTGTATAAGTAGTAGTTCATTTGATATGCTCTTTGAGCTCCCCAGCTGGTGCCAACTCTCTCCACTTCCTAAATGCATAAAGCCTCCTTATTTCTTTCATTTTTGTTAACTTTAGCTGACAGGAAAACACAAGCTGGGATTCCAATTGCCATTCCCTTTATTTCATCTATCCTTAGAGGAACTTAAGCTTCAGTTAGTAAAAGAAAAATACGATCTTACTGACAGCCTTATAAGCTTTTAAATTTGGTACAACAGTTTTGGAAACTAATGATCTCTTTGTTAAATTTTTATTTTTTTCCAAGTGGATATCTTTCTGTGTTTTAATTAATTACTATGTTTACACGCTTCCCAGCTGATTTCTTCTTTTCTCGACCTATAAATTCAGTCTTAATAAATGGTTTTGAAGTGTTTATGGGAGGGGAAAAAAGGAATAATGATACATATGGAGAAATCAATGAGTAACCCAGTTCCCTTTGGTTTTCTTACAAGTTTAATCAGTTGTTTAATGGCAATTGCACACAGCTTGTTCTCTTTCTCTCCCTCTCTCTCTCTTTCTCTCTCTTTTTAATTTTAGATTTTATTTTTTTTTCACTTTTTGGTTGGTTGCTCTTCATGGCCATTCATGTTGGTCTGTTTGATTTTCTGTTTTCAGTTGTGATTTTTTTTTTTTAACCTTTCTGTAATTATTTTGCTGCTGAGTTTCTTCTGCCTCTCTCTTCACCTCCTCATTTTTTGTCTTGCAGTCCTGTTACTCTGATCAACTTCTGGCCAGTAGATTCTGCGTGAGTACTTTTGCTGAAGTGTGCTGCTGCTGCTGCTACTGCTGCTGCATTCCTTCACTTTTTTTTTTTTTTTTTTTTTTTTTTTTGTTTCCCCTTTTAGTTTTACATATGTTCATTTCCTTCTTTCTTTGTGATTATTTTCTCTGGTAGACTTTTTAATAGAATGGGATAAATCCAGGAATTCCCAGCAGTCATGAAATGTATACTGTATACTCTCTCTGAAGTATGTATATTCCTTGAATTAAGTGGGATTTTGGTGCAGTGTCCTACTAATGCTTATGAGAGTTTGTCATTTAAAAATCTTTGTTTCTGGATAAGTATGGATCCCTTTGAATGTAAACTAAATGCTTTTTGAAAGATATAAATTGAACTTTATGGATTTAATTCACTTTCAGAAATGACATTGTTCTGTATATAAAGCCATTGTTTAGGTTTTATGCGAATTAATGTGCACTCACATATTCACATGCCCTGATAATCCAAAGCTCACTGGATATTTTATTATTATTTTTTTTTTAGCTATGGTAGGACTTATGAAAGCAGATCAAAATGGAGAAATAAGTTTTCTGTATCTTTTCAGAAGTTAAGAGCAGAATTTTTTAACTATGAACTGGATTTTTATTCTTGCACCATTCCTGCACGTGCATTGTCTTACTGTTGTAGTAATACAATTAGCATAAACTAAAGATATATACTTAGCATTGTGGCATTTGCTACTTGTGTTATATGAATAATTTTAGAATAATGTGAAATAAATATTTTAATTCATATATTAATATTGAGCTACTAATAAGTATAATTTTATATATTTCTAGTAACATGGTTAAATGTATATGGCTTGCGCCTTCATTGAATTTTTGATAGAATAAACAGTAGTGAAATGTATACATTGGCATATTGATTTATAATTTTCATTTGGAGCACAAGCCGTTGTGAAGGCAGCTGAAGTGCTCTTCCTCTGGGAAGCTGACTTTAAGCAACTAAGAAATCCACATGTTACTGCAAACCACATGTGGTTGATGATCCACCTATAGAAAGTGCCAAAGGCTAGAGCCAGACTGAAATAGAGGGGCTTTGAACTTTAGGTTGTGTTTGTGTTTGTAAATGCATCTGAGAGTAATAGCAGCATACCATATACAAAATTGTGGGTCTAGATTTCTTATCTTTAAAACAAATTGACAAGTTAAAAGTAACCTTTTAAATAAAGCTTGGATGATATGGAATGTCACTACTGTTTTGGACATAACATGAGTAGCATACTTAACTGTAAGGCGCAGTGCCTCTATTTCACTAAGAGAAATAACTTTGTGGCATGCCTAAGATAATAGCTTCACACCAAAGGTTAAGGGTCATATACTGCAGGGAGTTTAACTTGCATGTGGTACTTGAAACAGCTTGAGAAACACTAAGAAGCAGAATTTGTAGGGAAAGGTAACAGCTCTTAACCAACCAATTTAGATATCTTCATGAATACAGTCCTTTCATCTGGTCTGACAAGAAAGCAGAAAATTAAAAAGTGGAAATAATTTTTCTTTGTTCTACCAGCTTCATTCTTTTCCTTGGTGCTAGACCCCCAGGCTTATAATACAAGTTACTGAGCAAGCCAGGTTTAAAGCTATTTCTCGCTTACAACGCTAATTCCAGCTTTGGCAGGCAAACCTCTTACTCTGGTTATCAGAAAACTTTCCTGTGTCTTCTGAGATCTTGTCTTATTCTGGTGCTTATTTTTTTATGATAATCTCTGAAGTCTTCCAGAAGAGCATAACCTGACAGCATTCAACAGAGCTAGCTCAATCATGGCATCAACAACATATTCTAATATATAATATATATTCTACATATATGCATTCATTTTTTTGTTAGAAGTTAGTGATTCTTTTTGCTTGAACTGGGAACTGTCCTTGCGACACATACAGTTACAAGATTCCACACTTTCAAGAAACATCAACTGAAATGCTGAACAGCAAGAAAAATGTCTTCGTCTTTTTCACCCAAGTTTCTGTGAGCATAGAGAATTACAGAATGCAGTATTTGCCACTCAAGTGCCACTTGACCTTAATGGAATTCTTAAGGCTATTACTGCAGACACCATCTTGAAAAATGTAAATATGGTGCCTTAGTAAAAGGAATTTATATCTTGTTTAAATATTGGCTGTGTTTCGTAGCCTCCTTCGTGGCTACTCAGACTGATTTTGTGAGCTGGTTACATGTCCTCAGAAAGTAAGGATGGTGAGCTCTAGATGACTGATACTCATCTAAGAATGTGTCTGCGCAACAGACTGCAGTGCAGCACAGTTGTTCTCAGGCTAGTTCAGATACTAGCAGAAGTCTGCCTTTAAACATCTAAATTCAACTCTAAAGCTTTACGGTACTCTTCAACATGTTTGCTTTTATAAGCAAATTTTTAGAAAACTCAATGAGGTAGATTGTTACTGATTGTTACTGATATTCTGAAGTGTAGATGAACAGGAAAATGTAGCCTCATTGCATGCCTGTAGTTGGCAGAGAGGCACAATCAATTTGAACAAGTTTTAAGCCAGCACAGTGTGTATTTAAAATATATATGTATATATACTCTTTGGTTATAGGAGGAAAAAACATCAAGATAAAGCTGAGGATGTTTTGGCATTATTACAAAATAAAACTCTAAGCTTTCTACTTTCATTTCCACCTCAGGAATTATCTTATTTTCAGAAGTATGTAGAAGGAGAAAACTATTGCCGATTTCCTACGTAAAGTATTTGGGTTATATACGTGTCTCTACAGAAGTCCTTGAAATATTTTAAATACAGAGGTAGGAGGACCACCTCAGCAGAGTTTACTAGGTCAAATATAAGGAGCACCAAACCTAATATCTTGTGTCTGATTCTAAGCAAAGTTGGGTACTCCTAAAAGCATGTGAAGACATGACAAGAATATATGAAGAATTAGCTCAAGGAGGAAGTCCATAAAAAATATTTCTGTAACCCACTAAATTATTTTACAAGTGAATTGTAGAAGTGCCTAAAATGAGAGAATAGAATTTGGGATTAAATCAGATTTTATCTGGGGTTTTTTTTTTGGCTTTGGATCAGTTTTTTACAAAACTGTTTTAATATTTTATTTTTCTATAATAAGATATATATGCTAGATTCATGTTCATATTTTTAAGTATGTTTCTCAATTTATGTTAGTTTTAACTTATCTAGTGCGCTAGAATCATACGTTGTTCACTTCTAGCAGTAAAGCTTAGTTTTGTGGCAGCAGGTACGCAATCATGCAGGCAGGCAGGCTGCAGTTTGAATCTTTATCTTGCACTACTGTCAAAAGGAGCATCACTTCTCTTCCTCCTTTGGCCAGTTGGTCCCAATGAAGTGCTGTCCTTTCCTTTGTACTGGTTCAAACACGTGTGCAGCGTTTAAACAGGATAAGGAGCCTGTTCAAAGCTAAAGCTACTTTTAACACAAATTTCCTAATCTGTAGACAGTAGTAGGAGCTGAAACTGTGTGCGCTGAGAACAGGATCTCTTCTTTTACTGGTAGTTACCTGTTAGACCAGCTTAACACATTCTGTATGTCAAACAAATAAATTAATGCTGCGTACATTTTTTTGATCAGAAGAATGTTATTGTCTTGCTCCATAATCCACTGCTCTGGATAGATTGCAGTGTTTTCCCACTCTTTTCCCTTCAGTGTTGATATTCTTAGGCAAAATAGGATGTCAGGTTGCAGAGAATCAATTGCCCATCTTCAGGCATCTGTGTTGTACTGAGAAACTCTGTGAGCTGAGTATTTATCTACTGGTTTGCTCTGGTAATGTTTGAATATATGATGGGTAAATTTAGAAATAGAGGCCAAAGCTCGCTTCAGACAAAATGAGATTCGTGATATTTGACCTATGTCTTACAGAGAAAAGCTTTCTCATTCCCTGAGAAGAAGCATTGATGATAATGACTTCTGTATTTACAGCATATCATTCTATGAATTCTGAAATTCTAAAGCACTTTGCAGGTTGATATGAATACTGGAAGATGATTAGTAATGTGTAATGATTCTCTACTAGATTACTATGGCATTATCAAGCTGCTAACAGCTGCGCTCCAAAACTGTTACAGTTTTGAGTTACAACACTAAATACACTCTTGAAATGTAATGCAATCCACACTGGAGAGAACCAGTTTGAACCACAGTACATAACAATTTAAAATGAGGGGAAATACTTTATCCATCAGGATTTCTGAAAAGGAATCCTAATAATAAAGAGACAGAAGGTGAAATTTAGCTAAAATTTGAAGTTGTTTTGCAGTCTGGAAAGATGCATCATTTTTTGTTTTTCTAGCACATCCTAATAGACTGGCAAAATTCCACATTACATTACAGCACTTTCTACAAGTACAGCCCTCTCTGAACTGCGTATTTAGCTAAAATAATTGTATCAGTGCAGTTTTCAAGATTGAAGTGAGGACAACATTCTAATTCTTGTGAAAAATCCCATTAATTTTTTGGATTGACAGAAAGAAGTGAAGAGGATCTCATACCATCTCATTTGTTAGGCAGGAAATCCAAAATAGAACAAGTAAAATACAGTGATTTATTGGTTCAAATTGTAATTTTGGAAAGAAGCCAGACCAAATCATCAGTTTCTGCAGTGTGTTATTAAAGGCTCATTTCAGACATTTTACCTTTTGCGTATTTATTCCTAATTTATCATGGAGTAAGTACTGAAAGGCGTATTTAAATGGAATGTGCTTCTACTGAACTAGAAATACATATTGGAACAGGGAAGGAGATACAGAAAAGGTTTTCAATGGCACACGAGAGTAAGGCTTTCAGAGCACACACAATTGTGAGGAAAACAGAATTATGAATGGAGCAGGCAGGTGTGAAAGAATCAGAGAGAAAGCTCATCTGTAAATTCTTTGGGAAAAGGTTCTTCAGGTATTTGTAAAGAGAAAAGTCATTGCCAGAGAGAAGTTGCAAAATTGTCATAATTCTGCCTGGTACTACAAAACACTGTACTGGTGACTTGAGGAAGCACACACATTGCAAGGGATCAGAAGTATAACTTAATGTTTATCAAACATAATATTAGCATAAGGCATAGAAATGTGAGGGCATAGACATACCAAAGTCATACCAAAGTGTCTTTTTAAAAAAAAAAAAAAAAAAAAAAAAAAAAAAAAAAAAAAAAAAAAAAACTTTTAAAGGGGTATTGTTTGTGATTAATCAGTGTTTTCTGCCTTATAGGCCTGCCTCGTCCCCTCAGCTTTCACATGATGATACTCATTCACGCATTGAACATTATGCTAGCAGGTAGGAGACCAGCTGGGCATTAGGCAAATCATTCTTTAAACAGTCCGTTGAAAAATCCTAAAGGCTAGCTGCTACCTAAATGGTTCTTAAAGAAAACTAGGGTTTGGGGTTTTGTTTTCCCAGATCTGGGTGCAGAGCATGACCCCTAACTACTACTAATCATTCCATCAACTAATTTGCATGCCAGACCATGTACTTGATTAAAAATGGACTTTAGTTTCTGTGGGGGTCTTTGTTAAGGCATGCAGTCAGTTTAAACAGTGGGTTTTTTGATATAAAGCCTGATGTAATTATTTAAATCAGAAGAGCTGAAACCTCCAAACTGTACATGAATCTCAAATACCATAATTAATTCACATTTCAGTGTTAAGTAATTCATCATAAAAAGTACTGCAGACAGGACCTTGATTTGGATGATAAAAATAGCAGTATGTCACTGCTTTAGTTCGTTTGTCCACTTTGATACTGCTTTTAACAGTGGAGAAGTGGGTTAATTGCACAAATTCAGAAAATAAAATGTTTTTCTACCAAGCAGGTTAATTTGCAAGGGCTGAGGTAGTGAAAAATAGTTATTCCAACTTCCTCTTTTCCCGCACCAAAAATCTACTGATCAACAGAGGTATTTACTAAATTGTACAGTACATATACAAGACACTAAATACTGAAAACCAATGGGAAATGACTGATCATTTCAGTTTTGTGACAGCATTGACAGATACAGAACAATTTGTGGAATCCTCTGGCATCTCAAGGCCTGTTTTTGATTGTGAAATTAATTAATCAAGAGGAGTTGAACGTAACCTCAGAGGAAGAGTTGAAAACTAGGAAGTTTAAATAGGACATTGTAATGTATAAACAATTACTTGTGATAGCTTACTGCAAAACCTTTTGCTAATCAACAGTGAATGTAAAGTCATCTGTGTTTCAAATGCTCTGTCATCAAAAACATGGCATTCTTTAATTCTTTCAGGAATGTTAGAGCAAGCAAAATTTCTGAAAAACACTGTTGATTTTAATGAGTTTGTTTGTTTTTCCGTAGGCTAGCAGAAATGGAGAACAGCAATGGTTCTTATCTAAATGACAGTATTTCACCTAATGAAAGCATGTAAGTAGACTGTTCTAATGTTTTTAATATGTGTTTTCTTGTGTAGATCTAAACTTTTAATGAAATCCCATAAAGCAGAATTCACGTGGTCATGTCCCACACCTGGTTCCATTTCGTGATGAACTTCTCATGTTTTCGGTATATATCGTGATGTCTGGATTTATGCTTTATAGCTTAATACCTGTTTTATGCAACAGGTGGTTAATACTCTGAAAATTAAAATAATGGATTTCTCAACAAAAATTACTCATTTTTTCAACAAGCACTCAGAAAAAAATGTTCATCATCTGATGTATTTCAAGGACAAAGAAAAGGCACCTCCTCTATATGAACTGCAAGCTTTAACATGATGAAATTATTGTAAGCTAGAAAATGTTGTTGTGGGCAAAACGTCATTCAAAAGGATAGTGAGACTATGCAGAAATGCTTTGTCTATAAATAACTGAAATGCATTGTCAGTAAAGCCTGGGAGTGACTCATCCTCACCATGAAATATCAAAGACAATAAACCTTAAGCTGGACAGATCATTGACGAGCATTCATTTTACTCTTTTATATTTAAATACTTATTTTTATATTTAAGATCATATATAAAAGTCAATTTGAAATATTTTCAAAAAATTAGTTCAATTTAATATACTGAGACATTTTTGTTCTGTTCTGACTTGATTGTGTATTTCTCCTTTTCCATGGCTTGTTTTGTCTTGTTTATCTCTGAGTGCACAGAACCAGAAAACTAGCTGTGGGTAATGCTTTCAAAAACAACATATAAGCGCATAAATCACTTGAGTGCTTGAAGATTTGCTCTTAGTTAACTAACTGTGTAGAAAAAGTATGAATAAAAAAAAAGTAGGAATAAGTATGAAAAAAAAAATGCCCAACATTCTTAAGTTTCTTCTCTTGTACATACTGTGATCCTTACCACAGTGTAACTTTTTTTTTTTTTTTTTAATTCGGACGGAATCTTCTTTCTAATAAGTTTATGGTGTTCCTTTAGAGCTGCAGATTGCCAGTACTTGATTCACTGAAGTTCAGATTCCAAGGCCTCAGTATTTTATAAGGATGTTTGTGAGGCTGTGGTGTGTTCTTAGGTATTAATAAGCAGTTTGTTTCATTGTTTTGAAATAATTTTTCTTTTGACTTGGTAAGATTGTTACCAATCTGAAAGTTATGTCTACAACCAAGTACTTCACCATTGTTTTAATCTATTGATTCAAAAAGGAGAAAATGAAAATGTTATATCAAAACAAGTACATACATAATGTCAACATAGTTTCACGTAGTTAATGAAACTCTTTTTCCAAATTTAATGTTAATCTTGGATTGTTGTGATTAGTCATAGTTTTATTGTATACGAATTCTCCTGTTTTCCTCAGTGAAATATTTGAGTGCCCTTATGTACAAAATCATACATAAGCTGTTTTTTGTATTGCACTTGTTCTTACTGTTCAATTCATTCTTTAGTTAATTAAAAATAGTATCCATATCCTTAAGTGAATAAGCTAACAACTGACTTTCCAGTTTGTCATTCAGTTTTCACTATTAAAATTAAAATGTAGCTGTCTCCTTTGAATTTTGGAAGAACTGAGATCCAGACACATATTGCAATAAAATCAAAGCTCCAAATACGCTTTTTGCTTTAAGTGAGTTTGGAGCTATAACTTTGAGTTCTGTATGTCAAGAGTTCTTGAAGTATTATTTATTGACATTCTCATGGGCTTTGGATTACCTAGTTTAAAATTGCAGTTAGAATGATAGATTGATGCATGGGGAGAAGGAAGAAATCTGTGTACGTACAGGTACAAAACATTTGGATCTGTAGCATCATTGTAATTAGATCTACAAGTATGTGCAGGCTGAAAATGACATGAAGAATATGTCTTGGAAAATGACAAGCTAGGTAATACTGCAATAATTATGTCACTTTTTTCCCCATTAATTCACTTAAGATGTATAAGGATATATAAATATACATATATGCAAACCAGTTGTTTGGATGAATTCAAAGCTGAATTGTTTCATGAAAAGCATAAATTTAGGAACCTAGTAAGCCTTTAAAATTTTGTGTAAAAAAGTAAAGGATGCCTGTTGTGAAAAATTAATAGCTCTCTTTTATGAGCTAATGTTAATGTGCTGTAAATTGCTTTAGCCCTCCTGCAGTCTGTAAAATGGCATCATGAACATTTTCAGGAACAAAATGGAAACAGGAACAATGTTAAATAATAGAAACAACTCAAAATGTCATTTAAATTCTGGATTACAAAAGTAACAGAAAAAAATATACTAAATGATCTTGTATTACAAATCAGTATTACCGGAAGAACAAGCTTCCCAACAGCGGTGTTGTTTCCTTCCTGTCAATGACCTGTGCTGATGCCATCTTTCATGATTTCTCATAATTATTACTGGTGTTAATTGCCTAGCTCAGGGCCAGAATGCATTTCCTTAGGACCCCAAACTTTCATTTCGTTCTGTGAGGTCAAGGTCTTCAGAATAGGATTTATTTGTTTCTTCCAGACATGATTTGTTTCAAATGACTGTCAGTTTCAGGAGCAATAGAAATTAAGACGTAGATTGCATGTGTTAAATAGAATATATTTATATTCTGATAGTGTACCTCATCTATACTTTTAAAGTAAATCCATAGTCAAAAATAGCTTAATTACATTACATTATGATTAACTGAAGCTTTCTTTCATTTCACTAAATTTACAATTTTTAAGAAGTAAAATAGATAAAAACAGGATGCCTTTACTAAATGAGGAGATTTTTTTGTGTAAAAATAAACACTTCGCCTTTGCTTGAATAAACATTACTCAACATGGATCAGGTAGCATAAGATAGCTTTTTCTCTCAAGTAACTTTCTAATTAAAGTTGGGTGAAAGAGGAAAACTGAGATTTCAGCTGTGGCAAAGCTGAGCTTTAAATACCTGAGGGGAAGGGAGCAGAGGGGAAGAGAGATGGACTCTGTGAAGGAGAAAAATTACCACAGAGTAAGTGAAATAATTCAGTAGATTTCATTTCAGATATACTGCTCCACTGTTCATTACAGATAGTTCAGTGAATTTTTTTATAAGAAATGAGAGACTTACAATGAATCCGTTCCTCATATTCATTGCAAAGTTAAAAATGAAAAAGGTAACAGCCTGTATTATCCTCCTCTGTTTTCCAGTGATGATGAACACTTGCTAATTCAGCATTACTGCCAAAGTCTGAACCAGGAATCTCCCCTGAGCCAGCCTCGAAGCCCTGCCCAGATCTTGATTTCTCTGGAGAGTGAAGAAAGAGGTGAACTAGAGAGGATTCTTGCAGATCTGGAGGAGGAAAACAGGTGAGTTACATTCTCAGCTGCAGTAGTGATCAGGTATGCACCAAAGTTACAAATAAAAGTAGAGAAAGGAAGCAAATAAAGCCCTGCAGTAAGGCTGTCTTTTCAAATAAGTTGATTCTATTAGAACTTCCTACCCCATTCAGTTTCTTCTCAATAAGAGAGAGATGATGAGGCTGAAATTGTATAGTTATTAATGCATTTATTTAAATTAAAAATGTATTTATTTTATATAATAATATAAATTTATTTATTTAATTTATTAACTCCAACTTTCAATACAGTGATGAGTCAGCACAGTTGCCATTAGTTTGTTCCATAGAAGAAACCCTCAAAGGGCTTTATTCCAGCATTACCTTGTTTTGCCATTTATGAGGAAATTGTGCAAATTTTCTATAACCATATCAAGAAGAGACAGGATCTTCTTTTTTTCTTCCTGGAAATAACCATTACAAGACACACTTTTCTCTGAAAGGTGGGTCACTGGGATACGTGAAGTTTTTAAGCAACCTCAATACAGTACTAACTCTAAATAAATAATCTATGAAATAATTGTACTGTACTGGATAAAATTCACCTTGGTGGCATTTTTAGGAGTAAAATGAGTTCTAAACTTGAATTTTCCTCTGACAGATGAGTATTTACTTTCATGTTAGTTAAAACTTGTGTTCTCTTTTTATTTCTTTTTATTTCTTTGGTATTAACTTATTTGTTGCTATATCTTTAGCTCTTCAGTATCAAATATCATTTATCACTTCTTTTAATTTCAAGTTTACCTTGAAAGTGTCTTCATCAAAAAAACAAGACTGCATTCTTGCAACGTTACAGCACTGTAGTCCTGTTTGTACTGTACTCTGGACTCTTATGCCATCAGCATAAAAGCTAGTAGATCTTTACACTGGCAGATTCTTAGTCGCAACCATCAACCGTCAAAGTAAGAATGTAAACTTAAAAATCATTAGATCTGCAAAACCACATTTTTATTTACCTTCTGCTGTCTTCAGCCTTTACAGTACAGTCTATTAGCATTTTCTTTCTCTGTTTTTTTTTGCTGCTTTGTCTTGTTTACTATTAAGATATAATGCAGTAATCAATTGCCTTAGGAACATCAAGGAAGTAATTGTCAGAGTTAGCAGTGTCACTGGTTTTCTCTCTGTGCAGAAGTAGTTTTTAGGTGGTACTAAGCAACTGTAGTGGCGCTTGTACCCCATCATCATTATGAGGTTATTATTGGGACTTTTTTACAAACAGCTAACCCTGGACTTCCAGAACAGTTTGAGCTGGTTTTGGCATAGAGAAGCCTGAAGTAAGTTATCCTGTCACCTGATTTAGGAGAAAGATGTAAATCTGCCTTGTACTTCCTTTGGACTTATGTCGGCTGCTCCTCTCTATACTTCAAGCACGTCTTGGGGAAGAGCCTATTCTCTGTGAAAATCAGTTCTTATTTTTCTGTAGACCTATCTTTAGACCTCTACAAGGGCTGGAGTAATTAATTTCACCAATAGTGTGTTTCATACATGCTTTTTCATTAAAGATTAAACTTGCTATAATAGTTTCTTTTTTAATATATCATTTCTTTCTCATGGCCTCATGCTTACAGTTGCCTTGTGCCCTCTCTGAAGACCAGGTTAAACTGAAGATCTAACTCCAAAAATATAACCGTTTCCTATGGGGAATTGCTTGCAGCTAGCATGCATGGAGATTACATTCTAACCTACCTGACAAACACTGGCGTAATGTGTAACAGATCCCTATGTATCCCCGTTCCCATCTCTTCATGAAAGTACTGACTGACCCTTTCCTTAGCATCTACTAATTTAAAGTAACAAATGTAACAGAAGTAAAGTAACAAAACTTCATATTTTCACATGTAATTAAATCAAGGACAACATTATTTCTCAGAGCTTCCACATATAATTTAAACGCTCCTCAAAGTTAAATAATAAACAGGAGAGTGAAAATAAGGAGGAATGGTCAAGATTACATTTTCTTCAATGGTGTTTCAGATAATACAGAGAATTAATAAGGCATAAATGATGAGGAGTGTGTTTCAGAGAGGAGGCTGTGGAAAACAAAACTCTTGCTCACTGAACAGTAGTGAGATCTTGCTTGAAACAAGTCCTGACCTTTTAATACATAGTACATAAAGCCAAAATGCTTTCCAACTTGGAGGAAGATCAGAATGTTAAAAAAAGCTATTGTACTTTTCATTTCTAGGATTTCTGTGGTTAGTAAATATCATGTAACTGGTAGTAGTTATTAGTACAAGTAACTACAGGTTTAGAGGAGGTTATTTTTTAACCAGCACTAGCTATTGAATAATGAAGAAGTAAGAAAAAATGTTTTGTGTCTGTACACACAATAAACTGCCCACCGAAAAGGAATACACCTTTTAAAGTGACCTATTACAGATTAGAAAAATGATAAATGAACAGCAGCATAACTTTGAGTTTAGATAGCTAAATTTACTGAAAAGTTCCTTTTTGGTATTTATGCCTTAAATACTAGTATGAGCTTTATTTAGTATAATAACTGCTAATCAGAAATAAGAGATTGAAAACATCTCTGACCAGAATTGCACCTTAAAAATACCTGTTTTAAAGTTTGTCAATCCTAGATTAAATGAACTAGAGGCCTGGTTATAGCCTATGTTGTTTTCTCACTTATGTTATTAGTGCTACTAGAGGCAGAGGATTTGATATTTTTTAACTCCTCCAGTTACCTTAAGAAATAGGTTATCTGAAATGAGACTCAGCTGCTGGATGCCACCTACAGCCTGTCCTTTTATGACTGAATCAGGTGTTAGTGCAGCAGGGACTTATAGGTCTATTTCTGTATGACTGTGGAGGTCACAGTGCTGTGATTTTCATTGATTATGACAAAATCATGACTTTTGTCTCTCTGTATTTGTCTCTGCAAGCTTCTATAAATAACTTTTACTTAAAATGTAAGGCAGAAGCTCTAAAGAGAGTAAGTTCTTGCTTATCATCCTGATAGATTGTCTCAGCCAAATAACTATGCTTTTATGGAAGAATCACTGATTCTTGTCACAAAAATAAGCCATTCAGACAGAATTAATCAGGAGACACACATACACTTTTCTGCCTTAAAAAAAAGTACTGTCCTTTTAGATCTCTCCCTATATTTTCTAATCTTTCTCCTGCCTTGAGTTTGTTCAAAACTTTTTTGACTGATATCAAAGGTAATCAAAAAAACCCATGCTCTAATTCCTTGTGCAGTCCTGGTTCCAGTGGGTAAATGCATATTCCTTCACATCTTATTGCAAAAGTATTCTCTGAGTAAACGTTGCTTACTGTTGCAACACTGAATGTAATAAATCTGTAGTTTGGAAATAGGATGAATATGATGTAAATCATATTGTGGTCTCTTTCTCCTCAGCTCAGGCTTAAAGCACCTGAATTGTTTAATTCTACTGAAAATATCTTTAGTCTTTAGAGCCACAAGCACACATTTGCTGGAGTTCATCTCCTTTCTGGTGCTGTGCTGGATATGATGTTTATCCTTAGAAAGATGAAGGCTAGAAGGCTTGCTATGTTAGATAAATACTGTCATCCTTTCATGGCTATATTGACAAAACTTCTGTTGCATAAACATTTTTGGTTTTTGACAGTGAAGATTTAGTACTTTCTGCTTATCGTTTGTTATTTCACGATTTTATTCAGCATATCCACTTACTTCTCACAATTACTGGAGAAGTTGCATTAAGTACAAGCAAGCAGTAATACTGAGATACTCAAAACATTCTATTGTCATTTCCCTATCTTCTTTTGCTTTCCCTAGTTTCCTACTTTTAAAATAGCCTTTCTCTTTTTTATTTCCTGTTTTTACTTTTCCTTATCTCTTTTTAGCTGTTTATAATATTCTGACCTCCATTTGGTTTTCAGCTGCAATTTCTGGTCTCCAAATATCTCAGTCTTGACTTGTTGAGATGAAAGAGACTCTTTGAAATTGAAATCTTGAGTTTTTGCTTTTAGATGGTTTTAAAAGATCTATTGCCTATTTCCAGCTCTTCTGAAATGTATAATCCAAATTATAAACTAACCTCGTCATGACACAGTTCTGGTTTTTTTTGGATTCCAAAGACCTCTTTTGAGATATTAATTATTTATCTACTAGAGTTTTCAGACCTTGGTGCTTTTGTAGCTAGTAAACATGACTTCCTTAAATAATTTATTCCTAAAATTTGACCATTAAATAATTTATATTTGCTAAAATCTAGCATTTTAGAGAATATTTTCAGTTGGTAAAACTGTTTCATTTGAGTATTAGGCCTTCAGATTCATGCTTAGTTTTAAATTTCATGGTGTCTTGTGATAAGACCATTTCTTGATATACTCAATAAGCATTAGAATGCTTTAGAAGGCATTATCGTTTTCTTTCAATACAAAATAAAAACCCAAACAGTTATAAAACTGGCCTAAAAAACATTTTGAAATTTTCTCGAGATTGAATATATTTCAGAAACAGATGAGATAGATTTTTAGTGTTCGTCTAAAACTGCATATTACATAGGTTATAGATTAGTATGTACCATACTAGCATTAAAAAAGAAAATGTATTATTTTTGTGGTGAGACAATCTCAAAACTTTTTGCAAATAATTTTTTAAAAACTTTTATTTTAATGAAGAAAATTTTAAGGGTTTCCTGATATTATAGTTGACTCAATTTTGTTAACCTACTTCTATAGAAGAGTTCTCTCTCATTCCATTTTTCTCCCAGCTTCCAGGTGTACTATAACCAGAACTTGATAAAATAACTTCTCCGGTCTGAGCTTTTGGCTTTCTTTGGCTTTACTGAATTGCACTGGGAGCACAATGGGCTGTGTGCTACTGGAGAAGCTCTAACGTCCCAAATCTCAAAGATGCCCTGTTTTCAACTGTCTGTAGTGTTCCTTCAAATGTGAAAACTGGTGAAAGGCCTCCTCAAATAAGTTCCTTCTGTATAGTTGCCAAAAGCTGGAAAGTGATGTATTGCTAAATGTGCTGTAGCTCTTTTTGATATTTATTTTGGAATTGAAGAAGTGGAACTAAATCTTTCAAATGTGAAGCATCGTAAGTAAACAGTGGCACTCTAGTGAAGGAGGGTGGTTCAGTTACCAGCTTTGTCTGTTTCTTCAAATCACTGTTACTTTGTAGCAAAATGAAAAGTAACACAAATTCACAAATTCTCAATTGCCTCTGAGGGGAATTCCTAGCAAATGGAGTCCACTAGTATTTTCCTCACCAAGCAATTAATCCTGCAAGTGATGGATGGTATTAATAACTCATGAGCTCTTTACTACCCAGCTCTTTATGGCTGCATAAATCAAGATTACATTGCATGCTTCCTATGTTATTTTTCTTCATGAATGTTTAAAAGAGGCGCAAGCATAGTTAATTTTTCGTTGAATATTTCACTTACAGAAATAAAATGTATTTTCCCAGTGGTGAGAAGATGTGTCAGTTTTATTTGTCTGTGACATCCAGTGTAAAGTCACCCTACCTGAACTGTGGTAGAGAGAAGCTGGATTTCTGAACGTTACTAGTAATTGCTCAGTCATATTTTGTAGGAATTATGCTTTTGTCTCCCCTTTCTCTTACTTCCCTTCTCTTTTTTATACTGAAAAAATAAGAAATACTCTTTCTTCAGAATATGAATGTGCCATTCTAAGGGCTGTGGACAGTTCTTTGGATGTCTGGCTTGCAACAACATTCCTTTTTCACCACATAGCTTAAAAGTACTCCAGAGCTAGGAAAAAGAACATCTTGTTTTTTTTTTTTTTTTCCTTTATGAGATTCTTTGAAATGATTTCTTTCTGAATTTCATTTTTTTTCTTGTATGTAAATACAAATCTTTATTCCTATATGTTAGGTTCCAGTTATTACTGACATTATTGATCATCTGCACTCTGCACCATTCTTACAGCTCTAAGTCAATTTATATGGTGAGTCTTTTAATTCTCTGGACTAAGGACTCCATAACTGAATTGAGAAGGTGCAGCTCTGCTTGGATAATATCCAGTATCTTTGCCAATATTTTTTTCTTTAATCTTTAAGAGAGAATTTTTAAAATTTATTGTTACTGGTCTTTTACTTAAAATAAATATAACCAGAGGCAGCAAGAGGGTGGCTCAAAAACCCTGACTGATGCAAGAGTTGGTTAGTGTTAGTTGGCTGAGTCCATAAATGTGTAGATACAGCCTTGAGTATGATTACATACCTCCACAAGTTACTTCATGATCATTTTGTGCCTGTTTCTTATGGCTGATCTTACGAAGATCACTTTCAACATTATACAGTGTTACTGTCCACACATTTTAGATATCTACTGTAGAGTAAAAGTAGCTCAATCTGTAGACTTCATTGACTAGATTTCTGTCAGGTATTGAGGGAGCTTAAAATAACTAGCTGAGATGTAGACACCTACAGTGTAGACCTCTACATTTAAAAAGTGTGAACTTCTGTGCCTGATGCCATCATTTCAGCACCATGCCTGATATGCTACCTACCTGTTTAGAGCTGGTTTAAGTAGTTACAGCACTTTGCATACAATATTAAAGACTGGATGTGGTTGGGTGTCAAAAGATTTGCTCAAGCTGCATTGATGTGCAATGCATGTGATACTAAGTTTATCTGAAGCTGAAGATGTCTTATAACTAAGTCAAAAACCAACAGGTTCATGTTAGTTCATTATAACTCATCATAGTTCATTGCCGAAGATCTATTATGGTTAACAAAGATAAATAAATGGTTAAAGTTATTTAGTATCAAATATTGACAATGCCCCATCTTCTGATTTCTGTGGGTGAGTTCGGTGTTGATTTTCTGAAGTGCTGTTTAAAAGAAAGATATTATGAGCAGTGTCTCCATCAAAAGATTCTTTGATTTGTCACAGTTGGTAGGTGGAAGCAGTGTTTCTAGTCACACTATCTAGTGTAATTGGAGAAAGCGAAGATACTTGTGCATACACAAGTTTTTCTGCAGATCCAAAATAAAAATGGAGAATTTTAATGCTAAGTACAAGTTGAGAGCAATTATCTAGAGTTTGACTAAACGGGCATCAATTACACCATCAAAGGGAAATAGATGATCAATATCTGTGCAATAAAGGCCATGTTAGTGGTGGGGAAAGGTAATAGGATGGTTATCCAACAGGGAAAAAGCGAGAGCAGGTAATTCCCCCTTGCTGCAGACCCAGTATTCTTGATCTCAAGTGAACACCTGTGTGCCTGTCCAGCATTCTGAGTCTCCAGTGGAATGGCTCCTCCAAGTTACTAGAGTCTGGTGATGCAAAAATGACATTGCTGACTGCTTTTGTAATCAGCATACAGAGACTTCTGATTTTTTGGCATCTGTAGTCATTACCCTTAAATCTTGTTCTCTTATATTGACATTGAAAATGTTAAACAGATAGACTGTATTTTTAAGTTGTTTTGGCAGACACTAAACCCTTGGAAGCACTCAGTCAGCAGGGGAACTCTGGACTCTAGAACTTCTGTGGAATTCAGGCTGTCTGAACACAGTTCTTAGTCTCATGTAAACATTACTCAGGGGTGATGTGTGTCATTAGTATATTCCCAAGGAGCACCACCTGAAACAGGCTTTACAGGCTCTTCTAAGTCAAGTCAGTTACAAATGTTTCCAAACCAAGGTTGTAAATATTACCTGAAGTGACCCTTGTTGATTCTGGCACCCTTGAGCTATGATCACAAATACTGCGTCCTTCAATACTGAAAATAGCTTTAGCATTGAAACCTTGGAAAATACATCTAGATCCGGACTAAAACAGCTTCAGTGCATGTCAGAACATTTGCTGTTCTGAGATTGTTTAAGACTTGCAATCCAAAGGTGATGCCCTTTCTTTAGAATCATGCAAGACAGCTCCTATCCAATGCCAGTATCAGCATTTTATTAAAGGAGATAGATGATAAAGTTCCAGCTGATTCACTTGTCATCTTCTACTAGTTAATCATTGAATCTGTAAGGTGGCCCTATTTTATCTAATCCCCTGCAGTTTGAAATCTTCTCAATTTTTAGAGAGTGACAGTTAATTTTAAATTAGAATTAAACACAAGAGAAAAAAAAAATAGTAGCCACTTCTCCAACTTTGCTGCCTTTTTTTCTTAGGGGTCTGTTTGTGCCCACTGGAGCAACTTCTCTTTTGATTTAATCTGTAAGTCTATTCCCTTGCAGTGCCAGGCAGATTGCATGTAGAGTGACAAAGTATAAGAGAAAGCATTGAGATGGTAAAGACAGGGTTCTCAGCTGAGATCAGGAGTAATACTTGGAAACTACTACTTAAAAGATGGGACTAGATTAACACCACCTCTTCAAATACAGGTGCAATTTGGCCAGTGAAATGAACACAGGTATTTTACTTCTAATTATAAAGCAAGAACACTCTCTTCTAAACTATTTGGTATTAGACATAAAGGCATTTGTATCTGAATTACTCTCTGGTCTTCGCTTGTTTTTTAGTACCCTAGTTCCTGGAAGGACTTCTCTGTGTATCTTGATCATTGAGGCAACAATTGTATATTTCTTTATAGCATAGTAACTGATTAAGTTGTAAGTATGATCAGGTGCATTTATTTAGTTTCCCTTGCTTTGAAAGTAGAATTTTGCTTTACAGTCCTTTGAGACCTTCAGGCTTTGAATCTGCTATTTGTAATGTATTGCATGTATCATACATCTGGGAAATTCCTCACAGTGTAGCAGTAGTCACTGCCTGCAGACTTAGGGACAAACAAGCCTGGTGTAAGTTTTGCGAGGGGGGGAAGCAGAAAGGGGCACTGAGGCTGCACTAGGAATGTGAAGGCAAGACTGGCATGCCAGGAGCTCTTGTCTGTGAGCCCTGGTAGATGGGTGAGCTGTTTTGGCAGGTTGGCACAATTAGCCTAATCATTGCTGTATAAACTGTAGTCTGCAATAAGATCATGTGTGATATTGTTGTCATTCTCATTCCTGTTCCTACTCTTTTTTAAAAAAAATATTTACCTGTTCATTCACCTCAAAGTATTAGAAGATGTTAAGTCACTTAGAGGGCAACGTCCAGTATAACCCTTCTTCTTTCTTTCAGATAATTTTCATAGACTAGAAGCTCTTTATCTGCTTAAAGCAAAATCATCTTTTGAAAAAGCTATCTGGCTTGGAAGAAAATGCCTGTGATATTTTTAGCACCTTCTTGATTTGTCATCCAAAGATTTTTCTCATTTGACAACTTTGTAGTGTTTGTTCTTCAAGAAATTGTCAGTCCCCATTCCTAGAACTGTATTTTTAGCTAATCTCTGAAATGTAGAGTGTCAAAAAATGAAAGACTATAGATGATGTGTAACAATTGCTCTCAGATTTAAAACTCCAGATTAGTTTTGTCTGTTGCACCCTCTTTCTATGGGTTTCAGAGTAGGAAGTTCAGAATTATGGAAGAACCTGAAGCTAGAAGGGATCAGTCCTCTTTTCTTTTTTTTTTTTCTTTTACCTTTTAAATTCTCTGCAGAAGGAGAGATCGTATAGAACACGTATCCCTTTGGGATAATAGCCTGTCTTTATCCCTGGGTATTGCTTCCTTATCCATGTGAAATAATGCATACTGCCTTCATTCCAGTTCTGGTGACAATTACAGATCTTTAAAAGTTTAATTGGAAGGTTTCTGAGGTGCTGTGAGTCTCTAGACCAAAAGATCAGTGTGAATTTTGGTTTGCGGGCAAAATAGCAAAAAATGCCTGTTTTCACAACCTCTAATAAGAAAAAGTTGAAAAAAGGAAATCTGGGTCACTACTTGAGTAAGCAGTTTCAAGCTGTAGTCTGTGGAACCAGTTTTCCTCTCTGGAAAGCTGTAACAAAATCCCAATGCAGTTTATTCCTCCCTTGTGCACAGTGTTTTGTGCTGCAAAATTCTATTTTTGCACTGTGAGACTGCTATTCCTAATAGGGTTTCAGTTTCTTACCTTCTGTTTTCTTACTGCTTGGTAGGTTTTTTTTTTGTCCCTCTCCTCCCCTCCCCCCCCCCATGTGGTCCTTATAGGTCATACTAATCATATAGAGTGTTTTACTGGAGAAACTGAATACAAGAACAAGTTCTAAAAAATCATAAAGGTGCAGAAGGCTAGCACTCTAGATAGTGCTGTCCAAATGAAGATGGAAGTTATAGCCCAAAAGTTAGTTAGCCTGAAGATTACAAGTGCAGTTTAACATATTGGTTCATTGATTGTATTTTCATCATATTAGGCTGGTAATTTTAAAATTAGGCTGGAAATATAATTGCATGTATGAAGGAAGCAGAATAATGTGACCTGAGTAAGGATAGCAGAGTTGCAGTGAACTCTTGAATTTTGTTTTGCTTTTTTTTTCGGAGTTTTTATATGGCCTTCATTGTGTCTTTAGTTTTGCCATCTGTAAAATAGATAGGTAGGCCAGGTGGTAGAAGTTTTAATTAGTGTTTGTTAAGTGCTTTGATTATACAAAGTATTCTGTTAGCACTAATTATTACTAGGGTGTATTCATGCCAGGCAGTCTGACTTCTGCTAGTAATGACAATGACATAAGGAAAGTTGGGAACTGAACCCAGGACTTATACTTTGAGATAGTGTCTGAAGCACTGCAACTTTTCTCTTGTTTTATATGCTCTGGAAAGTGAATTTTGAACTCGTGTACCTGCAAGAGCTTTTAGATAGTATTTATATATTATCTAAATATAATTTATTTGCATTTAATATCAGCTCTGCGCAAATCTATGAGTTGTAATCCTACATAGGTTTAGCTTCAGCAGAATCAGAGACAGCTGGTGTAGATAAGCCTCTCCCTCCCTGATAGTTGAATGTTTATATCACATGCATGCGTGTATCTCATGTGAGAAAGTGCATTCTGAGTACCCGTGGCAGAGGACACCCTGTATGATGCTATTCAGCTTTATAAAGCTTTTACCTTCTTGCTACTGTTCAACAGAAACTTACAAGCAGAATATGACCGACTGAAGCAACAGCATGATCACAAAGGTTTGTCTCCACTGCCATCCCCACCTGAGATGATGCCGGTCTCTCCGCAAAGTCCCCGTGATGCTGAACTCATTGCAGAAGCCAAACTGCTTCGCCAGCACAAAGGCCGCCTAGAGGCCAGGATGCAGATTCTGGAGGATCACAACAAACAGCTGGAGTCACAGCTGCATAGGCTGAGGCAGCTGCTGGAGCAGGTGAGTCCTCAGGCCTTTCTTTTAGATCTCTATAGAGCTATTTTCCAAACAGGGTATGAAGTGTTACCAACACCTATAACATACCAGGAGATCATATGTGAAAAGACTGGTCAGAGAGAGATACTAGATTGTTCTGCAGACTGAAAGTGATAAAGTGAAATTACATTTCAATATGGTATTTAGTCTTCTTCCTTTTTTTATGTTGAGAATTTGGATTCATTGTTTCCATGGATATATTTGTTCTTGAAAGAAAAAGAAAGAAAAAAAAGAAAATTATGTATTCTTGGGATAAATGCAAAATTCAGAGATACAAAGATTTGTGCAACTGTACTGATCTGTTTTTAATAATCACTTCTTGTTCTCTTCAATTTTTAGCCACAGGCAGATGCCAAGGTGAATGGTACAACACTGTCTTCTCCATCTACCTCTTTGCAGAGGTCAGATAGCAGTCAGCCAATGCTTCTTCGTGTAGTCGGCAGCCAGACTTCAGAAACCATGGGTAAGACAACAAAGTTTAGACTTTCACCAAAAAAAATTACTCTTCCATTTCTCTACAAAAATTCCTTAAGGACAGAAAATACATGTTTTTGCTCTAATTTAAATGAGAATGAAGTAGGCATTTGCAATGGTTTTTGATATCATCTGGCAGTTTACACTTTGCATCTTCATTATTTTGCAGGCTTTTGTATTTGATCATGATGCATGCAGTAGCCTAGATATTTTGACATTAAATGCAAAGCTGATCCAGGGCTTGAATTCTGAAAACAGATAACACAAAAAAGCTAACTATTTCATTCAGATTGACTTACAGCTAATAAAGATGACATGAATGATTTAAATGTACAGAGTATTAATTATGGCTAAGAGATTAAATACATGATTAATCATTCCCATGTTAACTGATGTGATCTTATTTTTAATCTGTCATTGCTCGAGTAAAAAGGATTGAGCTGTCACTCACCAGCAGTGCTCCTCTGGTTGCTTTTCTAAATATCACATCAGATGCGATAGTAAACATCATATAACTTGTGGGGTAAGGTTAAGTAATAACGTTCTGTAAACTGAGGTTGGAATTGTTATTTTGGTGCTTTTTGTAACTGTTCTGTAGCAGTTTCCTAAATAATAAGTATTTAGTACTAAGTAGCAAAGATTCGCTATTAATAAAAAAGCAATCTTCCATTGGGGCATCTTTAAGCTAATGTAATTAAACTACTTCTATAAGATAATGCTTGACATCTGATGATAATATTCACCTTCTCGCACAAAAATTTGTTTAGTCTATGTTAGGGATTTTTGAGAAAGGAGGAGACTTAATTGGGAGCTTTTTGTTATGTTTGGTGAAACAGCGAGAAATGGAATGGGAAGGGATATTCTTGTCAGTTTGAAGTGTCATGATAGTGGGAGAAGCAACTTATTCAGGGCGACTTTCTTCCATCTTGGATATGCACAGAGTAACATCAATTCATGCTGGTATAGAACAAGATGGATTCTGTAGACCCTACTACAGAAAAGCGTGAAGTGAATGCTTAAGTTAAATATTTGCAGTGAGAGGGAGCATACAATTGCAGGTTACAGCAATTTCATTTGGATCTTTCTGTAATCATATTGCTATTAAGTAAATACATTGTTATGTATAGCATATATAAACTAGACAATATGCATGAGTGGAATAATTTCAGAGAGACTTGGACAGGCTGGAGAGCTGGGCAGAGAGGAACCTCATGAGGTTCAACAAGAGCAACACAGAGTCCTGCACCTAGGGAGGAATAACACTAGGAACCAGTACAAGGTGGGGGCTGACCTGCTGGAGAGCAGCTCTGCAGAGAAGGACCTGGGAGTGCTGGTGGATGACAAATTGACCATGAGCCACCAATGTGCCCTTGTGGCCAAGAAGGCCAACGGTCTCCTGAGGTGCATTACGAAGAGTGTTGCCAGCAGGTTGAGGGAGGTAATCCAGCCCCTCTACTCAGCCCTGGTAAGGCCTCATCTGGAGTACTGTGTCCAGTTGTGGGCTCCCCAGTGCAAGAGAGACATGGAGCTGCTGGGGAGAGTCCAGTGTAGGGCTACAAAGATGATCAGAGGGCAGGAGCACCTGCCCTATGAGGAACGGCTGCGAGAGCTGGGCCTCTTCAGCCTGGGGAAGAGAAGACTGAGGGGGGATCTGATCAATGTGTATAAGTGCCTGAAGAGAGGGTGTCACGGGGACGGGGACAAACTCTTTTCAGTTGTCCCATGTGACAGGACAAGAGGCAATGGGCAGAAACTGAAGCACAGGAAGTTCCGCCTGACCGTGAGGGGGAATTTCTTCCCTGTGAGAGTGACAGAGCGCTGGCACAGGTTGCCCAGAGAGGTTGTGGAGTCTCCTTCTCCGGAGGTATTCAAGGCCCGCCTGGATGCAACCCTGTCTAACATGCTCTAGGTGACCCTGCTCTGAGCGGGGAGGTTGGACTAGATGATCTCCAGAGGTCCCTTCCAACCTTACTGATTCTGTTATTCTGTGATTCTATGATTCTAATTTGCATCATCTCTCTGAAGAAATGTCATGAATTTCTTCATACATGTTCATATACTACTTAAAAATACGCAAGAAAGATAGAAAGACAGTGATTTCCAACCATCTTATTAAAAGATGTGTGGTTCTGTGTATTGTCCTTTGGGAGGCCACAAATACAATCATGTACTACTTTTCATTTGTCCTGATAAACATGTACTCCCATTTAATTTACGAGACTGGAATTAACTAATTAACACACACATAATTATATAGGTTGCTAAAACTTTTGTATATAAAATAATTTTTTTCTGCTTTTCTGAGACAGTATTTGGAAGGATGGTGAGCTGTTTCATTGTTATCAATATGGTCATGTTAAGATTCAGCAATGCAGTATGCAACAGACCTTATAAAATGAATTACTAATTGTGCTAAAAACGACAACTAATACGATTTGTTAAGTCTCCTCTCACACCGGAGAATATTTATTTACTAATCTGAGAGTTTTTTGAAATACAATAAAAATATTCTAGAATTATGAATAGAATTATAAATATGAATAATATTTATGAACATCATAAATAATGCTTTCATATAAGAAGCATGCTTCCAGTAATAAGGAGTAATAATTTTTCAAGAAAATACCAAGGTTCTGTAGATGCTTCTAGGCAATGAGATGATGTAGTGGTAACTTTTTAAATACTCTGTCTTTTGAAAGGATAGCTTTTTTAAAAAAAAAAATATATATATATATATATATTTTAAAAAAAGCTATCCTTTCAAAATATGTGTGTGTATATATATATATATATATATATATATATGTATATATACACATATGTGACTGTAGACCGATTACACTTCTCTGTCTCCCTGCTGTTTCAAGGACAGATTACTGTACATCAAGGACAGATTACTGTGGACATCTTTCCACCAGTGGTGGTGTTAAAACTTTGGTAAAAGCAGCAGCCCACTCACAGTGTAGTCTGCAGGCAGAGCTTATGCCTTGATAACCAGAGACACTTACAAAAGTTGAAAGCTCCTTTTACCTGTCCCTGTCTGTCCTATGCAAAAGCTGAATCTTTGACATTTCTCCCCTAGTTGTGTAGGTTCTCTGAGGCAGATGCGCCAAGGGGTTGTTGCTGATCTTAAATTCATTCAGGTACCCCAAAAACATTTGAGATCCACCTAGTCCTCCAAGCCTTTTTTTAGAAACACAAATGGGGAAGACTGTTTTGGGTTAAGAGCTGTAACCGTGTTGTAAAGAAATCTTTTCTTTTGGTGAGTTGCTTGTCTGATGTCATCTTTTATTATGTTATTTAAAAGAAAGTGCTCAGAAAAATCCTCAAAGGAGAAAGAATAAAAATAACATATTTTAAATAAAGGTACAGCAGTCTTCCAGTTCTATACCATTCAATTTGTATCTGTGCTTACCGGGAAATTTGGAAATCAATGCCAAGAGCTCTTGCTGGCCAGGTCAGGAGAACCATTGACCTGTTCTTTTGATCTATAGGAGCACGTCCTGTTTACTGCAGGCCTGCTGGTTTGGTGTGCTGCCTGGGTAGAAGCAGTGAGGTCTCACTGTGAGTTTTTACTTTGACATCCATCAGGATCTAGCAAAAGGACATCTGTTTTGTTAAGGCACCTCTGTTGGTGCCACACTTGATGTGAATATAGTTCATGGTGTGAACTGATTTGTTGCGGTTCGTGAACCCAACACCACCAGAAAGCTGATCAGTAGCACTCACAACAACTCCTTCTTATACTATCAGTAGAATAAAGAAGGTTGATAAAAGGACCATCACTTACATAAATCAAGTGTTCCTTGCAGACGTTTTACCCCACATCTTTTACTGCAATAGATAAAATAGCTCTTGGCTAGTAAGTCTTGTGATACTCTTTTCCATAAGGTGAAGCAGATGCTAAGCCTGATAATAGGAAATAAACACAGTCCTGAAGTATTCCTTTAGCATTTCCTTTAGTAGAGATTCCACTAGCATGGAGCACCAGAAATGTTTAAAGAATGTTAATGCTAACATAAAATTAGGTAATTTATTAGTCAAGTTGAGCACAGGGTCATTAGTCATTTTCAAAATAATGATGTGTTTCTCTGTGGTCATTATAGCAGGCAAAACTACTTTAGTGTTTGAATAGGAATAAAATAAATCTAGTAAAAAAGGAGAATCTCACTCAATGTATTCCCTTTTCATATGCTTTATTGCTATTAGAGGCTAGGGTCTGCAGTAAAATCAGCAGATGGATTTTGGTTATTTGAAATTGTACCCCCCAAAAAGTAAAATATATTGAATTTCCCATTAAGCTACTGCTCTATAATCAGGTTGTAGAAATTATTCAGTGGGAGAATATATTTTGCTGTATTAAACTGGTGCTAAACCCTTTTACAGTACAATTGAATGTTCTTGAAGCACCCATCTGATGCAATTAAACTGTCAGAAATATTAATACTGATGCAGATGAGAATCCTGGTTTCTACTGATTTACCCAGCTAGGCCAAGTAGTGCTAACATGAATCCAGGACTATTAGAAGGCTGCTCAACAGAAGCGCTCAAAACAGCAATTTTTTATACCATTAATAGAATAAGAGAAGATGAAACAAGACTATCATTTATATGAACTAAGTGCTCCTAAGTAGACATTTTACCCAACTTGTTTTACTGGAATAGGTTATTTCTTAAATTCTTAATGAACTAAAATCAGTTTTAATTGTTTAAAATTCATTGCTTAATTTTAATCAGCTTATTAAAGAAAAAAGAAAAAGAGAGAGAAACATTATACGCACCAAAATTCACCTTCACAATTTTGGTTGTATATTAATCAGAAAATGTGTTTCAAGTGAACAGCCTTAGCTTTATGAAGGACATGTGCAAGAGTAAGATGTTAACAAATGGTTTTATAATGGCCTAAATGTAGTGTTTGGGATTTACTTTCCAGGTGAGGATGATCTGCTCAGCCCTCCCCAGGACACAAGCACAGGTTTGGAGGAAGTGATGGAGCAGCTTAACAACTCCTTCCCAAGTACCAGAGGTAAGTACTGTTGCCCATGAGCACTTGCCAGCAAATGAGGGGGGCAGTTTTTTGAATACATAAATAGGTCAGGGATATTTTGGGGAGAGGAGAAGAAAAAAGTGCTTTTTGTTTCCTCGGGTTTTCATGGGGTTGTGTTTTTCGCTTTGTTTTACTATTGCTCTTTGTTTTCATTTTAACAGTAGCCGTAGAAAAGCTGGTCATCAGGTATATGGATGAAACCTCTCTGAGATTTATTTTTTCCTTCACTTTTTCTTTTCTTCCCTTTCTCCATGTTCCTTTTCACACAGCCACTCTCCTTTTCAGTCTATCTACTTGCTGATTTAGTTTTAATGCATGTCCCAGTACATTTTTTTTTATTTCCTTGCCTTTCTCCAAGTAGAATGCTATTCTGAGTAAAACTAAAGTTCTGAGTGAAAGCTCTCAAACTTTTAGCATTTAGTTCCAGAGTGATCAAGAGGGCTGCTTGTTTGTGCAGTGCATTCATGCACTTGAGTGGACAGCCACAACATTTCTTTGTGTTTCAGTTTTGTTAAAGTTCACTCTTGTTTGCTAAAGATAAGCATTTGTACTATTGGGATTTTGGGTTTTTAGCTGTTTTTTATCATTTAAGGTAGGTATTTTCTGAACCCAGCGAAAATACTCTGCCACTAAGAAAAATTAGTTAGATTCCTAACAGGAGATGTCTGGGATGCTAGCAGCAGCAGTGAAAGAAGGCTCAGACATAAACCTCTTTGCAAAAGAAAGTCTTGGTGTCTGTTGATACTCTACTAAGTGGATGCCAGTAGCTGCACAGACTTCTGCAGGCCTTCTTCAGGTGACACATCACCCAAAGGCTCTTCTTTACTAGAGAAGTGTCTGAACCATCCTGCTAGACTTTCAGTGGCATGAAGTTGTTTTCCATCCTTTAACTTAAAGGCAAGTTCAGCTCTCACTAAGCATCATATATGAACAGTGAAGAAGGCAGCAGAAGAGAAATGATAGAAAAGCTGTACAACTGCTGTAGGTCAGAAGATAAAACAGTGTAGAAAAATACTATTCAAAAAATATATAATATACTGTTCTTCTCAATATTATATGCAAAAATGTCATGTGTCCAGGCCTCATTTAACCTAGAAATTAATCATTTTAGACAGCAGAGAAAATATTTTTGAAATACAGAAATGTAGATAAAAGTGGGCTTGTTTTTAAAGTTATAGTGTACACAAGATTCCAACAGATAGTCACTGATTAAAAAAAAAAACAGCACTATCATTTTTATAAACACATTATATTTAGGAGATCTTGATTTTGACACTCGTGTCAAAATGCTCACCCTTCTCTGTGGTATCTAATTTATAATCGTAGCCAACAATATTGACAAAACTTTTTTTTTTAACCCTAATTTAAAGTACAATAGAAGCAATTTAAGAAACAACAGTTAATGACTGATTTATCTAAAATACAGGAGTTAATTTCCCATGTATAAACAGACAGTGATCAATCGCTTAGAAACTACTGTTTGCTAATGAAGAATAAAAAAGGTTTTAATTTTATTCTGTTGTTGAAGAGTACAGTGCTTTCTGAATAAAACTGACAGAATATGTAGTGTCTACTGCAAAAAAGTTCTGAAATTTTTAACATTAGTTAATATATTAATAAAGAAAGCTAAGTTGTAACTACTTGTATTTGCAATCCAGTGGTTCAAAATAATCAACATATGTAGAATGAATATATTCCTTTATTTTATTCCTCTATTCAGTACCTATGCTAGAAGTAGATTATGTGATCACAAGCATCACTGAAAAAGATTGCAAGAAATATATTGCACACGAAGAGATGATGAAAGTGGAAAAGTATTGGCTAAGACAATCTCCCGCTGAGACAAATGAAAACAACATAGAATTAGTATGTTCAGCTAACAGTTTATTGCCTCAGGTAGACTGATGCAGAGAGCTTCAATTTTTCTCTGCTTAAAATATGATACCTTTATTTTTCTGTCATTGCTCTGTACAGCAGAGTCATCTCTGAAATTCTTGGTCTCTGTAACCAACCCTGTGCATGAAATGCATGTCACTGATTTCAGATTTTCGAAACACAGCTGCTCTGTGTTCTTACGTTCCTGCCTGACTAGTAGCCATAGAGGACAAAAATATTATTTAGCTGCCTGTGGAGCTGCAAGCAAAGAGGAGGCACTATATTATTGCGCAGTCATCATCATCTGTCATTTCCAGCAAAGCAGGCTATAGTTAAAGTTAGAAGAGCTTCTGATGCAACAGTCAGGAGTAGGTATAGGGGTCAGAGAGAATCAGGCTTCGTACAGAACTTTTCTTTTTGGCCTGGTTAAATAACTGTTGAGCTGGGGCAAAATACATACGTTCCATTTTCTTTGGCTACGCAATATAAGATTAGTTTATCTCGCAGAAAAAGTCATTCACTCTTTTGTGAAATTTATCTTAAGTTTTTAGTTAAAGAGATTAGGCCCTCATTTCATTAAGTTTCTCTATTCTTTGTGATAAAATCTTACCATTTGCATGAATGCTAGGTTTGTCTAATTGCCTTTGACTGAAGAATAGGAAGGGTCAGACCTTCTCTGGAAAAAACTAATTTGTCATACAGCCAATTCAAATGGCTTTTCAGTCACTGGATAATACAGAAGGCTCTTGACATTGTCAGTTTTACTGAGATTTTATGCAAATTTCAATTACTGCAGTTTTCTTCTACTCCTGTTTTAATGAATAACTGATATTCAACTGGTATTCCGTAAACAAAGCTTACTTCCACAGATAATTTGCCACAGCATCATTTAGTCTTTTCATTGCTCCCTTCAGTCAGATTCCATATGCATCACGGTTTCTGCTTATGGTTTATAAAACTGCAGAAAGGAGAAAAGGAAGCAAGGCTGACTAGTTGCAACAGACACTGAGTCAGGAGCTGTTGTGCTTTTAAGATGTACACATTTATACCTCATATTTCCAATCTTTAATAAAAGATCAAAGTGTAGTTGCAGAAGAGTTAAAGCAGTCTTGCAAAGCAGCCTCAAAAGAGAGCTACTTCAGGAGGATTCAGGAGTAGTGGAAATAATATTTTATTTCTTTCTGTTACAGGTTGCATCAAATCTCAAGCCATTAGTACATAGGAAGAAACAGGACAATGAGCCCCAAAAAACAATGAGCATAGATCTGTAAAGAAACAGATTTTTCTGTATTAATTCTTACTAAGTAGAATTACAAAACTGTCAGAGGCAAGAAATAGTCATCCCTGTTTTGCATTCAGAAGCATATTTAATTCAAGAGCTTATGAAATATTATTTGAAGGATGAATTAAAGTTAACTTGTACCAAGTGGTACCACATGTAATGCATACTATTTTTGAGAATTAAAACTAAAAGGAAGATAGATTAAATGCTCACAATTGACTAGTGTTAGGAATAGCTTTGTTTACTTCTATACTAATGCTTTAGAAGGAAAATCTGCTCTGATATTCATGGACCATAAAATTTGGCAGAAGCTACAAGGGACATAATGTTCATGGAAACCAACCTAGATTGAAAATCAGAAGACAATCACAAAATGAGATCCAAGTACAGGAAATATCCATACAGATAACCTGAAACATACACATGTCATTAATGGAAGAAATCTGGGAATGTATTAAAAGGCCTGGGAAGTTACTGGCAATACATTAAACGTGGTTTTGCCTTTTGGCCTGTAAAAATAAGCAGGTTAAATTTTAAGCTAAATGTTCAGCTGCAGCTTATCACAGAGTTGGGAGTGATGTACCTTCTGAACCAGAAATATAATTCTGATTATCTCATTACCATTAAGATAACAACAAATTGGAGGATTTCAGAATAATATGACAAGAACAAACTGGACTCTGGAGGCTTTGATTTATGAGAAAAGTTCAAAGAACTAAATAAGTAATGAACAGAGAAAAGGAATGAATTTCTATGCCGGGGTACACAGAAGTATAACTAAGCATCACAGAATTACAAATTAAAAATACTTCATATAAGTATCAAAAACATGTGGAGAGTTAGATTTTATAGGGTCATGAAATAGAATCCTAAGACAAATAAAAACTCTTATTTTGGACTTCTGAAAAAAATGCAATAAAATATAGTAGTAACTAATCTTCACTCATCTAGAGATAGATTCATTTTGATTATGAATTTTTCTAAGTTTTTGCTACATATAGTTGTGTTAAGGACATCAGGGCTTGACATCATTTATTTTGAATTGATTTTAGAGAATCATTGTATTTGTATTAAATCTGTTGTGTCGTAGGCATCTGTAAGCAGATCTCAGGTGAAATAGCCTGTGTTCCTTTATAACTTTTACAGCTTTGTTTTTGCTTCAGTTCAACCTTTTAGCAATTTTTAGCGTTTCCTAAGTAGCCTGTGGCCTCCATGCTCCTTGCACAGCTGGCTATTAGTGCTAAAAGCTGTTTAATTTTTGTAGAGGGAAATTCTGCTGAATACCTGATGATTGCTGTACTTAAGGATTTTTTTTTTCTTTCTTTTAAATATATAAAGTTTCCCATCCATTTCCCCTTTACTTTGCTGCTCCCAGCCAATTCACAACTGCTACAGCTGCTAGAAGCAGCAGCTGTGCTAATTCAAAACAGATGTCAAAGCCAGAGGTCTGACATTTAGTGGAAATCTACTATTAAATAGTGGTTTATTTAACCCTGCTAGATAATGGGCCACAAGGGAAAATATTTTCACACTTTACTAGTGTCTAAACTATTAAGTTTTCAGGGAGTTAGTTCACAAAAAGTGAGACTGGCTTCACAAAGGAGCAGCAGGACAGCATTCTTAAAGCTAAATATAGCTCTGTTGGAGCATTAGTGGCAAACCAAGTTGGACCCACTTCAGGTGGATCTTGTGGTGGATCACACCCTATTTTGTGGCTATGGTTTTGGGAGAAATGCTTTTTATGAATGAAGCTCAGAGGAGAATTTGGGGAACAGAAGACCCTGAGCTAACTGAACTCCATGATAAAGCATCTCATGATTTTGATACAAAGACATTCTTCAGGGATAGTGAAGAAGGGAAAGCAATGAAGTGCTCATTGGCTTAAAAGGCCGTGGTAGCATGTGGAAAATGTAGGGGAGGGCCAGTGCTCGCAATGAACATTTAACATGGTACTGTTTAATACAGATGTTGCATTAAGCAATTAAATTAACAGATCCCACAACAATAAATAAATGACACTAAGAACAGCCTCATCTCTTAAAAGGTTTGTTTCTATTTTTATCTCATCCACATGAAAACATACCACATACATTCTCTCCTCTCACCATGTATCAGCCAGATCCTGCCATGAATATTCACAAATTGGACTAGTAACTTTCATCACTGAAAATACTGCAGTTTCTTTTGTTCTGATAGTAAAACAACTTACTGTTCAAACTTCTAATTTCACATTTTACTGAATCAGTGGAAGAATAGTCTTGAACTACTGTAGTGTAGGGAATGCTTGAAATCTTCCTCCAGCTGAGCCAGCCTGGCCACTTCTGGAGTGTATCCCTCTGTGCTGTGGTACTTCAGACCACATCAGTCAGCCTGAGTGAGCAAGGTTACTTACGACCCTCCTTTGGCACAACAGTACTGTAGTGGCTGAGCTTCTTGCACATGCTCCTTCTGGGATAATGATGGGGAAGACTAGATCTTTTTCAGCTGATAATACTCAGTCCTTATGTAATTAGAGAATATATTGATGAATTTTACAAAACTTAAAACAACTTTTTTTAAAGAAAACAATACTGTTTGTTGATTATCTTCCCCCTGCTGTCCCCTCTCTTGTAACAGAGTTGTGTATGGTGGGAGCAGTGCAGTAGATGCTGTAGGCTTTGTACGCTGTGCTTTGACCTGAAACTGCGTAGATGCGTGAAGTTGTCATTGGTACCTGTGCCTTCAGGATTGATTAGGACTCCCCACCTTTGCGGTGCTATAATATAATGGATTTCAAAAAGAAAAAAAAAAAAAAAAAGAAAAAATCCTCTGTAGAGAGAAATCTTGTTTTGAGCAGGATTAGTACATTAATACCTGCTTAGGGATCTGTGGTTTGTGCATCAGTATTTTGTATCTTACAGAATACAAAGTTTTTGAACTGCTGTGATACAGCCAATCCCATTCCTCTGCAGTTTATACCAAACCATACTCCTTACCTTAAAACTTAAAGACATGCATTCATTCATATGCAAAGATGAAAATAAAGTAAAATCCACTAAACCCTTTTTAATCTTCTTCCAAAGGAAATTAACTATTACTACAATAGTGCTACTCTTCGTTGCTTGTAACAAAGTCTAGGGCTGGTTACTCACCACAGACTTTCCTCAGAAGCTGTTTTGTGTGAAGTAGTGCTATCCCGGCTAGTTTTGAATACGTTCATTTGAAGTGGAATCCAGTCTGTCTCATATATATATTTAAATTAGGCACTGCCTAGCTGAAACATTAGATGCCAGTGCAGACAGGTAGGCATCTCTGAAGACCTGTGGAAGGATCGAGTATTTTGAATGTAGGTAATTCCTCCTCTCCTCTAGACTCAAGCATGACAATATTTTGCCAGATTTCTTTCCTGCCCCACACCCAACTGCAGTTTTTGGAGATCTTGGGTAGACTGTGCTTACCCTGGAGCTCTATCTCAGAAGGCCAAAGAGTGCAATGGATTTTTTCAAGGATTTTCTGTTACAGGCTTTTTTATCAATGAAAAACTCCTTGAGAGGCATTTTTTGAGCATGCATGGTTCCTGAGCTAGGCACTGAAAGAGGTTGCAAGCTGGGCAGGGACTCTATATAGTCTTAGAAAGATAGGGCAGGGCAGGCAGAATGGACTATGCTCAAGTCTTTCGTAGGTTTTAGCAACCTTGGTTCCAAAGCAGTCAGGCCCTGGGTGACAGGAACAGACCTTTAATTAATAAAAGCTATCTAACCAGAATAGCACAAAACTCTGCGTGGAGACAAGTGTAGCCTGTCAAGACACAGGCCAAGTAAGACTACGGTGAAGTCCTTAAAAGTGAAGCTACTTGTTGAAGCTAGCGGTCAGTCTCGTGCTAATGCTTCTGCATCACCATCATGTGCAGTACAGACATAGTCGAAGCTCCTCCTAGAATCAGAATAAAAACCCACATACAAAACAGGATTTAGAGTGCACTATTATCATTTCTAGTAGTAAATAAGCTATTAGGAAGAGGGTCAGGGGAAGGAAGGGGAAAAAAGACTGTGTTTGATAAATCATAACCGTCACATCCAAGGCTCTTCACAGGTTATCCCCTTCTTTTCTATTACCTTTATTTTGTACTTGAACAGTGGCCCTAACCTGTGATTGATCAGTGATGCCATTTACTTCTGCCTTGCCTTCCTTCCTGTTACCTGTGTTGCTATGTTTTCAGTTCAATACCTCAGCTATCTCTGTTGCTGACCTTCATTTTGCTCCCTGTAAAAAAAAATCTGCAAAGTTATTTGTGGTCTTTCTTCCCTGCCTTCTGCAGCAGGCCCTGATGCCTAAAAAAAAAACTTTGACAGCAATTAGGTTGCTTCTGTGCTGACCTGTGCATATTCTTTCATTTGTATTTCTCTCTCTCTCTCTCCATTGTCGTATACATTGTTTCAGTTATTATGTTTACAATAACTCTGGGGCAAAAATCATCCTCTTCGATGGACAGCATCTGCCTCAATGCCTTTCTTGACTAGGACTAAACGTCTGATAGTCTAGTCTGAAGATAGCAATATTTTATTGACATGGGTTGTATGATGGGAAAGAGGGGGATGTTTCTAGTGCTGATTGACACCTGACTTTCTTTTTTTTAAAACAAATAGACTACAATAAGTATTTGAGAAAAATCTATCTAATCAAAGTATGACTTCTTTGAAGGCTTGTAAGGACCATTGTTTCAGCTTAAAGCCATTACTAACTTCAGTTTTGTCAGTGTATCTTAAAAGTGATGAGAAACTTGACTTTTTTTCCCCTTTGCTTGCTTTTCTTCCCCTCTTTCTCCATGCTGCCCAAGCTTTACAGTGCTTACAGATTAACTTCTTGGGAAAATCTTCAGTGGTTTATTTATCTTGAATGTGAGAACAGGATTTCATGGTGTTAATATTCCAATTTAATAGCTTTAGTGTAAATGTGCGTGTGTGTGTGTGTGTATATATATGAATATATAAATGTATGTGTATATGCATGCATGTATATATTCATATATATATGTGTATGTGCATGTAAGCCGTAATAAACTGTAAAGTGTTCAAATGAATTAATGTTGACATCAAGAGAAACATGATTTTACCTGTAATGTCTATTGTGGAAGTACTAAAACTGACAATCTACATGCTCAGAAAATGAATTCAGGTTTTTGTTTGCCACCCTTATCTTCAACTGAAAAGGTTGTAAGTTGGTTTTAGTAGTTTTCTGAAATGTATTTGTTAGGCTAAAACCAAGCATCAGTTTACAGAACTATTCTTCAATAAATGAGGTCAGAGTCATCAGAGGATTTCAGTGCACTTTCAGGTTTTTTTTAAAGCAGAAATATGTTTATTTTATATTAAATTCCTAAATAGAAATTCAAGTTTCTCTTATAGTATAAAATATATATATTCATGTGTGTTTTTGTTTCTTTTCTGATATTTTTACCACTTCCTCTCTCTGTTCCTAAAGGAAGAAATGCCCCTGGAAAGCCAGTAAGAGAGGTTAGTGAGATGCAGGCTCACTGCCATGGCTTCTGTTTGTCACATCTTGCTTTCTGTGTCCAGCATGCGTGTGACGGGCACATGGGTTTGCTTTGATTCTTTTGAAGGGTGGGGGTTATTTTATTTTGTTTTTACTTTTGTTTGTTTTTGCTGAGTGCATTTCACATGTGTGCTCTAATAATACTGTACCTCTCAACTTTCAATGGAGGTAGTGTTAGCTCAGGGATGTGTTTTTTCTTGTATCCTCCCACAGATGGAAACTCAGGAATGGGGAGGATAAAACAATAGACTGAAGCTAAGCCTTTCTATGCGATATATGATCAACAAATGTGTTGCTGTCGCTGACTTCTATTATGTTATTCTCATGTTGTTATATGTAAACAAGATAGAGAGGTCCATGGCCCTCACTATTCTGCTTATATACCTGCAATTTTTTTAATGTATATTTACCAATGTACAAACCATGATCTCCGGCAATTAAAGTCAATATTTTTTTCCTTTGCTGTAGAACAGTGAGAGTTGAGAGGTATAAGGGATTCAGGTTTTGATTTACTGATACACTTTTGCATAATGGAGAATTCTACTAACATTCACAAACTCCACAGTGTTGTATTTAGCCGTGTAAATTGTTATGGTATTCACTGTGTGCTTTAGACATGATCGGTTTGATGCTAAAGTAGAGTCTAGAATTTGTACTTTGCTGCTTATTAATGGAGGAAAGTGTTTTGTGCTGTGTTGTTATAGCACGTTTTAAAGTATTTCCAAAGAGCCTTTATTTTTCATCTATGAAACTGTTCTTCACTCTCCAACCCAGTATACTGTTTGAAAGATGATTTGCTAGAGAAAATTATTATTAAAATATTCAGAGACTGCCTGAGTGCAATTGCAGGTAGCTGTGAAATGACCTTTCCCGCACAGATGATATTTAGTGTGGGTGAGGCAAGAATTGAAGGTGGCCCAGCTCACAAATGTACATCTGCTTGGAGTGGAGAGAGGGGCTCATGAAAACACACAACAATGGGTTTTTTAGCTGCATTGTTGTGAACCCCCAATAATTGATAGGCTATGCTGTATAAGCTAGGATTTCTTGTAGTATGGTTCCCTCAAATGCAATGGTTCTCTGCATTTGCTGTAGAAGCTTGCACACATCCAGAGCTATTCTGAGGAGTAAGATCCTCAGTGCAGATACATCTGTTCTCAAGTGTCAGGTACCTTCATAGTGATCAAAAAGAGTGCTTGAGAAGTCATCAAACAGATTATATCAGTTCAGAAATTCTGTGGGATTGTTTTCATATTCAATACATCACATTATTGGCCTGAAAGTTCTGAGAATTGCTCTCCAATTCAACAGAGCAGATTGGTGATTTCCATGATCCTCATTCATATTTATATATGTTGTTAAGAAAAAGTTCTACTGCTTAGGGTATATTTCACACAATTAAAAAAAAAAAAAAAAAAAAAAAAAGTTTAAAAAATGTGCAATTTTTCAATTGGATTCCAGTAGTTTAACCCTAAAAATGTTGACTTCTTCAGTGAATTGCCTAGCACTCTCCAATTCTATTTGTGCTTGCTGGCAGTTCCAGAGGGTGCTTAGTAACTTGCAGATCTCAATATAAAACACAATTCTCTGCATGCTTATGAAGTATGTGAGCTGATTTATAGAATAGCTTTTGCTTTATATGTGAATACATTTGTGCAAAGTCAGATCATGCAGTTTTAAACCCACCAGACTAGGTTTTGATCCCATTACTCACATTAGGTATTGTCTTCATGAGTAATCCCGTGGATTTCATGGCATTACTCGATATGAATAAGGGTATCAAAATCTGAGCCGCCAACAGGAAGGATTTTTCTTTTATGGGAGAAGAGTTAGAAATCTGTTCTGCTGAAATAGACACTGCATTGTGTTGGGGTTTCTTAATTTACTTTCTGTCCGCTCTTTACAGTCCAAATACTCCACATTTATTTCTGTGACAAGTTGTAGTGTGAGATTGATATTCAATTTCTGTGTCCTCAACCAAGGGCCTTAATTCCAGTATGGTTTCTAAAGCAAATTCAGCAGATATGAAACACATCCTTCTATATGTGACCAGAAATGATATAGTTAACATCTGCAGAAATAGATATCCCCTGCTTTAAAAGCAAATACACCTGTGTTAATGTTTCTTCCATTTTATAAGACTAAGGTAAAACTATCTATATCCATTTTGAGCTTTATTGCTGCATTTCAAAGTGTGCTAGATTTTTTCTTAAACAGTATCGGCTCTTAACCTTTCAGTGCCTCAAGCATGGAGAAAACTTCTTCAGCTTTAACATTAAAGAAAATGAATTAATGACTTCTTTGGCTGAATTAGATTAAAAATATTAATACCAATGAGTGGAAAGCTATGGTCTGTATTTTAAAAGTGGTTTTGGGCCAATATTTTTCTCATTTGCCTCTTAATTTAAAAATGTCAGTACCTTATATTTGAGTCTCACAGAGGCCAAATAAGCAAGTATTCAACAGAAAAAGCACAGCTATGTAGAAACAGGCAGTGTATTTGAGCTCTTAGGTATAATTTAGGTAAAGAAAAGGATGCATTCATTACACATACAGTGTCAGGAAATGCCTGCATATATCATTCCCAAACATTTACAGTCTTGATTGTCCAAGATGTTACTCCCATGTGCAAAAGAGGCAAAATCCTGACCCCAGTCACTCAGCCACTGGTATTTTTCCCCTGCACCATTAAAAAGAAGTGTTTAACATGACTGCCATTGAAAGGGAGCTTGGAAGCCCTTTCCAAGGAAGGAACAGCACAGGGGAAGCCAGCTCCTCAGTTCTTAGACAGATGTCAGAAAAAGATTCATATAAAATCTACACCTTACTCTTCTGCATAGATCAGTTAGGAGCAGGTGAAGTACTACAAATCTAAGTCAGACTCCTTTTCTAATCTGCTTCTGGTATGGTTAAAAGGGAGCCCAGGTAAAAGGACTTCTGTCTTTTATTGTGTGTTACAAGACTCTACACAGGCTAGTGACTTCAGTAATGCTAATGTTGTTCCAGTGCTAAGCACCTTTCCTCTGAAGCATGAAGGAGCAGGGGAAAGAACAAACCTGAAACTTGGTAGATGTCATTAGAAAAATACAGAAAACTCAATGAGACTGTGTAATGGAAGGCTTAGTTTTGGCTACTGCAGAAAAATCAATATAGCATCATGACCCAGTGAGTTCTAAACCAATATGGAAGCTTGCTGGACCCAGTGATACACCCTATTCCTCTACTGGAGGAATGACTATGGGTGCAAAGCTGACAGAGGCGAATGTAGACCAGCTCCAGAGCCACCATTGTTCAGAGCTCTGCTGCTTAACTTAAACCAAAACTGGTGGTGGTGCAATGACACCCAGCAGATTCACTAGCTGAATGGCTGAAGCACAGTTACATTGCCTGCTGTCCTTGCCCATCCACCTATCTCATGACTGTGGTGGAAGCTGCAGTCCCCAGGCTGTTGCAGTTTACAATCCAGCTATTAACATTAACTCAAATCAGCAGTGGTTTATGGTTGTGCCCTGAATTGTAAACTTGGATGGCTCAGGGACAAGCACATGACTGTTAAGCTTTTCTGCAGAGGAGATTATAACCTGTGCTGGGAAGACAGCATGGACGATGTGGGAGGGGTGGGAGGTCATATCTCCTTAATCACTGCAGCATTGCTCTCTGCAGCGTTTCTGGAGGCAGATCAGATTTGAAGCATGATTATTTCAAAAACACAGCAGCAGTTAAAGAAAAAAGAAAAAGCTCTAGCACACATTTCTGTACTTTTTCTGCATGAAGAGTATGTCTAGGGATCTCTGAATTCTTAAGGTTTTCTTGGCCCGTGCTTTAGTTACCTCTATAATTTAATAGTTCTAAAAGACTTTTTAAAATAATTTTATGTTTTTGGATTGGAGCTATTCTTTCTAGACATAGATTCTTTTGTAAAATGGGCTTGCCTTTGTTACCTTTGCAGCTCTGTGACTGATAGATAAAAAAAATTATTAACAAGTACTAAATGTTTCTGAAGATGAGGTTTTGTGGTTTAGGTTGGTATAAATCTATAGAATGGTGATCAGTCTTCCTGAGCTGAAAATGAATAATGTTGGAGTCCCTGAAAAGTGTGGGGATCCCATCATTGTTTCTACATGTAGCAGATCACAAAATAGCTGAATTAGAGATTATGAGCCTGCAACCAGTATTACCTCTCATTGCTGTTTACCCAGCATCTTGATACCTTCCTTTCTCGTGTCTGTGAACTGTTGCAGGTGAGAGAAGAAGAAGAAGCAGCACTTTTAAAGCCTAGAGGCTGCTTGAAAGTAGCTTGTGGAGTCAGAATATTTATGAGGATGCCATAGATTATGCAGGTTACACCAAGGTTATTCCAATAAAGCTTTGATAGTACATGTGCAAATACACCTAAGCATGTCAGAATTTCAGACAAATAGACCAAACCAGTGGCAATTATGTCTCTGTTTCCATAAGCATCTCCCATCTAAAATATGTTGCTGCTTTCCTATTACTTTGTCCAATTTTGCTTTTCATGGTGCAGTTCGCTGGACTGGTCTCAGCCAGAGGGACTGCACTATAATAGAGTTAGATTAAGATTAAGGAGTGTTACTAGAATTGCGTGTGAAAGATTATTCTAGCATTTAATTACAATCTGTGTGGTGCAGGCAAGAGGTATTATTCGTTACATCTAAAATAAATGTGGTAGCATACACTTACTTTAAGCTATATTTTGACTTGACAGGAATTTTTCATATACAATTACTATATATTTTGATGAGCCAATTATAAATTGTTGTTTAGAATGAGTAGGATGGTTATTCATTAATGATTTATATATGCAACTACTGTTTGATGCATCAATTTATCTGTATATTAGTATTAGTACCAAGAAGTCATCATATTAGAACCAAATATTTCTTTATATTGATATGTGGCAAACTGTGCCATAGCTCCCCAGAAAATGGACAAATTGCCAAGTAGTTAACATTTAGATAGGGAACATTTTTAAAGATGTTGTGAATACTTGAAAAAGTCACTCAAAAAAATCAGAATTTGAATGTGAAAAGTGGTAATTGTTCTCCTTAAAAAAATGGCTCTGGTTATTTTCTGAGGTCATTTTTTTCTATTCCATAAGTGGTGGTGAATATTAACTAACGTCACTCTCAGCTTCTTGGTACTGAAAAATGTCAGCAACACATGATTACCATAATATTTAAATATTTGGAAGAGTATAGTCTTTACCGTATTTTTAGGAATTTGATTTACCCCACACGAAAGATTTATTCCTGTTGCTAGAAAAAAACAGTTGTGTCAGGAAAAATGACCCTGTAGATAGGGCAGTGTTAACAATCAGGTTCTTCATGTACTTCACAGATAGGGACTGTGACATCTGTATCCTGGTTACCCTGGTCATATCCTGTCTTCATTTGGGTACTCGTTCCTCATGGACCATGCCGAGGGCTCAGGAGCCAGACTACTACAAAGTGTCTCTGTGAAACACTGTTGTGGGCAGACAGTGTTGCACCTTCAATGCTTCTCCAAACACTCTATCACAAGTAATCCCATAGAGTAAATCAACCCCCTCAGGCCATAGCAACTTAGTTTGTTGAGTAATACTTCCCCTGTTGCATGTTTCCAGTTTCTGGCACCCAGCAGCTTGAATTGGAGGTCACGTGCACTTCTTTCATTTAAATAACTCTTGTGAGACATTTCTTCTGTGATTTTTTTCTAACTCATTTATATGTTTGGCTTCAACATCAGCCTGTGGCGATGAGTACTGTAATGTAATTATGTGCTGTGTAGAATATAATTTCCTTCTGCTTGTTTTAAAACCTATCTGATCATTCTTCTTTGTCCTTGAAAGAAAACTGGAATGCTCAGTCCTTGGTTTGGATGTCCATATTTCCTGCTTTTCTAGATCATATTCTAGTTCATATTCCATCTTCAGTCATATTTTTTCAGGGGGCTGAACCCAGTTGGGATCCAGTTGTTTAAACCACGTTGCCTCTGTCATTTGAGAGGCCAGAGGGGATATGAGACAGTCGTATAGGACTGCAGGTCTGACACAGGACTTGCAAGAGACCCACGCTCTTCTGAACAGCTGGGCGCAGGGAAGGCCAAGTGCCTAGAACGGCACTCGAGCCTACCTTTAGGCAACATCTCCCAAGTCTGCCTAGTCTCTAACTGTGTTGAAGCCAGTCCATACTGCTGGTAACATTGCTACCAGTCCCGTTCCAGCTGTGCTAACATTAGAGTGAGAGGAATTTACTCATTTTGTCTCCAGAATTCTGCTCCGCATTTATGTAATGTTTTTGTGTAGAAGGTTTACATGTTATGGTTATATTGTCTCTGGACTTTACAGTGGTTACTGGTAAGGAGAAATGCACAAATAAACCACTGGATGGTAGTTACTTGATAGCTATGAGATCTTTGTTTTTGCTAAACTGCTGTCTGAAAGGCAATAGATTTTATGAAAAAGACAGAATGAACTGAATTATACAACCATTTAGTTTGGTCACCATTTTTGGTACCCGTGCAGATATCCTGTTGGCAGCTCTTCACTTTTTAATGATTTGGTTGAATACTGCTGATTTGTATGTTTCTATTTTTTTTCCTTGATAGAATCTTGATTGGTCAGACATCTGTAGCACCAGTTGGAAACGTTCTGTGATGTCAGGGGATTTAAGAGTTGCTTTTGGTGAACATTCATAGTAATAATACAGCTTGATCACCATTGGGTTTTTGAAGATGCCAGTAGTTTCCTTTATACTGAAAGTATTTTGGGTTCTTTAAAAGATTTGTAACAGTTATAAAGAAGGACTGTAAACTAATGTGTGTTTTATAAAAATAATTGCTTATAGTCATGAGTATATGTCAATATAGTTTGCCTTAACCATTCAAGCTGGTACTGTGGTTAGTTTTTCCAAAATCAACAACTTTTGCTAATGATGACCTATTATACTCATCCAGGAGACTTCTGGAAACAGTACTCTGTAGTGTATTTAACTAGGGATATATGGAAAGCTGAAGTTACGTATATGTGCTTAGCCTTTTCTGTAAAATATTCCTAACAACCTACTGCCTTATCTTTTTAATTTCGTGTCCTCTTTTTTTGACTTTGTTTTTCAGGCAACAATGTAGGGAGCCTTTTCCACATGGCAGATGACTTGGGAAGAGCAATGGAAACCTTAGTTACAGTCATGACTGATGACAAGGTGTTAGAATAGCAAGATGTGTTTTACAACTTCAGGCGTCCCGCATGGTTTTTATAATATTCATACTACAAAGAGGATTAGACTGTAAGAGTTTACAAGAAAACAAATCTATATTTTTGTGAAGGGTAGTGGTACTATACTGTAGATTTCAGTAGTTTCCTAAGTCTGTTACTGTTTTGTTAACAATGGCAGGTTTTACACGTCTATGCAATTGTACAAAAATTATAAGAAAACTACATGTAATATCTTGATAGCTAAATAACTTGCCATTTCTTTATATGGAACGCATTTCGGGTTGTTTAAAAAAAATTTATAACAGTTATAAAGAAAGATTGTAAACTAAAGTGTGCTTTATAAAAATAATTGTTTATAGAAACCCCCTTAAAAACACAAAAAAAATACTGAGGCAGTGCATTTGTTTAGCATCATTTCAGCTCTGTAACTGCATCAGAGAGAGATTCATGTTCTGTGTTCTTTTCCTTGCCAATCAAAAAGAAAAAATATATATTTCCTGAAGCAACACCAAAACAGCCGACTTGCATCATTTCTTGTTGTTTTTGGCTGACTAGAACTGTCTTAAAAAAATCTCCTGGACTTCCAATGAAAGTAGTTATTCACCTCTTTCCAATAAAATTGAGAATTACATCCGTCATAGAGCTAGTTTGCAATAATTAAGTGAAAGAGCACATTACATGACAGCCTGCAAAAAAATAATTTAAAAAAAAAAAAAAAAAAGAAGGGAAGGGAAAGGGAAGAATTTAGTGACTATCCTCCACATCAGCTGACTAAGTTCCTGAATGTTATTAGTAAAGAAACGTAGAAATTGCCTTACCGGATTAAACCTTTGGACCTTACTGTTTGGTCCCTTGCTTCCGTGAGTGGCCAGCGCCCAGTGCTTCAGCAGAAGTTCGCCTCAGCTCTGCCCATCCACTGTTGCCCTCAGCGACACTTTTGCTGTACCTGAGAGAAGAAGGGGGGCCATTCCTTCCCAATTCCTTGCATGGGATCAACTTCTGGTGTGAAGCACAAGGAGATCACTCACAGAGCATCTTAGCTTGTGTAGCTACCTATGTTGTTCATGAACATAAAGCTACTTGATTCTATGGATAATACAAACAGATTTCCACACTCCCTGACTCAGCCTGCTGTAGCAGCTGGTCCCAAGGAGCTGTAACACAGCAAGCGACCTTTGGGAAAGGCTGTGGAGGAATTACTGCTGTTCTTATATGTATATGGTGATCAGGTGAAGGTAGCCACACTGCTCCGTAAGATATTTATCATCAAAACAAGGGTCCTGATACTTTGTCCCTCCCTGTTTCTCTCTGCAAGTAATACCGCACAATTAACAATAAAGTGAGAAAGAGAGAAACTGATAGACAAACAGATTAGCCAGTTTAACTGCAGCTCATCAGAGGTAGGCTTAGGTGAGAGGTGCTGTCAGCAAAAGCTTTACCACTTCATCTTCTTTACCAGCTTTTAATTTTATCTTAGAGTACATAGAAACACACCATCTGACTTTATATTGCAAGAGTAAAATCTGTTACCTCTTCTTGTATGAAGTGTAATTAAACTTGGGAAAGATTTTATTTTGAATGCTAGTTAACATTGAACATGGCTAGTCATGCTATTTCTACCTCACTTTGGTTTTGTGGTGTTCCTGACAATTACATACAGATAATGTAACATCATCACCACTTGTCCATTGTGTGAACAGGTCTCATCATTTAAATAATAATAATTTACATAAAGTAAGTACAATCCCCCCAAACATCTGCTTTCACGATAAAGAGCTTTTTTAACACTCTACTACAGTAGGAACCCTGTGCATTTCTTGTAGTCTTTTTTTATAAGAAGATTTAAATTGAGATCTGAGAAAGGAATGTGTTTCTTTTTTTTTCTTTATCTGTTAAACTTTCTCTTCAGAAAATTGGAGGAAAATGGATTGCACGGTTGTTTTCATCAGGGTTTTGTTTGTTTTACTTTCTTGATCTTAGTTTTGGAGTGAGTCTGTCAAAAATATTTAAAAAGTTGAAAGCTTTATCGCTGCTTTTTAAAGCATAATTTGGGAATTATTTCATATTCCTTATAACAACAAAGTATTAAACTGTAAAACATAATCAGTGTAACTGAATACGTAAATACCATATGGCATGTTATTTCATTGTTAGTACTGGTTTATTACTTGAGTATCATATATTGTGTTTTAACACCAACACTGTAACATTTACTAATTATTTTTATAACTTCTGTTTTACTGCATTTTTCACAACATATCAAATTTCACCAAATATATGCCTTACTATTGTATTATATACTGCTTTACTGTGTATATCAATAAAGCACGCAATTATGTTATAAAGGTGTAGTGTTATTACTGGGGGTCAGCATTCATCTTGTGCATCACTTTTGCACAGATAGTGTTAGGTATTGATGATATGCGCAGCACATCATACTGCCAATTTATGATGAATACTCCGTTCCTCAGATATGTATGCAGCAGACTGCCAATGCAGAGTGCCAATGACAGTACTCAAGATCTGACTGGAGGATAAAAGAGCCTCCTCCTGGTTTTGTTTTTTCTCTCCATTAACACTTCGGGCAAAGCAGAAGTGACTTCAAGCAAACAGGCTGTTTTATGGAAATGGTGTGTTCTGCTTCAGCAGTAGGGAAAATTTGGTTCCATCCATGAACAGTTTTGTTCTGTGAAGCGACTATAGCATTTGCATTGCTAGAAATTGCAAGATTATGCTTGCCCCCATCCTCACTGCCTCGCTCTCAAAATATTTCTATGCACCTGAGTTTTTATCTAGAGACATCATCATCCTGACATACTGATAGCAACATTAAACTGTGATGTTGGCTGCTGCTGTTTGTTCTGTCTTGATAATGTACAGTGGCAGGGCAACCTGTGCTTTTCAGAGGTTGTCAGTCCTGTGCTTTCTGCTTCATCTCAGAAGCAAGATTCAGATGAATCAGTGAATGACCAAGTTTAACACTGCTTCACTGCCACCAAGCATAATACTCTTTAACCCCTCTTTCGGGGGATTTGGAAAGTGTATTCCAATCAAAGAGAGGTTGATCATAAACATCTCATATTTAAGCACAAGAAACATGCATAGATTTTAATCACCAAACTTCACTCAGTGGTATCATGTTTCTGTCTTTGGGTTATCTTTCACAGAATCACAGAATTGTTGATGTTGGAAAGACTTCTGGAGATGATCTAGACCAATCCCCTTGCACAAGCAGCTCTTGCAGCCTTTCCTTATAGGGGAGATGCTCCAGCCCTCTGATCATCTTTGTAGCCCTACTCTGGACTCTCTCCAGGAGCTCCATGTCTCTCTTGTAGAGGGGAGCCCAGAACTGGACACAGTACTCAAGATGAGGCCTCCCCAGGGCTGAGTAGAGGGGCAAGATCACCTCCCTTGGTCTACTGGCAACGCTCTTCCTAATGCAGCCCATGATTCCATTGGCCTTCCTGGCCACAGGGGTACATTGGTGGCTCACGGTCAACTTGTTTTCCACCAGCACTCCCCAGTCCTTCCCTGCAGAGCTGCTCTCCAGAAGGTCAGCCTGCTCAGGACCCTACACTTGCCTTTGTTGAACTTCATGAGCTTCCTCTCCGCTCAACTCTCCAGCCTGTCCAGATCTCTCTGAATGGCAGCACAGCCTTCTGGCTGATGCATCAGCCACTCTTCCCAGTTTTGTATCATCAGCAAACTTGCTGAGGAGGCACTCTGTCCATTGATGAAAAAGTCGAACAGGATGGGACCCAGTACTGAGCCCTGGGGAACTCCACTAGCCACAGGCCTCCAACTAGACTCCACACCACTGATGACGACCCTGTGAGCTCTGCCTTTCAGCCAGTTCTCAATCCACCTCACTGTCCGCTCACCTAACCCACACTTCCTGAGCTTCTCTAGGAGGATGTTACAGTGAGAAAAGCCTTGCTGAAGTCAAGGGACACAACATCCACTGCTTTGCCCTCATCTACCCAGCCAGTCATTCCATCAGAGAAGGCCATCAGATTGGTTAAGCAGGATTTCCCCTTGGTGAATCCATGCTGACTACTCCTGATCACCTTCTTTCCCCTCACATGCCTAGAGATGACATTCAGGAGGAGCTGCTCCAACACCTTTCCAGGGACGGAGGTGAGGCTGACGGGCCTATAGTTGCCTGGGTCCTCCTTCTTGCCCTTCTTGAAGACTGGAGTGACACTGTCTTTCTTCCAGTCCTCAGGCAATTCTCCATGTCCTTTCAGAGCTGATGGAGAGTGGCCTCGCAATGACCTCCACCAGCTCCCTCAGCACTCATGGGTGCATCCCATTGATGCGCATGGACTTAAGGGTGTCAGCTTTGCCCAGATGATCTCTAACCCGATCCTCCCCAAGCAAGGGAAAGTCTTCCTTTCTCCAGACTTTCCTCTGTGGTCTCCAGGCTCTGGGATTCCTGAGGGCTGGCCTTAGCAGTAAAGACCAAAGCAAAGAAGGCATTCAGTAACTCTGCCTTTGGTGGTAAAAAAAATGTATAGAAGCAAAAATAACTATATCTTTGTAAGTGATTTTGTTGATCTAGTGAAGAGTTGGGAATCTCCCTGCTTCATTCATTTGAGAAAGTAAATATGCATCCTATCCTATCCCTTCCTCTTCCAGACTTGAGTTACTCAGGATTCACTCCTACATACATGAATCACCATGTGCTTTGCTGTGCTGCAGTCTTGTCTGAACATTACAATCCACAAAGTGCAGCCGCCCTCAGTGACAAAAAGTCACCTACTTAATTTAATTAAGTTAAGAGGAAGGATAGCATTCTCCATATTACTAGTGCTGAAGTTGGTTGCACATGAGGAGGTGCTGTTGGTTTTTTATGCCTGGCCCTATGCCCCCAGGGTGAGTTTTATGGATACTCTTATTAAATACCTAAATGAATTGGAACCTTAAATGGCTCATGAGCAAGGAAGACAAGAAAAGGAATGCTTCCTCATCCCTTTACTGCACTCGAAGGAGCAGAGAAGGCAAAACCACATATGTATATTGTGACTTTCCTTTACCAGGCTGGGGTTGTTACAGGCAACTTCCAACCCTGGTCCTAAAGATGCCACGTTATGTGCTGGCTCACATGGCCCGCAAGGTCCATACCAATTGATGCTAATGTGGTTAGCATAACATATGTGAACTGATGCTGCAGTAAGTACTGCAGCTCTTAAAGGAAATGTGTAACGACTGCCAGTCATCTTTATCAATTTTCCCACTTCTGCAACCCAGTTAATTTATAAGCCCTTGCATCTCAGCAATAAAAATGAGTATTTCTCAATGGCTCTTAAGCACGTTTTTCTTAGTTATTTTAGGCTAGATTAACTCCTTTAAAAACAAGACTGTCAGCCATTCAATATGCTTCCTTCATTCTCTGGGAAGAGAAGAAGATTACATTTCTCTAATTTTGATTACAGTGGTTACTGTGCTGCAGTTTACAAATAAACTTCCACCTGTATGATGCCCACTGAGGCCATGCACTTGCCTCACGCAATTCCCACTGCATGCCAATGGGGAAAAATGTCCAAGGCTGAGGGCACTGTCTGCTGGTAATCTCCTGCTGACCTACCTGAGTGCGTGCTGCCTGTGCCCACAGCCCAGTTTAGCTGGACACCCTTACACAGAACAAGCTTCACAGAGCACCCTATAAAATATACTCGTTTTTAGCCTACCTACGCTCAACCAAGAGCTGTTGCTTGTAATTCTTTCCCAGCAACAGCTTTTTAGCTGGCTGTGGAGATACATCCCCTGTTACTTTTACACTGGGGTACCCTACAACCACAACCAGCTTTGCGAGAGTGGGGGCTCAGCGCTAACACCACCGCGAGGGCGTTGCTCACCCGGCGTTGCAAAGGCAGCAGCGGCCTGGCCCTGGTCCTGCGCCGGGGACAAAGCAGCGCAGTACCAGCCCCTGGTGCTTTTCGCAGACCCCGGGCCCCTGCAGGCCCTCTGTGCCGGCACCCTGGCACCCAGCACCCTCTCCCCTTTGAGGCTGCGACTCCCCTCCGAGATTGCACCAGCAATTTGTTCCACCTCACTTCTGCTCGTTAGAAGATGCTGTTTCTCTGTACAAGAAAAATGATGCTGCTTGCACCAGCTGAGACATGCTACTACAACACAGAAGTCCTTTTAAGCTGATAATACTGCTTACGAGCTAAGGAAAATGATTACAGCAAATGTTTAGTAGCTTACAGTTCTAAAAGCTTGGTTAAAAGCAGTTGTGGTTAAGAGAGGAATGAGATTCAAGGAAATCTTGTAGCTATAGAAGCGAACTGGTGGGATTTACAACTACACCAAGTTGCTGTTTCAGCCTATTGCTTAAACCCTTACTACTTGCAAAGCTCAGCCTCACATTTGTCAGACAACTTGGTAATTGTCAGTTGTCAGGACTCTCCATATTTTGTTATAATCTGAGCCTTACAAAGGATGTATCATTTATGTAGTAGCGGCGCGTGCTTTTTGCTAGCTGTGGCCAAACAAGTTCTCCCCACATGCTGACATAAGTACTCCACTGCATGTAAGATTCATACACACGGACACGGACACACATACAGACACACAGAGCCATGCAGCCATTACTGGAAAAACAAATCTGTTTTCTTTCTTGCTGAATGGAAAACACTTGCTTTTTTCCACATGAGCAGTACTCCTATCAGTATGTCCAAAACTGTAACAGGTTTTAAAAAAAGATCTATGTTCATATGCTTCTAAAATAGGAAAGCAGAGAATGATGTTAATTCATTTAGCAACCCTGTGAGATGGGTTTCCTTCACCCAGGCTCTACTTTTTTCTGAAGATGCTCCAAACGAGCAACATAAAGTGCAATTTTGTGGGCATAATATCTTACAAGGTATTAATGGCTGTATCAAACAAGATGAGGGGCTTTGAGAACATGTTGTTACAAAGGCAAACACAAGAATAACTAACTAAATCAATCAGTCAGACCTCTGGAAAGCTGTAGAAAGATGGTTTGGCCCCTGAGAGCCACAAACTTCCACCTCGGCATGCCTGCTACCACAAAGCTACCGCCAGCACCTCCGCTTGCTTTGGCTGCTGTTGTTCCTGGCCGCAGACCTGGGGCAGCAGCCACCAAGGGAGGACTGCACTGCTTGCTCAGCTCCAGGTGGGTGCTCTCACCTCAGCAGGGCAGGCGCTTTTTTTTTAATTATTATTATTATTATTCCCTCGGATTCGGAGGCAGACGCAACGCACTGATGAACAGGTGGGCTCTCAGATGGTGTGATCCAGATGGTGAGCGCTACAGGAGCAAAGGCATCACCTCAAGTTAGGGATCGCACCAGGTCAGCCCCTGGGCAACCGTTCAGCAGGCGCCAGAGGAGCATTGAAACCCCCAAGCATTTTATGGGACCACAAGGCCAGTGGACCTAGGGAGCTTTACCCAGGTGTGTGTTTATACATTGGCAGAGCTACCAGATAACATGAGATTAAAGCACTTTCAGACTAAGAGTAGTAAGGTCTGAAATAAGATAAACTCTTTGACATCTAAAGCACTTGTAGCTAAGTCTGCTCTACTAAAGATGACCTTGTTTATGATCTATGGTAGGGCTCATACATCATCAAAAATACCACAAGAGTTTTTTTTTTTTTTTTTTTTTTCTTTTTTTTCTTAACTTCTACAGCAGGATGATTTTTAGTTGTGCCTCATTCACCAGACAAATGGTTTTATTTTAACAGAGATCTATGAGGTACTTATTTTGCACGGCAGATTAATGGCAGCTGCCAGTATAATTCCCCACTGCCTTCAGCAATGACTGTTTAGGCAAAGGCTGCAAGCAGCTGCAGGTGGTATGACATGAAACTACTTTTCTCCCCTCCAACAACAAATAGGAGCTTAGATGTTCACAGTCCTGGGAAAAACTACGCACATTAGGATAGATGCTAAATACATGCATGCACACAAATGCACTCACGGACATCAAACACCCCGCTCCTCCTCTGTGCATGTGCGCATGCACGTGTGTGTGTGTATGTATCGACAGCCACGTGCACACACGCACGCACGTGCGCACGCACGGGTCCCTCGGCCTGCCGAGCCCATCAGCTGCTCGGACGTTCCCAGCAAAGCAGGTGAAGCTGGCCAGCGTGTGTGAATTCAGCTGAGTTCAGTGTAAGTTATGGCAGCCCTCGTCTTTCACAGCCGCCGGAGCAATATTTTATTCTGCAGTTGTTGAAGTTCCTTCGAGAGTTTTGATTCCTAAGGAAAAGTGGCCGTAAGCATTTTGGCTCAGATGTGATGTCTGCTTCTGTTGCTCTTCTGAAATGCTCGATAGTGCTGGCGTGGCCTTGCGGTGTTGTCAGAAGGTGATGAAGATATGAATCCTATAACTTATCTTCTTTCAGCTTTCTTTTTTTTAATCCCACTGGCAAGATCTTGCAGGAAGAAATGCAACTAAACCTTTCCATGACTTACTGTGCCTATATTTTATGCTACTTGTTTTTTCCTGGCTTCCCTTCCCCATTAAGCAAATGTATAAGAGAAAAACAGTATAAAAAATGGGAAAGGACCACTTGCATTTTTCATCCCAGCCCCCTCGAATTGCAGTGCCTGTGTCAGATGTAGGAGCTCTCTATTTTCTTCCTGCAGAGCCTCTGTGTCGTGGGTGCCCCTCTGCTTTTAGTGCACGCCGCCTGCGCAGGGCTTCGTCCCACAGACCCTCCCCTCCTCCTTTTTCAGGGTATAAGGATTACTTCAGTGTTACCTGATACTATGAGACTCTTCATTTACAGACAAAAATATTTCAGTTTCTACTAAGCTAAATGGCCGGGACTGAGGGCTCCCCGGGGTGGTGGACACGTCCCTCGGCCGCAGGACCCAAGTGCTGCTCGCCGGGGCTGCGTCGCTGCGGCCGCTGGGGCATCCGTGCCTGGGGGACGCCCCAGACTGACTCCTTCTCGGCTGCTTCCCGGGCAGGGGAGATCCCTGTGCATCGGCCCCCACCGCGAGGATGCACAGCCCTGTCGCACCACACCGCGTCCCCACAAGATCTTGCTCCGTGGTTGCAACCACGGCTGGTTTCTGCCCTGCTCCCACGTAGGCAGCTGCCGAAATCACCCCTGCCTGAAGCAGGAGCCTGCGTGCACCACGGTCCCATCGCCCTCTTCCCCTCCAACCTGTACCTCACAAAATCAGGCCCTTGGCATTTAAATGACCAACTGGGGATAGAACAGTCACAGGTATGAGAGAAGTAACATCGATGATTCTGCAAGTTTAGAAGGAAAACCTTTTAACGGGAGGCTGCGAGAGACACTTTGCATTTTGTCTGCAGGAAAAGGTTTTTTTTCTTCCTTTTGCACAAGAAAAGAGATCATGTCCATGAAGTAGCTCACATTAGTTAGTCCTGAGGCAGCCTGTTTTGTTAGACATTGCACTAGCCAGTGTTATTTCTTCCTGACAGTTAGCCTGCAGGCTTTGCAAGCCTTCCTAGTCATTCCCCCGGCCCAAATGGAAACTTTTAATTTTCCTGGGTTAAGGGCAGTTAACCCAGCTCTAATGCACAGATTTGCTCTGTGAGTGCCCCTAACACCTGGTTCCCTACCTGGCACCTGCAGGATAACTTTCCTGGCTTGGATCAGCCACCTGATTTATACAAGGTGCTTGACCTTTACTTTCTTTTTCCTTTTCTTTCTCTTTCTCTTTTTAAATTCCTTTTCCTTTTTCCCTTTTCCTTTTCCTTGTTTCTTTTTCCTTGTTTCCTTTTCGTATTCCTATTCCTCCTCCTCCTCCTCCTTCTTCTTCTTTTTCTCTTTTTCTCTTTCTCTCTTTCTTTTTGCTCTTTCTCTTTCTACTCCTTCAGAACCCCAAAGCAAAAAATGGTTGCAAAGACCCGGCAGCATGTGGCACAGCCTACTGACATCCTATGGAGGGAGAAGAGCATTGAGGTGCTTGTCCAATCCATGTTTACACTAGCAAAGATACGCATTGCCCTATTGCTGTCCCATGTGAGAATGCAATATGCTAGTGGTATTAATGGTGATCTTACCTTAATTAATTTTCCTTCAGCTGCTGTTCTGCAAGTGAGTTATAGCTGTGCAGGATATGGCATTTCTGACATTAAATTTGCTCACTCTTTTGGGGGAATTATTTTTTAGCTAAGTTAATGATGCCACATAAATTTGGCATTTCCTGAGTATCTAGCAGTAAGACTTACCAAAGAAAGGCTGCTGAAATACAAGACAGAAATGGAGCTACTGGAGTGAGTCCAGTGAAGGGCCACGAAGACGATCAAGGGACTGGAGCATCTCATACGAGAGGCTGAGAGAGCTGGGGCTGCTCAGCCTGGAAGAGAGAAGGTTCAAGTGGATCTTATTGATATTATAAATGTCTGAGGGGAAGGTGTCAAATGGATGGGGCCAGACTCTTCTTGTGGAGCCCTGTGGCAGGACAGCAGGCAACGGGCACAAACATACACAGGAAATTTCACTTGCGCACAAGAAAACACTTCTCTACTGTAAGGGTGATTGAGTACTGAGCCAGGTTGCGCAGAGAGGTTGTGGAGTCTCCATCTTTGCAGATGTTCAGAAGCCATCTGGACAGGGTCTTGGGCAACCTGCTCTAGGTGACCCTGATCTGAGCAGGAAGGCTGGACCAGACGATCACCAGAGGTGCCTGCTGGCCTCAGCCATTTCTGTGATCCTATGAAATGAGATCTCCTAATTTTTCTTCATTTTGCGCTTTATACCATTTTCATCTATGCGGGCCGTTGCAACCTGAAGAAGTAGCACACAGCACTGGAAAAAGCAATATGCATGGAGCAGACCTGCGTCACTCAGCATGTCTTTGGTGGCTCTCACCAAGGTGGCCCCTTTTGCTTCAGTCTGGCCTCAGTGCAAAAAGTGAGGCTTAGCTCAGCAGCAGCACCACACATGATACCGGGTTTCCTTGGTGCTTCCAGAACAGCTGTGTTAGAGCTGAATTAGCTCAGCTTCATAAAATTTGCTCAGTGTGTACAAAGTGCCGCTTTGTGTATTTTGTGCTGCAGCCGGATCACATACTGATGGCACCAGAGTACACAGGGAACCACAGCCAGAAATGGGGCGCAGAGCAGCTGGGTCTGTGCATGTGTCCTGATTTTCTGCACATCCAAATCGTGATTCAACATGGCTCTGCTTTGTGCTGTAAAGGACTATCTGGGGAGAGGAAGTATTTAGGGATGAACTGGATACCATGAGCTAGGTGGGCACGTAAAAAATCCTGAAATCCTGAGAGTGTTGTGTGCATGTTTAGTGCGTAAGAAACTTCCACTGCAGAAGAAACTAAGAAATCCTGGGAAAGGGATTCATCGTCTCCAGTACATTATGCCGTGACGTGGAGAAGAGACATGGGATCACTCCCAGAATATCCTTCCCCACTGAAGATAAACGGCAGCATGCAGGTTTGCAGCGGCACAGCGTGAAGGCTGGCCTCCTTCAAGCGAGCCCACGCGTGATGCTCCCAGCAGCACTGATGCTCCGGAGGGTGTCGAGAGAAGAGTTGCACCGAATTGGGATTCGCAAGGAGGTTGGTAGCCTCGGCCAAAGCCCTCTCACATGTCCCCTGTGCCAGGCTTCTCCCTTGCTCCCGGTATATTTGCTCACAGTAACCTTCCTCCTCCGATGCAGTGGAGAACAGTCTCTTTTTCTCCCTCCAGTTTCCAGCCCCCTCCAGCAAATCCAGGCATTCCCCGGACAGAACCAGATCTCAGCTCCTTCTCTGCAACGCAAACCGCTGCCAACGGGACGATGGAGCAGATCCCGTCACGCCTGAGGCCCTGCCGTTTTAGACTGGGACCCGCTAGCGGAGAGCAGGCGCCGCTCAGCAGTGATGAACCACGCTTGGGACGGCTGCGGCACGTGGTGCAGGACGGGAGCCCCGTCCCTCGGCCGGCCCCGATCCCTCCTGCACCTTTCGGCACTGTGCAAAGGCCCATCGCTTGCCAGCCCTGGCGTGGCCGCACTGCCCACCTTGCAAAGTGGACAAAAAAAAGGAATAAAAAGGGAATTTTTGCTAGCAATGCGCTGGCGGAAACATCAGCCCCGTTTTGCTTCCCCTGGGAACACGGAGCAAAGGGTGCTGGCGTGTGTCAGACGGAGGCACCGAACACCAGCAGCTTTCCGTCACTGCTGGAGGAAGGTAAGTGCAAACAATCAAACACCCTTTCCTATTTTCTGCGCCTCCCTCTGCGATGCTGATGATAGAGGAAATCCAAATGTTTCCAAGCAGGCAGTGCCTATCTGCAGCAGGCAGGCAATTTCCAAACGTATTAGCAGCACCAAGTCAATAGAGAAATAACAGCCCCGCACATCATCCAATTTTCAAATGTAAATAACTCGACCACTTTTAATTCGAAGGACTGCAGCAGGGAATAAAATGAACTCCGCAAAATACAGACGGCAGCGACCGCTGGTCACAACACGTGGCGCTCAGGTGTGTCTTACTTGTTTCCCCCCTTCACACTAGCCAACTGTGTGGTGTGGAGTTAAAATGATGAAATGGGGGCGAACCCAGCAACATCGTCACTTTTTAAACACCCACCCACCTATTAAAAAAAATAATAACAAGAAAGCAGCAGTTCACCCTTTAAAAGGGAAGATGCATGTTGAATTTAAAGCGCACAGCCTTCTGGAGGTGGATCTGGCCGGGCGAGGAGAGCCGCCTTCGGGGGAACGGCAGCGCGGCCGCCAGCTGCGCGGGGCGGGCGGAGACCCTCAGCACGAGGAAGAGCTGCCCCCGTGCTGTGGAGAAAGCCGTTTCCCCAAAGGCTGCGCCACCGATTTTCACTTGCAGGGATTTCTGGCAAGCAAAGGCGCGGCGAGCACTGTGAGAGCCAGGAGCAGCGACAGCGACGGCAGCGCGGTGGTGACGGCGGTGTAGCCGTGCTGCTCCGGGCATGCGAACAAGGCGAGTTTTTGCGATATCTTTTATTAGACCAACTGATCTAGTTGAGAAAAAAAGAAAAAGCAGGCACAGGTTTCAGGCACAGGAGACTGAAGATGGGCTTGTGTGCCTAAAAGCTTGCCTCTTTTTCATCCAGGCCCGTGAAAAACACGAGCTGGGGAGAAAAAGCGAAACCTCAGACAGGAGTGATGGATGGCCCAAGATTTCTCACACCGCCAGTGCCCGTGGGAAAGGGATCGCCCCTTCGCTTGCCCAGGAGCCGGCGCTGAGCCCACGGACACCACGCGACAGGGCTCCTCCGCGGCCAGAGCGGTGCAAAACCCCTGCTTTTTTCTTAGGGGAAGACGAAGCGCGCACAGAGTTACCAACAGCTTGACGCGCGCCTTCCTCCGCTTTTCTCGCTGGTCCAGGCGAGCCGGCGCCTGGCCCCGCACAGTGCTGCACGCGGAGGTCCGGCCCCGAGCAGCCCTCCGAGCGGCTCAGCGAGACGCTGCCTCGCGACCAGGGGCTCGCCGCGTTTCACGGGAGGGAGGGAAGAGGAGCAGGACACGCGGCCACCGGTGCGCCGAGCAGGAAGCGCCCTCCACCCGCTGGCTGGACGCCGGAGTTGCCATCCCCTTGGCTTCTCGGCGCGCAGAAGTGAGCTGGGGGGGGAGAAGAGAGGAGGAAAGGACGTGGAGAAGAAGCGAGAGAGGAGGTGAGGGCCGCATGGCAGGAGGAAAAAAGAAAAGAGGAAGACGCGGCTGCTTTGGTTCTGCAAAGAGACCCTTCAAGCACGTGTCAGCCTGCAGCCAGCTTGGCAACGCCGTGTGATTCTGGTTCATTTTAAGATCCCCAAAAGACGGTGCTACGTTCCATTTTTGATGGAGGTCAATAGGGTTTATATCTGAGAGAGCCAACTACACCTCTTGGGCACTCGTGGCCCTCCTCGCCGGGGCCGGCGGGCGAGAGGGACAGGGCTCGAGGGCTGGTGCCTCAGCGCTCCCCCGCTCTGCGCCGGGTCTCCTGGTGGCCTTAGCCGCTCCTATCGCCACGAAAACGTGGAGTGCTCGCACCTCTGTACAGCTCTCCTGGTCCTGGGTCCACTGTACGCTGCAGCAAACGTGACTGACGCTGGGCTCCCCGTCTTGTCTCCGAAGCTCCTTCTTTTCTGTCGCTGTGAGTAACAAAAACAAACCTCACTGTTATTTGCCTCCTTCCCCCAGTCCAGGACTCCTTTTTTGTTCAGGCTGGTGGAGCTTGCAAGCAGCCCCAACTTATATAAGATTTGTCTAAGCTCATTTGATCCTTAACCCTCACAACTCCTGTGAAAGACAGAAATACTTTTCCCCGTTTCCCAGGTGGGAGGCAGAGACACAAAGCAATCCGAAGGTAACATTTTCCAAGAGAACGTAGTATCTTAGGGCTGGCTTAAAAATATATATGATTTAGGCATTTAAGGTCTATTAGGCTTATTGAAATTCAAGTTCTCAATAAGATCGCCTGGGAATTTCTTGGATTAATCAGTGAGAGGAACAGATCCGATGGTTTATCAAGCCTGCAGTGGAACTGCTGCTTGGACCAGGAGCCTGCACTTGTCCCCCCCCATCAGCCAGGAGGTTTGCGCACAGGACACAGTCTTTGAGGGTTGGAAAGATAGGCAGCAATTTTTGCTCCAAATCTGAAAGAAAACATCTGCAAAAGAGCACTTCTGCAGTGCTCTGAGTGTGAAAGGGGTATCTCACTCACTGTAAGGCATTTCTTAAAAAAAAAAAAAAAAATCCCTGAAAGCTCTGTCTTGGTGCATAACACTTCTGTACATATACATACATATACATATATAAGATATATATACACATATATGCATGCACTCATACACACACACAGACATACACACATATATGCATGCACATAGAGGCCAGGGAGCTCATTTCTGCCAAGGGTTACTTTTAAGTATTTGAGCACAGATTGTCGTGTACTGTCCAGCTGCACTGTGGTGCCATGCTAACGAAGATATATTGCCCCAGGCTTGTTATTGCTCTACACAACCAACTTTGAGCATGGCCAGAATGCGCACAGGTCCACCTATACCCAACCATGCAGACTTGTCTGATCCAAACTCAGATTCCTACTATCCTCAAAAGCCTTGTGCAAAGCAATTGCCCCAGATGGTGCAGCAGGGTTTTGACAGAACAGTGACTAACCAGGGGATAATGCAATAACAGTATCATTTAATATCTCATGGGGCAGTCAGCACTTCCAGGACCAAGTGCATCTGAACATTTGTCAGAGCTGTCCTGAACTGAGATATTTACCAGTAGGTTGTAATATGTTTATTATGCCTTTGCTTGCAGCTGCTCCTTTCTATTTCTGTTATTCTAGCAACAATTGGAGAAATGCATAAAAGCTACAGAGGAGCTGTAGATTTAAGTGCACTTCTACCACAATTTCCTTGTTCTTATTATTAATCTAGTCTACACTTTTATCCTTCTGTGTCAAGTCTATGCTCTACCCAAAACAAGTCTTCCTTTTTCACTTCATGAAAAAGTGTGAGGCATTGATATGAGTCTTTAATTCAGCCTTGTTTGCTGTCTTTGATAGACTCAAACTAATTTGTAATCAGATGAAGATCTGGCAATGACACTGTTCAAGTATATACAAAATATGAAGGTTATAGGGGAAAGGAGGAGGAGTGGGGACAGAGAGAGAGAGAGAGAGAGAGAGAGGAAATACGATGTTTTATTCACCTTCATGCACTGATGCATGAAGAGACACAAAGGGGTGCGGGGAGAGACACTGCTTCCAGTCAAAAAAGCCTTCTCTGCTATACATCAGCACATTACCACAACAGGACAGATAGAGAGGAGCAAGGGATGTCAGCGAAAGGAGAGCCAGGACCAAGGGTACCGCTGTGAGCAGAGGGATGATGAAGTAAGAGATAACGAAGCAAGAAAAGGAAGTAAAAGAAAAAAAACAGGGAAAAGGAACAAAAAAAGAAGAAAGAGAAGAAATAAGTGAAGAAAAGAGGAGAAATAGCACAGAGAGAGGAAAAGAATAAAAGATGTCCTGACACTATGCAGTGCACCTTCAACCAGTGCAGATGCCACTGGGGTGGCAGGAGCAGAGATGCCAGAGAGGTCCAACATCCCTGACCAAGCATCTGCAGGGCTGGAGCCTGTGTAATCCCTCTAGTAAGGAAACCTTATAGATGTCCAACAGAACTGTTTCCAGCATGCCCAGGAATTATTCTGAGTGCATTTATTTTATATTCTCCTCACCTTATCAAAGGTGCAAACTCCAGTGGCCTTTCTGCATGACAAATTCCAAGGCAATGTCTATTTTCTTTGAACACCCTTGAGGGGAAGTACTTCCCTGTTCCACTGTGTATGTGAAACGGCTGATTACACTTGAGTTAGTACACCAAATACCAAGAAATATTGTATTGAACTTGTAATCCAGGGGCACGGAGATTGAGTATTACAAATTAATAATGATTTTTTCTCCTGGTCTTGGTCCAAAACTGCATTCATTTGTCATTTAAAAGGACTGTAGGACTTGGACAAAAAAAAAAGTACAAAGCTACTAATTACAAACATTTTCTTTCCGCAAAGAAAGCAATATGCAACACTGAGCAATAACAGTCTTAGTTCAGTTACTACTTTTTCTTTTGTTTCTTCCTTATGGAGAGGTTTCAGTAGAGATTGCATCTTCCCTGTAAGGCACTGTGTTCTCCAGGTGTGTTGAAGCAGGATTTATTTGAAGTTTGACAGTTTAAATCAAAGTTTTCTTCCATTTTAGATAGGTTGTGTGGAGCTTTCAAAGCTCTCAGCATCAGCACAACTCAACGGACATTTAAAGAGAACAGAGTTATGAGCATGCAGCACCTTTACAGCCGGTGAGGGGATGCTGAACCCCACAGGGGCCAGGCTGCAGCAGCCCCATGCCCCCAGGCACCATCTGTTGTGAGGCTGAGCATGTGTTCCCAACAGGCCTGCAAACACGTGTACAACACATACATGTGTATGCATCTGGCCAGCTGCACGGATCAGCACAGACACACTCACGCAGATACAAACAGCACCAAAGGTGTCCTCCTGGACTTCTCTGTGGCTATTCAATGTGAAGGTCCATTAGTGCCGAATCTACACATTTATATATGATATGAGTCCCTCCACTAGCTGACCTTAAACACCCTGTCCTTCCCATAACTTGTCTGGGACTCTTGCTCTCCCCAGCTGCTGGCATCTGGGAGTGTGAGCTCCCATGACCCCCAGCCCTGCTCTGGCAGCTGGGACAGACACATACTCTGACACACACCAACACACCAATACACACCCACACAATGGGGTCCTCAAGTACTCAGCCTACCCAGTAGTAGGCCTTTGGGTCTTCTCATCTCCAGTTGCGTCCTGCATAGACACAGACACACACAGTCATACACACACACGCTTTGGCAACCCCCAGACTCTGCAGTCTCTCCTGTATCTGGCTTGACCCTGTAGCCCCTTTTTTCCCTTTATTTTCTCACACTTGTTCCTTCTCAAACTGCTTTGATCCCTCCCTTTCCCCACCTGTGGTTTCTCTCCTAAACTGCCATTAATAAGTCTTGTACAGTCCCTCCTCACATCCCCAGCACACCCCATTTCACCACAGGCAGTGCTCTGTGAGGTGCCCCGGGAGCCTTTCTGAGGACCTGTGGTGACAAGTGTCCCCCTGGCCCAGGGGCTGGCCGCCCTCCTGGGACAGCCTGGTCAGGGGCCAGGGGCTGACCTGGTGAGAGGGGTCCCCCCTCCTGCCTACATGCCTCGGTGCTCCTTCGTGTGCACGGAGACGAACCTCATATCATATAACCTGACACCATCCAACTGCCGTAAAGTTCATGAGAAATTTTGGGAATGTTATAAACAGCCAATAAAACAATTCTCTAAAGAACGCTGTTGTAATATGCTAAGGTGAGGTGCCATCACCTTCACCGGCTGCCACCACCTGCCCTCAGCTGGCAGACATACATCTCAGAAGAGGGAAAGTAAAGATTTATAAAGTCAAAGCAGAAGAATGAAAGAGATGTGAGGAAGGAGACGATAAGGAGAAGGCAGAGACAAGCCTGGGAAATAGGCTGGTCTCCATGCAGTCCCTCGAGAAAGGAGGGAGCAAACCAAGAAAGGACAGGCAAAGGACAGCAAGAACAAGATAAATCTTCTGATGGGGAGAATGACATAGTCTATAGGGCTAATTTTTCATCCACAACTACACCAAAATGGAAAAATACAGTGAAAGAGAAAGTGGAAAATAAATAGGAAGCTGAGAAAAAAAACAGATGAAATGAAGAAATGCATGCAAATGTGGAAATATAACAGGGTAGAACTGAGACCAGTGTTAAGCAGTCTGCATACACTGAAGTAAATTTTTCAAGAATTAAGAAACAATATATTACTACTATTACAGTGTTATTACTGATTGTGAAGTGAAAAGTAACCTTTTAAGGTAAGCTGTGGGACTAAAATAAAAGCTGAAATCACTTATTTGGAAGATTTTCTGAAACAAGTATCATATGTCTGCCCTGCAGATTTTGGTGTTCTGTAGAAATTCGGACGAGATCAGTAGTGTAGACATGAGCTTTACCACTGGAAAACAGGGCAAATTAGCGCCCGCAGAGCCGTTTCTCAGGTACAGAGCTGGCAGGGAGGGGGGAGGTCCGGGAGGGAAAGTGTGGGCTCTTCCTGCCGACTCCATCACCATTTGATGGGTTTCCTTTTCCACAGCACAACGAGCCACCTTCAGCTCTCATTAAGGTCATGTTAAATATTAGAATGAAAGAAATTCATGAGACTTCCATAATTATTCAGACATTCTTTCTGGAACTTCATTTCATTATCCACTTTAATCTTTGGCAGCTATTAAAATGAAAACTGGTAAATAACCACTCACTCAAGTTCTTAGCCTGGATTCCAGCACTTAAAATTTTTAATAAATATTATGATTTTTTTTATCTCTTAGCTTTTATTTTCATTCTTCTTCCAGCTCCAATCTTGAAAATAATTTTCTCTCATCTACTCCTTCACTTCTCACTAGAAAAAGGAGAGAGTCTCAACTTATGACTGGCAAATTTTCACAATATATAGATTTTGAGAGGGGAAAATAGAAAGCATAATAGAGTATGATATTCCTACTATGAGCAAATCTAGAAATCTAGAGAAATCCTAATATGAGCAAATCTAGAAATCTAAAAGTCAGGTTATAAGAATAGAAAATTTTTAGTTTAGACATTTAGAAGAGAACTAGATTCAGAAAGATCCATATAAGAAATTTAGAAGAGTAACTACAAAACAATTTAAAATCTGAAAGTCATGCTATTAATTATGAGAGTGATTTGTGTCAGATTCACCTCTGTAACTGCAGAAGAGTACAGGAAATTAAATACTAGGGCTTACAATCTGCCCGGTGGCCCAAGCAAAATGGTCTGAAACCACCAAGACTGCACTGAGGGCTAAGGAAAAAAAAGGTAAGAAAAAGGACTCTTTTGTAATTTATCCTTTAAAGACATTTTAGGAAATTCTATTTCAATAGTTTTAATTCCCACACTTTATCTTTTCTGACTAACTGCCTGGATCCACAATCATTCTTAGCATGACTTAAAGTCTTTCATTGTACCAGATGTGCAGTCAAAGACATACAGCTCCTTCTACACACCGATGTTTGCATCACGATTCCTTAATAAGTCTGTCCCTTTCTGAAATAGCACTTGTTGCTTCTGTAGGTAATGCATTTGGATGCTTTCTCTGAAGTCTTTGGAAATTTTCTAGTGGTTGTAGCTCTTTTTCTTTTGCTGACTTTGCCATAAAAGTTGTTTGTAGTACCTGCGCTGGCATTAGCCTGCCAGTTTACCCACAACAGAACTGTCTGAAAGAAGCACTGTTATTTTGTCTTTGGTAAGTACCACTTTGATGACCTTGGGTGTCGGGCTTCTTCAAGTGTTTCTAATATGCTTTTAAGACCACCGGCTTATTTTCTGTCAGTAATATCCCAAAAGTCCAGAGCATCTAAAAAAGAATGAAAAATTTAGAGAAGGATCATGGTGTGTATATATATGTATGTATGCGTGTGTGTGTGTATACACACATATATATACGTATACATGGATATGCGTGAGGCCTGACACATGCAACGTGCCAGAGGAACAGCACAACACAGCACAAGCTCCTTGTTGAACTACCACAGGTATGGGATAGCGCCTTTTGTCTTTACTTCTTATTCCCTGCCTCAAAAACGCATTTCCCGGTTTCCCTCTGCGATCCCCTGCTGGGATCTCTCTCCGCTGTCACCTGGGGGCAGCTCGTCTACCAGAGCCGCAGTGACCTGGACATGGTGGCCCAGGAGGCAAGGTGGCCGGCCACCACCGGTCTGGGAGCGCTGGTTAACGTGCAGCCACGAGAAAGAGACACCGCTGGAGAAGGACAGGACTGAAGACAGGGTGGCGGTGTGGGAGCTCCTTCGGAGAGGAAGCACGTCGGCTTAAGAAACACGCACTGAGAAAAAGAGGACTTACTGGGACATGCCAAGGCAAAGACTAGTACTTTCCTGACATATGCATCAGGCCTTCATCACGTGGAGAGCTAGAGACTGCTATCATGCATTCACTTGGAGAAAAATGTGACACGCCCCTAAACCAAAGTAAGAATCTGTACTGTAATGTCCATTATTTTCTGCATGCCTTCCCAGCTCACCATGTTTTTCTCTCCCAGCAGATCACAGGAGACAGGTGCTGTCTGCAGCACTGGTTCTCTATGCGCCCCTTTTAGAGGGCACAGGATGCAGCAGGTATTTCCATATTCCTTAGCATGCTGGTCTGAGATGCAATAAGCCTCTGCTAATATAACCTAAACCAAGAAAGGAAAAATACTGTTCACTCTGCCATGTAATTTTTCTTGTAATTTTATATTATATCCACATATCAATTTTGGTGACATTTTGGGGTGCCCAGTGTTTCCCAAGCAAGACTAGGCAGTGCCATTTTGCTACATGGGGAGCAGGGCCTCACTGTAGAGCACTCACTCAAAACTTTTGCTCAAGTGAGGAATTAAATAACCCGGGTTCAAATGCACAAGAAGCGGAAAAGCTGGATGTTGAGAAAAATCTGTCTCCAAATGGCGCTTGTTTTTCTCTTGCATCTCCTTTAGCCTTTGCTTTCTGCTGGCATCTGAGATTGAGGCCAAATGCAACTTACTCAGATTGGCAGGATGGGACTCTGCTGACCTCTTACATACATCATAATGTCACAACTCATCAGTTTGCACTGCCCTTGTTAGGCTTCTAAAATGGTAATTTAATAAAGGAAGGTGATACGAATCAGCAAGGAATCATTTAAATTATAACCTCTAGATAATTCATTATGCACACATTTCATGTGAGATCCTTAAATCAACAGGGCTTCTTAATGAGACTTAAAAATTTTGTCTACAATAGCAAGAGACTCGATCCATAAATCGGCAGAAAGGCCAGCAGGTCCAATTCATGCTTCATGTTTTTTCGTTGTAAGAATGAGACATTTAATAAGCACTAAGGTCATAAAAAAAGGAGGAAAACCCTGTAACACAAAGCTGGTTTTGGCAGTATTAATTCTGTCAGCATTTTCTTAAAGCAGAGAAACACACAAGCAGAAGACAAAACCACAGACATAGTGTGTGTGGGGGTGTGATATCACCTTCTCATTAAGATAATTTAAGTGAGTGTTAATACAGCAGTACAGTTTTTCTATCTCTGTCAATGGTAGATGATATCAATCCAAGAGAAAGAGTCATACTCTTCGTCATATTTTATTAATAAGAATTATTAACTATTCTGATGTAGTGTTCTTTTCCTCTTCTATTCTTCCAGAAGAAAATATATCTGGTCATTTTCTTTTAGGGGGGCCGCAAGTGTATTTCTTGCAATTTTTTCAAGAAATTGAGTCATAGCTTTACCAAAGAAGTGATGGCTTTACAGCTCATTTCTGAGCCGGTTCTGTTGGCTGTCTCCCATCTGTAGCTGCCAGCTCCATGTATACTGAGGCTCAGAGGGTGATCTTGAGGCGAAAAGACAGCCTTTGACCTTAAAAGGGGAGTACGAGGTCTGGTGTGGTAGCACTTGTTGATGTGCAGAAGGGTGAACCCAAGCCCGTTCCCAAATAGGCATTTATGCGCTAGGCGGCTGGGACATAACACTTAACGCATTTGCAAGATACGTTATCTTCCCTTGTGGTGATAACACAGAGCTGGTGAAACAAGGTTGTTTATCTCCTTTTATGTTGCCCCTGCCCTCCAGGTCGGGCAGGTGTAAGTGGGCTTCTCCAAGGAGCGATGGAAAGGAGAGCCGGCACAGCCCCACCTGGGTCGTGCAGCGCAGGGCGCTCCGAGACCTCCCCTCCCAGCAATGGGACAGATAGCAGCCGGTGGGTCTTGCTAGCCTTCGCCTTTGTCAGCATATAGCTTTCTTTTTTTCCATATTTCTTTTATTTTATGGTGGTATCTTGACAGATTGGCCTTGTAAAGGGCACCACAGGGAAACTCGGATTAGAATAGCAACAGGAAAAACGTGTTGAGTGCAACTCTAAAGTGCATTAGCCTACTTTATGATTGCAATCTCTTATTTTCGTGAAATGTCATGGGTTTAGGCAGTATATAAAACCCTGCAATTTTAAAGAAAGTTTAGACTTATAAATCTACATTTAGCCAGCTAAGGAAATGGCCTCAATTTCAGAAGTGCTAAGCAACTACCAGATTGCCCTGAGGCTAATAATGCTGAATATTCGGTTCCTCTGAACACCAGATGATGAATTTTAAAGTTTTGCATCTCTGGGCCTGAGTTTTGCTAATAAATAGGAGTAATTTAGATATAATGAGCTTACTAATAGCACCTTGTTTTCGAGATGGATCCTCATCTGATCCGTATTAAACAATTTGTGAAATTTATTGCTTTAAAGTCAGAGAATCAGAAATAGCTGATCAATTCTCTTAATACTTATTTGAAATACAGTTAGTTTTCAGATAGGATTGTTTGATGTTGTTTTCTTTTCTTTTCTTTTTTCCTTTCTAGCAGTGCAGGCCGTATTGATCACCAGTTTCAAGGAGTCCTTGAATTCTGGTCTAGCTTTAGCAACATATAGCTGAGCAAGGCAGACCCCCAGCAAGAGAAGGTGGAATTAGTTCTCCTTTCCAGGAAAAAGAGATTTCTGTAAAAAGTGACCCCTCTGAAACCTATGAGACAATGTTGAATGCATCTCCTGCTCCAAAATTTTTAAGAGTTTAACAGTTTTGGGTCCTCCTGAACTTAGCAGTGGAGGAGATAATGTCTTTTACGTTTACAACAAAGAACATATCTTTGTTTCTCCACAAGTAATCATAATTTTTATTTATATTAATAAGAATCATAAATTAACTTGTCATGAAAGTGTGTCTGACTTCCAAGTAGAAATAGCTACATATACTTAGGTGTATTTTTGGGTGACAAAGCCATCCCCCATAATATTAGAGGTGTAACAGAGATAAGGCCAATCTTCCATATAACTAACTCCAGTCATAACTACGATTTGGGAATCTTTCACAGGTAGTTTCTAAGGAACTCTTGGATGCTAGAATTTTATATGCAGTAAGAGTGTACTGGAGAAAAGGAGATTGTAAATTAGTGGTGCTCCAACCTGACAAGTGAGATGAGACCTTATTACTATTTTGTTTTTTTCCTGGTCACTGTATGGTAATTTGACTGTGTTATTTTAGTTTAGCATGTAATTCTGCTCAACATTAACACAGAAGATCTAAAAAGATGAGAGATTTATTCTAGAGCTCAGTGGGAAGAACGAAGGACCGTGTCCTTTCCCACAGCATCGAACAAGATGTACTCATTAAATGAGTGTATTCTTGATCAGAATGTTCCAAACGTTTCCACAGATAAAATTAGTTTCAAGTTGTCAGATTCTGTAGATTTTTTGTGTTTTGTGAGACATGGGCAGGTGGCTTCAGAATTTGGAGAGTAATTAAGAAAGGCATAAAGCTGTGAGCATCTTTTCTCTACAGCTGCAGTCGGCTAGGTGTCTGTCCTGGAAGATCATGTGCAACACCATAAACAGTTCGTGCCTAAATCTGAGTTGTTCCAGCTGAAGTAGCTACACTTTATTAGTGAAGATGCATTTCCTAAAAAGGTAGTGTAGTATTTTCTTTTATTAACTGTTGGAAACCAAATCAAATGAGTTATGAAGTGACTTGCATTAGGTGAAACAGAAAAGCATTTTTCCTCCTTGAATACTAAGTTGATTAATGTAATTATTCTTAGATGTATTTGAATGCTAGAAACAGATTGGTGTTGCTTGTTTTATTATTACCAATACTTTTTTTTTATCTTCATGCGAGATGCTGGCAATAATGAATGCAGCACTCCTCTATCTGGAAGTCTGCAGTACAAAAATAAGCAGTTAAACAGCACAAAGCCCAAATGTGAGGCCTGGGGTTTACTTGAAGCCATGGAGTGTCTCCCATCAGTTGTCTCTCTGGAGGAGGGATGCTGATCTTCGTCTGCCTGCTCTTTGCAGCAGGTCTGGAAATTTTCCAGTCCTGGACTCTCTGAACAGTTCCCTAAACCCTTCAGGGGCATCCGCATGCTGCGGATACCCTGGCCACAAAATACTACTTGGGCTTCCTGCTGCCTCTGGAGAGTCAAAGCATATTGGGTTTGCTAATTTAACCTGAGTCACATCATTGGCTTCAATTCTAGAGAAGCTCAACGGTAAAATCAAGTAGAATGTAAAGTCAGTGTTTTAGATACAGATCTGGAAACAAATATTTGAAGAAAAACAATGCAAAAATGCAGTGTTAAGTGTAACAGACAGGTACTTTTCTGATTGCTTAACTTATCTGTGCTGGAGACCTGTGAAATCTTAGCCTCAGGCTGATCTGACCTAAAGGGCTATGGAGCAGGTCTTTGGCTGTGACTAATTCCAGGACGGAGAAATTCCCTTTCTGCTGCCTTGTGTAAGCCTCTGAAATGAAATGAAATGAAATGAAAAGAGAAAGCCTCTTTCTCTTCAAAAACTATCTTTCTGGGATAAGTGGTATTTGTTATTATCTGGAGGGTGTGCTGACACTCCTTTTTCTGATGGTTGGCATCACTCATATATATGCAGTGGGACTGTCAGACCAGGCAGATGAACTAGCTGAAAGAAGCAGTATCAGTGTGTTTGACTTTATAATCTTTTTCTTATCATTAAGTAAGTAACTCACCCTAAAAATTTCTGTTTCAGCCATCAGTGAAACACCCTACCTGCTAACTACTGACACCACATTACTGCTGCGCAACATTCAGAAATTGTGAGTTGGGCCTTAGTATTCATTAAATTGTCTCAAAAATCGCTGTGGGCATATTACCCTACCCACACGCACACACACATATTCTTTGTTCTCTACCTGAGGGACACTCAAGTCACCTGTCTCTGCAATCACACACACTAGCAGCATCTTTGATTTTAATGAACTCAAGATTTTCCGTAACTACTTGTGCCCGGGGCACTGAGAAAACAAACGCTCGGGAATGAGGCTCATTCGGCTCTGTTGTTGCAGTCTGTATTGGCTATGGCAATCTCGTTTCTACAATATGCACTTAATAGCATTGGAGAGCCTTGCTGTTTTGTCACGCGTAGAACAAATGAGGTTCAAAAGCCTTTTACAAATTTTAAGCCCAGTCCTGCCAGTAAAAAAACACCAGAGATGAAACTGCAATTGTGTGTGATGGAAATCACAGAGGTGCCTTGGGTGTCATCCTGAGAAGTGCTGAGCTGCGGCAGCCCCCTGTAATTTCAAGGAGAGTTGTTTAGCACCGCTCAAGAGTACATCCTTCTTTATCAATGATAGATTTACCACGTAGCCCAATTAAACTTGACAATCTGTTTACAGAGGCTCTCTGCCAGTAGCAGCTATTCAGGTACCAGCCAACAAACTGTAATGCAGCAGCAAACTGAGCTGGGGCATAAGATGCTGGTGTTGGGCTCTTTGTCAGCTGAGCTGTATATGATTTACAAATGCTGATATGAGTCTGGTAAGGGTCATACTGCATTTATATCTAGCTATAGGTAAAAGAACACCAAGCCTACTTATGCTGATGATGCTTTAACAAAATTATTGTGACCTTCAAGAAGGTGAAAATATTCTGCACCATCATCATCTCAGGGTCAGTATGCATTCAATATTCATTAAGAAAAGAAAACGCAGGGGTAACAGAAATCTGATAGTATAGATTAGCTGCTGTGATTCCTGAATTCCCAAATCATCTGATGTGGAAGCAGCTGTGGGAGAGAAAAGGAGGGGAGCAGAGAGTTTCAGCAATTATCTTGTCTGAGTTAGTTATGCTTCCAGTTATAGCATACATGTTGCCATAGGTACATCAATACCTGTTAGCTCTCATTTTATCTATTACTTTCTCCCTAGTGCAAGGTCTTTTAGAACATGACCAGATCAGGCAAGCTTCTGGCCTTCAAGAGCATTACACCTCTTAAACTTAACTATTGTGATCTTTTTGGCATCTGATAGCCTTCACAGGCCTTGACCCTGAGGTGCTGAGCAACTTCTGCAAGGTCCTGAGGATTGCCCACGTGGGAGCTGCTCCCTACCAGCCAGGATGAGACTGGAAGCTCCCTCATTTCAAATTTTGTTTCTTTCTAATCCTTATCATCCACATACAGGAGCCCATTGTGGTTTTCATTATTTTCCTTCCTGTCATTTCTCCACTTTATTTTATGCCTAGGTATTTGATTTTTAAGTTCAATAACTCACCAATTACAGCATCTGCTTGTATGATTTAGATCTTATTTACTTAATTATTTTTCCAAAGTTGGGACTCCTGTCAGTGAGTGTTAATTATATTAAAGGTAGTTGGTCATATTAATGTAAAATATTCTTAGTTCTTTGATTGGGAGGGAAGGTGGTTCACGCTGTAGAGTTAGAAATTATGTTTGCTCAAATTTATTTAAATCAATGAAATCCTGACATGAGACAAGCCTAGCTGTTCCTGGGCATAGCCAGAATAAAATGATCAGGCCTCCTGCTGTTTCTGGAGTAGGCACAAAATCAAATCCAGATTTGCTAGAGTGCCCATGCTGGGCCAGGGTCCCCTGGACTGCCAGCACGGCCAGTATTGCTAATGTGATGCTGCTACTGATTAAGGGCACGAGTTGCCACCAGAAGAGGCAGGCCCTGGGAAAAGGGGCCGAACTGACCTGCCTTTGGTAAGACTGCATTTGATTGACTCAGTAGTTCAGCTCGAACAGACCCAGGCCAATGATATGTGCTTTTGCCAAAGGTATCTTTGAAGTTTTACACATTCAAAACAAAAAGCAAAGCAGCTGATGAACACTGTGGACCAAGCTTGGACTTTATCCACGGTATTTTCTAACCCAACATATTTCCAAATAGTAATACATTGAGGATGTTTAGCATTAAGTCCATCATAGTGTCTTTGGTTGGAATTTTTCTCCTGGGTATGAAGAGATAATTCACGTGAATATGTGATTTTTTTTTCCCCATTATGGGCCACATTATTAAGCTCATTATTGTATTTTAATTGGTGTTATTATAGCACACTGAGTACTTTGGTACGGGTTAGAGATAGTTTGTTAATAACACTATTACTAAAATGCCAAAAGCTGCTTTTCTATTCTGGTTGATGTTGAAGCTTTTAAAATTGTTCTCATTCTGTCACATAGCTGGGGATCACAAATCTGGCATTATCCTACCAGCTTTTGTAGTGCTTCTAACTTCTCTAATAATCTGCTGTTTCAACAATGACCCTATATATCACTGAACTGGAGGTGACAGAACAATAGATCATGTCTGGTTACAGCCATTGGCTGCGTCAAACAAAATTTTATCCTACGCAAAAAGTCTGAATGAGTGCAACTTTGCTATTTAAATGCATATTGACAGAGGAACTCTCAAGATATTTATAAAATTTACTCTTGGCAAGCTATGGGGCTTATTTACAGTCTGTTGTCATTTTTTTTAGTATTTGTTTCAGATGCTTTTGTGGCTCCTACATCCTCAGCAGGACTGTTAAATCCAATATTATGGCCAAATCCTTTCCTGTGATATTCTGAATGAATTAACAGATTGCATTTGTCAGCTACTGTATTTCTATTTCAGTTCATCATCTACAAATTAATAAGTTTTCGCCCCGCATCATATTCCAGGTTGAACTAAAGAACAGAAAACAGCAAAGGCACCTTCTTTACCTTTAAACTAAGCAAACTTGTTTACAGTGAAACACATTAACTATGGGTTGAGATTTCTTTCCAAGATAGGACCTCAGCTAAGGTGAAGCACCTAGTGAGACCTTCCATTGGTTAGGTAATCAGTTAGGCTCTGTGTTCAGAGCTTAATCTTGGGTCCACCTTTAAGCACATAGTTGTCATGTCTATACTATTTAATGCCATAAAGCATTCCCAGGCATTGCAACTTGACCAGTGTACTTTTACATTTTTTACAAGAGTCTTTGCGACAGTTTTGCCCTGGGGTAGCCTGTAATCTCTGAAACAGTCCAAGGATGCAGGTGAGGAGTTAGCACAGGTCAAGGACCACCCCACAGCTCAGTCCCTGTGTGACTGCTCTGCTCAGGAAGCTCAGGGAGACCAAGAGCACGGGTGCAGGCTGCGCTGCCCTAACTGGCTTCGGTGACAGAGAAAGGTCCTGGGCGCATTTAGTTTGCCAACCTCTGTAGGCAGCTGGTCTGGTTGAAATGGTGGCCACTTGCATAGGTCACTTGCACATGTTTCTCTTCTGTTTTCTCCAGAAGCCCAAGTCCCAGAAATCACAGCAACGGCCTATTTTCCAGCCAGAATATGGAAAGACTATTCCTGCCAGCTTCAGTGAGAGGCAGGTAAGAAAGCTCCAGAAACATGAAACTCTAAGAAAAAATGCTCTTTTTTTAAAGAGATTGCCAGTCAAAATGTGTTTTATATGAAGCTAAAATGTCTCTCACACATTTCTGGAAGTTTGCGGAGGAGTTATCTGAATTGAACTACTTGACACATATGCCCCTCACCCAAAATATCACAAACTGTACTGACATAACCCTTTGACTGCTCCTGAGTTATGGCACTAAGTGCAGCTCCTATCTATGTTTTGTGGGCTATGTTTTGTGACCTGCGGTGAGGCAGGCTTGACGTCGGGATTGCTCATGCCACAGGAGAAAGCAAGCCTGCGGCTGATGTTCATACCACCAGGTTTTTCCAGGATCCATCCAAAAGTTCAGCCCTTCCCCAGCTACGACTGGAGTCTAGCTTGCATGCAAGTTTTCCTTTTCTCACTTCTCCAAGACACATGGTGTGCTTTTATAGCTCTCTGCCTTCTGGAAATTTTGATATGCAATGTGTCACATGCTGCCTGGACTCAGTCATTAGCTGGTGTAAACAACGTAACTGTGCCAAAAATCTACCACATCTCGCATTGCTTGGGCACATTATCCATTAAGAGGTGATATGTAAAATTGGATAGACATCTCTAAACAGACTCCTTGTCTTTAGTTTCCATCCTCTTCATACGGTCCGCACAAAAAATACAATAACCTTTTTATTTCATGCTGGCAAAGGATGAACAACAGATTACTTGTCCATGGCAATTAAATGAAGTTCAAGGGCCAATGCTTAGAAAGGCTTTCTTACAGATTTCTATCAAACTGACTACAACAAGTATAAATTCTGCCACTGGCATAGTCTTGCACTACCTGTAAGTCTTAATTCTTTCAAGGGCGTAAGTGCTACTCTACTACTATATTCCCATTTAACATCTCTAGAAATTCAAGGAAGGAATTGAGTATAAATCGCCTTTTGTCCTAGAACCTATATATATAGATTACAGTGTATGCTAGCCCTTTTACTGTGTGGTTTAAATGAATTAAACTTGATGTTTACAGATAAAGCAAGTCAACAGCTACCTGGCTGCCCATTTTTATGGACTCTATCACATATTTTCTTTCTTCACAGGTATTTTGTCTTACTCCCTAAGGTAAGTCTTACTCTCTTAAGCTTTTATTTTTTCAGTCGGTTGAGTGTTTCTTCTGTTCTTCCGGATGATAAATTTTACTCTTTCTCAGGTAATTTACTTCTTTTAAGGAAGAAAAACTTAAAGGTTTCAGCATGGCTGTCCCTGTGCTTGGTGATAGCAGCAGTGGAGGAATGCCACCAGCTACGAACTCCCAGAAAACTTACCATATTCTCTGGGCTTCTGTCTGCTGGCTTATTTCTTTGAATGTTTGTTTTTAACACAAAGTTGATTGAAAACAGTTCTCAGCTTTTTCAGCAATTTGATGTACAGTCACTCACAGACTGCAGCTGCAATAGGACATGCATAGGCATTTGTAAACAGCAAGAAACAGCCCTTTTTCCTTTATCCAGGTTTTATATATATTTTTGGTGCTGCAGGACAACTCATTTCGACTTCTGGATAAACTCGGTATTGAGAATGAGGACATTTCTTTAATCCAGGTACATTCACTTCCCAGCAAATAAAGGTTTTTTTTGGATCATCCTGATAACCTTCCAACAACCCTCAGAGTTCATTTTAATATTGCAGTATTGTAATCCAAGAAATTCTCAGTTTTAATCCTTATTCTGCTATAGGGGACCCTCATTACTATTGGGAGATCAGTTAATACCCTGGCACTCAGTTTCCCCACAAGCATCAAAGGATATTGTGGTAATAATTGCAAGTTTTTCACAGAGCTCTCATTAGTAGCAGCTTCATTAAAATTTTATTAATAAAAAAAGGACTTTGCATTTGATATTAGCAAGGAGTATTTTATGCAAAGGAGACAACTGTTCTGACAGAAAAAAAAAAAAAAAATCCAAGCACCTTCAGCACAGCTCCTCCTCTCTGCTAGACATGAAAGGCTCCTCGCTGTGCTGCAGCACCGTGCTGACTTCCAAAGCCCCTTTGACATGACCTGAGGACGCGGGTGCAAGCTTGGTGCAACAAAGGCTTTGCATTTGGGTCTCCTGCTCTGACCCCAGGGCACTAGGACATTATATATCTCCTGTCTCCTCGCTCCCTTTATCCATACAAGATGAGAAGCTATTATATTACTGCGGCCCCCACGTGATAGCAGGCACACTGGGAGCCTCCTCGGTGAAACTCAAGCTCTCAGCAGAGCGGAGCCTGCCAAGCACCCCAGGGATCAAGCCTAGGGTGGAGGGGAGCTGGAGAGGCAGTTCACTCACTTGCAGTCCCATGGGTGTTACCACCGTTAGCCAAATATTTGGAAAGGCTGCAAGGAAGGGATTCAAATCAGGGCAATCGTGCTCTTTCCAGTCTTTCCTATTCACCTTAACAGTGTTATTTGTAGCAATGGTACACAGGAAGTTCCTGGGATAGGAAAACTAAATAGGCTGATGGAGTCCCTGCAATGTCTATGAAGTTCTTTAATACATGTATTGCAACAGTTAGGAGAATACCATGTTAAGTTGATATTTAAAAGCTGTCCTTCCTCAAACAGGCATCTTACCTTCTATGTATACTATATTTCTGCTAATGGATTTTCACAAATGGGTCTTTATTCAGGCCCCCAAAGGGCACTTTCATGGTCTTTTGAAACTCAGTGCTGTTTGTGTGCGTTAGCTCACATTCAGAATGACTTTGAGGCTGGGTCCTCGGATACATAATGTGAAAAACGAACGGCTGAAAGGCAGATGGGCTAAACACTGGGTTATGACAAACTGCTGGTAGCTTCCTTTAAATTTGTATTTTTTCCTGAGGGTCATGGATTTTTTTTTTAATTCGTTAATTACCCTCTCTGATTGCATTATTCTGCCTCATTTCTATAGAGAATCTTCCTCTCTGAAAAGCGGGACTTTGGGCGTTTCCTTGCCTTCAGTGTATCTGAAGCTACTGTGCTTCCCAAATCCTCTCTCTTTAACCAGATAAATACTGTAATATTGTTTTATGTTCTGATTAGCATCAGGTTCATGATCCCTTTGCTAGAAGCCAAGGGTGATTTTAGTGCAAAGCAAAAGCTGTGAGAAGAATAATGGAAACCGGCCGGCTGCCACGGGGAGCAGCTTAACGCCTGGGGCCGCCTTCGTGCCGCGAAGCTCGTCAGCGCTGTGGTAACGACTCCGAGAAGATGACGGGGGACTTGTCTCCGACCCTTCTCCACGGCGCGCGGTCTGGTAGGTTACTGCCGAGCGCTCGGGGAGTTACAGCACGAAGGCTTTTTTTTCGTGCCTCGCGACGGGGCTCTGCGTTCGCCGCTCCTGCTGGACGTCCCCGTTGTCGGCGCTGTCACGGCTGAGATGCGGATTTCCAGCCGCGCGGCAGAGGTGGGCCATCCACTGCAACGTCCAGACCGCTGGGAGCCTGTTTTTTTGCAGGTTGTAAAATGGCTGTAAATAATGCCAGATTTTGAAAAACAATTCCCAGTGCAAGAAGGCGGCTTTTCTTTTTCTTTCCCCCACCACCTTTTCTTTTCTTTTATTTTTTTTTCTTCCCTCCACCCCATAGAGAAGTGAGTGATACAACCCTAAAAAGCCAAGGCAAGCTGCTCCAGAGGGGATTATTGAATTGGGAAGGAATGATGAGCAACAGTTATATCCAAAACAGTCACTTCAACTGCTAGCAGCAGCTTTTTCACACTCTCAGTAGGTTGCTGTTTTAGCTGAAAAAGGAGGCTTTAATGGGCCCAAGGAACCATTTAGAACCTGTTTTTAAAAGGCATCGAGGGGACTGCTTATTTTCTCATTCCCTGGCTTTGTTCAAGGCAGCTCTGTGCAGCTCAGGGGTTGCTTGCATTTTACAGGATCTAACTTTCAGGTATTGTGCTGTGACTGAAGTGTGCCAGGCAAGTACAAAAGAGCCTCAAATAATATTGTTATGTTTTGCAGTCAGCTACTGGATTTTGTTTCTGACATTCAGCAGGGATTTTGTTATGAGTATTTTAAAATGTTACCCACACCCATTGCTGAACAGCATGCTCTTGTTCAGAGCTGCACACGCATTTTGGCAACTGCAAAGAAAATCCATGATTTTTCTGTGGGGCAGAGGCATATATTGGAGCGGTGGGCAGTAGAATCAGATGCAAGTAAAAGTGCCTTAAAATATTATAATTTAATATGTATTAAACCGTCGTTAATTTGAGAACATCTGCTGTCCTCAGAAGAAACATGAGAGGAACTTTAATATTTCTGATTTCAGTGCTGGCCAGTTGTGATATGCAGCAACAGACAAGTTTCCCCATCAGTTGATGAAGATGGCTGTTTCTAATGTGACGATCCTCCTTTCTACTCCTCCTCCTTCCCCCACTCTCTCCCCAAGTGGAGGTTCATTCAGAAGGCAAGATGACCAGAACGCCCTTTCACTGTGACTGTACGCGGCCTTCTTTCAAAACTTGCTTTGTAGCTCGTGGTTAATTATACTCTCCTCTAATTCTGAAGAACCAGTCTCATGATTTCTGAGGTCATGTTGCCCTGACTTGTTGGCAGGTATTCAGCTGTGCTGCGTACACCCAGATGAAGAGAGGACAAAGTAAATGCTAGTTCATCCGAGGCACCGGTAGCAAGTCCCTCTGAAGGACGAAAAAAATTGCTGCACAATATGTACTGTTTTGTACAACAATATTGAGAAATATACTCTGTGGCTACAGCTTCTGAGGAACATTGCAGTAAATCATGGTGGACTGCATTGTTGCTGTTTTCTGCAGTATTCTTTTCTATAGGGAGGAAGAAATTGTTCCTAATATGGGTATTTCATAATTCCTACTCAAAGAAAAAAATGAGGTATTATTGCAAAGTTACTCCATCTTTGTGGCTTTGTTCTGTCAGTTCTGTTCTGATCCAGATTTTGGAGGCACCTGTGCTATAAACTATCCATGGGGGATATTCATTGCTGCTGGGTGGTGAGACACAATGACGTGTGCCCGCACTCTCCTCATTGATGCAGCCTTGCCTCCCCTATACTCTTCACGTGCTCCAATCTGAGTGCTTCATACACCTCCTGGCAAGGCCTTGCAAGGCTTCCTGTGAAAGCTGGACTTTGTAGGGCATACATCGCTCTGTGCAGAGTTTGCATCTGTCAGCCTCTTTTATGACTTTGCTATGCCTCACTGGCGTTGAGGGATGTGAAGCATCAGTGAGGATTTCATTCGGTATCCTATCACATGCATCACTTTAACGCAGTGCTGAAATGCAGAAACCCTAGTCAGCTGGATTGCTATGTCTGGACGGCATTTTGAGAGATGCCAGAGGCCATGTGATCAGATTCAATATCCATACATTGGCTCTGGAAGGGCAACGTGGCTGAGGGTCACCCCGGAGAGCAGTCGGGGCTCTCTGTGCTTGGCGTTCAGCAGCTGCCCACGTGCTGTCAGGCAGCTAAGCCCACAGTCAGGTAGGCTGCCAGCATGCCCTCCACGAGAGGTTTGGGAGCCTGCTGTTCCTGGAACCGACCTTTAAGAATAGATAGAGACACAGACACCAAGTCTAACAGGGAAAAACAGACGCCTGTCCTTAAAAATCTGCATGTTTGGCTTTTGGGCTTTGGTCTTTCATTAAAAATATCCACTGAAGTAGGGAGTACGTGTCAGAAGCAGCTGAATCATGCGGATATTTTTTGACAATAATACAAATCTAAAGACATTGCTTTAGGGTGTCTACATGAATGAATCTGGAAGTAAGCAGGGAAATACACCAAAATGTTTAGGACCAGGACCTTCTTTTTCTAGAGGTCTATAGCTGCCTGCATGATTGAGTAATCACTTTTCAAAATCAACTTGTAATAGCAACTGTTACATATTGCTTCTGTTTTAGTTGAACCTTCTTCTAGGAAACAAGGATGGGATTTGGGTAAAAAGCCTAAAACCAATGAATTCCTTGGGTTTTTATGTTTACTTTACTTGATTTTATTTTTTAGTGTATTTTACATGTAAAATTATTTTTCTTATTGGGAATATAATTAGATATTATTTTTCTATTCTAGTTGCATTTACAAGGATGACGTAGTCCATAGATCTTTGATGTCATTCAATGATCTCGTTTATATGAAGTTCACCCTGAAGCAGAAGTTGTTGAAGACATTTTACTTCTCTGAGCTATTACATTTGTTATTTCCCAAGCTATTAATGGTATGGGCATGCTCCAGAAAACAGAGATAATTTTCAGCTTACAAAACAGCTATATAATTATTCTCTCTGTTCTGCCTGTTTGCTGAATGGGCTCTTTACTTGCATACCTAACAGAATGGCCAGAGGTTGGAATCAATAACTCATTATGCCCTATTGTTTGGGTATAGGTATAATAAATGCCAAAGTGAAGAAACTCACAGGTAAGGAATTCACTTTTTCTTAAACACTGGGATAGAAAAAGGCATCAATACTTTTGCAAAACACAGAAACAAACTAGCCCGGATATGATATGAAGGCAGGAAAACTACAGCAAAGTGATCATACTGGAACAACAGATAGGTTCTGTCAACACGGCCATTCGGTTGTGCTCCCGGTCCTGTGCTCAGGGCTGGCGTGCCAATTAACACGCCGTTGCGTCACCTGCGGTACTTTCATTAACATATGCACATTCACACATCTCGTAAATTTTTAGCACATTTAGTAAAATTGCCCTTCTGTTCTCTTTTTGCCTTCCGTGAATAGATGCATTACCAGCAAGCAGATGCATTACCACTACACGGACGGTGAAGAGAGGCGGTTTAAAAGGCTGCGCTTCACCGTTCCTTAACTGTTAGTAGCTGCCTCTCAGGCAAGGTGAGGTGACTGCTGGAGCACTTTGTGCATTTTTGTACAAAGTTGAACAAGTCAGGATAACCCACCTTTGGAGAAAGGCTAGAAAAATCATACAATTCTTACTGAAAGGAATAAAAATCAGTAAATCAGTATATGCTCCATCAAATTTACCAGGAGGAAGCAACCCTTTCCCTCTCTAGCAGCTCACTGCATGCACAGTATCACCCACTCCCTCTATTCCCCCCTGCCCCTGCTGCAGTTGGAAGTCATGCAGTCCTTCAGGTGCCCAGCAGCAGCTGGAACACGTCTTGGTTATCAGCAGCTCCCTCCTTAGAGGGCCCATTGCCAGATCTCCCAGCTCCTGCATACCACAAACTCATCATCCAAGATTTCACTTTGTTCTGGTTTCTCCTCTCCTGTGAACAATTTCAAAACTACTACTTACAAAAAAAAAAGTCACTTTGAAATGGTTTTGTTGTATTTATTGAAAATAATGGAGAAAGGTTTTAATCCTGCTAAACTAGACTGTCAAGCCTGCTATCGTCTGCTACAGAGCCAGTTCTGTGGAAGTTACCTAGCTGTGCATAAACACGATAGCCGACAGCCCTGCCACATGATATACTTGCAATCAGTCAATACTGTTGTTATTAAGAAGTTTAAAAAGTTGCAGTTACTTCCCTTTACATCAAAGGGGGCTTGAAAGAACCAAAGCTAAGCAGTAAATCTCAAAAGAGGGCTTTGTCTAAAATATCACAGTAACCTCCGGGTGCTAACAGCATATGGATAATGGAGATCCTTAATTCACAGATAAAGCCAGATCAATAAGCCCAAGATGAAGCTCGTGAGTGTTGACGATGAGGCATCCTTCACGGTGGTGGCGGCACGGGCATGAACGAGAGATCCACGTCGTCTGGGACTGGACTGAGAAACCCTTCATAACTGTCCTCTTTATTGATGTCTCCCACTCCAGCAACAACACCCGTAACACTAACCAGCTAAAATGGAAAGTACAGAGGAAACCACAGTGCTTCCCAAAGCAGTGAGTTTACAGGCCTTCTCCCTACCGTACATGGGGAGAAAACAGAGCATCCATAAAGCTCAGCTTGCTGATGATAAAGTTCAGGCTCAGGCACTGTTATGATGGTGTGTGGTATAAAACCCTGACTGACAGACAGCAAACTGAAGAATAAAAACCCATTTTTTAAGAAACTAATCACCTACTCCTCAGGATAGGGAGACCTTTAAATTAAAGAGGCAAGGGAGTTGTCCTAGGAGATAACAGACATCTCTTTGACACCTGCCCTACAAGCAGGCAAGAGGAAGAGAAGATCTCCTTTTGAAAGGAGTAAGGCTGGGCAGACAGAGGTCATGTGCAGAAAACCGTCTTGCAGCCAACTTGCACAGAAGAGGATAAAATAAAGCAAGCTATGACTGTAGAGGTTGTGGGACAGCCTCAGTTTTTCAGAAACAGCACACTTTCCTTAACTACAGACAAAAAGTCATTATAGAGTCCACCCTACAGACCCAGCACTGAAACAACGTATGCAATACTCCATTTTCCACAAAACTGCCATTGATTTCTGCAGCCTCGGTTCAACAAAATGCTTATGTGTGCTCTTAAATCTGTCCTATTTTGTACCTGGATAAAACAAATGGACACTTCATCCAGGAAATATTCATGCTCCATCAAAGGCAAACATTTCCATATTGTTGCAGCAGAGAGCAGTTCCAGGCTTGTTCTGCAGACGTTTGTGGAGGGTTTGCTTATGCAGAGTTTGAACATGGAGGAAGTCCAGACCACTGAGCTGAAAGAGCAAACTACAGCAAATAACTGAGCAACATGGGGGCAGTTGATGGACAGCTGAAAAATGTATGCTGAAAGAAAAGGAATGCAAGTAAGATATTAGATGCTCAGCATTTATTAAATGAAAAATATCTTTTAAAACTTCAGACAAAGAATTTGGAAAAGATTTAGAGAAAAAAAGGAGTTCACAGGTTTGTCTGCCTCCCTGGCAACATTTCTTAAGACTATTTATAATGACGTTTAGGGCTAAAAATACTTGACATTACTTCAAAGAAGTATGTAGGCTAGTCAGGCAACAGAAGCTATAGCAGAAGTCTCATAGGAAAAAAATAATCATTATAGGTGTTTGTACAAACACGGTCTAGTTATACTAACTTTATAGAAGGAGAAAACCTTTATCTAGAAAGAAATCATTTTAACTTGAAAAGCAATCATGTGTCAAATACATCCTACCTGAAAATGACTGTAAGTGCTTTTTGGTGTAGGATTTATCATTTTCAAAAGTTTTAGTGTCATTTGATTTGTTCTACATCAAGTCGAACGTTCCCATTCATGAGAGGGCACTAGCAGAAACCACCCAAAGACCTTGTTGCTTGAGAATGACAGCGGTTTTGATAACATTCATTACACTTTCACTTGACACTAGTTTTTTGATAGTGGGGTCTGCATGTGACCACCGTGAACAGAAGAACTAGTGACTCAGTATTAGGTAATTAAATGTTGCCATCTAGATAAAGTTCACACATACCAGTCTGAATAGTGCTGTGCTGATGAAATGTGTACGTGATGAAATGCTAATGACAGGAGATTGTACATAAAAATATGTGAATGGCATATCAAATCTTGATGCTTAAAGCACCTAAATAATGGTTTATTTTTCAAGTATAGGCACCGAAGACATATGTCACCGAACGGCTGCAGTATTAAAGGAGGAAAGCGTAGCAGAGTCGTCTACTGTTTTCCACATGGCAACTCTGCAATTTCTTTACTCAGAGCACCAACATTTTGAGATTAACAAAGAATATGTGGAAGGACCACTGAAAAGGGACTACAGTTACCTAACTTCCATCAGAAACATTTTGTTAGTATGCAGCAGTAGACTATCAAGGCAAAATATTTCACTTTTTTTATTTATTTTTTTCTCTCTCTGTAATCCAGGAAAGATGCCTTGGTTACCTATTCTCTTCACTTTGACCCTTCACTACAAGGAAGAAGTTGACTTGACTTTTCACTGTGAATAATGAAAATATTAAAATATCAGAAAATATTTTTTTAAATATTAAATTAAATTATTAAATTATTAAATTTAAATATTAAAAATAAATATTATTTTGAATATTATTTTTTAAAATATTAGAAAATACTAAATTTTATTTGTCTGTATGTATGCACATCATTCATCTCAAAAATGGATATTATCTGAAGAATTCTGTTACAGTGTGTCAGCCTCTGATTTAGAAAGCACTGCAGGAATTACACTACTTTTCTCGTAAAGACAAGGAGATGCAGCATTGAACTAGCAGCTGACTCAGTTGTGACAGGCATTGCTTTCAAAGCAGAGGAACTATTGACATCAGTGGGGTAACTTCAGAATAAAATTACTTTTCAATTACAAATTTTGCAGATTTAGGCCCTGTTTATGGGACTTGTCATTGGTTGCTGTGACCAATCAAATCTGAACCAAGTTTCAGATCAAAAAACCTGCCAAATGCTGTCATTTTTGTCATTTAATGTATTGTGACTTTACAGTATTGAAAAATCCCTGAGGCAGATGTTGTGCCAATTAGTTTGCTTTCAACAGCTGAATACATCTGAATAATAAACTCAGTTTCAGCCTCTGTGTATGTTACAGAAGTGGGATGACAGAAGACCATAGTGATGCTTATTTAGCTATCTGAAGACAGTACACTTCACTTTACACAAGAAAACCTTTTAGAAAAGATTACAGCTTTCATCACTGAAATAAGAGTACAGCTAAGTACTGCCTTTAACCCATTTGACTATGCTCGTGGTGGAAGCCAGTGAGGCCAGCTAGAAGGTTCCCATGAGTATCAGCAGATAGTGGTGCAGGTCTGCAACTATGTAATGATAACGCCCGTATGAGCGCAGAGGAAACATGGTCAGCAAGACAGTCAACTGAATATATACCGTGAAAGATCAATCTGATGGTTGATTCAAGAGGGAGGAACAAAGTACTAGTGTCTAAACCTTCTTTTAATGTTATCTTCAAGGTTTCACACTAAGAGCTTCCCTCTGTGAAGCCAAGTAATATCCACCTTTTGCCCAGGCCTGCAAGAAGTACAAGGCTCTTGAAAAGCTCAGTCAGTGACAAAACTTTGTTCAAAACTTTAATGTAGGGAGAAAAAAAGAGTCAAATATCCATTGTGAATTATTTACAGGGGTAAACTTAGTGGAAAACAGCACATGACGCATTTCAGACAGACAACGTATACCGCAGTGCTCATGAAATGTCCCCAGAATACCGTGTGATCCTGGAGTCATAGCTGCCAACAAAACTTAGCAACAGCAATGTGGAATTAATCACCCCTGTGTTTATGCATGATGCAAAATACCTCAAACCCATGGTCTTTAGGAGATTAAACTTTGTATTCTCTTGGAATTTCCATTAAATATCCTGTCTTTAAACATTTTTACCAATTTCTCAGGTAAGGTGTAGCATAAAAATCCTCAAAGTTTTTAAATATGCTTAAAAACACATAAAAAATCTCAGTCTAAGCAGTATGCCATCTTTTTAATTTGACTTGATCCATATTCCTAAATTTTGGAGGCTATTTCTGCTTTTCTCATCTTAACAGAAAAGTGAAGGGAAAATCAGTATCCTAGTCTTAAATAAAACCTGTGATAAACTCTTTGTCATTTAAATGACATAAGCACATTCATGTTTGTTGAAATCTCTCTACAAACAAATGCATAGGACAGCTCAGGAGAGAACAAAAACTTGATTTCAGATTTCTACATTGTGAAGACTTGAAAATATGCCTATTTAGTTTCACCAATGTTTGAATATTCTGAGACCACGAAAATATGAGTTTCAGTTTTAGCTTTGAGGACTGAATAAAATGAGGCATAAGACAAATCTTGGCTCTCTTAAAATTTTTGTGTTATAACATAACTCCTAACTAAAGATCATTCTTTAGCATGACCTTGTATTTAATTACGAACTGAATAATCATTTTTCCCTATAAATAGTAAAAAATTATGTCAATCAGTTTAGGTCACTAGAAGTAATTCCTATCAATCACTGTTTATCAAAATTACCATAATCAAAAAGGAAGACAATTTAAAATACTGACTGAAATTAAACTCAAGGCAATGAAAGAGTGTTGAATGTAAAGTGTTTAGAATACTGTTAAAGCAATGTTGCTTTTTAGTTGTACTTGCAGCCCTGCTGTACAAGCTCTGAGGTGTCCCCTGGTGGTTATAAAATGAAAGACTAGCCACTAATTTTGACCGGAGTATTCCTGAGGGATTAAATGCACCAAAATGTAGATAGTACATCAGTTTAGGTGTAGGTAAAATAGAAGAGGCTTTTTATATCACAAATTTTCTGAAAAATCTTTCATGTTACAAGGGTTCTCCTATCTTTCCTTGTAGCATGGGAAGTAGTCTGCTTCCTTGGGTTTCCAGTCTCATCTAACAAATTTCTTGCTATGGCAGGGACCTGGTCTGATATCCTGCTCTCTTTCTGAGACACATGATATCTGCTCTGTTTATATTTTTGTTCTATCTCTACTTGAAGTGTTTGCCAATATCTTATGTCCTGCAATGCTAGGTGTTTGCAGCATACTGCAGAAATGTATTTACATTGTACAATTTGCAGTCCGTTGAACATTTTGCAGGGGCAATGGTGATCCCTTCCGCATCCATTTTCCCACAAGTATCTCATAAGGAAAGCTAAACTGCATGATCTTGCCCTTTGACACATCCTGTGCAAAGCTATGACTATTCAACAATATGCTTTTTTTTGCATTATTGCAAATGCAATGCAATGCAATGTTGCATTATTGTTGCTCAGAGCAATAAAAACAAACCCAATAAAATTTGCTGTGCAGTGGAGGAATTGCAGGTCAGATTTGTGAAGCCCACACTCTCATTCATGTTTTATTACAGAGAAAATCTCTGTAGGATAAACATTATTTAGGCTAAAAGCAGCGGGAGTATGGGCAGAAGTAGAGAATAAATCAGCACCTTAGAAATAATACGAAAACTACAGGAAAGGAGAAGAGGACATATGACACATCTCCTACCAATGTGACCCTTGCTCCTTTTCCTCTATTGGTATTTATTTCCTCAACTTTAATTGAAAATATATATCCAGTGCTTGAGGGAATGGTAGAGTGTAAAGATTTTATTGGAGCTCAGATGAGTATGGCACACCGAGAGAAGTACAGCATGCAGGTCAGCTGAAATTAGTGCCAATAAAGCATTTATATACTCTCTCCAAGTATTTATATGATGCGCTCATCTCAGTGCTAGCTAAACACCATGTAACATCAAAGTGCCTTGCAACCATCACACTGCCGTGATTCTCTGTTTCATAGATATTCGATATGGTTTTGATGTAGAAGCCACAAAAAAGATGTGGCAAATCCAAATGCATGGAGCTAGGAATGTTTTAAAACATCTTTTCCCTCTCTCTCTGTCTAGAGAGCAAATTATTTCATTCATCCTGGGCCATGTTGTCCCTTTCTCTAGGAAATCCCAAAGGACGGTCTCCAATAGAAGAAGTCTCAGTGAGGGAAGCAGAAGTGTTAACAGATGCTTTCTTATACTTTTGTAAGAGCCATTGGGCCAGATTGGTGAGGAAGAGCAACATTATCTTAGCCCACCTGCAAAGCCAAGGTGCCCGCTCTGCCTTGCCCTTAACAGATTCTCGATCAGCTGCAAGGACTGTGTGAGGGAGGGGAGGCAAGTGTGCAGACGGAGCAGGATCCCCATGGCACTGTGCACTTGGGGCATAATCCTAACCATCCTTTACTTTCTAAATTTAGCCTGAAGGAACAACTGGGAACAAAAAGGGAACAGAAACAGCTTTTTTGTACATGAGGCTGTGCTGAACGTAAGACCTATGCTGACATTTTTAGAGCTAGAAATATATACTATATACTATAGGAAGAAACTGAGACTATCTCTGTTTTGAGGGCATTGAGTTATGTTTCAAACTCTATGCATTGCAAAGCATTAAACTTGAAACATATGAGTAGTGACAAACTGAATAGAGACTCTTTTAATGTGCTGAGGTCCTTCGAAATAAGAGTTCTAGAGAAAAGGACTAACAGATATATTTCCCCTCTTGTGTCCAGGTGATAACAATGGTTTTGGCCAGAGATCTTTCAAACCAGTTATCCACATCTGGTTTAATTTTCACGTCTAGGAATATATTCCCTGATACAAAATAACCAATCCCACTTTTCATCATTTTTAATGTGTTTTTCAAAGGAAAATTCCTCTCTATGAAAAGACTGCTCACTGAGGATCTAAAAACTGAGAAACAGTACTTAGATGTGGTGTTTAATATCCTTCTTTGGACCTGCCCATTTCCTTCTGTTTTCTGAAGTGCTGTAATGAATAGATCAGTTGATTTATTTTTTTAATGAAAGGTCATTTGTATTTCCATTTTTAATTATGAATTGGACACTGAAATCCAATGTCATAGTTGTGTCTGCTAGTTCCTCCTGTAGCTGGTATTGCCAGACTCTTACACATCTTGGTTTTTTGGGTGCTTATAATTTAGTAAACTTTAAATTTGGCACCAAAATTTTCCAGGTTGGAGGCTTGCTTTGAGTTGTCTCTTGTTTTTGATTTTAAGTTTAAGCCACTGTGATCTAGCTGTTTCAGGGAATTAAGGGAAAGCGTTTGCAGTGAAGAAATGAAGTATGACAGAGAGGGTCACTCTGGTGTCAGCAATGTGTCCTGATCACTGCCAGGAAAATCTGCTCAAATATTGTAAATGATGAGCACCAAGTTGACTTGTAGAGTTTGAGGGATTAACAGAGAATTTTTCAAACATTATAAATTAACTTCATCACCTCACAGCTCTCCTGTTTGCTTATTCCCTATTGCAGGGTGTAAGTGAACATGCTTTACCAGAAACCCAGAGGGACTAAGCAGGTCTTACTGTTCAGTTGTATCTTTTGGCTACCAGAGGTCAGAAAGGCACAAGAAATGATCCAATGTTCTTTCTCCATCCAGTAGCTCAGTGGTGCCACTTGTAACACCCCAATGGTGCCTTGGTTGCCACTGGGGGATTAAGGAGAAAGTGAGCATCACTCATCTAAAATACAAGCCATGAGGACCCACAGCTACAGCTGATCAGGCAAAAGACATGAACAAGGGGCCTACAGAGAAGGGGAAGCTGAAAGAAGGATGTTCAAAACTGTTGAGTAATTTTACTTCTTGCCAGTACTATCATCTCTACCTCTGACATCTTACTGAACTCTGCCAATAGGATATTTGTGCCAGTTTATGTAAGCTGCCCTATTGAGTCAGTCCTGGATGAGTAATTTCTTTTTAAATCAGACTTTCTAGCAAATGTGGCAAGCTGGATTCTTAGCAAAAAAAAAGTGTGAGATGAAGACTGTTAAGTACATTTTTAAGGTTGGCATTTTGAAAGCATTTTCGGAGAAACTGGAAATTAACTTCATGATTCCAGTTCTGGTTGAACAGTGAGGCACTAGGAGATAGTAAGGATTAATCTTTGGCAGAGGTGCCAAAAAAATAACAAGAGACTGTTATTCAGATAGGGTGATTATCACAGAGAAATATTTAAGGATTTTCATTTTCCTTATATTTGAGGAAGATTCCTATGCTAGTAAAAAATGAGGTTTGCTTGTGCAGAATTAAATCTTATATATCTGAACCAACAACCTGCCTCAGCAGAACTCATAATCAGTCTCATAATTAGCTATGAGCTCCAAAGAGCCTGGATCAGCCATTTACATCACCAGCTACAAACTGGGGCACAAGGAGGCTTAAGAGGTTGGTATGTCAAGGTAAAATGTTTTCTTGCTTAAATTAACAATATCCCATTCTTTTATAGCATTTGGCTTTGCCGGATCAAAGTATTTTACAACTAGGGTCAGTATCATTACCCCTCTCTCCACAAAAGTAGAACTGGCAGCACAGAGAGGTGAAGTAGCCTGTCTGAGATCATCCACCACATCAAACGGCGCTGTCAGAACTGAGGACTCCTGAGTCTCCATGAGGTGCTGTGGCTACCAGATTTTTTTTTTTACTGGAGAGAAACTATTTGTCACATAGAAATAGCATTAAAACCTGACAGGAAAGCTAAAAACAGAAATGAAGTTGGAGCACAAACAGAATATATAAAGGCTTGCAGAGGGACTAAACCTCATCTTGTACACTGGTTTAGCTGTTGGGAGACTCTCTTGCAGCAAAGACCTGCAAATGTAACCTCAAAATGGCAGAGAAAATGGAATGAATTCTGCAGCTTTTTATGTGATTCCTGGTAAAAGCAAATGTTCTTCATCCAGGGCCAGTCCAGCATACCGAAGTGGGCAAGCAGAACAAGCCAGCTGGACAGCACCGGCTTATGCAGCTTTTCAGAATCGTTCAATCTGACTTCTGTCAGCAGATTACTTAAATTATAGAGTAAGTCAATGCAAAGCTTTTCAGAGGCACCTATCAGAATCTGTATAGTACAAAAGGCATTGCCAGTGTCTTTCATAGAAAAATACACACAATTTATCAGGAGTTGATAATGATTCTCTTACTTAACTCAGGAAACCTAGACTGTATTCTCACCAGCTCATCACTACCCTAGGAATTTCAGAGATCCTGTTTTCCTTTCTGTAAAATTGCGATAATGATACCTTCTTGCCAAGCACATTCCTAGTGAACCTGTTGTGAGAGAGCAAGTTATTATTAATATTTCTTGTTACTCACAGTGCATATATCTAAACAGAGGGACCTGAGAAATGGACACTCAGATGCATACTCACAAAGAGAATTATCACTGGACCACCACCCATGATAAGTGGTTCAGCAAACATGGCAAAAGACTTTTATTCTACAGCTCAGACAGAGCCTCCGAGTAGCAACCCGCTTCAGCCTTAATTTCCATTAATTTAGAACCTCCTTTTTTTCGGAACTGAGTTTCTAAAAAAATGAGATCACTGGTCCAAATATACTGCTCAGCCCTCAAATGCTCAGATTTGGATGTATACTAGAAAGGTAAGTGGTGTTTACTTTCAACAGCTAATGTAAGTAAATCAGACACTTGGGGGGAAAAAAATCCTGCCCTGTTTTGGCAGGGGCTTTTTTCTTGATCTTCTTATGAAAGAAAAGATATGCAAACTGCTTTGTATATATCTATTGAAAGTGTCTGAAAAAAGTCATTGTCTGCCACCAGTTTTGAAAACAGTATGTCACAAACACTGTCATGTACCAGAAAGAATAACAAGGATGATGTAGGTGCTGCTGTGTTGCTCTGTCAACTCATACTGCGAAATAAGTAGCACAAACAGCAGTCTAACAAAGAAAAATAAACCTGCTTTGTAATATGGCTCTCAGGAGAGACTTTGTGTGAGAGAGTCCAATAAAAATGAAGAGAACTGGAGAAAGGGTGAAATGAAGGCAATGTTAAGTAATACAGGCCAAATTCTTTTCTGTTCAATTTCTTTGGTTTTAATGATTCAAGATCTACGCTATTTTTAAAATACAGGGTAGAAGCTATAAGATGAGTTAGTCATCTGAATTCTGTTTTCACATCTGCATGATATGCCCAGAACAACATAGTCAGTGCTCAGTCACTCCAGATTTACACCTGCACAACTTCGAGGAGAATTTATTCAATAAGATTTCAGACCATTCATTGGCTATCCACTGATTTCAATACCTTTTAGCTCATGAATCCTTTCACTCAAATGAACTTTCTAAAGATAGGCCTAGAATATTCTTACCCAAGAATATTCTTACCATTTACTTTTTTCTTTTTTCCAATACACAAGAGTAATCTCTCAGTAATCACACCACCACATGAGTGGATGACCCTGTGCTTCCTGCCTTGTTCTTCATTTCCAAGTTTGTTTTTGCACACACCTGAACGCAAAAAGGTCAGCTCATGTACAGTGCACATCACTTCTTCTCATCTTAGCTACATAGGCTTAAAGTGATGAGCACAGATTAGAAATGGGAATGTGTGAGGGTTTATAAACACAGCTTCCACCATGCTGTTGAGATTACAGCTGTGTCCCTTTCTCAGCTCTGATAGCTGCTATGAGGTTGAGTACTCTCTGACTATTTTCTTCATCATAGGAACACATCTAAAGGACAGCTCTATTTTTATTTCCCTTTATTTCCAACAGAATTACATCCATGTAAACCAGACTAACACTATGTCATTATTCTGTCTTTAGTGTGTAAGCTTTTAAGGGCTACCTACACACTAATTCTATATTAGGTCAAGCCCCAAATGGGTATAAACAGCACACTTTCCACTAATTCCCTATTAATTGGATACATATATAGCAATGATGATAGAGCGTACTACAGAGAAAACGAGCCTTTACCTTGAGATTTCCAAGGTCTAAGCTTAGTCATTAGGTAGAGAGTGCTCTCTAGTGTCCTTGAAACAAATCTAACACCAAGTCTATCATCATCAAAGATGTGCTCTGCTTTCTATGTCCACTTGTCTTAACCACTGACATGCTCTTTTAGCTTATAGAATGAAAGTGATCAGATCTGCAAGATGAAAACTTTGATGCATTAGTGATGATATTTTTAGGGTTGTACAGACCTACGCTTTACATTACATTGCTTTGGATACTGTCAGGCTTAGCAATAGAGTGGAGGATTTTTTTTCTTTTTTTTATAGCCATCCTACTTCTGATCCTAAACAAAATTTTCTCAGATGTAAATCTTAATTAGTAGTAATATAATTCACAGCCATTTGTTTATCCTGAACTGTTTAGTTCACACTGAAATACACTGGTATAGTTATCTTCTCTTGCATCACATATACTATTCATTACAAAATACAAATGTAAGTATGTGCTGCACTTGTATTTTAAACATTATTACACTTGTATTTTAAACATCCTGATTATTATAGACTTCATGATTGCTTCTGATGTGTCAATATACTGATGTATCTGCTCCAATTCAGGCTTTGGGTTCGATCACAATATAAATAGTTATAGATGCCCAACCCTTGAAAATGTCATGTTAAAACTCTCCAGAGGGCGACAATGTTATTTCATATAAAAGCATATAAAAAGACTTTTTAGCTGGAAAATTTATAAAAAGCTGCACAACATTTGCCTGCAAGTCTCATATGTTAACTCACTGGTATTATATTGCCTAGCGAACTTAGAACTACAGAATCACAGAATCAACAGGAATATTTGCCTAAGTAGGAAAGAGAGAACACATATTACAGAAGGAAAAAAAGAAAAAGAAAAAAAAAAAAAAACAAGCTTACTTTTTTGTCATGATCAGTATTCTCTTTTTGCATGCTTTCTCTGAAAGCCTGAGGTAAGAGACTGTCATAGTGTTTGCGCCTGTGTATTCATTACATGACTAAAAATCCATCCACCTGAAGTGATGAATTCTCATATTTTGAACTTTAAGCCCCTGAATGATCTGAAGTGTCCTAAACTTACTGTTCACTTCATTGTAAAGAAATCAAAGGCCATGGTACACATTTTCCTAGCCCCTTTTGACTTTTGTCAAAAACACTAGAGACACTAGAAACATGAGGCTCTGATAGTGTATCCGTACTGCTTGATACTTGGTGGGAATGGTCCATGTTGTAACTTTTGTATCCATACTACCTGATACTTGGTGAGAATGGTCTAGCGTTGTAACTTTTTAGTGCCTAGAACAATACTGCTCTGTTAAGCGGGATACAAGGAAGTAACTAACAAGGTCTTGGAAATCTGTGAGAAAGAACAGCGGTTGGTTACACATAGATTCGGTGGTTTCCAGCCACAGAATCGCCATGAGAAGCAGTCAACATGAAGGTCAGAAGCTGAAGAGTAGTGAAATAGCGACCCCCAAAGTCAAATGTGGCCCCCGAAATAAGTCTGCACGTGTGTGCAGTATCACAGCCCAGTTATGCAACCGGGGCGGAGTTGGGCCAGACTCCCGGCACTTGTTGGCCCCGTGTGCCGGGACTCCCGCCTACCGCGAATAACCACAAATAGCGGAGTTTTTCCGAAGGAGAGAAGGCTGCTGCATGACAAAGGACCACGTTGCCTCCTCGGGGGCGTCCGAAAGGATTGTGCCTGCCGACTCTCCCTCTCGCCATGCAGACGATCGGGACAAGCATTGGGGTAGTCCTTCTCGAGATTACCATCGGGTCGGTCTGTTTGTAAGTATTTAGTAACAAACTGCTTGCTACTGAAGAGTGTGTGTGTGTGTGTGTGCGTGTGTGTGTGTGTGTTCGTGCTGGCTTGCCAAACTGGATGTTTGGCCCCCGGGAATCTAACTGGAACAGATATGAATATATTTGTTATGGATTAGATTCAGAATACTGCTGGTAATTCCAGTTAATTTCATTTAAAATTTCATGTTCCATTTAAAATTTCAAGGGCTAGGCAGGAAAGTTAAGAAACTCACAAGCTCATATATATGATACAGGTTGTATTTTAGTATAAATACTCACCTTAATTCTCCAAAATGAACTCACTTCAGCAGCCCTTCCTCTTCTGCATTCTCTCCCCTTTCCTTTACTTCTCTGTTTCATCCCTTTCCCATTCTCCGTTGCCTTATGCTGCTTGCATTAGTGTCATTGATGACCTGAGGTTTAGCTTTCAGCTTGTGTCTGAATACTGACAGTTCAGATGATTTTGGTGAAAAACATTTAGAGAGGGGCAGCAAAACGTGTCCCATTTCGTGAGCAGTCTTATTATGACGAGGACGTGGATAAAGCTAATTGTAACTTGGAGTCTTTGCAGGGAGTGCATGGGTCAGTGAAGACAGCCTGGCAGTAAACGGAGGAATGTGAGCAAAACACTGAGGAAGAAACAGGAGTAAAATACTGTTCCCTGATAGGGCCTGTAAAGAGATTGAAGATACTGCTACCTCAGGGATCTTCTTTTACTTTCTCAAAGTTCTCTCTCTCTCTCTCTCTCTCTCTCTCTCTTTTTTTTTTTTTTTTTTTTTTTATGGAAACTCTCGTTAGTTAGTCTATGCTGGCTTAGCTACATTCTTCCATGAAAGAATGGTTTAAGCTAGTGTAATCATGATTCCTCATTTATAACTGTATTCACACCAGAGATTAGTGTCAATGTAGCTACTTTGATTTTAAAAGCAGCTATGATGATACAAAACTTATTTAGACTAGACCTATATGTGTAATACCAATATTCCATCCAAAAGACACTAGCCCAACGTGAAACATGTTCTAGATGCTTTATCAATGTCTACCACCAGTGAAGACTCTAGTATATAATATACAGCTGTAATTAAGGAGTAAATGCTTCTTTCCAAAGGCTGCTTTCTATTTATCTTCCAGAGCTCTCTTTGAGAAAAACTCAGCTGCAATCAGCGTAGAACCAATGTCTGTTCTCTGTGAAGACAGACACAGAGAAAAAAAGTTATTTTCTGGCACTTAGTGACAAAATGGAAAATGTCTAACTTTCTAGGTCTGCTTATAAGCATCCACTAACAAATAATGTAGCAGCTGCCCTCAAGTGCAATAAAGAATGTTTATTGTTTTCTTTCACCAAAATCATAGCTTTACTTTTGTTGTTAAAAACTGATGTAGAAAACCTCTCTGCTCTTTAATCCTTTTATCTCCTTAAATCTTATGCAAATTGCAAAGGTAATTACAAAGAGTGAAAACTGATGTATTCATTTACTCAGTGCTTGAAAATGAAGGAAATGAATATTCAGAGCAGTGTGATGCACCACCGTTTCAGGGGAAAAGACTTCAGCCAATCTGAATTAACTGTTTACTGGCAGTATCTTCTAGCTAGCCTTTATGAGCAACAAGGTCATAAGATAGTTCTCTAAATGATAATTCTCATTCTGCTCAGCAATCAGAAGAAACAGTGAATCAGCTGCACCTAGCTTTCACCAGAAGTAAAATCTTGTCCATGACAGAGGCAGCAGTCCCCTCTTTCTAAAATCTGAGGATCTGGGCAGCTTCTCAATGAATGAATGGCACTTCTTGGAGAAACCCAGTTTCTGCCAAACCATATTTAGAAGAACTTCACTTCTGCCTCTGGCTTAGGTATTAGGCTTTTTTTTTTTTTTTTTTTTTTTTTTTTTTTTTTTTTTTTTTTTAAGGCATAATTCAGAAATTGGCCAACTTGGATGCCTTAGTAGATTTTCACTCTATCCTTGCCACTTGTTACAATATTTAGTATTTTTTCTTAGCTTGGGTGATCTATGTGGAACCACCTTTGATGGAAGGGTGGATTTACCTGCCTGATCCTACACAAAAAGCATTCAGGATTAATGATAACTGATGTGGTATTCAAAAAAGACAAGGTCAGCTAAGCCAAAAGTAAGCTTTATACTGCTGAAACAGTATAGACTAGAAACCTTCTACAAATTGATCCCTTTCTTTTTTTTCTTCTTCCCCCCCCCTTTTCTTTTTTTTTTTTAACTTCAGAGGAAGGGCTTGCAGCTTCTTTCTCCTTGTGCCATGATTTGTTGTGTTGCTTGAGGGAAGAAGCAGAGGCTAAGTGAAGAGTAGGTTGGTTAGAGCAGGTTGGTTGACTGATTTTACATGACTGGGTTCCATGTTTTTAGAGCTTTTTGAACAGGATTCTACATCATTGCCAAAACTTTTGTCTGCCTATGTTATAAACTTTTGGATGGCATCTTTTAGATGGCAGCGTAAATGAAATTTGGTGAGAATTTGCATAAACTTCCTACTACTTCTGGATAGACTAGCTGTTCAAATTACTGTGAAAATCCACAGTGGTATAGCAGGTAGATTTTATTCCCTTTGTATCCCTTTAAAAGCCATCTCTGCAAGGGTCCATGTTACTCTACCTTTGACACGGTAACAAAAATTAATTCACAAAAATACATCTGATACTTACTTTATTTTCTCACAAAGACAGGAAATAACCATTAAAAAACCCAGCCTTTTAAACCTAATTTATGGCAAAATTTAGTGGCAAAATGATTTTATTTAAAATTACTGAAAGACAGCCCAAAATTTCAATTGTTTATTGAAAAATACCAAGCCCCTGCTGAATCTCAGAGCAACTCTGATAGATTCATTTATAGTCTCAGCCACTTTGAAATACAAGAAAAAAAGTATTATTTATTTATTCTTACTTGTTACTCCTAATGTAACTCATGGTATAATCCACAGATAAAAGCTGTTGTCACTAATTTCGATAACCTTATATAAGACACAGCAGATGTTTACAGAGATTTGCATGTTGATAATCTCCTTTGTACCTATGTTAATTCTACCTTTTTATTGTTTCTGAATATCATTCATTTATTAGTGACAATGCAATCTCTGAACACGCGTTAGTGTTGGATACTCCTACTGTGAACTAGAGAACAATCCTTATGTTTTCAGTGATATGTCATCTGACTAAAATATCACTAAAAATCCCTATTCTCCTGTTGCAAACTGCAAAATATTTCTTTTCTAATTGTTATTTGAAAATGAATACTTGCCTTTACATTTTGTTCACTGTCATTGTAATGAATATATCTATTCCTGCAATAATTAGCATTGTATTAGCATAGCCCCATAGCCTCATGACAATTGCTCTGACTACTGTATTCAGAATACCTATTCTCACCAACAAATAATTTGGGTTACACTACTTTGCTGCAAATGATCAGTATTGTGCTAGACCATTTCAAGATTATTAAAATTAGGCATTAACCTATCTTTTTACCCATTCTATGTAGAAATGTTTGTGAAGTCCAGACAGTTCTTTCTTTTGTAGGTTTTTCTTAGTATAAAATTACAAGTAACAAACCTGTGTGTGTAATCTGTTCTGTAGTTTCTTCTGCCCTCTACTGGATGTAATGTTAAAACAATTCCAGGAATCTTTTACCATCTGCTATTTTGTGCTTGGTAAACATGAAGAATTTAACTCCCTCTTCTTGGGGGTTCGTTGGGAAGCTTCCCAAATGAATGCTACTGTTTGTGCCACCACTCTTATGCAGTCATTTATATTTATGAAAAGAAAAAAAATACAGCTACACTTTTTTTTTTTTTTTTAAACAGGAAAAATAAAATAGAGTTTTTAGTCTTCAGCTTTAGCATACTTATTGCTCAAGCAAGTGTGTGGTCTCTCTGAAATCACTTTAAGCATAAGATTAGCATGAGGTTAAACACTGTTCACTTAGTCATAGAATCATAAAATAACTTTGGCTGAATGGAGCCTCTGGTATTCATCTGGTCCAAAAGATGTGGTCATTCAGGGCTGTGTCTAGAGGAGTTCTAAGTATCTCCTGGGATGGAGATCCCACAGCCTCTCAGGTGACCTGTTCCAGTGTTTGACCATCCTTATTGCGGAAAAAGTTTTTCTTATGTCTAACTGGAATTTTCCATGTCCCATTTTATCCCCTGGCCTCTCCTCCTTCCACTGTGCACCTTTGAGAAGAGTCTGGCTCCATCTTCTCTACATCCTGCCATTAAGTAGTTGAAGACAGCAGTGAGATCTCCCCTGAGCCTTCTCTGCTTAAGGCTGAACAAACTCAGCTCTTGCAGACTTTCCTGGTCTATTAAGGCTCCACTGGACTCCTTCCAGTATTCCTCTCTTGTACTGGAAAGCTTAAAACTGGACAGAGTGCTCCATATGCAGTCTCGCACTATCATTTCCCTGGACCTTCTAGCTGCATTCCTGCTAACCAGGCTGAAGATGCCATTGGCCATCTTTGTCACCAGGGCACCTTGCTGGCTCATAATCAACTTATTGCCCACCAGGACCCCCAGGTCCTTCTCTGCTAAACTGCTCTCCAGCCAGCCAGCCCCCAGCCTGCACTGGTGCCTGGGGTTATTCCACCCCAGGTGCTGGACTTGGCTCTTCCCTTTGTGGAACTTCACAAAATTCCCACTGGCCCATTTCTTCAGCCTGTTGAGGGCCTTCTGAATGTCAGCACAACTACCTGGTTTATTCACTACTTCTCCCAATATTGTATCCTCTGCAAATGTGCTGAGGATGCACTATTCTGTCCATCATTCAGGTCATTAATGAAGATGTTAAATGGTATTGGCCTCAGTATTGACCCTAGGGTACACTCAGGAGCCTGATTTCATGTGGCTAATCTCAATGCTTTGAGCCTGACAGTTCAGAGAGTTTTCAACCCACCTCACTGACCATTTTTCTAGAGCTGGTCCCGAATATATCAATGATTTCTCCAATTTTGGATTGCCAGAAAACTTACTGAGATGGATTGCCAGAAAACTTACTGAGACTGTGTTCCGAGATGGATTGCCAGAAAACTTACTGAGATTGTGCTCCATCTTTTCCTCCAGATCATTAATAAAGTCACTAAGTAGTACTGGTCAGAGCAAGATCCCTGAGGAATGCCATAAGTAAGTCACCATTATTTGGACTTTATACCATTGATCATGACCTTTTGAGCCAAGCAGTCCAGTCAATTTTCCACGCATCTTGTCCTCCACTCATTCAGTTTATAAATCACCAATTTCACTCTAAGGCTGCATTGAAGGGCTTGCTAAAGTCAAGGTAAACACATCCACAGCTCTCTCCTCTTCCATACTGCCAGTCTTCTAAACAGAAAAGGCAACCATATTTGTCAGGCACATTTTGCCCTTGGAAAATCTATGCTGGCTTTTCTCAGTTACCTTCTTGTCCTTCATATGGTTGGAAATGGCTTCCAGGAAGATTTGTTCCATAACTTCTTCTAGAACTGAGATCAGGCTGATGAGTGTGTAGTTCCTTGGATCCCTTTTTTACCCTTCTTGATGATGGGCATGGTTTGCCATTTTCCAGCTGTCACAAACCTTTCCTGATCACCATGACCTTTTAAATGATAGAAAACAGCCTCACAGTGACATTGGCTAGCTCCCTCACCTGCCTGTTTGGTGCCATGGACTCGTATGTGTTCAGCTGGATTAAGTATTCCCTAAGTGTTAAGTATTCCCCATTCCTCTACAATGGGTAATGTTTCACTCCTACAAGCAGCTGGTAGGCTTGAGAAGTGGGAGGCCTGAGGGCATGCCATACCAGTAAAAACTGAGACAACAGATGCATTGAAATCCTCAGCCTTTTCCATGCCTCTTGTTGCTATATTTCCTGCCTCATGGAACAGAGTGTCTACACTTTCCTTACTCTTCCTTTTGCTGTTGGTACACTTACAGAGGCTCTTCCTATTGCCTTTCACATCTCTTGCAATTTTCAACACAGCTGAGCATTAGCTTTCCTCTCTCCCTCCCTGCAAAATTGAGTGCCACCTCTAGGTGCTTCTCAAGACTGTAAGCTCCACAGTCTCCTGGTTACCACAGCCATCTTCAACCAGTTCTTACTAGTTTGTGATTAACAGGTCTGGCAGAGTATCTCTGCTACTCAGCACCTCGATCACTTGCATCAAGAAGTTGTCTTCAGCACGCTTCAGAAATTACCTTTATTGCTTGCATCTCCCATGAATACCTGCAACTATGAGGCTTCCACCAGCTGCCTAAAGAAGGTTTCTTTTACATGCTGTCCTTGATCAGACAGACTGTAGCAGATGCCTACCATAATGTTAACCATATTGGTCTATCCTCTAATCATTACCCACAAGCTCTGGATTGGCTTGTCACCCTTTACACAGAGTACAAGCCCGCTTCATTGCCTTCCTGGCTTGTCCTTCCTGAAGAGCTTATATCCATCCCCTGCAACACTCCAGTCACATAAGCTGTCTCACTGTTTATGTCCTAATGAGATCATAGCTTTGCAACTACTTCTAACTCTCCCATTTGTACAGACTTCTGATTTCTCTCATTTGTTTCCCCTACTGCATGTGTTTCTGTACAGACACTTGAAACGGATGTACAGTCATGCTGCTCCTTTCCCCTTGAAGCACCAGGGCCTCCCCCTTCTTGCTCGTTGTACCCGGTGCCTTCACTTGTTTTTTAGGTTGTGACTTGAAATTAGCTTATCTAGTTTCAAGTAGTCCTCTTCAATAGGTTTGAAAGCCTGTAGGCAAAGATGCTCTACTTGCTCGACTTTGATGGATTCTACTCCTGCTCTGCAGTCCTTGTTCCTCCAGAATAGTCCCATGGGTACAGAAGCCAAATCCCTGCCTGTGACACCAGCCACTAAGCAGGTGTTGATTGACTGGAAATACTCACTCCTAGTCACCCTTCCCCTTCAGTGGAAGGACTGAAAACACCACCTACCCCTCCCCCCTGTATTGCTAATTATGGCTGCACAAAGAATTAGGCTTTTTTATAAGCTCATTCTGCTGTACCCTTGATCAAGTCATGTATGTATATACTGTCATGAAGATGCTAGGCTGTAAAAAGAAAGTAAAACTGTAACATTAGTGACAAATTTCACAAGCTTCAGTAAACACAAAGTATTTTAAACATGATCTTAATTTGTGACATGCCTTCAAAGCTATGCTACATATTGAGAATGCTGACACCATGTAAGTGGCATGTTCTGTGCCCTTATCTGCACTGCTTTGCACGCAAAATGAATCTGTAATCTCACTAAGATTTAAATTTCAAATTAAAAAAAAAGGAAAAATATATCTAGTCATATCACTGACATGTAATATCAGGGTAGGAAAGTTTAAAATGGCCTTTGAACTGAAAAAAACTAAATTTACATACTTTATTTTTAATGTATTTTCAGCTCTCCTGGAAGATTCCAGGCCAGAATTTCCAGTAAAATCTTGTGTTTACTCTCATGTCACATGTAGACTTAACAATACAAAGTCAAAATTGCTGTGTGTCTCATTATGTAGTTAAGCCAAAACAAAAGCATCATTATGACAGGTATGGCCTCTACTGCTGGATAGGTCTTTTTGTCCATTTGCATTTCTGTTGAAGCTGCTGGCAGAGATGCTATTTGTTTAATTAACTTTCTCTACAGATCATTTTCATCTATGCAAATGTGATTGCTTTAATCTGGACTAAGTATATACCTACAGAATTTACTAAGACATTATCTGTCTGATGCATTTTCATCATGACCAACTTTATTCTGTAACCTATGAATTGTTATTTACCATGCTGTCGTAACTATTTAATTTTGTTTATTAAATTCCATTACTATGCTTGGAGGTGTACAAGATAACAAAATAAAATGGTCCTGCTGTTAAATAACTTCTAATCTGATAGATATACAGAGAGATTTGATACAATGAAGAACAGACACTGGTATGACTCTGTTTTCAGCATATCAGTAAAAATATTTACTGCTTTCCTTGGAATTACTTTGAATTTGCACCTGTAATATGTGTAGAAAGTAGAATCTGATCGAGAATATTTGTATAAACCAAGCAATCCTGTATGCTGCCCACAATTTGATGGTAAAATTTTCATTATATTTACAAAAGTTCAAAAGATGATGAAGGCTTTCATTAAAGATTAGATCAATATTTTCAGAAATCTTACACTATAAGGAGACAAATGAAAACTGAAGTCAATTACATTCTGTATAGGAAGAGGAATTGAGATGATTCCAGATATGGAAAACTTCTAGCAGTTAGGAGTCCAGATGTATACTCTAACAGCACTAGGACAAATGAGAACACGAAAGACAGATGGTATTTTCAGGGTTTCTAGATACCTTCAGAATTCAAAAGCACATGAAACAGATGAAAGATTCTTCATAGACTTCTGGAAAGAAGGCAGTTATCGAAGGATCACAGTTACACAAACATAACCCTCTTTTAAAAGGCCTGGGGTGGGGCTAGGAAATTATAGACCCGTTTGACCTTGGTGGTAGGCAAGATCCTAAAGATATTAATAAGATATGAGATCACAAGGAACACAGACTGGGCAAAGTGATTAAAGGACATAATCTACTTGGATTTCAAAATGGTATTTGACATAAAACTTCAAAGTAGATTAATGTACAACATTAGCAAGCCTAACATAAAAGGTGTCATGCTTACAACAATGAGAATCACAGATACATCAATACTATCTGCAACCGCGCTCTCATAGATAGTATGTTAAAAAGTCAGATTCTTTTGACATATAGGTTGCAGAGTTATTACTAACTCACATCGGGGTCAGTTTGCTATCCTAAGGCTGCTGGCCTCTTTTAAAGATATACCAAGCATATTTTGCTCCCAGTTACACTGGTGAAGCCAAAAGAGATACTTCAGACATATAGTGACAGGTTAGACGGGCATTTACCCTAGGTCATTTGCCTTTGCTTAGCAGGCACATTCCTCTGTTCCTTTCTTAGAATTGTTTTGCTGGGTTTTTCTCCAGTGTATTGCATCAGTTTTTTACTTTAGTGTCTCACCAGTACAGGTATGCTGCCTGATAGCACAGATTTACCGCTCTGTGTGCTGAAGGCCATCTTCATTCTGTATTAGGCGTCAACTTTTCCTCTCTGTCAAATGAAATGATTTTGATTTGGTCAGTATTACTTCAGATTTACAAGAGTGTAGCTCAATGAAATATTTCTTTCGCAGTACTACGTACTTTGGTAGTTACATTAGAAACCTGGTTCTGTACCCCTTGTATATTTATATCAATATAAATCCTGGGCAAACCAAGAAAAGCATGACTTTGAAGGGAGTAAATGTGTACTTTGGGCCAGATCCTCTGAAAAGTCAATTGCATCAATTACAGCAAGAGCGAATTTGGCTTTTGCAACTTCTTTACTCCTAATCCATTATAATGGCAAAAAGAAGTTTCAATCACTTACAAGCGGACATATATAACAGGTGAATCCACTGGGATGTTACAAGCCTCCTTTATAAACCTTGTCAACATAAACAGTTTAGGCTAGTATCAGTGACTGTTGTGATAGTTGTTCAGAACTGTCATTCCTTTTTCCAAGTGTAAAGTTGAAATGGCAAGATAAAGTTGCTGCTTATACTTGTGTTGTTACTTCAGTTGGTTATATTTATCTCATTACTACTAGTGAGCTTGGCAGTTCACTGAAACATCATGATGAACGAAAGTTAATGACAGCAGAGAAGGCAGTTCTATTCCAGATTCATCATGTGAATATGTTTTCATGTGTATTGGGCTGTAATATCAATGAAAGAATCAGAAGGGAGGCAGCTGATTACTGCAGATTCAGTCACTAGAAAATATCCATATGTCCACAACCTAAAATTCCCCAAGAGCAGAGGCAATCACAATTGCATACTTCTGGTACCAGGAAAAGTTGCTGGAAGGAAAGGTCCAGAATTATATGTATCAAAGTGGGGATGAACCGCTAGGTTTACCTGAGTAATTGAGAAGAAAATTTGACTCAAAATTGTTAATAGATATGCATGTGTGAGTTAAAAAGCCATTTACATTTTTTTTTTTTTTTCTGGGAGGTGATGAAGAGATATCGCCCCAAGAGATGTTCTGAATTGTTTTTTGGAGTCTGTTAAAAGGACTATCAGTATTTGACAGTAAAAAAGTTCATTAAAATCTCTTTACCTCATAAGCCTTGTGCAGCCTCAAGTCCTCTGACTTAGCAAAGACTCACGTCCTTGGGAAAAATGCATATTTCATCTATTTACATTTACATTTTTGATAATGATACCCCTCCTTTTGCTGGATCATGTTTGGCTGAGAATTTCACACATTCCTTCCCAAAAGGAAGAGAAAGTCAAAGAAACTCTGTACTGGTCCTGCTTCTCATCTGTATCTCAAATTTCTCACAAAAAATAGTCAAGGTAGACATAGGGCCTACAGTCCATGGCCATATGACCCACTTGATTTGGAAAAAATGCAATATAAAAGATGCACTATTCTCCTTTTTCCAGTCTTTCTTTATTTTTGTCTGGATAATCTTAACCTGTTATAAATCAAAAAAAGTGAATTTAGTTGCCAAGAGACATGTGGAGGTGACAAGAAAATAAAAATAAAGCACTCACTCTTCCTTCCTTCAAACATTTACAATTTCTGTGAGAGATGGCTCTCTCTAACAATATATTGAAGGCTAACATTTCAGCCCCTTCCTTTTCATTGGAAACCTGGCTTATTTTGAGTCTACCATTTCTCTCAATTTTCCTCAGTGCTTCCTTGACTGGTACTTTAATTTTTTTGGTCATTAAAATATGGAGAATTAGAAGGAAGATGGAAGAAAAAGGTGTTTGTGGGAAGTAAGGTTACAGAAGAACCTAGAAAAGGTATAATTATGGTATAAAAGAAAGATGCAATTACTTCACTACACATTCTAGTGGAAGAGAGAGAGAAAAAAAAAAAATGGACTCCCTAATCAGAGAGAAATGGACCACAGCATAGACAAAGAAACAGCACAGCATAAGATTCATCTATCAAGATTTATCCTAACAAAGAAAAATTGAGTGAAGCCAGAAAGATTAAAGTTTATCAAATTGATCAGTGAACATCAAAGACATGGGTAATAGTTTGTATGCACCTTCTGGGCAACTCAGTTCACTTCAGTGAGTTATCAAAACTATAACCTATAACCAAAGGTGATTTTGGCCCCATCACAAGAACATTTCACAGTACTGCCAAGCTCTGTTGAGTTTTATTTCTTCTTACATGGACCCTGAATTTTATACAGTTATGACTTCAGGCCCCTGGGCTCTTTGGCCTTGAGCAAGCAGACCCGATCAAGCCCAGAATTCAGAGAAAGCATGAAATTACTTTTTCCCACTTTATTTTCTGCTGAAGCCTTGTGTGAGGCTAAATACAGGCCCATTATTCTGAATGACTTTAATTAAAAATGTTAACAAAGTTGATGTTCACTTAGGAAAAAAGTTGTTATTAACAATATTTCCGATAAGAAGAAAACATTCAGATGGCACCAATGTAGAAGTGTTAACTTATGAACTACTTTTTGTCTGTGTTATAATTCACCTTACCTAGTATGAGAAAATGAGTGCTAAACTCTAAATAGCTTGCTCATGAAACATATTTGTTTTCATGAAAATGACCAAATGCAACGTCCTCATGTAATACTTACATGCTTACACACTTTCAGTGTATAGTGTCTTTTCTTTGCTTCAAAGCTAATACCGCAGAATGATATCCTGTACTATGTTTTAGAAACATGCAGCCCCCCCAACAATAAAACTACCACAATTTAGCAGTTGGAGTAGGAGGCAAATTTTTGCTGAGAATGTGTAGAACCCCAGGATCTAGAAAGCTTAACTGTACCTGCAAAGATACAGAGGGGTAGCAGATGTCTTCAGTAAACACTTCCTTTTGATATAAAGTAATGGCTACGGAATTGCTCCCCTTAGGCGCGTTACCTATAAATTGAGGGCTGCTTTGCTGCACAGGAGGTTAAGACCTAAGGATAGCATATTTTCTAAATCCTATATAAGGATTTTAGTGAGCAAAGGGTACTCAAAGAATGCTGTGAATCTGCCTGTTTAGCCTTATGGGACTAACTGAGCATCTCACAAAATGAAGGCAACTGAGTGAAGGAGGTATCAGTCATGCATGCAAATTAAATTGTTACAAAGATACATGTTGAACAACTTTGGGTAAAATGAATCAAATTACTACGAAAAATTATAGACTGTATAATAACACAGAATAAAGATGCTTCTAATTATCCAGTGTTAATTATCTACTTAAAATACTTAGGAGGGGATGAACAAATAGAGTATCAGATGGGAAATATATTTCTGCTCTTTATTGTTTAAGAAGCAATTGCAGCATACAAGCTAGATGATCTTCCTAAAATGAGCACTTGGACAGCAATGCGTCTTGGTGAGAAAATGTCTCAAAATAGCTGTATTTTAATTTTACTGGCAAAATAATGTGTATGACATAATTTAAGCTGCCTCACAATTTCTAGGCTAAATTCAGGACTCCGTTACATACATTATGAATGCTCTGGTGTTACTCAAGCTGCAGAGATGTAACTGAGGTAGGTACTTGTCATTTTATTCACAGAAAAAGCCTCTCGTGTAGTTATTTATGCCAGTGAAAAATGGGTATAAAATTCCATCTGTTCCAGCTCAGAGTGTTCTATACACACTTTGGCCCTGCTCTTCATGGTTATAAATTATTAGACATGCAAGGCAATGAAAAACAAGTGCCTACATGCAAACAAATTTGTTAATGTAGAGACACTTCTACAACCGGTATAAATCAACGTTATTAAATGTTTATATTTATCTTAAAAATAGTTGCAGAAAAAATAGAACTGGGACCTAATAAAATTTAGTAACATGCTGGACCCTCAGAAAAACCAGCAAGAACTGTGCAGAAAAAAGAGTTTGTGCAGAATTTGGGATTTCTATACTATGGTAATAGGGTACTATAGGAAACATTAATGATTAAAGATGAAACAGGTGAAGACATAATTCAGACAAAAAAGAAGAACTTGGAGAAAGTTATACATAAGAAAATAATATATTAGACTGGAACTACTTTTTTTTTCTACACTTACCTAAAAATTAAAAATGATCAATGCTGGACTTACTTATTTTTGTCCTAGAATTTGCTTTATTCTTAAGCACAACCAACAACATATCACTCCATTTCTGCAAGTCCTTGCAAGCTTATTGACTTCAGTAACATTTTTGTCTGAGTGAAGCTGCAAGGCTGACAGAATTCAATAGTACAAATTCATTTCTGGAACTACACCAGCTCCCTCTATGTAAACCTTGGCCGACACATCTTCTGGCTGAAAGACTGTAATGGGATAGGAAATAGAAGAGAGAAAAACTAGTCTGTCTCCCCTCTGCTGTTGGGTTGCAGAAGATTTATGGTGTTGCTAAGAAAGGCAGAGGGCCAGGAGTCCTGTAAACTGTCCATGGAGGGAATTCTAGTGGAGTTTTGTCCACACTTTGAAGCTGGCTGCCTTCCCATGCAAATGATGCAGAAGGACTAGCTTCTGTGCCAAAGTAAGCACAAATAATTTTGCCTTGACTTGAACATTAACAAAAGTCAGACCATCTATAAGTGGTTTGAAAGGTAAGGTAATTTTAAAAAGCAGTTATTTATGAGTGTTTGTACTTGATCTCACCAATATGGTAAGTTTTCAGAGTCTGATATTTTAAAAACATAGGTTTCAACTCAGATCATCTCAGATTTTTTAATTTAAATCTTCTTTGCCAGTTTATCCTCTCTAGAATGATTATACCTTTCAAAGTTGTTTCTTTGAACTTCACTGTATTTTCTAATTACTGCAAAACTGAATGACTCCCACTTGAAACCAGATGCAATATTATTTGAGCACCAGTGTTCAAGTGGGGTCTCTGTTTCCAAGGATAAGTAACACTCCAGTTATTATAGTGCTGAAGGCACATTTTCAAAGGCATAAATGGACTTCCTAGCAAACAAAAAGTTCTCCTGGGAACAAAGTAGACAGAAGTCCACACCTGAAGTCCTTTTAAAGCACACTCTTCAAAATGGCAGTGCCATCAGCCACTGCATAGTATGAAAAATATAACCCAGGTCAAAAATATTCTTTTGTGCTTTATAGCAACAAAGAATCATTTGACAGCTATGTAGAAATGCATATTAACAATACACTGATATCTGTGTTTGGAAATGAGTAATTGCCTCATTTACATGCCATTTTACATATAATTGAAAGCATGCTTGAAGAAAACAATTCTAAGAATGGATGAAAAACACAATTCTTTACAGCAACAATGTCATTAATGACAAGTGAAATATTCACTCTAATTTTTTTACTATTTCACTTACTTTTCTGATACTATTTCTCTAAAATAAGGGGTATTCACTTCCTCTTCTTCATTAATTCCAATGCAATAATAGATATTCTCATTCTTTTTAATTTGCATTCACTGCATTTACTATGGTGTTGGCACAAACTTTGACAAAAGGGAGAACACACTGCTTGGAAAGGACATCCTATTTTTCCAGTGGAAAACTACATGTCAGTTAGGTTATTTAAAAATTATTTTTCTGAATTATGTCTCTGATGCTCGGTATTCCCTTCCTTCTCTCCATTAACCTTGCTTAGCTTTTCAAACCACTAGTCTGAAGGAAACTACTCACCATAATTTTGTTTGGTAACAACTCAAGAGAATTGCTACAATTCTCTTGCCTTTCTTTGGGACACTTTTATTCCTGGAGTACCTAACAATGGGTTAATCAGAACCCACTTCTGCACCCTGCAAACCTGTCTAGCAAAAAACACGGGAGACTGAACTGCATTGAAGAGTACGTATGCATCTAAGCTGTGAATTTTAGAACAGTTGTCCAATTCTATGAATTTTGAATCTAACATACAATTATAGCAATTATAAAGTTCCTTCTTAACTTCACTGTTTAATTCTCTTTATTAGGAAGAAAAATGAAGGTTAGGTTTGAGGAGTATTTTGTTTTAAAGAGAGAGGAAGAGGTTGAATATTTTTGTTATGACTGCCTCAGTGAAAAGTTTTTTCCATAGAAGATTTGATAGTTCCTAAAAATGGCCTTATTCAATATTTACCTAACTGCCTCTAGTAACAACAGTGGTTCTTTCCAACTTTCATATGCTTTATATTAGGTCCTGTAACCAGCTTTTCCCAACTGCCAGTGGTCCATGTGTCAAAATAGAATTACAGATGCTTGCTGGTAGTGTGTCTTGATTCATTAATTGCTTTAAAGTTACAGACAAGGAATGTCTAGTAGCTTGCAAAGGGTCCTCAGCAGAGAGACAGATCTATGTGGAAGTGAAGATGACTTCTGCACTAGCTCTCTTTACATTTCATTTCAGCTGTCATAAACTATTCTGGAGCTGATGGTAGCATCAGCTAACCTTGACCACATCATCAGACAGAAAGAAAAGACAATGTTTTTCAACCAGTCGGAGATAAAAGAAGTCCCACTTGGAAACTAATGCAATTCAATATCCAGATTTATTAGTAAGTCAAATACAATATGATCTGGTTTAACTTTGGCAAATAGAAGCTATGTGCCTTCAACTTTACATGACAAGTTTATAAGTGACTCTTCAAAGTAGTACTGCTCCAGTTGTTGCATGTATGTAGAACCAAAGGCTGCACAAAGACACAGTAATAAGCATGGAGGACATATTGTGTGCACAGTCCTTGGGAACCACCAACACTCTTTTTTATGCTCTGGTCTGAACCTAGATTATAATTAGACTTTTGCAATATTGGAAGATGTCTCAGGCTGCTGCAAGTTTGGTACTTAACTAATTATTTCCCTGAAGTGGGATACTGGAACTAGGAACACAGTTGTAAATGTCTTCAGAGTTAAGCGTTAGCTTCTCAAGAACTGAGAGAACTATTTCAATAAACTGTTGAAGCACAAGCTGGGATTTTAAAAAATGTCTCAGCCCCAACTCTTCCTGAACTTTCAGTGTTCTTCAATAACCCCACCTTTACTGACTTACAGAACTACTCTGGCTGTAAGGTATTATTCAGTGCTAGAAACGTAATCATCAAATGAAATCAATTTTTTTTTTAACTATGTAATTATGAATGAATGAATGAATGCTAACAGCATTTTCTGCAGATCTAATGCCCTACTAGCTTATTCTTATTGCTGCCCTGAAATATTTTAGCAGGGATGAAACTAGTATGTTCCATAGCAGACTGTAAAATACAATCAACATGATCACAGAGTGAGAAATTTTGTATTTTCATTAATATTAAAATCCTCAATCTTCATGTATGTATTTCAGTTTTTATTCATATTCTACAGTTTGGTTGCAACTTCCCATGGTATTACAGATTATAGTTTGAAAATAATTTTCCAATATACTTTGTATATTTCAGGACTATAAAAACAGATACCAAAAAGAAGCATTTGTATCACAGCCCATTCTGCTCCTCCCCTCTAAAACAAACCACAAAACTGTAACATTGTTTAGGTTTCTCTCTCCTGAGAGGTATGAGTAGAAAAGCGAGAGATAAAGAACATAAGAAGCATTTGATCCTGAGGCAATAACACACTCTATACATTACAAAAAAACTCTTATACATTGCCAAAAGGACTCGATTTTCATTTCTGCAGATTAGGTTTTTCTGACTCAATTGTTCTGACCCCTTTTACGGTCAACCACACCTGATGTGACAATCTGTTATCTCCTGGTATTCTTGTTCACAGGACAAATTGACATTGAGCAATGAGTAGGTGACTGACAGTATTTGATGATGAGTTTAGACAAGCAGTCAGTACAATTCAGAAGTACCATCTCCCTTCTGAATATCACACATTCGTGAAAAATCTACAAGATGGAAATATCACTCTGATACAACTAGATCTGATTATAGGAAAAATGGTAAAAATGTTCCTCAAATCTTGAATGGACTGCAGTCCATGAAAACATTCTAACACTAAAGTTAACAAAAGCATACACTATCTTCCTTTATGACAATATACAAATATAAGCTCTTTTATCTATAAGGATTTCAAAACCTTTTACCTACAGTTTAACAAACCACATATTCACCAGTCTATGTACAGCTGCACAACACAAGTAGGTAGTAAATGCTGAAATGGACTTACAAAGCAGCTATTTTGTCCACTGCACAAGTATAGCCATATCTAAGATAAAAAAGGACAGCTAGCTAATGATGTCTTTTGTTCTTTCTGTACCAGTACCTACAACAGCACTGGTACAGAAAGAGCAAAAGACATCATTAGTTTAAATTCCTGTTACTGTAGGGAAACTGTATGTATTTAGAAACTGGAGCTCTTACTGGCTTGATTCATCACTGTTTCAGCACCAAGTAGCTGTAGTGACATTATTACACTAAAACTGTGGCACTTGTAGAAGACTCTACCAAGGAACACTTCAAATTTTTCATATGTTTCTAAGTGTTCCTGTGAAAAAGCTGTATTTCTGCGGAACCCAGTTCCTCCAATTCACAGGCTAGTAATTCATAAAACAGCACAAACTTAATTACAAAAAATGTAAAGATAAAAAGAGGAACTGCTCTACAGCTTTTTTTCAGATAAGAATCAAAGCCAAAAAAGGTGCATGCTGGCAACAGTTTTATGGTTCTTTGCAGTACCTCTGAGCACTCAGTGTCAAAAGATCATTTTCAAAAAAGCAGCAGAATCCTGTCGCTGCTTCCTAGCTGTCCTGGGAATGAGTCACAGTACCAGAGAACACAAAGGTAGACCTTGAAGGCTTTCCAGTGTGTACGCAATTGTCATTCTAGTGTTAATAGCTCAAAGCTGGAACAAAACAGAGACACAGAAAAGATAACAGTGCAGGTTAATCCCCTCTCCCTTATTGTACCTGTACGCGCACTCATACGTACACCAACAGTTTCACCAAATTGTTTTAGCTAGCCCTCCACAAGGTATATCAAATGCTAGTTACTTTGATTTGCATTACTTAAGGTAGAGAAAAGCCTCTATCTTAAGATAAAGGAACAAACATTTTTGAGCGCTCACACGACTCTCTTCCATTATTCATTTTGACTTCTCAACTTTAGTATTACTGTTACTCTTAAATTTCAAGATATTTTCATTTTGAAATCACAGACCACTGATGCATGATGACTGCTAAAACAAACATTTTCTACTGTCCTCTCAGAGTCACATAATTGATACAATTTGAAATGGAAAAGTAATCAGGGCACGCAGTATAATCTCCAAAAGGAAAAGTGAGGTGATACCTAAGTTCAGGTTAATAAAGATCAAACTAAATTTGGAACCTAGTAAAAGAATTTAGCTTTATGTATTGTTTTGGGGGAACAGAATTCAATGAGAAACCTTATCACCAGAAAAGGTCAAGGACATTTCCTTAAAATGTAATGAAAGGCAGTAAGTGAGGTGGTCTTACAAATCAATGACATGGTATTTTTTAAATAGCTAGCCGACCTGAGAATTTTAAACTGACTAATATAAGGACTATAACTTTCTATTTAATTGTGTAGGTGGAATTGAAATGTTATAGAAAGGATATCCTTTACTTTGAGCTCTGGGTCTATAGGCTGTTTAGACACTTAAGTCTCCAATTTCTTGTATGTACATAAACTATCACAATTGGTAGGATTTGACACTAACAAGATAACAAGATATTGCAACAGGCCTACAGACTACTTTGTTTAGGTTTCATGCAATGACAATTTACTTTCATATGAATATGAAAAATGAGACCTCCTTCCTCTAGGCACTCTCAGCTTTTTTCATAATAATATTAACTTCAATTACAAACCGACAGAAAAAGTTACTTCTTTCTGTGTAGTAGTGTAGCTAAAACTGCGACAAAAGGACTCATCTGCTTTATGCATCATCAAATAAAACCACTATGCCTATTTCAGTGACAAAATACACACTACTGAGCATGATGTAATGAAGAAAAAAATCAGCTTGACTTTTTAGATTCAAAATGCAGTTTACAGTGCTTACATTAAAAAAACTCTATAGATCTGTAAACAGAACTAACTGTATAGCAAATATTTGGACAGAATATATGGAATATTAGAGTATCTTTATCAAGATACTTTTCTGGCTGCAATTTGTAAGCACAAACATGTAGAAAATTGCCTTTTTTTTTTGAAATAGGAAAATGGGTTTCTTAGATTGCTGCTCATAAAGAGAAAAGGGGGCAGAACTAACCACATTTTTGTTCTGCTTAAAAAGGAACGTACTGCAGAATTTAAATCCCAACCTAAGGCCTTTCAAAGATGGGTAGTAATAATTGCTATAAGCATTAAATTAAAAAGATGACATTTTTATCTAGAAGTTTTTATAGAACTGAGTTTAACAATGAATCTCATTCTACTTTGAGTTATTGTTTTAATAGGTCTATTTCTCTGATTTTTAATCATCTATATTTCATCTTCAAAAATACAGGAAAAAAAATGTGCTATATTTCATGGCATTGTCTGATACCCTGGTTCTTAAACAGCTGTCTAAGAACTGTCCTGATTACACAGTGCCAGCTCTCCTTGTTTCCAGCTGCTTAATCTCATTAGAAGCAGCTAAAAATACATTAAATACTGACCTAATATTACTTTTCTGTTTCATCAATTTTTGTAGTTGTCATATGAATAAGAGGAGGCAGAAGAATTGGATCAGCAACAAAACAAACTCCTGGTAGAGATGTATTCAGCAAAATTAAAACATCTACAACAAAATATGCATGATTTCTACGGTAATCAGAGATCTAACATCCCTTTAGGATGTTTTCCTGGAATCTTGAACAAGGCACTGGCTCTGCTATGATTACTTGTTAAATTTCAGGACCAATTAATTTGCCAGTAGCACAATCCTGCCCTCAAAATCTATGACTGGCTAAAGGCAGATGACAAAGATCATACAAAGTCTCTTCGATTTCTATTGGATCACTCCTGCACTGACTGGGACAAGTACAGATATATCAGGCAATTGTCATACGACAGTCCTCCATTTCAGTTCATTGCAGAGGAAAGGCATAATTTCCAAACAAAAATAAAGGATTGGCTGCTGCTGAGCTTGGTTGCTGAAGGAAGCAAAGCAAGGCAGCCTGGAGCTGTAGTACAGGGTTTACAGAGGGTCAGTGAGAAACACTGGAGAAAAAGTTGGACTCAGATGTTAACTTGAAAGATCTGGAAGATGGCAGGATGAATTAAGACAGTGGCTGGACCACACAAAAAAATACAGAAGTCAATGACAGTATGCATAATCCAGGGAACAGAGTCTCTTTCCTTTGGATTACACATACTGGCACTGGCTGTGATCTAATAAGGATCAACAGCTATGGCAAAGGGCTTCTTCTTATATTTTAAGAAAGTGAGAGATTAGATAAAGCTACTGGAATTATTTATTGGGTCAGAAAGCACTCATCCGTACTTGCAAACTATGTATTTTCCTGAAGAATGTGCACTTTAGGATCTTGATACTAATTCTAAACATAGGATAAGAACTGGTCTTTGCTGGATAACAGCACTGTTGCACTAGTGATGTTTACTGGGTTTACATCTTCTCCAGAAACATTAGTCAGGCTTGGTTTGTTTCAGACATAGGGACTAGAATCCAATAATTCCTTAACTAACTTTGAGCAATCTCTGACACAGGAACCAATGTCTCAGCGTAAGGAAGATGACATGAAGAATCAGTACAGGCAACGTAAGGTAGACATCCCCTCTCACTCCTTCCCCTTGCACTTCCCAGATCTTTGCCAGAGAGTGACAGAAGGTGGTTACAGGAATTCTACATTTGCTCTGATTGAGTTCGATGCAAAACTGCAGCTTTAGTGTTTTTGTGGCTTTCATAGGTGAGATGAAAAATAATCCATGTAAGACAGGTGCTATTAAACATACAATAATATTTGAAGAAAAAAAAAGAACCACCAAACAGCACCTTTATTGCTCTGAAGGAGACACTTTAGAACAATATACACAGGCACACAAACAGAGGAACTTAAAACTAAATGAAGGCCCAGCATGTAGATGAAAAATCAGATGTATATCACTAAACTATTTGCAATGCTCTGCCTCAGCAGGAAGAGTTCGACTTTCACTGGTGTTAATGAAAAGTCCAGGCTGGTTCCTTCTATTTAAGTCACTATTGCCTGAAGTCTGTACAACATTATTCAGAATGGCATAAGATGATGAGAGTTTAAGATAGAACATAAAATGCAGGCATTTTCATGCAGGTATTTATCCTCTACTACATGAATAAGAGCTGTACTATAGACTTCAGGTTCATACACTTTATTATTACTTTCAATATTTGGAAAACAATGCCAAAATTTTGATAATCACAAGGAGCAATACCCCACGGTGAGCTTAACCATGCTCAGGAGAAGTCTGTTAAAATTAACAAGAACACCCATCGTGACAAGGATGTCCCCTTAAACAAGGAGCTGAGCTTCCACTACGTTGCCGCCTCTGTGTCCGAAACCCCTTGGAAGCGTATTTGGCAAGCTAATACCCTCTTCCCTAGCGAGGCTACAAACACTTCAGACTGCCACAGTGTGCCTGTCTGCCCAGACAAAGCTCGTGGAGGGAGTGAGCTTAGTTATTGGGCAATTCAAAAGCTGCCAAGAACATCTCTCCTTTCTTTTGCTGCACTTGTTTACATGTAATATAAAGGTCACAGCGTGGTCACTAAGCCCACTTGGAAGTCACGCCAGGCAGGCCTGAAAGAACAGAAAAACCTGGTTTAAACACTCCTTTTAAACGAAGATTTTTTAAAAAAAATAAATGAGTAAAGGCAAGGAAGGAGGATATAAGCAGGTGCCACAGCCAAACACCTCTCTCCCAGCGGCAGAGGGGCTGCAATAACGGCCGGCTGTAACGGCCAACAGCACCACGCGCAAGCCAAAACTGCAACTTACTCCCGCCTCCTCCCCCAACTCCCTGCGGCCCTTTATTTACGGCGCACGTTCAACCCCCATCCCCACTCCCCCCGCCGCCAAGTCTCGCGATAGCTGGGAGCAGCCAGCGCGGGCGGCGCCATGTTGGTGCCTGGACGGCGTAGGCCGGGCCCCTCCCCCGCCGCCGCACGGCTGGCGGCCTCAGCCGCCGACGCTGAGCGTGCGGCGCCGCCCGCATCCCGGAAGCGCTTTACGGCCGCGCGCCGCGCTCGAGGGCCCCCTCCCCCCTCCCTTCTCCCCTCCCCTCCCGGAGACCCGGCGTCGCTCGGAGACGCCCCCTCCCTTCCCCCCTCCCCCCGGTCCGCGCGCCCGCCCGCCCGCACCTGGGGGGGCCGCCGCTCCCCCCCCTCCCCCGCCGGCTCGCGCCCAGGAGGAGCGGGGGGCCCCGCCCGGGCGCCTCGCGTGCCGCCCCCCGCCCAACGGTCGCCCCCCGCCCCCCGGAGGCCCGGGGCTGAGCCGGGCGGGCGGGCGGGCATGCAGCCGCCGCCGAGCCCCCAGCGCAGCACGGTGAGGGGGCGGGGGGGGGGGGAGTGTGGGGCGAGGGGGAGGTGTGGGGGGGAGGGTTAGCGGCGCTGGGGGCCGGGGAGCTCTGCGTGGGGGCGCCGCGGCGGCGGCGGCGGGGGTGTGGTGATGGGGGGTGCCCGTGTGGGTCGCGGCTGGTGCTCTGCTGCCGCGCTGGCATACAGCGAGCGGGGGAAACTTCGGGCTTCGCTTTTGGGGGGCCTTGCTGAGAGGGTGGCTGGGTGACTGACTGCCTGGGGGGGCCCGCGCTGGTGCCCGCTTGGCAGGGGGCTGTGATGCGTGCTAGGCCCCACATGTACCGTTGTCGTTGTTTCGAGTGTGAAAATTGCAGGTGAAAGAGTTGACACTGCCTCTTTGACACGTTGACTGCAGTATGATGCTGATGCTGTTGTGGTTTGGCTCTCGGCATAGAAGGGCCCCAAAGGTAGCAAGGCCTTAGTTATGCTCCGTCCAGGGTCTTGTCTTGAGGTCAGATTTAAGATCCTACTGGTTGTTTATATTGACTATTCAAAGGACAAATACATATATCTTTGAATTATTTCTTTTGCTTTATTTTTAAATAAATATGTTGTTATGGTAGAGAAATGCTACTTTAACTGTTCATGGCTTGATGCTGCTTCAGTGTTAGTGTTTGACTCTGTGGTTGGTGCGTTATTTTCCTTCATTCAGACATGATTTGTAATCTAATATTGGCTGTTCTTTGCTTTAGCAAGGAGAAAACAAAGAGAGGAAAGGCAGTTGCTTAAGTGGCTTGAGAGTAACTATACTTTAGAGAATCCCTATCATCAAAAAAAGGTATGGCCCAGGTTTGCCATACAGGAATGTAGTGCAAAAAGTGAAGCAAGACAACTATGTTCAGATAGGTATGCATATGCATAAAACTGCCTTTGAAGGTTTCAGTGTTAACTGATTTCAAGGTGCTATTAATAAGCTATCAGTATATACTGTATTCATTTCCACTTTAAAAATAAGCTAAAAGGTAACTATTTGTAATGCTTTTATAAGATTTTAAGATTTGTCAGCTTGATGTTCTACGGTAGCTTTTTCTTTTCATTTCTTCTTCCATTTAAAAAATATATTGAGAGCAAAGAGGCTAACCTTTCCTGCTGATTTATTGATTAGGTCTATTATTTTTAGTGCTGATGTTCATGGCTACAAAATTGAGTAGGAAGTTTACAGGCTTGCATTCTGTAACAGGTCTACTTGATCTGTTTTCTTTTGAGAGGGCTTAGTGCAGAAGAACTACAGGAAAAGCCTATATGATCAGAGGTCAATATCTGTCCTGATAGCTTTAATTTTATTGTTCAGATCTGTGAGAATAGCACTACTTCCCTCCCCCCTTCCAGTATATTTTCAGTTAACATATTTCATGTAAAAAGAAGAAATGTTGAATTCATTTCCTCTTACTAGTGAGAGAGGAACAGGACTCTTACAAATGTTGTGAAATACTTTATTTTTAAAGGTTTAATTTTTGTTCTGTCCTGTGAATAGTGTCAGCTGACAGCAGCAATCTGAAGAATGGTACATCAGGCTGTATTAATGTATATATCGACTGTCTGAGTTTGTCCATAAAATTAACATAGTTTTTATATTCATTGGTAAAAAAACAGTAAAATCAGGATTTCTTTCTGCCTTTAAATCTTTGTTTTAGGTATAATGAGATGGATAAGAGTGATGGATGCATGTTATGAAGCTTAGCTTTGATTATTTTTATCTAGTTTGGGTCATAAACTTCGCTGCAAGTGCTTGCTGCTAACTAAAAGAGTGTACTGCGAGGTCTGCATCCATTCTTTCATGTTGTTTTCTGGATTCCATTGAGGGTCCTTTTTGCTTCCATGAATCATCATCTTCAGGAAGACAAGATAAGTTGAATAGGTGTGCTAAAACATATCCCTCTCCCCTTCATTCCCCCCTCGCCCTGCCCCCTACTTTGGTGGTATCTTTCCTCTATCCATTGAGTTGCAGAGGAGTAACAGTTTCTAGTTGTAAATGATTTATTTGAATTTGTGCAAGAGAATACAGTATGATTCTATGATTCTTAATGTTATCCAGTGATAGCTTGCCTATTCCTATGTCCTTTCAAAAAACATGTAGTGCTTGAATGAAATGAAGTTTTTGGTCGCATTGGCCTGTAGACACTTTCTGCTAGTTTTAATCCATTTAATTCATTTTGTAGGTACTTTGAAATTTAGTGAGTAGCCCTAAAGCGTGACCTGCAGAAGTATTCTTGGTCAATTACACCAAGAATGTTGTAATATATGTGGGTTTTAAATACCAGATTTGGGGGTCAAGTTTATAAATTTATGTACTGTAGTGCATAATAACCTTAAAACTTGTGAAGCTATTTTATTGAGTTAGTTTTCAGAGAAGAGCTATAGCATCAAGTGGAATAACAGTTTAAATCTTTATTTATACATGAAATATTTTAACAAAAGTGCTGAGTAACAATAAAAGCAGAAGTCTTTGATTCTATTCCTTGACATCAAAAATATTTTAGTGGTGATCCAGAATTGATCATATCTAGTAAATTTTGAATAAAGCGAAATCTATCCTGTATGCTTAGTCATCTAACTCAACAGTAGGACACATTTTTCTCAAGTATCACATGTATGTTCTTAATCATTCTAGTGAGTTGAAGTAAGTGTGATGTCTGCTGTTTATGTGTATGTGTGTGTGCATACAAATACAATAAAGGTATTTGTTATACAAGACTCTTTTTTTTTTTTTTTTTTTTGGTATGAGCCATTTAAAAAGCAGGCGACAAACGGAAAGTGAAACTAATGGAGAGCTTATATAAAGCCTCAGACTTTTGATAAGCACCTTTTGGACAGCTTTTGAATGCATAAACTCATAAAGTAGACAGATCCTCCATGCCTTGTGGTTTTCTAATGTTTTTTCTCCTCCTCATTACTGTCTTTACACAAACAAAAAATAAAGTTAAACTGAAAATTGGTAGTATTGGTTAGCACAGTAAACTGATATGAGGGAGTCACTGCCAAACTTTCCAGGCACTTTTCTTTTTTTTTCTTTGTTGTTCTGCAGCAGTCTATATAATGTACATTTTTTCTATAGGCTTATTTCTCTATGGATGTAATAGACCAAACTTTGTTTAAAGAGTGACATTAGCCATGTTATTCGTGTGAGAGACTAAGGATCGTGTTGTTACGATTGAGTGTACGGTGATGTTGTAGTCCCAGTTCCTGTATTTGAAGCATTCTTTCTAGATGGAAGGATGAGAATTTAGAAGTTCTTTTAAAGTTTAGACTAATTTATGCAAATGTTGAAGGTGTTGGTTCAAAACATTTCCAGAACAGGTTCTTGTACTCTGCCAAACCTTAATGTATCAAAGTTTTCCTTTGAAAGGCTTCCAAATTATGCTGGTAATGTTATGCAAATGTGTCTCTCCAGCTTAAGACAAAAGTCAGACCAGATACTGTTCTTAGATGAGGGGACTGAGTGCCTCCTCAGCAAGTTGGCTGATGATACCAAGCTGGGAGGAGTGGCTGACACACCTGAGGGCTGTGCTGCCATTCAGAGAGACCTGGACAGGCTGCAGAGCTGGGCAAGTGCAGGGTCCTACACCTAGGGAGAAATAACCCTAGGCACCAGAACAAGCTGAGGGCTGACCTGCTGGAGAGCAGCTCTGCAGAGAAGGACCTGGGAGTGCTGGTGGATGACAAATTGACCATGAGCCACCAATGTGCCCTTGTGGCCAAGAAGGCCAATGGTATCCTGGGGATGCATTAGGAAGAGTGTTGCCAGCAGGTCGAGGGAGGTGATCGTGCCCCTCTACTCAGCCCTGGGGAGGCCTCATCTCGAGTACTGTGTCCAGTTGTGGGCTCCCCTCTACAAGAGGGACATGGAGCTCCTGGAGAGAGTCCAGCGTAGGGCTACAAAGATGATCAGAGGGCTGGAGGGCCTGCCCTATGAGGGACAGCTGTGAGAGCTGGGCCTCTTCAGCCTGGGGAAGAGAAGACTGAGGGGGGATCTTATCAATGTGTACAAGTACCTGAAGGGAGGGTGTCAAGGGGATGAGGACAAACTCTTTTCAGTTGTCCCATGTGACAGGACAAGAGGCAATGGGCAGAAATTGAAGCACAGGAAATTCTGCCTGACTGTGAGGGGGAACTTCTTTCCTGTGAGAGTGACAGAGCACTGGACCAGGCTGCCCAGAGAGGTTGTGGAGTCTCCTTTTCTAGAGATATTCAGGGCCCGCCTGGATGCAACCCTGTCTAACATGCTCTAGGTGACCCTGCTCTGAGCGGGGAGTTTGAACTAGATGAATTCCAGAGGCCCCTTCCAACCTTACTGATTCTATGATCCATGGTAGTGATTGTCCCTTCTGATTTCTTATTCTGTATGAGATAGATAGTTTGTCAGCAGCTTCTATGCTATGTCAACCAGTACTTAAAAGATGGCACTGTAGTATTAGTAGACATGCATATCAGTCTCTTGAATACCAGAAAAGCATTGCTGAAGCCTTTGTATTAGTATGAGAAACTGTCTCACCATTATATTACATACTGAATTTTTCCAGATATATTTCAAAGTTAGAATGCTGCTAATAAATGTAGTTCAAGATGAGTTAATACTTGTTTTTTTTAATTGCTGTCTTTCTCTTTTTGAAAATACATTAGATAGATCATGGTGTATGTGTCTGTTTCATGTTGGATTGAACTAACTTTTCAATATTCATATATATGGTGGCTTATTACTTTGAATGTTTTCCCCTCCTTCAAGTCCTGTTACATAATAGACAACATATAATTTTTCACTTTTATACTGTATATATAGTATAATCTCCTTTAAGATTATATACAGCTTTGTGTGCTTAATCAGCATTGCTTCTTGGATTGGAGGTGGGCTTTACCTTTTTCAGGAACTGAATTTAAAATAGTGCTATTTTAAAATCATCTTCAACGTATTACCAAGTTTTGTCTTAATTTTGTTTTAACGTAACTCTGTAGTAGGAAAAACTACTTTTCCTTTTTTTTCAGAGGTTGTGTAAGGCAGGGTATGTTTGTAAGCAAATGGTGAAGCTACAAGCTAGAGTTAAAAGCTATTTTATTGCTTTTAATAAGCTAACTAACATAGCTTAAGAATATCTATTAAGTGCATGTGAGCTTACTGGTGGATAATTAAGAGCAGTTTTTTTAAAAACACTTTTAAGCAGGTTGCATTTAATCAGTCATGTTCCATGCTCGATATCCTTTAATGAAAAACTTGCTTACAGATTAAATTGTATATGTGTATTAATTTGAAAACTAGCACAGTTTCTGTGAAATTGTAGCCAATCTATGGTAACTTTTGGAGAAAAAAAAGAAGTACTACCAGCATTTATTTTGGATGTTGTAGCAGGAAAAAATATGGATACTTTTCTAAAATGTTTTCAGTGTTGACTGTTCAGATTTGATAACAAGATCCTAGCAGTGCTATTATTTTAATCTAATTGCAACTTTACCCTTTTATTTTCCCTTGTTTATGTTATAATGTATTTTTCCTGAATTTTCATCTGTTTGAAAAATTTGTAGTAGTTTACAACATCTTAACTTTCTGAAAGTACTTGCAGATAACTGGCAGAAGATTTGTTTTATTCTATGTATGTCATAGCATTTGTTGCATTGTGCGTAATTCCTCAAGTATAAATCTTACTGTTCTGTGGGAAGCTTGTATACTTTGACTTAACTCAAGTTTTGGATGTTTTCTTACAGTATTTGGAAAAAGTGAGGGATTTGTTTTCCTCCTTGGTTTTCAGCATTGGGCAGCGCATCAAAAACAGTTCAGAAGTGAAGGGGGTTGTTCTTTGCTTACCTGGATTCTGTGCAAGGTTTGAAAAGGATTTAAAATTTGTCTTTCATACTATTTCTGCAAGCTAATCTTCAAGAACATAATATGCCGGGCACTAGATCTTTTGTGGAACTTTGCTGTTGAAATGTACCTACCTTTCTTTGCTGGAACACTTAAGGTTGTATCTTGATGGTAGAGTAATTCTCACTTTAATGCTGTTAAGGCCAGACCAAACATGATATGTCCAAATAAGGCAAAGTGTTGATTTTGTACAGTTTCACTATATTGCTTCATATTTGTTCAAAAATGTTAATAGGTTAATTTTCTACTAGGAAGCTTTTCTGATGAAATATCACTTTTCTTCCAGCTGCTGACTTGAGAGCGTTAAAACTTTCTGTTGTTTTCTGGCTGATTCTACAGTGGTATGTCCTTTCCCCATATGGATGAATTTTTCAGTTTCTAGCTGAACCAGCAGTGTACTGATACGGTTTTAATAATTGTAGAATTACGAAGTAAATGTTGGTAGCTGAGCTCAGAGCATTTATATGAAATTTAGATTTTAAAACAAGACATTTTTGTCTGTGCTTTTGCAGATTAGCATGAGTCTTGCAACTCATTAAAAAGCTTCAAATGAACAGCCTGGGATAACACTAATTTTACACTGAATCTCTGCTTTGTCTCCTGCTTTTAGAACAACATTGATGCACGTGAACAGGAACAATAAACAAAGTATTACAAATGCACTTTTATAATGTTCTACACAGGTGCTTCAAAATGAATCTCACTATAGGTCTGCAAATGCTTCGTGTTTTGTTAGCTTGTGGGCTTTTGAGTAGCTGTTCAGGATGACATATGCACTTTGCACTTTCTCTTGCTTCCATATCAAAGACATTAGGGGCAGTTCTACTAGCAGCCAGGGACAGTGAGATGAAGTCCCTGTCATGTCTAGTTGTCTTTTGTGTTTATTAACATTTTTTTGTGACAAACCTATTTTTTTTAGTTTATTGGAACATCTTTAAAAGAAAGAGGAGAGACAAGATAACTGTCTCTACCATACCTGTTGCAGTAGAACGGAGTTTTCAAAATGACAGAATATAGATCCTCGTAAGTTAAATCTACTTCTTTATGAATGTTTTTGGAGCCTTTACTAGGTATAGTAAATAATTCTTTTGATTTAAAGAAGGTTCCAAGTCAAGTAAATGTTCTGCCTGCCAATCCTCTTCCAAGTTTGGGAATTGAGATAAATGAGGCTGAAGGTAGCCTTAGGCCTAAAGGAGACCTGAGTAAGATCAGCTTTCTTGATCTGCCTTTAGAACTGACCTTTTACTTCTGTCTGTCTGTCTCTCTCTAAAAGGGGTGTACACACACACACACACACACACACACACATATATATATACATGAAAAGGGGAGGGGAGCAAAGAAATCAACCAAGTACCAGTAAGTGTTGAAACCATTTTTTCATTTAGGAGGAAAGGGTCTGTGAGTGGGGATAAATTAGCAGCCTCTTTGAAGGGCAACTTTAAGTTAAGCAAAGGCAAGAAAGAAACTTACTTTCAGCAACTCTGGAGCAAGCCTTGGTGCTTTTATTACCGTTAACTGGATGACATCTCTCTGTACTAATGCTGACACTGAGAAATCTCCACTGATCTTTTCTGTTACTTGGTAAGGCACTAGTATCAACAACACAGATGTTGCTAGTACTGTGACAAACAGTACTGCTATTTCTGGAGGAACACTCAGTTGCTTGAAAGCTGCTTTTCCCTAACTGATACCACTTTCTGTACAAGTTGTAACAAAACTGAGTGACAGGCCTCCTGAGAGCATATGTTACCCAAGGTGTGATCAGGGCAAGGAGGCGAGAAGTTGCATTGTTTGGTTCCTATCTATACAATTAAATTCTGGGGCCTTTTCTTTTTGGAACTCCTGGTGCAGTTTTCACTCTTGTTTGTCTGTTAGCAGAAGGAAAAACCTACCATTATTGGCCAGGTAACTTCTGTTTGATGGAAGATTTTGTTTTTTCGAAAGAGCTCCTACTTTTCTCACTTTAAGTAATTCATATCTTCTCAAAGAGAATATTCAGCTTATTCTGTTATAATAATAAAAAAAAAAAAGCCAAACAAAACTCACGTTTTTTAAAATTGCCCTTGGTGAACTCACTGAAGAGGTCATTGTGGGGACTGCTGTTCATAATCTTGGAATCCATAGAGACTGAATGGAAGGGTTGTGAAAGAACTGACAGGAAAAAAATCAAAAGAAATTGCAGCTCTAATCGTGCATGAATACAATTCCAGAAAAAAAGTCAGCCCTTTTCTCTTTCCATGTTTTTCCACAGGTTGCAATTAAAAACATACACGAAGGATTTGTTTAGTCCATCCTATTCTTTCTGTAAACCACTCTAAAGAATGGCCTTAATGTCTTGTTTTTCTCCAAATTCTTCTTGAAAGGTTCTCAAGTTAAGGCCTTTTAAAGTCCTTAGAACTCTAGAAGAAAAAAAAAAAAGTATTTAGTCTTTGATTCAGGAGAGGAGAAAAAAAGTACTGAACATTTTACAAATCACAGAGGTTGAGATTGGAAGGCACCTTTGGAGATCTTCTAGTCCAAGCCTCTGCTTAAGCATGGTTGCCTAGAACAGGTTACCTAGGACCATGTGTTTTGAGTATCTCTAAGGATGGAGATTTCACAGCTTCTTTGGGCAGCTTGGTCCAGTGCTTAACACCCCCACGATGAAGAAGTGTTTTCTTGTGGGAAGTCATATTTCATGTTTCAGTTTGTTCCTGCTGTCCTGCCACTGGACTCTGCTAGAAGAGTTTGGCCCCATCCTTTTGTCACCCTTCCATCAGATATTTATAAATGTTAATAAAATCCCCTCCCCCCCACCAAGCCTTCTCTTCTCCTGGCTGCACTATTTCAGCGCTCTCAGCTTGTCTTCATAAAAGAGGTGCTCCAGTCCTTTAATTGTCTTTGTGGCCCTTTGCTGGACTTGCTGCAGTATATCCATGTCTTCCTTGTATTGAGGAGCCCAGAACTAAACTGGAACCCTGGATGTGGCCTCACCAGGGCTGAGGAGAGAGGAAAAATCACCTCGCTTGACCTGGTGACAATGCTCTATCTAATACAGCCCAGGATGCCATTGACCTTTGATGCAAGGGCACATTGCTGACTCACATTCAACTTGTCCACCAGGTCACCCTGGCCGTTCTCTGCAAAGTTTCTTTCCAGTGGGTTAGCCTACTGACGGTACTGGTGCATGGAGTTATTCCTACCTAAGTGCAGGACCCTGCTCTTGCCTTTGTTGAATGAACTTCATGAGGTTTCTCTCCATGCAAGTCTCCAGTGAAGATCCCTCTGAGTGGAAGCACAGCCTTTTGGTATATCAGCTACTCCTTCTAGTTTTGTATCATCAGCAAACTTGCTGAGGATGTACTTGATCCTATCATCCAGTTTCTTAATGAAATTATTAAACATTATTGACCCCAGACCAACTTCTAGTGACTGGCCTCCATTTGGATTTAGTGCTGCTGATTACAACCCTCTCAGCCTAGCAGTTCAACCAGTTTTCAGTTCACCTCACTGTTCGCTCATTAAGCCCGTACTTCACCAGCTTGTCTATGAGAATGTTATGCGAGACAGTGTCAAAAGCCTGACTGAAGTCAAGGTAGACAACCTCTACTGCCCTCCTCTCATCACAGAGATTATAAATAGTAAAGACAAGTTTTAAAGTAAATATTATGCTCGCATGACAGTGGCAGTTTTTTTTGGCTACTCTGAATAAGCGTGCTTAAGTGTAATCATTGATGTATTGTAGTTCTTTTATCTGTTTGCCCTTTTCCTGAATATTTTAGTTTAAGCTTTTTCAGTAGCGGTTTGTAGTAAACCCAGTATTTGCAGCTAGCTTCTAAATGCTGCCTTCTGAACTGAGCATGCTTACTTTTTTTTTTTTTTTTTTTTTTTTTTGCCACTGTTGATTGTATTGCCATCAGTGAAAATATTTTTGACGACTGCTACATGCTTACATAAGCTGCGCTCATTTTAAATGAAGCTATTTGTAGTACAGGCTATTTAGTTTTTCAGAAAATGAAAAATCTGTATGCTTACAGGGAGTGCCTTTAGATTTGTAAGACCCTTTTTGTTTGCTTTCCTGAGTCTTTTTTACTGAAGGGTTATTTTTTTCTGTTTTTTTTTTTTTTTTTTTTTTTTTTTTTTTTTTAGCAGGTGTACGGCCCATGTTTAAACTTGTGTGGCAAGTTCTTTCTGAGTATAGTAGAATTGGTCAATTATGTAGCTGTGTTACATATGTGTTTGAGCTGTGTGTCATAAAAGGTCTTGTCTTAATTTTTGTCAAATTATAGAAGTTGAAAACAAACAGAAGAACATGATGTTTTGGATTATTTGTTCATAAGTGAGTAATATTAAACTATCTAGTAGAAAGGTACTCTACAAAATATTTGTTGCTTTTGCAATATTCAGGAAATGTTTTGATCGTAATTTCAGCAATATGGTCTTAAAAACAAGTAGAGTAATTGTGGAAACAGATTTTAAAGGAACTAGGGTTCCTTTAACAGTTCATTGAGTTAGTAGCTATGAAAAAGCTAATGCTTGTTTGTATTTACTTCATTAAAACGCTGATGTTTTTTCAGTATAAGGTAGGTCTTTTACATAGTTTGCCTGTTATTTCAATTTTTCTGTCTGTTTCATGATTCTTGTTTGCTGTCCTCTAACATTCCTTCACAACCAATCTAGACTCACAATTTTTTTTTTTTTTGTGTGTGTGTATGGTTAAGGCTAAGAGCTGTTGCTTTTTCTGAATCTTCCAAATAAGAAAAAAGAAACTATAGACTCAGAAAGGAAGGCTTTCAGGGAAGTTGGAAACAGTGTACCTCTCCCTGCTGCTCAGGTTCCCAACTTGCTTGAGTGCAGGTCCTTTGGATGTCACAGGGATAATGATTACTATATCACTTAAATTTGAAAATAAGACTTTGAAAGCATTATTTTTTTTTTCAAATTCTAAAACACTAAGTAAAGTATAATCTATCAAATATATAGGTCTCTCCAAAGCCTACTTCAACTATGAGGTACCTGTGTATCCTAGACAGAAGGAAAGCTGCTAAATGGAGTCTTAAATGTATGACTAATAGTGGAATAGTCTTTTCTACCTACTTAAAAGGAGAGTCTGCTTGTGTCTGCTTGTGAGATCCTCCTAGTGAGGTGTTACCATGATCATTTTGATCTAGCATGACTCACTCTTCCATTACTGCCTGTGTCTGTCCTTTTGTTTTGTATCTGATCCAGGCACAAGGTTTCTTGTGGTTTTGAAGTTAAACAGGAAACTATTCAAAGTTAAGCTAGTATTTGGGGTTTGTAAATAAAAGATAAGCTTTAATAAGGTTCATGTCACCATTTGGTCCCTAAACAATTGTGGTAGTGCCTCGGGAGGAGCAAGCAGACAAGAAAAAGTAGAAAAATTGTCTTTCCAGTAGTATTGTGTATTTTTGCTGGTTTAAAGTGATTGTGATTCAGTCAGACCAGACCAGACCTCATATGTTGTAACTGTCTCTTGGAGAAACAACCAACACAGCTGATGGTGCTACAGCTAAGCATTTTATGCTGATGAGTATTTACCTGGACAAAGCTTTCTCTCCTCCTCTCTCTGCCCCTCCCTCCCCCCGCCCTTCCAGAAATTTATTTCCTGAAGTTAAAGGTTGTTTTGTGCCTCTTGCTCACTTCTTGTTTTAATTCTTAATGTTTTCTGAGTTCAACAACAGTAGCAAACGAGTCTTTCTTTTTCTGGATTTTTTTTATTTGCTTGGCATTTTCGGATATGACACTCTATACTGGAGAGAAAAGTATAAGCATTTGGATGTTTGATATTTTTTTTCCCTTATCACTTCCTATTTACCTCTCTTTGCAGAGGAGAGGGAAGTAGACTGCAGCCCTCATATAAGTAGGGGCAATCTTATGCTCACTGTTAAAGAACATTTGTTACAAGCTTGATATTTGGGTGTAATGTTTCTTTTTTATTATTCCTGCTGTTCATTATTCTGCACTTCTGATGTTAAAGAAATTACTTTTTTTCTCCTTCTTGTTCTGGAAATGTCCTTAGATAGCACTTGTTAATGTGAAGTTCTAATACTATAGAATTTGTTAGTAGGTTGCATTTTTCTATTGACTTCCAAATTGGCCCATGTTATATCTATTCTGTTATAAGTTTCTCTAAAGAGACTTGTTAACACTAGTAATTTAAAAACTAACTTAAAATGTAAAATAGCTAAATAAAATTGATTGTTCAAATGTAATTGCAGTTCAGCTCTTAATTGAAAGTAAAAGGTAATCATTTCAAACTAAAAAAAATCACTTATTGTAATAACCTATTAAAACTTCTCATACTTCATACAATTTAAATATGCTTGATTTTGATTCTTTCATGATGATGTTTAATTATTGATAAGTTTGGTGTACATAGTAATTATTTTGACCTAAATAGATACTACATTTCAGTGTTTGAACTTGCAGTGTAAATGTATGCTTGCTTTTCTTTACACACAGTTACTTTTTTTCCTGGAGTCAGTTCAGTTGATTTGAGCATGTAGGACCACATAAAGAATGTCCTTACTCTTAAGTGTATATGGAAATTTATTGGTTGTTAAGGCAGCGACTCATCTGAAGAATATTTTATCTGTGTTCAGTTAATTTACTTTTCTAGTATATAAATTCTTCTATTCTGATCAACCTGGTTAGGTATGTAAACCTGACATATTGTCAGATAAAGGAATAGAGATCTTGTACTGGAGAAAGTATTTATGGCAAGTTGAGTGTATGATCTCTTTTGCAACTATTCTTTTCAAATTTTTGTGAAATTACTTTCTAATTGACTTTAAATCAAATATCCTTTCCTTATATGCTTGTCTGATTTTCATGTTAACTTCCTAAGTAAAGCTGTTTACACAGTGAAGAATTAGTGGGCCATGGAGTGTCCAAGATCTTTTGTGTACCCTGAATGGAGTGTCTGCTGTCCTTGGCAGAGAAGTTAACTAAATACTATACTAAAATGCAACTCTGTTAACAGATTCTGCAGGCAAATTTTACTTTACAAATATTTCACTTAAAAAAAAATAAGAAAAAACAGTACTAACTTTTAATTACTGTAATAGGAAACTGATAAGATGGAATTACTTTCAACTACTTTTGGTTCTGAAGTCTATAGATCTCAGTTCATGGTGCTTGTGTCTGGGGCAGGCATTGTCAGTTATTGGTTGCACAGAGATACTCTGTCAGAGTCATTGAAGGGGGTGAGTGCAAATGTAGTTTAGACTTAAGATTTTTATGTTGTACACAGGTCTGTATTTGATATATGGAAAGATGCATGATCTTGGTGTTTTCCCCGCTCTGTGTTGTCAGCGAAAGATGCTCTTCTAAGACTCCAGGAGGTTAGACCAAAAAGACCTGTATTTCAGTTTCAAGTTCTTAGTATCTAAATAAAGAGCTCAACTTGCTCCGTGTTGCTCCTATCTCTACCCCTGTAGAGATGTATGCACACTGCCACTTCTAAACAGTAAATAAATTGAGAGATTAGTTAAAGAACTAGATTTAGCACCATATTTCCTCCTTTGCTGCAGTGCTTGAGCAAAAGTGTACCGTATCAGGTGAAAGATGACTTTTAAGTTTTTAAGCCTGCATTAGGAACTACTAAAAACTGTTGGTTATCAGTTGCACTCCTGCATTCCTGTGAAGGAATGCACTTGATTCATTTTATCTTGTGTTCAGGTCTAGTCCCAGTTTGTTTTCTATAGCCATATTGGTAAAAGTAAAATTTGCTCGTAACTTTCTCTACCAGCAGATAGTCATGAAGAACCAACTTGTAGAAGGACTGTTTGGCACTACAGAGCATCCTCCTGTACAACTTTTCTATTGTAACTATCATTTTATGGAGCCACGGAGTTGTTTAATGTGTTCTGTTAAAACTCATGATGACATATACTAGCTTATTTACTCTCCATCATCATAGAATTGGTCTTTTAATACTCACCTATGCATAAAATGTCATACATTCTCCAGCCAGAAATTGCCTTGGTCTCATTATTTGGGCCTGAAATTTCCCGATGGGGTACCAAACCAAGAAAAATAAACAGACAAGACTTGGGCCTGACAACTGAGTGTCTTTGTAGGCAATGTCAATGAGCAACCAGGGTGTCAGGATTGCAAATGCAGTTTTTGTTAAACTATCAAATTCATGACTTGAAGCCTCAGAGAGAGAGAGAGAGAGAGAGAGAGAGAGAGAGAGAGAGAGAGAAAGAAGCATGGTCCTTAGGATAAATGCATACTAGCTTATAGCTGAAAGTGACTGAGATTCATAAAGCTTCTAATTTAAAGACCGTTAAATTGTCAGAAAAATCAGTTTGTTGAGGACACAGAAGAATGGAAGTTATTTGGCAGTGTGATATGAAAATGAATATGGTTAGAAAAGTTCAGTGTTAGTTTCTGTCCTTTTACCTCTGCTAGCTGTAGTCACTCAGCTTGTCCTTGCTGGCATTAAAATACCTGATTTTGTGCCAGGTTCTCTGTGAGTAAGAGGATGCTTTAAAGCTTTTATCAAATTAAGCCATTGGATATTATTCAAGTCCTTTGAAGCTATACAAGAATTCTGGCAGGAATGTATCAGTGCATCTTAGGATGAACAATTTTATTCATATTCCAGTCTTCCCATATCTGTTTTTGGCTTGTCCTGTTTCTGGCTGAAGATTATGGAACAAGTAGCTCTGAAATATCTACACTTTCTCGTGGAGATTTGCCACTGAAACAATTCTACATACAGATGGCAGCTACTGCTTTATCTGAGTGTTGATTATTTAAACGTTACCCGATACTACCGAGGTTTCTCTCCACAGTAGTTGTAACACAGTACTGGCTTATGTAAAGAGGGAAGCTCATAGCTTTCCTTCCACCAGGCTGTTTTCGTATGGTATTAATATTGCGTATACAGAAGGCTGAAGCCGGTGCAGAATGAAAACATGAAGGATATCTCTATTTGTCTAGTATCTAAGTTATCTCTGCTGAAAGTCTTTGGACTAAGTGGAGGTAAAAATTTTCATCTTAAAATAATAGAAGATAAATGTGACCTTGAAAAGAAACAGAACTGCAGAAAAAAAATCAAATTTTAAGGTACTCGTCCTAAGTAAACACCAATCTAGAGATTATATGACACCTGGAGATATACATGTATGTGTATTTTGTATTTTGGTTAGCAGATAGTGTTTTAACATCTCTTTTTCTCTTTCACTGGGAAATTGAGTATAGCAGTTCTTCATGTGTGACTGATTCATAGAAGATACCAGCGTTGTGCTCTGTGTGTATTGATTTTATATATTATATATAAATATACACGTGTGTGTGTGTGTGTATATATATATATATATATATGCATAAATGCACAAGCATATATGTTCTTATATACCTACATACATATGCACAAACATGAAAAGACCTGTTGTTGTGAAAGCTGCCTTGTAAATATCTGTCAGAATATATCACAAAATAGGCCAGGTCCATGCTGTGGTTTCCTATCTTACCAAGTTCTCCTGGAATAATGCAAGAGATAGGCATGCTGTATAACTTTTCCACAGTATTTTACAGCATTTAGTCATGTCAGAGAAATGTAGACTGTCAGGCAACCAGAAATAAATTTTCAGAAACAGGAATTTTGTGTTTTCTGGTGATTAGAGAGTATTTGATTTGTATTTCTCTGCATTTCTCATGATCTTTTTGCATTACTTTGTACTAGTTCCTGTCTGTTCCTTGTTTTATGTCTGCTCCCTCACTATTTCTGTCTTATTTTTCATTCCTCTTCATATGCTCTTCTCCACTTCCCTCCTGTTTCCTCTGTGTAGAGTCATATCCTCCATTAGTCTTTTGCATCATGGATCCTGAAATGAGATTTTCTTGTCCCCTCACTCAACTTCATCTTTTTCTAATACAGGGTTTTTCTTCTAGTTTTAAGGTGACCGTGAGGAGAGGCTAGTAGTAGTCAGGCCAGAAACAGTGTTGCATTGGTGTTAATGCTTTCCAGTACCATTTTCTTCTCTTACTGCTTTGTATTCTGTCTTTCAGCTGGTCTTCTCAGATACAAGAGTTCTCTTCAAACTATTGAATACAGAAAAATCGTTAATGTAGATTTTACTTTTGGCACTGTTGCCAGTCGCCTCTAATAAACTTACACAGGTCATTTAAATTCAAACTAGTATCAGTAGCTCCTTTCATTTCTGCAGGTAAATGAGTACTTCTTTACAGGTATAAACATATTTTGTGATCACCTGCTTATTGGTGCAGCAAAATGTTGATGTTTAAGACAGTAGATGTGCTGCAGCTGTTGTCCGTGTCCTATCTCTGTACTCTTCCATATACGAAGTTTTTAACAAAATAGAAATCTTTGGTACAGTCACTGTATTTAATATAGAATATTTTCAAGGTTTGACATGAAAAATTAAGACACTTATCAGAGGAATTCTACCAGTTTGGTTATTTATAACTTTTGTTTGTTTCTGTTACAATACTACCCTTAGACATCATAAAAATCTTTCAGTGAGATTTCAGAAGCAGGAAATGATGTTTGGCGATACTTTTGCTAAAGTATTATTACTTTATTATCATAGAATCAGTAAGGTTGGAAGGGGCCTCTGGAATTCATCTAGTCCAACCTCCCCGCTCAGAGCAGGGTCACCTAGAGCATGTTAGACAGGGTTGCATCCAGGCGGGCCCTGAATATCTCTAGAAAAGGAGACTCCACAACCTCTCTGGGCAGCCTGGTCCAGTGCTCTGTCACTCTCACAGGAAAGAAATTCCCCCTCACGGTCAGGCAGAATTTCCTGTGCTTCAATTTCTGCCCATTGCCTCTTGTCCTGTCACATGGGACAACTGAAAAGAGTTTGTCCTCATCCCCTTGACACCCTCCCTTCAGGTACTTGTACACATTGATAAGATCCCCCCTCAGTCTTCTCTTCCCCAGGCTGAAGAGGCCCAGCTCTCACAGCTGTCCCTCATAGGGCAGGCCCTCCAGCCCTCTGATCATCTTTGTAGCCCTACGCTGGACTCTCTCCAGGAGCTCCATGTCCCTCTTGTAGAGGGGAGCCCACAACTGGACACAGTACTCGAGATGAGGCCTCCCCAGGGCTGAGTAGAGGGGCACGATCACCTCCCTCGACCTGCTGGCAACACTCTTCCTAATGCATCCCCAGGATACCATTGGCCTTCTTGGCCACAAGGGCACATTGGTGGCTCATGGTCAATTTGTCATCCACCAGCACTCCCAGGTCCTTCTCTGCAGAGCTGCTCTCCAGCAGGTCAGCCCTCAGCTTGTTCTGGTGCCTAGGGTTATTTTTCCCTAGGTGCAGGACTCTTCCCTTGCCCATGTTGAACCTCATGAGGTTCCTCTCTGCCCAGCTCTGCAGCCTGTCCAGGTCTCTCTGAATGGCAGCACAGCTCTTAGGTGTCAGCCACTCCTCCCAGCTCGGTATCATCAGCCAACTTGCTAAGGAGGCACTCTGTCCCCTCACCCAGATCATTGATGGAGAAGTTGAACAGAATGGGAACCTTTCTACATCTGTAAGAGTGTGTGTGGGGAAAATTAGTTTAAGGGGAAACTGTTTGCAGAGAAACTGTCTTTACAGTGCGTGTCTGAGTTTAATAGTGCTTGAATAGCAAAAAAAGAAATTTTGCATTAGAACTGATACTAATCTGTAAAATATTTTCTTTATAGAAAAGCAAAGAAATTCAATGTACTGTAATGAATTTAATGTTTCTTTAAGTGTTTTGTTGCTTCTTCAAGTTGCAGAGTATTTTTAAACAGTTGATACAGAACTTTTTTCTTCTCTTTCTGCTTTAAGAATGACTTAATTCAAATTAATTGGAGCTTTTTTGGTAGTGTAAGCAAACTTTATTTTGGAAAGATTCTGTTGCTGTTATTCACTGACCCTGTTACTAACTCAGAGCATGGTTAACCATAATGAGTCAGTTTCAGTCTTGTAGTCCTCCTGGCTTAAACTGACTCTAATAACAATTGTCAAACTTTTACTTCTTTGTGAAATAGCTTATTTCTGAGCTGCCCAGGTAAGCTGAGTAACTAGCTGAAAATTCAAATATTATACTCCTGAATGTGTGAAGTGCAGCTGTGTGCCTTCTAGGAAATATAAATAGTCTCAGAGGACTTACCCGATTACATTGCTTTTACTCAGCAAATGGACCATAATTCATTTTGCATTTATTGATAGCAACTCAGTTATCTATTTAGAGGAAACATTTTTATTAAGGAGAGGCCTAAATCAAAGGAAGACAGTAAACAGAAGTGAGGAATGTAGCTGGTTATGTGAATAGCAATTTGAATGTGTTGCTGTGGATTTTAAGTGTAGTTCACTCTAAAATTTTATCAATTTTATATAGGAAGCCAGAAGCCAAATGATGGTTTCATATTTTTTAAATCACAACTGTTGTCTTCAGACTTACTGAAACCTCTGGCTTCAGAGAATATTTAATACTGTGAACTCCAGCAAAGTAATGACAATGTCTCATATTGCAGAAGTCCCTTGCTGAAGGATTCGCTGTAATTTGCCCTGTGTAAATACATATTGAAACAAACCCTGTTCTGAACATCTTACAAGCAAATTCAAAGTGCAGCAATAAATTTGTGAAGTAGGTGCAAGAGCCAATGTTGAAAATCACTTGTCTTATGTAGGAGCTCTCAAACATCTTAGTTTGGAATAGTGTTTAATTCCTGTTAAGCTGATCAGGAGTGAAACTGGTGACCTACAAATAGCTCTCTGTAGCAACACACTTGGGACATCTACTCTTCAAGAAATGTTAATATTATACTTCTGAGAAGGAATCTTGCTTTATGGAACAACTTTTTGTATTGACAGTCCAGTATTTTTGCAGTTTGTTAGCGAAGTTTTCTACACAAGTCAAGCCATTTATATATAACAGTCTGTTCTTCTACAGAAACTTCTGTAGTCAGATCTAAGTAAGGCATATTAACAAGGCATATCAGTGTCCAAATACACTTCTGAACACTGACATTGCAAATTAAAATTCCAGCTTGCTTCACACTTCCTACTCTTGCTATGAGTGAGACGAATGTAAAAATAAGCCTCTGACACTTGTGCTGAGGAAAGGAGTATCCCAACATAAGCAGAGCCAACCTGTTGTTTGGTAAAACTGCAGATGACAGAAGCGCTGCATTACCATCTTGATAATGACAAAATCGAAAAACTCTGGCTTCCTGTGTACAGACTTTCACCACGGAATAAGTTTAATCGAAAATAGAAATACTTGAGCATATTTACTTGTGGAAATGTCAAATCATAGTCGCTAGTTCTTCTCCAGCCATCTCTCTAGTTTAAACCGTGGCTATTAGTAGTTGTTCAACTTGAAAATATGAATAGGAGACTGTATTTAAAAAGAAAATAGTAATGCTAAAGCTCATAATCGATGTATTTGGAGATTAATAGACCTTTTCCCATACTGTACAATATGTTAGTATGTAGTATGGTACATTCTTGGAAGGGGAAATGTATCCTTTCTGGCACATTTCTGCTTATTGCAAAAGAATACAAAAGCTAAAAATACCTTGCATCACTAAAATTGCCTTCAGCAGGGCCAATATTTGGTGTTTGTGAGTTAGGAAATTTGTCAATACCATGGCCTGTATTTGACAAACATTCAGTCAGTATTTGTAGGTCATACATACTGTCAAGAAAGCTAGTTCATTCGTCATAGTTTTGAATACTAACATTTTAGTCTGTGTACTCTAACATGATAACTTTGATAATCTCATGATCATCTCTGCTGTATACGAATTCACTTGTGCTTACGACTTTTAATTTCACCTAGTAAGCTCCAGAAGAACTCTGGAAATTGGTCCTTGCTGTATAGTAGCACCATACCAGAACTGTCTGGCTGCACTGAAAACTTGCTTCTGTAGTAACTTTGTTATACAGCTGCCTCTGGTTGCTTTATAGTTGCTTGGGGGAATGAAAGTTCCTGTTGAATAAATTCTTGTTGGAAGTATTTACTAGTCACAAAAGATAGAGGAATTACTGGCCAAAGACTTCTTAGTCACTTACCAAAAAGAGTATCAATTTTCCAGAGTACCGGTCTCATTATCGTTCAGTTTTTAACATTTCCTGGTATAATATACCATGAAGTTATTAAAAGTAAACTACAGCTTCTGGAGATTTCACTTGTATACGGGGTACAGATGGTTTTTGCTCCTTTTCTTTTGCTTCCAAGCAGTGGAATAAAAAAGATCTTTTGTTTAAAATAATTCTCTTACCTTAAAGGACAGAAATTTAAGCATGACCCAGTTGTAGGCTAATGTGTAACTTGTTCTGAAGACGGTATGCTCTTGTGGAGAAGTCCTTCTAACTCTTTTCTATCTAAGACTGGCAATCTGGTGTTTCTGTCCCTGATGTTTGTGTTTAATCTGTGTAAATGCTAAACTATTTATAGTTGTCCTGTGACTTTTTTTGATGGCTTCTATCTCTGATAGAAAAACAACAACAATAAACAGATAATGCTAGGCCATTGAGTTTAGATCTTGTTGGCTCACAAAGATGACAGACTGTAAATTAAAGGGAGATAAGCAAAGCAAATGCCAAAGCACGAAAAAATACATGCCTAGGAGGAAGTAGTGACTTTTGAATGTTATTAACAACAGATCTTATTAACATGCTTCCCCTCAGCCCACAAAAGAAACATTGTTATGCTTTAGTCCTATTTTCAGCCAATGTCACTGTTGTGCTGAAAATGGATTTCCTCCATCCAGGTTTCTCTTGCTTCAGAATTGCATATTGGTTTTGTGTGATGAAGACACCACATTGCATTATAGTATTCCTTGTTTGTAGAATCTGTCAAAACAGTTTTCAAACATGGATAAAATTGATTATTGCTTAACATATTAAGCCAGTAGATAAAAACAAGAGAAGGAATTTCTTCATTGCTTTATGTTCTCATTTCATCAATGGGAGTGAGATAATGGTACTTTCTCCATACTGGTTTTTCCAGCATGACTAACAACAGGAAATTTACAACTGAAAGAATAGACAGATGCCCATTTTTATTATCATTGTAGGTGACTAATCATATGATACATGCTGCTTTGAGCATGTTTCATGGGTTCGATCTTGTTTTGCTTAAGTAGGAGTTTCCTTTGATTCTTTAAACAGAAGATACTTATCTTCTGTCACAGTAATTGTGAAATTGGCACTTCTTAGTAGTGTTTTTTGGTAGTAACTGAGAGGATTAATTTTTTTTTTTTTTTTTTTTTTTTAGTTTTTTTATCATTATCTCAAATAAAGGATAGATGAAAATGAGTTGCATTCTGTTTCAATGCTCTGAACTGTTCTAGCCCATCAAATGAGGCATCTGTTCTGTGGTTAAGTGGACACAGAAATTTGAGCTGAAAATAGGCATGTGAGCTTTTAACTTCATTATAATGTAAGAGATCAATTGGTCAGCAGTGATAGCTTGTCAGCTTTTTTTTTACAGTTTTTGGCAGTTTTATTTTTACATTAGCGCTTTACTAATTTCCATTGTCTTCCTGTCATCCAGGAGCTTTATGAATCTGTTGATATTCTTATAAAAGTTAATGAATGTTCACTGCAAGATGGTTTGCCAAACCATACAGTTGAGTCATTCCCTTCGTAACAGTGACAGCAGCAAACTGAGCTCAACTTTGAACATGGACTGCTTTCCTTATGCTTCATTGCATTTAGTGTGTCTTATGAAATTAAAAAAAAATCTTTAAGTTCTGTTCTATTTCTTTCCTAGTCTACTTCCAGGCTGTGAGGCAAAGATTCCAAAAGCTGTAGGATGCAGCAGCCTGTAAATAAAAAGTTTCTATTACAAATGGTCACTGTGATTTGTGAGGTGGGAGAGAAGTTTTGACCTATCTGTAATTCAAAAAATTATGGTAGCTGTATTGTGCAGGGAAAAGTAATTCTTGTTGAAACATAATATATGACAAAACCAGTGTGACTGTGTAAGTAAAGACAGCTGTGATGAAAAAGTGCTGTCCTGGCACTGTTTAGCTTGTACTTCTGATTTAAGATCTTTGAGTTAGCAAATCTTTGTGAAAGTGTCACATTACCACGAAAGTATTTGCCTTTCTCTGTGGCAGGAGCAGTCCAGAGTTTAGCAGGATTGGTATGAGCGTTCTAGTGTTTATGATATGGATTGCTTTTTCGTTTTGTTTGAATGGCTAAATAAATGGAAACAATGTACAAAAACTAGTCTCTTTATTCCTAGTATTAATATGGCATGATGATTTTAAACCATTTACAGTCCAGTTTAAATAATCCTACTGCAGGCATCTTTGAATTTAAGCCAGCAGTGGTTCCAGAGGCTGCTCAAGGATTAGAGATGAGATTGCATCTGCAGCCAGATCATATGCCAGGAATGTTTATTAGGCTGTAATTGAGTGCAGATAAATAGTAGATATGAATGGGATGGGGTGTTAATGACCATCTTTTTGCTTACCGAATTCTTGATGTGAAAGAACTGTTTGAATCCTTTTCAAATTTCAGTCGTTACTTTCACAAGGTATGTTACTTGTGGAAGTACTGCTATTTAACAACTTTTGTTTCTAGTGTTTGCAGTCACTGTTGAACACAGTAATTATCCACCTCCCTTCAAGTACAGGAAGGGAACTGAGATATGATCATCTAGCAATATAGACTTCATTGGTCAAAATCATATTTTTTTAGGTAAGAAATAAAAATTAATATTTTTTCAATTCAGTGCTTTCCAAGTCGTATCATCTGTGCTAATTCCTTTCTGTGTTTTACAAATGGCATGTGGTGTATGGAGGATATTCTAGTCTTCAGAAGCATGGAAACAATGTGACAAGGGGGGGGTGAAGAAAGTATGACCATATTCATACCAGTTGTATAGAACTGGCAGCCTTCTCTACTTATAATCAATTGTTTCTCCGTAGTTTTCAGAAAGAATGTCTGTAGAGAATATTATTATATATATTATATATAATATATATATATATATATAAAATAATATATATATATATTATATATTATATATATATATAATATAATATATATATATTATATTATATATATATATATATAATAATAATATATATATATATTATATTATATATAATATAATAATAATAATTATATTATATAATATAATATAATATATTATATTATAGGGGAAGTGACCTGGAGTTTGATGTAGTTTCCTTAGCTCTGACCTCCTGCTTGTTGTGTACCTCCTGAAGTCAACAGCTAGTCAGCTCCCTTGCAGTGCTGCAACCATGTTCTCTCTAATTTCAGTACTGACAGCATTTGGCAAAATTACCTTTCTGATTTAGTGCTGTTCATACAACAACTTGGGTTCTTTTGGATCTACTTTAGAAAATGGTGTGTGGTGGTGGTGTGTAGTTGGGTTTTTCACTTACCTGTGCTGAAAAGGAGGAGGTGTTGCTCTTGGTCCTATATTCTTTTTCCCTCCTTCACCCTTTTGCCTCCCTTGCCCCAAAAGTGCATTTATTTCATTAATTTAGCAAGCTGAACTAGCTCAGTTGAATAGATTTGAGTGGGAAGAAGGTAGAGTGCGCACTGTTCTGCTGTGGGTAAACTGTAACTTACTACACAGTGATCGAACTACACTTCTTCATGCTGCTTTGTGGTTAGTAAGTCTTGGCGTCCTTGAAGGACTGTAGCCAAAGTTCTAGAGTACTCTGGAGGCAGTGAAAGTTTGCCAACATCTGTTGTAGAAGTTAATTGACAGCTGCCTCCTTAATATTCTTTGCATACAGGTTAAGTTCTTTCAGAAGACCACAGTGAATACATAGATCACTGAATAGTTTTCAAGTCACGTATGTATGAATGTAAATAAAAACTTCCAAATTATTCCCCATAGGGCTGTTTCTAGGGACTTACGTCAGAGGTTTTTAGATTTTCAAATAGTAAGTGCTTCAGAATCATTGCAGAATTTGAATGCTGAAGCTGGAAAGATGATACTTTACCATTGTGAGTGGTAGAAAGCTTTTACCAGAAGAAAAATAACCTTTCTTTACCTTTCTTATGTAAAAGCATACTTTCAGTACGTAGTCTTAACACATCTTGAGTATTTTGTTTATCCTAAAGTAGTACAATAAAATCAATTTCAATATAGAGAAAAGACTAGATTGCTGGGAAAACGTTTTGGATGCGGTGTCTGGTAAAGAGGAACACCATAGTTTGGTAGCTATATGACTTTGGATTATTTCCAGACACCTGGAATTTAGGAATCTTGGAAGGAAACAGTCATGAAAGGTGAATGTACTAGTGGATGTTATTAATAAGCAAATAATTTTTTCAATTATGAAAGAAATGTTTTAATCTATATAAGAACATTTTTTACTACTCAAGCACTGTATGTTCTGTAAGTTTGCTGTATGCTTTAGAAGTACTGCTTTTGTGTAGAGCAAGTTTGATAATGTTAGCTTTCTTGTTCTTGGAGCAGAAATGCTCTGTGGTCTATAAAGAACACAGTTGACAGTATTGAAAACATAATTTCAAGACTGTCATGACCATGGTCATGATTTGTTATCATGACCAAACTGAGAGAAACATATCATGGATAGAAATTGTCTTGAGAAGATTGAATATAGGCACTTACAGCCTTTTTCCATTTAATAAATAAGTTTACAAAAAAAACTTTAAATGTCATTGGCATTCTTAAAATTCAAAGAAAATACTCATGCTGTGTAACCAGCTTAACGTTAGTTTAGCATGACTTTGAAAACAAAATATCTTTTTTTGGTTAAGTGATTATAAATGAGTGTTAAATGTTGATAATTCTTATTTCTTAATAAATACTATATTTTTATTTTGGACAAGATCTCATTTTTATTCATACTGTAGTTTTGGGTGAAATAAGTTTTTGTATTTGTCTGGATTAATGAAACTGAGTTTCTGAATTTCGTATCTTTTGAATGTTATCTTCATTTCTGCTCTCCAAGTTCCGTCTTCACTCATTATTTAGCATCACAGTTTTCCCTCTGTTCACTGCCTGAAAAATAAGGAAAAAATTTTGTTCAGTGAGTATTCCAGCTGTGCTCTTCTGTACAGCTCAGAACAAGAATAAGGATAATCTGAATGGCGTTTATGCCTTATTCTTAAGTTTTATACCTAAATGCTAGTAGTAAATGATAAACAGATATGAATTGTAAATTGCCAGATGATATTTAAACAGGTAGTAGTTAGTGGCTACTGTAATGAGTTTGGATTGTATAACTGTTTATTGGATTTGCTACTGCAATGAGTTTAGGTATCACTAAAATCAAAGTCACTTTTGTTTAGTGAAAATTGTTGTAATTGCGTAAATGCACACCAGTACATAATTCAAAAAATTTCACATAATACATATTTATCTAATATATTTTTCAGTTGAATATCATAGTTATTCATATATCTTTATTTTAGGTTATTTTTTTTTTAAAGAATCCATTTTGCTTCTGTTATTTTTCCTTATGAATATATTTAAACACATTCTGTGAAGAGTGTCAGGACTATAGTATATTGATTGTATTCATTCTTTCAGAAAAAAGTTATTAGTTGATTGAGGAGACTTCTGGCTCTGATTTGCTTTATTAACTTACAAGATATACAGATGATTTAAGGGGAGAAATAAATATAAGATGCTCTTGCCCTGTACATACAACCTGGGCATAAAAAGATATGAAAAACTAATTAATGTAGTTGTTCAGGACTTTGAGTGATGCTTTGTATAATCCCTAAGAATTCCTGTGACTCCCCAGGTCATCTCTGTGGGTTAGCACAGTGGGACCAGTTCTCCAACAACATCCTTTAATGTTTCTGCCATTAGATCTGTGCACATGGCAATGTTAACTTATTATGTACTTGTGAAATAGCTTTCACACTAGGAGATGAGTATCTTCAACTCACTGTTGAAAATTACAGTTGAAGTGACTTGCGTTCACTGTGACTTGGAGTTGCTTTCAGCTGTGTTGTGCTCTGTGAATTTTGCATGATTTTAAGACCGTAGTTCACCTCACCCTGACCCTTTGCCTGTGCACACTGTGAAAGAAACAGAGGATTGCTCTCCTAGCTCTTGCAGCGGAGCAGGAACTCTGCCAATCTAAGCATCTTAATTGTGTGTCTGCACCATGAAGTGAACTCTTCTTGGCTCTCTGAACTCCTTGCTTGTCCACCTTGCAGAGCAATAAGGGAAATAGATGTTGTATTCCAGCCAGTTGAGGTCTGTTTCCATGAAAAGTGTGGAGTCAGTTTTAGGCAAGTCAGGCAGAGCAAGTATATTAAATGCTCAACAGCAGGTAAAAGCAAAATGCTGGGCATGGAGGGGGCAGAGGGGTGTTTATGGCAGCCATGGAATCTGTGGAGTTGGGAATGATTTTGTATTTCTACTTCTCCACATGATTGTTTTGTGCTTCTCTCAGACTTTTGATGCTTATTTGGGTAATTGTAAAGGCAAGAAGCTTTAAATCTTTGGAATGAAGAATGAATTTTTTTTGTCGGTTACCCATAATTCCAGTCTAGAGGAGAATTCTGTGATAAAACTGATAGCTGATTATTTTGATTCCTGCCAATAAGTTCAGCATTGAGTATTACATCTATACTTACTTCCCACAAATATTCAGGATGTGTTGAAAAACATTGAAGAAATGTTTAATTTAAATTATTGTAAAAGCTTTACAGAAACTTGTATGTACAGATTATGGCTCTACAGTCTGCTCACTCATATTGCCTTTGAATTTACATTTAAACAGAGAAGTGATGTAAAAGCTTTTGGTTATGCAAATGAAATTATTAAAATTACTGTCTTTTATTTCAGATACTGTCTTTGTTATTCCACAGGGATTTTAAATTCAATTCCTTCAGGTAGGGGCCTATTGCATTATTGCACTTCATCTCCTGCCTGCTGGGGAAAAAGAGTCCTCTAGAAACAGGTAGAGATTGGTTGTGGCCAGTTTTGCTTTCAGAATTCTTGTGGTGTTCTGCCTTTGATGAGGATGTTTGACATTTATGAAAAATCAGCCCTGAAAAAGGTGTCCTACTGGCTAGTGTAGATACAAGGTTTCACCTAAGTATGGGCGGTTAGTAGAAATTCTTCTATCCATTTAAAATGAAAGGAAGTCTGTGACATTATTGCAGTAGGCAGAACTGCACAATGATTATGCAGTGCAAATTCAATACAATACAATAATTGTTAAATCACAGCAGGATAATTCAGATATTTCACTATTTCTTTAAACTTGTCTCATTTATCTTCAGAAAGAATGCAATGTGACAGTTTAATACTAGAGTGTATCAAATATGCCAGAGAGCAAACCTTTTCTTGTGAGCCTGTGTGTTATTTAATGAATGCCAGTTTCAGTTAAGACATTAAGACATGCCCACATATAAAGTAGTTAGGTCATAGAGTGGGATTTCTGTTTTATTTTTTTTTTTCCTCCTCTTTTCAAATGAAGGAAATGATATTTAGAGAGGTGACAAAAGGAGGGCCTGGATATTAAATGTTCAAAATACTTAAAAAAAAAAAAAAAAAAAAAAAAAAAAAAAAAAAAAAAAAAGGAGCTGTTCTTATGCTAAAGCTGACATTTTGTAATTCTTAGAAGATGTACATTTTGCTTTTTTGACCTATGAAAACTAAGAAAGTTTTTTTTAAGAGGGATACAGGGAACTGTTAGAGTTGTTATTGCAGTAGATATACATTATATTTGTGATGAGGTGTAGTATTGCTGTAGACTATTCTATAGCTGTTAGAAATTGAGCTAACAAGTTAAACGACTGTTTCCACTGAGTCTGAGGGAACATGGCATAAGTGGTATGAACGTGAGACTTCAGGTGGCTAGTATATTACTTGAGCACCAACGCTACTGTTTTGTTTTTCACTTCCATTTCTGAAAGTAGTATTACATCTTCCTCAGTTATGAATTCAAGTGAGTATTAATGTTGGAAAGGCCTCAAAACTTAACCATGATAGAAGTGTTACAGGGACTGTGTTTTAATGGCCACCTTCATGCAAAGTCTTTGCAAATCTCTACTTATCTATTTATTACTGCTGTGATTGTGAGTCACAGCAGGCATAGCGTTTGTTTACTCAGAAGCATTTGTCTTCTAGTGTTCTTTGGCACTGAATTTTAGATAATATCTTCATGCTGTTGAGTACAAGAATCCTGGAATGGAAAGAGTTTTTCTTTTCATTAATCATTTTAGTATGAATGTAGTAGGTGTCTTACAGAAATCGTAAATAGATGCTTATCATAATCTTAATAATGACTTTTTGAACTCCATTTAATGCCATTTCCTGTTGTGTTTTGTAGAAATTACTTCCAGCTTCTGGTGTGTAATGATACAAAGAGCAAAGGGTTTAAGTACTAGAAGAATGTTATTGTATAATTGTGCTGTGCTACTTAGCTTTCTAGCCTATTGTTTGTGACATGCTGTAAATAACAAAGATCTATATGCTTCTTTAACTCCAATTTTCTAGACAGTTCAGAATTTCCCTGGGAGTAAATTGTTAACAGTTTCTCTTATGCAGGTCAGATTAAGTCATGCCTATATGGTGCTGCAGTAGAACTGTGTAAAGATGTTTTCTAGCATATTCTAGAGAAATGTCGTGTAGATATACCTGTGGCAGGTTAAGTCTTCAGAGAGTATAATTTGAGACTTGATGATTTCCACTCTTGCATTTAAGCCTTTGTTTGTCTTGACAACTGGATCTAGAAATGTAATGCCATTTACACATGCAGTATGCAAGTGAAGAAAAAATTTTGTTTACTTAAAAATAACGGATTGTGTTTTCTCACTTACAGAAAATGCCAGAAGCATCGGAAGATCATAACCATTGGAAGGCCTATTGACTTCCATTTTTTGATAATCTGGAACATCATCAATCTGGCATGGCGCAGGGCAGTCAACAACTCGATGTGCAGGTACTCCAAGATCTCCGACAACGTTTCCCTGAGATTCCTGAAGGGGTGGTGTCTCAGTGCATGCTTCAGGTATGTTGAAGAATTTTTAAAAAAGTTTTAAGAGTCTGTGTAGTTGTATCTTTGTATTATGAAAACTCTTTAGTAGTCTACTTGGAGGACAGGTTGTTTTCATTCTTCTGTTTTTATTTTTGATTATTCTTTATATTGTATTTCTAAAACAGGAAACACTCTACCACTTACATTTTTATCCTGTCTATTATCTACAACGACTTTATCATTCCTCACTTCTGTAGGGGTTGGGGTTTTTTTTGTTTTTCTTCTTCTGGTTGTTTATCCTTGGCTATATAACCTGAAACTGTACACATGCAGGCAATAAGGAGATGGCAAATGGGGTGTTTTTTGCTGATGGCTAGGTAAAGAACATACGTGTACTGGAGGAAGCTTTAGCAATCAGTGATTACTTCTTCCAAGATGAGGAACTAGCTTTACCTAGAAATTTAAAAGTTGTTTGTTTGTTTGTTTGTTTTGGGTTTTCTTAAGGCCTTCATGGCATCTTCAGTGCCACAGCTGCCCAAAAGATTATTTTGCTTCTGTGTTTTCAAGTCAGGTGTTAATTCTTCTTTTTTCCATTTCCCACTTCCACTTGCATATAAAATCACAAATTGGAGGAGATAAAAGTATGATTGCACGTAATTGTTTTTCAAGGTCTTGATCATTTGGTAATACCTTCTGTAAACAGAAAAATACAGAAGTGGAGTAGAAGCATGTAAGATCTGGATTGGTCTTGTGTGACAATGGGTCTGATGGAAATTAATGTGATAAACTCTACTGTATGTGAAAGCAGCTAAGTTGTATTTGATCCTACCTGTTCCTAGCAAAAGAGTGGAGATACTTGCAACTTGCAGTGCTGCCCATGTGAAGCTGAGAGCTGATTTTAAGTGCTTCACTACATAATTATGGCTGTAGTTATGTATGCAGTATCTTCTGGATCATACAAAAGAACTGTAAATTACTTTCAAATAAGAATGTGAAGGTGGACAACCCTGTAATGCAAGGCTTCACTTATCCTGATGTAGTCATCTCTTCTGCATTATGAGGCAGGTGATTCTTTCAGTTAAGTATGTTGAGGTCATAGATACTTTTAAATTGATAAAATTAAAGAACCCATAATGCTGCAGAGGCTTATGGTATTCAGATGGTATGTAGTATTCTGGATAGCTAATTAACATTACATTGCAAAATTTTGTCCTTTCTGAAGTATAAAAGAAGTTTCCAAGACCATCTGATAGATATTTTAAGATATCTGAGACAGTGTCCATTGTTTAACCTACTGTTGCAACCTACATGCTGTAGATTATACCAATGTGAATTTTGGATCCATCAAAACTTGAGGGTTCTTTGAAACAGCAAACATATTCTGTATCCTCTAATAAAATTAGATCGAGGCTTCTCCTAAATACATTCTGACTTCCTCCCCATGATGAAGTGGCCTGAAGACACTGAAGACTCTTTATGAAATTCTGTTTCGACAGCTAACAATTAGTTAGGTTTTTCATGATTGCTGTTTTTGACACTGTGCTGCTGGTTATTATTACAAGGCCTGATTACCAAATATTCTGTTTTTAGGTCTTCACATTGTACTTCTGGACATTTCCGTAGACCAATGGGATTTAGAAGGAGAGTTTGACTGAGGGGGAGGTAGGCAGGGTGAAGTATTCACAGAGTGAGAGCTATATCAGTTAAGTGCTGGACTCTTTTCTCCTCTGTCATATTTACTAGTAAGTCTTCATCTGAGAAGATACTGAATATGTTTTGTTAGTCTGATGCTGAAACCATGAGAAGTTTTGACAGTCATCTTCACTGTAGTATTAAGACTGACTATATGTAAATCCTTGAGAAAAAAATTAACTGTGACTTTTCAGCCAACAAAGTATGAAGTTGAAAATTGTACTATAAGGCTACATGAATATGAAAGCATGTACAATCTAAGTGGTTTCACTTATTTTAAAAGCTATCATTACCAATATATATTTTAGAATGGATATCTTAGCACCTTAAAAGGGGGAGAGAGTTGTACGTGCACACACACATGCTTGTTCTGGTAGGATGTATGTATGTATGTCTACTGTATTCACAGAAAATAATAATCTTAGATTAGATATAACAAACTTCAGGAGCTGAGGGCCAGAAGTATGTGAATATGACTTAAAGTGACTTTGAAATTTTTACTTTAATTACTGTTTGAATTCAAGGCTGAACCACAGCTGATTTTTTGGGGGGCTGTTATATGAAAAATTGTAAAACAAACAAACAAACAAACAAAAAAAAAGGGGGGGGGGAATTCACAATCTGGAATGCTTTCCAGTGATTTTAATTTTAGGGTGAGGTAGGGTGAAGCTATCATTAAAGTAGTTCTTTTAAGAAGACTAGGTACAGCTAATATAGGTGGAGAGGGAAAGGACTGGTAATATAATGTCTGTATAATTTTAGCAACTGGCACCACCAAACAAATCAAATCCTTATGGGAGTTATTTGGTTTCCTTATGGATGTAAGAGTAAAATTTTTTTTTTCTTCTTCTTTTTTCTTGAGTCTGAAATTCTTTAGGAAAGTTGAAATGATGCCATAATTGTAAGGGACTTTAGGAATTTCCAGTATGTTTTCAACCAACAACTTACTGTGACATCATTTCCTTGATTTTTAAAGGCACTAAATTCTGTTTTAACAAGAAAAGCTGATTTTAAATGTTTGAGTTTTTAAAGTTTTAGGTAAAGAGTAAATGCTCTGGTAAACAGGAAAACAAAGGTAAAAGCAGTAAACAGTCAAGTAAATAGTAAAACGCATTGCTTCTAGATTCTGTAAATGATACTAAAGAAGAAAGGAAGAGGTCATGCAAAATTAGATTAAAAAGAATTAGAGTTACTTCTTTCAAACTAGAATCAAAGCAGTAGTTGTTGAATTCATTCCTGCAAGTTGTTAAATCAGTCTGTAGTTTTGTTTGGACTCTCTGGAGTCTACGTTTATCTAGTTTGATTTGATTTGTGTTGTTAGAAATAGCTAACTGTACATACCGACTCTTTGCAGAAGATGCCAAGAGTTCTGAGCTGCTTTTTCCTAACCTAGACTTGATAGATTTGTGTCATACTGTAGCTAGTGTTACCATAGCATTTTACTAGAGGCAACATGTGCTATGTACTGCTTGCATACTATGATATTGTCCTTAATTTATTTCAGAATTCATGATTGTAACCTACAGTCAAAAGTTATCCCTAGCTGTGCTGAAGATAGGCTTGAGTGCAGTTTCAGTTGAATGCTTGTTGAATACTGTGACCAGTGGGTGTTTCTTCTGCAATTTGCTGATAATAGATGTCCATTTTACTCCTAGAACAACAACAATCTAGATGCCTGTTGTCGAGCCCTTGCGCAGGAGAGCAACAAATACTTATATATGGAGTACCATAGCCCCGATGACACCAGAATGAATAGAAATAGCCTTTTGCACATTAATCTCGGTATCCATCCTCATACCAGCTATCATGCAGGGGATGGAGCTCAACTTAATGGTGGTCGTACACTGGTACATAGTTCAAGTGATGGACATATTGATCCGCAGCGCACAGCAGGTAAACAGCTGATATGCTTAGTTCAGGAACCACATTCTGCTCCCGCTGTTGTGGCAGCTTCTCCTAATTACAATCCATTTTTCATGAATGACCAGAATAGAAATGCAGCTACTCCTCCTCCACAGCCACCTCCACAGCCATCTTCCATACAACCAGGAATGAACACGTCTGCTATGCAAGGCCCTCCTCCTACGTATATGCACATACCTCGGTACAGTACAAATCCCATTACTGTTACAGTATCACAAAACCTCCCCTCTGGACAAAGTGTACCCAGAGCTCTACAAATTCTTCCACAGATTCCAAGCAATCTTTATGGGACTCCTGGCTCTATTTATATAAGACAAACATCTCAAAGTTCTTCAGGACGACAGACTCCTCAGAATACACAGTGGCATTCATCGCCGCAGGGCCCAGTTCCACATTATACTCCACGTCCTCTACCTGTGTATCCACATCAACAGAATTATCAGCCTTCTCAGTACTCTCCTAAACAACCCCAGATCCCTCAGTCAGCTTTTCGTTCACCACCGACATCTCAGTGTCCCTCTCCTTTTGGCTCTCCTCAACACCAAGTTCAGCCTCCTCAGCTGGGTCATCAGAGTTCACATGTTTTCATGCCACCTAGTCCTTCAACTGTCCAACCCCATCCATATCAGCAAGCATCCCAGACTTATCAAAAACAAGGTGGTCACTCTGTATCGTATCTTCCTTATGGTGGACCTAGTTTATCCAAAGGTTCCATGAATAAAATAGAAATTACAGTTGAGCCACCACAAAGACCTGGGACTGCAATGAACAGAAGTCCTTCACCAATAAGTAATCAACCATCTCAGCGAAACCAGCACCCACTGTATGCAGTCACCACTCCTCCTTCAAGCTCTCCATCAAGAGGTATGTCTGGTCAGCCCAAACCTCCATTTAGTGTTAATCCAGTATATATTACCTATACTCAACCAACTGGACCTGCAGGTGCACCAACACAGTCTCCTCGGGTAATGGTATCTCAGCCAAATCCAACCGTTTTTAAAATCACAGTAGGTCGAGCACCGACTGAGAATCTTTTAAATTTAGTGGACCAAGAAGAGCATTCTGCAGCACCAGAGCCTATTCAGCCTATTTCTGTAATCCCAGGATGTGGAGGAGAAAAAGGAAGCCATAAATACCAGAGAAGTTCCAGTTCTGGATCAGATGACTATGCTTACACTCAAGGTAAATATTTTACCCTGCAAATTGTATTACTAGAAAATCCATTTTCAGCGTGATTTTTGTTGCTTACGAAGTGGGAAATATTGAACCTGTACACAGACGAATACAAATCATTTGCTAACTAACAAACTAATGACAGTTTGTTCTATTTTTTTTATAACTGTACTGAATTTCTGTCTAACGCATACAGTATTTTTGAGATTCTTAAAGTTGCCATGCTTTTGACATACGGTGAATTTCTTAAAAGAGAATTCTACAATTAATAGAAGTATTTTGTTTATATATCACATGTTGGAGTTGTCAACTCTGCATTTAATAATTATGACATAAATGTAAATATGAATTTTATTACCTTTAGTTTGAATAACCTTGACTGCAGTACATTTATTTGTGTGGTACTTTGGCATTACATAAAACCTGAACCAGTGTAACTTCTGAAAAGAATTGGAATTTAATTTATTTAGTTTAGGTTTAAGACTGTTAAGTGAAAAGGGAGAGAGAGGTAGGCTGCAATTAAAATTATGTTGTATGTCAGTACAAATAATAGGTTTCTGAAAGAAATTAAAATAGTTTTTTCAAAAAAATAAAAAATTCTCTTCTTCCACTTAGTTTTCAAAAAGGACAAAGAGCTTGCAAGACATCCTAGGAATTGTGTTTTGTATGTACAGAAAATAGTTAATCTTAATTACACATATAAATTAAAAATTAAGTAATGTCGTCAAAAAAAAAAAAAAAAAAAAAACAAGGACTGGTGACACCTAACCTTTTGTTGAAAATTACTTTTCTCAAATTACTTTGAGAAAAGTAATCTGCTTTCTAAATTTGAAACATTTAAAATGGCAAATGAGTCAGTCTGCAAACATTCAAACAGTTGGGGGTTATGACAGGATGCTAATCAGCAACAGTTATTTAAAGAATGAATGTGCTTTGCTTCTAGATTTGTGTTGGGAAAGGAGAGTGTATTCTTCCTCCACTACTCCTTCTATTCTTCCTTTCATCTTTAGAGTTGAAATCACATTTATGCGGTCATGTGGTTTTTGTTTTCTAATTTCTCCTTGTGTCTTTGGAGTTACTTTAACTCTTCAACAAAAGAGCTGCTCTATACCTGGTAGACCAAATTAGAAATCCTGTTTAGAGAGAACACTAATAGGTCTTTCCTTGGCCATATGCTTTCCTTGGTAGTGTTCCTATTACAACTTCATTAAAGATTTTATGCAAGCAAACTATAAGTAGTTTCACATAATTGAGAAAAATATATTCGGAGTGTATAAATCTGATTTTGCTTTTGTGTCTTGATTAGATTTCTATGTTTGTGAAAATAAATAAATAAAACAGGTGAATATATGCTTTTTGGAACATCAACTGTTGTGGTAATACTTTCCATAACTGAGCTCTTCTGGCCTTTGCTATTGCTGCACTGTGAACTCCTAACAGAAATGAACTGTAGAATAATAAATGTTACATTCTCTGCTACCACAAATGAGACTGAGACCTTAAAGGGTATTTTAAGAGTTTAATATTGGAAAAAAGCTCATTTAACTTTCTTATAAGTATGAACCACTGTGAAAGTGTTACCAGTAATCAATTTTAGTTTCTATACTTCCAGTGTTTTGTTGTAGCATGCTTCATATTCGAGTGGTATATAATGGCAAGCTATGTAATAATGTCATATCAGATATTAAATTGGAAGACCCATTCTAAGTCAGAGTTTGATAGTAATGATGAAAAATCAAACAGCCTAATATCTGGATTTTTTTTTTTTTTTAATTCTGTGATCTCTCAAACTCCACTGGAATGATATAGACGATTTCAAAAGATAGAAAATAGTTTTGAAGCTTGTATTATAACACAGTACAGTGCTATGTTTTATGCAGAATAAAAACACTGTCATTTTTGTGCTCCTGATTTTGTTTTTTAATCTCCCCTAGTAAGCTGTGTCATATAGTTGCTTATTTATCTAACTTTTGCTTTTTTCACGGCGTATACAAGTATTCTTGCAATATTTTATAGTTTTATTTTGCCTGTGTTAGATGGAAGTAAAGAAAAGTAGAGGTGCTTGCAGGTGCTTTGTATGAAATAGCATTTTGCAAGTTCTACTGTGTCTTCAGTTATTTAGTATTCTCCCTGGTCAGCATGAACTGGAGAACAGTTTGCTAGCAAGATCTGGGCAATCTGCTTATCTGAATACTGGTGTAAATCCATGTTTGTTTTGTTTTTTTCTGTCTCACTAGACTTTCATCAGGAAAAACAGGTAAATAAGCTAGTGCTAAGCAGTAACTAAATAACTTAGTCAATTTTGACATTGTGATGAAAAGCTGAGAAATACTCTTCCTACAAAGACTGAATATTATATGTTAGCTAGTCAAAATTCTTTCTTTGACTGGGTGGCTGCCTTGGAAGCCCAACATGAGCTTTTAACTGAGAGTCATGAATTTCTGTACCCTGACAATAATATGAGATAATTACTGATTAACAGCAGAGAGAGTTTAGGGGGCAGTGAGTCAGCATTACTGTAGAATTAAAGATCCTGAAAGATGTGAGCTCCTCACACTCTCCCTCACCCCTCTTTTCTTTTTTTTTTTTTTTTTTTTTTTGAGTGGGATTCTTGTCACTGTTTTTTTTGAAGTTCTGTAGTCTTGCCTTTGAGTGCTGTTGAATTAATAGTATCAGATAATAAAGTGTTTTCTGAAAAGCTAAGAATACTTAAAGAGGTTATTGCATAATCTTTATTAGCAGTGAAAAAGCCATTCAGGACTGGCTTTTTGGTTAGTATTTTGTGGCTAGTTTGTCAGATAGTGTTGAATGCCAACTCTGAAGTGTGTATTATTTTTTGATCTTACCTCTGGTATTTCACAGTACAGTATTAGTATAATTAGATTGCTGCTTCATCCTGAGAAGCTTTCTTCTCATACAGGTGCCTTTGTATTTTTGAGATGAGATAGACCAAATACAAAAAAAGAAGCATTGACCGAAATGGTAGTATCAACTTCAAGTTACTGTGTAAAATGTGTTTTTTATTATAGAACAGCTTTCTCCTGAAATTGTAGTTCATTTGGCATGAAAGCATTTTTACACTGATATTTGAATGCATGTGTATGATCACTTTTTTCTTCACAGAAAGGTCACTCATGAATCTTGCACATAAGCTAAGAGTACAGTTTTCCAGGTTTTGTGCTTTAGTAACTATTTCTTTCATGTAAAACATGTTAGCCTTGCTGTTGCATCAACGAGCGAGAATGGAGAGATTGGCAAAAGAGCTGAAGCTTGAGAAAGAAGAGCTTGAACGTCTGAAAGCTGAAGTCAATGGTATGGAGCATGATCTAATGCAGAGGCGACTTCGAAGAGTTAGCTGTACAACTGCAATTCCAACAGTAAGCAATTTGTTAGTATTTCAAGATACAAATTTATTTCTTATGCTTTCATTAATTAGAGGCAAAATATTTTGGGCTTTAAAATCTTCAGTATTTGTAGATGATTTTTCTGCAAGTTGTTGGCTTGTAATATACCAGTATTTATAATTTAAGAAAAATAGGTGTTCACCTTTCTTATTGTTCGCAACAGAATTTCTGAGACTTGTATGCATTCACTTTCCGGGCCACAGAACTGAACAGTAGTTGCTTTTCTAATGACATATAAAAGTATATGGCCAAGTCTAATAAAAGAGCCTGAGCCATATATAGAGCTGGGGATTCATGCAGGAGATATTCACATTTTTCGGAAAGGTATTGCATTTTACCAAGGTATATTGCTGTTTAAATAGCTCTGCATTTCTCAGACATTCCTCTTCCCTTTTGGTATGTGTGTATTGTGAAAAGTAACTTTTCAGTGCCTGTGTGGGCCCAAGTAGTTGGCACCTCTCTCTCATCTTTTCCCTGTTACTTCATCCTACCTCTGTGACATCCACCCACAAGGAATTCTAACACAGGTGTGTGTATGGCTTTGCAGCAATCCTGAAAAGACAGCACATTTAACCAAAAATTAACTTCTTCCTTGTGCAATTTTTAGCTGAATTGGTTTAGTCTTGTTCACTGTGACCTAAACAGGGGGGACAGATGTAGAATAGAAAGATAAGATCATTTTGCATCCCAGTAGCATAGGATTTCTTAATGATAAGTAAATACCTGGGCTTAAGTAGCTGATCCTTCTTTTAAGAATATTGAATTACAAGAATATATTATTGTCGTGCAGCATTAAATAATTTACAAATACTGGGCTAGAAGTTACAGCATGCAGGGGCTCCTTGAAGTGATGAGAAGAAATAAACTTCTAACCTTACTCAGTTATATTTGAAGAATATAGTTAATGTGAACTGTAGTTCATATTTTGTCTCCTGATAATCTTGATGTAAACTGCTGGAGCAACATTCATCAATTTATACAGATTCTTGTATTTCTGTACATTGACCTGTAGTGGTAGTGCCAAGTCTGTAATAAACTTGGGCACAACTTTGTCTTTACTAATAAATTTTACTATTAACTGCTTTGTGCACTGTTGTCGTTAGGGTTTTTTCACCTCATTTATTAAATGCTTTTTTTTTTTTTTTTTTTTTAAGGGAAGAAATTGGAAATTTTGGAAATTGTGGCCGGGGGGGACATAATGTAACCTGTGATATTTTATTTGGTACTTCGACCTAATAAGGCTGTTAACAGACATAACATTGATATATCTATATTGCATATGATGCTGACTTTCCTTCCATTGCTATTTTGGGTCCTTTCTTCTTAGCCTGAGGAAATGACCAGATTGAGAAGCCTGAACAGACAGCTCCAGATAAACGTTGACTGTACACTGAAAGAAGTTGACCTCCTTCAATCCAGAGGTATAGACTTCATTGTTTTTGCAAAACATAGTTTAGACATATTATGTGTTTAAATGTGGATACTGTTCCTGAACTCTTTTTTTAATAAAAATTGGATTTTATTGATATCAAGTTATTACTAAAAGTTGTCTTTTTCAGTTACAACAAAATAAAATTGACTTGCTAACATGGCAAAGTTAAAATATTTGTAAATGCTTACTTAAAAATAATTTTGTTAAGACTGTTTGATCTAAAATATAGTCCTTAGTAAAGGTTCTGTACTAGAATTTTTAATCTATCCACTGACAAAGGCTCTGACAAAGCAATACAGCCCAGAAGTACAGATTACAACCAAGTAGTTGGTAGATAAATATTTACTCGGATACTTAAGTCTTCTGTTCTTGTGGCACAGAAAATGACACACATATAATCAAGATAGACTGCAAATGTATAATCTTCCTTTTTTACCAACAATGTATTCTACAAAATGATTTGCATTTTCACATATTTCTAAAGCTCTCCAGAACATTGCAGTGAATTTCATTGAATTAAATATGGGTTTGGCTTGCTGAAAATTACTAGAATCAACACAAAACTGAAAGTATGTGGCAAGAAGATGCTCAAGAAAAAGCAAAATAGAATGTAATGATAAATATTATCTAAAATCTGAAAACTCCAGCTATTTGAGGCACTGTCATAAACATGTAAATTACCTTTGAATTATGCTTTCTTTTCTTCTGTTACTTTTCTGACAGGGAACTTTGATCCAAAAGCTACATGCAACTTCTATGACAACATAGAGCCTGGTCCTGTTGTGCCACCAAAGCCATGTAAAAAAGGTAGGTCAGCAAACGAGCATCAGATTACCTAATTTGCATTCAGAAAATTTATTTTTCTATTATTAATAAGAATTGAAAAACTCTATGATAACAAGAAACATTTTATTATTATATTTATATTTAAACCAAACCAGATCATTTTCATCTAACAATAGGAATTCTGGCTACAACTTTTTTTTCTATCAGGATGTTTGAAATGAATGTTCTATTAGTATGTTCTCTGTAAATGATGTTGTTCACTGTTAGAAAAAGAGTTAAAAGTACACAAACTCTTACATCTTGAGCTTTCTAATTACATTTTTTGAAAGAATTTTTCAGCCTCCTTCTAATGTATACTATTGAGATTCTATGATTTAAAGTTTGGGATCCCAAATATTTGGAATATTGCAAGCTGAATGGGTAACAGAAGCTTTAATTATATCTTAACTTGCCCAGTCATGCTTTAACTATTTTGTATGTGGAGTGTGAATTTGACTAAAGTTTTTTAGTGCAGCAAGAACCTCAGACATCTTAAGGACTAAGACAGAGTATATATTTCCTCACTTGTAATGATGTGTAGGTCTTTCAGAAACTATGGAAGATGCGTCTAAAGTGATATCAGTATCCCACCTTTACTATTTATTTTTCTTTTATTATTTTCTGTGCTATTTATAAAGTCGCTAGAATTCATATTCATCTTAAGACCCTTAAGCTATATGTGTGCTCTCTTCAGTGGATATTTAGTCAGTACAGCCTACAGTGATTCAATTCACTAACATAGACACCTAGTGGCTGCCAGCTCAGTAGCTTTCCAGACTCTACTACATTTGGGGTCATTTTGGAGCAGTCCTATTTTTTGCCTTGGGTATTTTTTTTTCTTCTAGTTTCTGAAGTCTGTTGAAATAATTGCTTTCAAATGCTAGTTTAGACAGGTTGTGTCTTTCTGCTGAAACAGCCACTGTGGGATGCTGTGCTCTGATGCAGAGAAGACAGTGGTCTTTTCTTTGTAAAATCTCGTGTGATAAGATTTATAATGTAGTGTGTCCTCTTACTGTAACTAGCATGTACTAAAGTTGTCCGTGGAAAAAATGTTCTGATACAGTAGTCATATACTCTGCTTGAGAATCCAAATATTGTAAATAAATTCTGGTTATTAGTAAATACTTTGTAACACATAAGGAAGTATTTTTTTTCTCTCTCTTCTGAAGCCAATATCTTTCTATCTGATTTTCTGAAAATTCTGGAAATTCATAGGGAAGAAAAAGAAGTCTAAGAACAGCCGTTCTTTCTACATAGCAATTAAAAAAAGTTGGATGTGTTTTCTGCACAAGTGGTAGTGTCTAGGGAAGGCAGTAGCATCCAGTGAACAGATGCAGTGGTATGAAGGCAAATGCATCTTCAATTCATGTTTAATCACAGTGCTCATGTAGTAGGTTTAAGGCGCTGCTGTTTAATGATGTTTCAAGAGAGTCTCCTAGTTAGACTAGTCTATTTGATTTATTATTTCAGAGCAATATATATTTGCAAGATAAAGATGATTTTATTGGCAATTAGAAAGACAGTAGCCTTGTGAGCATTTATATGACTCTTAAGAGTAGCTTCCAGGTTTTTTGATACACCAGAAAGCTATGCTGCTGTTCAGAGACCTCGACAGGCTGGAGAGTTGGGTGGAGAGGAACTTCATGAAGTTCGATGATGGCAAGTGCAGGGTTCTGCACCTCCAGAGAGATAACCCCATGCACCAGTAGAGGTTGGGGCTGGCCTGCTGGAAAGCAGCTCTGCAGAAAAGGACCTGGGAGTCCTTATGTACAACAAGTTGACCATGAGCCACCAATGTGCCCTTGTGGCCAAGAAGGCCAATGGTCTCCTGGGGTGCATTAGGAAGAGAGTTGCCAGCAGGTCAAGGGAGGTGATCCTGCCCCTTTACTCAGCCCTGGGGAGGCCACATGTGGAGTACTGTGTCCAGTTCTGGTCTCCCCTCTACAAGAGGGACATGGAGCTCCTGGAGAGAGTCCAGCATAGGGCTACAAAGATTATCAGAGGGCTGGAGCATCTGTCGTATGAGGACTGAGAGGAGATCTTATCCATGTATCCAGTATCTGAAGGGAGGGTGTCGAGGATGGGACCAGACTCTTCAGTGGTGCAGAGTGACAGAGTAAGAGGCTACAGGCAAAAACTGAAGCACAGGAAGTTCTGTCTGAACATGAAGAACTACTTTACTGTGAGAGTGACAGAGCACTGGACCAGGTCGCGCAGAGAGGTTGTGAAGTCTCCTTTTTTGGATATATTCAAAACCTTCTTAGACATGATCCTGTGTAACGTGCTTTAGGTGACCTTGCTTGAGGAGAGGGGTTGGACTAAATGATCAGCAGAGATCCCTTCTAGCCTCAACCCTTCTGTGATTCTGTTTTGTGTATAAGCCTTTTGGCAGTCAGCTTTAGGGGTGATATACTGTATCTTGATCTTGCCTTTTAACATGGAGTCTTCAGATTGAATTTTCCAAGAAAAAAAATAAGTTTCTTTAATATTAAACTATTGAAGGCAGGTATGAGCAAACAAGGGTATGTTCTGTGGCGCGAGCTGGTGAGTGAACGTGAATCCAAACATGTGCCTCCACTATTTGCTCACTTAGGATTCTGTTTAGTCTAGGCAAAGAACTACACTATGTGACTATGCAGCTTCTGGACTAGAGATGGCTTATATCTAAGGAAGGAAGTTATATTTTTGTTGCATACATCTTTGAAGACAAACCTCACTATTAGTTGCGATCTGTTAGATTTCTGAGGAGATAATAAATTCAAAGTACACACATTTTATTACAAATTACAGTCTTTTTACAGTGCAAGTTCTCTTTAAGTAAGCTGTATTTTACAGATATTTGTTTAGCAGGTAGATATCTTTACACATACCTAAAAGGTTAGGTACTAATATTGTTTGGAATCTTAAAACTTTGTAGGATGTCTTAAGTTCTTTCACATCTTAGAAATATTTCCAGTTTTAGTAAGTAGACTGAAGTCTTGAAGTGATGATAGCAGACATCAGAAAACCAAGTCTTTCCATGGGTTTATAGTTAGTACATGATTACGTACATACTGATTTTATGAATGAAAACAAACTTAGAATACTGATCCATCCCTCCTTCACTCTCCTAAAACTTTGAGGAAGTAAAAACAATCATCTTGTTTTTAAACAAGCCTACCATTTTATTGTATTCTCTTCTACCTGGATAAATACTAGAAAAAGATGTGGAGAACTGACATATGTCAAACTGTAGGAACTAATTTAGAAAAAGCCTTTCACTTCAGATAGTGAGATTTTTGAAATTTAAGATTTGGTAAAAGACTGATGTTCTTAAACCTAGAAATAGTCATTCCTTAGCAGAGTGGTACTGAAGTACTCGTGACAAATTTTTCATTATATTTTAAACTTATTAAGCCTTTAGCAGTATTAATGACCTAATAGTATTGACTGCGCTTAATTATGATGTTTTTAATCTAGCATGGTGAAGTGACTCCTACAGAACTGAAATACTTCAAAGTTTTCTCCTAAAGAATTTCTAAATATTTAGATTTTATAAACTATATTAATGTTACCTATGTAGAAAGGTTTCCAGATTAATTTTATTGTTGAATATTTAATGAGGTGACAGTCCAGTCAATCTTGCATATAATCTTTTTCTGTAAAATAAGAAAAATGTTTTTCTTTGACTTCTTTTAGAGCATCAGAACAACTCCAAACAGACTCCACGGACACAGCCAAGAGATGAAGACTTTGAAGGGGCTCCATGGAATTGTGAAAGCTGCACCTTTCTAAATCACCCAGCACTAAATCGCTGTGAGCAATGTGAAATGCCACGGTACACCTGAAAACAACAAAGGGGCTGCATTGGATTGAAAACAGGCTTTCAAGTCAACAGGTGTAAGAGAAGGAAATACGGGGAACCTTTCAGTCTCTCTGCCCAGCCTTTGCCAGTCAACAATCTTCATATTGCAAGGGGTGGGGGAAATGTGTTAAGATGTTTCTGCTTGTGCCACACTAAAAACAAATAAATTAAGGGTGAAATATTTTCTTATCCCATTGCAGTGAGCAAAGCAGAAAAGGATGCCTGCAAATGTAGAAGGATTAATTTCTGGAAGAATGTATACAAGATTGCAGATAACTACTGGTATCTAGTACTGTGGTTATAGATACTGCTTAGTGGCTCTAAAAAATTGTGGTTTGGGATTTTTTTTTTTTTTTTTTTTTTTATAATTATAGAACTCTTAGTAATGGTGTGAAATATTACCATTATCCAGAAAAAAATAAAATAAATAAAAAAAAAAAAAGAAGAAGAAGAAGAGCCAGAGTTGACTTTACCTGGCCACAGCTAGCTGGAAAACAAAGGCTCCCTGTGCTTCTAGATTGTAAGCTACTGAAAAAAGAAGACAGGTAAATGCAACCATAAATTTTTGCAATGTTTAGAAGACAAGGAGAAGGGTATTCATAATTGCTGCTTTTTTTCAGGGTAACTTTTATGTCTACAAAAAAATTTGCTGTTTGAAATAGTGACCTAAAGTGACTAAATGAGATACTGTATGAGTGTTAGAGTGTAACCAGAGGCGATTTTTACAATCCCTTTTGCTTGTACAGTGCTCACCTGGCTGTATCAACACTGGTAATAAACTAAGAATGAATTCTACTGTATTACAGATGAAAATACTGCTGCATGCTTTCATTAGGCCATTGTGTTTTAAAGCTAAAAGTATGCTTTTATATACAAAAATCTTCTAAGACTGTGCTCTGTAGCAGTACAGTGAACATATGCCAAATGCAGACTACTACTCCAAATTCAGTTTGAAAGACTTGAGCTCAGCCATGGTTATGTATGAGAAATGTTTGTACTCTGTTCTTTAGGCCTTTTCAGCTTCCAATTTGTGAAGAGTTCTTGATGTTTACAGCACAGAAGGTACTTTGTGCCCCAGTCTGAAGTTAGCTGAAAAATAATTAATCAATTAGCTCTTCAGTAAAGGTTTATTTGCACACTGTGAATAAACTGGCCTGTATAAAATAGCAGATAGCAGATCTTGAAAAATTATACGTTGCATTCAGGAAATATTTGCTGTAGATTGAAGAACACAAAAGTCTTGCAACTGAAAATCATACTGGTATTTTTACGCATATGATATACTGTATTATAAAGGTGATACTCAGTTTGAATGCTTCAGGTTGCTGTAATAAAGCACTCATTATTTGTGAAATCAAACTTGGGTTTGGGCAGCTGAATGATTATATTATAAAACTGTGTGACTGAGTAGGATGTTTTTGCGTACTGGTCAGCAGCTGATACAGTGCATTTGAATTTTTATGCTATAACTTTGTCCAGGTCCAGACACACAGCCAAGCACATCCACTGGATTATGGCAATTGACTTTGCAATTGTGAGGCAAAATATGCTAGCTAAACCTCACCAGACAAGACTTAAACATTTTAAATTGCTCTCAGCTCATGGCAGCCACATCCATATGGTCAATTACCACAATTCACTTGATGTGTGATAACAAATGAAGCTGTGTTAGAACAATCATGTGTCTGCATCCTTATTTAAAATCAAGCAGCATTTGTAAGGGGTGGATGAGGGAAAATATATCTTGACTGCATTGCCAGTTTGGTATCTTCTGTTCCTGCGGTTTATAAAAGTAACATAAAAAAAAAAGAAAAAAAAAAAAAGAGAGAGAGAGATCTTAAATAAGGTACTGATATTATATCTGGCATTTTTCAAAATGTTCTTGCACTAAGTAAGTTTTCACCATAACTTGAAGTAAGCTAATTGATTTCCAGGAGTGACTGAGCACCACTGAGGAGCAAAACAAAGTCAAAGGCATCAGAACTAGTTTTTCTTCCTTCCTAGTGATTTATAGTATTATATGAGGAGCTCATCATGTGTGCAAGGGAGAAAAAAAACACTGTCCAAATGAAGTTGGAAAAGGTAAACTTTGCTCATGTAAGAGGACAGTCTGACACAAATGAAATAACTAGGAAACAGATGAGCAGAAGCATATCTAGGATAAGCAATACCTTTGCTGTTATTAGCTGTATCATAAATACCTGATACAATACCAGTAACCTTATGGCTTTTCTATGGTGATGCCTTTGCTTTTGTATTAGTTCAGTTTTCTGTTCATTTGTATTTCTGTTGAATTTTTACCAGCTTTAGTTTTTGCTGAAATTACAAAATAATAGCAACTAAAATGACATGATATGAGAGTAGGTGAGTCGTGTCCATACAGTTGCATCATTTTCAGACAGGACAGATGCTGCTTTGGAAAAAATTGCATGCAGTCCAACAATTCTGTGAACTGTAACAATCATAAATGCATGGTTTCAGGTCTTATGGAGACCTGTTAGTCTTAGTTATAGCTTTCAGCAGTCAGAGGAAGACCAAAAAAGGACTGCCTGAGAGCAAGATACTTTTTGGAAGACTAAGTGAGTGCTATTAGGTTGCAAATGATTTCCCTCATACCAATAATTTTACTTAAGTTTTTTGATTACTCTTATTTGTTGCTTGTACAAAAAACCCCCACCCTTCTGTTGTATTCCTTTACTCGTAAATGCCCATGTTCAGACATTAATAGTAAAAACTTTACGTGGTGCTTGAATATCTTTAAGTTTGTTAGAATGCAAATTGTATTTTGAATATTGGATGATCCATTTTCCTTTTGAAAGCAGGTGACCCTTTCACACCCCGATTGAATTTTAGATTATACTAAAAAGGTTGGTTTGTGTAATATTTATTGAATGCATATAAAACCCTAATGTCAGCTGGCATATAAAATGCACTGTATTGTATAAAACATACGTGTGTGTGTGTGGATGAATGGTGGGATGATGATGCCATTGTGTTGAGTTAATGCACTACTTGTATTTTCTTTTTTTCTTTAATGACTGAGTTTTTCCTCAACCATGTTACTAAGTTGGTAGAGTTCATAATTGACTTGGACATTCAGATATTCAAAATGATTTCACTGTTAATTGAAATTAATTTTATAAAGCTTATTTTATATTTACTATGCTGTTAAGGTGAATTCCCTTTAATTATAGAATACTACTGTAGTTCTTTAGAAGTTTATTTAGAGTGGGCTGTGGAAAATGATTCAAAGTATAGTAAACCAAAAGAAATCCTGAACTTTGGATCTGCTTTTAATTTGATGTAATTATTAGTCTTGTTTGGGTGAGAAGGAAAGGGGTGGGAGGTCAAGCAAAAGGAAGTACTTTGTAAAATGTAGTCTTAGATCAGATTGAATTGTGTATCTGTGTGTCTGTGGTGTGTGTGTGTTTTCCCTTGAAAAATGGGAGGTGTGGTGAAAAAGTGTAATAATTCTTAAAAGAGCTGGTCTCAGTAATTTCTGATTATGATATGCTACTAAATCACGTTTAAAAAAAAAAGAAGTTATTTATCTGTCCCAGTGATGCATCTCTCATTTCAATTCCTACAACACTTTTACATTTGATATTGATTGTAAACCCCTCTTGAAACTGAAATAAGATACTTCAAGAGTTTAAATGGGGACAAACCAAAATGAAAACAATAAAGAGAATGTTTTTTAAAAAGAATGTGAGAATATTAAATATATTAAAAAAAAAGCTTGTCATCAGGATGATATTTTGTTTTAAAATTCAGTGGTATACCCTAGAATGTGAAAATGATTTTCTTGACAAGAAGTGGACAGTTGGACATAAACTAATTCATCAGCTTCTTTAGTACCACAGAACTTATGTGCTCTATACTACAGTGACTCTCCATCCCATTAAGAAAGAAGACATGCACAAATAACGTATCTCCTAGTCAGTACTGTCTTTATGTGCTGCTGCATCTGTTTTGTTTCAAAAGGTCAACATTATTTGAAGTTGGCCATGACTGAATTTTATCACATTTCTTCAGTTGGGCTTTTTTTTGCTGTTTATGTCCATAAATATTAATGCCAATATTTTTTCTTGTTTTTGAATAATGAGAAGTCAATGGAGTTAATGCAATATTATAATCTTGGATTTTCAGTACCTTTGAAACAGATTTTTAAAAACTATGTTCTTGAAATTTATTTATTTATGGTGGCACCAGTGTATCTAATCCATATTTCCTGCTGTGTGAAACCCTGTTAAATTTTTTCATTAAAACAAGAAGACACGATCTTGTTTAATCCTGTATATATGGTGTCTACATTCTAGATTTGTGTATGCTGTGAATGAACTTATTACTAAGAGATGAAATTGTACAAAGGCATTCAGAGGCTATGCATGCATGGTACTCCAGAAAGTGCATACTCCGAGTTGCAGATTCCTGCAAAAATAAATTAATAAAATAAGCAAACATCACATCCTGCATTTGTTCGTGTATGTAGTAAAGATTTTTTAATAGCCTTTGTTCTTTGATAATTGGATTGTTCCTAGGCTTCCACTTGAAGCTGTAATTAGAGCAAACTTGTTTCGGGTGTTTTTGGGGGGAGGTTTCCTTTGTACTAGTCAACATGATTCTCATTAGCCAATTAAAGACTATTGGACTGAGGTCTAAATGTTTTTCTCAGTGTGGACAGCATGGACGAGTAGAAGTTCCACTTAGATCACAAATACTCTGTGAGGCATCTGTTGAAGAAATGGAACATATAGTGTATGAAGCAGAGTTCATCATTTTTTTTTTTTTCCTATATTTGAATAGAAAGCTGTTACTAAATGAATAGCTTTATATGCTACAGTAGACGATTGCCTTTTTATTCTCGCTTGCAGACTTCCCCACTCATCCTAGGTAGTACGGAGTATTTGGATTTCAAAAGTACACCCTCTACTATAAACCCTAACAAAAAGGCACTGTTTGGGGAAAGGATAGAGAATTCAAAATGAATAAATTGGTATGCAGACAATTTTTTCCCATTAACCTTTTTTTTTTTTTTTTTTTTTTTTTTTTTTTTTTTTTTTTTCTTCCCTCTATGAAGATCTGAGGACGAGGATCTGGAATAACTGCAGAAAAATACATGACTTTTCATAAGAATTGCTTAGTTTTGACAAGACTTGGGGGGATTTGCCTTGATACGGTAAGTATTCCAGGAATTAAGTGTCAGTTCTTCTAGACTTTCAAGATGTATAGAGTTGGGTAAGTATTGTAGTTTCTTTAATTGCACTCTGGTTATAAATACACATTTAGGAAGAAGTATATTTAGATAACTAACTTCCTCTGATAGCTTAACTTGAAAATCCTTACCTATTAAATAGGTTAGCTGAAGTTTTGTAGAGACCATATAAAGTTCTTAGGGAAGGGGCAATGTTGAGGGTTTGTGATCGTGCCCTTTTCTAGTTTTGACAGCAAAAAACTGGGTCAGATCAGCAAAAGCCTCCCATAGGAGTAACACAGTACTTTATTTTACAAAATATTCTGTCTTTCTAGAAAACAGTCTAATTCTGAGGATGTGCTTCCTCTAATTTTCTTTCCAGTTAGTCAATTTGCTGATTTCACAAGTTCAGTTCTGCAGATTTTGCTAGGTTGATTTTATCATCTTTATTCCCAAGCCATGATGACCTTGCTGTAGTTAACAAATACTTCCTGGTTAGGCTTTCTTTCTTTTTTTTTTTTTTTTTTTTTTTTTAAAAAAAGTCGCTGCTTTAAACAAAAATCTCTGTGAAGAAAACATGCAAGAGGTTTTACCAGACTGATGGGAAGCTTCATTTTTTGGAAGTGTTTTAAGAAAAAGTTTTTTTTTTTGGAGGAGATGGAGTATTTTAGAAGAAAATATTTTGCTAGCTAAGCGAGGTTATGGAAAGTCTGAAAGACATACGTATTCCAAACTTAAATTGCTTATCAATATTTTGCATAACCGTTGGTTACCAATTGTTGACATTAGTTACAAAGACCAGAAGTAGCAGTGTGCCTGAAACTGCTGGTGGCTGACTTCTCAGTTGAACCAAGGTTTATGGCACCTTTGGAAGCATTTAAAATTATATCTCGTTATGTCATGTGCTAGGACACGCACCTGAATGTGACAATGAAGCATCGAAGCGTCATGGGTTGCAGCCCCTCACATCATGGGATAAGGCAGCAACATCTGGTTACCTGACATGACTTAGATATACGCTCACCAAATGACTATCACTTAATGGAGTGCTGTCACTTTAGCCACCTGGCATGTATTTACTGCCATGACAGGAAAGATCACTGGCCTTTCGGGAAAGAATGATAAGTGCTGGGACTGAGCACTTGCCCTGCCTCTGACCTTGAGAAAGCAGTTGGGAGCAGGCAATGAGTCTAAAGACGTTGTTTTTGTCGGCCACAGCTAGGGCTTCTCTTTGCTAAACCAAAATCATGACCAGATGAGTATTTTTAAAAGGTATGTTGGCCTCACTTATTCCATGGTTAATCAAATAAAGTGAGGAGATGTGCGTGTAAAACATCATGATCTTGTAATCCACATACTTTCATTGTTGTATTAAAACAGAACCATCAATCATTTTTTTTTAGGGGAGTAATAGAAGGATCTTATTTTCAACTGCAACAATATTAAACTTAATAAGAGTAATAGCATGTTTCCAGAAATGTGCCATCACGTTTTCGTAGTTCATTGGCTTCCATTTCTACTCCAAGATGTACTACTTTCCCCAAGTATTTGATGGTTCATTGACTGATCTTTCCTACTGGACAGGAAAATCTTACCAAATTTCCAGCTTCCAAGCCTGTACGCTTCTTGATGCAAACAGTCACCTTGTAAACATCATTTTCTTTCCAGCAACTCTTCTGTAAAAGAAGCGGACTCTTTGAAGTGAAACGATCTGAAGACATTAACTATAAACTTCTGGAGAATTTTAATCTACTAACTCTGTGTATATATGAGTGCCAAACAACTGTGTGCCCATAGAATTATCGTGAAAAGTGGTCTTCATTGCTGAAATGTTATTTTGAGAAGTTACTCCCTCAGGAATAATGGCTGATGGAATTTCTGTCCCAGTGCACATAGATTTGCTGTGCTGTGTTGTGTCTCATGTCCCCCCTGCTCTCCACACCTCCTGCCCCCTCAAGGCTTTCGGAAAAGGGAGAATGGGTTAGCTGTACCAATGTTTTTCTTGCTGGTTTGGAACAAATTTGGAGCAAAAGACAGAAGTCCTCTGCCCCCTTCTTTCCCCAGTGGGACTGAGATGCAAAAGCCTATCGTTTGAGATTCTTTATGGTAGTTTTTGGTTTTGTTGGTAGAGTGTTTTGTTTTTTATATAAGGAAGGAAGGAATACTTCTAATGAGAGATCCATTAACTATTCAATCTAAGTATTTTTAATATTTAGAATTGTGAAACAATAGTTAGTGTTCCTTCTCTTTGACTTTTTGATCTGTCTGGAGCAGTAACAATGCTGAGAATTCCTGTTGTCCCACCGATCACTACCCTCAGCAGACGGTCGTGTTGTGTCCTGGTACATTCTCGAAATGCACTCTTCCCTCCTGGGAATCCGATGGAATTGACCTCCGGTGCTGGTACTGTCTCCACCATTACGGGGGATATGATCCAGCTGAGATGAGGGTTAGAGAAAAGAGAACACTGGCTTTTAGGTGTAGTTTTGTTACGTTTTTTGTTTTGTTGTTTCTCTGATGCAACTTCCCAATAGGATGATTGTGCTATCAAACAGGTGACTACATTGGCAGTAGAGATTTTGAAAGATCATAGAATCATAAAATCAGTAAGGTTGGAAGGGACCTCTGGAGATCATCTAGTCCAACCTCCCTGCTCAGCAGGGTCACCTAGAGCATGTTAGACAGGGTTGGATCCAGGCGGGCCTTGAAGATCTCCAGAGAAGGAGACTCCACCACCTCTCTGGGCAACCTGGTCCAGTGCTCTGTTGCTCTCACGGTGAAGAAATTCCCCCTCGCGTTCAGGCGGAACTTCCTGTGCTTCAATTTCTGCCCATTGCCTCTTGTCCTGTCACATGGGACAATGCTGTATGCAAGAGGGTTGCATGGTCAGATGGTCAGATTCTGGATGCCTACACTGGGAAATTCTAGATCTGTCCTAGAATACGCCTGTATTTTGTCCTTCCTTCAGCATATTTCTTTTAACCCTGAGCCCAATGCATCAGCACTTTCTCTTTAGAAACCTGCTACTGTAGGATTTTGCTTATGTGCTTAGCAGAAGAAGCATTTAGGGTTGTATGGCATGACTGACTGTACAGGGAAACAGCTGCAGAAGTGAGGGCACCAAGGGTATTAAGTAGAAGGATCAAGTCAGGAGAAAGCTGCTGGTGAAATTCCTCAAGAAATGATCAGCAGCATATTCTTGGCTTAAAGCATTTCTGTGCTTGACCTTGCCTCAAAAGGGGTCTGTTGATGATGGCTTTCTGTCAATGCAGTGGAGCAGGATATCCATGTAGGTAACCATGAAGATGTACGTTTTTGTATTACCTAGTGTTTTTCTATTTCTAAGTTCTGTACTGAAAAGCTGAAATACTCATTATTCATTAAACGGGAGATGGTTAAGGAGAAGGATTTAGGATGGTTATTGATCTAGCTGGCTGGAAGCCCATTCATCTTAAAATATGATACTGCCATGAAAAGAGGATGATCTAGGGTATGTTTCAGTCATAGGAGGAGTTTCCAGGAGATGCAGAGCCTGTCATTGTGATAAAGTGATGATGAGTTATCATTTAGGATGCTTGTGTAGTTCTAGTAATCTGTTAACCAGAAAAGAGAAAAAAATAAACTGGAAGCAGTGCAGAGAATGGTGACACAATGAATGTACTAAAAGTAAGACAGCAAGGAGGGAGAATGAAGGAGTAAAAACTGGCCTTTCTATACCTTTCATATAGTTCTGTTTTCTGCGGAGAAGGTGTACTCAGTAGTGATACAGTGTGGATGCGTGTCTAAGCAGGCTTGCTTTCAACCTGGAGCTTTTTACATTGATTTCTGAATTACTTTGCAGATTTAATTTATAAGGTGCCAGTATTGCTCTACAGGTGCATTTTCTAGCTTTACACACTGCCACTCTCCTCAACTAGTAATTAAAAGGAATTTCTGGATAAGAGCCACCTGGCTTGCATCGTGCAGTCCTGACAGCAGGACATGGTGAACTCTTCACAAAACCTATTGGTTTAACAAAACCAGAATACCTGAGCCATAGAAAAATCCTGGGAAATGTGTTCATACAGTCCAGTATTTGAGGATATGCAGACGACTTATTTCTGGTGTTTCATGAATCCTTACACTGGGAAGCTAGGCACATATGGCTTAAGCAGAATGCTTTTGGCATGTGCAGCTGAAGACTCATAACTGGCAGAAGGTAGTAGATCTCTGCCTTGTGATTAATTCTAAGTTAATTGCCAGAGAATTGTTTTCTGCAGCTGTCCATTACAAAGAGGCTACCTGCTGTCACATCTTCGGCATGATATACAGCATATTGAACGACAGAATTCATCCTCACTCTGCTCTAACATCCTTTTGTATGCCCCACCTTGTAAAACACAACATAGTGGCATGAAATCATAGCTACTAAGTGTGTGAAATCAGCATTTAATCTCCTCCCAAATACACATACATACACACATATATACACACATACAATGACTTTACCTGGATATAGCAACTGATGCAGCAGAAGGCAAGCACAGTAGCACAGTTCAGTCTGTGCTCTAGGGTCACCATTAGCTCTCAGCTCACCTGGGTAGAACCAACTCATGGCCTGTTAGTTTTAATGAATTTGCCTGACTTATTCACAAAAACGCAAGAGAAAGTTGCAATCTCTAGTGACAATATTATGGGCAGTGATTAAGTCCACAAACTAAACCACTGTGATCTGAAACTAAAGGCTCCTCAGTTGCTTAAGGCAGCATGAGGCATTTGTTTGGCTGCTCTCCATTAATTTGAAAAGTGACTCCAGCAGCTTTTGTCTACTGGATGTATAGCTACACATCTCAAGCAATAACAAGAAAAAAGGTGGCAAAACTCAATTTTAATAAGTAAAACAGAGGAGGCATAGCAGCTGCTCTTACTGGATTTGCATCTTTTAACTGCCACACTTACCTGGAGCGGCATAGAGGATTCCCCCATTCCATGATGGCCCTTTTTGGGGCAGTGCATGGGGGTGGGGGTAACCTCAAAAAAAAAAAAAAAAAAAAAAAAAGTCAAAAAATAAAGATATAATCTATTCTTACAAGAAGTCTGGAAGCCAGAGTTGGCGCTGGATTGCAAAACTCTTACATAGTTCACCCTTGGCTCCCACAGAAATACTAAGGATTTCTTCAGCCTTGTGTATGCCTCTGACCTGTTTTTTTCTAGGAATAGGTTTCCTTGTAGGTTCCTGTAGAAAGTTTTCAACTTTTCAGAAATAAAATTATAATGCAAATTGGGAGATGCCATCATCCAGATGCTGTCAAAAATGTAAAAGTCTTGAGTATTTGCACACCCTATTTTTTAAGACAAGCATTATAAAAACCAGACTTTCTTTAGAAGAGTAAGCATGTCTCGGTAAGAGGCAGAAAAGAAACATTCTCTCCAATGCGGTATAATTAAAAACTATGCAAAGTTGTCCATTAAAAGCTGTACCTTTGATGTCAGTCTCCTGACCCTTTAGTAGGTCTGCATCCTGGTACCCAGCTGTGAGAGTCGTGCTCTGCAGACGTGCTTGCCCCAGGCCCGGGAGAGGAACTGCCTTAGAGTGATCTTAGTGCTGCTCTGGGGGCAGGAAGAAAAGCATTTGCTGGTGCATGGGTTTGTGCCGCTGGATACTGAAGCAAACGTGCAATAGCAAGCAGCAAAATGTTTACTAAAATGCTCTTTATTTAGGTGAAACACGGATGTCCACTTATTTATGATAAATCAAATTTCCATTCCTAAAAGAAAAACAGAATACTGTATAAAATGTGAACATCGGTTGATCACTAAATTAACACTGAGGAAATATTCAAATCCTAGGTAGTTTCAGAACATTAACTACTGAGAAAAAAAACTAAAAAAAAATCGACAAATATTGCTAATGCTGCTGCTAGAACAAGATGCTTTTAATAAAGATGATAACTTGTAATAGCTGCAACTGCAACTTTGTTTTTACTTGAATTTATCCATATTCTGAAGCTGCAAGGAAACCTGTACTTTTGGCCTTCACAGGCTTCAGTATAGAGTTTAAGTATATTAACATAATAAGATTCTCTGAGGAATTATTTTACAAGATACGTACCAATTCCAGTATTGCTTCTGTGTTATGCTTGACAGAGGTTGTCTATGTTTCAGTAAAATTCAGCTAAAGAGAACTGGTTCTAATCTACAGGATTTTTTCTTTTTTTCTTTATTTTTTTATTTTTTATTTTTTTAATTCTTACAAGGCAATTTCTGAACTCTCCCTCACTTACCATTGTGAAAACGAGGGCTGAAAACTTTACTGAGGACAGTCACTGTTTTAATGCTTATGGTTTTGGTTATTGCTTCTAATTTCTTTATGCCTTCTCTCCTGCTGCAAACAAAATTGAGAAATACCAGAAACTATTCATAGAGCTTTACTCAGGAAAAAAAGACTGATTTGAAACTACTTAACACTAATGGTATAAACAAAGATTTCCAAATCTGGAAGCAGAGGTAGATACTGAGAGGTAGGTAATCATACCCATCTTCTATGAATTGCTCGATGTTAGCAGATTTGCACATCATATCCAAATGAGTCTGACACGCTGATTATTTTTAGCAGAGAGTGGAAATTATTGGAAAGATAACTGAATAAAATGCATCTGTTTTGAAGCCTTTTCCATAATGCTTGAAACTTCAAAAAGGATAAAAATATGCAGCTTGTGCTTAAAAAAAATGAGGAGGGAGGAAAGAATACAAAAATACCAGAAGGAAATTTTCCATCCTGTTTAGCCCAAGTACAGCAATGTTTGTGGTGATGACTTTTTTTATTCTTCATTCATTCTTTGCTATTACGGTCATTTGTTTACGACCGTGTTCTCTGCTAATAAGTTGCAGTAAGTTGAGAAAATCGCGTATGCTTTTTTCCCATGACTTACGCCTGCTTTTCTGGTGACAGGGTCATAGTGTCACTCTGGTAAAGCTTGGTCCATGGAAATAGTCATCTGCACTTTAAAATTGAAAAAAAAAAAAATTTTCTAGGGTCATCTATTATAAAATAATTACTCTTCTCAGCTTTCTCTGGGCAGCTTTTTCAAATCAGGAAAAAATGTGGGTAATTTTTAAGCTACAGAATATCTGAAAACTGTCCTATCAGTTTCACTTATAAGAAAAATGGCTGATTGAAATCCAGATTTCAGGAAGGACAGATTGTTAAGAATTTTAAGATAATTAAAGCAAATCTATCCATTATTCTTGTGTAAACGTCTCTACTTTTATGCAGTCTCATTTGTGCCACTCCAGCAGCAATGAGTGATCCCTCACCAAAGCCTGGGCAATAGGTTGGAACACATCCACCCATCACAGCCTGCACTGGTCTCTTCTCAGGCTTTTGTGAGTCCTAAGAGTTTGATCGTTACACATTTTTTTAGTCTGATTGTTTTAACAATTTAATTGCTTTTATCTAATGTCAGCCTCGCCCTCCTTACTTCTTTCTAATCTTTCTTTTCGCTCTTCCTTTCCTCACTTTCTGCAGATCCATGGGATCTGCGCATGCACTGAAAGGCTCTGCTGAACTGTAATGAAGTTAAACACTTCCAAGCATAAATACCTGTGTGTGTGTGTGTGTGTGTGTGTGTGTGTGTGTATATATATGTATGTATGTACATATGTATGTATTTTCCATTCACAGACCTTTATCCCGATCAACTGGAGAGGGGAACGGGATGAGGCTGTTGGTGCTGTTAGTGCAAGTGCTGTGTTCTCTGTCTGGATCTGTGTGGCCAGCTGTATGTATACCTGTGTGTTGCACACATGTGTTTGCGTGTGTGCCTATGGGCACATATGCTCAGCCTCGGCACTGGCTGGGCATGGGGCTGCAGCTCGCCTCTGTCGAGCTACCAGATTTGGCAACTCCTAGCAGCTGGCATTTCAGGGCAAGAGAAATGTGTTTTGGAAGTTACTGTAGCTGAGGAGAGAATAGCATATAAAAACAGAAAACAGACATAATAATAACAACGGTGTAATAGCAGGACATTATGCTAAATATGGCTAAACTACTCAAGTGTATGCTGGTTGTGACATGAATCATCTATTCGGCAAGGAGGGAAATAAAAATATTTTCATGAGCTATAAAAATCATCAAGTGTGTGAAATTCCCACATGCTGTTGCCTGGTTTTAAAAATGAAAGCAATTTTATTATAACAATAAATGGGGAGTTTGTAGATGTTTTCCAATAGCTTTCAAAGCTGTTTCTTAAAACTCGAAGGGAGAGAGAACAACATTGCTGTTTTTCCACCTTATTCACAAATTCTACTGCCCTCAAGTTTGCTCTAATAAAGAAGCCACTTGGAAAGAAAATCTTTTATAACGACAAGTTAGGGACCTGTTCCTTATCTCAAGGAATAATGCCCTCATATGCCTCAGATTAGAGGAGATGTTTTCAATTAGATAGTCTGCATGAAAGGCTTGGAAGTTCAGCTTAATTTCTCTGTATGCAATTTCTGTTTCTCATGATGGAAAGTACTGTGTCCAGTAACACAGGAGGAGATTAGGTCAGCCAGATTAACTGATAAGTAACATATATACTCAATGTTTTTGGTCTACAAAACAGCCTTTCGTGTTTTAGACAATGCCAGTTGCTCTATAGTGAGATTAGGTGGGCGTTCCCTAAGTGACTTTAAGATCTAGGTGATCTTAATCTTCGATACCCTTTAGCATTTTCTTTCTTTCTTTTACCTTGTCCCACTGCCAGACTTGTCTGCAAAATACTTTTTGGGGGAATGGAGAATGAGAACTTGGAAGGACCTCTTAAGGTCCTTTCCAACATGAATCAGTCTGATTCTGTGAATATCTATATTCTCTGTCCTGAAAGATTATTACTGTCTCCTGGAGAAAATTATTTTCTTCCTGGAGAAAATTATTTTCTTCTTTGGATTTTTCTAGCTTCTGCAGATATTCTGATCTTAATCAAGTCTTGCCATTCTTCAACTGCGACATTTTTTCAGCTGCCTTTACCAATTCCAGAGCAGCAATCTCACTGGACTCCTGAAGGCCATGGGTCTGACACTGAGGACTTTCTATGTAACAGACATATGCACGTGTGCAATCTGGATAGGTTTGATACACGTATCAGATTAATTTTGGCAATAATTTCTTATGAGAAGAGGTTACTGTTCTGGCTGTTCAATTGGGAATCAAATTATAATACTATGTCTGACACCAAATCTTCTCATGACCTTGGTCAGTCTCAAACAAAGTGCAGAATATTACCATTAAAAACATCTGAATATCTGATAGTCCCTGTGTAATGACATGTAACCGACTTCTGCCTTTTTCCTCCGCCTGGCTAGAAGAGAATGTGTTAGAGCTCAGTTCTACAACCAGTTGCAAGTGTGTGGGTAGTGCTGCTGAAGACAAGAGAACCCTTTACATGCATTAGGCTTATAAGTGTGTTTTGGCAGATTAAAGTTTTAGTAACGATGGAGCATGTAGGAAGCCATAGCCAGCTGCTATTTTTATTTACAATGTTCAGCAATTCAGATCTGAGAGGCATCAGATGATGGTGAGCAACATCAGGAACAAAACTGTCTTGTAGAGTTAATTACATGAAATACTGAATTGAGCTGGTTGTGTTGCTGGAGGGCAGCATTTAAGAAAAAGGGATGAACAGTATTGTGTGCTAAATGTTTTTACGTATCTCTCTATTCAGTGCTAATGGGAAGGAAGTTTTCTCTACCTTAATTCACCTGTAATGTACTGTGTGACAACACAAAGTCTTCCCAACAGCAGCCTAGGCTGAAGCTCAGGAGAACTAGATTTGATTCTTCCCAAGACCTCAGAGTCTTTACGAGAGCCTTAGTAAATCAGCTTCTTGCATTACATCTCGCTTCTCTTGTAATTTGAGGATAGCATTTTACTTCATAGACAAAGCGTAAGGGTGAATGTTTCATGAACTGTTTGGAGGCAATATGGAGATTTATGGAAATATGGAGTAGATTCTACTTAGGATTTGGACAATACAGAAACATAACTTGCACATAGCAAACATTCTATTAGCAGGTTTAGATCACACAAAGATCTACTAGCAAGGCTGAAAAGTAAATAGCAAAAAAATTTTTAAATATCGTCTTATGTAAAATTAAAAAGAAACATGGTATATAATCTGACTTAATTTTTTTCCCTATAGCCCGTAAGTAGGAGTCAATCTACTGTAACAAGGTGCTACTCCACTAGAACGGTTCTATAATGCAGTTCAACAAGACAACCTGTTGGACTTTTAAAAGCTGACAAAGTTGAGAAAGGTTTAATATCAGGTGAAGAAGAAAGAAAAATAAGCCAACATGTCATCTTTTAAAAATAAAATATTTTCAGCATACGTACATCTAGAAGCATACAAAAATCAAAATCTTAACTGTTTACACTTAAAAAAGTGATTAGTACTAATATTATAGTACTAAAATTATAGTACTAATATATTGGGCTGATTAACACGTGAATTGTAAAAGTATATGAGAATTTAATATCACAGGTATGAAGCAAAAAAAAAAAAAAAAAAAAAAAAAAACAACACCCACTGTGGTAAGACAAGTGACAACTTCAAGCTGAGTTTCAAATTACTCTTGAAAGCCATCCAGACCATCCAGAGCAGCAACACATCCCAGGAAAACAAGGAACACCCTAAACATTTCATACAGATTCATTAAAATTCATTTCCTTTCACCTTTTTCCCAAGGCCTGGGAATAGAAAGGTGGAAGTCCAACCTGTGTAGTGAGCTCCGCAGACCAGGGGATGAAGCAGCAAAGGTGCTTCTAAAGTTGGGGGAAGTCTAGGCTTTTAGTAGAGCAATTTCTGGGCTGTCTAGTCTGCAGCCCGTCCCAGAAACCCAGTTTTTACTTTGACAGTGAAGAAATGATCTTTCCAGCCCTGTACAAGCAGAGGAAAAAGGCCAATATAAGGCTGCTCAGGCCTTTACGAGTGCCAGATAACGTGCACAGACCTCCCAGGGCACTAGTATAAATTAATTAGCCTCAATATTCATCACACTTTAAATATTTTTAGTTTTGCAGGGCTACTGAGTTCCCTTTAAAAGTACAGCTGTTGTGTTTAACTTTTTTACTTGATAGAGGTTATCCTTCTCCCCTGTTAAACACACACACATTTCAAAGAAGAGTGAGGACACTTGAGATAAAAGTGTCTTCCTCTCAGCCTCCCAACATTAGAGATACACAATATTGATAACGCACAACTGTTACCTAGCACAATAGCTAAAAATAGGTTTTCTTACCCACTAATTTGGGAGGCCTATCAAGATTTGCCAGCCTGAATTTCATTCAATTTTCAGTTTCTCTAGTTATACTCACTTGATTTCTTCTTGTATTAACAAACTTCACTTCCAAATCTAGTGAACATTGGCATATCTTTCTTGAAGTGGTTATACTGAAACATCTGCATCTCAGGAAGTACACAGAAATCCAGCTAAAGCCGGGATATTCCTTATTGCCATGGCAAGTTTTGTGATTTGTCCCTTATTGTCACAGTGGCAACGACACAAAACCATCTTCCCAAAGTCAGTGAAACGTGTTAGATGATAAGATCTACCTAAGGCGGTCCTCTAATCCTAACAGCTGAGAAAGACCTATCCTAAAAAAGATGTGTGCATTGCTTCTGGGAGAGGAAGGAAGGAGGGAAAGACAAGTGAGTTATTTGCCATAGCTCTGGGCTGCTGTGACTATGTCAAAGGTAGGCAAAAGCAAGCATATTTTGGCCTCTTCATCCTCTGCAATCCTAGATGCGGCTGTACAAGGGATTCATGCAACCCCAAAACACATGAATGGCTGCAAAGCTGCATTTTCGTCCCTCTGGTTTTCTCCCACAAAAGCCCACAGCAGGAGTGGAGGAAAAGAAAAAAACATGAAAGGTGGATAGAAACAGCAACTAGGTTTTGAGCTAACGTGCTCTTCAGCACATTATTTAGTTCTTCTCTCTGTTTTTGCTAGGTTCTCTCAATTAAATATGTCTGAATAAAAAGAACAAAGTTGTGAATCTATGCCACTGTGGGGGGAAAAAGAGCAAATGCCTGTAAACAGCATTGTTTCCTACCAGTTTGCTGCTGGAATATTAAATACTCCTGCACATGATATTTTTTTCCCGTGTTCAGTTCAGTGATTGATCTATTGAGAGATAGAAAAGGGGGGAAAATAAGGCTAGAAACAACTGTTTTTGGTTTTGGTATCTCTTCAAGAAAAAAGTATGCAGACTACATCCTTCCTCTCATTTTTAAGTGCATTTAAAAGTTTAAGTTCAATTAAAAGAAACATTGCTACAAGACCATTTTTCACTACTTCTCTGTTTACTCCAGATACATTGTACAATTGAGGCAGAAGAACAGAGGCTGTCAAAATGCAGTCTATTTTACCTTCTTTTTAAGCCACTTGGTTTCTGCAGAAAATGGGCACAGCTCATCCAGGTGCTACTGGTTTTCACGCTGTGTCTGTGTTGAGAGCTGTTCAGCACCTCCAAGTTCCCGATCGCCGATGTTAGCAACAGTGTGGATGGATCCTCACGTGATTTTTGTCTTGTGATATTTGAAAGAAATAGAACAAGAAATACCTGATTTCATTAAAATTCTTTAAGGATCACATAATATAAACTCATTATTCTACTAATAAACTCAGGACTTGTAAACATAAAAAATAGAGTTAGACAGTAGTTGAAGAACATCAGCAGATAATAAGCTGAAACTTTCCAGCTACCCAGCACAGAGTAAACTACCACCCAACAGAAGAAATATTTAGTGAGCTGTCACCTGCAGGCAGGAAATAAGCTTTTTAAGTCACATACATACATTTTATGGCTAAGACTAGAAATGGCAAACAAGCTCAGTTCACAGTAGGAACAGAGTGACCTTGTTTTCTTTGTTAATATATTGCAGCCTAGGGTCTCTGATTTTCCACTCTGAAAGTTCAGAAATACAAAGTCTATATCAGATTAAGACACCATGTACATATGCACTGTAAGAAGAGGTATAACCTAGATGAAGAGAGCATGAAGCACTACGCTGTCTTACTTGCCAGTTTAAGAACTTTTTGTAATTGCTGTGTTGGTGTTAAACTGGACTTAAGTGATTGTGCTTAGCAAAGAAGTACCTATGAAATGGAGTATGTGAGATATGGACACCAAGATGGATAATCCTACTTGTTTAATTTTCACTTTTCTCTAGTATCAGTTGTTTTGCTTGGTGTTTACCTGCCCTGTAGCATGGCAGATGGGTGTGTGTGTGTGTGTGTGTGTGTGTGTGTGTGTGTATAAATAGATAATCCTGTTTACTGATACCTTGCAGCTGGTACCAACTGATGTGTGTGCTTCTACGCACTGAATTCGTGTGTTAAAATAATAAGAAATACATCTTGCTGTTGAAAATATAAAGTCTAGTCAAATACGGTGTTATAGACAGATATTTCTTAGTCTAGTTTATTATATCTGACTAAATTTAGTATCCTCCATAGTTTTCTCTACTTTTGAATGAAACAAGTAATAAGAATGTTTAAGGACTATTTCTTTAAATTTCCTTTTAAAGTTGCTGAGCAGGTAAATTTTAAAGCTACATAAATTTTTGTATTGTGATTAATATCTTAAAAAATCTTACAAACTAAATATAAACATGAGACAACAGATGGATGAAAGATGTTTGCTGTAAAATATCCAGGCATTAGCACATAATTGTACAAGCAGAGTAACGCATTAGACTAACACGCATTAGACTTAGTTAGTTAGTTGGACTAATTTACCTATTTAATGCACAGAATGCTTATTTTAGACAAGCTGACATTAAGGCTGCCTTCTTTTGTTGTTTGTACACAATATATTGTGTTTCAGTTTAAAAGAAAAGAATTCCCCGTATCAACATATGTTTCTTTCGTTTTACCTTCATTTTCTAGTTACTCAGTCTGTGCCCAAGCATCCCAGTCCAGCATCCCCAGTGATCCCAGTGCAATAGCACTACCCCCCGTTTCCAGGCACATTGCCTTTTGTGTGAGGCTTTAAGCAGCATAAAGAGCAGGAGACAAGGCCCCAGATGGCACCTGCAGCTGTGGCCTGTTATTCAAAATGTCGTTCAAATAACAGGAAGATCGGAGGGTCTGAGCGACCGCTTGCTGGAAAAAATTTGTTCAGCTCATCATTTCGGTGCTGGAGGAGAAAGCATAAGGCACGCTTTGTTTTGGTGGTGAGAGCCACTGCAAACACCACCCCACGTAACCAACAACAGTCCCATATCCAGCTATTACAACAGGAGCATTTTGGAGGCGATGCTCCGATGCCAAAGGAGAACTCTCATACAAGTGACTTGTGGAAAAAGAAAACACGTTCCACTGTGACAAGTCCTGAACACGCCATCACATGCCACTGCACCCCTTTATACTTTGCTAGGTTTGAGTAATCCACAGTGAAGTTTGAAATGGCTGGAAAAATATGTAAAATCAGCATTAGGACTCCGTTCCTCTGCTGGAGGAGTGGAAGGGATGCTAACATGGCCCATGTTTCCTCTGCAGCGACGGCTTTTGCTATTCAGCGAGGAATTTCTTTTTTCCAGCCTGATGGAGCTGAAGGCAGCTTCCTCTGTTCTCTTCCTCGCTAGTGTCCCGGGACTAACAAGGAAGCCAGCGGGCAGTGCAGGCTGGACAACAGTATTTCTACAACAGCAGGAATAGAGGTGAGATCACTCTACCATAGCGGGCAGCAGGGCCCCTTCCAAGAGGTTTCTTTCTTTTCAGCCCTCCTGCTGCTTACTTTAAAATGGGAACAACTGGAAGCACATCAGGTTTTTTTTCTCCATTTGTGTTTAATGAATTCCTTTCCTTTCCATAAGAGAAGAGGCATTTGGGTTTATTCATTTACTGCAGGGCAAGGGGGACAGGGCGTGAGGGGTGTGACGCCCGTAATACCCTGGGTTACTAGGCAGAACCTGCAGCTTGACTGTTGTGTGTATTTTAATAGTTGTGTAAACATGAGTTTTGGAGCCTTATGAATAACCAAGAGGTCCTCAGTGAAACAAACAGCACAGAATAAAGTTTTTGAGCAAAGGTATGCCTGTTTGGTTTGGTTTACCACATCCTAAGTGCCGAAGTTCACTTCTTGGCTTCTTAGTTGTGACTATCAACTAATACCAGTTTTGTTCACTGATTTTCCATTGTCCACAATAAGCTCAAGAACTCAAGGCAAAAAGTTAAATGTCTTGGAAGGGGTTTACAAAAGGCCCGGAGAGTTGCTTGGTAGAATTTTCAAAGTCTTTTAAAGGAGTTAAAGATGTCCTGCGGGAATCGCAGCCCTCTCCTGCATCACCTGGATGACACCTTCATCTGGATGACCATCATTCTGAAGGTGTCTAAAGCCAACCAGCACATCTACAAGCGCCCACATATATGGTCCTACATCCTAAAAATACACACTGGTCTGGAAAGATAGGCAGAAGATGATATAAGTGTCTACAGCTGATATTGCATTGCTTACATAACAACTTAAAGACGAGGTAAAAGAGAATACAGTAAGTTCACTTCACACTTTCTAAAATGTTTTAACAGCAGACAGAGCCCCAACCAGCAGAGTCTAGGCAGTTCTGGCAGAGCTCTTGTCTTCTTCGCTTCAGCAAAACCCCAGATGGAAGAAGTCTAATGAGCCTCTAAAAGCAGAAGGCAACCTATGCCACAGCACTACCTAATGCTTTTCATTTATAAATCACTAGATAAAATGCATGCATCATCACAGTAAAAGAAATGAATGGAATGGAGAAGGATATCTTCACCTCCTCTCAATGGACTCATTCCTCATGTTTTTCTAACTATTTTTTTTTGTTGGGTTTCTTTTCTTTCCGAAGTATTCCCACCTAAGTCTACTCTATAGCCAAAATCAGGTGATTATTTATGCATATATACCACTCCAAATGCTTCAGTGAGAATGAATGCCCTGTCACCACTGCATGACTTTGAAAATTCTTCCTGCTGCAGACAGGCTGAGCTTTATGTTACGACATTCATTAGGAAATACGTCTCTAACCATACTTACACACAGGTGTGCTGCTTACCTAATGACTGCAAGAAAACCTGTCTGCAGATGCTGATGGATTTACTCTTTGACAATGCAACAGTCGTCTGAGGCCCCTGGCTCAAGCCAGAGCTTTCTTGATCCTCTTCTGAAGAGGCAGAGTGGTTCTGTCTCAGTCTCTGTCTCACATGAATAAAACAGATCTTGCTGATTAACTGAGCTGATCCACTGTCCAAGAGGTGTTTCAACTTCCAGCACTTTCCTCCTTTGGCAAGAGGAACCATTTGGGCCTCGTTTGCTGTAGGCTGCTGGATCAGCTGCAACAGGCAGCTCCAGAACCAAGGCTGTGACTAGCACCTGAAATGTCTTGATTAACATGTTGTACATGTTTTGAAAGCAACTTCATTAACTGCTATGTTGTTCGTTATGCCTTGCATGTTATTCTTTAATGACTCATTTCTTCTACACAAGTGTGTGGAGCTATGCTACCAGAGTTATCAGTGTGCTATGTGATCGGTTAGAGTACAAAGTTTTCTTTCCAGTGGGCAGAAATTCTCAGTATAAACAGTAGATAATATACTGTCAGCATAGCCTCCCACTCTGCTCTTGTGCACTTCTCTTCTTCCCAAAGGAAGATCTGTAAATCCCAAGTAGTTATCTGACTTTCTGTCTCCCTCATTCTTGGTTCCTTAACTTCATCAGCCGTATCTGCACATTTTTTTTTTCTTTTGGAGTATTACCTTCTTGTGCAGGTCTGCCTAATTGTGGAGAAACAAACATTTTGCCTTCTGGAAATTAAGCTCTCAGGCTTATGAAGTCTATAATGTTTTCATTCTCTGCATTTGAGAGTGTACTGGATATTACAGTATCTGTTGTGCTTCACTAATTCTGAGGAAGTTGCAAATATTAACTTGTAATATTGTAACTGACACTCAGTGGAATGTTTCCATTCCAAATCCTAACAAAAATAAATATAAAGGTGTTAAATTTCTGCAATATGGCATAATACATCTCAGTTGTGCCATTACATAAAATAAATTCAGAGACAGGTAATGGATCTAGTAGGCACAGAAGACGAGGAATCTAATGCTGATAACCTTGACTTTCTACTGATGCTCTGGTTAGTTTCACATAATCTTCATCAAGTTACATGTGCTGCAGCTTATATGCTAGGCAGACATACTGATAGCAACAGTCCTTTGCTGCTGTATAAAGGATATAGCTAGATTACCAAATATAAATGTATTTGGTTGCCCTCTCTAGAGGTCAACACTGAAACCTACTGAACTTGCTTAGAGGCATGACAAACTTTGATGTCTATCAAGAACTCGATTTTCCAAACTGAAGTTTGCTCAGGAACCAACAGAAATGGTAGTAGCAGAAATCCCTGGAAATTGCAGGGCGTATGTGCACACTATGTACTCTTATAAGGAAACACTTGGCTGGTCAAAAAGAGTTTGTGTGTCAGGCTGAAGCAGGTTACACACTTCTAATGGTGTGGGAAATACAGGGAGGGAGACCCCACTGTGCAAGAATGCAACCGGAATTTCATGTTTACCTGCAATATTCTATTTTGAATTAAGAAATGTACTGCCTGGGAGGTAGCAAGTACAGGAGGTGAAGCGTTTTGGTGAGTGTCAATTCATCAAAATAAAAACATTCCTGAGACACGATGTGATTTCAACAAAAGTCTGACAAAAAGCAAGCTTGTTTCTTTTAGAAAGGCCCGACTTCCTATCAGTTGTCCACTTTGTAACCTACTTGTCAAGTTTTAGGGAGAGAAACTTGAAGTCTGAACATCCCATTTCCAAGTTCAGGTGCATAGTCTGAAAGTCCTGGGAGTGGGATCGCAACAACTCCCTACCCTTAGTGGATTTCCAGGCATGGCTTTAGGGCACTCAGCCAGATCTTGAGGACTTTTTTCTTTTTAAATAAATACTCAATTTATTTTTACTTCCACTCCAAACAACAAAGCCAAATTTTGAAATGTTGAAGCTCTCTAAGGAGCTGGAATTTACTTTCTTCTGGCCAGCAGTACTTCTGAGTTTCTCAGTAATGCTCATATAACCAGCTGTCAAAAAAGTACAAGCAAAGGCTTTTTCCCCTTTCTCTCAGCTGGGCCTACCAGACTAATCACACAACTTCCTTAATTGTGAGTTGGAATAAGAAAATAGTTGCTTTTCTAACAAAAAAGAGAAGAAAAATCTGTTAAGGGGTTATACAGCTAGCCTCCAACAGATCAGAATAGCAGCTAATACATTCTCACAATATTTTCGACCAGCAGCAAAGTATTACTGTCCTCTCAGCTTCAAGGGGAGAACCACAGAGACAAGCACCAAATGTCCACAGTCAGGAAGCACACACGGCAGATCTGCAAACTGAACCCGTACTTCTTAACCTCAACCCCCGCTGGACAGCTGGCTGTGTCCCTGGCTTGGAGACCAGGGACACCACACAAGACAACGTCATTATTGTCTTAACCAGTCACATAAAGCAAAATTAAACTGATGATACTACATAATTTTTGTGGCTAGTGCAAGTTATTAGACACATGCTAATAGGAGAAATAATAGTAAACAAGTTATACTAGTGGTAAAATAAAGTCTATATCAGGCTTCTAGGTATTATTAGGAAAAGCTAGTTTATATTAGGAAAGCCAGTATTATAGGAATTAACTAATTTACAATTTACATATGCCAACTTATTGAAAAAAAAAGGATTCAAGGAAGGTAATTAAGGCCTTGGAAAATAAAGAAATCATCCTTTGTCACATCAAAGTTAGAAGCAGGCAAAAGATAGCCATTTTAATATTGTACCACGGCAAAAGAAAATAAAACTCACCATAGAGAGATATAATGCTTTAGCTAGTCCTTACCAGTTTTAACAAAACAAATAAATGGAAAATCTTAAAAAATACAGAAGAGGAATGTGAAAGGATGTTTGCATCAGTCTAGTCAAACCAAGTTATCCCTCCTATTGGATATACATGAATTCTACCAAAAGTACTTGTACAATTGCTTGGACTGAGCCTGTGTAAAGCAAGCTCAGCTAACATGTTATTTTATTACAGGTTACTGCACGATTTCATGCTCACAAGGTCACCCAGCTTTAGTAAAAAACAAGTAACTGTGTATGTTAATCCTCAACCCACTCTAGCTGGGTGTAGCTACTGCTAACAAGCAGTCTCCCTTGCCCCTGAATAGAGGGAGTTGGGGCTTTTGACACAGGTTGCCCTTGTCCAGGGTGGATCAAGTACCCTGTGAGTCTGTAGTAGGGAGAGGTCTATTTAAGAGCCAGGCCTGGAGTGCAGCTCCTAGAGGCAGCAGTTTGTGCAGGAGGAGTGCAGTTAGAGTGCAAGAGGACATCTTTCTTCTTCCAACGCCAGTAGCACCCACTCTTGCCAACATGGCTGTAACTCGCTGTAAAGTGTATTTGCCAGTAGCTGGGGAATTGCTGCATCAGCTGTGTCGGAAGCATCAACCCAGACAGAGTCTCTTGCAGCAGATGCTGCCCTACAGGTCTCAGGCTGCAGGGAGTGCTTGGAGCCTCTCCAGAAGGCCTGGACTGATGATCCGCCCTCCTGCAAGAGGTGTGCTATTGATGAGGATTTATGCTGTCAAGTCAAAGAGTTGTGGGAGGAAGTCAGTAGACTGTGAAATGTGTGAGAAAGTGAGCAGGAGATGGACAGGGCGTCCTCAGAGACCATGCTGCTCCCGGAGTCCCAATCCCCTGCAGCAGGGGAGTTGCTGGAGGACTCTGTGAAGAGTGAAATAGTTCAGCACAGCACTGTTGAAGAAGGCTGGAAGGCAGTTCCTTCTGGAACAGAGAAAAGAAAGGCCCCTAATCCTCCTGTAAACTTGGAGTTACAGTTGAAGAACACGTTTAGTGCACTCCAGGATGAGGAGAACCCAGACCTGGCCTCAAGGGAAGCAACTGGGCTGTCTGAGTGTGTGCCTTGCGTGACCACTCAGAAGAGATGATGAGTGGTTGTAGTGGGTGATTCCACGCTGAAGGGGACAGAGGTGCCTATCTGCCGACCTGACCCCTCCTCTGGAGAGGTTTGCTGCCTGTCAGGGGCAAGGACAGGAGATGTGGCTGAAAGGCTACCAAGGCTTGTCCGCTGATTAGACTACTGCCCTCTGCTGCTCTTTCATGTGGGTGCTAATGATACAGAGAGCAAACTGGAAACAATCAGGGAAGACTTCAAGGCCTTAGGCAGAGTGGTCAAGGGTCTGGGAGCCCAGGTGGTCTCCTCATCAGTCCTGCTGGTTAGGGGGAGGGATGGGAGGAGGAGGAGGAAGATTTTTCCAAATCAACAACTTGCTTCACCGCTGGTGTTGGCAACAGGGTTTTGGATTCTATGACCATGGAACATGGTTTGAAGACCAACAAGTTGTGGGGAGAGATGGGATTCACCTTACCAAGTGGGGCACATTTGCCTTTGCCAATAGGTTGGCCAGCCTAGTAAAGAGAGCTTTAAACTAGATGGGGGGTGGTGTCATAGAGACAGGGTAGACAACAAAACACAAGTTTGGTTGGGGAGCCTCCAATGGGTGCATGCAGCTGGGGATGTGCATTTGGGACATGGCTATGGGGGACCCCCATACAGCCTTCCTGGGAAACCTGCAGGAATGACCACCTCTCTGAAATGCCTGTACACCAATGCATGCAGCATGGGGAACAAACAGGAGGAGCTGGAGATCTGTGTGTGATCACAGGGCCATGATCTCATTGCAGTCACTGAGACATGGTGGGATAGCTCCCATAACTGGAATGCTATCATGGATGGCTCTGTGCTTTTTAGGAAAGACAGGCCAGGGAGACGAGGTGGTGGAGTTGCTCTTTATGTGAGAGAGCAACTGGAATGCATCGAGCTGTGCCTAGGGGTGGAGGAGGAGGAGGCAGCTGAGAGCTTATGGGTGAAGATCAAAGGGCAGGCCAACATGGGGGACACTGTTGTGGGTGTCTACTAGAGGCCACCTGATCAGGAAGAGAAAGTTGATGAGGCCTTCTATAGAAAGCTGGAGGTAGCCCCATGCTCACAGGCCCTGGTTCTCATGGGGGACTTCAACCACCCTGACATCTGCTGGAAGGACTACACAGCAAGGCACAAACAGTCCAGGAGGCTCCTGCATTGATGATAACTTCTTGTCACAGATGGTGGAGGAGCCTACAAGGAAGGGTGTCCTGCTGGACCTTGTCCTTAACAACAGAGAAGGACTGGTTAAAGATGTGAAGGTTGTGGGCAGCCTTGGCTGCAGTGACCATGAGATGGTGGAGTTCAGGATCCTGCAGGAAAAAAGCAAGGCAACAGGCAGGATTGCAACCCTGGACTTCAGGAGAGTGGACTTTGGGCTCTTCAGAGACCTACTTGGTGGATTCTCATGGGTTAAGGTCCTAGAAGGAAGGGGGGGGGTCCAGGAGAGCTGGCTAATATTCAAGCATCACTTCCTCCAAGCTCAAGAGCGGTGCATCCCTGTGAGTAAGAAGTGCAGCAAAAGGGGCAGGAGACCTGCATGGGTGAACAAGGAGCTCCTGGCCAAATTCAGACAGAAGAAGAAACTCCACAGAATGTGGAAGAGGGGACAGGCTGCTTGGGAGAATTACAGGAATGCAGCCAGAGTATGTAGAGATGCTGCAAGGAAGGCTAAGGCCCATCTGGAATTGAGTCTGGCAAGGGATGTCAAGGACAACAGGAAGGGCTTCTTCAAATACATTAGTAGCAAGAGGAGGACTAGGGAAAATGTGGGCCCGCTACTGAATGGTGCAGGGGCCCTGGTGACAAGGGATACAGAGGAGGCAGAATTACTGAATGCCTCCTTTGCTTCAGTCTTCACTGCTAAAGGCAGCCCCCAGGAATCCTGCAGCCTGGATGACAGGGAGAAAGTTTGGAGAAGGGACTCCTTTGGTTGAGGAGGATAGGATTAGAGACCTTCTAGGCAGGCCAGACATCCACAAATCCATGGGCGCAGATGGGATGCACCCATGGGTACAGAGGGAGCTGGTGGATGTTGTTGCCAAGCCACTCTCCATCATCTTTGAAAGGTCCTGGAGAACTGGAGAGGTGCCTGAGGACTGGAAGAAAGCCAGTGTCACTCCAGTCTTCAAGAAGGGCGAGAAGGAGGACCCAGGCAACTATAGCCAGTCAGCCTCACCTCCATCCCTGGAAAGGTGATGGAACAGCTCCTTCCGGATGTCATCTCCAGACATATGGAGGAAAAGAAGGTGATCAGGAGTAGCCAGCATGGATTCACCCAGGGGAAATCCTGCTTGACCAACCTGATAGCCTTCTCTGATGGCATGACTGACTGGGTAGATGAGGGCAGAGCAGTGGACATTGTGTCCCTTGACTTCAGCAAGGCTTTTGACACTGTCTCCCATAACAGCCTGCTAGTTAAGCTCAGGAAGTGTGGGTTAGATGAGTGGACAGTGAGGTGGATTCAGAACTGGCTGAAAGGCAGAGCTCAGAGGGTCGTCATCAGTGGCGTGGAGTCTAGTTGGAGGCCTGTGGCTAGTGGCATCCCCCAGGGCTCAGTACTGGGTCCCATCCTGTTCATCAATGACCTGGATGAGGGGACAGAGTGCCTCCTCAGCAAGTTTGCTGATGATACCAAGTTGGGAGAAGTGGCTGACACACCTGAGGGCTGTGCTGCCATTCAGAGAGACCTGAACAGGCTGGAGAGTTGGGCAGAGAGGAACTTCATGAGGTTCAACAAGGGCAAGTGCAGAGTCCTGCACCTAGGGAAAAATAACCCTAGGCACCGGTACAAGCTGGGGGCTGACCTTCTGGAGAGCAACTCTGCAGAGAAGGACCCGGGACTGCTGGTGGATGACAGGTTGTCCATGGGCCACCAATGTGCCCTTGTGGCCAAGAAAGCCAATGGTATCCCGGGGTGCATCAGGAAGAGTGTTGCCAGCAGGTGGAGGGAGGTGATCCTGCCCCTCTACTCAGCCCTGGTGAGGCTTCATCTCGAGTCCAGTTCTGGGCTTCCCTCTACAAGAGAGACACGGAGCTACTGGTGAGAATCCAGCGTAGGGCTACAAAGATGATCAGAGGGCTGGAGCACCTGCCCTATGAGGAACGGCTGCGAGAGCTGGGCCTCTTCAGCCTGGGGAAGAGAAGACTGAGGGGGGATCTTATCAATGTGTACAAGTACCTGAAGGGAGGGTGTCAACGGGACGGGGACAAACTCTTTTCAGTTGTCCCATGTGACAGGACAAGAGGCAATGGGCAGAAATTGAAGCACAGGAAGTTCCGCCTGACCGTGAGGGGGAATTTCTTCCCTGTGAGAGTGACGGAGCACTGGAACAGGTTGCCCAGAGAGGTTGTGGAGTCTCCTTCTCTGGAGATCTTCAAGGCCTGCCTGGATGCAACCCTGTCTACCATGCTGTAGGTGACCCTGCTGAGCAGGGGAATTGGACTAGATGATCTCCAGAGGTCCCTTCCAACCTTATTGATTCTATGATTCTCTGTTATAATTTGCTTTAGGACTTATTAAAGAAAGTTTTTCCAAGAATTACTAGCTTTGGTCCCCTGCGTTTATCAGTATATCCCAAATCCAGCAAAGTCCTTTTCCCTCATGTTCATGTTAGAGCTGTCTTTGTCTGCTGTCTTTGGCCACCTCATTCTAGACATAAGGTCCCTCCGTGCCTAGACTGCTGCAGGGGCTTTACCTTGACTATCAAGTCAGTCACGACAGTTTTCACACTGAAAAATACCTTCTGACACAAAATTGATTTCAGTAAGAAGATTCAGAAAACACTACAAGGAGAAAGTTTTAAAAGTCAGCCAGAGAGGAGAAAGAGCTGCTCTCCCTCCAAATCCCGTTTGCCACAGGCATGCCATCTGCGAGACTACCCTGAACTGGGACTTCTGGGAAAATAAACAACAACCTAATATTGTCTATTTCTGAAACAATGAGTTCTAGATCATGGCTTTATAACTAAAATGAGTTTCACATATTATAGCCTATTTATAACCTCTAATTTTTCCACTTCTATTTAAAAGCAAAACAATAGTTAGAGGGTAATCATAGAATGATAAGGTTGGAAGGGACCTCTGGAGATACCTAGTTCAACCCTACTTACAATAAGATCTGTATTGAAAAAATACTAAACTCAAATCCAAAATTAAGTCTTGTGCCTAAAAAGCCATCAGAAAGACTAGCTCCAGAACATGTCACTGTACTCAGATCATTCCTAAGTGCAAGGACCTGGAGTAAGTTAGTATCAGCCTGGGTTCAGCAAAGGACCTAAACCTATATCTACAAGAGTAGGTCTACTGCAGTAGAAGGTAGAACTTCAGCTTCTTCAGACATACCCAAACAGCTTTAAACCAGCTAGCTGGAATACTAGTCACTGTTTTTTTGTAATTACTGAATTGCTTACAGCAATAAGGATGTAATTTTGGGTTGTTTAATATACTCAGGAAGTTGGAGATGTACTTTGGCAGATATCCGGTGCTGTACCTTGTGCTCCCGTTGTCACTCAACTCCTAAGCTGGCTTGAATAAGCCTGCATGTGCAGCAAATGTTCTGACAACAGGGTACATATACTTTATGAGAACAGGCTATGGGTGTTCCCTTCAGTCATTTTAGTAACCCTATGAAAATTATAGTTAGGCAAGGCACCCTTGAATTGAGATGAGCTGGCATCTGACTACATTTTAAATTAAACTTGTATAGTTCACATAGAACACAACCATCCAACCACAGACCTCAGAGAAAATATTTCGGTTCCTCTTTATCTGTGGGTTCAGCCCTGAAAAGTGCAGGAGTTTTTCACCTTCCCAGTGATTCTGATGTCAGCTAGGAAACTCAGCACCCTGTGCAGCTTGGCTGCCTGATTTAAGATAATCCACTGAAAAAGCAGGGCTGGGCAGCATCCTTTAACAGGGCAATGGAGCTGGTCTTCAAATCTTTTTTCACTTCTCTTTTCTCATCCTATTTTTAGTGTGATCGGATGGTATCTAAAGTTATAACATTAATGTAACTCTCTAATTTAGTAAAACAGTGTAGGTGATTAGCATAATATAATTAAAACATTTACTGAAAAATACTTGTTACTGATTTGGATGTATGAAAAATCTTAATATACCTTAGAGGAATACTTATCAGAGTGCAATAACAGCTGTTCAACATAAGCTCAATGTTCATTTTTAGAAACACATGTAAACTATAGTATATAAGGAGATTTCACTGTAGAGTAAGAGCTGGAACATATAGTTTTCTGTTGAGAACCTAATTTTCATTTTGCTTTAACATAGGATAAATGAACTCTAACATTAGCACAGCTTCTTAATTCCAGTACTAAAACATCTTTGCAATAATGAAAGCTCAGTGAAGAGTATTAAAGGAAAAAATCTGTCTAGAGTTCATGTACAACACTCTCCTTCCACTAGGGAAAGCATTTTCGTGCCCAGATCTACAGATTTAAATAGAACCTTTTCAATCTATTCTTTCTCTGTTTCACCAATTCAGATCATAAACTTTTTGAAAAAGTTGCGGTATGTGCAAGTCCTACTACAATGGAGTGAGAATCCTCTCTTCAAAAAAAAAAAAAAAAAAAAAAAAACTCAGGAAAAGCTGAGAGAGCTGGGACTGTTTAGCCTGGAGAAGAGAAGGCTCAGGCAGATCTTATCTGTGTATATAAGCATCTGAAGGGAGGGTGTAAAGAGGATGAGCCCAGACTCTCCAGCAGCAGGACAAGAGGCGATGGGCACAAAGTGAAAAACTTTTTTTCCTATAAAGAAGGCAAAGAAAGTGTAAGTTTCTCTTCTAACATTTCAGGTAATGGGAAAGAAATTAACTTCAAATACAATAATCCTTAAGTATGTACAGTAGTCTATTTAAAGAAAAATCAGTTACACAAAATCAAGAGACAATAAGATTTTGTAGACCCAACAGACCTCCTAAGAGCTGTCTTCTTTCAGCAAGTCCTAAGAGCAAGTCCAGCAAGAGAGAAGAGAAATAAATGTGCTACCAACCCCAAGCACTCAAACGCTGTATGATTTGAAAAATACAATTATTATTGTCTTCTGAGTCTTGAGCCTGAGAGAGGGAAAAGATTAAAAAGGTGAAAACGAGGAGATTTAGGAAAAAAAAAAATTAAAAAAAGCGTCTAACCATACCTGTGCATAATAATTTTAATCCAGAAGTACTGAATCTAATCTAAGTACTGTGAGTCGGCAATGGTGGCAGTCCCGTTAGGCAGACGAGTAATCCCTGTGGAGGGAGGGAGCAGAGAAGCAAGACGCTGCTGGTGGAAAGCAAACTGGGGTCCTGTGGGAAGCACCTTCACTTGGAAGAGGGGGGCAAATCCTGCATGTTGTCTATGTGCCTCGGCGCACCTGCCTCCGTTTGGAAAACATGCAGTCCTTGGGACAACAATGAAACTCCCCGACTACCCTCCACCGTTAAATGATTGGGAACAATGGGGAGGCTGGTGGTGGTGAAGGTGCCCTCTGCCATGGTGGGTAACCTCCTGACAAAGAACTTTACCTTCCACTTCACAGCCTGGAGCCCGTGAATCATTGCTGTGTGATTTAAGCCCTTCTTGGCTAGAGACGTCAGTAGTTAAATTTAACTTACTGTAACTCTTTCATTGACTGAAAGAGTGCCACCAGGGCTGCTGCTAACTCCTCAGCGAGGAGCAGCAGGTCCCATCCTGTCGGAGGGCTAGGAGGCAACTAGGAGGAAAGTGTATGCATCGGGTGAGAGAGGCTCATCTTTAGGAAGGTAACGCCGGACCTCGGCATCCCGGGAGGAGGAGAAGCAGCAGGCTGGCAATCCCTCTGGTCAGCAGAGCGTTCTCAGCTTTGGCGGATGTGCTTTCAGCAACGATCCTTTGGCTCCTTCTGCAGCTAATCCTGCAAACTCCCATCTTCATGTCCCAGGCTGCCCAGAAATCCCTCTTTGTCCGACGCCTTCTCGCTCCTGGGGGAAGCAGCTACAACGACTGTCGGAGAAGGCAGGTAGAGCATTTTTCCCCACTCATTTCTCATAAACCAATAGGCTTTAGCTCTTTCTTTAGCTGCAAAGTCACACGAGAAAGGAGTAGGGAGAAAGGCTACAGACCCCAAAATGTACTGGTTTCTGTTTGTCCTTCCTGCTTCCTCCGACAACAGAACAGCAGAGGGAAGTTGTAGGAACAATCTGAAAAAGAAGGGGGAAAAAATCCTCTTGAATCTGTCTTTGGGTTGGTTCTTGAGACTGGATAAAAAGCCACCCATGGTGCCTGCCCTGGTGGCCCCCATCTGCACCCCTGTCTGACCCACATGATCTTGCGTGCCTGCGCAGTAGCCCTTTGGGCCCACAGAAGTCACCACTTGGAGCTGCGGTTTAGTATCACATAAGGTCTTTGACATTTTTTCACTTTTTTTTTTAGCAGCTGGGAAAAGAGGACAGGTACTACGCTATGTAACGGAAATCCCCAAATCTTCGTCTTGAGATAAGTAGGATTTAATCGATAACCTTATTCTCAGTAGCCCATCTGAGCATCTAGGTGATTAGTCACTGGTATATTTGGCAGTTTAGGAGATTGTGGGATAGGATTTTCAACTTCCTACAGAAAGATTAATTTTCAAAAAAAAAAAAAAAAAAACATATTTCATGAATATTTTAGTAACGGGGGAAATCCCTTGGTAATATGATGAACTATTCCATATCAGAGCTATTTGCATTAAGGTAGGTTTTTTGCCTAGCAATAGATGGTGCCAATCATCTTGTGCATTCAACAAAATATTAAAGAGGGGTTATTAAACTAAATATATTAGAGAGGGAGCCTCTTCTCTTCCCCTTCCTCTGGCATGGATGTAAAGGATCCAAATGCAGGACTATTGCTGTGACCCTGTAAGCATGAGAAGAGCTGTCACTGGGGTGGGCTGTGCCCACAGCACCCTTGTCCCCTGCCTGCAGGCTAACCGAGTTATACGCTTAATAATGATAAGGCAACTCCTTGCTTAGGTGACAGAGCATGTGCTTCACGTGGCTGCTGTCACATTATCTAAAGTGGTGCAGGCAGTGCTTAAACTTCTCAAGAGTTATCACAAATATTTAAACTAGAAAAAATCTGTCAAAGTCTGAGAGCACTTGCAGAAAAGGAAAACTTTTGTGAGATTTTAGTGAGCTTGGACACCACCACTTCTCCTAATGTTTCATACTGCTAGTCTGCCCTAACAATCTTCTTATTTTATTTTTTTTTTTATTTTTTATTTTTTGCTAATGTTAGTTTTGACAGCCTTGATATCATAGAACGAGGTCAACACACAGCCCACCTTTTCCTGCAGCTGTAATTTTAATGGCATATTGAGGAGAGAATAGGGAATTCCCGGAGTTTAATGTGAAAAGACCTACAATCTTTTGCAAAGCCAAGTTCTATGTATGGAAAAGGGAAGGAATGTTGTAAAAGATGTAACGCTTTTTGATATACAAGATACAGCTCCATTCGTGGAGCAGTCATGGAGAAGGGAGGGTTCCTGATTTTCGGAGGGTTTTTCTCTCCCTTGTTTTTGATCAAGTGGCTCATACAGTGGAAGGACACATACTCTAAAGGAGAACAGTTGCTGAACATTAGTCAGCAATGTCCTGCTTGGTGAAATGTAGAAGGCCTTCTTAGGAAGTCCAGTTGTGTTTTGCCAGAAAGCTATAATTTGGAGTCTGTTACAGTAGAACAAGGGAAATGAAGCTGTAGCTCTGAAAAAGACACAGAAGGGAGGGAAGAGAATATGTTCCTGGAAAGTGGAGTGATGAAAGCATTACCCCTACTTTTAAGCTGTTAATGATACCCAGCTGCTTTTCACTGCTGAGACCATTACTTGCCTATCCCCTGAAAGTTAAGTTAAGGCATTTTATTGATCAGGGAAGAGTCTGAAGGGATTAACATCCACTCTTGTGCGGAGTGTTTTCTGCACAGCGTTTTTATTTGTCTCATTCCTGCTCCATCAGTAAAGCAGCAGAGAAAGCCACATTGAAGAGCATTATATAACTAATGCAATTTAAGCACTAGCATTTTCCAATAAAATCCTTTCAACAAGGTTTATTTATAAGACTTGGAGGACTCGTTTTCCATACTGAAATAAATTGTAATTAAAACTTTTGTAGTCTTTTAAGTCAACTTACTTTACACATTTACTTGCTAAATTTGATAAATATGTAAAATTAGTACTCTGGATTTTCAGATTTTTTTTTTTTTTTTTTTTGAAGAATCTTAACAGATTTTTAACTGCCATAGGGACAAAGATGACATGATGTGAATGGCTGACTGAGACCTGTGCTTGACTGTCATTCTGGTTAAAGATTTGTTCTTTGGCCAACCTACTAATATCCATCTAGATTGTCTTCCTTGAGAGTGAAAGCCTTGGACAAAAGCATCCCGGGCTTCTTGTGTGACCCTGAGTCACACAGTACTTAGGCCTATTAGTAGCCTGGTGCCTTACTGTTTTTGAAAGTCCAGATTTAATCCTTTTTGCAGCTCACTCCTCATTCAAGTAAAAGGCTTGCAAACTCTGCCAGCCCACAGGGATACTATGAAGACAGATACCTGAAAGGTAGTAAAGCCGAGCAGTGCGTGGCATCAAAGTAAGAGATGGCAAGGAGCAGTTTATGCCACTTCCTGCCAGCTGTTTCTGACAATATCAAGTATACTTCTGCCCTTCTGGGCAAAGTAACATTTTTACTGATGCCAAAAGGTAGGGGCAGTCATACACCATTGTCTTTGCTGGTGCACTAAAGCCACATTGTTTCAGCTAATGGCTTTGATTTTTAGGGGAAGAAAGGTAAAACTGCATCGTTAAATGCAACAGGCGAGGTGAGAATCTCTGCACTGCCGTGCAGGGGGAGGGAGTTACTGGTGTTGGTGGGTGGCTTAGCGAGCTATCGCACCGGGCGAGCACAACCTGGCCGCCCAGGGCTGGCCCTGTTCCGGTGCTCGGCTCCTAGAGGGCTTCCAGACACAGTCACAGAGGTGGCAGAACGAAGCCCCAGAGGCTTAATGGTTTTGATGGGTTAAGAACTAGGCTTAAATCTACATACTACTGCAGGCAGAGCTAACAGGATGATTATATCTGTAATTAGCCATGGTTATGGTACTCTGCCTTTTTCATCTTTAGTAGGATCCCCAACACAATACTTTTAAGAAAGAAATGCAACAGAATAATGAATGATTGCCTGACACTTACTACACTATTAGAGTCTAGCTCACGTATTAAGAAATGCTTAGTTGTATTTAAGCCTTATTTTGAAATTGATGGAGTCATTTAAGTGCAGAGGGTGGGCACAAAACAAAACAGCCAGTGAACAACGAGAAGAGAAGTAAAAGAAAGAAGATTCAGTGGGACCCAGAACGTCCGATCATTAGATGACTGATTCCACTGCAGATCGCTGACGGAGGTCGAGTCTCCTAGTTGACTGTCTACCCACCTGCAGACAAAACTCTTTTGGTGTTTAACAGACAAGTAGCTACATGAGGACAAAGTGTAATCTCAGTGGACACCCTAGTGTCAAAAGATGGCCCAGGCTGCTGCACCAAACTTGAGACTGGTGCAACAAGACTGCACTTGCTTATGTGGTACACGAGGGAATACGGCCGAGTCTGCTGCCTATGCACAGCTTGTTTTGTGAAAACATGAAGAGTTCCACTTTGTCATATTGTCAAACGAGCACCTTTATAAAGGAATTTAGCTTTCGTGAAAAATTAATACAATCAAGAAGAAGTGTCTTGTTTTTAATTATAAACAGCCAGTATTTTAAAGCAAAAGTAAAATGTGATTAAGAAAGCTAAAACAATTCTTTGCTCCTTTGTTCATAAAATATAATTTAGGCTTTAAACTTCCAATCAATCAAAGTTCCAGACTAAAATCAGAACTTAACATAATCATATAGAAGTATTTAATGTTGCAGTTGTTTACAAACTACACATTTACAATTTTCTCTAATGTCATTTGTGACATTTACTTAATGCTTATTTAGGCAACCCTAGAAAATGATGAAAATGTCAAACAAGCAAAATAAATGTATGTTTGCTGAAAATGAACATAATAAACATCACATCTGTTCAAATGGCTTTTGAGTACCAAACATGCCTTCCTTAAATCAAGGAGTCTCACATACTGGACCAGCAGTGCCTAGGTATTCAGCTGATCAAATAGGAGCTTGATTTTTACAATAAGAACTACATTTCCTTAACATCTAGCAAAATGACAGTGGTGATAAATCTATTTTGTGGTTCTTTGGAAAATTTCAATCACATGTGATGCTAGTAAAGATCAGTCTAAGGAACTAAGGAGACTGGAAGAATCAAAAAGGAAATTGGAAAAAGTCAATTGATCACACCAGTGCACGTGTTCAGATAATGTGATACCATTGCCTGAAGGTTTTTTTAACTGTTAAAATTAATTCTTTTAGCATATTCTTTAAAAGTTTATCTTCACTGAAGAAAGAGTATTTTTGCTATATTCTACTCTGTTTAAATTAGAAGCATTATGTGACAAGGCCTGAACAGTGATCCATTAAATTCGCGGGGAAAATGGTTGGGCTTAATTCAAGCCCAAAATGCCAAGGCTATTTCTGCAGAAGAGTTCCTTAACGAACAGAAATAAGGTAGCAGTAAAGCAATTCTGCCATGGTAATAGAGAGATCATTTTACCATCTAAAATGCCAGCAATACCAGTGAAAGTGCTGCATTGCCACTATGTCTATATGAAGACATAAAGGTGGATATCAACCAGAAAAAGTATCCTTATACCTATGGGTAGCATAGCTGTGTTGGCGAAGGGCTATTGGGTGAGCCTGGCTTCAGCACTGAAGCTGAGATGGAGGTATTTGAATTTATAAAAATACAATTATGCAATGTATCAAAAATTTTTTTTTTCTCCATAAGGGTCTTATTCCGGCTGAATATCGGGACTCATACTCTGTTCTTGTCATGATGTGAGCCACATCCTTAAAAAGCCTTAAAAGATACTATCCCAAATCCCAACAAACACCTAATGTGTGGACAGCAGTGAAACTGTTATTTTAATCATCCTGGTGTTCAGTGTTTCTTTTTGACTATTGCTACATGGCTGCCTATCAAGACACAAGGGGAAGTAATGGCTCTATAAAGGTATGGTTGTGGTTATCCTTGGTTGTGTTCCTCTCATTTAGAGAACTTGAGCCACCCTTCACAGGTGACTGTCTGCACGCATACAACATGCAGAGACATTTGCCAAAGGCAAGCGAAGGATGACAAAGAAGCAAGTGGAGGAGATGATAGATACACAGATCTCAATATTAATAAATTAAGACAAAGAGCTTTGGACAGTGGAGCTGAATCTACACAAGTAAGTGAGTAAGAATGGAGAGCTGATGAGAGTGCAAAAAGCAAATGAGAAGGGAAATAGGATGAAGAAGGAAAATGGGAAAAGAGGCAGGAGCTGATAGTGCAGGGAAGGTTAAAAAAATTTGATGGCTGGAAGGAGTATCACCAAGCGTATTGGCAATTAAGAAGAATAAAATACATATCTAAGGACGGCCTCATTCCCTTTTATAAGACTTAAGGAAACACAGTTTAATATCTTGGTCATGAATTGGCTCAGTCTGTATACGAGATTACTTGAGACATCAAAAATTAGGTCTGATTCTGAATGTCCCCAAACCTAAGCCAAGAACCATCTAATAAAACAAAACTGACCTGGCATCATCCCGCTCACCATTACCCACGCAGGGGTGGTCCTGTCCATCCATAACACATCTTCCGAGGTCTGACATACCCATCTGAAAGCTTTCTGTGCTGCTCTGCAGCACAGCCTGGATGTCTCTGAGGAGGACTTCAAGCCTTTAGCATGGGCAGGGTATCAAAGTAGGAGCATGCCTGCAGCTAGCAGCCTTGACAAAGGAGCAGGTTGGAAGGACTTTGCTAAAGAGGTTTGGAAGGAGACTACCACATGGGAACCAACAGAACCTGTTGGCCTTCAGACCAAAAGGGTATCTAGTCCAGGAGTATACACTCCAAAAAAGGCGTCTTTAAAATGTGATGTTGTCTGACATCTAGAGGCATGATTGTATGTGTCTGAAACACAGACAGTATCTCACTGCAGTAGTAGAGTAAGTGTGTGGATGGAGAAACCTACAACCTCTTGCTCCTGTTTTGAAGCAGGAATGCCTTTATGACATGGAGACAAAGTGATGCAGCAGGTGAACAAATCCAAAACAATAAACCAACATCTTTAGCAGCCTTCTGAAAGGGTATACAATATTTGTATTTTTTCAGGGACAGAGGAAATAGAAAGCAGTAGTGAAAGCGTGGAAACACAAGGTTTTGCTAAAGTCTGAGAGGTGTTGGTTGTACTAGGGAGACTAAATGGAACCTGCAGGATATAGATACAGGTCAAATTCAAGAAAAAGTAGCTAGCAGTGAGGTCTGAAAAGTGAAATAAGGACATATCTCTCAGCTTTTTTTCAGTAGCACTTGGTTTTACATTTCTTAGATGTTTCAAAAATTGTTTTCAGAATAATATGAAAAGTCAGGAAGAAAGAGAGAGACAGAGCAATATCTTGGCTATGCCTATACAAAAATGTAATTCAGCATGCTTGCTAATGACCGTATTTACAAATGTGCTGTGCAGGGAGACAAGAGCTAAGGACAGGACTTTGAGAGAAATGTTAAGCACTATAATAATGAGAATCCTTGTTTTATACATTACCAAATCTCTAACTTCCAAATAAGGAAAGAAAAGAGACAGGGATCTTTATACTCACTTATATCAGTTTCAGTTTCCTTCAGCACAGAACATCAGTTCATTTCAAAGTCCCAACAATCCATGGAGAAAAAGAAAGCCATATACTTTAATAACTACTTTGGGTTTATGGACAAGTAGGTCCACAAGTAACCTTACTATGGAGACTTTGTGATTTTTGAGTGAGATTTCCTAACTTTAATAGTCTTAAGGTAATTTCTGAAAACAAAAAATAAGCTTTGTCACACCGTTTGTTTTTTAGACTGTTATGAAAATCTTACTTCTTTTTTCGTAGATGTTTACTATCATCTGTTTACTGCAAACTAGTTTGGCAATACTGATCTACATCATGGATCTGCTCATATACTGATGTTATCTTTGTTTCTATTCCAAAATAGTACAGCTGTGACTCATATTTTAGCAAAAATAATTTGAATATGATTTCAACATTTTCATTTTGAGAAAACTGTGCCTAATGCTGCTGTGATGGGTGCAAGAGATGCTACTTTGAAAGGTAAGTTAGGCTAACTGGTATTTATCTTTATAAAGCTAAAAAAAAACTTCCAATAATTTCAGATTTTTAAGAATATTCTGCACAAAAAAAGCATCTTACTGTTACGACGTTCACTCATCCTATTGCTTGTTATATCGATCCACTATGGCATTAACCAACACTAGATTCTGAATTGCTAAAATTCTGATATGTTTTCTCTACTCTTTCTAAGTGCTTATCTCTCACATGGAATAATAATAATAAAAAAAATGCCTGGATATTCCAATATACAACACATCTCAATTTGCACATCATTTGGGAATCAGAGTAAATTGCAAACACTCATGAATAAGCAAATAATCTATTTCAAAACTAACAAGTAAGATCTTTCAATACTATTGTAATAGCACTATTACAATACATTCAGTTAACATGAATGTTTCCTTTTAGTTAACATTACTTAACCTACAGTAATTTTACAAACCTTGTCTCAAATACACTTGTTTGCTGGTATAATATCAACATCCCCACCCATCAGTTACTTATACCTGAGCCTTCTCCCAGCTGAGCAGTCCCAGCTCTCTCAGCCTTTCCTCGTGTGAGAGATGCTCTGGTCAATCCATCCTCTTCATGACGCTTTGCTGGACTCTCTCCAGTAGTCCCATGTCTCTCTTGTACTGGGGAGCCCAAAACCAGACACAGCATTCCAGGTGTGGCCTCACTAGGGCTGAGTAGAGAGAAAGAATCACCTCCCTGTTGATAACATTCTGCCTAATGCAGCCCAGGATACCACTGACCTTTGATGCAAGGGCACATTGCTGGCTCATAGTCAATTTGTTCACCAGGACCTCCAGGCGCTTCTCTTCAGAGCTGCTCCCCAGCAGGTCAATCCCTAACCTGATTTTGTACATGGGGTTATTCCTCCCTAGATGCAGGACTCTGCTCTTGTCCTTGTTGAACTTCATGATGTTCCTCTCTTCCCATCTCTCCAGCCTGTCCAGATCTTTCTGAACGGCAGCACAGCCCTCTGGACTATCAGCCACCCCTCCCAGTTTTGTATCATCTGCAAACTTGCTGAGGAGACACTCTACTCCATCATCAAGTACTTCAATAGATGTTAAGCAGTATCAACCCTTGGAGCACACCACTGGAGTGACTAGAGGCTCAGGGAGACTTTTATTTTGTGTGTGATAGGGATTAACTTGTCACAGATAGCTTTTGCAAATCTGAGCTATCAGTCTATCCCCCTAGAGGACTGACCTATATTTAGCAATTTATTTCCCTGAAATTACAGAGAAAAAAATATTTCCATATCTTCAGCAAGATATATACAGAGCACTGGGGGAAGATATTAACTTACTCAGGTTTGCTATTGACTTTGGTCACCATTGACCCATTGAACAGCAGAGAATTATCACAGGCTGGAAGGGACCTCGGAGGTCATCTAGTCCAACCTCCTGGTTGGATTTCCTGGTGCTGGTTCCACTGAGGCTTGAACCCAGAACCTCCAGCATGTAAAGCAGATGTGATAACCGCTACACTATCCCTCTACCCCAAAGAGTCTGTTAATGGCTGTAAGGATCTACCTGCTATTGCCCAGGTTGGGGGATACCAGTTGAGCAACAGGGAAGGCATCGAGTAAACAGCAAGATAGTTGCCTGAACAGGGGCTTGAACCCTGGACCCTCAGATTAAAAGTCTGATGCTCTCCCAACTGAGCTATCCAGGCTTCTGGATTCTAGCAATGATCCTATATTATTTCTATCCTTTAAAGGGCTGCTAGTCATCCGCCTGTCCTTATCTCCAGGATTTGTGTGTACTACTTCCACAAATGCTAGACAAGTGTACAACAAGAAAAAACAAATCACTCTGAGCTTGTGCTACATGTGTCATTAGGGTAGCATTCCGACAGCAAAAGATTCAGGCTTCTTTAGATGGGAAGATTATTGGATATATATGTGGGTATTAAAAAGTTTGTCTGCATATGATTCCAATAACAGACTAGACATTACATTAGCTTTTGTTGAAAAGCATTTGGTTAAACATGTAAATAAAACTTCATATCAAAGAAAGTGTAATTAACTATACTAATTAGATTAATACTCCTGAAGTTTCAGGTGGTCTTGTAAACACAGCTGAAGGAAAGGCTCTAATTTTGCCATTTGAAAGGAAAACTTTAAAACCTCACAAGCAGAGGTAGAAGTCTGGTATAGAGTAGTAATGTGTTAGCCAAATTTCTATGATGATAATTTACATGATATTTAAGTGATTTGTTTCTAGCTTACAATAACTGATCTAGATATATGGGACTACTTACTTCTTAAAGACTATGGCTGAAGGCTATATTCTTAGTATAATTATGCAACAGTAGATGTGTAAAATATGATTTTGATCCATGCACACACAAAACATAGAGAATCTGGCAGGCACACTGTGTAAATGTATCCCTTTTTAGGGGGATTTTGAAGGGAGTTGCTTTATATACATACCCTCTATTCTGTTTATTTTTTAAAAAATAGAAATTCCAGATGTTTCTAGATATTGCCCCCAGCCACATCTATTTCATTGACATTTCTCCTTCTCCTGATTCATAACAGCTTTTTAATCTTTAATAGTATCACCAAACAGTGTTGTTTGTGACCTTCAAACCAAATCTATACTAGGACTATGTCCCTCTTCCTCTTCTTACTTGTACTTCCCTGCTTTTTCCTGAATAAGTGGAGGTTGAGGAAATCTGAGTTATTTCTAATCCAATCCATGAAACTGAATATATCACTAAAAAACACAGCCCAGTATGACATATATTTGATCCACATGTCTCAGCAATTTAAAGCATGTGTGTGTGAGACAAAGCAGAGGCTCTATGGTTTAATATGCCTCAGTGCATATTAACAGTCCTTATAAAAATATTAATGAAAATGTATCTGCAAAATAACATGCAAGAATAAACTGACAAAATACACCATTTTATTTATGGTATTTTAATACCAAGTGAATGCATTTCTTAAGAGTTTATAAATCTGGTATTTTTTAGAAAAAAATCACAGTTTTATATTCACAAAAGCTACTTTTTAGCAGTCCTCCCCACACGCAGTTTACAATTAATTTCAACTATGAAATTACAGTGATGTGATATTCTTAAAAAATACTTGCAACAGCAATTGAAAATAAACTTATGGTATTTATTCAGTGAAAAAGTAATAGGAATTGTGTTTCTCAATAAAAGATACATCAGAAAAAGCAGCAAAAAATCTCCCTCCTCAATGCTACTTTTTTCCCTTGATGCATACATCACTGGCAAAGGCAACACTTCAGCATTAATCATTCCCCCTTTCATTACTTCAGTAATTTTGGCAAGAAGTCAGACGTCCAGTTTTTGAGGTGCGTGCTGCCCTTGACCTGTGCATTCCAAAGGCTGCTGTTACTCCAGTTCCTTGCTGTAAGAAGGGATCATCAACAGCTCAGAGAAAAGGTAAGGAGTATAAAGATTTTTCTACAGATTTATGTTTGTTTTTCACTTTTTATTCACCTCACCATACAAACTGGAAAACCCAGGAGTTTCAGTTGCACCTCACATTCAGGTATTTATAGGAGTTGTGGGATTAGAATGTTGATGTTATGTTTTTACCCGTGCATAAAAATCCCCTCAGCTGAATTTATACATGTAACCACAGGAGGAAAGATATTCCTTCTCTAACTTCTTAGTTAAAAGTCACATTTTCAAAGATCATTGCACTTGGTAATAAAAGGCAATTAATATGCATTTGATATTTAATATCTTGTACAGACTTGAATTTCTGTGCAATCCATTGCTTCAGACACACACATATTTAACATTTCTTTTAAAACTAAACCTCTATTTACAACTGAACGAAGAAAAACAAACTTTGTCAAAGAATAACTTTTTTCTTAAGACAAAAATCTTTAAGAACAAACACGCACAAAAAAAAATCACTCCCTTTAACTCCTAGTGCATTTAAATACATCTTTGTAATTTGTTTTGAAAGTCGTTGTTCCCACATTTAACTTCAATATCATTCTACAGTATTCTAGTGATACTGTACAAGAACACATTTCCTCTAACCTGTCCAATAAGGCTGTCATTTCTCATGCTGTTGATACCAACAGGAAAGCTGAAGTTAAGATTATTGCCTCGCTCCTTTACTTATGGAGGATCTAAAGTTTCAAAGTGGATGCAGCTCAGTTTTCAAGTACGTTGTCTCTGAATTCCAGTGGCCAATTTCAGGTGCCAAGTGCTTACAACTCCAAGCCAGGATTTTGGGCTGACCCAGGATATTTTGGGACAACTTGCTGTTAAAGTTATGGATATGGAATTTGAAAGGGAGATTTTGGTCCCTGAGATATACTAAATGAGATCAAGGACTAAAGCACTGATATTTAATTGGGAGCGGACCCTCTTTAAGGAAAACTAAATCAGCTTCAACTTTCAAAAGTTTAACATATAATCACTAAAACATCCTTAAGCAGGATGACAAAACATATGCAGTATTGGTCAAGAAAAGTACATTTTTCAAAGTAATTTTAAGAGTTATCAGCTACAGAGGACTAAGAAGCTCTACTCTGAATTGTACGCTGTATCAAATTTGTCTTTCAAAACAAACACAAACAGGTAAGAATGTGAAACAGCCTTAACCAAAATGTCTATTTACTCCTATCTCTTTAAAGATACAGTTACAGGACTTACTATCTTAAATACTTGTTGACAGGTAAACTGGCTACATATGCCAGAAGCCAAACAAACCTCCATTTAACTTTGTGGGTAATAATTTTGATAGTACTCTGGTGACCATATCTGCAACCTTTTCTTTGCCAAATCAGTGGCAACATGTGCTACTGAAGGTAAATTTTGAGCTAGTGATTAAAAGGTTTGTACTGTTAAAGGTGTTTCATACCAACGTCCACTAAAATAATACATCTTTGGCAACCATAGAAATATGATAGGTAATCCATAGCAGCTGGAAGAAATATTGTAAGATGTTTACAAAGTTCCGTAGTGCATCACTGTAACTTTCTGCAGTGCATTTTATAAAGTACCAAAATCCTGGAAAGGATAGAAAAACATCTGAAATTACCCCAGAAGTTTTTTAAATGACAACTTTCTCAAACAAAGGTAGAGTTTCTGAAATTTTAAAATTTCATGACGTCAACAGTATAATGTAGGATAGTCAACACAAAGGCTTTCAGTGCAGCTGGAGCTGATGGGGAAGGGAGCAGAGAAGTGATAGGATGATGACTAAGTTTCAGTATATCTCTGGGAGATTGCTCAAGGCCTGGCAACTGATGGGTTCATAAATGGATTTAGTACACAAACAGCATAATCACACTGGTGGTGGAATCTCTTCATACATAAAACAAACAAAAAATAAGCTGCATCCAGGTAATCCATTAAGTAGTTTCATTAATCAGCACCTTAAATAGGAAAAAAATATGTATTACTAGCATAGAATTTACCATGAAACATTTATAACACTCTATAATACAGCTGAGCTATAGAAGGAGTTCAGTATAACCATCCTTTGTTTTCAATTAATGCTAAAGAGGCAATAAAAAAAAATGTATCTTGTGCCACAACTGCACATATGTAAGCCAACATTCTTAAGAGTGTGGGATGTGCATACAGCAGGAGAGAAGAGACCACACTAACTAAGATGGGTAAACTTTTAACAAGTAGAACGGTTGAGGTAGGATACTCTAAGCCTGACATTTTCTGAATATGAGCTCAGCTTTCAGAATATGGAAAATATTACTGCAACTTATAACTGCATAGTGATCCCTATATATAAATTAGTTTACAATTTGGCAGTAACTATCACAACCCAGAAGACTAAAGAGAAATAATGAAATCTTAGAAAAAACAAAGCACTAAGAGTATTTAGGTAGGAGGAATATGACACCACTAGCAGCACTGACACCCTACTCTGTGGGGATAAAGTCAAAGGACTTCAATTTCCATATATAACTAATTCTCTGTTTTCATACCTCACTTAAGCCAATTTAAGCATACAAAGACGCTTCTTTAAATTTCAGTCTAATAGGATAATATTATTTTCAGTCAACCTCTCCCCCTGCCCTCTCAAAAAGAGTACAGCTGTACAGTAGGTTGAAATCTCTCAGGCATCCAGTTCCAAAACCAATTTGAAAGACTGGCAAAATCTGGCAAAAGATAATTGCTATATACAATCTGTTTTAATAGTAAAATTAAATAAAAAAATGGTCCTTTCTTCACTGGAAAGAAAAAGAATGAAGATGATAAAATAAAGTAATTGTAAGTAATTGACCTGATTTTGATGAAATCATGAAACAATATCATGAAATGCAGCATTGTTCTTCATATTCAGTCACCAGGTACTGCATGAAAAAGCAGTTAGTTTAGCAGTTCCCTATATTGTTTTTTTGCAACATTAGTGTCCTCTATTCTGCCACAGTAGATTTTTCCCTCACATTTCAGCAGTTGTAAAATCATAGTTATGCCCTAGAGAGACATGTTTAACAATAGCACTGTTGCCATGCAAGACTTACTGCTGTTTCAGTACATGAAGGATGAATTCAATCCTCTGTAGATTCAATCCTCAAACTTATTATACTGATGACTGTGTTGGAGTTCTAGTGTTTCATTAAAAGATAAAATGTAACAAATTAATTAATGGAGTTTCAGTACTGGAGTTAGAAAGAAAGTCCAGTCAACTAGTTCTGTCTTTTAAAAGCAAAAGGAGATCTATCAGAGTAAATGTCTAAGGGGGAAGCAATTGTGCTCCCATCAGTAACAAAAGTCTGTATCATGTTCTATCCTAACACAGAGCTGAGCAGAACTACAGCCTCTACATATCATCACTGATGCTAGTCCTATTTAGATATGATCATATTCAAAACAAACAAAAAAAAAAGCTGGAAATTTCTTGGAACTTTTCCTTTCCCCAAGCTTACCATGTAAATTACATATAAAACTCCTTAATAGTTATTTTTACTTGAAAACAAGAGTCAAAATAGGTTTTGAAGGCCAGAGTGAATTGAGATGAACGTTTTCCACTTATGGGAAAGAAAAGCACTGACAAGCTCAGAGAAAGGAGAGAAAGTCTGTTTTCATGGGTTCCAACCGTACAAGTTTAGATGTATGCAGGTTACTGATTAGCTGATTTTTAAAAAGCAATGAATTCAGAATTTAAGTTGCTTATCTGCCCAGTTAATCCTGCTTTTAATATTATTGTAGGAATCTCCCCATGTGGTCAAGAACTTGACCTGCAATTAACATTCAAGTTGCTTAGTTCAGCTTGTTAAAAATTTACCCACTTATTCTTTTTTTTTTATGCTCGTCATAACCAAGATTGTTCTAATTTACGGATACATTCCAGAGTTAATAAATCAATGCCAATCTATTTGTTCAGTTTGATTTTTAGTGAGCGTTTGATTAGTTTGATTTTAGTTCTCAAGCTCAGACAGTCTCTTCACACAAGGAAAAATACAACTGAGCAGTAAATTCACGCTGAATGACTGAAAACAAAATACAAACACATCACCATAGAAGCATGCTAGAGTCTTTAATAGTCTGTCTAATTAAAAAATAAGCCTCTTCAAGAAAACAACCACACCCCAAAAGCCCACTACAAGTAATAATAGCTATACTATAAAATATTTTCTTTCAGACGAAATTATAAAACACAAAAATGACAAACAAATGACATTGCCATATAAACTTCTTTTTCTTACCATATGAATATGTTAATAAAATGTCTTATTTCTGGTACAAGTAACTAACACTGTTATCTACAATAAGAACTTTCTTTTAAAATAAAATATGCATTAATAGGTTAAAGATGCATCTTCATTGCATATGCACACAGTCCCTTTCCCTTAAAACAGCTTTTGTAGATAGGCTTATCAGGGTTTCTTCTCTTTATACAAAATGAAATTCACATATTTGTCAAGAGCAAAGCACAAAAAGAGTGTTCTATATATAGATTTAGTGGAAGAAGTTTTCTATCCATACAATAGTTCCAAAAGGACCAGAAAAGGGAGTACATGAAGCCTTTCAGGGACAGAAAAGAAGTCTTCCTTTTAGTTAAATGGGATCCTCAATGTGATTTACAATTTTGTGAGAACTACAAGGAAAGGATAGAACCTCACTCTAACTGTAATGCAGGTAATGCAAAACTCTGCTAGGCTGCTCCAACCTATTTCCTTTTTATAACCTGTATACAACCTGCAGTAGCTAGATGAAAGGAAGGGATACTTCAAGGTTTTGCTTATATCGAATAAGAATTTCATGGCATATGATGAGGAATTTGAGATGGTCTTCACTTGGTTTCCTTAAATACTATATGTCTAATTCACAACCTTATAAACAGTCGTGTGCATGAGCAACAAAAACCATCAGTCATTTTTGCTGAAAAATAAACATAGAAGACAAAAAACTCCAACACTTAAACTAGTGTAGACAGCTTTTAAAATGATCTAGTTCAAATAACAACTAACCTGAGACGTACTTTGCTCCGATTAACATTATCATGCTACTCATAATAAAAAAACCCAAAGGCAGACTACAGAAGATACTAGTGTCACCTGATGTCATCCAGGGGAAGGTGTTTCCAGTCAGGCAAATCAAAAGAGAAATATATATATAAATTGCAATACATGTGTTAAAAATCATATGAATAGCAAAAAGTAACAAATGCAGTGACATCTGCAGAAAAGCTAAAAAAGTTTGTGCATTACCCCCCATAATAATTTGAAATAGGCTTTCATCATAAGAGTTAAATCAAAATTCCACTGTTAGAACTATTTAGGTTGAGCCCATTTGTAGTATTCTTCAATCTTAAATGCTCCTTGCAGGCAGAAAGCAATGTTTCAAAGTAAGAACAAAGAAAAACATCAATTTTTTCCCCTAGTGGTAAAATAGGTAATTATTGAAGGTAGATTCTGGTGAACATCCATTTTTCACATTAGCTAAATTAGCAAAATTTAGTTTTATTTTCTATAAGATAGATTTTTTTATGCTTCAAAATGAAACAAAGATAATAGTTAAGATACACATCAATGTGAGATTTTAGGATACATAGTACAGAACTGAGATGTAAGGCTACAAAATAATAATGGACAATGCTGAAATGAACCTTGTTACTCGCGCTAACATACCTATTTGCCTTCTAGACAGGATTGAGAGAATCGTTTGTAAAACCACAGTGTTAAATAAGATAATTCAATGAATATATAGAGTCACAGAAGGAAAATCTTAGCTTTATCTTTCAGTAATAAAGTTAGACACTTCAGGCAGCTGTAACTGTGGATCCTGGGGGAATTTTATATTTTGAAGATACCTGAAAATTTGATACTTGTCATTCTAGCAGCTTATTCAACCTAAGTTAAACAAAATTAAATGAAGATAAGGCCTACAAATGATATGTAGCTTGATTCAGGCCTGAAAACTTATCTTGTAATGGTGCAGAAATAAAAATTCATATTGCAGATGATAGAAGACTGCAGCTTTAATTCAAACCTGACAGATGCAAGAGTCCCCTATTTCAAAAGAAAGATCCTGTTTAGTCCCTCATAAGTAAGTGTTTGTATATTCTCTGTATGTGCACAATAGGTCTGTGCCACTCCTTATGATAACTTCTTGCTCTTAGTCCTTGTGGATCAAAGAGATTGAGATGGATAGATATATCCCTCCTTCCTATGCAGGATATGATAAAGCAAGAGATAGCAAGAAAAATCACAAGATAAAACTTTTCTCCTTTGCAGCATGAGGGTGTAGTATAAAAAAGTTTAAGAAATCACTGTACTAACTATACCAGCATTGTGCTGAATCTATTACTTTGGGAAGATTTTTTTTTTTAAATCAATAGAATTCTGCAAAGCCTGCAATTTAGTCCTCATTTAATGTCCTCTGTTTTTAGAGGGCTACAAGATGCTGCTTGAGTCCTTTCAAAAGTAAAGCCTATCTATTTCTTGCTTTGTTTCCACAGCTCTTTTAAGTAATAGTTTTCAAAACAATTGAAAGGCCAGTGATGGTATGAACAGAAAAGGTCAAAAATCGCAAAAATCGCTATTTACCTGAGCTAACTGGCTGATTAACAATACTCAACCTGCATTAATCATTAGTTTACCATTTGAAGGAGCTTCAGATGTCTCCCAGCCCATAGATTTCATCACAGCTTTCTTCCATCTGGCATAACGATATTCACTTTCTGAAATCAAGAAATCAGCAAACAGCAAAGTCTATGAATTTAAATGAATGCCACTAGAAATATTTAAGAAGCAGAGATTACAGTCTTGGCTTTCCACACTTCCACATAGTATCATTTGTTTGCACACACACATGCACAAAAAATGCAAAATATTGTTTTGAATAGATTTAAAAAATATATGCCTAGTAAGGAGAAATAAATCTTAGAAACAACTTTGTGCCTCTTCACCAGTAAGCAGATCTATAGGTAGGAAGAAATGAAACAACTGTTATTCACATAGAAGCCCTCCAGTGTTGAAAATAATGACTTAAAGTATGGGGTATAGCAGTACTTATAATCAAAATGAGAAGTAAAACAAAAACTTGTACAAAAAGTTAAATAATTAAAGAGACAAAAATGCATTTGTTATGCACATGGAATAACTATTATGTCAAGCACATGCCTTACAGTCTCTAGGAGCACTTAAGAAATGATTAAAGAGTTAGTTAAAAAGCAATGATTGGTTTGCTGGGATTGGTAGGCTTTTTAAAGTCTAGAGAGTCTCCTAAAATTTAGTTTGACTTTTCTACACCTATGAAAACTCATAAATGTACAGAAGCTTTAGGAGACATCATCTTTCGCAGTGAAAAGCTTTCAAGACAAAGAAATGAAAAGCCAACACAGGTTTCTGTTTTTACTTGATATAAATCTAAAGCCACTAACTGCAATGCCAAGCTTTAAAACAAAAACAAAACAAAAAGCCCACATACAAACAAAAACCCACCATCCAAAGAAAACAGCCCACACATTGTTTTCCACTCCACTCCCCCAACTATGAATTATAACATTTAAACCTTTTTGCAGTCTTACTAGTGAACAGATGACTAAAATAGCAAGCAGAAAACACTGTTTCCTAAACCAAACACTGCAAAACTGATCTTCACATTTGTGAGGATAACTACATATAGCTGTTTTTATATAGGTGTTTTTATATCAGTAAATATCAAATTGCAGCAAAGAAAAAACCCTAATCTATTGTACATAAAATGTTAAGTTTGCAAGTTCTTAGAGGTTTTTACCCTCTGGGTTGATCTGTGGTTCAAATCGTTCACATGTCACTGCTGTCAAGTCTCCAGGATTCAGACTCCAAATTCCAACTCCTTCTGCAGCTCCTGCTGCCATAGCAGCTCCTAGAGCTGTTGTTTCAGGCATTGATGGCTTTACTGAGTAAATCAGAGAGAAGACATGACAGTTTTTCATGAAAGTCAATTTGATGGCATCAGAAACTATATTCTTGTGTATGTGTATACATTTAGAGTGATTTATATTTTATATAACTATAATATATTATGTAAGCTTCCCTTAGGTTTATCATCTGCAAATCTCATTCTATTACCAATGACATGGTTATGACACTAACTTCACCTCTGAGTCTTTCAAGTTTCTGAAATACCTTCGATCACCATTTCCTCCAAGAGAGAATCATGCAATTGTCCCATTTGCATACCATGTGTATGGCTGCTGACTTTTAGTAACCACCAGTCTCTTTGGTGTATTCCTGTTAATAATGAGGTACTTTGTTGTCCTCTCTCTTCCTCCTTCCTCAAAGCAGTGATCAATGGCTCGTCCATCTCATTCCTGTGCTCTAGATACTTTATTAAAAGCATTTATACTTAGAAAAAGAAATCTTAAAAAGAGGTTATACACCTCTGCTTACCATTTTTTTGCTTTCCACAGACACTGTAGAAGATTATGTCAGTTGGTCAGAGTGTGGTGCTAATAATGCCAAGGTCGCGGGTTTGATGGCCCATATGGGCCACTCATTTGAAGGTTGGACTAGATGATCTCCAGAGGTCTCTTCCAACCTTACCAATTCTATGATTCTATGATTATCCTACCCTCCGTTTGTTAGTGGTAAATCTGTTCCATTAGCTCTTGAATTGTCTCCTTCTCTGCTTCAGGCAGAGGATTCTTTAAAAACTGATTTTATTAATCATATCTTTTCTAGATAACTATTAAGCATTGATAATGCGAGACTTGCGTATCATGTATCATTAAAGGCAAGTTATAATCTCTTTAGAGTTGATAACTTTTCATTGGCTTACTATTACTGAAGTGCCCCATGTTTATGCTTTAGAGACATCATGATGTTTTTCTGAATAATTTTCTAGTAGCTGCATATTAGGTGAGATTAGGCAAGATCAGTACTTTCATACAATCAATTATCATTCATCAGTATAGCTGAGGATATATAATATCCTGATGTTACTCAGTGACATACTGCATCCTTAAGAATGCTAATGTATAACTTACATTACTCAACAACTCCATATCTGCCAGACTTATTAAAATATGTCTTGAGAAAGATGCATGTTTTTCACTGATACTGAAATGCTCCAGTCACGCTTTTCAAGTGAAGTCCTTAAAAAGCCATGCACTCTGTGCATTAAAACACATCCTTCAAAAGCTAAAAAGACTTTTTATCATTCCAAGAACTTTCTATGAAAGAGGTGTTGTATGATCATTTGTAAAATGCTTGCACTGCTGTTGGATCAAAATAATGGCTTTATAAAATGTTACTTGCCTCAGAGAGGCAAGCAGAGAGGAACAGCTGTATTTGAGTTTGTATTTCATATTTTTATAGCTGTTCTGGGAGAAATAGTGGTCAGTGTGTTTTGTGGGTTTCTTTTACTTGTAAAGAAGAACAAAGGTTTGTAAAAGAAAAGGGAACAAAAAAGTTTATTTGCTGTTTGCTGAAATGCTTACTCAAAAACATGAGTAGTGGAGGTGCAAAGTTGTGGTTTAACTTTACATAAGACTCTCAGGGCCAAAATGTTGAAGTAGAACATTAATTTCACTGATCTGAGAAGACACTAGATGTTTAGAAATTGGTATGTTAAGTTCAAAGTTCAGTGAACTCATACTGGTATAATATTTCAACAAGAGAAACAAGAGTCAATAATTCTCTAGAAAAATGATTCTCAACATTTGTTGTAAGATCCAGTAACTTTTTCTGCAAGAAGAATTTTCACAAGTAGCAATAAAAGACCAGCAAGAAAAAAAGCCAACCGACTGGCCCTCATTAGTAATTACAAATCAGTGCTTTTTTTCCACACTTAAAAAGAAAACAATAGTTGTAAATTTCATCTTACCTACTGGAATACAGAGAATGTCTGATTGGAGTTGCATGAGAACTTTGTTATTGGTCATTCCTCCATCTACTTGCAACTGGCTTAGTGGTATCCCACAGTCCTTGTTCATAGCGTCTAAAATCTTAAGTAAGATTAATGTAAGTTATGACTGAATTATAGAGAAATCTATGAAATCCTCTGTGTATAAAACACTAATAAGTTAGTGTTTGATAAAGAGTGTAAAATAAATAACATTATTAACATAAATATGCTCAGAACATAGAAGTCACCTTTGATCTGGTGGAAAGATTCATCTCTTCTCTGAGAATTTTGGTTCACTTTTGCAGAATGCTGGCAAAAGCAATAAGAAATCCATTTTTGTTCTTGGGTACCAGCACAAACTATCTCTGTCACAGCAGACAGTCTCACATGTTGTAGAACAAATGCAGCTTTTTAGTTATGGCATTGGCTTTGCCATTGGATTGCTTCCATGTTCTGCCTCTCATGATACTCACAAAATACGCTCACCTTATTTTCATAGGTGGTAAAAACAACCTTACTCAAGTAAATAATGTACTAGCCAACCAGATCATTGTAGCCAAGTCCACAAAAACAATTCTTCACCATAAGCACCATATGAACAGAAAAAATAGTATCCTAGCATAATATAAAGTATATCATTCATCTTTGTTAAGTCTTTTCAATCCCCTGTTCCTGAAGCTATAGTTCCTGACATCATAATGATTTACAATGGTTTTATTAGGACATAATTTTTCTTTACCTCTCGTGTCTGAAAGCAAACAGCTTCTAGTGCAGCAAAGGCGATGTGATTTTTATTTGTAAACTGAGTAAGGCCACAGATAATACTGTTGAAGAGAAAGAAAATTTAGAAAACAGTTAGAACAACATATTTATCAGAAAATATATCAGACATAGGCCTGGTAGTTAAAAACTCATTTAGTTCCACTGTATGAAGAATGTTTTTTAATATTAAAAAGCTTGTTTCTTTTTAATCTAAACTCTTTTCTTTCTACAGTAAGCTCTCTGCCTGAAAAATATATTTTCAGTGACCATTCAATACAATTCATTGCAATAAATTAAAATTTTATTGACAATTTACAGGCAAACAGGTGCATATCCACATGCACACACACATGGATGTACACTCTAGTTGTTCATCCTTTAAAAACGGATAATGTATCAGTGAGGCTGATTTTTCTTTTAAAAAAGTAATCTCACCTATTACTAAATCTTACCAAATTCTCTCATACATTTAGTTCCTAAGGAAAAGCCCTACTGGTTCAGTGATGTGCTCTAAATGCTTAAAGTTGTTATTAGTTACTTCAGCACCTTTAAAGAGAATTTTGGATATAGAAATTATGCTACATCTACCCATGAGTAAGCTGGATTCAATCAATGTATTCTGAACTGCAGAGCAAATAATCATCCTTTTATATTATTTCTACATTTGAAAGATATGCTAACAGTACAAAGAAACGTAGCTTTATTTAATACTGGATACATGCAATATCAAGATATTAAAGGACATTTTTAGTTGTTAACATTCCAAAAATCAGTTTTTAGAAACTAAAGAGTTGAGCACTGTGATCTAAAAAATCATATAAGACATATTTGAAAAACAGATAAGTCAAAGATTCTTCTTCCCATAACTACAAAAAGTACCTAAATTCTAAAGATAAGACTACTTAAACTCTTTGGAACTGAGTATCTTTTAATTTTTTTTTTTTCATTTTAGCAAAGTTATATTTAAACATGATATGCTTCTGCAATTCTTATGTCATAGTCTGATTCCAGCAACAGCAGGCAAACCCACAATAGCAGAAAATATAAGTAGAAGGATATTGTTTGAACTAGCATCTATTACCAGTTAGTTGACTCTTAATCACCAGGAAAGGTGTTGGAAGGGATTGTGAAGGAAAAAAAAAAAAAAAAAAAAAAAAAAAAGGATCCTTAGTAGCAAGAATGATAGAACTATCCTGTAATTTTCCTGCAAAATCCACAACTTAGACCAAGTGATATCCCTGCTGACTCCCCATCTTCTTTTTTGGTTAGAGGAATTAACTGAGCTAGCTAATTCTAGTCTTTTCTACCAAAACTGTCTTGGGAAAAGATACTGTATATAGTCAATCATCTTTCTCAAGATTGGTGGTTTTCATAATTTCATACTAAAACTAAATTTTAGGGAGGGTTGGGTGTATACAGCCTGTGTCAGTGAAGTATTATACCTCCTTTTTACTAGAACTTTCTTCCTGTGAAGGTTGTTCCTTCTTTTTCTCCTAGCAGCTATTGCTGTTTTGAATATAAGCATCCCCTGTTTCTCTGTTGAAGATACCACATAGAATGAGGTATCCTGACATACCAAAAGAGCAAAACAACCTGAGTTCACAAAATCGGAGGGACCAGTGTTAGTTTTTGCAAATAATGAAATCTTCCAGCAAATGCAGTGTTTAATTAGATCCTTACCCCCTTGCACTGGGTTCCCAGTATGGTGCATACAGTCCTGAAAATGCTGGCACAAAGTAGCAGCCATAAGAAGTCCCCGCTTCTGCAGCCAGTTTTTCTAGTGCACACACACACACACACACAGTCTTTACATAGCTTTTCACAACTGTATCTGCACTTACATATGACATTTTAAGTTATTATTATTTAAATAGGGAATATTTCAGAATATGTAAGGTAACTAAAAAAAATAACCAAGTCATGGACAACTAGAAAATACAACAAACTCTAGCACTCTACTCATTAACTATTTATCCATTTGCAGCATTATAAGTGGGAGATGGAGCATAAAGGACTGTGGGATATGTAAAATGAAAAAGTTAAAATCAAAAACCAAAACTGTGTGTTCAGTATGCTAACCTACCTTCCATGAGTCACACTTTACTTGCAGGTACGTCAATGTAAGCAAAGGAAACTGGATCAAGACCAAAGGAGCTAAGAACTAAACTCCCACTAATTTCAAATGGATTTAGAACTCTAAATTCACAGCTTAAGTATACAATTACAAGCCCAGATACAAGGAAATCTCAAGTTTCTTAATGTCTTAATAGTAACTTTGGATATCTGAATTCTTTGATATTAAAATATTTATAATTTAAACAGTTATAGAAAAATATTTGGAACTGCAAAAGAAGCAAGGTATGTCACTCCTTCCTAAATTATATAACAAAAAAAAACCATATGTTTTTTCTGCTTTTATAAATTTCTTCTGCTTGCATGGATCAAAGCACAGCAATAAAGTGAGGTAACTTATCCAAAAAGTCTGCAAGCTGACATTTTGCATCAAATGGCACATTTACACAGACTCCACTTAAAAAAAAAAAAAAAAAAAAAAAAAAAAAAAAGGAGAGAGAAAAAAAGAGTGAAGAGAGAAGGAAGACTTACTCAGAGAAATGCTGCCAGATTCCTACCTGATTTTGATAATATCAAGGAGACTAAAGTTATTGAATCCCAAACCTTTCAAAGGTTTAGTTAAACTTATGAAGCCAATAGGCACTGTAGTCTTTCAACTAGATAATTCTAGTGACCATGATATATATGCTTCCATAAGGATCTGTGAAGTTTTATATTAGAAAAACAGCTTGATAGTCTCCATTTTTGCCTAGTCTTTGAAGTTTTAAGACAAATTTGAGTTCTAAATATTTCCACTTTTGAATAAGATATTTAGAATATTAAAAATGCAGTGAATTTCCTATATCTCATTAAGCCAGTTGCTTTCAAACTAATACTTGGATAGTTCTGAAAGTTTTTTCCTTTTTCAAACTTCTTTGTATTCATATTTCCTATAATATTACACATCAGCTTGTTTCAAGTTCAGCTCAAGCAGAAAACATCAGCTAACAAAATTTCAAAGGATTATGATATTCTTAGCCCAAATAGATTATATCATCACCCACAACTCCATTAAAGAGACAGTTTTACAAACTGAGGTCAACTGCCTCAATATGTATGAATCGTTCTACATAGATGATTGCATGTTTAGGGTTCTTCTGTTCATGATAGGAATGAGTATGTTGGTTTAGGATCCAATTTACCCTGTGTTCCATAGATAAGATTTACATACTCTTGGCTTTGGAAAATTCAATATTTTATGAAACCAGGAAATACACCATAAGGGTAATATCTTGCTGGATGTCTATTTGCTAGGGAAACTACTAAAAATTATGAACTGCAATCGAATGACAATGAGGCTGACAATAGGTTTCAAAGACCTTAGTGATATGCTAAATGAAATACATAATGTCAATAAACAGTGATTTCATAGGTGCAAAAATCAATTATTTGAACACAGCAAAATATATGTATCTTGCAGGTTCTCCTTACTTGAGTATTTTGAGTTTTTACTCACTATTAGTGACATCAAGATGAGTGAAAAGAAAACCTAAAAAATTAACAGTTTCACATTGCAAACACTTACCAACTTCCTGTGAAGTCTTAACAATACCTAGATTGTCTCTCAGCCAACGAACAACAGCACCAGCTATTGCAACAGATCCCTAAAGGAAACAAAATCACTACAAGATTAGGAGACCACAACTGGCAGCATCAAGTTCCTTTTCATGGGACTGGAGGGACAGGCAGTTGCAACCTCCAAATCTCAATTATAGTAAGAACTTAGAGCACTGCCAAGAATGCTCACAACCACAAATTTCTTGGCAGCTGGAATCTTCTGTGTAAGAACAGCAGTCTGCTTTCAGCATCCCTGTAAAAAAAAGGTGCCTATTGAACAATTTTTCCCTTGGAGGGGAGTTACCATGAGACTTGCTAAGCAGTCTTCTTGCTCCCTCTAATTTAGGTCTTCTCCTGAATATACAGTGATGAGATTCAGTAGCCTAACTCTTCTTTTTCCAACAAATTAAGATTTTTATGCTTTGATTTAAAAAATGAGAATCATTATGTAGTTGACTTCTTCAGATGCTACAGTCTAACTACAAATGTCTAGAAAGACAAAGAAAATTTAGGCACTTGCATTTGCCAGCAAAATTCTCTGGCTGACTCAACAAATGGCTCTGAATGCCCCCATCATATCACAGATGAATGGCATGGCTCCCATCTCATACCAAAGTCCAAACGAACTCCTCAACAAGACAATCTCTAGTCTCTTAGGCTAAGCTTCAACAGAAACAGTAGCAGCACTGTATTTTCATTCAAAGCTATCGCTAGAAGGAAGCAAGGGTGTTGGCTAACCAGCTAGTTATTATAAGACATGAGTTTGATTAACAGAAAAAGCTGAATCTGTATTTTTTGCCTCTATATGAAGTGTCTCAGCTAGCAGATTGTAGACCATTCTAGCTTGGATGAAGGAGAAGGGAGTATTCAATGCCTTCTGCTGAAGCTATTTCTTCAGGCAGCATAATTAGACTTGGAGATGAGGAAGAAACAGAGTGTGCATGTGCATGCCTGGGCATGTGGAAGCATGAATCATTCAAGACAGTTCTGGTTCTTGCTTCAACAACAAAGATTAAACAACAACAACAACAACACACAACAAACAAAAACATCCAAAATTTGCCAAAATGTGGCAAATGCAAGTTCAACTTTCCTTAGGGAAGGAAAAGGAAATGAACAGTCTGTCACATTCCATGAGAGTACTGTAATCCACCAATTATTGTCTGGTTGACATGGAAAAATGGCCTTATTACAAAAGCTCAAGGGCAGTAGACAATTCAATAAGTGTGTTTTGAGAATAACTAATAGATCAAGTCATTAAGCAAGACAGAAGAAAGAAAACTTATTCTACAAATCCCAATGAAGTTTTGGTGCAAAATAGCTGGTGAGCTGCTCTGTACTTCAGAATCAGAGCTTTCAACCCATGAAACCTGAAGTTAAAGGAATAAAAATCCAATTATCTACAGAACTTGGATGTCCTCTGAGTTGTGGGAAGAACTGAGGAAATAAGTTTCTGGAAGCAAACATCTAAGTTTTAGTAGATCTAAAGAGCTCAATTATTAGATGCTTCTTGTCTCAGAAATTTGATTCAGTTTTTTAAAAAATAGAAATAATGTTTTTTACTTCAATCTAATGGAATAAAGACATCTAATCTAATTTGAAATATTGTGTAACAGAAAAAAATATCTTAGCTATAATGGTCCAAAGATATAAATGATGCAACGTAAAAATATTTTTATTTGATCAGGTGATTTAGATTGGAAGTAGAGATGGGATAATCAAAAACACATATAAGCCTTGAAGCAGTCAAGCTCTAAAATAAATATATTTAAATGTCCATGCATCTGAACAATTTCTCTAAAGATAACCAAAATAACCTAGAAAACAGTAGTAAAGAAGAATAAGTATCACTAATAATATGTATATAAGATAACAGAATATGTAATAATAATATGTATGCAAGATAATATGTATCATTATAAAAGGGAAGAAATTACTATACTTACTTCTAGCGCATAACAAACAGGTTTGTCTCTGCCCAGTTTGTAAGCTATTGTGGTTAGAAGACCATGCTCAGAAAACACAGACTAAAAGCGGAAGGAGAAAGGAAAGGTAAACGTGAACAGAGGCAGAATATACATAAAAAATGTATTCAAATGATAATAAACAAGACAAAACTTCTACTGAATCAAATTTGAAATATAAAGAGTTTCAACAATATAAATGATCTAGCACTCCAAAAAAGCATGTAAGATAGACTTCTCAGCTAATTCTTGTTTCCACAAGTAGCCACAGATCTTTTCAGACTCTAATAGCAAAGGACTGGGGTTCTTTAGAAGGAGATATGAATAAAAAGGAAGCCAAAGCTTTCCATTATTTATTCAACTACTACTACGGAGGACAAATGGAAAAAAAAAAAAGGGGGGGGGCAGAAGTGAAGTAACCAAGATAAGGGGAAAATCATATTGTTAAGAAACAACACTCAGCACTTTCTGAGTGAGGTTAAGAATCATATATATAAAAAGTGAGAAACTTGCTATGGAAAGTTCATTTCAACTATGAAATTAAGTCTTAAACATCTTGAACAAAATATTATTTTCCATTATTTTGGATTACAGTATGCACTTTTCCTTACCTGTAGTAATATAGTTGTTGCTAAGAAGTTTAAGAAAGTCTGGTTTACAGTTGCATTCAAGTACTTAAAAGAAAATTGTTAAAAACAAGTGGACAGCTGGAAAAAAAGCAACTGACCTTTTGACCTGTATTGCACAGTAAGAAACATCCTGTTCCATACCTACAGTGAAAGAAAAGGAAAAATAAAAACAGTGTGCTTAAAGGATAACCAGTTACTGCAGTTCATGTAACCATGACTCTCCACTGCAGAGGATCAAGGCACCACTTTTCTCCCCCTTGGAGGCTATGCAACTACTAACCAATTAAAAAACTTTCCTCTAAAAGTTGATTCAAATGTAGGCTATAGCTGAAAGATCTAATCCCACTCTTCTTTCCCTGACTATTTCTTGTCTAATCACTGGATCAAGGAACAAAAGGGCTGAAAACTAAGGGGGCAGTGTTTGCTTATTTCAATTTAAGCTGATCATGAAAGTGACTTTATAAAATAAGAACTGCACAAAATTAAATTCAAACTTTTAAAAGGGAAAAGTTTAAGAAACTTTGTTCCTGTCACAAATAAATGACTTTTTATAAACATATTCTGTTCAAATATTTCTAAAAACTCCATTTTTTTCATTTGAAGACCATATCACATGTATGCGTGCATACATACACATACAAGAACACAATTTAATAAGAGGAATATAAAAATCTAATAATGCACTCCAACCTATTCTAAATAATTGTTTCTCATTGTTTTTGATGCCCTGAAAAGCAGTAGCTTAAAATATTATTGAGAAAATCTCCAGGTATATTTGGAGAGAAAAAAAAAAACATTGTATCAAAAATAGGTTAAAAAAATCTCTCATCCAACATTTAACTTACACCTTTCAGTTTAGCAGATTTTTTTTTCCAAAGATCTCTTGTGTTATAAATATACTCTCTCAAAATATTCATGTTTGTTTTATTAAAATGCAAGGCCACTAACTATTAAACCATTAAATTTGTATATAAACCTAAAAGGTAAAGTGAAAGTCAACTAGAATCAAGAACAGATTAATGTGTAATTAAATCTGTGAATGTCCAACACTGTGTATAAACCTACACGCTCAGTTAAGCACGCAATTGTAAATGGAACAATAAATCATTTAAGCAGAGAGCTCTTCCTCAAATAAATGTTTGATTATATGAGTTCCCTGATTTAATTGATAAGATATTTTAAACAAGGGACATTAAGAGGTTGAGAACTATATATCTTAAAAAAAATTAAAGTCTCTGTGTTAAGCTAGACACAGAACCCAAACTGAGTGATGGAATATAGATGAATCCTTCCAGCCTAGCAATGCTGCATGTTTCCTGTCATGCATGTCTGCGCAATCTAACTTACATGGCCTCCTGTGTATGGTTAACTTTAGGTCACTAAGTTAAATATTGGTAACTACTTTAGTCTGCATTCTGGACAATTTTAAAAAGAAAAATCTCCTGTCACATAAAGATGCTTCCTCACAATTACTTTGTTCCAAAATTTACTTCACAAACAATCTAATATCTTCAGTATTTTATATGGAAGTCAGGACACTGTTTACTTTGTAGGTCAACACAATCAAAAGGTAGAGTTGTAGTTATGTAGTAACTACAAAAGCATTTTGCAGTTATACTGAAAGAGAACACAGAATTTAATTCAAAACAGAACAGTGACCAACCTATTGTTTATCTCAAAACTTTTGTAGCAACTTACGTATTTTTTGCCTGTCCATCTTGAAAACACATTTGTCCAACAAGAGCGGCAGACTGGTCACCCAAACACTGAAAAGAGAGGGATTCTTTACTAAAAGTCTGTGCATGACTCACAGGCATGAACAAGTAACATGAGCAGATACATTTAACTCTAACTGTAACCTATTAGCAGCACACAATGTAATTGAAAGTGAAGAAGAAATCTATAGAGACAATGTGCCCTTATTACTATTGTCCCCTGTGTAAGAACTGCAAAAGCAAATGTGTCCTACTTATGGTGAACAATTTAAAGAGATAAAACTTAAATTTACTATCTGGATGTATATGATATTGGAAACAGCTGAGAATCTGCCCAATATTTCTGGATAACATATATACTCAACTCTTTTTATATATAAAATATGACTTGCTTCCATTTTTACTTGGAGATCCTAAGTTTCCAATAGAACTATACATACACATTAAAGTATATTTACGCATCTAGGCTTCAATTTAGTAATTGAACATGTTCTTCATTATTGGTTTATTTTCAAAAACATAGACATTTAACACAGTTAAAAAAAAAAAAGAAAGAAAGAAAACCACCAACTTAATTTGTTGCAAGATTCACCCATGTTAAAGCTTCAGGTTCTCATGCTAGAATTTGAGTTGAAGGAGAACTCACCCCAGAAATTGGTACACCCGTCAAAGCTCCTGATTTCTGTTTTCACAAGAAGAGAAAAAAAGTCAAGAATTAGGTTTCCATGATTACAATTTGCAATGAGAAACAAGTTAAACTTGTATTTAAGTGGGGAGATATGTATCTCAAACGTAGACACAAACAGATAAAACAAGGCCCTAAGTCATGCAAGAATGGACAGTCATGTAAAAGCAGTGTCACTAATGTTTGAATAGTTCCCTTGCCTTTAAAGTATGTATTCAATAGAAATGTTTGCATATTTCAAGTCAAAGATTTCAATATCAGACCCAAATAATTCAAAACCTGCATCAAAAAAGGTCATAATAGGCAAAAATAGACATAGTGACAACAGAAACATTTACAAGCTATGCAACACTATCAGTATCATCTGTGTGATGACTGTCATGTATGAAAGTGGCATAAACCAATGAATGTAACCTGCTTACCTTTTCTGATATCCATAATCTTTTAAAACATCCAGAACCCCTGGAGCATTCCCAAGAGGTCTGCTCTTTAATCCTGTTTCTATCAACATAGGAACTAAATCATGTTCTTCGATCATATAATAAATATACAAGTGAAAACACTTGTGCATTGGCTATCTTACTGAAATGCAAGAGTATGATTTATCTTTTAACACAATTGAAATAGCTAAGTGGCCTCCAAACCAGGGATATTTGCCACTTTTTTTCTAAGCAGCAGACCACAAAAGATTTTCACTGAAATTGCAGAACCTCTAATAAGCATCAATAGGTCTAACTGCCTTTTGGTCTCCATCCTTCAGATCCTAAATCTATAGACTATCATACTTTTGATTCATCTTCCAATTAAAAAAAAATAGTACTGAGTACAAGGAGAATAGAAAAATATTAACTTATATTATCTAGTTACAGCCAAATCTGGAGGCTAACTCAACCCAAGAATAAAAACAGGGGAAAAGTTTAGATAAAGGGAAAAACAAAATCAAGTTGTGGTGTCACTGCAGTTTTTATGGTATCAATATACAGTATTTATAACTGCAAAATAAAATGTATGCAGTTAACGTTTTTTTCCACCATCACTTCTGAGGTGGCAGAATCATGGTATATGTACATGGTCAAAAGGCAGGATCCAAAACATTATTCTTCCAGTCTACATATTAATCACTAAAAAGGTGATTTTTATTATAATACTTCTCTCATTTCTGATAAAAATCTCTAGGTAAAAATGGAAGATGGCCACAAGATATCTATAAGGAGACAGTACCATGGGAAGTAATACTTCTGGTAGCAGCATTCGATTTCTAGGAATTTACAGTAAATGAGGCAACCCTTCTCCCACCCCCCATCCCTCCTGGATTAAAAAAAAAAAAAAAAAAAAAAAAGTGACCCTGAGAACAAAAGGAGAATCTTCTGGTCAATCCTTTTAAATTAGGCTTATGAAAAGTGCTGATTCCTACCTTAACATAGCATAGACTTTTTTTGTAAATGTAAAACATAATGTAAATATTTTGTAAATATATGTAAATTTTGTAAATGTATGTAAACATATTTTACATTAACTATATCTTAGTTAAGACAGGGTAGGTAACTAAAAGCCAGAACTTTCTCCCTTTTATATCATTTTAAAGAAAAATTCATTGAAGGTAGGTAGTGTAAAAAGGAAATAACTCCTTTGAAGTTAAAAAAAAAAAAAATGAAAGCAGGCTTTAACGCGGAAAGGGAAACAAAGAAGGGTCACTTCAGCAACATGGTTCAGTTCAGGTGTACATCAGACTTCAGCTTAATGCAGTTCATGCCTAAAACACTAAAAAACAGAGCAGGGAATTTACGAATATACATGATGTCCCCTTCCAGTTCTTAAAATAGATTTTGTTGAAATCATACTTTACAGAAAATTAGGCTTACAAAAACATGCAGTGTGTGACAATTTTAAAACACATAAGTGAAAAATAGTAAAGTGACTGCAAAAAATGTGATTATGATAACAGACTAGGCAAAGACAGATGCCTCATTTTAAGATACAACATTTTAAGTCTTATAGAATTTCTTCCATATACTAACACATGCTTTTTCAGTTACATTCTTGCAGTAGGTAAAAAAATCTATACTGTGTCAGTCTTTACCTCTCTCTGTCATTTGTTTCTCTGTGGAACTGTGACAATGCATTTTCAGTGAAGCCATGCATGTGCATTTCCAATAAGAATCTTGGCTATTTTCTTAATTCTCATTTTAATTAATTGGATTTAAGGAAATTGAGTTTATAAATGCACTTAAAACTGCAAGAATCTAAAGTTTCACCATAATAGAATGAATATTTGTAAACAAAATAGCCCACATTCTTCATTCAAACCAGACAGCCAACATTTATTAGCCAGTAGCTGAGCACTATAGAAACAATATTCAACAGCCTGTAAATTAAAGCAAATATATAAGTAAAGACTACAATTAAGAAATGGCTTTGAGATGAACTCCAATTACAGTGTCTCACATTTAGATATACTTGCCAAATTTGTTGACCTAGAAAATGTGGTTTTACTTATTCTCACATCAGTGGAAATGCACAGTATCTGAACAGAATGAATGAGACATGGGTGACCAGCCTAATGAAAGGCTCTACTCACCAGGCTAGGACAGATTTTCTACAGTCAGCAAAAAAAGAAAAAGAAAAGATGGGTGGAAAAGGGAAGAGAAATAAAAGTTCAAATTTACAGTGAGCAGCTATTCTGTTGCCATTGCAATGTAGCGCCTTTTGCATTTGCCTCATTTGTTCAGCCTAACACAATTCTTCCTAATCTACTTCTTCACATTACTAAAAGTCAGCTATGATTCCTACCTGCATCTTCATTAATCGACTATTAAAAATACTTCAGGTTTCATGAAAGTTAGAATCACATTTCATATAAAAGTCTTATAATTTGTTTTAACTATAAAATGCTTGTCTGTACTTTCCAAATAAGCAAGAGGACAAAATACTAGGAAAAAGAATTTCTGCTACATTAAATCTCAATATCCAGAATATTCTATTCTGACATCTTTACTTAATCAAAGAATATGTTAGACAACATGGTATCAGAAGAGTCGATGCTGTAATAAAGTAAACTTGAGACCTCAGCCCCATGACAACAATTCACTCTTAATATTCATAGTCGCATGGAAAGCAGTATGATTAAGAAAACATCACAATGCTCCAAAATATTTTTAACTGAACTGCTATATAAATATACACTGCAAGGGGAATTATTTTTCAAGAAGAAGGCAATCTAAGATGTCACTTAGATTTTACATTTCATATAGACAAAATCTTGCCTTCAGTTATGTGGAAATGAGACATTATACATCTTGTTCAGCTTTCTCAGGTTGTGAAAACTTCCATAGCAATTTTCATCACCTCTATTAAAATTTCAGTTGTACAAGAAGTATAAAGATTGTGTCCTACTCACAGAAATCTCATTACTTTTAATCTACTAATAAACTGCATTCTGCTTGGTAGTTTCAAAATTAGTAAGTACTTGACAATAAAAATATTTTTTTTATTCTTATCAAAATCTCTTCCAACTTGTTTTGCCTGTTTGATGCTTAAAATAGAAAGCAGTAAATTATCACCTTCCATAATATTACACAACATTAGATAATGACACAGTAATAGCAATACTGGTCTAGAAAATGGCACTAGTTTTTCCCTATGGTCTATATTGATATAGTTTTATCTTTACAAGATTAACTTCACATACACACAAAAAAACATACCATCAGGCCATAAATCTCAGAAGAGCTTCGTACTTTTGGAAGTATTTCCATAGGAATATCAAAGAACCTGAACACAATGTAAAATAAGTTATGTGTATAATTACTGTTAAATCAGAAAGTAGTCTGCATTTATTTTCTTAAATAAATTTAAGCTAAAAGATAAAAACTACCTACAACAAGAACCTTGATTTCTAGGGTTTAATCTATGACTGTGTGCTTCTTCAATTCTTACAGTACATGATACTGAATTATTGAGTAAAACAACATATATTTGAGTACTTGAAGATGCATCCAATTCTTCTGTGTGGGGAAGTCATTCTTCTTCCAACAATGTTTCTGGACATTTGGAGACAACAATAAACCTCAATTCTTACGGATAACAGTAAATACAACAATAATTAATGATCTTAGTCTAGGTGACATTCTTACTGCTATTGTTCCTTAAAAAAATCATGTAGAAATCTATTAAATAAGAGCATTAATGAAAAACTGAGCTTACTGGCAGAGTTCAGGATCCCAGTCCAAGGAATGAATGTTGAACAGCATTGTTCTACTGGCATTGGTTACATCTGTACAGTGAACACCTCCATTCTTCCCCCCTGTTAAACTCTGAATAAGCATATCAACAGTATTAGTCAAGAAAAGTTACAAGTTTACATCAAAAAAGTACAAAGAAGTTCAAAGTTCATAAAGCTCTAAATTCAGTTCTAAACTCTGTTAGTTTTGCAACAACTAGAGAGACAGACCCAATATAATGAAAAACAGGTATGGGAGAACATTTTCCAAAAGAATGAATAGAATTTTATTACAACCTATAAATGGAAATTACACATAAATACCTACCAAAAAAAAAAAAAAAAAAAGAAAAAAAAAAAAAAAAGTGATACTGAGGACATAAAAGTTCATCCTGTAAAGAACTTTAACAGAATTTCTTCAATGGCTTGTACTGAAGACACTGTGTGATTGATGAGTATCACATGCTACAATGCTTTTGCTAGAACTGTATCACTCTGCCAATAAATTCTCCTAAACCAGTCATATTTCATAAGTGCATCTGCGGAATTACTGTATGAGACAAAAAATACCTTTTTAAATGAAGGAAACTATTACATTGTTCAGAAGATTATGGTTAAATATAGTACAAGCAGCAGGAAGATGCTCAAAATTTGGGTTTGCCAGTGCCTGCAACAAAAATTGCTTTTGCTAGGAATTTGTATGATATAGTCAATAGAAATCCATTAAAAAAAGAGACTCATAAATACATACCCATATAAGCCATGAATCAATAGTCCCAAACATAGCTTTTCCATCATCAACTGCTTGCCTAATCTCTTCTACATTATCCAAAAGCCACCGAAGTTTCACTGCACTAAAATAAGTGCTAAGTGGAAGACCAGTCCTTAACTGTATAATTAAAAATAAAGAAAATGAAATAAAGACCATGTAAGTATCCTTTCCACAATTATTACAGTTATATGTGAAAATAATGAAAAAAAGTGAAAAACATAAGACCAAAACTCAGAGAAATTACAGAAGCTTGTTTTCTAAATAAGTATAAAGTACACAATATGCATGCCTGAAAATATCATAACCAAACAACTAGTGGATTAATGGACAAAGGTCAAAGTTGATCTAAACACAGTTCAAAGACCATTTATGTGGAAATAGTTGTTTGCAGAAGTCCTATCTTATCTGAGATAACTCCGTATGACTAGACATTAAGCAATAATAACAGAAGAAAGAGCAACACAACACAGGAAAGATGGTATTTATATTGTACTTCCACTTAAATTATGGCACTATTTTGCAAGTATTTATCCTAAACATATATACATATATATAAATTATTTTAGAAAATATTTCCCTATTTTCAAATTGATTTCAATTAATTTCAGTAATATAGATATAAAATGAGAAATGTAATGATATATTTACATAAATAAAACGTTTTTCAGGTGAGATTTCTGAACTTGCTGCTAATTTTTTGGAGTCATGTTATCTTTAAAAAGAAACCACATAATTAAGTCTCACTGACAATTACTCTTTGGCTTTTAACTTGAGCTACATAGGAAGAGTGATCAAGTTATTTTAAGGAAAATAAACATTTCTGCAGTCTCAAATTTGTGTATACTACTATATACATTTATTATTATATAACAAACTAAGAAGAGATTGAAAGCTACGACCAAATTACTTTGTTACATGGAATTTTAAGCACACATGTCATAAAATCATTATATACTACAGCAGTAAGTATTCAGCTACTAACTAAATATTCTGGAATATGTGTTACCTTGAAAAAGGATTTATTTTTTCCTGGGATTCTTTTAAGAAGGCGTTCAACTGTTGATTGCGTTCTCAGGTCAAGCCACACTAAAAGCCCAAATAAAATTAATTCATCAAAAGCTTTAATACATGAATAGTGACATTTATGAGCTTCTCCTACAAAACTAGAGTTCGTGTCAGTAAACTCCTTTCTCCTTTTTTACTTTCAAATAGCTGGAAGAATTGTACAATTGCCATTGTATATTTAACGTGTTATTGAAAAAACTAAAAATGGTCAGAAACTCATTCTATTTAGAAGAACAAATGATTTCAGAAATCAGAATTGGATTTTCCACATAATAGGATATATATTTTTCTATCAGAGTGTAAAGAAATGACTAACTATACTTCTGAGTTTACAGCAGGTGAATGTCAAATTTAGAAGGTTAAAACAAACAGGAGGTTGATTATTTACTATTACTATGAAAACTTTGAACTAAAGCACTATGACAGAGCTATCAAGGCATAGCTTGGCTTAAGATAAAGCAATAAACAACATATATTTGAACATAGAACGGTCCTGCTCTTTCAATGATATTACACTAAATTAAACTATCTTGCACCTGTCATGGGCTAAGAGCAAAACCAGACAATTACCATTTCTCTGCTGACATAATTTGAAAAAGCTACAGTAAATTAAAAATGCAAATCCAAGTCAATAAGTATTCATTTAATCTACTTAAAATGTTTTTTTTTCCATTTAAGTTGAATCAAAAGAATCCTGAGAATTTGGTAAGCTCCTTCATTTAAAAAGAAGCATAAGTAAGAGCTTCATTACATGCTAAGGATGCACAGAAACCCTCAAGGCCTTGCGTTTTTGTTAAAAGCCCACAAAACGACTTATTAATCCATTAAGTAATAACTGTAAACAGAATAGGCCTTAATTGCACCTGTTTGTACAAACTCATAGCTTATGAGAGATATCACCAAAATCAAAGTAGTTAGTAGGCCACAATGAAACCTTCATAGAATTAGGAAAACATTTTTCTACAATGAACTCATTTTACAATATTACATATGCAGAAAGTTTCGTAGTTACCAATGGCATTATAAAGAGGTTCTCCAGTTGTCTTGTCCCAAACCACTGTTGTTTCTCTCTGATTGCTGACTCCAATGGCTTCAGGATAAAATAGAAAGAAGTATCCTTTTCAGAAGGTTTGTTTTCCCCTTTTAGGGGGTGAGGGAGGGAAGAGTGGGGTGAAGAGGAGGAAGGAACAGGTAAGGAGAAAAGGAAAGTAAATGGGTAATAAAATGTTTCCAACCTTTTCATGCTAAAATTTAGAAATATTACTTCTAAAAACTGATCTTTCATCTTTTGCTGCTTAACCCATGTGCTTTATATCTCTCTCTCATTTTGCCACAAAATGACATGGCAACAACACTGACAGAGAAATTAGTTTTTGCCAAGAGGTCCTATTTTAAATGGCATCATTTTTTCATTTATCACTTGTCCCTGATTTTGCAAGATTAGGGAAGTCTGCTTTGCAGATTTTGCATTGCTTATATGTACAAACAACTTCTCTTCTAGTTATTCCTCCCAAACAATAAGAGCTAACATTTTTTCTGAAGGCACATATGCTGCCACCTTTCTCTGTATTGACTTAAAAAGCAAAGAATCTGACTTGCTCAGCCATGAGTATGTTAAAGCACTCAGTTACCCTTAAGTACTAGGAATACCTTTTATGTTAGTGATATCTATGTTCAGTTGTTGCAGTTTCTCACAGGTCCTTTCTACACATTCATGGACTGATTTTAAGATTTCCTTTGGGTCTTGTTCCACCCATCTTTAACAAACAGTAAACACTTGTTAGTAAATAAATAAATAAAAAAAAATCCACACAGAAGTTACATTTATGACAAATAAGGAAGGTTTCCAAGTCTGAACCAGAACCAGCTGAACATTTTACACAATCATAATTACAAAGCATATTTTACACATCTAGAAAAAGTTTAATGAATTCCAAAGTCATTTTGAACACTAAGCTGTATTTTCACAGCAAAAATATCTGTAGAAAATAGAGAATATTATTTTGTTTTGTTTCCATACAGAGGGCTTCAGAGGTAAATGCTAGGTCAATTAAGTACAAAATAAATAAATAAAAAATCAGAGTGTAAACTAAGCAACTTTCATAGACAAAGATAAGGAATATGATTAAACTGTCAGAATGACCACTGTACCACTTTAAACAAGATTGACAGAGGACAGATTAACGATTGGTCAGAGACTTTAAACTAAGTAATTTTAGTTTGTCTAACTTAGAGCACATATTGGATATCAATATACTTTTTAATATTATTTTTCCTACCACACAATCTTATATAGCAGTATCATGTTATTAATAATTATTCACCAACTTCAGTTTTAATCATTCATATATGAAATTAAGAATGTTCTACTGAAAGGTACAAAACAAATTAAAAAAGCAGAGGATTCATACCCTTCTTTAGGGAATTTCTGCTGAATCTCAACTTGATGGTGACTTAAGAGTTCTGCTGTCTTTGCATTAAAAACCTGTAAATAGATCACACTACTGAAATTACTATGAACACAAACAAGTTTAAACAGCAGTAAATAAATACTATTTCTATTCAAAAAATACAGTTAGGTGAGAATTGATAGTTGTTTTCTTGTCTATCATCAACAAAAAAGCTAACCATACATTTAATCTTGGTTTAGATACATTTTTATATTTAAGTGAGCAAATAATACTTTGGTAAGCTTTGTTGTCAGTTATAACCAGTATTTTTTCATGATGGATTAGAAAAGAACTACATTTTTTCTTGTGGAATTTATAGAAATTAGCCTGATGAAATATTTTAGAACATATCTCTCTGTTAGTAACGCACCGACTGTTATTTACAATACAATTTCTCTAATTCCTGCTCTGACACTGATGCCACAAGTACACTGTTTCTCACTTTTAGGACAAGTGATTTTAAGAGAGAATCACATCTGATTTGGAAACCACAGAAGGAACCAAACTGCAAAGAAAGAAGAAGCACCTAAACAGAATCCAGTTTCTTCTGAATCTACAAATACCAAGCTCAGGAAAAAATCTGACAAGGAAAACCCTCACTGCAGCAACACAATGCATTAAAAAAAAAAAAAAAAAAAAAAAAAAAAAAAAAAAAAAAAAAGGAGAGAGAGAAAAAAAAACTTACATAAAATGGATTAGATTTCAATATATTACGGTAGAAAAAGCAAAGAAGAGAATCTTGAAGACTTCTACTAATGGCTGAACTTAAGGCTAGAAGCTCTACCTTGCAGTAGAAGTCCAGCCAGAAGAAACAAAGATTTTCATCAGTGGCCTGCTGTAGAAAGTAACATATTGTGGCCAAGCTACGAATACCCTCAAGATGATATCAAATATATCATTCAGCTTAACCACAAAATCTAACAGCAGACTCTGGCTAACTGCAGAATGTGACAATAGGACACCATCTTAACTTTTTATGGTAAGCAAGCAGAGGAGGGCTAGATTTATGAATACTCTCATTCTCAGAGTACAGAATTCAGTTGTTCCCATCTATTATCTGGGATATGACTGCAGCACAAGTGGTACTATCTTTTCTGGACTTCCTTGGCAATGATCTCTTTTCAATCCACAAGTTGTAGGAATTTCTCTCAAAGTTTTAAAACCATAAATTCTTGATTTCATTTAGATAGTCAAGTTTACTTTGGAACTTTCAAAACATTTATGACAAAGCAGATAATGAAGTTCTGATTCTTTAATTTCTTTGAAGCCTTAATGTGCATCTTTAAAGTGAAACTTCAAGGTTTATGAATATTTTAGTTATATATCAAAATCAAAGAAACATAGAATAACTTAGGCTGGAATGGGCTTTGAGAGATCTCTAGTGCAACCTCTTCCTCAAAGCAGAGTGAGCTATGACATCAGACCAGATTGCTCAGGATTTTATTCAGATGGATCTTGAAAATCTCTGAGGATGGAGACAGCACAACCTCTCTGGAAAATACTAAATCCACCTGCCCCAAACAAAAACACACAAAAAAATTTCTTAAAAGAGCACAGATTCTCCTTCCTTGTCTGTTATCAGTTGGAAATATTACACAGAAAAAACACCACTATATTCTTTTCATCGTATCTACTTATCTGTGTTTCAAATGCTGGTTGAGCCTTGACATTAAACTCTACTTTAAAAAAAAAGGCTAAGGTCTGTTGGCACTATATGCTTAGAAAGAACAAGTATAATGGGATAAGGAGCTTAAAATGTTACCTTGTATAAATAGTAAAAGGGATTTAATTCTTCTATGTACAGAGCAAATAGAAAAATCCTGAAATTCTCTCAACGACAAAAGCCTAGTAAAGTTTACTAAGGTAAACTAATAAAGATAGAAAGATAGAAGACTTTTTCTTTAAACCTGTATGTATTTGGTCTGTTAGTAACATTAAGACTCATTCAACATTCCTTGATATAGAAAGTAGTGCATGAGGTTTAATACTGCCGGCAGGAAATAACTACAAATTAGACAAGGTCATTCATGGAACCTGGAGTGTGTAACCTGATAATAAAGGCAGAAGCTCTAACTCAGGAAGACTTTTTGTATCCTCCTAAGCAAGCCATTCTAACAGGGATAAATCTCAACAGGGAAAATAACAATACAAATGCATAGATTTTTCATGCCCATAGAGAATAACTAGGTAAACATGACATCACAAACCAAACACAAGCTTTTAACATCCTCAACAAAAGCAGCAGACACTCCCAGTACCTCAGGGCAAGGGATTAAGAAGTTTCACTCAGAACAATACCATGTTCTATATCAATATTAGAATCCTGATACACAGAAGGAAGCCACAGGTAACTGAGACATTACATTGAAACCTAAAGGCAGACTGTAAAAGAAGTAGGGAATAAACAGAACAAATTAGAGCCCCTCCAAGGGGCTGTTACGAAAAATAGATAAAAAATATGTCCTTGTTTCTCTCTGACAGTGGTGAAAGAGTAAAAGCAATAGGTGACAAAGAGTATGAGCAATTCAGATAAGGTCAACACTTCTGCCAGGCCATTCCTCCAACTGGAATTCCAGTCAACTGCTCCCCGCAAGTTGTTGTTATCTGCAAACCTGATGAAAGTGCATTCAGGCTGTTGATGAAGATATTCAGCCCTCACTGAATAAGCCCCGAAGAACACCACTTCTAAATTGGCTACCATTTAGACTTTTACACTTTGGGCCCCAATGGGCTAGGCAATTTTTCACCCACACATCTTTAATCCTCATCAAAATCATATGCCCCCCTCTCTTACAGTCTAGCTAGGGGTTGCATAGTATTACTGATAATAACACATTAATAATACTGACAATACATACATGATAATAGACATTCAAAGTAAACAATAATTTGATTTGATTTTTGGCCTCGACACAAAGATGAAAATGTTTGGAAACAATAAAAAAATGTACAGAGAGAACAATGAGAAAGGCATGCAAAACAACGAACACTGTAAAGATCAAGAGGTAAAAGAGAGCCAAGGAAACAACCCATACCAAAAGAACCCATACCACATTACATTTGATCATTAAATATTTCAAAGTAAAGTCTCTTTTCTAACTGTAGCAATCTTGTTCCAACACAGATTTTTACAGGTGTATATGTTAGTCATTATCTGAAGGACTGACATGATTGGTAATAGGTCACTGCACACTTTGCCTGCTTCTCTCCCCATGTTCTGATTTTAATTTTAGTGATGAAATTTTTTTGCTCAAATTCACACAGCTTTATTATCATAATAGTTTGATCACACTGCCAGATTTAAGAGAATGCCATATTTTGAAACAAACTGAAAAAAACTGCAATGAATACAAAAAGAACTGAGAATAGTGGCAGATACCATGCCCTTTTTTTAAAAAAAAAAAAGGAGGGGGGGGGGGAAATGATCTCTTTCATTCATTCATATGAGGTTCTGCAACTTCCAAAAGAGTAAATATAACTTACTTAAAGAAAGGATAAAACCACATGTATACAAACTATTGATGAATGCATCTAGTGTATGAAATACCTTGTTAGAAGAACTTAAAAAAGAATTTGAGCATAAATTTAAAGCTTGCAGTGTCTATTTAAGTTATACTAGTAACTCAGCTCTACATGTAAAGCAGATACAATTTATCTTCAGGTGTTTTACGGAACTTTTCTTTCTTTCTTTCTTTCTTTCTTCCCCCCCCCCCAAAAAAAAAGGATTTGTAACTGGTATTCAAGATAGCTGGCTGGTGTCATTTGCCAGTTTGGTGTTTCCCTCCACCCCCAGAACTCTGCTTTGTCATTTGACAATCCCATGAAGGTCATGATATTGAGTAATAATGGTAACAGAGGTCAAGAAGATATTCTAATCCCCTGCCTCATGAAAGAAAATCCCACATGAGAGAAGCACTAAAAAAATAGCAAAAGCAAACCAAGATGTTCCTTTTTTTCAGAAAAATATTATGCACATTTAACAACATGTTCTATTTAGCCATTGTCTCAATTTCATTTCCACATTGTTTGTGTAATCAAGTAACAGTGGAAACTGTCACCAGGATTTAAGTCAAACTCCCATGACTTACTGACTGGGAGTTAGGACAATATGTGCAGAGATTTGCAAGCAGGAAGCTTATATAGTAAGTTTCATATCTCATAATAATAATAGCTACTGTCTATTGCATAGTATGGAAATATATAGACCCTAGGTGACCCTGCTTGAGCAGGGAGGTTGGACTAGATGATCTCCAGAGGTTCCTTCCAACCTTACCCATTCTGTAATTCTTAAACTAAAGCTCTGTTAATCATCCCATTTTCAAACAAACTATCTCCCTCCAATTTTTAAACAGGCCCATCTCTCATAAGATGTGCAAGTTCAGCCACCTGAATACCTACAGTTCCTGAGATGTGTAACTCTTGACATCAAGGTTTTGGCCTAAGGAACTGCACGTGTCACTCCCATAGGCCCAAGTAGGCTTTAGAAGGCAACACAGCAGAGCCACTGCATTGTTTTAACACTAGCTAATCACAAGCACTTAAAAGACAATTCAGCAGGAAGTATTTCTCCAGTGCTTGAGCACCTTGCCCACTTGATCTAGTTCAAGGCAAGATACCCCACAGATTCGAGACGCAGACAGCTCAAAGCAGCGAGATTTTGCAGCACCCTCAAGCAGTTGCCTGACGCGCGATACAGCGGGAGCGGCAGGCAGAAACCTCTGCCGCCGGGGAGGACATCACCGACCGGCCCAGCGGCTCCGCCCTCTCCCCCCCACCCCCCAAACGGGTCCTCCTCGCGGGGGGGGGGGGGGGGGCAGCCTCAGGCCAGCCGCGGGGCAGAGGGAAGCCGGCCCAGAGCAGGAGATGGGAGCTAAAGCGACAGCGGCGCAGCCCTGGGCCGCCCGCCGGCCCTGCCCTTCCCCAAGGGCACAGCAGAGGCCTGCGGACCCCCTGCGCTCCGCGAGGATGCGAGAGAGCGAGGGAGCAGAAGCGGCGGCTGCCTGGGGCCGCGGAGCCGCCGCCGCCGCCCACCCCCGCGGCGCCGGGGGCCGCTCCAGCCCCCGCGATGATGCGCTCACCAGGAAGCGAGTGGAGCTGGTGCCCTGATCGATGGAGCCCACCAGCGGCCCCAGCACCATCCGGTCCGACGCGGCCATGAGCCTCGCTGGGCCGTTGGGTCGGTTGGGAGGCTCTCGCTCGCTCGCTCGCTCGCTCTCACGCGCCCGCCGTGCCCTCAGCGAGCCGCGCGGGTAACGGCCGCGGGGCGGGGAGGGCAACGAACCCCCGGCCGCGCTCGCGCTCGCGGCCGCGCTCGCGCTGCCGTGACGGCTCGGCGGCCGCCGGCGCGTGGCTCGCGGAGCGAAGCCGGGCAGCAGGGCGGGGGGCGGGGCCGGGGGCGCTGCCCTGCGCTCGGCGAGCCGGCAGCCAATCGGCGCTCGGGGCGCGGCGGGGGCGGGAGGAGCAGGAAGCGGGCCAACGGCTCGGGGGAGAGCAGCGGGCGGACGGGAGGGGCGGGGCGCGGGGCGCGGGGGTGGCGTCACGTGACGGCCGCGGCGGGCAGGGGGGGGACGTTCCGCTCTCGCCCCCGGCGGCGGTTGAGGGGTGTCGCCGGCGGGGAGAGCCGTTGGCGGCGGGGCCGGGGGTCTCCTTGAAGGGGTGGTGGCCCCGTGGCGAGGGTCTTCAGGCGGCTATGCGCGACTGGCCGGGGCCCCGGGCACCGCCGAGTGCCGCCCAGCTGGGGTCATTTCAGTCCGGCGGCGGCGTGCGCCGGGGCGACCCTGTTTCCTTTACTCGGCCAGAAACACCTTGGCCGGCCTCCGCTGAGGCTGCACGGGGCGGGACGCAGCTCTGGAGGGTGAAGGCCCTGGAGGTGCCAAGGCAGGACAGTGCGCTTCTCTGGGCAGGGGAAAAGCGTCTGCTGGCAGTGAATATTGGCAAGGAGACGTTCAAAACTTGTGAGTCAGCCTGCTCACGCCCGTGATGTCGGCTGAAAAATGTTCGCAGGCATGAAAGGGTTTGTTTTGTCTTTCAGAGCTTTACTCTGCATCCAGCAGAAATACTTATTAACTTATAAAAAAAATCCTCTTTAAGTTACTACATATTGATAACTAGTGCTTCAAGAAAAACTGCTAGTGTTGCAAGACCCATGATAGAATTGCAAAAGCTGATAATGCTGACTAAAGCAAATGATAAGTTAACTAGTGAAATGTTGCAGTAAAGCAGTCTCCAGTGGAGATTTTTATTTGCTCTAACTCCCTATTAGCAGTAGCTGTCGAAACTCATGGTATTTTGTCAACAGTACTGTCTGATAAGCGAATGCTAAGTAGTGATATTTTATGTGGTATCTGATTCAACTCTTCTGATGGACCTTTTTTTCTTAATACTTCAGCATGTAGCTAGGAGCCTTAATATGGATTAATATGCAACACCATCTACTAATGCATAATGCATTATTATGCATCTAATGCATAGATGGCAAGTGACTTAATTGCAGCCAGTAGTTAACTACATGGGAGCTCAGATTTGATAGTAGAACACCCCTGAGCCTAGCAGGCAAAGCAATATCAAGATACAAAATCTGAAACTAGAAAAATACAGTTTAGAAATAAGATTCCTAGTTTTAAGAGTGAGGGTAACAGAGTGCTGGGATCACTTACCAAATTCCAGATAGACACGGCTCTATCTTGAGCAGAGGCTGAGGTCTCTAGGGATCCAGAAAGGGAGGTAGCAATACCATGACTGATATTAATACATGAAATACTACCACATCTGTGTAAAATTTACAGAGATCATGGAGTTATGAAAGCTTTCTATTAGGTATAAATCTATCATTTGCTTGGGTTTCCTTTTGGCAATGTCTGTGTGTTTTCACAGATCTGGAAACGGAAAAATGGCTAAGATACCTTCCTATGCCATTTTCTTAATGTGAAGTAGGTAAAATAGAAAGGAAGAATTTTAGCAGAAATTGTATAACAAAATGTCAAGAATATGAGAGCAGCTTATCAGACAACAGACAACTTTATTCTTTGACATTTCCTATTCAATGAAGAGAACACTCTTTTCCTGTGGTATTTGATTTTTGATACATGTAAGTTACTATTTGCAGAGTTTGTAGTGCTGAGAGTGGACACTGCTCCAAGGAAGTTGTTTGTAGACAAATGAAGGGTGGAGCTAAGGCCATACCTTTATCTAAAGATGGTGTGAGACAGTAGGCTGCTGAGGTAGTTTTAAATGAGTTAGCTTGGTATTGGAAGCAGGGTACCCAAAGGAGCACAAATATCTTTGTGGACTGATTTAGTCTGCTTCTTGTTCAGATCTAGCTGAGGTGAGTATATACAACGCAAGTCTACTGAAAGAATCTACACATCTTAAATAATCAGCTATGTTGCAGAAGAACATACAAATTTAAGAAAATAATCAACTAAATAATTTCTAGCAAGTGCTGGTTAGGACTCTTGTATAAATTACTGTTTGTGACACACACAGCGATTTTGGAGGTTAGATATCTTTACAATGAAAATTCTGAGCCTGGCAGAAATGGTGGAGACTCTCATTGACTTTAGAGAATCTAATTAAAACAAAGTTGGATTTGGTTCCCCAAAATATTACTCTTGTTCCACAGGCAGCTTGTTGACCTCTTAGTCTACAGAATGAATTTGAGTGAAAGATTTCCACCTCTCTGAACAGTCCTACTATTTTTTTTTTTTTTTTAGGTAATCAGCTTTTTTGATACATGTTTTTTTTTCATCTCAGCAAAATGGACAAATGCCGGCAATTAAATGGTGCTTTTTCTGGCTGATTTTTTTTTACTGACCTCAAGTAAAGGACAAAATGTGACTGTGTCAGACTACTATAAGCATGTGATACAGTGTGAATTAAAGAGTAGATGCCAGGCGTCCACATGTCTTTCCATTCTCTCTCTTAGTAGCAGAGAGAACTCAGTAGTCTGAATCTTGCTATTCCTTACTAATGTCTGTCCTGTAGGAAGATCTGAAGGGAAATATTTCAAATTAGCCTAGAACAGGTGTACATATAAAGTGTTAAAGTGTGCCATGATAGTGAGTCATGCTGCCACATATCCCCTTTTGCCTACTGAGAACATGAATGGTATGTGTGAGAGCGCGTACATTTGCACACGTGAATAAATGCAGTCTCTCTTAACAGCTTAGAGACTAAACACAAATAGATCATGACCTTGACATCCAATGCCCTTACCTTTACCTAAATTGTCTGTAGCCCCCATATTCAGGGAACCTTTTTGTAAGTCTAGCAGAAGTAGGTCAGACTGAACAATTCCACATTCTCTATCCTAGATTTATTCTGGAAGGTGTCCATATGCAGTATGCTGGCAGCATTTGGCAAGAACAATTTTATTGTGAAGCTATACTGCAGTGATGCAATATATGCCTTGCAGGAAGTGTTTCACTTCTGACCTGATGTTAAACAATAGTTTTCCCTGAATATCATTTTATATTTAGGACTACTCTTGCACTGTTCAAACCCTGAGCAATCATTGCCGCATTGTTATTGGCTTCCTGGTGGGCAAAAGTAAAATTTAGATTAAACAAATTCACATTAAAAAAATGAATACTGAAACATTCTGAAAAGTAGTTTTTAAGTCAATAAATATTTATAATCAAATGAAAATGGGAAAATAAGAGAAAAACAAGAATGTTTATAGTTAAATATTAGTATTCTTGGGACCTAAAATGAATAATTCAGAGAAATATGCATAGTAGATGCTCTGCGTGTCAAAATTCTTACCTCTAAGATATTTAGTCTTCTAGCTTCCATACAAACATTATGGCAACTTACTGCAAAATTTGCTCCTGAAAAAAAGGTACACTGCATAAAAGAGGGCATTAAATTTTAGATAGTTTTCTATTGGTTTTCTAGAAACTATATTTTACTGCACTTTCTTTTTTATCATTTTTATCAAAAGAATAATCTTTTGATAAAATCTATGTTCCATAAAGAGATGATATGAAAACTAGTTCTCATAGGCTCATTCTACTTCTTACTTACTCTTTAAATTCAGTTTAATAGAGGCAAGGCAACTAGACTTCATATAGTCCAACTTCTCATGTGTATGATTTTTTGCACCGGACCAGTGGATGTTTCCAAGAATAAGTTTAAGTGAAATTGCTCTGTATAATGGTAAGATCAGAAAAAAGGTAAATTATTGTAAATGGTGATATGTGGCACTTTGCTCTCTGATACCTGGCTCAGAATTGAAAATTCAGTGATATTCACCCTAGACTCTGATTTTTATGCCTGGATATAAAAAATGCCAGGACAGCTGTAGTAAAAAGATTAAGAACAAAAAGCAATAGAGGAGCTGTATGAGAATCCTGAAGCTATTGCTACATTGGGTTTTAAAAGATTCTATTAATTCTGCACTAATCTAAGCTCTTAAATCATGCAAAAGAACTGAAACTAAACTGAAAAAAAAAATTCACGTGAATCATGAAAACCTTCATATATCTAGAAAGGGTCCAGAAGAGAATTGGAATTCAGAATGATAGTGTTGGTTAAAATATAACATCAAATGTATATTCATTTTGTAGAAATATATTTAAGGCAATATATCCCACAATTTGGTTCTCTCTTTCAGTTCTGTTACTCTGTGCAGAACTTTCAGTGCAACATCCTCAGAAAGGGTACTGAGAATTTAGTGATTGTTTTGTGATTGTCTAGCTATTTACTCTAGGTAATTAGATAGCCTGAGGAGCCACGTATTTCTTTATCAGTGAACTTCAAAAGCTTTTGATGTATTATTTCTACAAAACCCCTTGAAGTAGGATAATGCTTCTAGCATTTTTTACTGATATGGAGAAAGGCTCAGAGCAGCTAAATTACTGACTAGTGGTCACGTAGCAAGTCTTCAGCAGATCAGGAGTAACGGTCAGCTCTTTCTCAAGTCCAAAGGCACTGTCTTCCTTACGCACTGTGCTTCTTAGGAATTAGTAACTGCCTTCAGAGGCAGCAGGACTGAATTACCTAATAACCACCAGAGGTAGAGGCATGATTCCACAGAATAAATTAGTCTAACAGCACATGTGTCCTAAGAGACCTATGTTTTTAACACCACCATCCCCCATCCTGGCTGTGCAGTTTCTACTTATTGTGCAATGAGTCTGGTGTTCATTGGATTCCTCCTTGAGTTGTCTGAACTCATTAATGTGGCAGAAATCAAACCCAGACAAAATGGAAGTGGATTGTTTTCTGCCAAGAAGCTGAATTGACTCAGTCACTGAAATGAGTGCCAGAGCTGGTGCAAGAGCAGAGTTTTCCACGGCTAGGAGCATGGGAAAGGTTAAGAAAATGTAGGAGTTGCAGAGTTGTGAAGGAGACTAAGGACAGGATGAAATATTCATCAGCAGCTGGCTCTTAGATTGCGTCAGCTGCTCATGGACCTTCAGCCTCCATATCTTTGAATCAAATGTTAGCTATCTGACAGGAAATTCTGGAAATATTAATGAATATACTGTTGTCAACAAAGACCAAACTATGTAATCTGTACATTGCTACTTTCAATTTTACATATCTTTACGTTGGATATCACAAAAATGGTATCATAGAGCTGATGGGAGACCGCAACTATGCAGAGGTTTTCTGGAGGTTCTTTACACTCTGGTTACATCCTAAGACAAAATTAAATTAGTTACAAGTAGCTGCAGTTCACTGGGACTGGTAGATGATGTATGAGGAGAGGTGGAGAGGGCTGTGTTTGTTCAGCCCGAAGAAAGGAGGGCTTAGGGGACACCTTATTGACAACTGTCTAATGGGAACTCTCCCATTAGTATAGAGTATAGAGGAGAGGGATCCAGTCTCTTCACAGAGATGCACAATGATAGGGGAAGAGGAAATGGACACAAGTCGGAACACATGAAACTCTGATTAGAAGTAAGGAAAAACTAGAAATACGGAACAACTTTTTTCACAGTGAGAATGGTCAAACTGCAGAACAGGTGGTCCTGAAAGGTTGTGGAATATCCATCCTTCCAGATACTCAAAACTTGACTGGTCTGACCAACCTGGTCTAACTGGACCTACTTTGAACAGGAGGTTGAACCAGATGGCCTCAGGAGGTCCCTTACAACCTACATTATTCTGTGGTTCTATGATACTTCGTTGAACTTCATAAAGTTCCTCTCTACCCATCTCTCCAGCCTGTCAAGGTCCCTCTGAAGGGCCCTCTGGGGTATCAGTCACACCTTCCAGTTTTATATCATCAGCAAACTTTCTGAGGATGCAACTCTGCTCCTTCATTCAGATCATTGATGAATAAGTTGAACAGGATTGGACAAGTATTGATACCTGGGGTATAGCACTGGTTAATGGCCTCCAACTAGACTTTGTAGCACTGATCACACGCCTTGGAGCTTGGCCATTCAGCCAGTTCTCAGTCCCCCTCACTGTCTGCTCATCTAGCCCATACTTCGTCAGCTTGTCTGTGAGGATGTTATGGGAGACAATGTTGAAAGCTTTACTTATAGTCAAGGCAGACAACATCCACTGCTCTCTCCTCATCTACCATGCCAGTCATTTTATCGTAGAAGGCTATGAGGTTGGTTAAGCGTGATTTCCCCTTGATGAATCCATACTGACTACTCCTGATCACTTTCTTATCCTTCACGTGCCTGGAAATGGTATCCAAGATTAGCTACTCCATAACCTTTCCAGGGGTCAGGATGAGGTAGACTGGCCTGTAGTTCCCTGGGTCCTCTTTCTTACCTTTTTTGAAGATTGGAGTGGCAATGACTGTCTTCTAGTCCTCAGGCACCTCTCCTGATCACCATGACCTTTCAAAGATGATGGAGAGTGGCCTAGCAATGATGTCCTCCAGTTCCCTCCACACTCATGAGGACACCCCGTTGGGGCCCGCAGAGTGGTAGAGGTCGAGTTTGCTTAAGTGATCTCTAACCCGATCCTCTTTCACCACGGGAAAGTATTCCTTTCTTCAGACTTTCTCACTGGTCTCCAGGGCCTGGAATTTCTGAAGGTCTTACCAGTAAAGAGTGAGATGAAGACGGTAATGAGAACCTCATCCTTTTCAGTGTCTTTTGTCACCAGGACCCTTGCTCTATTCACCAGCGTGCCCATATTTCTGCTAGTCTTCATTTTGCTACTGAGGTACTTATAGAAATCCTTCTTGCTGTCCTTAACCAGATTAAACTCCAGATGGTCTTTGACTTTCCCAGCCCTCTTCCTTCATGCGCAGCAGAAGTTTCTATATTGCTCCCAGGTTACTTGTCCCTGCTTCCACCTCTTGTACCTTCCAACCTCTTGTTGGACATTGTTGTCTGCTGACCCTTGTGGAACGGGGAGTGACTCAGCTAACAGGTAAGGGGAGCTGGGCAAAGGCAAATGCAGGAAGCCTTAAGCTCTCTTGGAAGAAGCCCCAGCACTTATCCCCGACTCTAGCTGGGTGTAACTACTGCTAACAAGCAGTCTCCCTTGCCCCTGAATAGAGGGAGTTGGGGCTTTTGACACAGGTTGCCCTTGTCCAGGGTGGATCAAGTACCCTGTGAGTCTGTAGTAGGGAGAGGTCTATTTAAGAGCCAGGCCTGGAGTGCAGCTCCTAGAGGCAGCAGTTTGTGCAGGAGGAGTGCAGTTAGAGTGCAAGAGGACATCTTTCTTCTTCCAGCGCCAGTAGCACCCACTCTTGCCAACATGGCTGTAACTCGCTGTAAAGTGTATTTGCCAGTAGCTGGGGAATTGCTGCATCAGCTGTGTCAGAAGCATCAACCCAGACAAAGCCTCTTGCAGCAGATGCTGCCCTACAGGTCTCAGGCTGCAGGGAGTGCTTGGAGCCTCTCCAGAAGGCCTGGACTGATGATCCGCCCTCCTGCAAGAGGTGTGCTGTTGTTGAGGATTTATGCTGTCAAGTCAAAGAGTTGTGGGAGGAAGTCAGTAGACTGTGAAATGTGTGAGAAAGTGAGCAGGAGATGGACAGGGCGTCCTCAGAGACCATGCTGCTCCCGGAGTCCCAATCCCCTGCAGCAGGGGAGTTGCTGGAGGACTCTGTGAAGAGTGAAATAGTTCAGCACAGCATTGCTGAAGAAGGCTGGAAGGCAGTTCCTTCTGGAACAGAGAAAAGAAAGGCCCCTAATCCTCCTGTAAACTTGGAGTTACAGTTGAAGAACACGTTTAGTGCACTCCAGGATGAGGAGAACCCAGACCTGGCCTCAAGGGAAGCAACTGGGCTGTCTGAGTGTGTGCCTTGCGTGACCACTCAGAAGAGATGATGAGTGGTTGTAGTGGGTGATTCCACGCTGAAGGGGACAGAGGTGCCTATCTGCCGACCTGACCCCTCCTCTGGAGAGGTTTGCTGCCTGTCAGGGGCAAGGACAGGAGATGTGTCTGAAAGGCTACCAAGGCTTGTCCGCTGATTAGACTACTGCCCTCTGCTGCTCTTTCATGTGGGTGCTAATGATACAGAGAGCAAACTAGAGACAATAAGGGAAGACTTCAAGGCCTTAGGCAGAGTGGTCAAGGGTCTGGGAGCCCAGGTGGTCTCCTCATCGGTCCGCTGATTAGGGGGAGGGATGGGAGGAGGAATAGGAAAATTTTTCCAAATCAACAACTGGTTACACTGCTGGTGTTGGCAACAGGGTTTTGGATTCTATGACCGTGGAACATGGTTTGAAGATCAAAAAGTTGTGGGGAGAGATGGGATTCACCTTACCAAGTGGGGCACATTTGCCTTTGCCAACAGGTTGGGAAGGGTAAAGAGGGCTTTGAACTAGATAGGAAGGGGGGGGGTGTCATAGAGACAGGGTAGACAACAAAACACAAGTTTGGTTGGGGGGCCTCCAATGGGTGTGTGCAGCTGGGGATGTGCGTTTAGGACAAGGCTATGGGCGACCCCCGTACAGCCTTCCTGGGAAACCTGCAGGAATGACCACTTCTTTGAAATGCCTGTACACCAATGTACGCAGCATGGGGAACAAACAGGAGGAGCTGGAGATCTGTGTGTGATCACAGGGCCATGATCTCATTGCAGTCACGGAGACATGGTGGGATAGCTCCCATGACTGGAATGCTACCATGGATGGCTCTGTGCTTTTTAGGAAAGACAGGCCAGGGAGACGAGGTGGTGGAGAGTTGGGCAGAGAGGAACCTCATGAGGTTCAACAAGGGCAAGTGCAGAGTCCTGCACCTAGGGAGAAATAACGCTAGGCACCAGTACAAGCTGGGGTCTGACCTTCTGGAGAGCAGCTCTGCAGAGAAGGACCTGGGAGTGCTGGTGGATGACAAGTTGACCACGAGCTACCAATGTGCCCTTGTGGCCAGGAAGGCCAATGGTCTCCTGAGGTGCATTAGGAAAAGTGCTGCCAGCAGGTGGAGGGAGGTGATCCTGCCCCTCTACGCAGCCCTCACGAAGCCTCATCTCGAGTACTGCATCCAGTTCTGGGCTCCCCAGTCCAAGAGAGACATGGAGCTGCTGGGAAGAGTCCAGCGTAGGGCTATGAAGATGATCAGAGGGCTGGAGCACCTGCCCTATGAAGAACGGCTGGGAGAGCTGGGCCTCTTGAGCCTGGGGAAGAGAAGACTGAGGGGGGATCTTATCAGTGTGTACAAGTACCTGAGGGGAGGGTGTCAAGGGGATGGGGACAAACTCTTTTCAGTTGTCCCATGTGACAGGAGAAGAGGCAATGGGCAGAAATTGAAACACAGGAAGTTCCGCCTGATCGTGAGGGGGAATTTCTTCCCTGTGAGAGTGACGGAGCACTGGAAGAGGTTGCCCAGAGAGGTTGTGGAGTGTCCTTCTCTGGAGATCTTCAAGGCCCACCTGGATGCAACCCTGTCTACCATGCTGTAGGTGACCCTACTGAGCGGGGAGGTTGGACTAGATGATCACCAGAGGTCCCTTCCAACCTTACTGATTCTATGATTCTATGATCTCAGGCAGAAACATGGTATGTGTGTGAAGGGATACCCCATCTGAAAAATAGGCATGTTAGAATGATCTTCCGTAAGTGCCTAAATGTTGTCTGCTTAGCAGGTGGAGCTGAAGATAAAATGGTTACTTCCATGCATAGCTCATTAAGAGCTCAGAAATAATGCAGATACCAACCTCAGATTTCATAGGGCTAAGGAATTTCTCTCCAGAAGGGGAGAGTGGTGCATACCTTTTCTTCCATCTTTAACAGCTGAGTGTTAGTAGTGGGTAGAAATTGTGGGTTAGCTAGCGGGTAGAAATTGCTACTGTATTAACTGTAGTTAAACTGACAGATAACCTCGATTCTTCAGCCTAAGAAGATGACTCAAAATAAAGGAAGAAAGACCTATGTGCAAAACTTGTTTTAATAATTAAACCTAGGCTTAAGAGGAGCTTCCATATTAAATTTTTTGCTTAGTAATCTGGCTTTCTGGTTCTGATCTCTGAGTATTTTTGAGTTAGAATTCTAAGTGTCTCCCTAAATGAAAGAAGAGGATGGGTTTTTACATAAAAACTCTGCAGTCTCAGGAAGGACTTGATATTTACAATCCACTCCTTTTGCAAAAGAAAATTGCAAACCAGGTAACAAAATTCTACCAGAGCCTCATTTATGGATAAGGACATTCTGGAGAGACTGGATGATGCATGTTGTCCTGTCAACTTTGGTCAGTGTTACTGACTCCTTCAGCAGTACCCTAACATTTGAGACTACCCTCCACAAGAGATTCTGAAAAACCTTGAATTTATGTTGTGAACTATCTGTAAGACTAGGGGCTCCCTATGTAGGAGAAGGGTCCATTTATACCAGAGATAAATGAGTCATTTTCTTGGAAAAGCAATGCTCAGAAATGCAGGGAGAGGCTGGGCTTCACAGATCCACTACCGATCAGCATCACTATCAGGATTGAAGAGAGTTAGAGCACCTTTGTGCGACCCCTGCTCTTGGGGAGTTTGGGGTCTAAACCTAAGAAACGGGGAACTCCTGATAGTCTTAGCCCTGATGTTAAAAATAGCTCTGGCACTGAGCCTTTTTTTTCAGAGGCAAGTAGTGACATTTTTTTTTCTTTTCTTTTCTGAAAGGGTAAGACTGAGAGATACAAAATTTTAAGTGTGATTGTAAAGGACTCCTGGAAGGCAGATCCTGCAGAATAGGCTAAGAAGACACAGTGGAAGTCCAGGAAAAGTTTTGCAACCCTCATGCAGCAGTAACTGCTGATGTGACAGAAGTTTGATACCAGTGATGCTGGCAGAGCTTTAAATGGTTCTTGGGGCAAGACCAAGCCAAACATTCAGACCTTCTTTTCTTCTCTTTCTTTTTCTTCCAGCCTTTGCTGTTATTAGCAGAGGACTCTGAAACCTAGCCTAGAACCTCCTGAACTGGTAGCTGGGTATTATAGAAACCAAAGTCCCTTAGACATCTTCAGTCAACAGTCAGAGTGAGAAGTTGTGGTGGGTGAGTGCCAAGGTCTGATACTGATCTGATGGCATGCACTGCTAGCGCATTCCTGAAGCATGTATTCTCTATTTGAGTTCTAGATTTGAAGGAATAGAGACAGGCATATTTAAACACAAGTTTCTTCTAGAGGCAGAAAACTCACTTGCTATGTGAACGGGCAAATATACCCCACTAGGTATACCAAAATGAACATTGATGTTTTGGCCTTCGAAAAACACTGAGTTTGGAAGATACTGAATAGGTCTGAGATTCTGTCTGGGATTGCCAAAGCAGAACCCCAAAGGTATTCTGATGGGAAAAAAACAACTTGAGAAAGATAAAATATCTCAACAATAAAATAAATAAATAATTAAAAAAAAAAACTATGAGAAAAAGACATGGAAGAAGAGTTCCTACCAATATAGCTGACCAAGAGAAAGGTAATCTTTGGTACCTGAGACGAACTGAGGTTTTGAGATAAACAAACCATAGAATATCCTGAGGAAAGTGAGAAGTGGGAGAGAGTTGAAACCTGTCTAGGAGCTATTATTAGGGGAAAAAGCCCAGTCCCACAAAGAGAAAGTGGATATGTGGACTCTTCCTCGAGGACTGAATTTGACATTTTGATGATTTTTTGTATACTTCATAAACATCTCCAGAGACTATGTATCTTAAATGTTTTTGTGTTGCAGCTATTTACTATTAACTTCTGTGTATTCCAGCAATGCCATTAGTACATTGTTGGGACTGCCTGTTTATATTTGCTTGGTTCTTCTCATGTTCCACCTCTCTTCTTAGTGGCCGAGCTGCAAGTTAGGGTGGGAGCTGCTTAAGCTCTCTGGTTTGATCTGCCTGTGTTAGTGCGTCGTCACTGTAGGTATATTAACTTCTAGAGGCTGAGTTGATTCTTCTGAGTAATTTAGTAACATTCCAATGAGTATAAAAGAGTAATCTGTTTGTATATGCCCTTTACTGAGACAGTTAGCACCGGAAGATATTAAGGGCATGGATAAAATTGTAAGGCTAGACACTCAGATGATGAAAATCAGTTCAGCAGTGGTAAAATTCATCTAAATGTTATTGCAGAAGTAGGAAAAAAAACTTTTGTAAAGACATAATATGGTTCCTATTATTTGGAGATAATTCACAGCTGACTGTTCATTCTGAATGCGATTATATTTATGATATAATAACAATATAAAGGAATTTAACTGCTACCTTTAGCCTCTTCTACATGTTCATTTCTACCATATTATTTGAGGCAGGAAGTCAGCCTTAGGCAACACTCTGTGCTCAGTTTGATGTCGTGTGCACTGTATGTAGTTCTTTCCATTCCACGTAAAAGTAGTTACGTTGTTAATGAGAAAGACCGTACTGCACTGTGACTGTGAGTCCCCCACTGCCGAGTGTTTCAAAAGTACTGCGAGGAAAATTCTTGCTCCCCCTGCAGTCAAAGGAAGCTTTTGCAGTGAATTTAGGGAGAAGAGACCTGCATTTTTCCTGTTGGTGCCCTAGAAGGTGTTTGCTGTTCGTTTCAGCGGACGACTGAAACTAGGAAGTTTCAGGAAGAAAACTAGATTAAAGTTTTAACATCAAAAATATGTTATGCTTGAATATATTTGCTTACTATATTTGTTTATTTGCTGTATTTCTGTAAATAAAATAAATAGTGAATAAATAGAAAAGCTTCTTCCACGACTAATCGTTTTGGTGTGCTTTGTACAAAGTTCTCAGATGATGAATGGTGAAGCATGTGTCTGCTAAAATAAAAAAACACAGAGAAGAGCAGAAATCTCAGAGGCATCTGAAATACAGGAAAGTACAGTTCTAATTAATGAGTGCTCAGAACAATATTTTAAAGCATGATCTAAACTTTGAAAATAAATGATGCTAATACTAAATAATTATAATTATTTAGTATATATAATAAATATGATTTAGTAAATACAATTTATAGAAACATATTCATAGAGTAATAATATAATAATATTTCCAGATTCTATGTTAAAAATGTCATAATATACATAACATTATGAAGTAGTAAGTAGATGTCTAAGAGTTTGATATAATTAATTTTCACAGCATAATTAGGTTTGAGAGAGACCTATGGAGGTCATGTCAGTACCCTCTTCATACTAGAGTTTTACATTTATGGACCGAACACTAAATCTATAGTGTGCTGCTCTGAAAAATGCTAAGTCTTCCCAGTTCCTAACAAAGTCAATATGAGATTAGAAAATGCTTCTTCTTGAATCAGCTCCTGAGTCTATATACAGACAAAATTATATGCATGGGAAGTTTAGCTAGGGGGGGTACTGATTAAATTGTCTGAAGAGGTCAGGATTTTACATTTCTATTAAAATATTATTAACTGTAATATCTACAAGAAAAATAAAACCCATGTAGTCATATAAATTTCACCTTTCAGTTTTGAATAACAGTAGGAACACTATAAATCAAATAAATGAAAATACAACTAATTATTATGAGAAAATAATTTGGGTTATATGAAATGAATTTTAAGATTATCTGAGCAAATAAAGCTTGTTTGCAACTCTCATTCATATCAAGGGGAATGCCTAAAGCAATGGAAGAATGGAAGTGTTCAGCTGTTTGAAGACAGTGGGAAAAATTGCTCAGATAGCACATGAGATCATTTATGTAGTAGAAGCTACAAGTTCTGTACTTATGATAAATAGCAGAACCAAAACATGATTATCTTTATTCAAGCAAAGTAGCTGTACTATTCAAGCCTTTGTAACTCTTCATTTCTGATTTGAATTCTTTGGATACAATTTTTCTGTTATACTGTGTGGTTTTCTGTTATTATCAATCTCTTGTTAGCACATCCATTCGATGAAAAAAACAATGTTTCGGATCACTAGGAGTATTTTTTTCTAAGATTAAAAAAAATTGCAGGGTTTTAGGTATGTTATTGTTTAAGTTCACATAGTTCACACAGGGAACAAATGAGGATTTTCTTACATATTTAGAAGGACTTATCCCTTTTTATTCCTTTTTTTTTTTTTTTTTTTTTTTTTCGGAGGGGGGAGGCTTTTTCTTGTTTTTAATTTTGTAGTAATTTGGTGCCTGACATAAAAGAAGGAGCTCTGCTTTGGCTTATATGCGATACTGTCCTTATACATTTCAGCAGGAGGATTTACTTTTCATTATTTTGACAAGGGAGGCAGCCTATATGAACGAGGCAATCCCAGCTAACACAGCATGTTTCACATGACAGCCTGCAGGGCCAGAGAGGAAGGATTTAAGCATTACATAACAGAATTAAGCATTTCACACGCTTTAAAGTCACTTCAGAGCTGTATATTTTGGCAAGTAAAGGAGATAATTTTTCTTTTCCAAAATGGATTAACTCAGAGAAAATATTTTTAACTTGGAATATAAGCTTTTCTCCATGGCAGTCCCATAAAATGTAAAGGTCAGATTCATACCATGATACAGAAAATTTCTCCTGAAGTAAACAACCTCTGCACTATCTTTTATCTGCGCAAATAACCCTCATCAGGAACTTTTCAACGGCCAGCTTCCTAGTGACAACTGATACACAATTGCTCATTAAAGAGGAGGCTGTCCTGGAAGAAAGGTGAGAAGCTCTTTTCCCTCAATGTGTTGTGTCCTGCTTTGGCTAGAGGGGCTGGTGTGTGGATGCCAGCATTTATTGCCCTCTACCTGTTTTTTTGACTCAGGCTCAGAGGCTATCTTATTATAAAAAATTTCGCAGGTCATGGGAAAGTTCATTCTTCATTTTTACATGCAAATCTCAGTTCGTTTACCTCACGAGACCATGTGTGTCAGTGCCTGGAACGTGCTCTGCGAAAGGGAGTTCGAGGGTGGAGTGTCTATGTCTTATCAGATCTTATCAAATATGATTTATCTTATTAATGTAAATCTCCAGAGGCCCAGACTCTTCGCCTCCTCCGTCCCTTGTGCCGTTAAACATGAACCATGTTGTCGGCAGCACGCGATTCCAATCGCAATGCAGGTGCCAGCCTGAGGACTGGTCAAATGAGATGTAAAAGGGTGATATCTTCCAGCCTACAGGTGAAAGAGCTTCTGAATTCTCAAGCAGCTTCATAACAGGCATTTTTTAGAGGATGGACAATGTTCCCTTCCCCCTGTGCTGCAAACACACCCACTGTTCTCATTTCAGGCAGATTGCAGTTAACAAACATTTCACCATTTAAGAGGTATGTCCAACCTCTTAATCCTAAGGAATTTAACCTACCACTTTAAACAGCAAAAAGGATAAATTCGGTGCTTTGAGGCAAATATCCACCCCTCTCCTGTCTCTTGTGTTAGCTCACGGGGACCCTAGCCCACCAGAATAGACTAGGTCAGATCATAGCCGCTGGGGCTGTGACTAGGCTGCTGGAAGAGCTGTGTCTCGGACAGGAGGTGTCCCTCAGTCACTCTGCAGAGCTGGTCAAACCTGCTCAGCTCATCCTGGATGGTCACATTGCCTGGCAGGGAAGCAAGGAAAAGAACAGCCAAGGCTGTTTCTCCTCCCTCCTCTCCTTAGCTGGAGCAGAAAGGCAGCTGGGCAGTCACTGAGCAGCTTCTGCACTTCAGGGGACGGGGCTGGTTACCCAGAGAGCTTCTGCTCTGTGCTGGACACGCATCTGGGATGGTGGAGGAGCTGTGTAAGTAACTCAGAGATGTTTCTGTAGGGTGACGTACCTGATTCAAACACTTCAGTTAAAAAACAAAAACAGAAACAAAAACACCCCACCAGCCCAGCCCTTTAGGGCAGTCAGCAGAGTCCAGGTCTTCAGCTGACCTTTACAGTTAGCCGACAGAGCCCTCAGGGCTGCTGGAGAACAGTACTTATGAAGTGGCTACTTTTCTCTGCAGTCCAGAGGCTGTGAGTGGTAAGCAAACAACCTCCTCAAAGGGCAGCCAGAAGTCCTGAATAACCCCAGGGGGTGAGTTCTGCCCACACGTAAGAGTGCTGTGCCCTGGTCCAAGGCTGGATGTTAAACTACTGAGATCATTGCATCACACATGGGTGAGTCTGGGGTGTTGTGAAATGTTTCCTAGTTACTTGTAACAGTAAATCCATAGCAGAATGTGAATTGCTGCTCTCATACTAGATGCTCCTTATCTGGGTGTAGATAATTATATTACAGACTTTTTCTGTATGCCGTGGCTGACTCAGCATGAAGGGCTGCTAATATGGAAGATGATACTGGTGTCCATAGGACCACTTTAATTTTTTTACGGTATAATTTCTGTGTTATAAGTAAAGATGTTTGTGAAGTTAGGTGTGATACGAGACAAAAAAAAAAAAAAAAAAAAAAAAAAAAAAAGAAAAAAAGAAAAAGAAAGGAGGGTGACATAAATACTAAACAACTTTCATTTCTGATAATGTATGCAATTCCTTTCCTTAAAGGAAATCCTTACCAAGCCATTAAAGGTGAAAACTGCATAGCACAAAATGAAAGATAAACAGCATTTTAAAGAAAAGAGTGCTGAAAAGGATCAGTCTCACCTGACACATAGGCCTACATTGTATTACATTTCAGTAAAAATACAAACATTCTTTTATACTGACTTTTAGTTTCATTGATACTATTCCCATTCTTCCTAGCTTCATATTTATTTTTATTTTTTCCAATCCTTCATTAAAAATAAGAATCAAGTCTTCTACATTGTCCTAAACTGGCTGTGTTTGTTGACTTCTGCTGATTTACAGAAATCTCTCTGCTCTTTTTGGATTGTTGAAGCCAGCAGTGAAACTTGTTCCAAGAGTATCTTTTACAATGGAAATGAAATTATTTGGCCGGTGGCCTCCGTTGGTTAGTTTCAGCTTAGTTTCCAGTTTTGCTTAGTGATGACTGAAATCACTAGAATTTGTTTCCCAAATCCATAGGGATGGTCTTTTCTCTCCTAAAAGTATTATGGGCATCTGTGCTTGCTGTGTATTGATTTTATGGGTTGAGAGAATGAATGACATAGTATCTAAAGGTCTCACCTAGAGATACAAAGCAATTCTGGAACAATTTTGTCAGTACAACCTGAATTAACAAGCATCCAAAGTTGTTTTGAGTATAAAATCTTCCTCCGCCTTTAGTCTCCATGTTCATCCTTTGCGATTATTCTGTTATCTCTTTGTCTAGTTTCATATCTAGCTTTTATTTATTTTATTTTTGTGCTTATAGTGAACTTTTTGTACACGACTTTTATTTTATGTTTTAGTAGCAACAAATATTCACAGGGAAGTATTTGATGTCTTTTGTATAAAACATTATCTCTATTTTCTACCTCTTTCATATTTAGAATCACAGAACCACTGAGACAGGCAGGAACCTCTGGACATCACCTAGTCGAACCCCCCAGCCCAGAGAAAAATCAAATAGAGTGGGTTGCTCAGGGCTGTGTCCAGCTGCATCTTGAGTATCTCCATGGATGAAGACTTCACAACCTCTGGACTATTTGTTCCTGCTTTTTACCCTCAGTAAAGATATTTCTTATGTTTAAATGTGATTTCTGTATTTTAATCTGTGCCCATTGCCTATTGTCCATCACTGGGCCCCACTGAGAAGAGTCTGACTCTGTCTTCTTTACTCTCATCATCAGGTATTTATACAGATTGATCAAATCCCCTTCAGTCTTCTCTTCTGCAAGCTAAGCAGTCCCAGCTCTCTCACCATCACCTCATATGAGAGAGACTTCAGTCTATTAATCATCTTTGTGGCCCTTTGCTGGATTCACCCCAGGAGCTCCATGTCTCTCCTGTACTGAAGAGTCCAGATGTAGACCCAACACTCCCTAGCTGGCCTCACTAGTCCTGACACTTCTCTCGACCTGCTGGCAGTGCTCTACCTAATGCAGTCCAGGATGCTGTTGACCTTTGCCACAAGGGTATATCGGTGGCTAATTTTATTTTATTTTTTCTTAACTTTTCAATTTTTATCTTATTTCTAAATCTTTATATTCTTTCTATCCCAATCTCCCTAAATCACTGACTCCTCCAAGCGCTACACCAGATATGTAATTTTTCTTAATTTGTTGAATTCTACCTTAAAACAAATGTATTTGATGTTTTCAGAAACCACAGAACATCCATTTTCTTACATGACTTTTCTTTTATTTATATAACCAAACTTTTGCTCTGTTTTCCTTGCAAAATCTCAGCTTCAGCTTCCATCTTGCTTCCCTATGCCTACATAACTTCTGATTTCCCTTTTTCTTTTTTCTCCTGCTTCTCAGCGATAACAACAACCAACTCAATGACTTCTGGCCTTCAATTAGCTTTTCAGAAACTCGTCCATGCTACCATTCCTTCCTCTCACCCGTTCTGCCAGGTCCATGTCCTCGGCTATTGCTTCAACGACGTAGTTCCTACGTTAGTGGATGGAACTGACAATTTTCTCTGTGCTGTTTCAGCCCCTAATATTTGCTGCTTTTCCATTTAAGACTGAAAGTAGAAGGGGAGTTTGTTCATGGCACTGTTGTTCCAAAATACCCAACTCTTGACAAAGCTATAAGCAGTGGTTTTCTGGGATCTAGTTTATATGGGCTAAGGTGCTGGAGGCTTTTCTATTATCGTCTTGCTAAAAGTACTGTGGCTGAATTTAGCCACTATTTTCAGTTTAATTTACTAATGGAGAATTTGGACTAGCTGAAAAATTGTCGTTCTTGGAAAGATACAAGAATAGGAAGTGGATGTGGAAGTCAGAATCAAAAGAGGAGCTAGTACTTGAGGAAAAAATGCACGAAATTCAGCCAGCAACCACTGGATGGCTCCACCTAGGTAGCACAGATATTTGCCACTACGGCTAGCATAACTAGACCTCTTTTACCTTTTGTGGTATTTTGGTACACTATCAGTAAATCCCTCATGAGTAGCCTGTGGTGCTTCGCCTTTATTATGTTGGTATTGTAAAAAAATAGAAAAGAGGAAAAAAATCCATTTATTCCACAATCCTATTTTCCAGTAAAAAGCCTTCTGCTTGATGTCTTGAAGCCTCACTACTAGTGGCTAGTTGACACTGAACCAAGAAGCACATTGGCAGAATGAGGCATGATTTATTTTTAACAAAGGCTCAATAAAAGCATCTGGATTTGATTATGCGTCATATAGGAGGATTTTTGTACAGGTAGGAGGTGTTCCAGCCATTCTGTTGCCTTTGGAAATATCAGCGAAAGTTTTACATTATGATTAACTAGTTCCCACTTGAGAATGGCACAAAAAAATCAAGGCTTATCCCTGAGAGTCTGCCTAGCCACAGTGGAAGCCTAACCAGTGGAAAGCCAAGAAGAAAAATACCTGTATGCTGCCGAGCCAGTCTTGCAGAGAGGAATAGTCTTTTCTTCCTCAAGACACAGGCGGGTAAGCAATAAGCTCCTCCTTAGCTGGGATTTGCTGAGGCTTAAAGTTTACTAAATCTGGAGAAGTGCTGAGAAGGGAAAGCAGAGCTCACCCAAAGGCAAAAAATCAGAAAAAGGGTCTCGGGGGAAGAAGGCAGGGGGAGGAGAGAAGGGGAAGCTGCACCTTGCTCTGGCAACTTTGGTTAAACAGCTCCACGCTCTGCTCCCCCCGCCTTGCTAGGACTGAGTTGGCTCCTGCAGCCTCGGTGCTAGGCACAGCTCTGTGTAAGACTCCTCAAACGAAAGGTTGGACTACACTGCAAGCGACACTAATATTTCCTCCCAGACCTACTGGCTAGTCTTATCACTACTCTAATGATGATACCTTTCTCTTTGGAGCAGAAGATGTAATTAGCTGCTACTTAATTGAGTAGGCAGATGTGAATAACCATGTCAGACTTGTGAAGGAGAGACTGAATTATAACATCCTGTGTTCGATGCAGCTGCGGTTCTAGCAGCGGGTATTGATCCGGTACTATGGAATTGAGATTTAAGCTCAAACACTTTCTTGTCCTGCAGGAGCCACTTTGAAATGCAGTGATCCGGGGTGGGGGGCTGCTTTATTTGTTTACCATCTTAGCTATTCATTTGGATGACTTATGTTTGCTACACATACTGGAATTTACAAATAAAAGAAAGCCACTTAAGAATAATTTTTCACATTGTTTGCTGTGATGATTGATATGAGTTCCAAGCATTCAAATAAGTTGACTATGTATGGAAAGTCTTAAATAAAACAAAAAATAGAGAGAAACCACCAAACCTTCACATTACATATGTGTATTTTAAAAGTTTAGCTATTTACAAAGAAAAGATGCATCTTAGGGGAAAGAAAAACAGAGAAAAAAGTCATGGTTAAATTTCCTCTTTGAAAACAGACTTTTAAAAAATGGACTAGGCCTACTATTACATAGAAATCTCTTGAAAGGAGAAGAATCAATGTCTTTGCATTCTAGAAAGCTTAGAAATTGACCCCAGGAGATCGAAAAATATCTGGAAGGTGCAAAGATAAGCAGTTATGGTTGCTGACAAATTGTTTAGCAAAGCTGGCTGGTGAGACGGGGAGAAATACGCTTCATTGCTTAAAGAATAGCTGCATTTTGCACTCTGCCTAGCACACTGTGGAGCTTCAAGCTGCTCTCTGCTGTCCTATGCATCAATACTTCAGTAGTCGAACATATATCTATAGCCAATGTATCCATACATTAGGGATCACCTTTTATCCTCATCATTTTTCCTTTTCTTCCTAACTTATCCTTTCCTAAGTTATGCTGTTGATTAAAAAGAAAAGAAAAAACAAAAAGAAAGAAAAGATTTTGGATTTTTTCCAGATACTGACAATGGAAAGAGGCAAACAAACCAAGCAGTCCAGCTTTTGATGTTTTACAGGCCGCTCGTGATTCATGCACTGCAGGCTAAATAGAAATGCTTATATACTTATGTGCCCATATATGGTTATGTGGGAAACCGCAATATACTCTCTGCCAGCACTTGTAGAGTAAGATATTTTATTCAGAATACATTGAAGTAGCATTATTTATGACCTTTATAAACACAGGTGAAACAATTTGACCGCTAAAGGTTTTTTTTTTTGTTTTTTTTGTTTTTTTTTTTAAAGGAATTATGAATGAAGGTAGCTTAAGACTGAAGGGAAAGACTTCTGAAATGTGGCAAAACCACCCTCTTAGTTCATGTAAATCAGTGACAGAGAACAGAATATGAGCTGAAAAGGCTTCATTAACTGATTATTCGCTACTAATAAAGGCTTATTTTGGGAACATAATGCAGAACATCTTCAATATGCAAGGTTCAGTACTGCAATGTTCAACTGGCCTTGGAGAATTTATCAGAGGGTATAATCATCTTGCTTATAATTTTCTCAGATCAAAGGCCTTGCGTCTCTTCTTGACTAGCACATGGTTTGAAGCTTTAGAAATAATTGGATATAAATAAAAGATTTATTGCTATATTTTGAGCTATAAGGGAGAAAAATAAAATATAATATGAAAATTAATTTTATATATATGTTTATTGACCAGAAACAGTGTGTAAGGCAGTGCAGAGTTTGTTATTATGTTGTCACATGAAATATAAGAGTCATACTATAATTAAACAAGAAGTCAGGTACAGAAGTCAGCATGATATTTGCTTCTGTAAATAGCCAAAAGATTTAATGATCATTTTTAGGCTGAAAGGACTATTTCATTTTGAAATACCAAACACTGGGTCCTAACTTGATCTAATAAGCTGCTCTGAGGGTGCTGTGCCCCCTTATGCTGAGGTTCGCAGAGCTAAGGCTCTGGGCCCCGAAGGCAACTCTTCTGCTGGTGCGAGAGTCCTCGTGCTGCGGATGGACCCTCCGGCCCTGGGTGGCTGGAAACAGCAAATACAGGTGCCAGCAGCACGCTGCCCCTTCCCAGAGCTGCAGGACAGCCTCCAGCCTCCGTGCCCATTCAGGCCTTTTCTTCCTCCTCAGAAATGCATGTCCACAGCTGGTCTTGGGGGAGCAGAGCACAGCAAAGGGGATAACGATGCTACAACCGCCTTTCTTTTCTGTAGCAGAATGAGGAGTTTTAGTGAGGTTCCCTTCAACCTGAGATGATCCAGAACCACACATGGATGCACTATAACGTGTGAGTGAGCAAAAAGGGGGAGTGGGGAGGATACTGACCTTCTTCTCTTCCCTTACAGCAAAGAAAACAAAATTCACAAAACAGAGAAGAGGGACAGAGATGGGAACATGAGACTAGTAGTTAGGGTACTCATTTGGAAGATTAGAATCCTCATATGTTATTTAGAGAAATATATTTAGTTTTTATTATCAACAGTGAAAAGAAAATTGTACAATAGAGAAGCTCCTTCCCTGCTTAAAAACTGATGATTTACTCAAATAATTGATTATACTGTTTTAATTATCACACTGGGAACTGAGTTTCAGACTCTAATCAAGAATGTGGTATACTGGGAAATCTGAAATATAACAGATTTTGTTATTGTAAGGAATATAAATTATTCATAGTCATTCTTTATGATAAAGTACTGAATAACGTACTGATCCTCCCATACACATTTCCCTTCCAAAGACTGAAAGGAATCAAAATGTCTTCTTTGTCATATTGGATGAAGTATATATAAAGTAGGCAATAATCTTAAGGTGTTATATTTATACATTTAATTCCAAAATTTTTAGATGATACTATAGACTTACTAAATGGGGATAGAACTGGAATTTTTGGTAGCCTTATAAACTTCCTGTGTACATGGCTGCTTGAGTATATGCACAAGAAGACATCTATTTTCTGCACTTATCATTAATAATAATTTTAACAGAGCTACACAATATTAGTCATCTCAAAGGATTCCAACTTAAAATTTTTTGAATACAAGCAGCTTTTCCCCTGCAACTGCAGACAGCTGCCTTTGCACTGTTTGACGAAATAGGCCCGCATTAAGCATAGATCATCCTGAACTTCTGTAGTAGGGTCCGTAGATATAGAGAAGGAACTTCAACCTTCTCTCCATGGTTATAGCAATGCAGCATTATCATTCACAACACGCTAAGCCACAGTAGCTGAATAGCATCATCACCAGTGCCAAAGTTTACTTGGTGAATAAGCAATTAACTCTCTAGTACTATCCTATAGAAGAGAGCATCAATAGGGCTCTGCAGTTTTGTTTACATCGGCATATCACAGTGTATCACATTTAGAGAAGACCTGGACAACAAAGTAGTTGGTGGTGAAACCCTACATCCATGGTACACATGTTCTGGAGATGTTATTTTGGACTAGTTCTGGTGTGAGCTCATGAACGCCTGTGAGCAGCTAGTTAATTTTAAATATAAGTATGGTCTTGGCCCATGTCCTCCTGTTTGGTTTCATCCAAAACGAAGCCTTTTCACTTGCTCCAGGACTGGTCTGTGAGGCAAAACAAAGCACAGTACATGGGTACAACTGGGAGATTTACTTTGAAACTACACTTCTGAACTGAAGTAAAAGCTAATGTAGATGTGCTTTGGGCCAAAATCAAAGCAGTCTCCCAGAGGAAGCTCTCTCCCTGAGACTAGAAAGAATGTGGGGAAGAAGGAAAGTTTTTTTTTTTTTTTTTTTTGGGGGGGGGGCACAAAAACAACCATGTTCTTGTTATGTTGGACTCATCATGGCAAAGTGTTAATGGGGAATTTGTGCGACAAGAAGTTACAGTTCTACATCTCTCTTCCACAGGAACATATAGCTACTGTGCAGGACTATGGACAGTGTTTTGCTTCCTCTAAAGCACTGAAAATATTACATGTGCATAACTGGAAAGAAAAAAAGGTCATCTATTTTATCCAAATATATATCCCTAAAGTATAAGTATAGATCTGTATAAAGTGCATTGTTTTTTTCAGTGGTTCTGGATAGCTGCACTTCTATGGCTGTGGAATCACTTCTTACTTTTAAAAATCTGCCTGTTTATATCCTGTTTTAACACGGATTTAGAAGATTTAAAATATATTCTGACTACTGTCTGAAGGCTTTTGCAGAAATGCATTTAGAGACTACAAACTTATTTCCCAATAATTTAACCAGAAATAGTTTAACTAGAGTTCTTGTATGTGGAGAGTTCTGTGGATCTACAGAAGAGAAAAAACTTTCTAGTGATTTCTTGCTTGCTTCAATACTAGTTCAACCAGATGATGAAAATATCAAGAAAAGTGTCAGAACACTAAGTGAATAACTCTCTCGTTAAAAGAAGAAATTCTGCATGGCCCAGGGACTGAAATTCATTTATATTTCAACTCTTTACAGAGAGTAGTTTTCAGAGAAAAGGGTAACTTGAGGAGTAAGTTCATAATCTTTGGGGGAAAAAAACCTCTCAGTATTGCTCACTGTTTGAACATATGTACAAAAATATTTTGGGGGTGCCTTGTTATACAGAAAGCCAAAATGAGACTGGGACACTTGGACTGACTTCAGTAGGATAAATGGGACAAGGCCCATAACACGTCTGAAAGATCAGAGAAAAAAAATGCAATATTAATGCAAACACAGGGCTGTCTATTACCACAATACCGTTGCTCCCACAGGGAGTACCCTTTGCATTAGACTGCCAATTTTGTCCAGCTTTTGTGCTTTTTAGATATTGCCATTCGTATGGCGTAACATATGAATGAGTACCAAATTATGTGATTAAACTATGTATAAATTAAAATGCATAGGTAGGGTCCAGACCCAGAATGACAAACGTGCCTTTGAATTTTTTTCCAATCATATTTAAATCTCGACTAAGTGGAAAAAGGAGAAATTAGTTTGGAGACAGAATAAAATGAGATCTAAGATACCGGAACTTCAAAGTTTTCATGTGCAAGATACTGAAAACTGTACTATCTTTCCCCCGCTTTTTTTGCCCCTCGTATTTTTTTTTTTTTTTTTTTTTGTAGTAGTAACCGTTGCTTCAGTATCTTATCGTTGGGCTCTTGGGCTCTGTGGAAAAATTCAAAAACATGAAAACAGCATGAAAATCACCTCATAGCAGTGTTCAATCACTATTGAGTAGGTGAGGGATCAGGAAGCCAGGAAGGTTTTCCTTCTCTCAGCAGCATTTCAGACTAAGGTACAAACATGTCTTGATTCATCTCAATTTTTGCAAATGATTTTACTAGAAACATTGTATTACAACATGTTTTTTGGCTGCCAATGTTCTACGCTTCTGAGAAAGATAAAATAGCCAATAGCTCCTTAACGACAAAGTCAAAAGACACCGAGAATGAAAATTAATTGCTCTTATTTCTATGATATTCGGATGCCTGATGATGCCTTTTTAAGCAGCTTCTGGGCATTGTGTTACGAGTAATTCAAGCAGTCCAGCTGCAGTAGTCAAACAGGACGTGTCCTCCGTCCCTTGAGGAACGCTCCAGCACCAGACTCAAAGCCGTACCCACTGCCTGTTCTCCTCAAGCCCGGCGGGTGAGCTCCCACTTGTCTAAGCTGCCGTAACATACGGCCATACTAAGGCAAGCTGCCCGCCTGGATGCGGCAGGCAGTGAGGTTGCTGAGCACACGGCGAACCTGGCTCTCTTTGCAAACACCTGTTAAAGGTTTTGCAGATATCCCCAAAGCCGAATCAGATGAACCAACTGAGCTGTGATGTTCTGTGGAAACTGAAAGGTCAGAGGGTGTAGCACAACCTCTGAGATAGCCTGCAAGATGACAAAGTTGGTCTTCTGTAAAGTGCATTTGTGCTTTGGCACGTCAGTCTCCCTATCTATTTACCATTACATCTTGGCGTGTCTATTTAATAGATGTCTTGCTGTTTCAATTAAAAAGAAAATGATAGAAAACAGATGAAATGGAGTACACTGTCGCTAAAAGATTAGCAATTTATTAATCTCTACAATCTCTAAGAGTATTCTAGTTGTTTAATTCACCAGCTTTTCTTGTGTAAGAGTTAATAAAGAGAAGTCTGGCTGCATGGGCTGAATATGTTGCAACCAGCTATTTTAACAATACACAGTTTCACAACAAGGTTTCATTTAGACATAAAAGAGGAAATAAGTTAAGCATGTTGTGGTACAGTCAGTTATAAAACCCCTCATCTCTTAAGAGACTTTCTTTCTATACTTCTACTCTAAGGAGGATTAGAAATCAAACACATATCATCTTAGAAGTATATTTAAAAATAGCAATAAAAACAGAGCATTGCATTGTAGGACAGACTTACAGGAAGCTTTAAATCAGTTGGAAGACAGACTTTCTGTGCATGGTCAGTTGCTCTATCTTTGGAGGTAAGAACTTTATATATACCTTGTATTTTATAAACGTATGAAAATTTTGTTCTTGCTTAACAGTGTGGGATGTGGGACCACAGCGTGCAGCTAATAAAAGGAAGATAATTTTCTAACTAACTTGAATGCAGTGTATGTTTCTAGAGATTCAGATTCTGTTCACATGCAGTTTCTACTACCTTAGGAAACGAAAAAACGTTTCAACAGCCCTGTCTTCAGAACCTTCAGAAGCTGCTATGCTTGGTCTGTGATAGGTCTCCAGAATGTTGAAAAAAAAATTAACTGTTCCTCTGATCTTTTTAAACTTTGTCACAAAATCATGCTAAATAACATCTATTTTTGAATACTTTAAGGGGAGTCTTACTAGTCGTACTGCTTTTATCACTGCTATGGCATTTTTATTGACTTCTTTGATGTGCATGTTAGTGTGCTGTCCAAACCATGCCTTAGGTGGAATACTCTTTGCAGATTATAAATAAAAATAAAAATAGGCACCATTCATGGAAATGCAGGCATCACATATTAAAAAACAGTTCATACAAAAAAGTTGAGTTTTTTCTGAATAAAAGATGATAGTAAGAAGTAGAAATAAAGAAATGTTATCATTGTGTTTTCATGATTCACAGCAAGTTATTGGTGTACACTCATACCCATGCACAGCCCCCCACCAGCTTCCCCCTCCCTTTTCTTTTTCTCAACTCCACAGCAGAAGTGACTTTAACATTTCAATGCTAGTGAGCGCACCATTTCCCTTACACCTTCTGGGAAACCCCTTCAGCCTTTTCTGTCGTTCTTGCATTACTATTTATTCTTCTCACTTCTAGAAAGTGTACTCTCTTCTGTAACAGCACACATTTTTCCCCTTTACTTCAGCTATTTAGATACAGTTTATTTCAATCCAAATAGTTCAGTCATAACAACTGATAACTCAAAATATGCATAGAAATCCAGAAACATGAGAAGATTTCCACCCCAGAAAAACGCAAATGCTCAGTGCAGAAGTATCATGTAGTCGAGTCATCCTTACCAATATAGGGCCCAATACTTTTCTGCCTCATGTTTCATCTTGTTGCTTACAACCGGGCATATTAGGTGTAAAATACTATCAAATTAGAATGATGGTGCCATAAAAGAACTTTGTGTGGGTATAGATGATTAAGATAAGTGTGGAAATGACAAATTAAGTACAAATCTGATTGGAACACATGCTCTGCACATATCTTCAAGGGACTCAAACTTATAAAACAGAATATGATGGAAAATGATTTAAGAGCTAAGGGAGCTATATTTATTCAGATACAATTTTTGTTGTATTTTTATGGAAGCTTGTCTGTAGAAACTCTACTTATTTAGAGATATAATCACATTCCCACACATGAACCACAGTCAAAATAAGATTTTTTTTTTTAATGAAAATATTCTGCTGCTCCCAGAGATCACTACCATCAGCTTAGCCTGATTAAAAATGGGTAGACACTTGTCTGACAAGGACATTCAAGATTACAATACACAGATAGCCTGCATTGTGATCTTGGTGGGGAAGGAGATTTCTCCCCCCTCTCCCTTCCTTCAGTTTACCCTTCAAGGTGATTCCTCCCTTCTCTGGCAATATGAGTTTATCATCCTTCCAAACCTTTTCTGTTTATTTCCTCCCAAACAATCCCAACTTCCCTTGTAGTAATGTAACTCCTAACCACCCTGTATGTTCACTCTTGACATGTGAACCAAGAAGAGCATCAGGGCTCACATTTTCTTCTATGGGAAGACAGTAGGGCCTGAGTTAAAGACGAGTAGCAGAGCAGGTGGGTAAAACTGTTGTCACTGTAAAAGACCACAAAAAAAGACCCACTGATCCCAGATTTTCCAGAGTGGCAGCAGGGGAGAGAGCTAAACATGCAGCAAGTAGAGCTGGGATGCTTGTGCAGAAGCCCTGCTTAGGAAGTCCTCTTATCTTCTGCTATAGGCAAAGTGAGCTGACTCCTGCCTTAAAGAGCAACCTATATTACACTTATTCCTTGTCTAATGGGGTTCAGACTCCAAAATTAGTAGATTTCCAGCATTAAGGAAAGACTTAACTCATCCATTTGCATATCTCATTATACTCTGTTCTTCACCCTCCTGATTTCCCAATACAGGGGCTGCTTTGCTCCCGTCCTGGTGGAAAGTAGATTACTGTGCTGCAGTGTGAATGGGCTCAAGGTTCCAGCTTCCCTTCTTGCCAGGGAAATGCTCATATCCATGACCTGAAACCTGAGACAGATCCCAAAACTAACTGAAGGGCTTTGTGTGTAAAAATGGGAAGAAAATAACAGAGATGGATCCATCCTCAGGACAGGGAGACTTTACCATCTGAGGTCCATCTAGTAAGTCAGCTAGAACTTAGTCTATGACTTGTATTATCACTTGAACTCTGACTACCAACAGTACAATATTAGTGTCATTAAGAAAGAGCCTTACTTAGAAAGCTGGAAGCCATACATACTTTGGCAAAGGGCCTCCTTTCATGAGCTTTTCATTACCTCCTTTGGCACATGAAAGAAAGTTCCTTTTCCCACCAAACTGTGATCCCAGGCAGCACTACATTCTTTCCATTCTCCCTAGCAGTTTTTCATCTTGTTCAGTTTTTATGCAAGATGCACATTTATCATGTCTTTTTGTTTATACTGACCCCAAGTACTTCCGTTCTATTTGCTTCCTCCTATACTCTGATCTTAGGGTTTTTATGCAAAGATTTATACCACCCCCAAGCCTTATATCTCAGAAAATTTGCTACCACTTGGCAAATACTTGGAAACACTACTGGCTTTATACATTCGTTCTTCCTTGGAACTTTCTTTCCACTGAAGAATTCAACAAATACCTCTGAGACGCTAAGGGCATTTTTAACATTACAAAGTGCTAAAGATTGTGTAAGATAGGAAAGACTGCAATAAAAACCATCTTCTCCCTTCATTATGCTCATGTAGGATGTAGTCCACCAAGGCAGTAGCCATCTAAAGAAAAATCCCTATTTTCACTTTGCATGCAAAATGTATCACAGGAAAATTGTAACTCAGACTGTTTGTGTGCAATAGAAGTCATGCAATTTTTTTCAGGAAAAAAAGAAGTGAATATAGTTGAATTTAAAGAAAAGCATTATTGAAATACATTATGCACACTCTATGTGCACTTGGAATCTTGTGTGTATATACACATATGTACACCCATACAAGTGGCGTGGAAGGGGGATTATGAAGAGATGGGACATGAGAAAGTAGAATTAAGAAATTCTACTTAATTAAGTAGAATTAATTAAGTCTACTTGACTTAATGCCAAGTCACCCTTATTACATGTAATATGCAAGAATTAAGGCTGACCTAACTGTGTGAACAGCCATTGGCAGTGAGGCAAAAAACAACTTTACTCTATATGGATATATATTGTAATAAGTATAAGGACCAGAGAAGAAATACACATGTACCTCACTTGTGCAGTCAGGCTCTCAGTGCCTCTCAGAACTTCAATTATATTTCCTTGCAGGGCTAAGAATATTGTCAGATTAGAGCAAAAGTCCTTGTCATCTTCAGAGGGGGAGCTGGTAACATTTGAGCCTAATGTGAGCCTAAATTTTTTGCATTTCCCAGGTCTTCTGTTTCCACTCCCACCTCAGACTGTTTGCTCTAGAACTCTGAAAATAAGTACTGCAGAACGCACTGCAAAGAAATGAAACCAACGGTTTCATTTCCCTAATGCATCACCTTATGACAGAAACAAGATGCATCTGGGGTAGCAGAACAGGCAAAAATGTCACATGCTACCTGAACACAAATGTCTTTATGTAACGTTGGTTAAAAAGTGAATAGGCGATATGTTACGTTTTCACTCATTTCTCAGAATCAACATTAAAAATAAGCGGAGGAATAAGTGTATAACTATTCCAGGTTCCTGCCAGTGTAAGTTAGTGATAACGTCACAGTAAAGCCATCTGGGCCACCGATGGAGGGGGGAGGGTAGGGGAACAGTCTTTGCACTGCAAAAGGAGGAAAAGGGAGGAGAAAAGAGGAGATTAGTTTCTAGTCAGAGCAAGACTTCTGTGGTTGTACCTTAATCACGGTTAAAACCTAAAACAAGACAGAAGCAACATATTTCAAGGAATGCCAAGCCCCCAACTTTTTTATTTTTCTCCTCATGTAAGCAGATTACATATCATTAACTGTGATCCCACGGAAAACCAGTTTCCACTTTTTTATGCCTCTGTGGGTCTCAGTTCATCCCTCTCCCCATATCCTTTTACCAGGGTTATTGCAGTCCATGGAAAATCTCACACTGCTCGCGACAGTAGGGAGGATCTAGGTACTCCAAAGCAAGTGTTTGGACACATTTAATTTTCATGAATACTTCCTTCTGAAATTAATTTTCTCATGTCTCCTCCTTCATAGTTTAAAAGAGATTTTTCACCTGAGGAAAGTCTTGTCTTTTCTTGTTCTCAGCTTCCAAATAAAGTCTATATCCACAGTAAGACAGGATTTAGCCAGCATTTATTATTAGTGCAGTATTTTGCACTAGTAACTGTAACACGTGAAATGCCTTACAGAGAACTGAAAACCTTTTTGCTCTGGTAAAAGAGCAAAAAAGTAGCACGGGTGGTATGGCATGGGCCAGAGAGACCACCTTACCTCTCACAGCTTGTGCAAATATATTCTAGTTCTGGCACCCTTTTGCAAGTGGTGTTTTGAAATAGTCAAGCAAACTGACAAATAACTGGGGCATGTTCATATCTGCACAGAGAGTATCCATAAGGATCAAGAGTACATAATTAGATTAACAGGTAAATGAAAAAGATTACTCATAATTAAAGCAAAGACTATTTCCTCATCTATCACACACATTATTTTGTATAACAGAATGAAAAGTGTTCAAATAATTTTTAAGATACACTTTCTCTTTACTGGACCACAAAAAACATCCTTATGACATCTTTCCCAGAGGTTGTCTCCTTGCAATTTAAAAAAACAAAACAAAACAAACAAACAAACAAAAAAGGTGGAGTTAAGAACAATTATGTAGTGGTAGAACTCCTAGAGCCTGGCTCAATTAGCATTTATTAGCATTTGCTGTATGTAGATGCATGCATGTCCTTGCTTAAGCCCTGTCTTTCAGTGCTAACATGTTTGAACAGCTTTTGACACTGAGCTGCCTGCTCAGAGACCGGAGAGAGTTAGCGACTGCTGGGGCCTGATTGTGCCTTTGTAGGACTGTGATGGAAACCAGTTTCAGAGCTGGTGGTACTCATGACTAAACCAAGAGTTAAGGAGCTGGAGTACTTAAGTGCATGTGTCTTCCTGTGGGAACTCATTGCACTGGAATGTGTCTTATCAGAAGTACACCGTAGATTCCTACATCTAGGGTAGTCAGTTTAAGATCCTTTTATAGTACCTGGAGAGAGATAAGCATATCTAGGACACAATTTGTTTCATTCTGATAAAGGTGTCTAAAACAGGCCAGATGAATCATGCCTCCAAAATGCCTTCCTTTCTCCACCAGCTTTAAGGGGAGATAAGGCAATGACCCTTATTGTGGACACCTACGCTCATTGTATTTCGAAGTCAGAGGTAATTTCATCCTGCTTGGCATGTAGAAATGTGTAATAATTTAATGATCTGAGACTTCTAACTGAAAAAAGGATCTACAGCTGCAATCACTGATTAGACTGGAAAAGAAGGGTTTATGCTCTTAATGTGTGTTTCAGATCAACACAGTTCAGAGTCAGGCGACAAGCCATACACAGTGACAGTTGTTCCAAAACATATGGAAAAAAAGAGGAAAAACACTTTGGCTTCTAAATAAAGCGAAGGGAAGAGCCATAAGTATTTAAAAGTAAGCCATTACACCAAGCATTACTACAACAAACCGCTTCTTGTTCCTTTCTTCACAACTCACTAGCCATTGACTCTGTTGTACGCAGCATGAATATGCAATGTTTAAAATACTTTGATGTGATTAACAGCACAAGGAGACTAGCTGATCACTCCACTCATTCAATCAAGTCATCTAGGAAAGAAACGCTCATGTTAATGTCTGAAGCAGAAAACCTCTGCAGCTAGTAATGGATTTGAAAGTATAATCACTGCTCAGTGATTTTGAAATGAACTAATGGTTTCTTGCTGTTTTTATGTTGATTGACTCCCAGCAGTAACAACCTGACTTGATTCTTTACGGTTCCTCTCCTCTCTTCTCTAGGATGCTGTCGGAAGGTTACCTTTACAGGATCACCTACCTTTGCAAAGATCACTTCAACTCTGAGCTCTACAGAGAGAGTGCAGCAGAGGAAGCAGCATGTGAAATGAGGCCCATGCGAGGCTTCAGGTATTCTTCCACAGATGAAGCACAAGGAAAAAGTCTCTTTCAGAGATGCAGATCTGCTGGCAAATGCATTTCCTCAGTCCATTCTAAAGGCAGCAGACATATCGGTAAGCAGAAAGATAATCTCCCGCAGCCTGCCAAGCACCCACCCTCTGAGGGGCAGACGCCTCCAGCTGTGGACATCTGTGAAGGGCTGACGAGAAAAGATGCCTACCTGGTTCCATCTTCCTGTAAAAGCATTTGCAAGAACTACAACGATTTGCACATCGCTGGGGACTACGTGATGCCCATTAGCTCAGTAGCAACAGATTTTACTTGTGACAGTGGGATAGGTCCCTTCTTGGAGTCCTCAGAGATCCCACCACCAATGGAGTCGGTGAAAGTTCCCCCCACCGACACCAGTCGCAAACCAGCTCAAGGCTACTCATCATGCTGGCGAGCGGCAAGTTTAGTGCCGCACCACCAGCCCCTCTCCGACTCGGCCCTGAACGACTACCTAGAACAGAAGCTAGTGGAACTGTATAAACAGTATATCATGGACAGCACAGTAAACAGGGCATCTCCCACTCAGATCCTGGCCTCTGAGCTTATCATGACTAACGTAGACCAAATCAGCATGCAGATATCACGAGAGAGAAATATGGAGACCACCAAGGCCAAAGACATTGTCATTAGCCGCTTCTTACAAATAGCCAGTGAAAAAATATCCTCAGAAATTAGCACACCTAGTCTGCATATTTCCCAATATAGTAACACTAATGCGTAATGTTAGCGTGTCAGCAGTTAGAAAGCTTTTATGTTCTGCAAAGTCAAATTTTAGATTTTTATTTTAAGTCATCTTGCTACTTTGTAAAAATGTGTTTTCTGGCTACCACTTAATTTAAGCCTTCCAGTAAATATCATCACTTATTAAATATCTGTACTGTGCAGCCCATACACCATAGACCAGATTTACAGTTTAAAAAGAAAGTTTTTCCCAAAGGCTTTTCTTCAGTCAGCTTCAAACATTAAAAAGTTTTGACAGAAAAAAAGACTGAAAGTACATGATGCTCTTCCAGGTATTCAGGTATTCTCTTTCTTCCCCAAATGCTATACGTCTCATTTTAACTTTCTTCCTCTCTTTGGAATCTGCCGTGCAACCTGTGGGTCAGTGTGAACCAAAGACTTCTGTGTTTGCCTATGTAAACCTTGTCACGGTGATTACAGAGCCAAAGAAATAGAAAAAGTCTATTTTCCCACCCCAAAACCCAACTCTACTTATGGCAAACCTGACAGATGTTTTTTATAATCTACTCTTAAAGAAAACAGATGAAAAACAGTTTATACCTTCTTCTGTACTAACCAGTTATTCCATTGCTGTCTTTCTGTTCAAAAACTACCATTCCTTTTTGTGATCCAAGCAAAATTTCTTTGTTTCCCAACAGACTCCATCAGGTAAAATCCATCAGCAGCAGTGTGCACGTGCATCTGCACATTTTGCACTGAGCAAAGTTTTAACTAAGGATGTTGGTGGCCTGTAATTACATATAGGCACCGCATTCGCCAGCTATTTCCATACCTGCAGCTTTGGAACCCAAGCCAAAAGCAAGCCAAACTGAAAGAAGAACACAGGATTCTAATCTTTGGGTTAAAAACAGAATATTCAATAACTAACCAGTACAATAGCCTCTTGTAGGGCTTCTAATAGATATAGTCATGTAGAGATAGTGACAACAGAGAGGAAGGAAAAAGAATTCACTTTTGTCAAGGCAATTCCAAACTGAAAACCCAAAGCCCTCTTAAATCGCTGTGAGCCTCTGCTCTGAACACTGAAGGAAATCTGAAATGGACCGCTCAAGAGCATCATTAACATGCTCATCATTAACAACACACTCCTGTTCAAGCCTGTTACCGCTTTCTATTTTTACTGTCTGCAGCTAACACCTTCTCTTGTTATGAGCACTGGTATATCATAGATCAAAATCATTTAAATCTTATGCATTGTAGTAAGAAGGTCCTTTTCTTGTAAAATTTTGCTAAATCTAAAAAAGCCTCCAACAAATCAAACAACAACAACAACAAAAAACCCAAATCTCCCTGCCTTGTGAGTTAAGATGACCTCTGAGTCCATAAAATAAATAACAATATACTGTCATGCTAATCCAATATCAATTGAGTTTTTAAGTATCAGTTTAATGCAAATAGCAATTTAAAATACATACTTACCAGATGTTTTCACTTTGGTGATTTGAAGTTATTTTGGCCTTTGTAGTCTTTATACTTCTTTTTAAAAAAATGTATGTGTAAGGCATTATATATATGTATAATATATATATTATATATATAATATATATGTAATTAAAAAAACAAGTGTATTAATATAATTAACATATCAGTTTATTTTATTGCTGCTCTCTTTCCAGAAATTAACACAAAAAACCCTTGATGTGTGAATTCAGACACTGTATATCTGTTGCCACAGCAACCTACTCTAAAACTATTATTCAGCATTTCATGAAAGAATTTCTGGCTTATAACATTTCTAGACTTTGATGGGATGCAATTTACAAATAAAATTTGGCTGTTTTCTATAAGAGAAACAGTGTTAATAGTAATGTATAGACAGTTATGCAAACCATATCCATTTCCAACAGATATCACTAAAAGCCTTTTATAATCTTCTGAAATTATGCCAGAAGAAAAGAATAGACTGGAGTCTTTAAAAGAGGCTTGCAAAGCAAAAGTAAATAAACATTGTATTTTTTTTCTCCTACAAATACGTGTTCAGTTTTTTAAAAAGGGATTTTTTGGTTTATTCTCTGCTGACTTTCATATGACTAACTTTTAGTAACACAAAGTTAGAAGTGATTAAGAGAAATAAATATCCTTGCTGAAAGACCTTGCATCTTTATTAGATAATATGATACCTTCCTGCAAAAACTCAGCTGTACCCATTGCACCATGCAGCTTGTGAACAAAACAGTGATTTTATCATCTGATGCTCCAAAATGCTCCAGCACATACTCAGGTCTTGACCTTCCTATTAGCTAGCAGGACTGCAAGTAATAATTACAGGAAACGTCAGTTTGCCATGGCCTTAATTTTGAGAACAGTTTTAGGAAGCAGCAATAGCACCCAGAGAATAAGGATTAAGAGGTTTACTCAGACTAAGGTGAAAATACTGTCTCATCTACTGTGTGCACCCACAGCTGAAACCTCAGAGCGCCGCGTCAAGAACTTGGGGCTTAGCATGCAGAGGAAAATGCTGCTATAATAGTGCAGTAGGGAGCCATAGAGGGGAAAGGCAGGTCTTAAATTTAAGAAAACACAGCTAGCATCTCTAGAGGGTATGTTTGATACTTACAGTAGCTTAATCAATCAACTAGAGCTCATTCCATTTTTATACAGTTGTCTTTCAAGCAAAACATCTAACATAACAATACGTACTTTCAAGTAAATATCTCATTTTGTATTAGCAGATTGATGCTAATCTTATTATTAGCAATCTTATTCATGGAAGGGCCATAATCGCTGCAGAAGTTGGTTTATCCTGGAGAGAAAGAGCGAGGGGGAGAAAGGGAGGGACAGGGACAGGGGGAGAGAACTGGACCACCATCATCAGAGCAGGCTTCTTTCCCCTGCCTGAATCCAAATCCACGTGTCGTTTTGAGCCCTATGCCGAATAACGCACTGCCCCCATCCTGCTCCCTAAAGCGACACCAGTTAGTTTTCAGATTTAAGGAGGTTTCCACAGAAGTAGGCAAAAATTTCGTACTTCCAGAAGGCTCAGCTGATAGGGCACAAGAGAGGACAGACGTTCCCTTATCTCGCTGTCCTGCCTCCAGTTCGGGCCTCTGCCCAGGTGCCTGCCCAGGTGCGGCTGATCCCCGGCCTAGAGCCCTGGGGCAGCAACCAGGCTGCTAGAAAGGTGAGTCAGCTGCTGTCTAAAGCGATTATCACCTCCTCTGCACCCTCCCCTCCTCTCCTGCCTCGGGGGCAAACATTCAAAGGAAGAGACCTCCCATTTTGCTCCGTTTAATAGTCAATGTTTTGCCTGGGCTATAAAATTTTTTGACACAAACTTATCAAAATGCTAAGAGGAGCCCCCAGGAGCAGAGGCATTTTTTTTTTCCCTCCAAAGACAAGTCTGATCCTAGTCTCACAATATTTCCTAACAATAAGACTTTGCTATGACTAAGGTAATTTACGAAGGCAAATAAAGTTGTAATCAATCAACCAAGAGATTGCAATAACTGGTTGTTGAGTTGTTATTTTGGCCAACTGTCAAGAAATTCAGGAGTACAGTTTATAACCACCTTCCGCACATACTACCAACTTCCTTAGAAATTTCTTATGGAAGATATTATTCATTGCTGGTAACATGATTATAGTATCTAGGAGTTTATATATACAGTGTAACTATGCTCTTAAGGTCCAAAGGACATCCAAAGGACGTGAGCATGGCAGTGAAACCATGAACCTACAGAAAGGAGGGCAGAGTAGTGTGAAATAATCCTTGGGGAGCAGAAAAGTGAGGGTAAAAGGGGTTGTCACAGATTTGTTGCAACCAGAACAACCTACAGCTCCTGCGTTTGGGTTTAATATCTTTGCTGGCTTTGATTTCTTGTCCTTAGCAAGAACAGGTGAGAAGGGATACAAAGTGCATGCTGGGTTATGTGCTGAATGTGAAAATGCCCGTTTTGTTCTCCGACTGCTGTGTCCAGATGAACAGAAGCTGAGCACCTAAGGGTGAAATGAATGAGTCTGTGCAGCACTGACAAGAGCCAGAGGCATTGCTGGGGTTTCACCCTGGGACACCCACTGCGGTGCTGGAGCAGACTGGAGCCTCCTTTTGCAGGTGGTTGGGTGGAAGCACCTCAAGATTTAGCTTGGTCTTTGGCCACGGTCCTTTAAAGGCTTTCTCTCAGGATCTTCAGACGATGCAACCTGCTGCTAGTATAATGGCTTGGGGAGGAGGGAGGTGAAGGGAAACATGTTTTTTACCACATTTATTGCAATTGTGTAAAACAGCTCTGTTACTAGAATGGATGGGCAATGTGTGCATTGCTCTTACAGGTTCAGGAGGGTCGATTACTGATTCAGGGAGACCACTCGCTTCTGCTTATGAACCGATTAAAGGTTTTAATCTGGTGTCTAGATATGAAAGGCCTGCTGCACTTTTGCTAATTGATTAACTTAGCGATCTGTCCCACACCTAAGTAAATGCCGCCTGTTGTATTTGGAAAGGAAGCTGCCTCCCTGTGCAAGTGGTGCGTCCCCACTTGGCATCCCTGTAATCACAGATGTAAACCATCTCTGACGGGCGGATATGAGAGGTACGGGCAGCGTTCGGAAGAGGCGGCAGTTTCTTTGGCTGTGTTCATCCTACGCAGCGCTGGCACAAGGGAGCAGGCAGCTCCTCAGCATGGGTAAATCTCTGTGGCTGGCCACTGCTCAGTGGAGCCACGGGAGCTAGGGCTAGCCGGGCCCGGGCCCCGGGCCCGCGTTAAGCCGGATAGAAACAGCGCTGTCTGAAAAGACCACTTACGGCCGAGAATGGATACCCAGAAACAAATGACATGTAATGAAAGAGAATCTCAGGTCAAGGCAGACCTGCTCTGCGCACAGCAGCATTACTTCTGCTTTTGCACTGGCGTATCAAGAAGAGCTGTGTGCCGCCTCCCTGGCACCGACACCGAGGGGGCTGGGGCAGCTTTTCAGAGTATTAAGCAGCTTTCTAAGGGCCGAAGGGGCAATGTCTGTGAGGTTCAGCCTCGGGGCTGCTCTCACCCTTCAGGAGCTCTCCGTCAGGCTCAGTGTTGGATGAACTACGCTGTCCGAACTGGAAATTCCCCCCAAGGAGGCTAGAAGATTTCGCTAGCTCCCCCTGAAATATCTGGGAAGTTTAAAGAGTTTTCAAAGGTCGGTGCAGCTTTCCCTTCCCTCCCTCTGCAGCCGTCCCCGAACAGGAGAGCGCAGGCACCTGCAGCTGACCGGGCTGCGTAGCAGCGCGGGCCAGTGCTCGCAGGCTTGCTGGCGGTGCCAGGGCTCCGGAGGAGCCCCCACATCGCCCTGTCACCCTCTGACACCCTCCACTGAGCCGCGTGGCCCTTCGCTGAAGCTGCCTCACTAAACATGAAGTGGAATTAGGCAGATTTCTTAGAAAACGAAGAACGGGAAGGGAAGAAGCCTTAGTCATGTAGCGTGGCCGGGCAGCAGCTTTTTTCCAGATGATTTTTGTCTATCAGTCGGGAGCTAGAACTATGGCTGGGAGTAAAATTAGACAAAGCAGAGCTGACTTGGGTGTTTTTGTTGGTGCAAATCTCCAGTTTTCATCTTTATGTGAAAACTCCCTCGACTAAAAGCGGATCCTGTAGGAGTATAGGATAGGAGTATGACAGTAAAACCTGGCAATCCGTCAAGCAATGCCTGCAGTCTTCTAACAGAGATGGCGAATTCCAACACACCTCTAAACCAATGCTATTTATCCAAGGGAAGAAACGTGTTAAACATCTCAGAGAGAGGCTTAGCAGCAGCTGGATCACAAGTTTTAAGAAACAGAAGTTACAAGTTGTCTGTTCCGGCGCTTCAAACCAGGTATTCTTAAGGTGCTGTTGACTGATTTAGCAAAAGCCGGCTGCAGCGACGCTTCAGAAGTTCAGTGCTTCACTAAAGAGGTACAGCACACCTCCTGGACGGGCAGTTTTCCATTAATAAGGTCACATTAAAAATGCACAGCTTTGCTCGTCAAAGTCGAGGTAATAGGCCAGCCAGCATCTATTAAAAAAAAAAAAATAAAAATAAAAAAGCAGAAGTTAGCAAGTAGGAAGAGGAAAGACTGTCAAAAAACATTTACCAAAAATCCCTCAGGGATTTACCAAATTTACCAAAATTAGCCTTAGGAAGATAGATTTTTGCTGATTCACAACCAAGAAACATATAAGCTGTGCATCTAGAAATATGCATCCTTAACTTCTAACCACTTAAAAAAATTAGCCAAAGGTTCATTATTCAGAGAGTGTGTAGCAGCTAACATCCCCTTGATGTTCACAGGTCTTTGCCAGTTTTTGGTACTGTGTTACTGACTTGCCCAAGCGCGTACAGCAAAGACACGTCCTGGGGTCTTGAGCCCTCCCTTGCCTGTGTGTGTCACAGTCCTCGCTGATGCCCCTCACAGGCTCCATGCAGCCCCCCCATACAGCTGTCATTCATCCCAGCTACCCTTGCTGTAGCTCAGAGCCCCTCTCCCTCCAGATGCAATGCTGGCAGTTTCAGGCATTGCAAAATACTGATGGCTGCCGTTCTTAGTTCCGGTAATCCAGAGCTCTTTAAAAAAAAGGGGGGGAGGGGCAAAATTACTGCAAGATATATGATGTTTTCCTAAGAACTGGCATCATTCTTGTTCTGTCTATTGCTCCTTGACTAAGACACTGGTTTAATGGTAACAAGGGAAGGAACAGGCAGCAGCTGCAGCTGAGGGACAGGATGCCTTGGCAGACGCAAGCAGCTGGTGAGACACAAAGTCACATGGACTTAATCAGCATTACTTTTATGTCCTTTCAGATATATCCTGACTCTCTTATTCTCCTGTGTTTCAGACAGATATGCAGTTTCCCCAAATACTCTTCTTTATGACTAGATAAGTGATCCTAGGGAAATTCTATTTTCCTACTTTCCTAATCTCTTCCCAGATACCACTTACCCATCTTTTAGACATTTCAACATCTTCCCAACTCAGAAAGAAACTTTCATACTTGACATAACCATGGCTTAGGACAACTGCCAGACACCACCTGTATAACTACTGCATCTCCTTCTCCTTGCTACACCATGCATTTATTGGACATATCTCACCTTCCTTCTGCAGGGAATTTGGACCTCCCCAACCTCAGTCTCAGAGCAGCCAGATACCATGCAGATCCTATGTTTCTATACAAGACGGTCATACTAACTGTACTCTCAAGGCTGTATGCAAATTATTTGGAAATATACAAATCAAATCATTATAATGACATTCAGGTTCCTATGAAACCACACAGCTCATAACAGATAGCTATGTGACCAGATGGTAGAATGGTAGAAAGGTATTTATTAGTAAAAAAAAAAATGAAATTGGGGGGGCGGTGTTTTAAATCCATACAATTATTTTTGGTTTGCTTAAGACTATGTTCTAAAACCCACAGTGACAGATGTGTAGTTTTAAGTCCAGTGAAGCTATCAACTGTTAGTAAACATTTGCTTTATCAGCTTCTCCTAGCAGCCTTCATCTGTCAGCACTTATTTACTTCATTTTTATTTTATTTTATTTTATTTTATTTCTTCTGGTCTTACCTTTTTCTTCTTCTTATTATTTATTTATTTATTTATTTTATTTATTTTTTTTTTACTTTGTCCTTTGGATATATCCCTTCAACCTGCTCAACTTGTAGCATGCTATTCTTTGGATACCATAAGCACATTAGACACCTGAATCAATGATAATATACTCAGCAGCTCCTACTTGTCTTTCCCTCCCCCCTCCCTTTTTAATTCAGGCCTTAGTGAGATGAACTTGGAAAAGAAGCTACAGATTTAGTCATCAGAAAAGCAATTTAAATGAATCAATTAGAACAACATTCACCTCTTAGAATGCACCTGGTAAATTAAAGTCTCTATTTTTATCAGCCTGTGGTCTGTGGCCAAGAACTTTCCAGAGGGAAACACATAGATTCCTTATAGAGTTGTGCAGAAGGTTTGGTTATAAATGTATTTCTGAAGACTAGAGCAAATGGGAATGGTAGCTGCTGGAATTATATTAATCAAATCAACTTGAAAATATTAAAATAATACATTCATCCTTCTGCAAAACAACATACCACCTTCCAGGAAGAACATCATTATTTCCTAATGAATGATTTCATCATATTTCTAATGCATTTGTGTAAAAGTCAATTAATCTGATGTCAGCTGTCCTTTTATACATACACTAAAAGCATTATTGAACCATTTATGTGTTCAAAACATCTGTTGTGTTAAAAGATCAAGGGCAACTGTAAGAAAACAAAGCAATTTTAGATTACATTGTTTGCATCCCAATTACCACGTGCTGTGAAATGAAGTTCGTTAGTGACCTATTTCTTTATTCTGCTCAGAAAATGATTAGGAGCATATAGGAGCATTATTTTATGAAGTCATGCAGTCTCTGATTCTTTCTATTAGTGGTGATCAGCATATTTTAAACTGAAGTAGAGCAAAAGAAGAGGAAGAAGAATGAGTGACCTTTCAAATATAAATTAAAAAATACTTAAAAGACAAATTTTGTTGTAGGCAAATTATACCATGTTTACTCCAATTAAATAACACTTTTTTGTATATCATTAACTCAACCAACTGAGTCATGAAGTAAAATATTATTCATTTTAAGTAAGGACATCAGCAACTTAAACTTACTTAAACCACAAGCCCTTGCAGGCCTTACGAAAGCAAAGGAAGCAAATTTTCCCCAAATGTATGAACAGTAATTTCCATGACACGTTTGTAATTTGGAGAGAAGCTCTGGATCTCCTGTTTAGACTAAAGAAGTTCCCCACAAGAGATATCCAAGTCTGATAATTTTGGAGGCATCTTATTTCCATGTATCTATTTTTTAATTTGCTAATGACACATGGAATAGGCATAAACTGCAAGGAGATGCATCCTATTTGTTTTTATTCACATTTGATGAGATAGAGACAAGATAGCAATGGAGGAATGAAGACAGAAGAATGATGCGGTAAAAACAATGAATTAGTAAAATTTCTTTTGTAAAAGGAAAAATTCTTTGTAGAAGGATGAGGAAGGTAGGTCTGAAATTGTTGAGGAAATTGTAGTACTTGAGAATGCAGAAGTTGAGAGCTTGGACAAGAGCCATCTGTATCTGTTTATGACCGCAACTGGAAATGCTGTGAGTGGAATGGGTGGAATCAAGAGCTTTATTTAAAGATGGAAGAGAATAAGACATTTTTGTACTATGAAGGTAAAGACTCAGAGGAATTAAGAAGAAATGTAGAGGAAATGATACTGAGGACATGAAGCCATGGAGACAAGTAAAAGAGATCAAATTAAAAAAAGGAGGAGAAATTGTAGGAAAACAATAAGAACAAGAAAAGGCAGAGTGTCCTGGAACTGAAAGGTTGAAAAGTAATTTTAATCTGACAGTGCTCAACAGTTCTTCTGAGGAGAAAAAAAAATGAAGGCATTATAGGAAAAGTATAACAGGAAGTATAAGATATGGAAAAGTGTTTGGAGCTGTGGTCAATGTCGCAGGGAGAAAGGAAAGAGAGGGTAGGAAGGAGGTACCTAAGGATGAAATGTCATTGGACCCGATGAACCGGAGGGCTATGAAAAAGGCAGTGGTCACGGTAATATTGACAGCGGACAAGTGGGAAAGGAGCGCAGGCAATGAACGGACTGGACAGACATAGACTGTGAGAAGTCAGAAACAGATTGGTATTTGGTGAAAGCCACCCTGTAGAGCTGACTGGAGCTGCAGAAAGGTATGGTGAAATGCAGAGCAAGTCATTTGCTTGAATCATCAGCAAGGGAGCTGTAGACATAGAAGAGATTATGGAGAGAAGAATGTGAAACCAGAATGCTATTAGACAGAAATGATGATGAGATCAGATCACAGGAACTGGGAGGCATGAGGCAGGAAGAGCTTATAAAGTTGCAATCAAATGAGGAGAAAGAGTGCCAAGAGAGATGTACTGAAAGTGTCAAGTAAAAGAGAGAAGTTCAAAAATCCCTAAAATCCAGGATGTGCAGTGTAAATCTGCAACAAAAAGCAGCTATACAAGCTGTATCAGTTGAAAGATCTAATTTCTTGAGTGAATTAAAGGCTGGAATAAATTTGTAGAGGCTCCAGATGTCCGCTAACTATTAGAAATGGAGTGGTCTTTCCAGAGATGGTAAGAGAAAGGAAGGAAATAGAAATGAAGAAGTTTAATTGTTTTGATGTAATTTTTCATTGCTCACATACAGCTTCCTCTTTTTAGTTAAACTGCAGATTATCAGATTTCGTTATTTTTTCTAGAGATTTCTACTTTGGAGATCTCTAGACATTTTCTACTGTGGAATCCAAACAGCAGAGAGGCTTATAGCAAGTAGAATAAAGAGGTAATGATATCTTTCCATGAGTCTCCCTAGCTACCTAAGTCATACCTTCAATTTTATATTAGTATTCAAATTTTGTTTTACAAAGTGATAAAGTAATAACAAAAAAAAAAAAAAAAAAGGAATGCAGTAGGGAAGTATATTAATATTACACGGAAAAAATGCAGTGTTCTGGGATGGGGGATTTTGCTTACTGCTGCAAAGTTTAAGTAGATTTTTGGATCAGAAAAATGGCCTGCCAATGGAAGCACACCTGGCCCAGTAGCTGACTCTCCCAGCTCTGAACTTCAGACAGATGGAGTCATCAACTTTCCTGCCAGCCTCCTTTTCCTGAGTCTCTCCTCTTCTTCTTCTTAAAAGTGAAGATGGAGAAGAGAACAGAAATAGCTAGTTGCTTCTCATTCCTCTGTCACACTTGAAAAAGAAAAATCATACTGATGGAAAAGCTTTTTCCAGACAGAAAGCTCTGAAGACTATTTTTTAACAACTTGGAATTAGTAAAATTTCTTTTATGTGTACCACAGCCTCCTGTCTGACTTCTCTGCTTCTCAGTCATCTCACCCTGGCTTGAGTGACCTGACTTGCTCTCTTATTGCTTCTATCTCCTGTAGTGGGAGCCAAAAATATGAATGCCTTTGAAAATCAGGACTCTAGATTTGAGCTTGCCAGGAGGGTGAAATACAGAAAAACAAGGGAAAATGCTTTAGAGCAGCTGGTCCTGATTAAAGGCATGCCACCACAGAGGCCTTGGTAACCAATTTCATGGATCCTAGCATGCACATGGCCCTTCAAGCCTACTGTGATAGCATGCTGCTTTGCAGCCTTTGAAGGAACAGATTTAAATAAAACATATACTTTGGATTTTTCTTCAGTTCCACATTATAGCCACCTGCAGTAATACAGTCTGGAGGCAAAAAAATTAAAGGCACTATGTCTAGACCCATTTTACAAAAGGAGGAATTGAACTTTCTTGTAAAGTAGAGATGAATGAAGACTCTTTGAGAATATATTCTCTGACTGCCTAGACTGATTGATGAACTAAACTAATTCTGAGATTTCATAGCACTCTGACAAAAAAGAGTTACTATCTTTGACAGAAAGGTGAAAATGTTGATGATCTTTGTTCTTTGACATTTTTCTTCAGATATTATGGTAAGCTTTGTAATAGGGGAACAGATATTCAACTGAGTACTTCTGAATTTAAATAAAACCAGAAACCACGGTCACCCCTTACTGTGACAAATATCTCATATAGATATTGAAGAAGGAAAATAATGACCTGTCGGTCATTGCATTTGAGCTATGAGTTCTGAGAAAAAAGAATACATATGCAGCACCATATGGAGAGAGCAAGCAGAAGACATTGAATCTTGCCTTTTTTTTTCTCCTGCATCTGTATTTGTTGCTGAATGAGGGTTTTTTTAGAAGCCCCAGAGAAGCTGCATAGTATATTTTGAAGCCATTTCTCTTACTGTTTATTCTCCACACTTTGACCTCAAGATTAATTTTGAAATCTCCCTGATGTACAACCTTAGAACTCATCTGAATCTTTTTTTTTCATATCCTTGTTCAGTTTGTCTCTAAATTAGCAGAACAGCTGACTACATCTGCTATGACATATTTTGATGAATGTAAAGTGTCAGCTGGAAAGCTTCTCATTTCTTCAAAGTGGGATAAACTCTTAAAAAATACTCTCTAGAAATAGAAGATGTATTACAGCTTCTATAGAGGCAGGGAGGAACCTATAGCACCTTGGGGTATAAAAAGATTTTTGTTCAGTAAACTGAGTGTTCCTGACTAACTCTGCTCCTGATCATGCCCATGAAAAAGGAATAGATAATTTCTCATTAAAGGTTAATTGTTTTAGATCTGCCAGTCAATTTCTTCTAGCAAAATGAAATACAAATAGTGTGAAAATGGGAAGGTGCTTTGACACTCATTCTGTTAAGCAATTCTTTTTTAAATATATATTGCAGTATTAAAAAGTAGATCATTTAAATTGAATCTCATGAAGTTCAACAAAGGCAAGTGCAGGGTCCTGCACCTAGGGAGGAACAACCCCATGCACCAGTACAGGCTGGGAGCCACCCAGCTAGAAAGCAGCTTTGCAGAGAAGGGCCTGGGTGTCATGGTGGACCAGTTGACCATGAGCCAGCAACGTGCCCTTGTGGCTTAGAAGGCCAATGGTCTCCTGGGGCACATTATAGAGAGTGTTGCCAGCAGGTCGAGGGAGGTGATCCTGTCCCTCTACTCAGCCCTGGGGAGGCCTCATCTCAAGTACTGCGTCCAGTTCTGGGCTCCCCAGTACAACAGAGACATGGAGCTATTGGAGAGAGTCCAGCGTAGGGCTACAAAGATGGTTAGAGGACTGCAGCATTTCTCTTATGAGGAAAGGCTGAAAGAGCTGGGCCTGTTTAGCACGAGGAAGAGGAGACTGATGGTGGATCTTATCAATCACACAGAATCGGTAAGGTGTATAAGTATCTGAAGGGAGGATGTCAAGAGGATGGGGCTGGACTCCTTTCAGTGGTGCCAAGCGACAGGACAAGAGGCAACAAACACAAACTGAAACACAGGAAGTTCCACCTGAATATAAGGAAAAACATCTTTACTGCAAGAGTGACAGATTGCCCAGAGAGGTGGTGGAGTCTCCTTCTCTGGAGATATTCAAAACCCGCCCAGATGCAACCCTGTCTAACATGCTCTAGGTGACCCTGCTCTGAGCAGGGGGGTTGGACTAGATGATCTCCAAAGGTCCCTTCCAACCTCACCCATTTTGTGGTTCTGTGTGTTATTCTATGAATGACCTCCAAAATATTTTTTGCTTTTCATTAAATTCAATTATGAGCACAGTTTCATTTTACAAAAATAAACAATCTAAAACAATCTAAACAATCTAAAAAAGGGCTACTGTGGTGAAGATTGTGAGTTGGCAAGAACCACTAAGCATCTTGTATGCCTTATCACAGAAAGCCAAAACAGACTGAAATCTTCAGATGAAACTGGAAGTGTGTGATATTTAAGTCACATAAAGGAAACACAGCTGACAGAAAACTAGCAAGTTGCCATCAGAAACCCTCCACATCCAGTTTAAGAAAAAGATCTCTTTCTTCTTGATTTTTTCAATCTGAAATGCTAAAATTGTTTCCCATTCTAATGAGGGAAAATATAAAGTCCACTGTTATTTCCAATCAGTTAGACTAATTGTTAAGCTTATGTTAAGCTTATGTGCAAAGGATTCTTAAAAGCATGAGAAATCTTTTTTTTTAGTGGTGATTGTATATTTATGGAAGAGTCTGTACAATCCATTGCTCAGACACCTTGCATATCTTTTGTTCAGATCCAGGTGAGCTTGGAAGCAAGTATCGCACATGAAATGAGAGACAATCAAATTGAATTTAAATACATTGCAAGTGTACAGGCAAGGAGTAAAATAACCTGTCTTTGAAGATTAGGCCTTTAAATTATACTTACATGAGTAATTACTTTTTAGAGAAATACAAACACATTTTCTTTGCCAGTATTCAGTAACTGAACAAATAACAATAAATCCCATAATCACTGTAAATAACTAGTTTGATGATTTCTGTCTCTGTTTACGGTTACATAAAGTCCTGGGAGGATAATGTGATTTCCTTGCATTTATTCATTTAAAAATATCTTTTAATGAATTTCTATTGACCTTTTATTCCTCTACGAATTGACTCTGAACAACTCACTGAGTACTCAGCTAAAATTCAAGCTATGCATGTTGATTGCCCATAAAAGTGGAGTCAGATAGCATTGATTTCCTGCCCTGACTGGAGGGATTTCCATAAGCTACTGACTGGGACATCAGATCACTCAGAAAGAGGTAGCAGATAGACTGGATTAGGCAAGTTTAGAAATTTTTAAATCATTTGTTCTCAGCGCCACACAAACCTTGCATGAGGCATCTCTCCTAAAAAGAAACATGTTAGACTCAAGATTTATTGGCTGGCTGCTGAGTTTGTATTTAATTTTCTCCTGTCACTTCCACACAAAAAGTAATGGGATTCTTGGATCGGTGACTGGGCAGCTGTGGGCACAGCTACTTCCCAGCCTGGGCCTTCGTCTAATAAGCTTTTGCAATACCTTAATCTCAATGAGATTACTCAAGTTTTAATGATATTGGCATGTGAAGTTGGGCTAAATGGAGTGTGATTTAATTATCTTTATGTCAGGGCTTTGGGTTTTGAAACTTTCTTGAGCAGTGTCCCATATCATACTAATTATCTTCTTCCTTTTGGGAATAGTTGAGCATGGGAGCATACAATTTGCTTTCCACAAATATCCATGTGGCAAAACTTTGATGTCTGCAGAGGATGAAAATAAAAAGGGACAAGCACAGCCAGCATAAGTTAATTTTAAAGTTGAGCAAATAGGAGTTTTCCAGATTACTTTTTTTTTTCTTCCAGTAGCTCAGTATTAGCTCTGAAGAAAACAAATTTATATAAAAGCTTTGATTTCATAAAGGTTTTCATATGCTAAGTAACCTATGCATGGAAAATATGGTGCTAACCATGAAATTGTGGCACAGGAGCTAAAATGTATATGAATGAACTTCAAAAGATTAGTGGGTCTCATGGACACGTATTCAACCTCTTTTGCTTCCTTTTCATTATGTCTGGTATCTCGAAGCTCTAGAGCAAGCCTTGAGCTGCTCTAGAAATGGGCAAGGAAGAAAGCCCACATTTTGAATAAAAAAATCAAAACATTTAGGATTAAGTTTCAATTCACTATATGCACTTTACTCCTGTTGCAATGACAGGGGTAGGAATGTATTATTGAATACAAAACATTGTGTTCTTCTGTGTGCTTGCCCATATTTATGCCACTATATAGTAAAAAGATACAGGAAACAATATATTTTGCTGCCACTTTACCTTTTGAGTGTTTGAATATACGTATTTGTCTGGATTAATTCCAAACCACATGTTATCTGCTAGAAATTCTAAGCCAAATCAGTATACTCTGAAAACCAAACTGTGATCCTATCTAAGCACTAAACACAGGTAAACTATCTAAACGAGATCAAGTGACTAAGTGATTGAGTTTTGTGTAAAAATCTGCATAATAATTGCTAAAAGAAGTACAGAATGTAAACAGCTAAGCTTTTGTATCTTTTCTATTTTATAAGATATAATGAATACAGGGGCCTGACATTTCTTTCTTCCAATCTATTTTTTCCATTATAAATTAATGCCTTTCCTTCTTTGAAAGACTCAACAGTGACTGGAGAACAAGTAAACATTTAGTCTGTGAGAGGTTGAAGGCTGAGTAAAGAAGGAAGAATTGCCTTTTCATCAGAGCATTTAAAGCAGTTCAATTTTATGCAGGTTTGGGGTATTTCTTATTTGTTCTATTAGATTTTTGTGCTTGATGAATGCATTGAACAAAAGGTATTAAAATTAAACCTACAACATCTGTAGTGGAATCTGAGAGCCAGATGACTCATTTTGTGGAAATATGTAAAGTAGTTTTGCATTAGCGGTCTGACTGAATGTTGTGGTTATATTTAGGGTAGTAAAACTGTACACAAATGTACATCTAAATTTTTTTTCATATTTCAGCTAATTTGTTTTTTAGGACTTCTATATATGGCTTATGCTGGAATACATTTAAGAACATGCTAGCTAAATTGACCTGTGCAGCGCTAAGCTTAGTCCACAGCTGCTGTAATTGAACACATTAAATAACGTATTTTTAAAGACAGCACATTTCTTGGTTTAGACAGGACCTGATTATATGACTAAGCTTAAAGTAATTTGTAATTTCCCTTGGGAGCTTTGGTTGCAGATGGATCATGGTTTTAAAACAAACCTCTTGTCCTCCAAAAGAACCATGTGAATTTGATGCGTCTTTTCATTACCTGCAAGTTTGTAAAGTAAAGAAATGGGCTTGCTGCTATGATGGCTTTATCGATTAATGCACAAGTTTGACCGAGGCTAAAATAAGTAGTTGAAGAGGGCACTGATCACTAGCCAAGGAAACAAAAAAAGGTGAGACCTGAAGCAATGCACTTGCCCATGAAGGAAGCCGAAGAAGATCCCCTGACGGGCACGCGGCGCTGGGAACCGTCCCAGGAGCCCGTCGCTCCCTGTGCTGGGCGGGCTGCCACACGCTGCCGCAAAATCCGGCAGCTGCATTGCCCCAGCAGCTTTTAGTGTTCCTCTTTCCACCTCTCCTCCTCCTTGGTGCGCATGGTGCCTCTGCTCTTCCTGGCTTTCCTCAGGCGGAGCTCGGCTGGAAAGCAGACTTCCCTTTTTCACCCTGAAGGTTTGCTGGGCTCAGCTGCAAAAGCTTCGAGGTCGTTATGTGTATGAACATAAATGGAGAATTACAGGCTGCTTCAGATACGTGCTCCTTTTGTGTCTTTGGAGGTGAGCAGTGAATGGTTAAAATGAACACAGAGCGAAAGATATAGGACCATCCCTTAGCTCTGGTGGTGATTATGCAAGAATTAGGGTTTATTACTTCAGAAAAGGAATTGTTGTATGAAACGGTTGTTAAGGAAAGTTTGAAACTGGATGTGATCCTAGCTTACCTCTCTGCGCCTATAGGCAGTCTGAAGCAGCAGCTCTGAGCGGAGAAGCCTGCCTTATGCACACCAAGTGCTAGCCGGTCTCAAAACTTTGTTTTTAGCGTGTGCAATAGGAGAGAGGAAGAAGCCAGCCTGGTCTACGGGGTGCAGAAGATGCAATCCTGGTTGCTACTGTCCCTTCATCTTCAGGATACGGTGGTGCTCGTCCTGCTTCTGCGGGCTGGCTGTCAGTCAGGGGGAAGAGCAATCTCCATTGAGGAAAGGAAAGAGGATGGTGGCACCGGGGCTGTGGCACGGGGCAGGGCCACCCACCCAAGCTGGCCTGCACCACCATGACAACATGACACCATGGCAGACTGTGCCCAGGGCACCTGGGGGCTGCCAGTCCTAAGGTAATAACTGATAATGACCTTTAAGAAGTTCTCAAGCTGTTGCAGATATGTTTTGTGACTCCAAAACCAGCAAAGCTTCAGTGCCGCAGACCTTGTGCTGAGGCTGGGGCCAAAACTCTTCCAGGGGTCCTCGTCTGGTGAGCCGATTTCTTCAGCGGTGCCCCTGCCGGCATTGCTCCCTGGTTTTACATCACTCACCACATCCCTTATTTCACTGGCAGCAGAAGGGGATTTTCTCTTCCTCCTTGCTCTGGGTTAGCCTGCCTATGTCAGGCAGCGCAAGGGTGCAAATAGGAGCAATGATGAAGAGGAGCACTGAGTGGGGCAGGGAAACGGAGGAGAAAAAACAGCTAATGACATTTTGAACAACTTCTCTGTCCCATTTCCAACTGGAAAAATTGAGGCTGTGCCCTCCAGTTATCAGCCAGATGCTAATTTCACCTAATTTTCCTGAACTTTCCTGTGGCTGTATTTTGATGTGAGAATTTCTGAGCTCTAGCAGCTCTTAATTCTAGCTCAAATATTAGTGCCAGGCAGCCCATGGAGAGGAAAGATCTCATTATTTTTCTTTGGGATTCCACATTTGGCAGTAGCTGCAGCAAACGAATTGTGAAAGGCTGGCAAAAGGGCGCATCATCATTCTGACGTGTACTTCACACCTCTCTGATGTGAAAATGCCATTACTTCTTGAGGAGGTTTTACTAGGCAGACAGATCTTGGAAGCTTGTTGAGTGAATGACACACAGTCTCATTGATGCCTGAAGCTTGCAGCTTCTAGATATTTCCAGAACAGGCCTCCCTGAACCCCCATTTTATGCAGTGAAACCCTTGGTACTGAAGTGTCTGTAAATCCAAAGCTAGGGAACCTAAGCAAATGGCGAGGAAATAGAAGGCCAGAAGAAACAGCAGGAGTGGAGAACTTCTCAGAAATGGCAAAGGATAAAATTAAAGGATTTAAGTAGATTCAAAATTTCTTTATTTATTCTCCTTGTCAAGGTGTGAAAACATTAAAAATGCCAGATAAGTAGTTCACAGCACTGCAGTGCAAAAGGGAGGCTAAACTAATTTACTCCAAACTCACAACAGGGATAGTTAATTCTGATTTGTGAGCTCCAGAAGTGTCAGCTTTTATTCTTTCCTAAGACCTTACAAGCAGAAGAGAACAAAAGGAGAAAGGAAGACTTATTTATTTTTCCTGATTTTGAAATTAATGTTTGTCAACTCCCTTTCTCTAATGACTCATTGAGGCAGGAAGGAAGCAAAAGCATCCCCTTTGCTCTGCAGCTCAGGACATAAATAATTTAATCTCCATGCCAGTACAAGCAGTGTGCTTTGCACATCTCTTTTTTTGGTGTTTCCTGGCTATTTTACTGTGCATAATCATACTGACTGTTATTTGCAGTCATTTTCCAGTGTTGTTGTGTTCTCTTAAGCCCAGGTGTACAGGCAATTCAGTTCCAGTGTGTCTATGATGAGAACAGATCCAGAAATCTCCACTGAAGTCAGTGAACTGCTATAAGCCAAGACGAGTTCCAACAAAGGGGCACTGAGATCTCAGACCCCCATTCCAGTGAATAATCTGAATGCTGCTTCTCTGATGGACCTAATATGGCCCTATTTTGTCCATTAAGAGAAGTAGCACTCAGATTTCACAGAGCATGTGTAATGTAAAGACCCGAGACACAGACTGCTGCAAAATGGCCATAACACAGGTGTATTATGAGCTTGGAAAAGTCCATGATCACTCCTGCCTGTGAGTTCTGCAGCACTGCTGGATCCAGGAAATATTCTCACAGCTGGGTGAGCCAGGGCGCAGGTGGGTCAAGAGCGGACAGAAATAAGTGGAAAGTGAGAAGAGGCTTAGCTGCAATGACCTTGCCTCTTGGCTCTTCTGCACCTATATAAGAGCTAGTAAAGTAGGGGCATAACTGAGGACTTGTTTAGTCTCTATCTGGGAACAAAGTTTACAGACACAGAAAAGGGGAGATGTAAATTTTCACATCGTTACCTCACTGACCAGCAATATTGCTTCTATTGGACAGGAGATTTCCCAGCCTCACTCCACCTAGTTGATCCACATTGATGCATGTGAAATAGGGTACCCTGTGACACGCTCTCAAGTGCGAAAGGTGGGAGATGTGGTTGAGCACATCTGGGTCCTATACTCGAGTCCTGAGCACTGAGCAAGGGTGATATCTTTTCTTTAACGTCTGTCAGATAAGCTTTGTGATTTTTCAGATATGCACTGCCCACAGCCGCCCACTTAATTCACCATTAGATTTTGCAATAATTGGCCTATATGAGCTCCTTTACAAGAGGAAAAGTGATTTTTCTGGCATCACATTTTATATAAGAGCACTATAAGTCATATGCCATTGCTGGTATATTTGACTTGTTTGTTGTCTAATGTTTCAGGTGAATACCTGTTTTCAGGTATATAAGATTTATTTTGTAATTTTCAGCATGCCAATGTAAAACATATAGTTTGTACATACTTTTTGCCATCAGGTTGGAAAAAATTGCCTCTTGATGCAAAAATGGTGTCAAGTGTTGAAACTTTGCCATGATAGATGACAGCAGCACCAAATATACCTCGTTCCGTGTATATCACTTCTTTGACTATGATGTGTTTTTTATATAACATTGTGGGTTTCATTTCCCAACTTGTCCCCAGAATACCCTTGGAACTGAGGAGCACTGTTCCAGCAATGTTATTATGCTGACAAAAAGATTTTAATTTTCAGACAGTTATAAAATATATGAATATCGGCATAACATTTTAGTTGCATAATGTAATGCCAGGAATAGCTCAGCAGTCCTGTTAATCAGATCATCATTCACTCAAAATCCCAATAATTTGCAGTATAGCTTGTCTAAATGAAGGTCAGAAAAGACACTGGTAAGATCAGTAATAAGTGCTGATACTGAAAGCCGGCACTCAGCAGATGGGACAGTAGAGACCGTATAAAACCTGAAATACTTGTGTATGAGAGGGTCCTACAGTCTTTTTTTTTTAATTATTATTATTATTTCCTGTGAATTCTTATCCACTGTCACTCGTTAGTACTTTATGGTTTGGATAGATCCAGCAGTTCAAAGAAGAGATGACTTAAATCATGAGCTCTTCCGTCTTCTTGAGCTAAAGCAGTTGATATAAAGTCAGCGTTTTCAAATCTTGTAAAGTCCAGTCTAAGACATCTCTAAGACTGATATCACAGCATCCCTGTTCCATTTATTAATGCCCTTTTAAAACAATTACAGTAGAAATTCCTCCTTGCTGAGGAAACTCCAGACAGCTGAAATTTTCCCTTTAACCTGCGTAAAACTAACAGGCCTCACACCTCTCCTGTTAGCAGCTCTGCATAATATTTCTTCTGCCAGGGCATTTTAAAGCAGCTGGTTTGCCAGTAAGGTCAGGGAGATTGAGAAGGTGAACAGGAAAGCTGGTTTCTTTGCCTTATATGTTAAATAAGTGAAAATATTTACTTCTTCATTGCGAGAAGAATGACAATACTGGATTGTAGATTTGCTGTGTTCTGGAATAACAATTGTTTAGATAGTTACTCCCATCGATGGTAAGATTCTTACAAACATCTGTATCAAGGGCAATTTGAGGTCAACAATCTAAGTAAAGACTGGTAGCTGAAACCTTAGCTCATCAATAGTTCTGAGGAATATAACCTGTTTATCAGAAATGCTTTCTCTAAAAATGTTTGGCTGTGCAGATTTGATTGCCCTTCTATGCCACAAGGTGTCATTGTTTTACCACTATCGGCTTTTAAAATCCACATTCCAGAAAAATATGCAAAAAGTTCTTTTGCCTGGTGTTTTAAGAACTTGGAAACATACGCAGATAATTACCTAGTTTTTAGCTGGCAGAGGAATGTAGAAAATGGCAACCTGTCAAAGACTAAATCAGAAAGATCTCCTTAACACCTATTAGTGTACCAGTGAGCTTTCAAGGGCATTAGGCTGGTTTGTGTTCTCCTTTCTTGTGTAAGGGCATGGAGCAGTGGCCACTTCATTCCCTTACCTTGGTGTATGGGAAGACTTCTTTTTTTCTTTTCTTTTATTTTTTTCTTTTTCTTTTTTTTTTTTTTACTTTTTTTTTCTTTCTTTGAAGATTCTATGTGACATTTTGAAAAATCCAGGTCCCGTTCCTCCCTGGAGAGCGTCAGATTCACAGCAGCTCTATCCGCCACCTCACTTCTTTTCTTTGCCCGGGAGGGCTGCTTTGTCATTTGCTTGATGTCAGAGCCTGTGTAGTTGCACTAGTTATGCAGCACTTCATATGTTACTGAGTTTACTACACAGGCAATAACACCATTAGGATACTGTAAAGTAGAAATTCTGCTATTAAGCATTTATAGGAAACAATGTGGGCTCAAGCATCAGTACTACAACCTCTTCTGCAAGTGCATCAGCCAAGTAAGACCCAAAGAATATTTAGCCATTCAGGAGATTTTTGACAGATAAACAGGAAAACATGGTAAAGTTTCTTAGAGAAAACCTGTGGAAGTATCCATCATTTCCACAAGGCTCACTGAGGACAGTGTTGGGAGCTGGCTGCTTGGTCAGGATTTCCCCTCTGCTCTCAACATGAACTACACAGGGAGCTGCTTCGCCATTACATTACTTGCTCTATGCTCAAGGCAGACAGAAGCCCTATTTCTAAATGAGTTTGCTATGCAAAAACCCTCAGAAAATCTAAGGTATAAAAGAATAAGAGAAAAGAAGGGAGTAAGATGAACTGGCTCACAGATCCTGTAGGAGACATCCGGCATTTGCTTGTATGGCTGGAAGAAGCACTAGGAAAGGGGAAGTAACAGAGGAGTTATGGGGCATAGCACAGGTGATGCAGCATAGTCTGTGAGCGTATTTTTCTTGGGATTTTGCACCCTTATGACCTTGGAGAGGACATCTGCGTCTCTTAACAAGAGATACATATCTGAACCCTTGTTGTGTTAGTAGGAACCTGTGGATGTGTTACCTGGGCTTTAGCTGCTGAGATGAGATGATGTGTTTTGAGCTAAGAAGGCCAGACACAGTCGACCAATGTATAGCCATAGATTATAAAATTATCAGCTGTTGCCATAATAAACCAATTATTGCTGAAATGAAATGAAATGAAATGAAATGAAATGAAATGAAATAAAAGTCTCCTATGCACTCTCAGCTGAAAAGGCATGTTAAAATGGTGGAAATAGCTGTCTTAATCATTATCTTTTCTGTGGATGTTTAGTGACACCCTCTTAAAAGTATTCAAGGATAGAAAAGAGGAAATTTCTCCACAGGAGTTTGTTAGATTATAGAAAGACATTACCCTATGTACTCTGTATCAGCCAGACTGCTCCGGGGAGAGGAAAATATGGCTCAGTTGCCTCATCTTTCCTAGTAAATTTTAGCACTGTTTATGTAGAGAGATGTTTTTGAGTATGTAGAGAACAAAGCTCTTAATGAGGATCTTATATGTGTATAAGTATCTGAAGGGAGGGTGTCACGGGGACAGCGACAAACTCTTTTCAGTTGTCCCATGTGACAGGACAAGAGGCAATGGGCAGAAACTGAAGCACAGGAAGTTCTGCCTGACTGTGGGGGGTGGGGGGTGGAATTTCTTCCCTGTGAGAGTGACGGAGCACTGGGACAGGTTGCCCAGAGAGGTGGTGGAGTCTCCTTCTCCGGAGATCTTCAAGGCCTGCCTGGATGCAACCCTGTCTACCATGCTCTAGGTGACCCTGCTGAGTGAGGAGGTTGGACTAGATAATCTGCAGAGGTCCCTTCCAAACTTACTGGTTCTATGATTCTATGATGCTTTCTGTAATTCAATGTTTGTGTTTAAAAAGTCAGGAGTTAAAAGGCAAACAGACTTTTTTTCTCTGGGTTTCCTGTTTTTCTTTTCTTACCAGGATATGTACCAAATGTATTTTTTTTGTGTGTGTGTCTTTCTTTGAGTTAACACACAAAAGACATCACAGTTCCTTATGCAATGTTTCCTGTTGGGAGCTTCTGTGGGTGTCATCACACCAAATTTGTTGACAACGGCAGCGAGCAGTAAGACCTCCATTGTACTACATACTGCTACTGCATCTGTTCCTGCTTTTTGCTTATGTTTATAAGCATGCAGATCTTATCAGGCAGGTTTCAGTATGTTTAGCTGTTTCACCCTGCTGTTATTTCTATTACTATTACCATTCATTAGCTAACATACGTACACTATTTAATACTGAACCGAAAATCAGTCTTTACAAAAACAGTGTTTCCACTACTAACAATAAAATATAACACTGTCAGAGCATGACTCATGTCACTGGTACTGGAAGTGATGTAAGATCTTTCTGAGCTGTATATAATCCTTCCTCAAGGCTATCAAGGGTGCCTATCACATTTGTTAATGATTCCCCAAGTTATCACTATGTTAATGACCTCTTTTCAACTAAAACCATAAACCAGCACCATCTATTCACAAGAGTTAGCTTTTCCTTGTGTATACATTACACTTCAAACCAAATGCAAGTTAATAAACAGTAACAATAATAAAATAATGTTGTTTGGAATCTGCCTTCCAAAAAAGAGCTCAAAACATTGCACAAGGGTTACTGAGATAAGGTCTCATAAGGATGTTTTACCATGCACTTTATTTGTTCAGCCGAGGAAGAGATGAAACCTCAGCCTTCTCTTTCACCTCCTCACGCGTCAGTGAGGACGTCTTAGCCATGGCTCTGGCCACTGGTGATGGTGACAGGGTGGGGAGATTTGTGGGGTGTCACCTCAAAGAAGAACCGCACAACTGTACTCTATGTCAGTACAACGTGCTGGCAGCCGGAGGTGGCAGAGTAGCCTTGCTTTATGTTGTCCCACCATGAGAACGACCCAACAACCAGGCTGTTACTTCAGTCTTTCAAGTTAGAGTGCTCAGGTCAAAGCTCCAGCTATTTGCAGTCACTGGGTTTACAGGCACTGATCAGGAGCTGCTTATGCAGGCGCAGTTTGGTCCCTTAATACCTTCCAGGCAGTGCGTTATCATGTACTTGGCTTGTACAGTCTGTTTTTCACGCAGGGGGTGTTCAGTTGGTTCTCTGAATACAGTCAAGCTGTCACCCATCGGAGAATGGGAAGAATTTCAAAATATGATTTGTCTTTGCAGAGTCCTTCCAGGCTAAACAGGCTGCGCCAAGTAGCACACGATAGCAGCAATCAATTCTCAGTCAAGTCTTTCTCTTAAAATAGGTTTCACCACATAATTACCACGGACCACAGCAAGGGTGGAATGGGTCAAGATGACACAATGATGGAAATACCAGTGTCAGCGAGTGTGCCCAGTTTTGCTACCATCTTTATTAAGTAGAGTAAAATATTAGAAAAAGAGCTCTGTGGACACTGAGTACAGAAATAAGTATGATGCAAATTAAATTCAACATGTGGAAGAGAAATTTAGGAAGATCACAGAGGACTGCCTTTACAGTCAAGTTTTGTACTTTCTAGATTCAAGCTGCTTTCTCAGCTCCACCCAGACTGTGCTGCTTAGACGGACAGATGAATCAAGTGGATGGTTTTAGATGTGGAAAGAAGAACCAAAAGATGAGAAAATGAAGTCACCTCTTAGAATAACTCATCTTAGTGAAAGAGGCTGTTTCTGAAGACTGTCTAAAAAAACAGGTGTCCAATGACTAAATAATTTTTTGTTCTTTCCCATTATGCGATTATGTTAATCAAAAGAGATACAGACGCTCATCTACCAGCCTCTCGCTAATGTTCAAAGGCACTTAACTCCTATTTTTGCCTTTGAAAATCTCCCCCCATGATAGCTAATGTTTCCAGCAGTCCTACGTGCTCAGCATTTATCCCATTCCACAGAAACCCCTCTCTTCTCCAGATTCTGGGCCGACAAGCATAAGCCCTATATTTTTTAAAAAATTAATAACCTCAGGGACACATTTCAACTTAACAGGAGCTCAGAACTGTCTTGGGTTCTACCCAAGACACACCAACCATCAAGAATCCTGGAAGAAAATGGGTCAAATGGAAACATTATGTAGCAAAACAGTAAGCAGAAGTATCGTAGCCATACTTCAGGAGGATGTACAGATGTTAGGATTTACTGTGCTCTAGACACCAATTACTCTTAAATAATTCTAATCTACATTAAAAAAAAAAAAAAACATTCAGGAGGAATGCTGGAATGCTTGACCAGTTTTGGATAGAGAGCAAAATTAATGGCTCACAGGAAAGCAGCACTTGCTTTCACTTCTGCAAGACATTTTAATGATGACTTTTCTACAATCTTACTCTAAAAACTAATTTAGATTTTCCTGGATTGGGGTGCCATAATCAAGTTTATAAATGTGACAGATACTTAAAATACAGCTTTGATGCAGATAACAGCAAAATATTGATTTAGGAACAACAGGATTTTCATTTTAGGCCATTTTTCTTTAACACTATCCTTGGTTAGTAACATGTGCATACTTTAGTTTTCTGTTACATTTCTAACTGCTGTTAGTTATTTGCACTGCAGAAGCATTTGGGACAATCTGTGATGTTCTAGAGAACTATAGGACAGAGTACAGACAGCAGAAAAGGGTTTTTTAAAGATCTTTATGATCTTTACCCAAAGACAATCTGTTCTTTGCACATGGTAATATAAATGTGTTAGCGAAGGATGCTAACTTTTGAGGAAGTGTGAAATGAGACAACCAGGGTTTAAATAGAACAGGTATTTGGAGAGCAAACAAAGTAGGATTAAATTCACAAATACTTTGGCTAATAAATCAAGAGCGAATCCCAATTTTTTGATGAACTAAATTAAAGTTGAGAAAATACGTAGATTTCATGTTATCCTCTTATTCTGAGTAGGAAGTGGTTACAGTCTGTTGAATTCAGTGAGAAGGGCAGATGATCCTCCCGATAACCTGACGGGCTGAATTTCAGAACATAGCAGCTATCTTTATAAGACCAGGATTGCAAAACTGTTTCCTCTGTACAGGAATATCAGTTTTTCTCCAAACAACCATTTCCGTTGGGAAAAAACAACCCAGTGCTCTCCACAGAGCTTCTCATTTCTCAGGCATGTTAACTGCTTCTGCATACACTGAGACTAAGTGGTGCAAACTGTTACAGAAGAATTTTTGTTTTGTTTCTTGTTTTTTTGTGCTGGAAGGCATCATAATATACAAGTATTGCTTCCAGTCACATGCATTATGAAGCAAAACCTTTCTCCTGATGATGCTGTTAAAAATAGTTGCAGGAGTAATGTGACATGGAAATTTTATTTTGTTTATTTATTTATTTACTTATTTATTTATTTTGCTAAAAGCTTCCTCCTTCCTCCCTACCCTTTTTCAGATTCCAAACACTGGTTACTGTCTACAGAGTTTTGCTTCTTCTCTTTTGGCCTGGATCCAGCTTAAAATCAGTTTTGCAGTCTGGACTGAGCAGCCCTGGCTTAGGACACCGAGCAGCCTGTGCCACAGGGCACAGCCCTGCATCGCTGGGCTCTGCTTGGCTGCTATCTGGATGCCACTGAAATGCTCCCGCAGGTTTGGGTGGAAACAGGTGAAAGCTTTTGCTTTTCCCAGCTTCTCCTCTGGACTCTTCTCACATCCTGTATCACAAACAGCAATCTTTGATGTGATCCATGTGTTACAGATATACAAGCTTGATTTTATTTCCCATACATAATTTAATACAAAGAATGTCTTACAAATAATAAAGAAATCAAGCATTAGGTACTAGCTGTTGAGCTTATCACCAGCTATATTTGGAATAAACTGTGACTAAAACTGTGTACATGTGGCTCTACATAATATAATTTACTTTGTTTTGCATTACAATGTAAATCTCAGTGTTCTATGACTTCCAGCCACAGTTTTTTATATCAAAATAGCTGATGATGCAAACCAGATTTCACTACTGTTGAGACCTTGCTCTCTGGCCCCTCTTCCATTCATTTGAAAAATAAAATACAATTTCCTTCCAAGTGTCTACCCCAAAAGCTTTTAAGAGATAAACATTTCCCCCTTCCTTTATTGTAATGTAAACTTGAACCCATAAAGTTCTGTTAAAAGAGTGTAAATCTTTCCCCTCCAGAAGTTATCTGCCATGTTTCTTCTTATCCTTTGGATGACTGCAGTAATTTTTATACTATGCTGTCGGGAGTGTAATGTTAAGTGCTTCATTAATGATGATTTGTGCTATTGAAAAGTTTGAAATGGGCAAATTCTGGCAAGGGTCTGACATTATTTATTTTCATTCTTTGTATTAAACTCTGCAAAGAACATTTTAGGAGCAGTTTTCCTTCTACTTGGAGATGCTATAAGCAATATTTCACATGCCAATGCCTCAGAGACAGCATTAATCAGGAGAGCAATAATAATGGGTGCATGCATTGGTAATAAATATTTGCATTTATTTGTAATAAAAGGGATACATTTCACTGTGTGAAAAGAAGGAAATAAGTAGAGAGATGCTTGTCTGCATTTGGAAATAATGATGATTCCAGAGATTTGCTGCTAGAAGGCCTAAGAGAGAATAATTGGTCCTCAAGGACCTGGGACCTGCAGAGCACAGTACAGCAGTGCAGCAGAAAGAAAATCTTATTGCAAGCTGGGAATTGTCTGAGAGAGTAGACTGGGCTCATGGGGTGCCTTACTTCATAGAGGAAGAGGGGCTTAAGGTGTACTTTGGAGATGGGGAGAGCTGGAGAAGAGGAAGAGTTAGGGATGCAGGTCCTGACCACATTGCTGGCTTTGGACCTGCTCCTGGGCTTGTGTCTGGCTGGCTTGGTACTTGCCTGGGAAGCGAACCAGGGGGTAGAGCTCACACTAAAATACAGGTGGGATAAAGTATGCACAACACAGCCCAGTGTCCCAGTACTCAAGTTTTTTTTTTACATTTCCTTGTTGTTTTGAATATTAATGTTTTCTATTTTATCTTGTTTTTTCACACTGTATTACACTATATGAAAAAACAGAGGCCCAAAGCAAACAAAACAAAATTATTTGTACAAAAATAATATAGGAGAATATAAAATGCACAAGACCATATAATAAATGGGGGAAATTTAATTTTTGAACATTTGATATATAGACAGAATTTCTACTCCAGCTTAAATTTTACATGACTTCATCTAAACATCAAATGTTGTGGTAGACAAAATTTCATTTGTGTCTTCTAGTTTTGTGTCTTTTAGTTTACTGACTATATTCTTGAGGCAGACTGGTGGTTAGGGATGTACAGCAGTAATCAGGAGAGGATTACTTTCACAGCTTTGTCTGTGAACTCCAACATGTTTTCTGAAAACAAAGAATGAGAATAAATCACTTTTCATAGTTAGAAAAAAGGTGAAAAGTGCACTGCCCTAAAAATCACGCTTAGAAGCAGTAGGGAAGGGGAGGGAAGGGAAAGAAAGGGAAGGCAAGGTCAAAGACAGTATTAAAATGCCCTGAATTAAATACTCTAGAGAAATTAAATTATTAATGAAGTATCCTACAGTTCTTGTATTAGTAGTATTCCTTTATTATCAGTGTACTTTGAGAGACTAGAATGCATATACAATATAACATGTCAGTGGAAAAATATTTATTTAATCACCGTGGGTTAAATTTTGCCTGGCTTCAACTCAGGTGTCAAACTGTGCACCATGCGTCAGCAGCCATCAGATACTAGCCTAGCTGGTCTGTGCTTCATGGTTAAGTCATTCACTGGTTCTCCTGTCTTGGAGAAACCCAGCAGTTTGTTTTTCAGAGTGAAATTCAGCAGAAATTCTGGTTCCTACAACAGAAATAACACACACCTAGATGTGTGGGGCCCTCGCTTGTTTCAGTGGCAAAACTACCATTTATTTCAGTATGATTGTAAGAAAACACAAAAAAGGCTAATGGCAGTGGAAACGTTTAATAAACTTGCTACTCAATGTTACAGCTAATCACCGAACATAATTTAGCAACAGACAGATCAAGCAGACAAGGAGATACTGCAGGGGAAGACAGCAACCCTGGAAAAAGAAAAGTCCAGAGAGGGAAAGAGGAAGAACGGAAGTTCAGTCTGGAGAGAATAGCAGTGGTGCTGCCTGCTGAAAGGATAAAAGCTGGGATACAAAAAACTTCTCACTCTCTTTACAGAATGCAGCAGCCTTGACACACTGCTAGTCCATGGAATGATATTAAAGACAAATTTAAAAAGGAATGCATTTGCTCTAACTGGTATGAAAAAAAATGGAAACAGAAGCAGGCCAAATTTTCTGAACTAAAGCTCATCAGGAGACAGGTTCACCTAAGTTCCCCAGATGGAGGTCTTCCCAACAAATCTTATACATCTGAAGCATTAACAGCCATATCCAGGAGTCTGATGACCTTGCGTGTGTGACAGTTTGCAGGCAGTATTGGCAGTGGTGGAGCCAATACTCAGAAAATTCCAAGACACTTGAAGCAACACAGATGTCATATGTCTGCTCCCAGTTAATGGGGCAAGACCTTGACAAGCTCCAGGTTTGATTTAAAAAGTTCTATAAAGCGTATATAAACCTATTTGCCTCCCAGCTGATGCAACTACCTTGTGTGTTCATTCTCCCCTCCCATCCTCTCCTCTTAAAAGTAGCAGTCTAGGACTCTCATTTCCATTAGAGATGTTGTTGGTGCGTAAAAATGAAATGCCTGTAGAGAAAGCTCTGTGATTAGATGCTCCCTGTGGAGCGCTCAAAAGCCATTTCTACTAAAATATGTTATTTAAGTTGTTTTTCATTTGTGAAGAATTTTATGCAAAATCATGCTTCAGTTTGGACACAATATACAAAGGTTTTAAACATACACCATATTAGGAGAAACTAAACCAGCACAGGATGCAGGTCCTAGTATGGAGTCCATTTATGAAATTACAAAATCACAAATAGAGCTGTATGGAATTTTTCACATTAATATTCTTTTGAAATGCATCCATAGGTCAATCAAAATAATCTGTGAATATGTGCTGAATTTCATTAGTTGCTTGGCCTTCAAACCTTCCCACCTTCCCAAATAGTATGTTAAAAGGCTGTTTTGTTTTAAAACTATTCTTACCCCATTGTTCTCCCACCATAACCTTAAATCTGTTTGCAAATTTTATATTGACCATGCTGTAGGGAATCTCAAATATTATATTTTAACATGTTAGGCAGCTGAGCAGATAAGAAAAACTCTGTGCAGGCCCATCCTGAAAAAAGGCTGAAGTAAATGGTAGTTCTTATCAAGTAGTTAACACTCGATACACAGAGAAAATTGTATGCATGTCCCAGACCTGGGAAATGTTTCAGTGGCAGCTAATACCTTATTAGTCAAAAGACTCATAAGAAGTTAATTTTTTGGAAGCCAAATTTCATTAGTGCCACTCTTCGTGGTACGACCTGAATATAAATAAAACATCCTGATGTTTGTGTGTCAGATGACATTTTGAGATTAAATGGATCCCTCCCTCCCTCTTTCTCATGCACAGAAACACACACACACACATGCATATGCCGTGAAAATGAAAGAAAATGTCTGATTTTGATTTTTTTCCAGGCTCTTATTTTGGGAAAAACACTGAAAAATATTTCTTTAAGACTATCCAAAATAGTTCTTATTCCTTTACCATGATCTGACATATTTTATTTTCACAGTACCAGGCATAAAGTAGAGTCCAATCTGCATTGCTGTGGCATATGCCTATAAAAAAATACCCATTTCCTCCTGTAAAACAAGTCCCAAGACTGCTCCTAGATTCCTAATCTCCTGAACCAGATGTTAAGAGCACAGCATTACTTCACATGCAGTCTCCAAATGTGGGGCTGGACTGGAATTGATTAAAGCTATTTTGCCTGATCTACCTCCTGTCATCTGGTGGAGAAGGTCACGTCCTTCAAAACTGTGCTATGCTACCAGAGAATTAGAAAGGGACTGAGGGAAGACATAAGACTTGGCCTTTACTTCTACTACGAAAAAGAGGAAGGAGAGAACAAATGCTGTTCAAAATGTGCTGTTTTAACTCCCTCTGAAGACTAGAAACATAGAATTAAGGGGACATTCTGACTCCCATGCTTTTGCAGGTAACACATCATGGCTGGTACGATCTCCTCAAGGCAGACCTAAGGCTGCCCTGAAAGTCCCCTCTGCTGACTCGAAACCAGTGTCCTTAGGCTAACAAACCAGCCTGCTGGGAGGGTCAGCACCACACTGATGGCAGGACAAAAAAAAAAAGGCAAAAAAAAGTCATGGCTGTCCACAGGCTATGTCCTCTGTCATCATCATGCAGGCATCATATATTCACCTTAGAAGGAATGGGGTTTTTTGTCCTTATTATTTGGATTGGAACATTATTCCAATGGAGAAATGAGAAGAAAGCAACGAGCAAACAAATAAAGCAAAATAAATAAATAAATAAAAAATCAGAAGCAATAATGAGTGCAAAGGGGGGAAAAAAGCTGTCCTTATGTGAGGAAAAACCTAGAGAAACCAAGAAACACTAAATTGTAGCAGTGTGACACTTCACTGACCAATGGGCAAATGCAGAATACTGTACAAGGAGAAACTTAGGGAAGTGACTCTTAACTCGCAGAGTCCTTTTGAGAGGACACAGTGGAACAAAGAAAGGGAAAGGAAAGTTATTGTAAGGTGGCCTAATGGGATTTTTTTTTTTTTTAAAAAAAAGGTATTTCAGAATTTGCATCAGGGGATGTCAAGATATGAAAACTTGACTTGCCAAAATTGGTGGTGATTTTGATAGATGGACTCAGACCTTTTCAATCCTACATTAAAGATGGAGTGGAAGCTTGGTAAAGGAATTTTTTTTTTTCAAATTTTTAATTTAGTAATGTTAATCTGTTTTTTTTTTTTTTTGTGGCAGTTTGAGTAAGAAATCTGTATACTATATGAATCAGATTCACTCGTTCTTTCAAACTTCAGATTTTTTTAAATGAAAAATATCTATGTCTGCAGATCCTGAATACTTTTCCACACCTAACTCAGAAATTTTACAAAGCCACTCATACATGGTATACCAGCATCCATGAAATTACCATGTGTCTACATTAGTATTTTAGTTCGAAGTAAGACTGCATTTTTTTCACCTGCTTTCTGTGCTTCATATCAGAGAATGGTCTTGGAGGACATAAACCAGATTCCTTGATGAAAGTGAACCAGCAGACACTCTCCTGATGTGTGCCAGCTGCTAATGGGCATTTATCCCACAAAACCAGACTAAAGCTAGGCTAATACATACCCCTCTGAAATGCCTATGGGATGCACACAGCACCAACTGTTTCACCCAACAGATCTACTCCTGTTTCTTCACATTACTTTCTAATGTAGCTTAAATATGCCAGTGCCCCAGTGCACAGGGAAAAACCTACCCATAAGGCTAGAGTGCATTTCCCAGTTCCTGGGTCTGGACGCCTCCCTGGCCCCTTCTTGTCCTTGGCACAGCGTGGGAGGGAAACGTGGATGCACGGTTGAGGGTGATCTGTAGTGCACTTCAGCAGATACCAGGGCTGGAAAACAGAATCAAGATATAAAAATACAAAAATATAAAAATAACCGCTCCTACGTAGCATGGGAGGAGGTGAAGATGAGCTATTTGGGGACAAAAGGTTTGTCTTTATGTGAAAATATTTCTCGTAACTGGGAAACTGTCATTCTGTACAGTTTCTGGAAGACAAATGTAAAGCTCTGCACATGCTGCCTTTCAGAAGTCACAGTTGCCTTAGATGAGTAGGATATCTACCCTGAATATATATTTTCCATTCCTATAAACTCTGTTTTAATTTCAAATTATAAAGACAATACATGAGAAAACATAAGTTACTGGTCAGGTATACAAGAACACTGTATCTTTTTCTTCAAGGCAATCATAAAATTAAGGTAAAACTCAATAGGGAATCTTTCTCCCATTTACTAAAATAATTTTTTTCCACTGAAATAATGTCTGTCTGCTCAGGTGTAAGGCCTCATCCCAAGGGTTTTATTTTTAATGAAAAGAAACAGCCTCAAGGTTAGCCTTGGAAAAACACATAGTAGTTTATAATCATACTAGACAGAGAGCTTTGTTAAATGATTTTTCCCTTCATAGATTTCTCTGGCTTTTTAGACTGTATGTGTGAGCAATACAGCACATACTGAGAAAAATTTATTCCGGACACAGAAAGAGAGGTATAAATGCATATTATGATATAGACGTTTGCACTTGCTTATATCCTTATATAAACATATATGTATACTCATGTACACTGCCAAATAATCTTACACATTTGTTTTTTGACATTCTGCTGTGCATGCAGCTACAGAAGTATCTCTATCTGTATCATTTTGCCCATCTATATTTCTTTCTGTGAATGATAAATAATTAGTGGTGTAGCTATAAAGCTTATGTATTTCTAGCCAATGACACCTTCAAGGTCGCTGGCTGCCTACTGCTTGACCTTGGTTTAAAAGCACACAGAATGGAAACCTTGAAATCAAGATCACCAAGATTCATTCTGACAGAATCCAGATGCAGCACAATAGAGAAAAATACACATTTAATTTTAATCTTTTTAAACAACCTCACTATTACCTGTTCCTAAAAAATTCTAAGGTACAGACCGTCCTTCACCACAAGAAGCATACATTTTAATACTCCAGTTATATTTGGGTTGTATAGCACTGTTAACTTCAATAACCATAGCAATGTCTACATTATTTCTTCCTTCAGATGTGAAAGCAGAACACACACATACCTGTGGAAGTATCATAACAAATGGCTCTTGCCTTAGGATGAGCCTTCTTTATTGAAAGATTCCTGACTTCATAAAAATACAATAAGAAACATTTTATTTCATGATATTTGGACAGGGAGGTTATGAAACTGCAGATGATACAGTTACTGCAGATAGTCGGATGATACAGATAATGGAGAGATTTGACCTTAAAGATACTGTTTTTGTCTTATGTTACTTTTCAATTTTATGTTCTGTTTCAAGCCAGCTGATCTTTGGTAGGGTTTAATACACTCCTTATTTTTTTCTGAAAGAGAATGAAAACAGTATCTTTACAAGATGGAGAATAGAATTTAAGATCACTTCACCTAGCACAGGTATATGGATCCACATTAAATGGACAAAACCACACCTGGCTTTCCAGCTGTGCTTGTGGATGGAAAATGATCATTGAATAGAAGTTTGTCTCAAGGCTTCCCAATGGGATGACAGATTGCCCTTGCACTACTCAAAGTTTTCATCAGGAAGAAAATATAAACTGTTGCTGATATTGGTGGTCAATGCCACGAAGATGAAAGTGCTGCCTAAATAATAACAAGAGACAGAACACTCACAGGAAGCTGCCTGGATTGCTTAAGTTGCTCATCGCCAAAGAAGGTAGGTTTTAATACTCCTGGAGCATCGGAATGAAGAACATAGGACCATGCATATAAGGGTGTTCTGGAAAGCAGCAATATTTAAAGTTAGCCTAATGGCAAAAAGGACAAGTATTATATTTGAATGAAAAAGGGGGACATACTAAAAAGAGTAGAAAAAGATACTTATAATAGCATGTGTAAAAACAATACCGGAAGACAGTCTACATATCTGAAGTCTATATTCCATATAGGAGGGAAAAGTTTGTAGAGATAGGAGGTCCTAAAACTATTTCTAATGATTTGAGTAATTCAAAGAACATTAATGTAAGCATCTGATTTTGAGGTGTATGCAGATTAAATTCATTCCTCAAATGGTTGAAGACTATATAATAACAATGTTGATTCTACTTCTACAAAATGAAAGATAGTTAACAAATTTAAAAACTGCGATGTACGGATCTCTGTGAAAATTGAGTCTTACTTTCTATGACAGAGTTTGCAGTTGCAACATAAAAAACAACTCCTCCTGTTTACATGGGTAAACATAAAATCCAGGAATTCATGACTCAACCTTGCTCAGTTTGTGCACATATAAACATTTGTCAATGCACATGCGTACCTTTGAAAAATTTCACATGTGCAAATGGTTAAAGAATTTCTGAACTTCTTCCCACTTGTCAACTACATAAAAATAGCATAAAACCTTCCAGAGATTTATTCATCACACATTAAATATCACACCATTATTTGTCTGTAATGGATTTCTTTACGGATCTCAAATCACTGATGCAGTCTGTTTCTAAACCCTTCCCTAATTTTTCAATTTCTTCAATTTACTGTCCAATGAAGCCTTTGATCTAGCCTTCAATGCTTTGCTTGCGTATGCAAGGTGGCCGCATGTTTCATGCTTCCTGCCACTGACTTCAGCATCAACCGAATAGACAGACCATCATAGCCCATGGCTGGTCTCCCAGTTCAGCACAGAGCTGACTTTCTTCTCTTTTTGCCTTTTTATGAGAAGACAGCTAGTGACTTTTGTTCTCTGTCTCCTCAGGGATCACTGCTTTCAGGAGCTACTGAGAAGGTTTTTCATACCTACTTTTAATATTTATTTTTCACCTTCCTTTCTGTTCCTGCAAAATTACATACACAACATACATTCACACCCATATCTGGATATTTCTTAAGTTCAGAAAAGTTTGACTGTGAAGATAAATAAAAATTTAGTGAAGAAAGTACTTAATTTATGCTAGGAATACAGTTATATATTCATAGTTGAATAGAGGGCAGCCAGCTTCATTTTCTTCTTGATAAAGTGAAAATTTACGTAGAAAAGATAATACAGATAATAACAGAGTTTTAAGTATGAAATGTCTAATATTGACAAGAGCAATGAAAGGAGAAGCATGGTGAATAAGAGAAAGAAAGGCAGAAAATCTCCTGGAAATCAGCAGGTAGGCCTGGAAACATCTTACTGAATCCGAAGGATAAGCTATCTTTAAGATAATCTTCCCCATTACACCCATGGGGTGGAGTAAAGCCTTTTACAAGGGTAAAAGCAGGCAGAGGCAGGAGATATTTCTGTGAACTGTTGTGCTTACTGTTTCTCTCTTCTGTTTCTTTTGACTGTCAAACACCAAACTAGCGCTCAGCTATGACCATTTTGTCTGAAAAGCTGTAAATGCCCTGTAGCATGTTCTTGAAGTAAAATAAGCTCCTAACCAGAGGGGTGGATAAGAGGAGCTCGAGGCCATTTCCTCAAAGCAGCGTGACAAGTGGCGCACTGCGGACTCCGGCTGCGACTGTGCAGTTGAAGGGAAAATCAACTGATTCAAGGAACAGAAGAACAATCATCAACTTTATAAATTAGATTTCTGTATTACTGGGCAGGATTAGCTATTCACATTGTGAGGGAGTAGATGTTTGCATTTTTGGGAAAAGGTTAAAGGCATCAGGTTTGGGTTTCCTATGCAAGAGCTAATATTTGTGAGGGAAATTCATTGCAGTTTAAAAGATGCTTTGACTAGTTTGCCAACATTAGATTGTTGAAACAAGGTCTGGGAACCAGCTTTCCTCACAGGTGGTCATTGCTGTGCTGATTAGGATACGTCATTACTTCTGCCTGTACTACATATAATAATTAGCTAGCACATCATTTATCTTTACCCTTTAAAACATCAAAACAATGAAAATCAGGTAGAGATGATTTTTTTTCCTGAACTGAGCCTCACTGGCTTATGTATAGTAAAATCTTTTTTTATGTTTTAGTTTTTAAAGTGCTTCTTTAAGCTGCTTAATCATAAGTAGAAATTTCCCCTCTGAAGCTACCCATGTTATTTTTGAATGGGGGAGGTGTCAACTTCTTATCTTTTGAAGTGGTGCGTATCTCGGAGAGTCTGTTTCAGCTTTGAATTAACCTATAGCTCTTGTAAACAAACACAACACTGACAATTCTATAAAGACAATTCTATAAAGAGAGAATAACTGTTCATTTACTCCAGAATGCATACCAGTCACAGAGAAATTAAAAATGAATTTCAGAATATTGCAGTAAATATGACACTATACACTAATTTGAATCCTGTGCTAATTTAGAACTTAGAATCATAGAATCAGTAAGGTTGGAAGGGACCTCTGGAGATCATCTAGTCCAACCTCCCCACTCAGCAGGGTCATCTAGAGCATGGTAGACAGGGCTGCATTCAGATGGGCCTTGAAGATCTCCAGAGAAGGAGACTCCACCACCTCTCTGGGCAACCTGTCCCAGTGCTCTGTCACTCTCACAGTGAAGAAATTTCCCCTCACGGTCAGGCAGAACTTCCTGTGCTTCAGTTTCTGCCCATTGCCTCCTGTCCTGACACATGGGACAACTGAAAAGAGTTTGTCCCCATCCCCGTGACACCCTCCCTTCAGGTACTTGTACACATTGATAAGATCCCCCCTCAGGCTTCTCTTCCCCAGGCTGAAGAGGCCCAGCTCTCACAGCTGTTCCTCATAGGGCAGATGCTTCAGCCCTCTGATCATCTTTGTAGCCCTCCGCTGGCCTCTCTCCAGTAGCTTCATGTCTCTCTTGTACTGGGGAGCCCAGAACTTACAGGAATATTTTCAAAAAATATAATTCAAGATAAAAAATCCCCAGTAACTGTGAATTCCTAAGTTATAGCTGAATGTTTCATTTACCTACAACTCCTTGATTATAATTCAGTGACAGGTTGGTGCTTGTTTTTTAATGAAGGAATGTAATAAATCCTCCATTATAGTGAACTAAGACAAGATTTTAACTTTAGTGATATTCCAGATCTTAAGCCAGAGAATGAATCTGCTCTGATATTTATGATTTCTCTTGTAATTTATATATTTAAAATACTATTTAAACACTAATTAATATTAACTTGCTTCCAACAGAATATGATTTGATTTGATACCTGAAAATATGGGGCAGAGAGTGAGGTTCCCACTTACCAGTGGATTAAGCAATGAATAGACATCCAACCATTTGGTTAGATTTCAAACACCTAGAAACTTTTCAGAAGTTAACTACTAGAATCTACAATTCCTAGCAAATATGTACGTCTGGATTGTGTTGGACCTCTTTACTAATAGTGCAACTTTATGTTGAAACTACAACAGTAGCACGAGCCAGAAACTGTGAAAGCAGGTAAAAGCCACCAAACTGAGAACTGCAGAGACCATGAGTTGTCTTGTCCCATCCTCCTTGCTGGGCACTCAGCAGCAGCATGCAGCCACAGGCACAGGTGCTAGCTTAGCACCAACTAAGTGATCCACTTGAAAGGCTTTGAGGGCAGTGCCACGGGGTTCAAACCCTAGCAGGATGCAAGTGGGAAGCTGTGCTGTGTTGTGCAGGTGCTATCTGGGATGAAACTACCCGGGAGCTTTAGCAGCTGCATTTCTCTTAAGCTTAGCCTAGCTTTCTCATGGAGCTTTACTGTGATGTAAGGCACAGCTGTGGAAATCTATAGCCATAAAATGCTCCCAATTCAGTTGCCAAAGCAAATGTTTATCATAATGGTGTGAGACTGGGCCAGATCTTCAGAGGCATAAGGCAGCTGCCTCCCTGTCCATGCTTACCTCTGGCAGGCAACAGAGAGACTTGAGAAATGCAGATTCATAGTTATATTTGCTCTATATTGATACAATAACCATAAGTCACTTCAGGCAGTCCATTTTCAGGAGATGACTGCCTTGCTCCACAGACTGAAATCTCTATTCCCTCAGCCTTGTGACTCATAATGCACCTTTAGTCATATTTTAACCTTCAAAACTGTACTCTGTGTCACATCTTATTGCTTAATACATGCTGTTGAGCACAGCAACATCACATACTAGATAAACCTCAGTGACTTTTGTATGAAAAGCCAGTTCATTTGCCTGTTTTTTAAAAAGAATTCTCCTTTAGTATGAAAGTTTGTTGCATGTGTGTCCTTGACATACTTGCTAGATAATAATAACAACAAAATCTGTTTATATAAGGGTCAAACAGGATATATTTTACCATGTTATTAAAACACACTTGTTTACTGAGTTCCATCTAATTAGATTTGATATCTTTTTTCAAGGTCACTTGAACGATAAAATATAATAGAATTTGGGATTTTCAGGAATTACTCTTTACATTCAAAGGCCTCTTAGCTACCTTCTACATGTTTTACACGGAATCTATTGAGAAAAGAATAACCGTGAGGAGAGAAAGGATCCCTTATCTGCAGCTGTATTTCAGCTGTGTGAATAGTTATTCCATGGCTTTACAGACTGCAACAAACTCTTCAATGCTATTTCAAGGAAGGGAGACTACTGAGGGATATGATACAGGGTTGCCAGTCTTCAACAGTCAAACATTACATTAGTAAAGACATAATTGGAATTTGCCTTAAAGTAATTTTTAAAGGTACATTTTATTTGTCTTTTGTTTCTTTTTGCCCTTAGGAGGACACTTGTTCTCAGGTGCCTCTACTACAGCCACAAAATAAAGATCTCTCCATTTGTTGCTCAATCTCCCTTATCTTTCTCTGTTCACTGGGGTGAGAGATGTTATTTTATTGCCTATTGCCCTAATAGGAGGCAGAGATGACCCATTTGTGGCTTTTCCTTGGAGATTTTGTTCTCCCACACATTGCAGTGCTGCATATCATCCCAGCTCCTATCATCCTTGCCTTGCCTATCATCCCAGCTCCCCTAGTGAGCATCCAGCTCCTGCTGGCTCATGCACAGCTGGCTGCTGATCCTGACCCACCCAGCAGCCCACTGCCCATGGTGGCTCCTTCTCATCCCTGCCCTCACTCTGTTATTGACACCCCAAACTGCTCTCACCCTGATTTTTCTCTCACACGGTGACTACGAGGGTTTTTCACATCAGTCAACTATAGGTATCTAAACCAGCTGTCTGAATTAGCAAGCTCATCTCCTGGGGCTCCTCTGAGAGTGACTCCAGGCCTGTGCTCTGGATGACCCTCTGCCCCATCTACAGATGGAGATGAAGGAGCACCTACAATGACACTGGCTATGGTCAGTGCCTAAAATGGTTTATACGGAATACTTGTTTTAATTGTTTCTTGGATACTAGGCAACATGATCGTAACTGCTCCAGGATATGAACAATTTGCTTCTTGTTATTATGGCTGCAACTGTATTGTATCATAATAACTGTGTAATTGGAATAACTGCAATCATGAGATACTATATAGCAATAACAATAGTAGAAGATACTATATAGGAGTAATGATAGTAGTAATTTTTTTCAGTTTAAGTGAAGACTCCATATTCCAGATAAGATCACTTTTACTTCTCCATCACAGAAGAATGGATTGCTTTTAACTACAGACCAAGTTTTTTCACTCTAGTTAACTCCTCTAAATCCGTGTGCTGGAAGCTGATTACAGATTCTTGCTACTTTTAACTTTTGAGAGTGGAAACATTTGCATTTCTAAATATATTTTTCAGATCTTTAAACATAGGAGATTCTTTTTCTAAATCTAGGTTTTCATTTTTAATCTATAGCATAAATATCTAGGATTCACTATAAACATTTCAAAATAATTGTCTATTTTGAAAGTGTAAGCCATGCATTTTCCCCAAATGAAAACCGTGTCACTTTTTTTTATTGACAAGTAACAGATTTCAGTAAAGATTATCTGTTTGAATAATTACCAAACAGCACTGGATAGAGGAAGAAAACAGCAACAAACTCCAGCTGGTTCACCGAGGAGACTTTGCTTTTATCTTTATGTAAGAATTTCTTCTACTTCAAACTGATAATTTTTATACTTAATATTTCACTAAGGCAAAGACAAAGAGATTAGAAACTGTCTTTCAATCTGTCTTAACCTCCTTTCGTTATAGGAAAACTGTATATTATATTCAAAAAAGTAGCAGAGGACACTATTGGGCAAAGAAATCTTCAGCTTATTAATAAAAGAGAGGTATAGATTCAGTAACAGGTTAAAAGTTAAGTCTTTACTGTGCTCCATTTTCAATACTTACTTTTAGGCATTTCCTAACAGAAAATAGAAATATCTGTTGCATTTTTAATGTTAAATTATGTTGGAGAGACTGTGCAAATCTGGTAATTTTGGAGGAATATTCATTGGTAAGCACAGTTCTAATGTATGGTTAGTACAGTTCAGCCTTTTGTAGGATGTAAAGAGCACATAGTACCATACTGTGTAGTGCCAGTTTCTCTGTATTAACCCGTATTTCTTTGGAGAAAATAATACTTTGTTCATTACTCACCTCAAATTTTATTTCACTCATGTTTCTGAGCCTGGTTATAAGGATTTAGGGAAATTCATTGGAAGACCTCTCCTTGAGAGTTTATGTCAGTGAAACCCTCACTGAGGCTATAAACTTTAATGTGTACATTACATTGGGTCTTTTAGTGAGAGACAATAAGAGAGTGAGTGAGACGTCAGTGAGCACAAAGATCTCTCTGCAACTACAAACCAAGCTGTTCCTCAGGTTCCCAGGCAGACCCTGTTCCTTCATTGGTATTCTGTTTCAGTGGTGTCTTCTGCAGGTCCAAATGACGGGATTCTGAGGAAAGGGGTGATGGAGGAAAAGAACATTTCCTGCTAACACTCGAACAAGCCATATCTCATTTTGAAACCCAGTCCCTGGCCATTAGAATGAAAACAAACTGGCCAGAAGACGCTGCTGATTCCCTTTCAAAGTGGGATATGGCACAATCGTATATGCCCGAGACCAGCTTTGATAAACTTGTTAGTAGTCCCCCAATTAATCAGAAGAGGTACAAATAGTTTTCTTAGCTTTAATCTGTTCACTTTTATCCCTTTCCTGTTGGATGCATCACCCTGAAAGAACAAGTCAAGTATTTTCAAAGCTAGGAAAGTTAAAGTAGTATGCTCACAGTGCAGAAAATGCATATCCCCTGGTGCTACAGCCTAAATTTTGATTTAAGAACTCATATTGCTAGGAGAGAGCAAAAAGCAAAGAATTGAGTGTGAAAATTCTCTTTCATCATACCTATTGGATGCGTCTGAATTAGTATTTTAATTTGGATCCAGAATAAACTTTATAAGGGATTCTCTCAACTAGTCTCGCTTAGAGTTTTTTGTTTGCACCACAGAGCAGCCTCAAAGTCTGTGAGTTGGATTTCTTTCAGCTGAAACCAAACCCGAAGAGGAGGCCCAGGAGCCCACCTACCGTGCTGCAGCCACTAGTGGGCATTATAATGGACTAGACTAGAGTTCAGACTAACTAGTTAGTCTGAAGTAAGCACATCCTGCATTTGGAGAGGGTAAATCCTAGGTCTTCAGTTTTAATGGTTTCACTCTACAGATCACTTCTATTGCCCCATATGACTTGCTATGTGGCAGGATGCAGACATAGCAATTATGAGCCATTCATAGCTCAGAAGGAGTAATTTGTTCTTCAGTGTGCTGCAAGAGAGCTACCATGTTACGTGGGTGCTCATGTATAAAGTGTATACATAGAGGTACCTCAGGCTGGAGCTGCTTCCGTCAGGGACAGACAAAAGAACCCTAAAAGCATTCCTCCATGGGGAGAGCAAATCTACTTTATTTTCCCCATTTTAAAGCTAGTAGCATTATTATCAGTGAAGCAGAAGGAACTATGGTATTTTTCAGGTGTGAGGTCCATTTCTAGCAGGTAGAGTGAAAAAAATGTCAGATGAGTGTGGATCTAGAGTTCAGAATCCCATTGACAAGTGCAGAGGAACTGAGGATGCAACTAAAAGTGGAAGTTAAGTGGGTTAAGATGGGAAGTTGTCTAGGTGGGAAAACAGACCATTGTGAGACTGAGGCATGCAAGAAGCATGCTTCCTGAGAAGCATATGCGAAGGCAATGTAGTAAACTGACAAAGAAAGAGATGATCAAGCTTGCTGTAATTATTTTAAGCAGAAATACCCATGACATTGCACAGACTAGAGTGAGGAATAATGCCACTGGTTTCACTGTCACTGGTTTCTCTGTTAATGACAGGAGTAGCATCTATCTGCTCACTAAATGGGGGAAGAGGTTTATGTGAAATCTGAGCTAATTCTAGGTTGCCTGTTTCTTTATTTTAGACTAAAATGATACGAAGAAATGTCCAGGATAGGAAGAATGTCCACCAAAAATCAGCACCTCCTAAACATGGTCAATAGGGCAAATGGCTACTGGGGAAAAATTTTCTTTACGTGCTTCCTGGAGGGGTAAGTTACTACTTACAGAGATGGTGACAAAATTAGCCTGCTCGTCTTGAGGCATCAAAGCACGTATGAAGAATCCTCAGCTCTTCCTTAGATCAGCAGGGATGGATGGGTGCTCAGCACCTTTCTGAAGTCCAGTGGGTATCAGACACCCAGCATATTAAACACAAATATGTAGAGCAACTCTAAAATGTTCTCCAAAATCTGTTTTTACAGTCTTAACCCTATTTAAGTCTGAAAAGAAACTTTTGTTATTTCACTTGAAATTCATTGGGATGCTAATTAACAAATCAAACATAGCTCATTAAACAAGGACACAGCAAATACTATTTTATTCAAAGTTTCACCTTGAACAAGTAGCAATCTCCTCAAATCATACAGGACTCGCAAGTACTGGAGAATACAATAAGAGATAACTCATGAAAATCACAGGTATACTGTTTCAGTACACATCTTCCTTAACTGGAAAAAAGAGGGTAGAAATGAAGAATCCTGTTTTCTCTGCTAGCATTAAACAAAGAATAATGTCAAATACTATTGAAGTGGATAATAAATAATAATCTCTGTAAGTTTAAAATATCTACTACACTATCATAGAGCACTGTAGCTCTGTTAAAGAATTATTTGAAACAATGCTCATTTTCTTTTTAGTTCTATGGGATTTTTCTAAAAGGTGACACTTTTGATACTATTTAATACACTTTAGTGAAAAATTGTATTTTCTCAATAGAAATTTCAGGGAGTTAAAAGCTATCTAAACATTAATCTTAGATATCATGTATCATTAGCAGAACTACAAACTCTCATAACTTACAAGGTTTTGGAGCACAGTTGTACAACACCCAGAACACATCTTCAAGCATCAAAAACTAAGTAAGCAATTACATGGTTTCAGACAGCTCTCTAGCTGTATTATTTGAAAGGTTACTTACTAGTATGGAAAGTTCATCCTTTCTATTCTAGACACCAGCAAATCAGGTAAGCAATTAACACTCACTTTAAATGCACGCTTATATGGTTTGCTGGATCAGGACTGTAACAGGGATTCTTGATCTTCGGAAGAGGAGAATTGTTGTGCAAAAGCCCGTGGAGATTCAGGCTGAGTGAATCTGTGGAAGTACTGTGCTTAGAAAGGCTGGCCCACTCAGGACACGTTACAGGTGAAAATGCATTGGGAATAGAGCAGAGGAAGAATCAAGAGACGAGTGCACCTAGTCCCCAACTTAACTAACTGTGGTTTAGTGTTGATAAAGTGCTGTACCCTGGTTGCAAACCCAGATTATTACAGATTAGGACAAAAAGCAAGAAAAAAAGAAGTAACTATATACAGGACATTCAAAAACTCTTTTAACTGTACTTAAAAGTTTAACAAAACCCCACAAATGATAAAAAAGTGATTTTTTTGCTGTGCTTAGTAGTAGAGAACAACATTATCTTTCCCTAATAAAGGGTTCCTTCTAAAATTGCCTCAGTTGGAAAGATGATAAATTTCTTAATGAAAAAAGAAGGTTTTAATAAAGGACATGCTGCCTGGAATCAGCAAAGACAAAAGAATAGCAACTGCAAATTTTAAATGATAGTTTGACAAGGTATAAGATACTGCTCACTGTTTTAAAGATGGAAAGTCTTTATTCAGCATGAGGTTGGGTTTTATTTATAGAAATCTCTTTTTTTTTTTTTTTTTTTTTTTTGGTAATTAAGACTTTTTCTGAAGGAAATATGTATTTCTGCCAGTAATAATGAGAACAATATGCCTAATACTTTACACCCTGGCCTCGGCATTGTCAGAACAATGCTGTAGCCATGATGATAGCTTGAAAAAGGAGCATGATGCTAAGTATTTTATATATACTGGCTGGCTTTTGCAGTAAGTATATATTTAGATGTTTTATAAAATTGTTTACTGAAGTGCAAGGGGCTCTGATGAGTTCAGTCTCCAGGAAAGGTGTTCCAAGAAACCGACAGTGAAACCCTGTTAAGCAGTGGATTTCCCACAATCCCATTATATTACAGTGTACCACTTACACAGTAAGTTGTGCTTTCACGTTGCTGTGGAAAAGCATAGAAAACAGGAATTATTACTACTTCCTATTTCTGTCATGCTATCCCTAATATCTCACCCACTGCAGCATAATCAGATGCCTCTCAAGATCAGTGTCATACTATTACACAGAAGAAAAGTGGTTAAATTAAAATGGACAACCTTTGATGTCATGAATAGCAACATACTACTCACAAGTCTGAGATGAGATGGGAGTAAGTAAAGCAATGTTTACTTTTTATAAGTTATATTTATTTTAAAAAGCAGTTAAAATGTTTGTGATCTTGGAAAAAGAAATCAAGAAACTTCAGGAAAACTCTCCTTCTTCTTGGTAAGCCCAACTGCTGTGATTTGAAATACAGCTCGAGTAATGGACTTTCTATACCAAATTCTGAGTAGCCCACTGGACATAAATAAGAAGACTGAAAGATTATTGTTAAATAATGAAATTTTTAAAGATATGAAGAGTATTCAGGCACTTAAATCATGGCATTGTTTACGAGGCTGAGGAAAAAATACGAGAAGGAAAATACCTGTTATGTCATTGCCTTTATGTCCTAATAATCTTCTGAGCCTTAAATATTTGCCTGCACATCACTATAGCCTGCTTAAGGTGGGGCAGAAAGGAAGGAGGAGGGAACTAACTACCTCTCTCTTTTCTGCAGGAGCTGGCTCACTACGCAATCCCAGAATAAATTACACCAAAAGGGGCTTCTGGAGACCATTGGCTCTGAGCTCCTGCTTAAAGCAGACTCATTCTGATGGTAGATCAGGTCACTCAGGCTGTATCCAGTGCTGGTGGGAGTACCTCCTGGATGGAGATTTCACCACCTCTCTGAGGATCTGGCTATGAGTATCCACCAGAGATAGGGGTGACCACTTGGCCTCTCTTAACAGAGACAGACCCGAGCTGTCTCTGAAAGACCCTCTCAGGAAATTTATATTCCCTTTCCTCAAAGGATCAGAGTTTGGGGAAAAAAAGAGTGCTCCAGTTCCTTTCCCCAGGTATTCTTACTAGCTCTTCCTCCATTTTTTTCAGCTACATCTACGCTTTCCCTTGTTCCTGCTGGCCATGTAACCAGCCTGATCTGTGGCTCCCGAGTGCCCTGACAGCTCCTCAACCTCTTCCTATCTGATGCCATGGAGGAGCCTGTTCCATTGCTCCCATGCAGACACACTCTTGCTAGCACAGCTAATGAGGTCTGAGGTAGGAAGTGTGATCTCCAGAGCACTCAGGCTCAGTAGGCATTTCCAGTGAGTTACACTTATTTTTGCCAAAACTTCATTTTATGACTGTAGCTTCTTTTACTTAAAATTCATAGTTTTATTGTGCTATAGAAATAGCACGCACTGAATAAAAATACCACACAGCCCTACCAGTATAACTGCAACTGTGTTCTGCCAGACAAATCAACTCTGGAGGTGGTCCCCCTAGGACAAACATGATATCTTATCCTAGGTAAAGGGCTTCTACCTTGAAAATTACACTGATGTAGCCATACAGCTCTAGCAGCAAGTTTCCTCGAGTCTGATTCTTCACCATATTTGCAAGACTGGTTGCCTGAAGTTAGATCCCTAAATCTATTTTCTGGCACCGAGACAAGTGACCTTATTTTTAGAAGTGCCCAGCACTCAGCAGATTCCTCTGAAAATAGTTTATTTTTTAGTCACTACTGACACTTTAAAAAATACTGCAAGAGAAACAAATCTGTGTTGCAAGGTTTTTTCAAACTATTTACATATGGTAAATTTTTGTCTGCTTATCTTGCCTAAAAATAGAACTGACACTACCAGTTTTTCATTTTCATTCCCTTAATTAAGGAAAAAAAACTGCTTTAATAAACAGCATCTCACATTACAACTCTAGCATCTGGAAAGTGGTACAACCAAAATGACATTCCTATCCTATGTGATGCTCCAATTCTCCAGGGAAAGAAAGCTGAGATCCCAGGTAATACATTCTCCATTTCTAACTATTCTAAATGTTATTTAGTACTGCTTACAACTTTTTGCTCAAGCATTTACAAGATGTCTTTAATGAACTTTAACCCACGATGCTTTAAAATGAAAGATACAGTCATTTGATTACTTAATAAAGTGAGAGAAAATTAATACTTACAGACAAGGGAAAACAATGATTTGTAGTAACACTGGCTACCAGTTACTGAAAAAAAAAAAAAAAAAAAAAAAAAAAAAGAAAAGAAAAGAAAGAAAGAAAAAGAAAAAGACCAGTATATCCAAGGAAACAAGCATTTGTCAGATTTATGAGTTGTTTGTTAACTAAGTGTAGTTTTCAAACAGAAAACAAAAATATATGTTAGATTAGGAAATACAAACGGCAAGACTGTAATTTACTCTATTAGTACATGCAGCTTAAAAAAGGGTATGAGGAACACAAGAAAGGTATACTCTAGGTAGCTGCAGCTTCATTCTTTCCTAAATTTGTCACTTCTCCCCTGGTATGGGGTACCAACCAATAAAAGGGCGCTGCCACAGGAGAGGAGGTATTTGGGAAGTTTAAACTGCTTTCCCAGAGGAGTGAGGCCTGATACTGTGCCTGCTTTGAGTTACCTGGGGTCACAATTTTTTTCTAAATTTGCTAATCTGACAGTGCTCATACATGTTGTATTTCATTTATGATTTTTGGCACTGTCACAGCTTAGACCTAAGAACATATGGAACAGCGTATTGTAGATTGTTACTGTGCAGTGATTTTTGGAACAGTAAATTCATATCTTTTTACACACTTTTACTTGCTGCTTTTTGAACGCAATGAGGAAGTCTGTCTGCCTGTTCTAGTTGGTATTTGTTGTGGGTTTAGGGTTTTTTTTAAGTCATGTCTGACCTTGTCCATGTTGTTTTGTTTAGTGTCCTTGAGCTTAGTTTTAATCTTAAATAAAAGCACAAGAAATGCTACATTTTCAAAGACAGAGCTGAAAGGCCACTGACAACAAATACTGTAATATTTTTATTCCACTTCACTAAACTCTTCTACTTGTTAGGAGCTCTGATTCAACCAAGCTAACAAGGTTATCAGATTATATGTCTATTGTCTTGTTATGACTTCCTTGGCCGAGTTCCTGCAGTAAACAAAGCTGATGTGATGTTTTGTTCAAGTAGCAGAACTGGAGGGAGCTGGAGGGAGGGGATGGTGCGGCGACGAGGGTCATGGAGTTGTCAAGGCCTTCGCAGTGGGGAGCGCTACCTGCGGTCAATATTAATCAGTCTCTTGCTACATGTGCTCTCAGCAGTGACTGCCAGTCTGTGACAGTAGAGGAGTCAGGTCTGGGAACCTGCAAAACATCTTCATAGGATATCAGAGAAACGGAAGAAAAGCAAGCAGGACTTGCAGACATCATTGGTTCAAGCTGAAACACACCAAAACTGTTAAAGGAAGGCAATTAAGACCACTTAAATTCATTAAACAAATTTATTACCTTAAAAATGCACTTATACCTGCTGCACCACTCACTGAAGTGCTCAAAGTACAAGAGTAATTTGTCAAATAATCGGTATAAAGGAAACATCATTGCATGCTTCCTTTTATTCCCTTCTGTGTAAATGCCATGGGCATTCAGATTCCCTCTAGGCACTGTCATAAACTTGCTGTCTCCCTGCTGATATAATTAAGATATGCAACTGTTGCTATTTAAATAACAGAGGATGTCAGGGCAGCAGCTGCACAGTTGGAGAACTCACATTTGCACTGCACCTATCGGCTAGTAATTCTGGCCACTTTTGGAACAGTCCTAGTACTTTGAGAAATAGAAAAAATATCATCTTTTTCTATAGTATCCATTGTTAATATGGAGGAAACAGGATTACCTCATGGGACTGCAGCAGGATTTAGAGTAAAATTCAGCACTGTGTTTTTCTGGAATGGTATACATGAAAATACATGAGACATCACAGAAACCTTCAATCCCTTCCTCTTTCCTACTCCAAGTAATTATCAAGCAGTGAGTTTTATTTTTAGCATTCCACCCAACAACTGTGTATCAGTTGAGGTCTCCTGGGGTGCCTTTGCAGGTATGAAATAGAGATAGGAGACCTTTAAACATTTCAGAGGTTTATTCAGCACTGATAAACAGCTATGACTTCGGATGTTTCATTGAATCTCCTACAACAGAATCGTAAGAAAGTCTGTTCAGCTCCACACTGGACACTAAGTTGGGGTCAGCATCCTACTTCTAAATAGGATTGTTCCAAAACTGCATTCAGGCTGGACCACAGTCTTAACGCATCCAAGTTATTGATGCTACAACACCAGCCTCTAGGAAAAATGTATGCTGGCTTGGACAAACAACATCATCATTCAAATTCGAACTGCACAAAGTGGTTTTCTTCAGTGGGACTGTCGGCGCAAAGACAACACCTGGCTGCTCCCTGGGCCCTGAACAGCGTGTGTGTGGAGTGGCGTTGCTGGAACCATTCAGTAAGGCAGTTCATTGGCTTCTACCGCAAGTATCTTGAAGGAAATCTCCAAGACTTTATTATTAGTAGAAGAGGTAAGAAATAAAAGGGTGGACACCCTAAAAACAGCATCTCCTCACCGTTATGAACAGTTTCTGATTAAGGATGAAGTAGAAGTCTACTGTGCTATCATGCGCAAAACAGTCTCGACTTGGGGGGAATGCCACTTAATTTAACTTTAAATTAACACAAACTTCTAATTGTTGATGTGGGTATGGGGGGAAAAAGAGGCCACAAGCAGCTACAGAAACCCTCGGGGCACAGCGCCACCCCCTTGCCCTGGTCCAGCTCTAGCCGCCACCTCTCCTTCCCTTCCCTTCCCGCCCGGTCCCCGCTCCCCTCCTCTCGCCCCAAGCCCCTTTCCTGGTGCTGCCCCCGGCTCCTCCGCCGCTGCTACCCCTTGCACTGCCCCCCCCTCGCAGCCTCCCACTGGCCGCGACCGGCTGTGACCGGCTGAGACCGGCACGGGGCAGCTCGCTGCCTTCGCCCGCTGCGGCGCCCTGTGGCCCCGCTGCCCAAACCTGCCGCTGGTGACCGGTACCTACATAAAGTACAGGATTCGGCTTATCATTTTAAATTGTTTTTTCCCACAATCTTATTATAGGCATGCAGATTTTTCATTAGTTGTCAATATCTATTTCTTCATTAGTCTCATTTACTAATTGATTTCTGTCCCCTTTGTATTTCTTTTTTCTTCTTCTGCCTCACTTTGAATTTGTGACCATTGAAAGTCTTTAAGTCTGCTCTATAAACTCTTCCTCACTCTTTTCATTAAATCAGGGCTGGGATCCTATTCATCCATCCACATCACCACCGTAGTGCTTGGCTTCATTTTAGAAACCGTTGCTATTTTATTTTCGTTCAGTGACTTCAAAGGGAATTTAAACTGAGTAACGTGGAGGAGGTTGGGAGAGCTGAACAGAATTGCCTCCCACTGCCCACAAGCCACAGCACAAGTAAATACATTTCAGTGCCGTTACTGGCATGCTGCAATTCAAAGAAATCAGAGATTTAAAAGCAAATAAATGAATGAATAAATAAATTGAGCACCTTCAGAAACAGACACTGATTAATGCACTGCCAAGCACCTAGTAACAGCTTCTCTGCTTTTCTGTTAGCTGGCAACGTTAAGTGGCTAAAGGCCACTAAAGAAGCCAAGGGAAACTGAGAGGTCATTCATGTAATCCCTAAACCTGAGGAGACCTTCAGTCACCCTCCTGTCCTTTGCCCCCTTCCGGCTTCTCCGCCTCCCTCGCCTCCTGTCCGTCTGTGCCTCTCTCGGTCCGTCTGAAGGAGGACTGGCTGTATTTTCATGATCTCCGGGCTCACTCAGACGTTCCTGTTGTTAGGACAACTGCTTCTCCCGTTAGTCTTGGAAGCCAGTCTGCTGCAGCGGGCAGAGGCAGGGGCTTGCAGACCCCCCTTTTCTTGGATAGCAAGGCTCTCAAACGGTGTGAATGCCATGCGCAAGAGTAGCTTTGTAATAGCAAAAACATGAGGGTCCTGACAAAGCCTCGGTGTGTCACATTCATTTCAAGCCTTTGCAGTAAAGTATTTAACTCTGGCACTGTTTAATGCTACTTTCTTCCTAACACCCCAAAATCTATTGTACTTCCAGGTCAACTATGAACGGGATATTTAATATTCATTATAACAAAGCATGTTTTGCTAACATTCATAGTGAGTCAAATATGACTTTTTCAAAGGGGAATGTCAGAGGATCCCGAACCTTTTGTGTACATATTTTTCTTATAAATGCTATTTTTCATCTGAACTTCAGTTTTGGCAATTCTCTTTGTGCCAGTGAAAGTTGCAGTGAATAGAGCTGAAAAAATCTCACAGGGGCACTTCACCAAAATGTGTTTTTCCTACAGGAGTCCAGTTACTGTCATTTGGAAAATAGTTATCTGTTAAAAGGGAAATCAAATACTTAAGCAGCTTTTTTGTGTGTGCAGGCTCTTGGAAGATTTTATTTTCAGAACAGCAGAAAACTGTGATGTGAGAGAGACATTATAGTCACAGAGACCTAGGTGAGCTGTTCATGACTGCAAAGTACTGAGGCATCTTCATTTGGGATCCACAGCCCTGTTAAAGGAATACACCTCTAACCTTTCAAATCAAACACTGCAGATCAAAGCAATTCTTACACTGCTACCGAGGAAAGACTGGGCAAAGAACACATTATTCTCCATGTCTGTTCTGGAAAGGAAAAGAAGATACGAGCTTAAATTATGACAGGAAAGGTGAAAAGGCAATATGGAGAACTGTGAAGTAGTAAAGCAAATTGCCTTGAGAAGTAAGGGGAGTTCTCCCCTCGTAGGGTTTTAAGAATAGGTCAGACAAACCTCTGCCAGGAGTGACATATGCAGCTTTAGTTCCCTCAGGCAAAAGAGGAAAAGTGATCTGTCTAAATTCCCATTTTGCATGACAGTTTTAATCACCAAATGTCTAGGTAACAGGGAACAAGCTGTGTTTTGTGAAGTGTGCTTCACACCCTGAATTGTGTCTGGAAATGGAGACAAGTGGGACATTCCTTGTTTGTTGAAGCACATTTTTAGTTTTCTGCTTGGCTGTTAGGGTTTTTTTTCAGTACACGCAGAAGTGGCTTATATGTTCCTATGAATAGGTGTTTGTGAAGACTGGTGGTTTAAGAAGATTGAAAGTAAGTAGGAATTTTGGAGATCTGAACTTTGGACATAGAAACTTAGAAAGTCCCCCTTCATCCTTTTGTGAATGTACCCCTGCAGCAGTTGCTTAAGGGCACATGCCAACCTACAGAAAGATCCTAAGATAAATTGAGATGCTAGTACTGTGCAGAAGCTGTGATGAACCAAAATAGGTATAGGTGAGACAGAATGAATTAGACTCTAAATTTTAGGTAATTGTAGCTAATTGGTCACAAACTGTGTGGGTATGGAATTACGTGTCATATCATTGTGCTTCTCAACAAGGAATCAAGGCAATGCACAAGGCTGCTGATTATCCACTTATTATGCCTACAGAGTGATTTTTGGAGAGTTACTAAAATTCTGCCTTTTGAGGGTGAAGAATTTGGATGCCATTTGGATGACAGAAGCAACAAAATGGTCCACGGGACCAGATGGGATGCATTCAAGGGTACTGAAAGAGCTGGCTGATGTCACTGCACAGCTTTGAAAAGTCATGGTGGTGGGCAAGAAGGAAGATCCAGGGAACTACAGTCTGGTCAGCCTGACTCAGTGCTCGGAAAAGTTATGGAACAAATCTGCCTGGAAGCCATTTCCGTTGTCATGAAGGACAAGGATGTGACTGGGAACAGCCAGCATGGATTTACTGAAGGCAGATTGTGCCTGACCAACCTGATTACCTTCTCTGATGGAACAACTGGCAGTGTGGATGAAGAGCGGATGTTCTTTGTCTTGACTTTAACAAGGCCTTCGACATGGCCTTTTATTGTATCCTTATAGTTAAACTGTTGAGCTGTGGATTGGAAAAGTGGATGACAAGGCGTGTGGGAAATTGGCTGGGCTGTTGGGCTCAAAAGGTTATGATCAGCACTACAAAGTCCAACTGACAGCAGTTTAATAGTTGTGACCCCTTAGGGACCATAATGGGGACAATGCTGTTCAACATCTTTATTAACCACTGGGCAGTGGTTAGTGCATGAAGTGCACTCAACAAGTTTGCTGACATCAGTGTGCCCTGAGGTGAGGAGGGCCGATGGCATCCTGGGGTGCAGATCCCCAGGTCAAGTGAGGTAATCCTTCTCTATTCAGGGACTGGTGAGACATCTGAAGTACTGTGGTTTGTTTTGTGTTCTCCAGTACAAGAAATAGCCTGGAGCAAGTCCAGCACAGGGTAATCAGTGTAGACAAGGGGCTGGAGCACATGGTGTATGAAGAGAGGCTGGGAGATGTAAGTTTGTTCAGACTGGAGAAGGAATGGCTCAGGAGAGATCTAATTGTTACCTACAATTACCTGATCAGAGGCTATAAAAAGATGGTGCCATACTCTTCTCAGAGGGGCACAGCAGAAGGATGAGAGGCAAAGGGAACAAGGAAGACTCTGACTTGATATAATCTTTTTGACCATGAGGGTAGTCAAACAGTGGAAGAGCTGCTCAAAAAGGTTGTAAAATCCCATCTCTGGAAATGTTCAAAACTCAACAGGACAAGGCCCTGAGCTACCTGCCTCGACTGGACCTCCTTTGGGAGGGAGGTTGGGCCAGATAGCCTCTAGATGTCCCTGCCAGCCTACGTGATCCTGTGATTCTGTAAAAAATACTGAACTATTTTCCTTATACAGTCCACTAAACACAGGGTTTGGGTTTGCAAATTGGGATGAGTAAAGGACAGTAGTATCCATATAATTCTTCTGCCTGAAACTGATATTTAAATGAAAACTAAGTGGTCAAGCAAGTGGATATTAGGATGCCTTTCCACTATTTAGGCTGCAGTCATGGCATCAATGAGCAGAGAATCTACCAGCAAAACGCAGAAACTCCCTGATGGTGCGTTTGTCTTAGTGGTGCCTATTTCATCCTCAAATTCCTTTGATGCTGTTGACCTGTGAGATAGTGAGGACAGAGAAGAGAGCTTTTTGATATTAGATGTTTTCCCTTTGATATTTGATTAGGTCTGCTTGAATTTCTCAGCCTTTTCTATCCCAGGGGTGTTGGTGTGCCTCCTGTATTGCAGGAGGGAACATACGCTTTCTAAATGTACGTCCTGCCCTTTCCCCTTCAATCCTACTGTGGAATCAAGAATACCTAGCATGATTTAATCATTTATTTAAGGTATGTTGCTTATGTTTCACAACACAATCATCTGGCTTGTTTGTCATAGCTAAACTACCAATCTTTAGAACAGATGCAGGTAATATCTGAACTCCTGCCACATCTTAATTCAAAACCCAAACTGAAGGAAAAGCAAACATCTTTCATGACACTGAAGTCTGGTACATTTTAAAAGGTCTCTAGCATTGTTTCTAACAAAATGAAGCCTTCATGAGTTTTCTGTCTGTCAGTGCCCCTTAATAACTTTTAAATACTGAATAATTTCAGCAACTGTAATAGAGATCTAATAGTCTCAGAGATGATGTGTTTCTATGTCTTGCCCACATATTTTATCATTGCAAACTGTTCTTGCTGATTGGCCTTATAGCAGCCAAGAAAAGTAGCATGTTTTGTTTGTCTCTCTCAGAGTCAAGACGTAATGGATAGACGGCCAAAATATGTATGCACTTTAGGGTCTCAGTCTATGTGCAGGTAGCTCTGGACTAGTTATTTTTTATTGTCTTAAAGCACCTCCTCTGGCAAGATGACTCGATGCTAGGTGTAGCCTTTGGCAGACTACTGAGGATACTGTGCTGTAGAAAATAAGTGCAGGAGCTCTGTGCTCATGGAACTGTCTGCTACTTCTTGGTGCCTGAAAGAGCAGAAATCCTGTAACAAATGACATTCTTGTAACAAGTCTTTCCAGAATGGCAGAGAAAAAATGAAGTCTCATATGCATGTAATTCTGCAAGTCTCTCCACACAATTCTGCAGATTTCAAGCCTTCACACACACACACATACTTTAGTTATTTTCAGCATTCAGTGAAATGTAAAAGCTTTAATTGTTAGTGTTCCTGTCTTTAGGTCAAAGCTACTGCTCGGGTTAGATACTAAGGAATATGATAATTAAACACAGTTTAAAGTTCTGCATAACATTAGGCAAATCAGTCTCTAGCTGCATAACTTCCTTACCCACTTGCCTTAATTTGTAAACTTTTTTAAGTGTAGGACAGAATACATGTTTGGAAAAGATTTAGTATCCTTAGATGGGTCTTTTAGGCAGGAAAAATGATAATAAAACACCCAATAATAGTATTTTTCAGACTCTATTTTGTGGGAAAAGAGTACAAATCACCCATGCAGATAGGATTAAACTTCCATTAGGATGATGGGATCAAAGCTTTGCCTTGTCTGTGATTGGCTCTTTCTCTTGAGTAATGTGTGTTCTCTTTTAAATATAATAGACCTTTTTATGTAGCTTTTTTTGTTAAGGTCATCAAGTGCTGAGGTAATAAAATTTTGTTTTGTTTGTTTGTTTGTTTGTAAAAAAAACCAGAAACCTCAATTTAAGCCCTAGAAAAAACTTAAGTTTATATTTCATCCATTTATTTTCTTCTATCTCCCATTTAGGAAAGCCAAAATGTTTCTAGACAGTCCAGACTATTTTACTTGGTGCTGTACCAAAAATTAAAATGTAGAAGCAAGAAAGAGGAGGAAAAAAATAATTTAATGAGGATTATCTCTAAGAAATCAAGGTGTTTTAATGAATGTATTGCCACCTTTTAAGTCATTCCCATGAAGGGAGACATGGCTTTTGCTAAGACTATTAACTCTAATTGCAGGGACTTGACATGTATAGCTTTGACCTAATCACCTTGCCGTGCTTCTCTTTTATAAATGACTTGCTCTTAAGCTGCAAATTCTTTGGGACAAAAATGGTATGGGAGTCTTCAGTGTTTGCAGAGCCTAGCAATAAGCAATACAAATAATCATAATTTAGCCTAAATCCCTGTGGTTATAAATAAAGGTGATAGTTGGGTCATTCTGTCCCAGTAACCATTATTTTTCTTATCAGTGCTGATTTGAAGCATTTTTGGCATTTCACTATTACTTCTGTTTTCATTGGGAGTCATTTGCTTGAGAAAGATTTCTTGAGGGGATTTGGCAGCTGACTTGACTGCTGGGAAGTGGGAATGACTTCTTTTCCTATCAGGGAGATAAATAACAGAACAGTATGATTTCACATCATTTCAGTTTTGTGGGACATGGCTTGGAAGTGCAGCATTCAGGCAACTTTTCCTGGCAAGACAGGAAATTGGAAGGTGCTCTCTCTCTCTCAGGTGCCCTTTCACTCCCTCAGGTGCCTGAGAAAATAAGAAGGTCCTCTAACTTTGTGTCAGGTATTAAGGTATCTTTGGCAGTTTGGACGATTTAAATTCAGTGCCCATGTCTACCTTCTGACCTCGGCCTTTTTTCTTTGGAACTTGACATGCTGGACTGAGTCTCTGACTGAGTCTGAGGCATAACTTTAGGTCGTTTTACTTCAACCCTTTTGCCCCCCTGCAGAAACGTTCAACATGATTCAATGCAATGACTATTCTAGTTCCAAATCTGAAGGTCTGTCCTGCAGCATGCTGGAAAAGAGTCTCTGAAGTGCTTTCCTGACTTCAAAGTGTATCCAGCAGCAACAACAAAAAGTACCCAAGGAAGAGGCACATTTTTATATTTGTCTGTCTGTCGAGCTAAATCTCTTTCCTTGAAGCAGACGAAGTCAAAGGTCAGAGGATCTGTGTACACTTTAAAAGGTGTTGAAAATGCCTGTGATGTCACTGCATGAGTGGGATGCATTTTTCTGCGATAACATGCTGTGGGTCACGCCGCACTGTTATACTCTCATAGACGCGTGTTCTTTTCTTTGTGATATACACTGTAATTTCCTATCTCGTCCTTTGTCACTCCGATTACCATGTAGGCCAGGCAGAGGCAGGTGGGAGGCTAAGTGTATAGTTAGATAAAAACAAAATGTTCTCTCTAATTTTGTAGTGTGTCCAGTCTTTCTCTGGTGATGGAAACATGGCGATGAATCAATTATTTTTTCTCTTCCTGTTTTGCACTTTTACTCCTGTCTGTTTCTGAACAGACATGGCCAGAGATGGACCTGAAGCTCTTCCTCTTTTTTCTGGGCCTAACACTCCTGAATTTTGAGCATACTAAAAATCAAAGCTCTATCTAAGCATGAGAAACAATCTCTATCACAAAAGCTCAAAGTCAAACCTTAAGCTGGAACTGTGCGCATCACTAATATTGGCAAGGACGGAGGAGGGTGAGAAAGCTGCCTCTGCTGAGGCCCTGAGGTCCTCTAAGGACCTGGATCCCATAGTGGTCACAGGCAGCTTGCATCTTGAAGTCAAGAATTGTATTCTATGGCTTGTGCTTATCTTATGCTTTCAGTGAGCAGAAGTTTTAATGAACAAAAAGATACTATGTGGCTATTTAGACCACATGATTCTTTAGTTTCTTGGCTGTTACTAAACTAAATGCTCAATACTGGTGATGTGAGACTATCCTTCTTCTTCTTCCTTTTTTTTTTTTTTTTTTTTTAGTGACCTTAGAGTTCTCTCAGCATAACATTTACTTTGGTTTAAACTGTGAGTAAAAAGTAAAAGGTTAATTCATTATCATCTCATTCTACTGCTTATGCTAAGTTTTTTTCAGGTTTAATTATCTCCTGCTTCTTACAAGATTAATCAGAAAGGAATGAATGGAAATACCAAAGCTGAATAGATGGCAATGTTAATCATCTGACTTTTTTATTTGTTGTGTTTCATGATTTGTATTCATTTTAGGCCTGAAAAATCATACACATAAACATGCTTAAGGCACTAGGCTAGCCAATGATTTGGAAACTCATTCAATTGCTTGGTCTGAAACACACTTTTGTATGACCTTAGGCTCTTGTAAAGTGAAGATAGTAGCACTCTGTAGCTCACAGAATAGTACATTAAGTATTTTGAGGTGCTTTAATGGATACTAGATGGGTAATGAGGGTAAACAGGTAGGTGATTTTTTTCCTAGGGAAAAAGTAACCCTTCAAAAGCACTGAGGTGATCACCTAATAAATCAATAAACTTCAGATATACATTTTCAAATTCATGTAAAGAAATTGGGAGCACAAATTCCATCAAAAGACAATAGGGCTTAAGTTCCTGAACCCTGTAAAAAATACACCTTTCTTTCTTCTTTTATCCCTATAAAATGTGAAGGATGGCTTTTTTACACTATAAAAGTGATTATCAATATTTAGGAGGAATTTAGTACAATTTCAGTTTGCCCAATTAAAATTTTATATAATACTATCAATAGTTTAAAATGTAGTAAAATGTAGTGTCCTGATGAAATGAACTCATGCATATTTGACTGTAAAACTCTGCATTGGATGAATGTGCCGTATGGAACATAAAAGTCAGTTTATTCTTTCTTCCAAGTACTAAACAGCAAAGTTCGGAGTGCCACAAGAGACTTATGAAAAGCAGATTATATAAAAATGAGAGTGCAAATGCAGAAGCATAAAACAAATGATACGGTATACTGAAGATATATAATTTGTTTTAGAGCTGACTTTATTTGAAGCAGTTCTGTTAGTACTTTCAATTGATTAAGTATGGCCTTAGCATATTTGTCAGTAGGAAAAAATAATAAGCTTGTTTTCATGGTATCTAGGTGAACAAGGTCAAAGCAAAGCATGAAATAAGATAATACCAAACATAGTGTAAATATGAGAACTCTTTACAGTCTGTTTGAAATATTATAATGACTTTTCCAACAGTCTCCACTCTTGTAAGAAATTTGAATGATGTTTGTTTGCTATCTTTAAAGATATATGTTGTTCAGAATAAAACAAAGAAATTGTCCATAATAAAGCCAAGAAGTTACAGTTTTAAGAATCACCAATATTTATTATTTAAAAAATCAAACCCACTCTTTCTTGGAAATAAATAGTGCTGTTTATTTCAAATCCTTCTAATTTTTTACTAAACAATGCTGCTGCTGATACAATTGCATGATTTGTATATTGTTATAAACAAATAGAATAAAACAGGAGATGGTGTTTCTTAAAATTTATTATTGAGTCCTGTTGTCTGTTAGGATAGCAGCTGAACTACAAGAATTGCAGAGCATAACAACGTGCAGCACTGTCCTTCATTACCGGTGTGCTGGCTCTCATGATGCAAACTCCAGAAGGTGCTTCAGAGACAGGTCTATCTTCTTTTGCAGCGTGGCTAATGCTACTATATAAAGGGGGCAGGTTCAGCTCAGTTGGTTAGAGCGTGGTGCTGCTAATGCCAAGGTATGGGCTATGCTGAGGGTTGGATTAGATGATCTCCAGAGGTCCCTTCCAACCTTACCATTCTATGATTGCTGTCTTATGATTCTTTTGGTGCCTGTTTTTATGCCTGAATAGTCCCCCCAGACCACTGCATTTTATGGATTATCTCAGAGCTGGGGCTTATGCATGAAACATATATATATATATATATATATATGTATGTATATATATATATATATATAAAAATATAGTGAGAAGAAAGTCTTTTGGATCAGGACAATTATTTTATTCTCCAGAGTATTAGGATGGATGGTTACTATAATTTCTATCTCAACTATGGCAATTGCAGATGCTGTTCTTTATGTTTTGGAACCTTTAAAAAATCTTTTAAAGCCATTTGCCTCAAGTATTCTCTATTAGTTATCTTGCATTTTCATGAAGTGCCTCTTGTCCTTCAAAATAGAGAGGGCTCAGTTGGCCCTCTCTATTCCCATCATTACATTATATAACTTACTCATATCTTTCTATGCTTTCTTTTTCTAAACTGAATAATTAGAGTTTTAAATCTTGTTTTAAACAGAAAAGCATGCCTCCTTCTCTGCTCATCATCTGACAGTCTCATTTTGCTTTTGTTATTTTCAGCTTGGTTTCCTAAGGCTTGCATTTGCACTTTCTTTCTCTGACGATGTCTATATACCTTATATGCCAATGATATATGTCAGTGGCATTCAATTCACTGGCCAGTTTTATCCAGATTTCACAAGAGGGCAGAGGTGTCCAAGACAATTAGTTTCCTGTAAATACCATTTAAACAAATGGCAGAGAAAGTCTAGCAATGTGACCTCCCCTTAGCAGACACTGAAGAATTCACCCCTGACTGTGCCTGAGGGGGCCCTCGTCACTGGGAGAGTTTCATTCAAAGACGATTGCATCTCTGATATTGGAGACTGCTACCAGGAGCTTATGGAAGTATCATCTGTTTTTAATGAGTGGACTAATTCAGAAAGAATATAGAAGTGTAAATGTGTACTGGAAAAATACTTGTATTTTTCCTCTCTTCACATTAAGTTTGTCTTTTACCTCTCTGCTGGCAGTAAGGGGCCAAGTCCACCTATTGACTGGTTCCGTGTGAAGTCCTTTAATGCCACAATGGTGTAGCTGTAGCAGCCCCATCTGGCTGCACATGGTCTCCTTGCCTCTAAAGAAAGGGTGAGACCAGGCAGCTGTTGGAGGCACCGGAGAGCTCTGCAGTGCGACACAGCAGCAGTGGCAGCCACAAGGAATTCACTGCCATGCAAGCACTGGTCAATGTTGTGCTGGCTACTGAATTTGCTTCTGGTTAGTGCCAGAATCAGAAACCTGCTAGCAGTCATATAAAGCCTTGTGGTTGCAACAGGAACAGTATCAGAGCAGCAGAGGTGCTGCACTAGGAAACGAGTGTATGTTTAATGTAAAAACATTAGGAAGCATTCCTACAACAACACAAAGAGAAAGAAGGGGGAAAAAAAAACCCAACTGAAAAGACTGCCACCTCATTAGCACAGATTTATTTTAGATCAAATCAGATCCTGTTTTTTTATTTTTACACTCGAGATACTCTATTCTGCTAAATCTGTAACAATAATAATTGTGTTCTGTATGTGGTGGAGAGTAAGAAGGGTTCAGAGTAATCTATGTTGTCTGACAACAGTAACAAGAGAAATACTAGAGGAGGTCAAAGAGAGTAATAATGGTCTGCGTATTGCTGAGACACATTTTTTATGGAATATTTTTCACTCTTTATTTATTGTTTTCACCTTCTGTCTATTCTTATTACTACTGTGAAATTTCAGCTTACAGAATATCCTTGATTGCTCATGGTAACTGCTACACCCTTCTTTTTTGTTAACCTTCTACAAGAGATGATTCCAGTGCAAATGATGCAAGGTCACATTCTGTGAAACTGGATAATCCTTACTCATGTGAGCAGTCTCATAGAAGGGAATTTCTCTAACAACTGACTATTTGAATACTTTTTGCTTTGTATAAAAATACATTATTTTGCTTGCTTAGTCTTGTTTTCATACAAATTCCTTCTAATTGGACATACTGTTTGGTCAATAATTCGAGGTGCATGTAGAGATGCTAATCCCCACCAAACAAGCTATTCAAGTAAAAAAGATGCTAGTTTCATATAACTGGAAAAAAAAATGCTTATTTCCACTTGAAATGTGGAACTGCTTTCACCTTCCTGGTCACTAACACTCACTAGGCGACGTTATCAGTTACTAAGGTAACATGGATCAGGAAGCATATTTACATATCTTTCAAGGCCAAAAGGTTTTATTTTAGTTAGTAGATGATGTTTTATTAACCTAAAACTTCTGCAGTGCATAACAGAAAACAATTTGAATTATGATTTTGAATGTTTACTATTAATTATACATAACAATACACCTTTGATTCCAGTGACATCAGCTGCAATGAGGATTTGCAGTACAGATTATATTTAAAACTGTTCCACCCATTTTTATGTATTTTTATGTATTTACCATTGATTTTTCTATAACATTAAATGCCTATTGAAGACATAATTATTATCTGCAAAACTGGCATAGGTGTGGATTCAGTTTCTATTGTGCAAAATTTGCCTGGTGGAGCATTCGATTTATCAGGTCTCTACCTGACCCTCCCCAAATGTTGAGGACTTTAAGACTGGCCTGGCTGGCTCAGCAATGGGTGCAGCAGGGCTGCCAGCCACGGCACCAAGTCACCATTATGCAGGTGATGTGTCAGCAAGGCCCTTGGTGAATTCCCTGAGGAACTCGACCCTGCTAGCCTGCTTGAGTAGATAAGAATGGCCCAGCTAGGAAAGAGAAGACCTGTTGATTTCGCTAGGAGATAACTGAATCAATTTTCAAGTTGTTTTTTTAAATTGATTTTAGAGGCTCCAATAAATATCATATCGTGCTCACGCAGATGATTTTGAAGCAGCATTCAGATGAGGAACCATTAGAAGGACTATAACCATCAGAATACTGTTTAGATATTCCCGAAAGGAAGAAATATTCACAGGACTAAATAAAGTTATCGTGACAGCATCTTAACCAGACTGGAAAAATCAAAGATACAATTTCACTTTGCAACAAAACATCAGGGGCATATATGCAAATAAAACAGTGTTTCCACAATTGGAGAAATTCGAACATAGTTTTTTTTTTCCATATCCCGAACAACTTAAGAGAGAAAACTATCATTGAGCAGCAAATTTATTTGGATATATTTCCATGACTTTGTCCTCATTTAATGTAGTTCTGTGGAGAGAAAGGCCCTGCTGCTAAAATGCCATTGCTGACATATAATCAGCACAACTACAAATGACCGTCAAGGAAGTGCTTCATAGCATAAGATTCTGAGCATCATCTGCACACATGTAGCTACCTATATGGAGTCCAGGAGGCAGGCATTCATGAAGCTTTCCTACGAACAAGAAAATCCTTTGTCTGAAACCGGTATTAAATGAATCAGAAACATTCAGATTTATTAGGAGGTTCTGTTTCAAAATGTCTTTGTGTTCTTTTTTGACATGCATGAAAATCTTGTAAGAAATGCATAAAAATCTATTTTACAATGTTTTAAATATTTTTATTCCAGGTATTTTGCCTCAGAAATAAGTATATTTTAAAAGAGGATATACCTGAAAGACTGTCCCTTTTCAGAGATTCAGAGGCAATGCTTGTCTGATTATTGGGTCATTTTTTTCTGGCAAATTAGAAATTTTTGCATCAGACAAAGACCTAGGGAGATGCAGCACAACGAAACAGATGATCTGGGAGAAACTCAGGGTTCGCTGCAGCTGGCTGCTGGAAAGAACAAGGCTGTGGCCTCCTGTCCCCACAACAAGGACCAGGCCTACCACAAACAACATGGTTCAAAGGATAACACATCTGAAAGACTCTTGTATCCCCAAGGAGAAGCTTGCCTGAATCACCACACCAGCATCAGAAGGAACAGCGTGAACAGGTAGAAACAGGAAGTCTTGACCCAGCAGCTAGGAAGAGTCTGCCTTTAGAAGAAGAACCCAAGAAGTGGTATGCGAAAAGCGGGGCAAAAGAGTGGCAAGGTCTCAGAAGAAACTGAAGGCAAAAATCTCATCTTAGACCTCTATGATTCTTTACTCGTGTCAAGTAAAGAAAGAAAGAAAGAGGATCATGTTCAAGGGTAATTTAGGGCACTTAAACCATACATTAGCCTGTGCAGCCTCCTTCTGCTTTGTCTGCCTCTCTCTGCCCTGAGTTCCCAGTGCATCTAATTCAGATCAGACTGGTTTTGGTGCCTAAAATTAGATGCGTGACCAGCTTACGCTAGAGAAGAATTTCTGGAATGACACTCACCTTCATATCTAAAGCATGAAATAAATAATCCATTAATTATCTTCCCCTAAACATAAGATAATGAGCAACAGTTTACCTTCAACAACTAAGAGGCTAAAGTTATCATTTGGTTAGTGTTTTAGCTAAACCTTTTAGCTAAAGTAACAGCTCTTCTTAACAGTGAAGGTCTTGTACTTCAGAAGTATGTAAATTTCCTTTGAGACTACCAAAGATGCTAGCTGTTAAATACAGGTCTTTTGGGAAGATCTGTAGCTGTTAAGTTTACCATTCCTTCTAGCTGGACCTCTCAGAGAGGAGGATAAAAATATTCCTAGGTCTTGCTTCATCTGTCTATAGAAATATAGACAAAAAAAAAAAAAAAAAAAAAAAAAAAAATCGTTGTGGTATATCTCTATGTCAGAAGAAATTCATTGCCTCAAGTTTTTCCATTATCCAAAGCTCACTGATTCTCAGAAGAGTCATCTGTGAAATTCTAGGCATCAGTAATACAGACTGGTAGATTTACCATTCCAGTTGAGAAGTTACTGGTGAAGCAGGGGACATTACCAATCCAGGCTTCACAATCTGGCATGCTATTTAGACCTCTCAGGTTTTTCTGGAAAGATTGCCATACTTTTATTTGTTATTTTAACTTTGGGTTCCTGGAGCCAAAATTAAAGAATATGCCTTAGTAGTTGCTGTGAGCTACACAGACAGTGATTAAAGAAGCAGATTTTGGCTCTAATTAAGCATATGGAATCAAGTTTCTATCAGTTTTCTTATATCATTAATTTACCTGCTCTTTGCTAATGTAAAAATAGGATTTTCAAGACAGTTTTTGAAAAGCAATACCTTGTGGGTTTTGTAAAGACTACCAAGCAACTAATTTGTGATTGTTAGAAATTTTTCATAGCAGAGCTTCCCTTCTCCACACAGGTCATATTTATTCCTGAAAACACAAATGAATTCTCTTAAGAACACTTAAGCTCAGAAAAACAAGAAAATTACCCTATTTTTAACTTTGTAAGCTAACATACAGTATCTCACTAGTTTGGACTAAACAGCTGGCAATTTTTGGACATTTACTTTGACATTTACTGTGTGTGAAAACTCCAGACTGCCTTGTTCATAGTCAAATTTTTTCAGTGTAAAATTTCTATTGGCTATCTAATGTAGTAAAAACACGCTTTTCTCCCTCCTGAAAGAAAACATAGCTTTTCTTCTAGTGGCCTTAGCCCTTATGGCTGGGACCTTCCGTGCATTTGGAAAATTTCTTGTACAATGGGATACAATTTCAATTGAAGCTTTTGTCACTTCTGAGATATTCAGTACTTTAAAGTAAAAATATGACCAATTCAAGGTAGTCAAGACACTGAGTAAGGTGATGAACAAAAAGACCTACAGACTCAGGCATTACGTTACATTTGTCAACATAGTTGCAAATCTCTTACTTTTCGTTTTCTCTCTAAGCACTTGAATGTATTGGTAAGTATAACTTCACAGCAACTAGGAAGGTTCCTTTTGCAAGGTCTCACTCTAGATAAATGATTTAAAAAGTATAACATTGGAGCCTGTTAAGAAGGAAATGGAGATTAAATATCGTTAGAAAACCGTTTGGTAAGTAACCTTTCCATTTCATAATCTCTGATACTGCTATGTTTTACATTATGGATATTGTATCAGTAGAAAAAGGATTTCCTTCCTCTGACCAGGCCTCACTTCACCTTTCCTACTTATGCCTATAAAGAGGGAGGTTTTAAGAGTTTTGAAACATACGAGTTAAAAAAAAAATTCTTGTTCCGCCAGATAAAACTGACCTAAGTTAGGTCAAGCCATTTTATCCAGCTCACTGGACTATTCTCAAACTCATTCTATACAAAATTTAGTTAATATGCCTTTTTAGTCTTTTTTCTCATATATTTTTTTCTTGCCTGCCTGTAAACTCTTTAGGAAAATTCTTACTACTATCCATATATTTGGACAGTTTAAGTCTTTGTAGTAAGAGCAACTTAAAACAATAGTTAAAACTGCTGATATTAGCAGAAGAAAACTGCTCCCCAAAAGATGTGTACAGAGAGTAAAAAAAAAAATTCAACCTTGCAGCAGAAAATGAATCAGTAAAGGCTTAAATTGCAAAGTCAGTTGATTTGGGGATTTTCAATATTTATGTCATTTTATTTTGATGGCTGAAAGATGCCCAGTTAATTAAAAAATACTGTTTTCATGACGAGTACTAGAATGAGTCAGAAAACAGAATTGCCTTCTTTCAGAATATTCTGAAAAGTATTTATTTTATTTCTAAAACAAAGTATTTTTTAATTCCACTGCTAGCAGAGATTTGAAACTCTTAACTTTTAAACTGAAAATGTATGAACTCTATTTTTGCCTTAATGGCAGAAAATAAATACCTTAATTAGAAACGAAGATATCATTGAAATAAAACAAATGCACCTCATTCTGAGATGAATCCAACCTGTAGCTACACAGAAACGTGTAGCAGTGCAGTGCAGCCTGTCGGTAGCCCTGTGGACCACCACTGAGGCCAATGGATGTTTTGTGAGAGGAGGCAAAGTCTGGGATGCTCTGCGGAGCAATGCTCAGTAGTGCCTCAGCACCGCTGCTGGTGTGGGGTGTACCTGTCTAACAGAGTATGGGATTTTTACCTCTGAAGTTTGTAGCCTGACACTGTTGGGAACATCAGGGGATGGAATATGTTGTGATTGCACTCAGCTTGGAGGTTGTAAATGCAGAAGCTCAATACGTGCGTCCCTTGGAGGGGACGAGTATTCCTGATTTGGTGCTCATATGAATTGTGTTTGGAGAATAAGAAACATTCGTGATTCACAGAGCCACACACAGTTTCCTTTCTATCTTTGGGGCTTCCGGTGGGCAGCCACAGGAGCCAGCATGCTGGAACAGTTTTGGGACGAGTCAGACCGTCCTTGATTATGTGTGACGGGTACACAGCAGTCAGCCCTCCTTGCTCCGTGCCTGCTCTCAGCCACACTGTGTGCGCCAGGTACACCGGGGCCTCCTGGTACCTCGCCCTTTCCGCTTCTCATCCCCGAGCTGGTTGCCTGTCACTATGTACACTGCACTGCATAGCGTATGCTCAAGGTCGGATACCTTCCCTCTAGGGGATCGAAGCGTTCTCTCTCCATTAACAAGAAAAACAGCTAGAGTGTTTGTGCACATGATTTTGCTATTGGAAGCCTGTGTGGAGGTATGGTGTATTTTGGTATAACGGTATGTTTTGGTATAATGGTGTATTTTAATACATTTGGTTCTGCAACAATAGCTAGTGTCAGGCAAACAGCTCTAGTGCCCTACATGCCAGTGAATGTAATGTTCTTCCGGCTTATTCTCAGGAACCATTTTTTTTTGAGCACAAAACTCATGTCTGAAATTTGCTTTCCAAGTAATGTTTTCATGAACTAAAAAAACACATATTTTCTCTGGAGAATCTGAGCATACCCAGAAATGACTTCCACTCTTACTACTTTTGTGACTGCAGTTACATCTATGTTTTGACTTTTAACTCTTGTATAATCATATTAAATATAGAATTTATTGATGTTCAGCTGTGGCTACAGTAGAAAGGGTACTACTTTTTCCTATCTACCTATATTCTTGCTTCACACTTGTTGCCAAATAGAAATTAGAGTGCTCAGTGTAGGAATTACTGAGAGAAATCCTATGGTATGTGTTATGTGAGAGTTTACTCTAGAAGATCGTAATAGTTCATTTTAGTTTCCATGGCTAAATGAAGCTATTACTTACAGGTGTAGGAGTTGGTAAGGCTGCCATATACCTTCCCTCATCAGCTATTTTTTCAATAAATGTCAACAGTTTCATGTTGGGTGTTTTCCCCTTGAAGAAGTTACTATTAGATTTTTCAGTGTCATTATAAAAGTCACTACCACTTTCTGAGGAGTAAGGAAGAGAAAAAACTTCTTGTTTTGCCATATTAAAATAATTTAATAATTTTGCAAAAGTTCACTTAAGAAATTTTATTGCTTATGTCTTGGAATACAGACTTAAAACAGAGCTGGAAAGCAGCTTTGCTGCCAAAGATCTTCCTACCATGGATAATGTGCCCCAATTTGGCCAAGTCTTAAAAAAAAAAAAAAAAAAAAAAAAAAAAAAAAAAAAAAAAAAAAAAGATAGGTGTTTCAAAGACCTAAGTTAGCCAAACTGACTTGTTTCTGAAAAATGAAGATTTTTGAGGTTCCCTTTGCACATGGCATACTCCAGTGCTCTATAGCTCCTATTTGTGGGGTAACCTATGCACTAGTGGTTGTACTGCCTGGAGATTTGGGTAAAGACTTTCCCGATAGCACTTGCCTCTGGATTCACACACCACTCTGGTCTGGACAACAAAACTGAAAAGAGGAAGCATATGTCCGTTACACAGTGATCCTTCTCCCTGCCAGGACTACAAAATAAGGAGGAAAAGAAAGAAGAAGCCTTCCAGTGGTCCCTAATTCTGCAAAAAGACTTTGACTTTTACAAAGAACAAAACAGGGCATTTAAAGTTGGGAACACTGGAAAGGCTGAAAGGTATGAAAAGGTAAACTAATATTCTTTCCTTTCCTTTTCCTCTTCTACCAGAAAACACTAGCAAAGTGCTTCTTGGTTGGTGATATTACTCATCAATCGCTATTGAAAGCCTGATCAGGTGGTGAAGATACCCTTCAGCCTGCAAGAAGAATTGCAGTGACAATGACTGCTTTTGGGACACAAAGTAAAATTAACTTCTAGGTTATCCCCGTCAAGGACCATTAAGTCCTGAACTGTGAGGGACACTGTGAACAAGTCATATTTTAACCTCCCATGAGCACAAAAGCAGGCAGGTTCTTGTCCTCCCCCCAACAAATCTGACCTTCACTGAAATTTATGTGAAAATGAAAAAAGAAAAGAAGGCTGTAGCCCTGCCAAACCCTGATGATGTGACTCATTTTAATTACTGGTATTTGGAAATTAAATGGCCTGAATTTCATTTGGCAGTTTGTTTCAGGAAGAATGATTTAAGTAAGCTTCAGAGTTGCAGCACCTTTTACAGCAGGTATGAAGCAAGGCATTCATTTTTCTTTTACCAGAATGCCCTTGTAAGGATAATAACAATTAAGAAGCTAGTCAGAATCTCCTGTTCACTCTGACATTACCTCCTTGGGCTACATCACTTCTGATTTTCTCAACAAGTTGCTCAAATATTAGTTTCAGTAAATTGACTTTGAACATTAGAGGTACATTATTTCTTTAAAAGCAGCCAGAACATGGACATTGTTAATATAATGTTAATTGAACTTCTTTCCCTTTGAATGCTTTCCCCTTACCAGCAGTATTAAGGCAGAATATCCACTACACCAAAATAGTAATTCTTCATCCAATATATAGAAGTGTTGAGAAAACAAGAGCTGCCTTCTGGAGCAGTGATAGGATGTCTAGCTATTGCTTTTTTTGCATAGTTTTCTTCAAATAGATACAAAAGGAGGGAGAAAGAAGCAGAGGAACAATTACTAGTGATAATAACACTAACAAAATATCCTCACAGAAATCACTATATATGTATTCATATTTCAGCTATACTGGCTGTACTTTGAGAGAGTGACTATTTTCATACATTTAAGCTGTCATTCAATAAATATAAATTTCCAAAAGGTATAACAGTTTGCAGTGCTATCTCAAAGAGAAATAGTGGACTGGCAGACAAATGTAATTTTTTGAAGAACATTTTAGAGTACTGTTCAGTGCTTCTCATACAACTTTTTGCAGAAAACTGAATTCACATTTTCAAAAATAAGTAAATGAGCTGCTACTTTTACACTTGGAGTGTGGAGGTGGATTAAAATATTAATTAAGTTGTGATTCTTAAGTTTACTCAAAATCCTTGAATCACTTTAAATATTTAAAGCATATTTTCACTATAATTTCCACTGAAGTTTTCAAATATGATGATAATGATTTCCAATGTTTTTATTATTTAGGGGATTGTACCAATTCAGACCATAAAACATATCTTCTTGTCAGCTTTTGGAACTGTATTCTGCACATCATCCTAGACCAGTAGAAAATAACCAAGGTATTTCTAATGACTTGTTTTGCAAAAATGCTTTAAAAATGATATGAGAAATGAAATTGGTATTTTTTATAAAGGAGTCATGTCTTCCTCAGGGCGTATCAGACTGAAGGACAAGACTGAAGGACTCAAGTACATTTTTAGACCGCTCACTAAAAAAAAATTACTTAAAAACAAACAAAAACAACTCTAATTTATAAAAACAACCCATGAAGAAGTCCTAAGAATCTCTAGCTATGAGATGATAGAAAAGAAAGTAAATATTCAATGTGTGGAGATGTTTCATTTTGGGAGTCTACTGCTGTGAAGAGAACAGCCTATATCACAACAAAAAGCAATACAAATCAAAGCTCATCTACAGGTACAGGGACTGCAAAATAAGCTTGTCTCCTATATGTATATACAAGAGCAGGAACAAAAAATTGCCATGAAAGCTAAAAAACAGGGTAAGATTTGAAAGGTTTCCTTTGTAAACACAGATGATAAAATAGTTTCTGGATGACATTAATTACATTAGGCTATATGTTCTTAAACTTTACCAATTAAATTTATTAAAGGAAATATTTCATGCAAAATCACATTTTTTATGACAAAGCGTAATATTGTTTTTATTTAAAAGGGCCTCCCATCCTCAGTTCTGTAAAGCTTAAAACTCATTTTCTTTAAATGTTCTTCAATATTCTCAAATGATTTCAGGTTAAATGCTAAAGTAGACACTCTCAGGGTTGCACCCATTTAAGTAGAAACAGTGGAAGAGTATGCATTGCATATTGTTCCAGCAGCCTGCAGGATCCTGAAACATTTCCCTTTAAGATGTTTTTTGTCTATACCTTTTAAAGATATTTTAAGCAGTACCGACTGGCTCTGATATGTGCTCCTTTCCCCAATGTATCTTCACAGTCAGGTTTGAGAAACTGGAGTCGTACTTTTGAGCAATAGCAGCTCAGACTGCAATTAAAGATGGATCTATATGGCCAACTAACTATAGATGAGAAAGGTAGTAATGCACACATCCTGTTCTTTTGAGTAAGCATCATTTCTATCATTATTGTCTCATTTGGAGACCAGCCTCATGGTGTGGGGATTTGAAGGCTGACACTACAGGGCTATGTTAAAAACGCTAATGCTAGAGTTCCCATATTTTTGCTATAGACAACTTCACTAGTGAAGTATACGGTGTCAGACTGTGGTTATCAGGCTGCCCAGTAATTATGTGCCACAATTCTAAGAGAGTCTAGATCTATTGATGGAAGAGTTAAACAGAGCAATGGCTGAGAAGCAAATTAAACAGGAAGGATTTGCAATGTTTACGGATTAAGGGAAGGGACTAACAGCTGTATTCTGAAATGAGCAAAACTTTAAAATAGGGATTCAAAAGAAATGCTATAATTAACTTAATTATTCCTGCCACTTCATTTGTCTAATACCATGAAATCTATTGGAAAAGAAGTTCAGAATGGGAAGAAGTGGGAAAGAGATGGGTATTGCAACAGTGTTTGCAACTACTTTACCTGAGTGCTGAATTTAAATTAACTTTAGAAATTACTTTCTTGTCCGTAAAATGAAAGTTAGCAAGCTGAGCAGCAAAAAATATGCTGTGACAGTTCCTGAGAGAGAAAAGATATCTCCTTTTCTCTAGAATGGTTATCTGCACTGCTATAACTATGTTCACATTTTTTTATTTTTGGAGGACTGACATTTTCCTGGTGTATAATGAGAATTTCTGGGGGGGCTAACAAGCACAGATACTCCAAGAAAATGAGGTGAGGCTGCTGTCATGGTAGATCTTCTATTGTGTCGATGGTTTTCCAGCATTTGTGTTTGAGTTCTTGGTCTTCTTCCCATCAGTACAAGCCAATGAGAAAAAAAAAGAGAGGACAGCATTACTTCGTAGTCCCTTTGGATGGAGATGGAGTAAGTAGGAGCTTAATTTCCTGTATACAGTGGGTAACTTAATCATTGTTCTTCATGGCCCTGCTTTGGCAACTACATGCTCCATTGGTTCATATTTTACTTGTATCCTTTGGCAGGAAGAATTTGATATCCAATTTTAAGTTGAGTCTATAGTTTGGAAAAGGAGTGCTGAGCTAAGTCTGATGACTTTGTTCAGCTACATATTCATTAGTGTCAGTGATCTTGTGATGCATTCACCTGTCCTCTAAAGCTGCAGTTCAGCTCTCAAAATGAATACCCTCAGAATTCACAAAAAACTGCTAACATATTATCAGTGGAGATGATTTCCCCTTTGGTGACTTACAGATTAAAGTATCCCATTAAAACCATGCCGTCCTGTATCCTATCACTGGAAATGTCAAAAGACTGATTAACTAAGTTTTTTTCCACATTTTTGTTGACTGTTCAAGAATATCTAATTCCGTTCTTATAATGCAAATTGTGTCAGGAAGAAAAGGCAGAGAAGGGGACTGGCCTCTGTTTATTGACAGAGTGCTGTGATGAGATATAGCCTGTCAATGTTAGGTGCCTACTTATATGGCCATTCTGATGACATGCACAGGAAAAGAATGATTTTTCACATGAAGTAATCACCTTGAATTATTCAAAGTGCAGCTTCTACCTTCCATATCTATCATATATTATTGCTGGACCAAATAAGTGGATGTTAGATGGTGGGGACATATTTCAGTTCAAAGTGGGCTTTTAAACATGAATTATAAACCCCTAAAAATAAAATAGGGGTTTATCATGGGACCTTCAGCTACAGAAACAAGAGTAAGCATAATTAATATTGAGCTCAAGAATGGCCAGTCTACTGCAAGCCCCCACTGGAGGAGGAATGCTATATGAATTTGAATGGCTCATATAATGAAGAAAAAGAGATCTATTATTACTCTGGCATCTTTCTGGTTCCATTAGCTTCACCCCAAATCTCTATCAACTACCACAGGGGTATCTAAGCAAGGAATATGATAGTCATGCATATGGGTGCCGCAGTACTTCTGAAATAAATAAATTCTGCACTCAAGTTACAATATATAGTGAGATATCAGCCTGCATTTAACAGTCAAAAAAAGATACAAGCACCAGAAATTAGTGAAAGGTTAACATCAAGGATGAAATTGGGATTATTCCACCTGTACTGTAGCTTTATGGAGGGATAACATTCGACTGGCCTTGCCGCTCAAGCTGCAAGGACCCTGATTAGGCAAGTTGAGAGCAGGGAACAGGAGAATTGTTCTTAAGATCAGGCCGAATCATAGCTCTTTGGGGGTGGGGGGAAGCACTTTTAACAAGGAAGAACTCTGTATAGCAGCAGGATTTGTAAAAGAAGATACTCTATTGTTTGGCAACAATGAAATACTGAATATCAAACCTACCTTGATCCTCATCCATGGATTCCTGAACAGTGGATTTCACTCATGCTTGACCCATCAAAACACAGCTTAGTTTTTCACATGCCTTACATTTGTTTTGTATTCATATCTATAGTTCTATGTGTACTTCCACATACATTGCTCACAAAAGATAGAGATAATATTTTGTCATATTTCTAAATAAACTAAAGCAAAGCTAAAATTTACTGTCAGTAGTATTTAAACTAAGTGTAGATCTTTATTATCATTATCACATATTAGCACAGACTGAAATGTCTGTCTAAAAAAGTGGGTAATTTTTCTTTAAAGAAAAACCACAAAATATGAGATATTTATATTTAAATATGCCTACATTTTTTCCTCTTTTGTTCTAAACTTCCTTTAAAATGAAGCCAGGGAGAAGGGGGGAGAGTAAATCTTGCTATTTGGTAAAAGTAATAAAACACAAGATGTTCTCAAATTGTTAAAAAAAATCCCCATTGACCTCTTCTAACTTCTTCAGTTTCCATGCTACATGGAGTATTTGGGGCAGCTGTTCCTCCGTTTCACATATTTGTCTATTTTAATCTTCTTTCATCCTTTCTTCTTTAGCTATCATAAATACTTTTTGTGGCCACAATAAACAAAGGATTCACTTTACTGTACCACATAAAACTGCACGGTAATTCGTGTGTATTGTTTTTGCTGCCATTGTTAGCTGTGAATTCTTTCAGAAGTACAACTTCCTTCTCTATATCCTTGTAATATAAAAGGGGTAAGGTTTACAGGGGAAGGTGACATCTTTTACTGGAACAGCTGGTAAAAATGTATGAATTTTCAGAAGTACAAGTCTTCTCAAATGCAACAACTGCAGAAAATGTCCTTAGATCATTCCAACTGCAACAACATTACAATTACAAAATGGCAAACATTGGAATGCAAAGATGTCGAATTAAGCATCTTATTACTGAATTTTCTCTATTGATATTATATTGGTCAACAGAAAAGTGTACCTAGAAGCTTATTCATTTTTCCAGTCATCCCAGATGGTTTTAGAAAAAGACTTTTCCTCTTTCTGAGGACTTTGCCTGGTTCTTACGTATCATGGCTCTAACAATACTACTATTTTTCGTAGTGTACATAGACTTGAATAAAGCCTTCACCTTGACTGACCTTCATTTCTGTTTCTCCTGTTTTTCTAAATTATACACCAGTTATATACTCTTATATATATATTGGTTATATACCAATTATATACTCTTACTATACCAGTAACTTTGTAATGTGTTATTACTATTTTGTCTTGTTAAAGCATCTACTTTTTTTCCTTTTCTTTAAACTTCTAGCACTTGAATACATAAAGGCTGAAGTTCAAACTTTGATATAGTTTGGTATGGTGCCCTTTTATTAAACAAACATAGCAGCTACAGAAATATGCAACTATATTATTTCTACAATAATTCCTATTTATCCATGAATGTACTGCAATTCCTGCAAAAGGCTGAATGTCCAAGAGTGATTTTGAAAACGTTTACGATCTCCACTCAGCAGATGCTCCCTCATCCCAGGGAGGGAGAAGGGCACAATTTGAGTTTGTGCAAAGTCTGCTGGGTTTTCTGTACAGGGAGAGATGCTGCTTCACATGCTCTACCATAAGATAGTTTAACCCCAAGCTGTTTCCAGAATAGTTTCTATGAATCTTCTCTAGATAAGAAAATGTCTTTTATCTGTTTTTAAAAGCAAAGTTTAAGCCTGTATTGGAAAATAACAGACAACATTTATCAAATTGCTACACCAGAAATTTAAGGGATTAAAAATCCTTATGGCTTGAGGGAATGGACAGCAGAATAGAAGTTCCTACTATATGAGGGAAGGTTGAAAAAACCTAGGACTAGGAAGTACATACATGGCATGGCATGGATTAGTAAATGGGCTTCAGTTCTGAGAGTGGAGGAGATATATGAACTTTAACCTGGACATCTCAGGGGTTGTAAAGTCTCTGTTCTCAGAGACACCTTTTGTTTTTTCAAAACCTGGCCAAAGTCCTGAACAACTTTGTCTGAACTCGGTGTTGACTGTGTTTTGAGCAGGAGGTTGGACTAGAGATGCCTCAAACCTCCTTCCAGCCTGAATAGTTTGATGATTCAGTGATTGCTGCACGTGTGTGGATCTGTAGTGAATGTGCAGGAAGGAGCATCAGTGGGCCTAGGACAGGCTGAATTGACTGTGAAAAGTGATGCATTGAAGCACATGGAGTCCCATTGTCCTGCATTTAAAAAATCTTTTGGGTCCCATTATGTCACCACAGTTGTCGAGATGGTAGTGAGACTGCCTACACAGTTATAAAGGAGATTATTGTGTTAATGATTATCGTGAAAATTGAAGATTCAACAAGCCTCTTAGGTATACAAGATGCACGATCTATAGAAGCAACAGGATACATACTCTTTCACTTAGAAACACACTTTTAGTATTATCTGTGATCTTAAAAAAGGTTCTGCTCTCCACTTACTGTCTTTTTCTGTTGCTTGAGTTCTTGCGAGTGCTGGACTGACAGGCCACCCTCAGTCCTCAGAATTTCTCACAGACTTCCTTCTTCTCCTCTGACATACAGCTTCTTATTGATGACTTCATAAATGTTACTACTGCACAGACCCAGCTGTGGACTATTTTTCTACTAGAACCTGCTCTTCTCTATTTTTTTGCATTGATGCTACTGGTACTCCTTTTATCCAGGCTCTGTTTTTCTTTTTTTCTTGACACATTTTTAAACTTCTGGCTACTGTTCAAATTTCTTCATCTAATCCATTTGCTTCTCCACCAACCAGGGTGTGCATTATTCTTCTTTTCTTTTCTTTCTTATTTCTTTCTGTTTTTTTTTTCATTTTCCTTGTGTATTTCTTTCTTCTGCTACATTTTTTGTTATTTTGTAAGTTTAAGTTTCTTTAGCTTTCTTTCAAGGATTTTTTCTTTTTCTTCCACCTTTTCTCAGTAGTCTTTCGATCACACCATAGTGTCAGAGAGTCACTTATATGTATAAGTGTTACAAATGTAAGAAAGCTGTTTAACTTGTCATCCTTCTGAAAGCATATTGCCACCTGTGAGAACATACTGTATAGACCGTATATGGTTGCAACACAGTTCAAATTTTATCTTATTACAGGTAAGACACTATAGACCCCAACCTTGACTAGACCATTCATAATGAAATGTGAGGGAGGAGATGGAGAACGCTGTCATCCTTTTATTCTGTGTTACACATTGCCATCCTGTCAAGTCAAATCTAATATAAATGAACCACATTAATCACAAAGTGTGAATTTGTATTTGACAAGCTAAAGGAGCATAACATCTTCAATTAGATTAGCTACCTAAAATTAGCTACTGACACAAGCAAATATACATAGTCAATTTTCCTGTCTGAAACTAAAAATCAAAAAAGAGATTTTAGATAATATATAGTCACAGACCGAATGCAAGGCTGTAACTCATATAGTAGGTTATTCTGACATCACGTGAAATCAGAATGAATTCAGCTATATGTTCAGTATGGGGTCATCTGTTGGTATATGATTTATAATATGTATTTTGTCTTTAAATGCTTTGGGCTATGTTTATTGATAATTCTTTGGTTAGAAAAGACAGAAGAAGCTAAGTTCCATCTTACAGATGTATACTTAAATTTTGTGCTGGTATGGACCTCAACTCTGAAAAAATAACCACAGTCCTGATCGACTCTATTTCTGTCAGTTTGATGTACAGTGGAAACATGTTCCCCCCCCCCCCCTTTTTTTTTTTTTTTTTTTTTTTTTTTTTTAAGGACGAAGTAAATGGATCAAAGGCAAATAAAGAGAACATACTTAGTGGGCAAGTTTTGAAGATGCACCTAAGCAAAATCATAAGAGCCTTGGCTGCAGGTGTTACGGAAGGAGGGGTTTCTAGACTCACTACCTTGAATGAGTCTAAAACTTGCTGAGGTCCTTGCAACGGGGTGTGCTGCTCATGATCAGGCAACATCCTGTGGCTACAAAGTATTCTTCAGAGCCCTGCACCTGGCAAGCTGCAGATACATGTTCTGTTTTCAAAGGGACAGTACAGAACCAGCTCTTAGTACCCCTGTACTCTATTTTTTACCAGCTATGACTATCCACAGCCATCTACTGACTTCTTAGAAAACTTAGAAATCTGCTTCTGAAGACTGTTAACTTTTGCCGCTAATATAGCAGGAAGCAATTAAACACACACTGGACTCTTTGTAAAGATTAGCAGATATTTCTAACCTTCTTCACAGAGAACTGGAACAGAATTTAGAAGATTACCTAATTGCTTTTCCAGCCTCTGGACTTTCAGAAGCTTAAACAAAAAATCTGAGGTCAAAAATCTCTAACTAACATTTCCAGTTTTGAAAAAAATCTTTCTTCCATAAACACCAGAACCATAATAATTATAGAATTAATATATATCATCTACAAACCAAATAATAGCCTAGTAATAAGAGCATCAGCTTCCTGCAGACTTGTGCATACACGTTTGTGTCCAACAGATGCAGATTCCTCTGTGCTACGGCTCCCTTTTCCAGTTTTATCACTTGTCAGGCTTCTTTCCCCTCCCCTTTTCAGACTCCTGATAGCTCACTCTTTTTTGCACATTTCTTTTCTTTCTTTCCTGAGAGTAAAATCCTGCAAGCTGCCACAATCACTTTGATGGTCTGATCTAGGCTACTCCCATTTCCAATAACAGCTCAAACTCCTTAACTGACCTACACCTTAATTAGTCTGGCGATTCGATCATTTCTAGAGAAATTCAGTCCCAATAAGGAATAATGAGAAGCATAAAGATATATAGATTTTGAGACCTGAAGGGACCATTATAGTCCTGTAGTTTGACAGGCAGCACAGTGTAAAAATTATCAAATGATTACTGCCTCAGGTACCTCATCAATCTTCTTAAAATCTCTCACTGTAGTTATGTTTTACAGAGTGAATTTTCCCTATAGATAGCCTCTCTAATGTGTCAACACCCTTTTGCATAGTGTAAATAACTACTCATTTGTGAACATCTTTTTTAAAATATAGATATCAGAACTTTTCCTATGACTTTTCCAGAACAGTCCCCCTAATACATTTGGAAAAAGAATGGCTTTTACTTTGGAATTAAAGGGGGAATGCAAAAAATTAAGCATCTTCCTGATGGTAATAGGTTGACTTAAAGGCAGAGGAGAACAGATGAATCAAGAGACAGAAGTTCAATACATGTATCTAGTAATGCCTAATCTTTCAGCTGTGCTGAGTTAGAGGGTTTATTACAGAGGCTGTTACGACATATGTGCCCTTCAGGTTCAATGTATGTAAACTTCAAGTTCACTTTTGATGCAGTAAATCTTTGTCTTCTCCTGTGATGAGAAGGTACATGAGCATTGATAAGATGGACATTCCCTTTCAATTTCCCACGTGGCTGCAACTACCACGTGGTAGAAAATTCAAGAATTTTGGTTAGATAGCAGGAGAGAGGACATCAAGAAGTGGACTTCAGATACCAGAAATAATTCAGTAAGGCCTTTCCAATGAAACATTGAAGGGGCACCTGGGGCACCGAATGTCAGACCAGTTGCATGGCAGATGAGTTTTTCTGGTGGACTGTATCCATCCTGTAGGCTGTGGATCTGCCTGAAGAATTCTTTTAGGGCTCTGACATGTGAACAATTTACAGCAGCCCATCCAAACACTTACCAGAGGTGGAGTTCACCATGTTCATTTGAGGATAGGAGTCTAGGATGACAAGAACGACCGCAAGGATGCCTCTCTCCCCAGTGACACACTTTAAAAGGAGCTTAAATTACTTTGATTGAGCTTGCCTTTTAGTTGGGACAAAATTCATCTCATGCATAGAATCACCTCAGCCCAGTTGTATTGCTCAACTTAAATATCAGAGGCCTGCCATAAACAAAGAGAGGGCATCATGAAGTTACCTTGCCTCGGATGATGAGCAGTAGTATAACAGGAAGATATAATCTAATTGTCTGATTCTCACAAAGCCCACTGAGAAGAATTTGGACCTTTGTCTGCTGAGTGATCTTTATTTTGAGGGCAGCAGTTCCTTATATATAGAGCTGTAGGCTGTAATTCAGTCTAACAGTGCACTGGCAAAATAGATAATGAAGAGCTTCAAAACCATATTTTTGATCTAAAAGTAGAAAAAGACACACAGAAAAAACACAACTTAATTTATCCTCCTTTTGGCAGGGGGTATGTGCAGTATCTTTGGAAAGCTCCAGAAAACGCCACAACTGCGGGAAGAGTTTGACCTAGCCTGGATCCCACAGTTATATCACTCAGTGGGGCTCAAAGAACACTGAAAGTCTCACTGGAAAGTTTTTTTTTTAATCATAGAGAATAAATGTTTTGTGTACTTGACTGAAAAAGAAAGGTTAAATGTATACATACAAAAGGAGTGTTATCATTTTCCATTCCAGTGTCTTTACAGCTTTTGATCAAATACCTCCATCACGTTTGATGTTTGTCAGTTTTGCTTATGTTTTTTAAAAAGTTAATTGAAAACAGAAACAGACTTAAACAATTTATGACTCTTCTGGACTTTACCTTTTGTATTTTTTCTTCTCTCTGACCTTTCTTTTAACCATAAACATGCTACTACTATTATAAACTTTTATTAGTGCTTTCTTGGCAGATTGCTCCTCTCCTTGTTTCACTGAAGTTATCCAAAAACCTATGGGCACGTGTGGAAGGAGGTGTCAGACAGCTAACACAATTTATCTGAGTTACTTGTGAGTAATACCATTTATCTGACAGTTATATAGTGGCTCACCAGAAGAGCAGACTATTCAAGACTATGTTGTTCTCTTCCGTTCTACCACAGTCTTAATTACAGGAGCCATCAATAAGTCAAAGGGATTTATCTCTTTTTTAAAATTTTAATTTCTATAACTAGCAGGAAAACTTTGTCATGTCTTTTTTTCTGGCTGACAGTGTAACAGCCAGCCATAAAGAATTACAACTGCATGCTGTTAGCATCTGTCAAATAGATGCATCTGATAGTATTTAGGTACCTATCTGAAAATGGGATTATATGTATGTTAATGTAAATAAGATACTTTACAAGTTTTCCTGCACTTCTTACACAGTCACTTTATATTTTCTCAAAAGAAAGGAGGCATAATTCATTTTCATTTTTGATTTGCATATTTCTTAGATTGCCAGAGCAATTAAAAATATATTAAGGAACAATTAACACAAATCAAAGTCAAATGGACTTGGGGCTTCATTGTTTTATCATTATTATGAATAAAAAGGAAAGGATACTGCATATATAATAATCCATGCTATTATTGGTTTTCTGACAGGTAATCCTCTCTATGTCAAAGATAGAAATGTCAAAGATATCTGTGAACTGGCAAACAGTGAGAGAATCACAAAGACTCTTGCAGTGAGGACCTTTAGAGTTTCAGCAGCCTTGTCTTTGTCCATTTCTAATACCTCACAGCTCTGCCAATAATAAGAAGGAATCTCTATGTAATGTTTACTTTAAACACCTGAAGTGAACATTAAAAGAAAAAAAGGGAAAAGAATATTTTCAGAATATGATTGTCTATAGTGTAACTTCACTTAATTTCTAGTGCTACTAAAAGCTGAATAATTCTATAGAGTGCCATACTCAACAATGAAAATCTAATAATTTCAGCCTCTTAGTGAGGCTTAATAATCTTAGATGATCCAATCTCAGTTGTGGACGATCAATGACTTCTACTGAAATCAACAGAGAAAGAAGGCATGAGCACCTTTACAAATAAAACCTCCAAGTCTATACTTTGATTGCTGATGGGGAGAAATGGGGAGGCCTGATCTATTCCAAACAGTTCTGTGTGATTTTCAGCTCATATCTTAGAAAACTCCCTTTCCTGGAGTTTGTGTTTAAGGATTGCTCTTGTGTGGCCTGCTTAGGCTTCAGACCACTAGGCTTATGCTATAATGAAGATCGAATTTTCCACTGTAATAAGACAGCTGCTAACATTCAGCTTTTGTTTTCATGAATATGGGTTTTTACAACCTTGAGAATCAACTGTTTCTGACTGAAACCAATTAGACAGTTAAACATACATACATTCCTTTAAAATTGGTAGTAACTATTGCAGAGGAAAAAGTTATTACTTCAAATGCCCTTATGTCAATTCTGGCTTAAAGAAAAAAATAAATACCCCAAAATATATTCACCTGACTGGTATCATTAGACATAGCAGAAAAATGAAATTCACAGATCATTCCTGGATAAGAGAGTGTTTGAAGAATTTGAACTGCTGCTTCCATGTCCTGCTTGTTAGATTCTGAGTGCATGCTGTTATGTCAGCATCTGGTCTGAATGAGAGGCAGTATAGATATAAACGTGTGTTAATTGGAAATGTCAGAGTGAGTCAAGGTATTTTCTTGCCTACATATATTTCTTGCCTACAGAAAGCCTGGAATTGTTTTTTTCTTCTGGAAATTCATCTCATTTGGATCTCATATTCAATTACTCAAAAAATATATATGTAATAACATTTGGAGAGAAGAACTCAAAGTATACTCTTTTCCCAGAACTTTCTGAGAGAAGAAGTGATTTTTAAACAGATACGGTCTCTGGCTTTAGATGCAAAGTTCAATAGATTAATTTGAATAACTTCAATGGCAAGGAAAAAAAAGGAATTAATTAAGAATTAAGAAGTAAGATTTTGAGTAACTTCCTGTCTTTCACTTAGTGCTGACAGTGCCCTAGGCTTTTTCACCTGTTTTGGATACCCTTAAGTAAGGAAGGAAGCAACTTAAGAAAGTGCTCCTCAGCCCTCCAGATCAGGAGTCACTCCTGTTCTTTACTTACTGCTATTATTCCATTCATGTTCTTTTTTGCTCTCACCCAACTCAGTAACCTATGCATTTCAATTCCTTCAGTTCAAAGACATTTTACTATTTCCACTACAGCTTTATGCATCTCAGGATCTTCAGTTCTCATACCAGCTCTGGAATCCATTGTAAGAGCTTAAATAAAGAAAACTATGGATAAAATAGAGAAAAACAGAGACTGACCAACTAAAAGCAAATTGGCAACAGCCATCAATATCAAAATAAACTGTCAGATAAAAAAGGGAATTGTAAACCTCTGAGCTGGAGTCCATAAAGGTACTGTCTCATTGATGAAATGGGACATAAAGTAAATTCTGAGTTCCTTGTCTGCTGAGGACTGAAACCACCCAGTAGGTGAAGAGTATTGTTCCCGATGAGCTGACAAGACAGAAAACAAGATTTGCCCTGTGGATCCTTTAACCTAACAGTAAGGCAAATTCAGTTCCTTTTTGCCAGCAGGTAGTAGTAGATCAGTGCACACAAGAACTCTTTGACAGAACAGAAGACAGAGATGGATAATTTCATTCAAGAAATTTTGCTTGGACAAGAAGTCTTTCTGAGCATTTCAGAACTAAGTATGGGGTGATAGGCATTTGTGACCTTGATTTTATGACAAAAAGCCACAGGAAATACAGTTTGATAGGAAAAAATCAAAATCTTCAAAAAATAACAAACAATTTATGAACATTTCATGTTACTATTTTCTTAATTTGTAAAGTAAAGATGTTTTTGCCTCTCTAAGATGAGCAATTTGGTCTAAATGTTTTATTTATTGTAATTCATTTGAAATCTCAAACTCCTGTAGTGGCTTGAAGTTCATATACAATCTGTTTTACAGTACAAGAAACATCAATATCCAGTTAATTACCCTTATATACTGCACTTCATTTACCACCCCTCAGGAATACAGATGAGCTTTGCAACTTGACTGACTTGATTAAAAAGCTAAATGCCCTTTTTCCTCTGACATATCTCCATATGAGCGCCAGGGCTCATACTGAACTGAAAAATTAATAAGCCTCATTGAATGTTTCAAAATACAAGTTTCACCTGTGTAAGACATTTGTAACTTTAATGATATGGCTATTAGCTTCATCTTAATTACTGCTATATCTCTAATTACATATAGCATATAAAACCAGGAAATCTTTTCCACATACCCAGCTCTGTTATACAAGTTTCTGTCCTCTGTAATATTACCAACCATTCAGACAGTTGTAATATGTTTCAGCCTCCTTGGCCTCAGTTCTTGAGTGCAGAGATACAGCTGAAACCCTTTCATTGATGACTGCAGCTTTACTCTCAGACCTTACACTTTGGCAACACTTCTGGTTATGCAAGTTTTTCTTTTTCAGGAACAACTGTTGGACCCTTTTGCACCTATTTAACTAGGCTTAAAACAGGGCAAGGGTTGAGGAATAAATCCAAAAACAGACATAAAAATATGTCCAAAGTCACAGGAAACCTGGAACACTGCATGCTGGTGAAAGATTACAAAGTGAGCTTCATAAACAAGATGCATCTCAAACACTGATAGTGTAAAGATACTGTGCTTATTTGCTGAATAAACATCACATGGAAGTCACAGAAAATCCTGATACTGCTTATGCAAACATGTTTATTTAGTTCACCTTGCCTCAGGATTTTCCACAGCAGGTTGGACAAGCAATAGACTCCTTTAATGAGCTTTGCATTCATTCACAATACGATTATTACAGACAGATGAATACTTACATGTTCCGTTTTCTCCATCTATATATTTCAGATAATGTATCACACAATAGCTGTCAGCTCCACTTAGAATATAATCTCTAATTCATAGAGAACAAATAATGAAGGAAAGGTGTAGGTAACAAGTATCACCTTATTTTTGCAGCTGATACAAAACAAAGCTTGAGCTTGTTTGTGTCAGGTACCAGAACCTCTTTCACCCCTCCACTCTAGAAACCCTTGTTTACTCTAGTCTAGCTATGGTTTTGTTTTGTTAGCTTTCAAAACAGAGGGCTATACATTAATGGTTTTCCATAGGGTGCCAGTCCTTTCTACAACTGTCCTGCTAGTCATTCAGGCTGTGGTTTCACTCCTCTTTATAGTTCCTAACAAAATCTCTCTCAATGCTCACAGAATCTCAGCTATAGGATAGCAGGTGGACAATGCTGGCTTTGATTTTCTCCGCTTTGAGAGAATCTTTGCAAAATGTAAAATTATAGAACCTCAATTCCCACTTTCACTTAATAAAAGCACCAGTCAGCAATCTTCCCTAATGGCAGCATTCACATAAAAGCTTCTTCTGTGATTTTTAAGATTAAGCAATTTGATTTACTTATAGAGTAATGGGGATTTTATTTGCAGCTCCTCTCTATCTTCTCTCCAATGGCTATCAGTGTCTGTACACAGTTTTGAAGCTGATAGAATTGATTCAGTCTTGCAAAAGCACAGTAATGAGGTTAAATCACCTAAAAATGCATATCCTTTCTTCTGACCACAATATGTGGTTTGGCTCAGAAAGTCTAATAAACTACATACAGTCACCTGTGCTTGCTCAGCCTTCTCATCATACTAGCCTGAGCAAGGTATCCTCACCATTTGCTGAGGAATCGGGCATAGGTACATGTTGAGCTGGGAGAAGATAGCATGGGAGAGGAAATGACAAAATTTTACTATTTCTGGTGAGAACCATGTGAGCACTGTAACATGAATGGTAATATTAAAAGTGGTAATAGTATGTGAAGAAAACACGCTGTTATAGGACTTCGGCTTCCCCTCTCTTGCAGGTAGGTTCTGTGTCAGAAATTTTGACAGCTTCAAGATAGTTTTCTTCATACATGTTAATATTTAGACTTCTTAATGCTTGGTAAAGACTTTGGTCCTGATGGAAATCAGTAAAGCAGATGTTCTGAGTGACTTGGAGAAAAAGACCAATGACTGTACAGAATAACAACAGTTGCATATAAAACCTCTGTGAAGTACTTAAAAGGCTGTTCTGCTATTCTTATCCAATGCCATAATTCTGTGTGAAAATTTGCAAGAAAAGGTTTTTAAGAAAATAATCAGATTTATTCTTCATATAAAACCTTTTTGGAGATGCAGTCTTAGTTGCAAAATCACTCTCAAAACATCTTAATCATTATATATCTTTCTCATTCATCTTCCTCAGTATACTGAAGCACACACAGTAAATATCTTTATGTTAAATTGGATGATATAGCTGCCACCTCCTATTGTCTTCCCCTGCAGGAAGAAGTTTGATTCAGAGAATGCAACATTTATTCTTCTCGGAGGAAGTTACACAACGAAATTTAAGACAAGCCTTTTCAGTTACACATGAGTCACTATTTTTCTTTTAACATCTGTAACCGAAATCTGTCTGCTTAGTGTGAAGATAAAGTATATCTTTTAACACGCACTTCAGTGTTCATCTTTCTTTTTGAAAGAGCAGGCATATGATATCTACCATCTGTTTATGATTTTCTATCTTGTTTCCAAAATCTTTTTTTCTTCAACCAAATCTTCAGAGATCACTAGATTTTTACTTAAATTTTACTTTCCCCTACCATCGTAAGGTTTGGTTCTGGCAATAAGATACATACTATATTGACAATATAAAAACCTTATTTTTCAGACACAGCAGTGTAAAGATCAAGTGCTCATTTGTTTGTACACTGATTTACTTCCACTGAACTCAATGAAGCTATGTTAGCTTGTGGTTGGTCCTAAAGAACTTTCGACTGTAATTGATTTAGAAAGGAATTAGATTACACACAAGTTGGAAAAATAATATAGTGTTATTCTTTTCAAATAAGCAGTATTACCTATCCTTAAAAAAGAAAGTAATCTGCTTTTACACCATACCACAGCAGACCAATTTTAAGGTCATTAAAAACAGGCAAACCCTGCTATAATACAAGCTAATCAAGCTAGCAGCAGGCAAATGACAAAATGTATATATGATAATATTTTGTTTGGTGACATTATGTATATGAGTGATAGAAATAGGGACAAGTGACTGTCTAAGGACACTGCTGCTTGCAGAATAGTTTATTAGTGCACATATAACCTATTGAAAGATAGGAATATGCAACCTGTCGTGGCAATATGGGAGCTATTTTTGATTAAGGCATGGACAAAGTATGGACGTCATTATTTACGCATTGAAAGAAAATCAATTGCTGCAATACAATTCTATTGACAAAATTTGCACAAACACATGGCCAATCAGGGGCACAAGAAGTTAAAACACTAAAATAAATATCCAAGCCACACCTTGAAAAAGATGTGCTAGTCATTTTGCTGTTAGCCCTAAAACTATTTTACTCCTCTGCTAGACAGTCATAAGGTTAACAAGCTTTCATTTCAATTAATTCACAAGAATGGAAAGGATTCTAATTCTTCTCTGTTGTCCTTCAGAAACACTCCAGTCTGTGACCACAAGGACTATCAACAGTGGTTTCTCCTAGCAGGGATACTATTGTTGGTATTACTAGAACTTAGCATAGAAAGCAGACAAGGCTACTTTTGCCGGATGCATGCTGAAATGAAAACTAGCACTTTCCACGTAAGTGGTGTCATGATCATTTTGCAGAGCGGATGATCCAAACCAGCTTGGTAGCACAGAAATCTTTTAGGCAACATAGGGCTTACACATTACAAGTCAGCTCCATGAGCCTACATAGTAACATACGTCTACTGTAAAATAATTTTGGATATTATCCAAGGACAGAGATGTGTGAAATATTTGATAGTCCATTACTGACTGTCACTTTGCTTGCATTTTAACCTGCTTCCCTCAGGGGAAAAAGAATAGGCACATTTTATGTTTGCTGGCCAGTCTGCCTGGATGTTCCCCATCTCAATAGCTTTTAACTGTTTGACCAATTTCAACCAAATTTGACATGAGGAAAAAGTCACAGAAACAAAAAGTTCCTCATACCTGTGAAATCAGTAAGGGGGAACAATGTGAAGAAAGTGTTAATGGTCCTGCTTCAGAAAAAGTTGTTATGATTTTTTCTCTTTTTAGACATCAGAAGATCTATACTAGCATTTACTCCTAAGACTTAAAGGCAGACCTACTTGTTTTATTTCTGGCTTACACTGAGAACATTGTGTGGGATGCATACTTGTGCCACAACCATGAACTGTTCAGCTACTTATTCTTGATTCCTTTGCCCTTCTGAAAGTTTCAGAAATGCCCCACTCTCCTGTAACTCTGAAAATTCTTTCACAGTATCTAGATGTCCTCCAAGAGCCTCTCAGGCAGTCTTTGAAGAAGTCATCCAGAATTTGTTTGTAAGTCAGATTCATTATGCCACAGAATACATTTTTTAAATGTGCTTATTAATCAGTTCCCAAGAATAGTATTAGAGAAAGCTAAGAGGTAACTCTGAAATTTAATTTTCAGAAGTATAAGGCAACTGGAGTAGCACTTAAGGAACTCCACCTTGAGAAGACCCTGGAAGCCATTCACATTGCAAAACATCTCTACAAAGATCAAAGATGTATGCATTTCAAAACTAACTTCACTATGAAACAAGTTTAAACTCCTGACCACAACGAAAACATTTATTGTTTTCAATATGAAGCTCACAATTCTTGGCAATATTTCACTGTATGTTCTCTTTGAAAGCTTTTAAAAGTAATTGGGATCAGTTCTGGTCATGTAAAAATTCATTAATAATCTGTAGAAGTCCATCAACATTTGGATAAATGATGTGGAGAAATCAGTGACTCAGCTGAGAGAGATTCTTCAAAAGCCTTATGGGCCATTAAGCTTCAATGCTACCACAAAGGCAAATTTCTTACAAACAAACTAGATTCTGAGCACAATTAGGTCAAAATACAGAACTGACTATAAATCCCATACTCTTATTCTTTCATTTTTTTATACTACATGTTCAATGACTACATCTCCTTGGTAATTGATAAGTGGCATGAAAATCTGTGCTTTAGACTTTTGAAGACAGCTGGAGTTGCAGCTGCTCTCCCTCTCTCAGCACCTGAACCTACATTTGCCTGCTACTAAGCAAAGAGGAAAGAAGGATATAGATGAAATTCAGAGAAAATTAAAACAAATTTTAAGCTGTACCATATGGTTGGAATTTTTCAAACCATCTAGCACTGAGCTAATTCTGTTATCATTATAAGAAATGCTGGAGACAGGATTAGGAAGGATCTCTCAGGCATTGAGTTCTGTCCACTCCTGTTGCAGAGAGCATTGTTATACAGCTCTGTATCTAACTGCTAATGGATGCAGAGTTATGTCAATGCTAAGAGCAGTGTAGACCAACGCCTATGGCAATGCCAAGAAACCCACACCAAATGCAGGTGCTGAATGACTCTTGAGGGAGAAAATTATGCATGTATTTCTAGTTCTAGTTCTGCATGGATTTGCTAAAATTGGAAATTTGTTAGAGGTTTTCACAGTGTCAAGGTCTTATGTCCCGTTAGTGGCTGCCCAATACTGAAAGCTACTCAAAACCCAGTATCACTGCTAGACATGTTTTTGCTACTGTGTGCAGCCTTTTTATGAGCAAGCAGTAAGTATTCATTTGTTCATTTATGTATAAAATGTGGTTTCAATAGGTAGGTTACAAAACATTGTATACACAGGTGGCAACCAACAAAGATTAAATCCTCAGGGCAGGAGCAGAAAGAATTTTACTCGCAGAAGGTAAATGTTTTATTTACGATAGTCCAAGTTAGGATTATACCATTTCTTTCTTTATCATAGAGAAAAAAGTGGATTTACCATTAACTAGCTACTGAGTTTATCTGAGTCTGCCTAGAGAAAAGAACATCCTGAAGTTATTTTTATGTGACAAACATCCTGAAAAACTGAAAGGAGTAGATTGAAAGAAGCAGAAGAAACAGAATTGTTTCTGAATCCCTGCCTGGTTAACTAGAAATGCTCCTTTTCAGAAAAAATGTCTTCTACTGCTGAAGCCTCTCTCCTTTCTCATAGGAATCCAGATTGCTTTCTTTTACTCCCTGGGTTCTATATACAATGGACTTTTAAGAGCATCTTCTACACTGAATAATTTCAATTATCGAGATATAGCCTTAACTTTCCTTTTTAGGAATTTTGTTTCTGATCTTCCGCATACTTGGATCATCTAAAATGGCTCTCAAGCAACAGTTGTGTGAGAGGTAGAGCAGCAAAGTTATAAAAGTAGGAATAGAATCAAGCTGTACCTATATTAGCAAGTCTTGCAATGCAGTGCAGTGAGAGCAAATGTGTAGAACAAAGTTGTTAGGGCTGAAGATTCAGCATCTACATGCTATGCATTTCAGGGGTGTTTCTTTGAGCTATCTCCAGTCTAGTCTGTGGGACTAGTAATTAGCAGTTGGAGAGCATCAGGTGCATTTCTGGAGTGCATTTTTCAGTTGAACTCCATCCAGAGGAATCTAGTTTGCATGATCTAAGACTTCCCTGCAATGCAAACTAAAGCACAGTGTGTGCAGATATTGAGGAAACTCATTTTGAAAATGCTCTCCTGAAGTAAACTAAAACACTGAATGGCCTTTTGCATTAAGTTACATCCTTAAACTTTTATTTTTCCTTTCTGTCTTCTTTTTGTCCTTCAGAATCAGATGGGAAGCAAGCAGTCTGAGATAAAACAATACTGTATTCTCTTTGACAATAGTAACTGTGATGGCTGAAAGAACGTATGAGGTAATGTTATTTTCAGCTCTATTATGCTTATCTTTTGATTTTCTATTTAATATTTGAAGAAGCATACAGTACAGCACTGTCTTGAAGAACTTTTTTTAAAAAAAGTATCATATGCAGCTAGGAAAAAAGATTAGAATGAAACAGCTAAATCATTGTGAAAGAATGTATTGCAGGAAAGTGATAAACATTTCAACTCCTATCTTTAAATTCGATGCTTATCATGTCTATATACTGTCTGAATATCTCTAAACTGTTAGGGATGGCTTGCTCATTGTTTTCAAATAATTAGCTGTTTCTTAAGATATGTGATCAATGAATCCAAGTAAACTGGTAGAGCTATCTAACTTAAAAAGAATGAGCAATAGTGAATCAAAAACTATCACCAAAATTAAGTTAGATTCACTAAAGAGAAGGAAAAGAATAGCGTCAGCTATTAAATGAAACTAGACTTGTTTAGAAAGGAAAGCAAGCCAAAGACGGTAAATATGTGTTCATAACTGTTTGTCCTTCTTGGCAAGACAGATGAAGCAAAATTTGCACAGAAAAGTAGAATAGTGAAAGCACTACTTGAAATTTGTCACACAGAGGTCCTATAAACTAAGGATGTTAATCAATATACAAGCAAAGCAAGGAAGTTTTAAAGTAATGTTCTGTAGACATGTGGGAAAACATGCTCCCTTTAAAAACAGATTGATTTGTAATCTCAGAGACTAAAGCTGGCCCCTGAAAGATGGTTAGTGTTCTTGAACTCCTGCTTTTAACCCTTCAGTTTACCTGCACTCAACCACTGATGAACACATTAGGGAGAATGTCACAAGAAAATCTGAGGACACAAAATTGCCTCAAGTGGCAATCTCTACCTCAAATCACTGCAATAAATTCTGAACAAACCAATCAACTGAAAATGAATATGATGACTTTTCCCTCAAAAATGTCACTGACTTTATTACAATACTACAAAAAGTTTCAATTTTTATTGATACTATAATTTATTTGAAAATATATTTGTGAAAAAACTAAAATCTCAAACAATCAGTACGCTGAACAGCTCTACTTGCCAGTCTGCATACATATAGGATTTATAATGCCTGTAGAGTCTGCTGCAGAAGAAAACAAAAAGATAAATGTCTTTTGCACACGGAGGCGTAAGTCTTTTTGTACACCAGGCTGCAACTATGTCAGCTGCCTGCTGCTGCCTTCTCCGTCTTCCAGAAGTAATTGCTCCAGTAGCCTGGGCATTCAGTTGCTTAACCAAGTCCTTCTTCCTCTGTTTTAGTCATGCTGAGCTGACATAGTAAGGATCACCCTTTTTCAGAAACAATACATCATGAGGCTATACCACAGTAAACTGTTTTGTCCTGGCCTTCAAATTTGCAGGCCTTTGCCTCTACTCCTCTTCTCTCTCTCTCTCTCTCAAAAAAAAAAAAAAAAAAAAAAAAAAAACCGAACATATATCATATAAAAAAAATAAGTTATTGACTAGATGCATTATATCTAAACCTACATTAAGGCTTCACAGTTCAGGTGACTTGATACTTCTTTTAATGAGAAGTATCCTTTGTTTAAAATCCACACAAAATCTATGATTTCCAAGCAAAAGCTTAGCATATAAAAATTTCATAGTATCATGATTTAAAAGTTTAAAATATAATTCAGATTTCAACATTCATAAAACCTCATTAAAGCTTTTCATGAATTTTTACTGCTGCACATTTTTTTGTGTGCATAAAAATGGGGTGAGATCAGTAGACCTCTGATAAGGTGTGATAAGGCAGCAAAGGAATTCAAAAAACACAGACACTGGAAAAAAGTAAGAGCAGATTCCAATGCATCGGTGCACACATACTTCTCAAATGGATGGAAATTATAAATTGGCCACAAAATTTTAAAGGAAAGATGAGTTCAGCTTGCCCTTCTGTACTATTGAAAGCTCCCAGCCATGTAAGGCTCCAATGGGTTGAACCTGTTGTTTGAGAAAGTTTTTCCCTTGATAGATCCAAATTTATATTTTGCTGGCCTTGACAGAAAGAAGCAATTAAGTTGGAGCGTTTGCAAATCTGCAGCCAAATAAAGGTTGGTCAGGCATGTTATTGCACTATCTTTGTGAAGCAAATATGGCAATAGCAGACTAACTCTCTGAGAAAAAAATATTGACTAGTAGGAAACTGGTTGTGTAATTCTGAGGCTTAGTTTTTGCACAGAAAAAATGTTTTTGTTTGTATAAACTTACATAGTTAAAAACAAAAGATCCCATACCTGCATTTGGCCCAAATAAGGTCAAGTTCATCTGATATGTATTTGCTATGTCAATACCCTAAAAAAAATAAGATATCCTATTCCTAATATTTCATTAAAATTATCTTTGAAATGGACAGAATTAAAATAATCATAACCAAGAAAAACTTAAGAAAACATATCCCTTATCTATGAAAGATTTGGGTATTTCCTATATTTAATCAATTAAGAGGTTGACAGGAATTTTCAGACATTTTCACTAGTGCAAATCTTAATCTGTATGGCCCTATATTTTGGAAAAAAAAATGTGATCAAAATGCGGTTTTCCAATCTGCAGCTTGACTGAGCTATACTAACACAATTGCACTGCTCTGTGTAGTGATACTGATTACCTGAGAGATAAACAAGTCAATGCCCAGATTAGCTTCAGTGTCTCTGCATTTTATTGTATTTTTTGCTCGAAGCCTGGTACTCCCTGCTAACCTCATAAAAAAAAAAAAAAAAAAAAAAAGGAAAAAAAAGAGAGAGATCTATACCTTTATCATGAAAAAAGGATATTTTTGTTACTGCCACGTCTGCTGTGCAAATACTGCCATCTCTTAACACATTTTGATGAGAGTCGAAAGGTGAGAATTATGAGACTGATGGCAAGAGTTTAGGGAATACCTAGGGTAATTAAAGCAGTAGTTGATCTCATGGTCTCTGACAGGTATGAAATTCTAAAAGCACTATCAGGAGCCAAAAGCAGTACTGGATTAAGATTAGCTCTCAGCTATGCAGCTGTGATTAAATGCACATAGAATTGAGCTGTTGAGTACAATGCTACCTTTAATGTAGTCTTTACTTTAAAGCAGAATTTCACCTTGAACTACACTTCCTCCAGAGAGTTTGCTAAATATTTTTCTTTTTATAAGCACATGGTCTAAAGGGAAAATATCTATAAGTCCCATCCAGTCACAGCATGTAAATATTAAATAGTAGAAGTTTTTACGTAATATCCTAACCTGGAAATATTTAAGTTCAACCACTTCCCATGTCCTAATGGCAGCTTATGAGCAATACAAATCATGAAAATCTCAGTGACCCATGACTTCTTCTGTCTAACTACTGACGAAATAAAACTGAGGCTTACAGATGAAAGAAAATTTTACATTTGTAAAAAGTAATAAAGAAAGGGATCCGGTAAGGTTATCTACCTCATGCAGAGCCATCTTAGATGTCCGCACGCGTTACTTTACCTTTCACCTTTGTTTGTTACAAGATATGAACTCTTCCTAGACTTGTGTGTAATGCTTAAATGAAAAACCAAGGGTTTTCATTCAGTAGCTGAATTTTCTACAGTGAATATATCTTTTTCTTTAGAAATGATAAATGCATAGTTTGGAATTGAAGTTCTAGTTAGAAACCACTGAAATGAAACCTGTTAATTTCAGCCTTTGGCAAAGTCTCAGTGGCAAACAAACTCTCTATTTCTTTGTCTCAAAAAATTTAGAAAAACAATTTGCATGTGGCTGTTCATATCTAAAGTAAAAAAGTTGGAAAATCCCTTGCAAAAGATGTGCTCCTTCCCTCCCTCTCTCATTCCTCTGGTCCCTCATTCTACTGGGGGTCATTTCTGACCCAAATTGACAGACCAGCATGTACTTGGTCTTAGTACTGAGTCTGATAAAAAACTAAGAGACGATTTTTTTAGCACAGTTGGGAGACAATCATTAACTAAGGACAAAGGATAACACCCCACAGTTCTTGCCTGGAGTGTAGTGCATAATGATATATTTTTCTTGTTTCTCTCACTGAACGTATTTTTTATATTTTGAATCCCATATGTGACAATGTGAGGCACCCTTATAATGATGAGCCCCTTTATAATGAGGGGCTGCTTATAGGTGGTGGCGTTTTTCTATTCTTTATAACACAAATCATCATCCTATTTGAGGTTATTTTGTGATCAGGAGCTAGTAAAACAGCTTGAAAATATGTGATCGTGTGAAGTACCATTTAATTCTGCAGTCTGACGATATTTAGGTTTAACTTTATCTCTTACTGGTCTTTGTATATAACACCTGTTTTGGATGCCATGCTAACAGCCAGGGCCTCTGTCAGTAAGACAATTTAAATATTATACTGCACCACAATTTTCTTAAGCCAACAATAGCATCTCTCATTCTCTTGCAATTCTTGTTCTACAAGATGCTGGCCACCCAAAACATGAGGAAAAGCAAACAAAGCTGCCAGAACAAAAGCTAATGTGTCCAGAAACTAAGATTATTGACTGGTGTCTATCAAAAGGCAGAGGAATACTTAGTCCAAAAATGATTTCAAGTCACTTGCATTAGCCACCACCTTCTTTTACATATTTCATCAGCTGGGTGTGAATTGGTGTAAATTTATAGACTTAAACAATCATTGGTGAAGAGCAAATGCAAATACAACCAAGAAATAAGGAGCAGAAAGTGCTAGATAGAGTCAATGGATACCAAAAATAACCATTTAGTATGACTACAAACATGATAACATGGAAATTTAGCCATAATTTGAGGACAGAACAAGATTAGCCTGTCCAAGCAGGGGGAATGCCTCCCTGCCTAGGCTGTTCATAACCTGTGGCACTGCCTGTCATCACAGTCTGGTGCTGGTGAAACTATCAAGTTATATATACAGACCTCTCAGGGTAACTGAGTGTCTCGCTGTCACGAATAGACATTATTTTCACAACATGCTTCTCTAGTAGGAAGATATTAGTCCCCTTTCACAGACAGAGAATTGAAATCTGAGACAGACTGTTTTATCCAAGGTCAGTCACAATATCTACTGTTCAAGCTAGCAAATGAATAGAGATTTCTACTGTCGTACACCAGTACTCTGCCAACATGACATCTAATTCTATGATTAAATTTATATTGAATATGATCTTAATTTGGACTTGATAACAGCTGAAATAAGACACTGTTTGCAAGCCCCTTGCAAGCTTCTAAGGAGTTAACATGGCTGAAGCTAAAACTTTCAGTAAATGTGAGTTTAACTATAGCCTGCAACACTATGATATTTTTCCCAAACAACAAGGACATATGTCTCTACACAATAACTTTTTAAAATAATTAAAGAGAAAAGTAGGTCAATGTCAAGGATTAAGTGGTACAGCAGCACAAAGCTAATATTTAATTCACCAGGAGAATAATCCGTCTCTGCTATGTTCCAGACTATACATTTAAATGAAGTGCTAAAGACAGCACTTTACTTTTTAGTTCTTAGTATTTCTAACAGGAACTCTTTGTAACATCACATCTTGTTGTTAAAGCACCTAGTGCCACAAGGATCCATGATGTTTGTAGCACAGTAGAATATAAGACAGACCTGAAATCTGAAATATGTAGTGCAGATTTATATCACCAAGCCAACCAACTATATGAACCTTCGTAATGAAGGTAATAGTTATAGAATGTTCAGATTGTATAGCTGTGTTTTCCATTTTATTTGCATAAAGAAAAAAGTTCAGAAATATAAATAGAAAAAACCTCCCACTTTATGCTTTAAGATACTGATTATCTATGAGAACCTAGATTTTTCTCACAATATTTACATACTCTTATATCAAGCAGAAAGATGAAACAGGTGATAAATGGAAACAAATAAAGGTGTTTTTAGGAAAGCACATTAAGCAAACTTAATTTACTTTTACATTACTGTGAACTGTGAATTTCTTGAATTCCTTCAGGGCAATATCAGCATTTTTGTTAAACAACTAAACATTGTTTAATGCCTTTTTTTCTCTCTGGGGAACATTAGATTTCTATTGTCCTTGGTTTCTCTTCAGATTTTGTTAATACTAAATCATTTCAGAAAAAACTCTTTTTAGTGAAAAAACACATGGCTTGTCCCTGCTCTATGCTTTCTGAATAGCATTTTTCAAGGTCATAGATGGAACTTTTAATAAACAAACTTCTATTTAGACAAAAGCCCCTTACTTTGGTGTAAAAAGTTGTGAAGACTTTCGTTTTTCATTTTAGTTTATCCTGCTTTTAACAGACAGTCAAAGTACAGATATTGAGATGTAGGAAGAACTGTTAGTTTTTGAGATGACCATAACCATTTTAAATCTCATAAAAATAAGCTCACAAAGCTCTCAATACAATTGTTAAGTCAAGAAAATCAAGGAAACCAAACAATAACAAAGGAGGAGACGACTTTTTTTTTCTCCTTGCTAAGTTAAAAAGACATTTCACAATATTACCAACAATCCTCTTCTCTGTTGTCATCATGTGTTATAACAATGTAGAAAACTAAAGTCATAGGAATTTAGGAACTGTTATGCACAAGATCTAAGCAAAGCTCTATTAATGCTAATGACTCAGGGAAGCCTGGGACACCTGAAACAGATGCTGTAAACTCCTCTGGACAGTGGCTTACACCTTTATAATTCTGCAAATTACCATATAATTTCACAGTATCAGATTTTAAATTATAAAGTATCTCTGCCTTGAATAACTACTTTTTCATAAAGAAAACATACCAGTCTCTTCTGTGTTTTAAATCTCTTAACCTTTGCGCCTTTCCCTTCACAGCACGTCACAGTATAATTGCATATGACAGTACATGTCTGTGTAGTATACTTGAAACAGTTAGACTGACAACTCAGTACCATAAACTGTGGTCTAAAAATATCATTGTTAATGTGCTGAAATGTTATCCTGTTGTGGTAATTTAGAGTTATACCACATTTCGTTTCACCTTACCTGCCTCTTTTCTCCACGGTGTAGTTCTTCAGCACTGTACTTCTACTAATCAATGGCCATTGCAAAAGCAGGAATACAAAAAGGTGAATTTCAAATAAACAGAGAATAATAATTCACTGAAAGAACTGTGTCTTAAAAACAACGGATGTGATGCAACAGACATTTATGTGATCCAGCAAGGAGCTGCCCAAGCTAGTCAGAACAAAAAAGATTTTATGCATAGTTCATGCAGAATGGACTGACTTAAAATTGAAGAAGTGACTCTTGTAAAAATAGTTTATTTGCTTGGTTTGTTGAGTAAATGTTGATTTCTAATCTGAAGGGTAAATGTGGTTTTAATGCCATTCTACAGCAGATAAAGTTTAAATTATCAGCTATACATTTCCAAGAATAAAGAGACTATAGTCTTAGCAGCGCAGGATTTGGCAGACTTAAATGATTCTACTCTGAGTAAGTATTTGTGAATATCTGGAGGGTTTATAGATTGAGAAACAAGAAACAGCTGGGTCTCTAATTCTTTTTTTGTCTTTTTTTGGGATAGTAGATAAACCCACAGACACCTATTTCTCTTTCTGCAGTTTGTCATAAGTGCTAATTAATCAAGACAGGCTTAGGCCTGTCACAAATTTACGTCAAGTAAATAAGAAATTACAAGCCATTAGCTCAATAAGGCTATGACTTATAACATAAGTAAAAAACTCTTAATATAGAGATTATAGAATTCCGAGATATGTTGGTTTGAACAAGGAGACACTGATTTTACTTCCTCTTTATGCAGAGACTGAACTATTTACCCTCTGTTGGCTATTCTGAATAATTTTTCTAAGCATTACCAACCTCATTACTAAACCTGTAAGTGGCTCATCGTGTTTAGGAGGCATACCATCCTTCGGTAAACCAGCTGCAGTTTTCATTGAACTATGCACCCGTTCTTCTCCAGGAAAGGAACTGCAACAGGTAATTTGCAGACAATAGGTATAGAAGGTGGGGTGCTCAGAAAAGGTGCAAAGTCACCTACTGCTGTCTATGTGCAACTGTATGTGACATACAGTTTGGTGACACTCTCATTTTTGCACTTACATGCACAGAATTTGCCCTACAGTTGCTAATGTTATGAGAAAAGATTGACTTGGAGGAAGAGAAAGCTACAGTGTGCTACAGATAAGAATGTCTGAACTACTGCAGTCGATTTGAAAATGACCTTGGAGCTTTTACTTAAAGTTCTCTGGGGGAAAGAAAAGAAAAACCCTAATAGATCATTCTTTTAATAGTAATGATAGCAAATACTACTGATATCATTCAGCTGTTGTATACGAGGAAAAATTGCCTCTTGTTTATTCTAAAATGGTACAGCCTAGCTGCATCTGCACTGTCTCACACCTTTTCTGGAGAAAGGGCTTGTTATTCAGTAAGGGAGTGAAAAAAATGGCCCCTAGAAATAGATACCAAAAGCCTTGCTGAAATAACACGTACATATTCACACTCGCTCAACATATGACAATATTAGATTGTTTGAGACACTAAGTGAAAGACATACCATAGTTCTCCTTTAACAGTGATTCATGATACATTCTGTATTTCTTTTTACTCAATAATGACAAGAACATATTACTGACTACTAACGGAACAATGGCCAGGCATTTTATTTGAAAAAGGGGGTCTGAAAACGAAAAATTCCTTTGGTGAATTAAAAAAAACCCCACATGTTGTGGTAAGGCAGAAGGTATTCAATTAGGCTGAGTTAGGCCTAGCTAGACCAAAATAGGGAAAAGCAAGAATTTCTACTCATTGAGAAGAAAAAAAGTTGTTTAATTTATTCTTTGCATGGAGGCTAACTAAAGCATGTGGCCTTTGTCCTCTGCAAACCTGAACATAGGAACAATCTGGCTTTTACTGTTTATGCATTTGATGGGGAGGTCTTGTTCATCACAGTAAATATTTTCATTCAGAGGAAAGCCTAAAATGAGAAAAAGTTATTCATAAGATTAAACCAAGAGGGCAAAGAAATAGTGAATTTGCCTTAAAAAAATGAGCTGAATATCAGCCATAGACTGATAGAAATTAATTATGTATAAAGACATAAAAACACTAATAATATAGTATAGTACTGCCTATATCTAGGCAGATTCTGGGCTACATTCTACCTCCCTTAGGCTCTGTTCAGCACAAGTAGTATCACAGATTTCAGAGGAAAGATGGGGAGCATAGGTTCTCAGTCATTGTAATATAGGTGCCAAAATCCAGCATGATAGAAGAGAAAGGAAAATGAAGATTCTCAAATGGGAAAACTATGCAGAATAAAAAAATACACTTAAATGGAATAGATGTTATTTATTCACATTTACAAGTGTATGCATATGCATATATAAAGACTAATACACAAAATATATTAACATATTTCAGAAAAATGAAAATAAAGTCCAAGTCAAAAAATGCTCTGAGAAGAATGAAGTACTGTGACACCAGGAAATGGGCTGGGAGAAGCAAGACAGAATCCTGCAGAACACAAGACATCCAAATAAGATGATTACACTGCCTTTAATGACAGTAAACTGTAACATCAAAGCACACACCGTATATTGGCAAAGAAAGCTGTAGGCTTTGTGGTCTAAACCTTGATATACCAAGAGTGCTTTCAAGATCCTTAGTGTGGATACATACTCGAGCTGCATCCTGAATCCGAGACACAGCGAGGATATATCAAGATATGTATCAGTTCTCAATTCAGTCATCCCCTTGTCTCCAGTGTCCTATTTTCTGAGGGGAAAAAAATGGTGTACAGGCTTGATGCTTAGCGATGCCAGAACTCCAAGTCATAGAAGAGCTTATATTTGCTGCTCATTGTCTCTACTGAAACTATTGTCACTTTCTAAATTTCTCCTCAGTCCAATGTGCAGCAAAACCAAGCCAATTTGTGTGTTGAGCTTTCTGTAACTGCAAAACTTCAATCTCATATAAATGATAAACTTTTTTAAGTAGTAAAAGCACAATGTGCATGAAACCAATCTCTGAGAGCAGTACTGTAACCTGTCAGTAGAATTACATCTATTACCACTCAAAAATCAATACCGCTAAGCACCAGGGAGGAGAGAATCCAATCAAAATAAGTGAGCATGTAAAGAACTACATTATTTCCTTATAATAAAGTACCCTGTCATTAAAAATGGACTTAACAATGTGGTCAGATTAAAGATGAGCATAGATTATGTAGTATTTACTAGACACAGCCCACAGGAAAATAGAAGCATAGGGAAAAAATATTACAAAACTGATTAAGTCTCTAGCTTATCTATTAGTAATGCTGGAGTTTTTCATACCCAACATATTGATGTGCTTCTACGTTTCTGAAATCTAAATAACAGATTACCAATGGTCCAATCTGTTACGAATATGCAAGCCATGCAGAATACTCCTTTTGCAGCCTTTGGCCTAAGATTCTTTCTGAGCCATTCCCACCTGTTCCCAGTGAATGAAGCCAGGATAGAAAAAGCCCAGTAAGATAGTCAGATTTTTTGCTACTTCATCAGTGAAAATGGCTGATAGCAGAAGCACAGTCAAGAAATTAGGAATGAACCAAGTTAAATATCCAAATATGCTTGAATCGCTTCATTTGAGTGAGGTTGCTACAGGACTAAACTGTAAGCTTATGGTAAAGATCTGAAGTGTAAGAGAGAGGTTTGATTTAATTAAGACTCAGGAAGGCAAGTTTTCCAACATTCTAAGCTGGCAAACATTATGTTCAGGCCTGATTTATTGAATTCAAGGAATGTAATTACACACCTAAAGATAAGCACAGGCAAAACTTCCCACAAGTTTGGGCCTTAAGTAATGCAGTTAACAATCATGAGGAATATAACTGCAATAGCCCCAGGATATGAAATAGCAAACTGAAGACTAATATTGAGCCCAGAAAGGTAGGATGCAAAGTATATGAATGCTGGTTAAGCTTCTGTTCCTACTGAACGCTGGCTTAGCATCTCTTAGGACTTAATTCACCTCTATCTTCTTTGTATAGATGCCAAATAAATAACAAGTAGATTAAATAGCAATTAATTCATAGACATCAAAAATATTAGCTACAGAGGTAAATATTACTTACTGAGGAAAAGGAATGCATAGATGGGCGGATGGCACTCAGAGCCAAAATAAAATGTGCTAGACAGCAAATAAAGATGATCACAATCTCTCAGAACAGCGTTCTGATACAACTATTTCTCTGAATCACTCCGCAGGTCATGAACTTTTCTCCTTTCACTCTTGTTATCCTAATATTTTTTCATCATTCCTTAAAACACCCCCCTTTTTTTTTCCAGTCAATTTCCAAATCTGTAGATTTGATTCAGAACTGTCATTTTTTTAGTCCAAAGATTTAGGTCATTTCCAAACTGGTAATTTGAACATTGAGCTACAAGATCAAATCACCTACATACTCATTTTTAAAAATATTACTCCTATAATTACTGGCAGGTAGATTTGTTTTACATATATTACACACTAGTGTGCACAAAACAGAAACAAAAAAATAAAATTGGGGAGAAGTTTCTGTGAAAATCTGTAAACCTGATAGTGAATCAAATGAATCTCTATTACTCTATGTTTTTCACTCTAATGTATTAGAGCACTTTAAGAAAGTATGCTACTTTTCAGCAGATCTCAGGTTTTGAAACTTTCAGTTCATTAATCCACTCATGACCTGCTTCAGAATTACCTGCATCTTTTCAGGAAGAATACAGTAAATCCATACAGTGATAAGCAAGGACATATTTGTGAGGCAAACTTAATATCATCTCTGGCATATAACCCTGAAATTTATGGAAATTGTTGCTTTTCTCTTAGCAAAAACACCTGGCTTACTTCATGAGCTAGACATTTCACTGACTTAAGTACTTAAGCCTCATCACCAGAAAAAAGGACCAAGCATCTAAGACCAGATGACTATAGAGGTAATAAAGCTCCCTGAAGTAGAGTATAATTCTTCCAGTTTGCTGAAATAAGTCAGCAAAAGCGTTTGGTTAGAAGCTTTCATTAAAAGGTGAATGTAATGGAAATAGAAAATTGCATACAGTTTTACGACTATTTGCTGTTTAATATAAAAAAATCCTATATTTCTTACATACAAATCCAAAGTCCAAAATAAATCTTTAAGTATCCAGTACATAGCCTTATTTACTAAGGAAAAGTAAATATGCTTTAACTATAGAAAATTCATTCTTTCTGCCTATTCTATTTGTTTCCTACTCCCTTCTTCTGCATGGCTCTTTCCCTGCAATGAAAAAACTACACACATGCACAGTTGCTATAGCAAAGATCAATGTTTTCCTCTATACACAACTCAACGGTTCATTATTTTTATATCTTTCTTCATTGGTTCACTCTTGAACTGTTAAGCTGTACTGTTTCACTGACCAACATCATTTGTCTGGGCAGAGTTAAATGGACTAATAACAGATATGCCATATGCAACAAGGCTATAATGCAGAGAGTTTTCAATTGGCAAAATAAATTTTCTCCTTCTGTGTTAAGCCAACTTATTGTCACTGAGTTAAAATACTACAATTTTTATTCTTTTTAACAGCCAAATGTATGATAAAGCAAGCAAATTGTGTGTATTAAGCTTGAATCTGCTAATATTATCTTTTTTTTCAGGTAGTGTCCTTGAGGATATTAAATATATGCTTAATTTTAGCATAATGCTAGGTTTCTGCACTGGAAAATTGGAGTAATATCTACTTTTTCACTTGACCTTGATGCTGTTTGTTTATGTTATCAGGTAACTTGAACACTTTTATCACAAAACTAGAATATTAGACTTGGGTTAAGATGAATACGAAAGAAGAGGCCCTCTTATCCAGCTTTTTATAACCGTATTTTCTTCTCCCCAGCCTACTTCTCCTTGAAACAGGAACACTACATGTTCTAAGGAAATATAACACAGATGTGAGATAAATATATGTTTTGGAGAAACCTATTACAAATATCATTGGCTCCTCAGGGGACAGGTCTTGCAATGGATACACAAGAGCTTTCAGAGAAAAAACTCAAGGTTTACAGAACAAATCACTACATAAGAGCACCAACACAAGAGAACAAATGAAATTGGGTAAAGTGGTCAGGAGAATTTTGCAGAATTTAATTTGCCCTGGAAAATTTACTGGGTGGAAAAGGGTCTGGTGCATCAGCAGTGAAGGAGAAATAGGCCAAACAATGCTCTTGGTGTAGGTGCTATAAATGCTGACCACTCTATTGATGTTAACTTCCACCACTTCTCAGAAAGTGGCACTTTGATCCAGAACATTTCCTAAACATCACGATTCAGGCCTTGTGAATAGTCCTAAGGTTTTTCAGTGCTTTGTTGATGAGGAAATGTTAATATCTGCTTAAGCTGATTAGAGAAACAAGTTTCCAATTTGTTTTTATACACTCAGTAAAATCATCATAATCCTAGTACTAGTATGGCCTGTGATATTTTAAAAGGTAGATATCAGGCCTGATATGGAATGGGAAGTGAAGTAGCTAAATTGTAATATGTGGGATAGCTCATTGAACCTGGTGGGAAATTTGCTGCTGGTTTAAACAGAGCCATAATTCCACTAGCAGTTTTCCTTCTTAGTTCTGTTTCTGATCTGCTAAATAACCTCAGGCAAGTCATTTAACCTCTTTGCCTGTTTGTCCTCCCTGGCTTTGATTCTCTTCAGTTAATTGTGATAGTCTGTGCATAATTGTTGACAGTCTCTTACTATTAGCTATGGAGTTCCTAAACACAATGGCACTCTTATTGCACAGTCTTTAGTTATTATCATCCTACATAAACAACAGTATAAAAGCAGACTGTATCAGGAAATCCATGAGCAGTCTATATTTTCACTGGGGCCAGTCGTACAATTGCTAGGGATAATGATGAGTACTTACACATGAACTCCACTGAAGAGAATCTTTTGATAGCTAAAGACAACGGTACACACATAATACAGAAAAATGCAATACTCTGAGACGCATGACATTGAAAACAGTGTATTGAAACAGAGTATCTATAAACCAGACAAGGTGAGACAATTTAGAATAAGCTCTCTTGCTATATTCTTTCCCTTGCATTTACAACACAGATTACAGATGGTATCTCTGTTTCTGTGTCAAAAAATCTACTGAATGTCAACACCCAGAGCAGCGCAATTTAGGGTGACAACTGCTACTTGAAATATGTCCTTTAACTTTTATTAATTGTCAAACTTTAAGAGTTATCTTAAATTTAATTTTGTTGCATTTGAGATCCAGTTTTATGATGATATAATTTATTTTGGACATTACTGGTGACATTGTTCTGCCTGTCAAAGGAAACATGAAAGAATATCATCACAGTGAATATCCACAGACTCACATAAATCACTCAGAATACTTCAGATATGCAAGGAGATTTTCCATTGACCCTGCAATGACTTTAATAAAACTGTTTCAACATTAGCTGTGTCAGCAACAGAGACATGAAACTTGATGTTTCAGCAACATTACCTCAGCTTTTAAACATTTTGAAAAAATACCTTTAATTTTCTTTCAGTAATGTACCATTTTTCCCAAACTACAGCCTCGCGGTGCTCCAGAGTCACCATATGCCAGGAACACATGGGATTTCTTTATGTTGCTTCCTAACATCAGGGAGCTGTTAACACTCGGATGAAATCATTTAGCTAAAGATACTGGGATTTTGTCTACAGCCAAATGAAGAGGTGAAACCACTATAGTTTTAACTTAGCTATAGGAATAAAGGTGATAACTCAGACAGCCTGGAGGACTTTGGACTGTGATTGTCTTTTCCATCATGTCATTGCTATTATTGTTATTCCTGCTAGATCTATTAAAATAACTCATGTTTAATTTTGTGGGGTGGATAAAACTGTAGAGTTTTTTTGAATAGTCCAATGTACTACAACTTTATGCCAGCTCTACCACTGCTGTAGTTCCACTAGCCAGAGAAGAATTTCATGAATCATGGTAGAGTTCACCATCTGACATGGCAGGGACTCAGACTTGTCGCAGCCTTTGGTAAGAAAGACCTTGGAAAAAATTCCACAAACTCAGTCTCAGTTACAGTAGATAATTTCATTTGTTTAATCTTTTCTACATTTTTAAATTTTAGCCACACTTGCTTCAAAGTGAACGGCTCTTTGCTTACCAGGAAAGAGTGCCAAATATTAAGGCAGGCTCTGACATGAAACTTTTGTAAGGACTGAACTTCTATGGGAACTGGAGGTGGAAAATAAGAAGATTACTGAGAGGAAGAGATCTCCAGGAAATTCTGGGATTTATTTGTGTAAAGAACTAGCTCCTGTTCAGACTGGTAAAGAAAAGCACTCAAATCTGCTTCAGTAGTAAAAGAAAGAAAAAAAACTGTGAAATATCATATATTTCATAGCTTAGAGTTTTTTATGCTTTTTGTAGGAATTATTGTTGTAAGGACAAAACACAGTTAATTAAAAGTAAACAGTCATATTTCAAATCAAAAGTAAGCATGGCTGCTTTACTCCAAAATATCCCTCATGTAATTACTAAAAATTTTAGTTATTTACATCTACAACCTGCTACATCCCTATTTCTCATTCTCAGAACACGCTCCTGAAGTTCTGAGATTAAAAGTCCAAAGTAATCATATGATTTACTGTGTTACAGATCTACAGAGAAATCTTGTCCTCGAAAAGAAGGAAAGATTTAAAAGGAATAAGGTTTTGGATGCAAGAAAGAGACAATGAAGTGTCAACAATTACATTTTAGGGATTTTTTTCTTTGGATGTGGACCCTCTGTGTGTCGTGTAAGTGACTGGTAAGCAAAATAAATGATGAAGGTGTAAAAGATAAAATTCCTAATCTTCTTCTTCCAAGGCAACCACATTTTTAAAGTCAAAACCTGGACAGACATATCTTGAGTTATTAAAGACAGTGAAATTTTACTAGAAACAGGGGCTAAATAAAGTTTGGTTTCCAGCAGTCTAAAAGAGACAAAAAGGATGCTTTCTTTCTCTAAATAGAAATACCTCTACTATTTCCAAAAACGAATAAACAACTCTCCCCCCAAGAACAGGTTACCAAAAAGGAGCAGAAAGGGATATATGTTTATGACTCTTTCCTAGTTCTGTGGACCAATTCTTTTCATTCTATCTGTCCTTAAAAGCTCTCTCTCCTACTGCAAACTCCACTATATTTTTGATTCCTTTTTCTTTTCCTTTCTTTATTTGTCTTCACTTGAAATTTTCAACTTCCAGTCTTTTAAGTCAAAGTTTTCCTCAACATATCTATTCACTGTCCCTCATTTCCTATTTCCTATGTCACTTTATGATAAATCTATCACCATACAGTGGCATTGCCGTTCATCATTCTTTGCAGTTCACTAGCTCTTCAGTCATTCTTGCATTTCTCCTCCATCATGGTGCTTCTCACTAGCATCATTAGCAATAATGTACCTGTCTTTCACTGTAGCTTGTTCCTCTGAACTAAAGTCACAAATATGGACAGGTGCATTTAAAAACTTTCTACTCAATCACTTTTCTGTTCAAACTGTTACAGTTTCCTGGACATCCCTACCAAACAAACAAACAAAACTCCACTCAACAGATGATTCAGTAAAGATAAGAGACTGCCTCTTAATTCTGCCCTCAGTGTCTCTAGCCTCTCCTTTGTGCTCACTGAAGAACCCCCAAACCATCATACTCACCAAACATATAACATTAGGCCATAATATTAAAGATGATTATTTATTTATTCTTTCATCTCTCTGGATTAAAGATAGAAAAATGTACAGTATTAATATGGTAGACTTTTTCATCTTTTCTTGTATATAAATTCTCTCATGGAAATACACTGATTTCTGGTTCTAAACTTCATTTATTTCTTTATTAGTATTTATGACAGAACAATCTAAACATTATTAAATCAACCCTTCTGCTTGTTCAAAAAATGACTCTGAAATAGTACATGATTCTTGGTTCTTGTGCTTCTTTTAAGTGAAATTTCTGTTGCTGATTTCAGTGTTACTATTCTAATATTTCAAGGTTTGGGAATGTTGTGAGAATTGGATCTAAAAATTTCAAGCCAACCATTCAGCCTATAGATGTACAAAAATGTCAGTAACTTTGGACTCTCATGCTTTTCTTTTCTTTCTTTTTTTTTTTTTTTTATTTTGCAATACTGTTTGTATATTACTAACACTATGCATTACATGCAACTTTTCAATTATGAAGTGCTTAAATACATTTTTTCCCTCTCTTCTTCTCTTGCAAATAACTTTAAATCCTTCTGTGGATATAATAGCATAGAGGTACAGAGAGGTTAGACGCACTTCACTGGAAAGTTTTTTTGCAGAAGATAGATGAGATGGCAGCTACAAGAACTGTAGCAAAGATGACAATGAACAAACTGACCTTGCTACACAAAATAAGAAAGCAATTTCTGTTTTATTGTGCTGAACACATTATCCAAAGGAATTACAGAATTAGTGCTAAGCAGCTCTGTTTTCATCTTCATCAACTCTGTTTTCTAGAAACATAAAACAGTGGCTCCTTAGATGAGTTCATACTTACTGCTCAGGTAAGCTGATTGTGGGGGTAAAGAGATAGAACAACATTTTGACATGAAGGAGAGCGACACTAAAGAAATACACACTTAGGAAAGTACACTACTTCAGTACTAACCCTTCAACAGACGTTGTTTACAGAATCAAACAGCTTCAGTGAAAGCCTTATTTTAACTTGACTGTGTAAGAAGTCTGAATTAATGTAAGCTACAAGGTAATAGCCAGTCACAGATCTCTCTCCTGTAGCTCTTTGACTGGTCTCATACACTCAATCCTTGTAACTATAAAAAGAATCGTAAAGAAGCCACAGCTTATTCTTATCTTCAAGAATATATTGCAGAGTTATTAAAAACGGTAAAACTTCTGTAAGACTACAGATGGAGCACTCAAATGATTTTGAAGTGTTTTGCTATTACTGATAGTGTTTAATTAATACCTAATAGTAGAGGGCAGAGGGTGTAGGAAGTCACACATGTAAATAGCACTTGAATAAACAAAGGTTGTAAGTCTTGTCATTTTCTCCTGCCTCATTTTTGCAGCCTACAATACTGGGAAGGAAAAGTAGCCCTCCACGTGGCTCTGCTGACCTGGATATTTTTTTTTCCTAAGAATTACTCCTTATGTGATCTCTTACCAGGATGTAATGTTATAGAGTAAGCATTGCAAAGTAGTTTCTGTGCAATGCTTGTGATGTACACCTGAGATGGAAGCGCCTGGTGCAATAATATCTACAGTCAAACATATTAGAAGCTGTACAGTAAAAGACATACAATGTGTCTTAACAGCTCATGAGATGCAAAGGGAATTATAATAAAACTGATACATTACTGGAAAAATGAAAGAGAGTTTCTGAGAAAGAAACATATTTAGGACTATTGCCAAGAAGTATTATGAAGGAAATGATAACAGCTAAAAAAGAATTCAAACCAAACAATTAAAGGATTTGAGACAGTAAAAGACATCCTCATGAACAAATTCTGGGGGAAAAAAGAAGGATTATAAATGACAAACTTACAAAGAAGATTGCTACAGAGTGTATATTACAAAGGCATACAAAATGAGAGATGTAGAGGGCATCAATTTTGCCCCCACTTACTCCTTCTCACAGTAAGATGACAAAGTAAATGCAAAGGAATAAATCTGAAGATTTTTCTTCTGTATTCTTTTGGCATATGTAAATCTAGGGGAACTTCCTGTCATGAAATGTAATTACAGCAAGAATACCATCCATATATTCGTCCAAAAAGAAAATCAATACATGAATGGATGCAACTTGCTCAGGTGAACTAGGGGGTAAGGCTTCCCAATACCCAAAGTTTATTGAAGATAATCATAGGGAGTCATCTTGGACCTAGCAAATCAGTGCTAATAAGAGCTTATGAGAGTTGATAAGCTTCGGTATACTTGGGCTAGCATCATGAGATCAACAAACAGGTAAAAGAGGGAAGCGAAGTCCTCATCATAAAGAACATCCATCAAACAAATCTTTGTTATTAGTAGATTTCAAGCATTTCAGAAATGAGAAAAAATTAAGTAAAGTCATTTGAACAGATTATGGAACAGGACAGACAACTCCTGTGTCCCAGTTAAGGGCTCTTCCGACTGCCTTCTGAAAGCAGTTTTACCATTATCATGACAGATGTTTATTCTCCAGCGTGCCTTTCTGTAAAGGCATATTATTTATTTTCAACTGAAACTATAACAGCGGTCACCTCTGGTAATTCAAATATTACTAAGTAATTCAAAAATTATGTCATATTTTCATAAAAGTTGCTGCAAAAAAAGACATATTATGCTTACTACTTTAGTGAGTCACTGTATTCTAGGCAAACCATAAAGTTATTTTTTAACAATAATTGGCAAATGCAGATGTGAATGGTTTTTAATAATGAATACATACTTGACTGTTTAATAGTTGATGATTATCATTTTCAGAATCTGAGTTGGCTTCTGTATTTTATATGCCCACCATTAAGCAGGAGGAAGTTGGTAACTTTGCCTGCACTCTTTACCAACCAAGGCTGATCTGTATCACTTCAGTGCTTCATTATAGGCTTGTGATTCTTTTTAAAAATTCATTTCTAAATTATACTCTATCTATAAATTTACCCAGTTGCATTTTAAGTTTAGCTGATTTTGAGAATGCCTAAATTGACAGAGCTAGGAGTATTTCTGAGCTCTTTGGGCCAGAAATACTCAACTTGACTGAGTAAAATTCAAGCATGCTTCATCATCCTTCACTTCATCATCCTTTTTCCCTTCTCATTCCTGAATCTTGGTGTCCACGGGATGTAGCTTTGTGTCAGGGAGCAGCAGGAGTCAGCTTCTCTTCAAGGAAAGGCAAACTAGAAGCCAAGGATGACAACAGGGCAGACAGGGGCTAGGTCTGCAGCAACAAAGGGTGCCGTCCCACAGTACTCCAACAAGAAGGTCAGAACAGGTCTGGTGATGGTGACCAGGGTCAGCCACAGCTCAGTGATCGGCAAGCAAGCCTACAGTAGGTCCAAGGTAAGGCTACAAAGTCAAGCCAGCATTTCAAGGTCCAGATCAGCAAGACAGGAACATGCACACGCATTTCTATAATGCAGCTCAGGCATGGACCAAGCGCAAAGATCTAAGAATAAAAGCAGCTCCTGAACAAAGTAGGGGAGACTCCTAAGAAGGCTTCTTAAAGCTCTTGCTCACATAGCTCTGACTAAGTTATACAACTACACGTCAGAGCCAGCTTGAACCTAGGAATGAGGGGAAAGAGGTTGCTGAACCTCTGCATCTCACTCAGTGCCCTGGCATCCTGCATGTATGGGATGAAAGAAAACCAGAGTGTGTTGTGGCCAAGTTCCTGATCTGCACGATGTCAGCGAGGAGTATGATAGTACACCACTCTGTTCAGATGCAGCCAAAAATAACCACACAGATACAACATTCTTTAGATTTTGGTACAGCATTTACCCTAGTGAAACAACACACCAACTGAAAAATCAGCACTATATATTATCAATAAAAGCCTTAACAAATTTAAAATTAAATGGACAGATTACTCTCAAAACACACTTATCAGGAAGAATATTTCCAGAGCACTTCCGGAGGGATGGGTATTAGGCCTTTAGGAAATTTAACAAGGTGAGCTAAAAGTTCTAGCTTGCCTTAAATCCTCTGAACCTCAGGCCAGTCCAGGATGTCATTTGGTAGCGGCTGAGACAGATCAAGATGTTAGCACTTCTCTCTAAACATGTGACAGAGAGTATCGTGACTACCAGTACCTCAGACATACTAACATAACTGCATGCCTAGTCACTCCCAAATCCAGTTCTATTGAAATGATCCAAGTTAGTACAAAGTCTTCTGGTTAAAGAGGTTAAATCGATCAGCTGATTTTGACAAAACTGAAGTAACCTATCTCATCTGCAACTAGAACAGAATGCCTAATTATTTTACTCTTACCTAAAGAAATCTAGTGGGCTATGATTTTATCAAAGAATGTAGCCAAGTATTTCAGAAATTATTTTAAGATTATGAATATCTAAGACATATATTTCAGTTTTATACATGATTTATGAGCCTGTCAAACTCATGTACAAAGAATGGTAAAAAGCAAATGAAAATGTTTTCTAACATCAAAACATGAACCCGATTTAATGAAAAATGGTATCACTGATTCATCAGAAGGACAGTATCTTTAAATATCAATCTGAGGTAAAGTATGTTTGAATTAAAAAATAGAGAGTTATACACATTTTGAAAGTCCTCATACTAATTTTCATATAAAATGCATACTAACTTATAAGTCTATTTGAATGTAATTTCTTTATTAGCAGCATAGGACAGGACATTAATCACAAATATAAGTGTTACCTTGAACTTGTCAATTTCTGATGCTGAGTTCCAATGACATAATTTCAACTTTAGAATTTGTGTATTGGATATATAGTATCCTGTTGTCAGATTACTGCTAGAATGCCACAACCTTTAAGAGCTTAATTTGGCAGCTTTTTGCCTGTTATTTATCTATGCTTCAGTGTCAGCAATGTATTCGTCAAGGCAAATAAATGTAATAAGCTCAGTAATTGAAACTTATTTCTATACTAACCTTTTACAACAGCTTCCTTATCGCAGGTCATTAAGAAGAGTATGGGCCAGTTTCAGATGGTATATAAAATACTCATTTGAAAACAAAGATTACTAGAAGTCTCTTATCCCCATCCCCTAACATTTCCATGCAAAAGCTTTAGGGTTTACCCCTAGAGAAGGAGTTGCACGTGGAGGCTGAGTGGCAAAATGGCTTACAGCACTCTTTAATCTTTGTCCTCCTGCTCTGGCACTCACCTCACCCCTAGCTAAATCAGCTCAAAGACAGAAAGTAACTCATTTTTTCTTGGTAGGTTAGCTTTTTGCTGATTCAAGTAAACAAAATTCAGTCAGATCACATTTTGAGTATAACTAGTTAAGTTACGCAGGCCCTCCAAAAGCATCGCTAAGGAAAATAAAGTATGGACAGCATTTTTCAAGATATCTAATTTCTTTTCTACCTTTCTTGTAATGACTTTTCTAAAAAGGCTGCCAGCTTAGTGAAAGGATTTGGCTCACGGAGGAGTTGGCTCCAATGAGCTGTTAGATTGGCTCAGCTTGTCCTGTGGGACTACACCCTTAAACATGCCACATTGACAAATGTTCAGGAGCTCAGGGCACTTTGGACAAAAAAAAGAAACAATTACTTATATTTGAAAACTGAAATGGCCTAACCCCAACAACATACTTAAAATTACCATTTTAGATTGCTGAGACTCACAGCTTTTCTTTACAGTAGAGGTCCCAAGGACCCCCATAACACTAACCCAATAAAACCCAAAGCTCAGTTTATCTTTCTTGATGGGAAGGAAACTATATGCATTTAACTGGAACAAGTTTATTGTTGCTTCTCTTCCCTTAATTCCACTTTTCTCTGAAATCTAGCTGCATCAGCTAAGGTGAATTAGCATGTGGGTGTGAGAAAGAATGTCTGCAATATGTGAAAGACTCCATAAATTGGCTATCTGCCAGAGTAAATATGACACTGAAGTGAATGCTCCAGCAACAGTAAAGTCAGTATTCTTACTTCTGGATCCAAAATACCACAGCCATATGAAGCAAAGCACTGACCTGGCAAAAATTCCTTTTGATGATTCAAATTTATTTAAGAAAATTAGAAGCTTTAATTTTGCATCACTGCAGGTTATACTGGGTCATATATTTCCTACCTTTAAGCAGCTAGCATAAAGGTCTATAACTGCTGTAAGCTCTTTATTATATATTCTGGCTAACTCCATAAAGTGCCACCATATGCATATCCTGATCCAGAAAAAAATCATATTGCTAAGAGAGCTGGTGGTGGGATACCAGTAAGGGCAGTCAAATTATAGTCTTAGGATACCTGCAAAAGCTCTGTAAATTCAGGTCAGCATCCCTTTGTCTGTGTGAAGAACAACTGTCTTTGGCTCAGGCAGAATCAATCAAGCTCTTAATATGCTCTTCCCAAGGAACCCACTGCAAATCAAGTAAAGAGGCAACAGCTCCATCAGGAATACATGATACAGTGTATAAATATGGCATTGCTACTGGTAATACCTTTTACCTAATCCTGGGTTATTTTCAAATAAATATCTCAGTAAGCATTTGTCAGTCTAACAAATTGACAGTCATATGAGATCTATGTGTGAAATATAACAATATACTTAAATTCCAAAGCCTTGTTTTTATGGACTACTTCTCTTTGCTCAGAAACAAAAGACATCTTGCTAATCATATCTTCACAACAGTATTCTACATTCAACCTTTTTTTTTTTTTTCTGAGAAAAAAGAATAACATTTACTGTGCTAACTGATCGCTAAACCGAACCTCAGTCTGATCTTAAGATTAGATTTTATTTTTCAGCACTTATACTGGGAAGATCAGTAGGTATTTAGAGGATAATAGGACCCAGTCCCCCAACTGGAAAAAAAACATCTCTCAAACTAATGGTGCACTAAAGCACCGACTGCACAAAAACAAATGCCAATCTTGTTCTGAAACTGAAGTCTTGCCCTCTGGCCAAGTACCAAATGTGCTACCAGATGAGCAATACAGAGGCACTGAAGAGCAACATGAAAGAGTCAGATTGCACTGTATCACCTTCATATCCAAGGTTTTTGTGTGAGTTAAAAAAGCAAACAAACAAGTAAATCTTTATCTGGAAGCATGTAAATCTATTCATGTTTGCACAATGTGGAGCTTGAAAACACTCATGTAATGTTACTTCTTTCAGCAGAAACCAGACATTTTCACTTTCTGCTAAAAGTATTTTTGTCAAAAAAACACTTGCCTCTAGGAATTTTGTTTTCATCTTGTTTTTAAGGTGAAAACTTTGCTGGCTTTAATTTAGTTTGAATACTATGAATAGACAATATACATAGGATGTAAAAATAAAGACTGTTCAAACTATATGTTAAATATCAATGTAAGAAACACTAATAAATATTTATAAGAAATTCTGGATTTTTTAGATGAAAAAGAGAGTATGAAGATATGCCTTGAATAAACTGCCATGTATTTTAGACACATTAAGTTAGAAAAAAAAATGAACGCTTGCATGCACTTATGAGAGAAGCGGGTACACTTTTAACTATAATAATGTAACTTCTGGCACTGTATAGTAAATCAGGTTCCAGTTTTGCCATGGGATGCCATTACGTGAAGAAAGGAGTATTAGGAAGGCAGCTTGATTCTGAACTCCTGCTAATAAACAGTCCAAACCTTCCTAGTGCAGAGAGTTATCAAGGAAAAATACTTTCTGTATAGGTTGGTTCAGAAAATGAAATGAACCATGTCAGCAAAACCATTACATGACAGTAGAACTGTATCTGCATTTGAGACTTGTCTAGAAGAGAAATGCCTTGAAAAATTTAACACCTGCAACCAACATAGCTACATCAGCAAAAATTTCTATTGCAGACCTGGTATAAAAGTTATGCCGTGCCTTTATCCTTTTAAAATATAGTCCTGTGTAAGCAGTACCATCCTAGAAGAAGCAGAATGTTCCCACAGTTGAAGTCCAAGGCCAGAACTGTAAAGACAATGATCTGAACTTCAGCTGTACCATGCTTTCCCTGAGATATCTTCCAGGTCACAAACTAATAAAAAGTGCAGGTAAGATTCCCTAGTTAGTGTAGAAATACGTATTTCCTAGGAGAAATGTTACTGAAGCCAACAAAAACTTTAGGGATACTCACTTTGTAAGACTTGGCAAGATTGCTCTCTAATGTTAGTGCAAAAACCAATAGACTAAAAAGGAAAAACACTAAAAAGAAAAAAGACAAAATTGTAGCATCGCAGTGTTGAGGAGATACTTAGATTATAATAGGGCACAGTCTGAAATGGTAAGGAAATACCATTAGACAATTAATTAGATAATTAGACAAGTGTTTTCCAATTACCAGTGATACTATGCAAACAACAAAATCGAGGTCATTAAATTTCTTTTTGAATTCCACTTATAGTAAGCAAAAGATTTTTTTCTTAAACTATGTGTTGTGAAATTTCATTGTTTTCTTGTCCAGGGAAACAATTAATCTCTCTGCAAACTGTAGTCATCAGTTCACTGGCACAAAGTAACAATTCTCCACTACTGCAAAGCCAATAAAGGGCTTTATCTTACTTCGTCTGCGGAAAAAAATTGCTAGAGCCCTCAGCCAAAGGTCTGAAATTCTTGTAGGAGAAAAGTGTAAGATTGCTAAGGAAATGTTAATAAATTAACACTTTAATACAACCAATTTAAATTACATAATGCATTGTAGATGTAAAACTGAAGACAGTTATAATAACATACATTTGGACAATCTGCATTGAGAAAAACCAGTGCTTCATGTCAAACATATGCACTTTGAAAGAAATACCCTTCTGATCCAATTGTGAAGGACTATTTAGAGAGAAATGACTATATAACTCTATCCCTATGTAAGCTAATAGTGTAGGACTGGCTTCGGAGGGAAGGAAATTGCTCAGATCTGGCCTAAAGTTATTATGTTTCTATGGATCCCAAAGCATCCACTGGTATCTTATTAAGAACATGCATTGAAAGGAAAGAGTTCTTTCCAGGATCAGTTTAGACCTCCCTTGGTAGCAGATACCGATGGAACAGGTACAGAGTGCTACTTGCAACCAGCTAGTTTGTCTAAATGTGTACTAAGGTTCTTCCTAGCCCTCATGAAACATATAGCTAATAATGTTTATGTTTTAGCCCACATGTGGCACACAGAAGTAACTCTTCACTTCCTGTACCAAGTAAGTATTATTCTGTGCTGTACACATTTTTAATTAGTCTGAATGAAAAAAAAAAAAAAGTGCTTATTTTTCGTTCAGGAGTAAAATCACTCTTGGACAATCATTCCTCTCTCTCCAGCTTGTAACTATCAAGGCCTGGACTGATTATTTCCTTGCTCCGGCGTCCATACAGTATTAGCAGATCAGTATCTGAAAAGTGGGGATCGAAGTGCCCCAAGTCAGGGGTCAAGGCGAATCTGTAAGGAAAATGGAACTGTTTTACACTGGTGAAAGAAACTTACAGTATCATGAGACTGGAAAACTTACAGTATCATGAGACTGCCATGTGTTGCAAAGCAGAGGAATGGAGTTATTTATGGAGGATGGATGGCCCACCCAGGTGGAAGCACCCTGGGCCAGTCTAGCTTCTGTAAAGTGCAGAGGTGCCAGCCCCAGGCCACCCTGACGGAGCCCCACCAGACCCCAATCCCACAGAGGTGTCCCAGGATGGGCAGCTCTGTGTCTGTGCTTCTCCCTCCCCACACAGCAGCATGAAGGTATTAGGCCCCTGGGACAGCACTCCTTAGAACAGATATATACCAAAGCTCTTGGTACCATTAGTGATGTCCCCTTCTTCCCCTCTTGGAGGAATTTTATCCTGTAGAGCAATTCCTTTTCCCCTCGCCCACTTTCTCCTTCAACTTTTTCTCGTTCCTGCTCCACTGCTCTCGGCTATGTGGGCCGGGGGCCACGGCGCCATCTTACGACGTGGCCCCTGGCAGGGCCAGGATCTGCCGCCTCTCCGAAGGGGGCCACGACAGGAGCTGCCCCGCGCGGCGGTGTCTGTGCTGCCGGCGCTTCTCAAGGGTAAACAACAGCGTCATTTGAGCAGCCTTCGCCGTACTGCCCTCCACATCTCAAGGAGACTTGGTGTAATATAAAATAGGCCACCAGTCTGGAAAAAGGGAGAAATCCGGCGTCCAACTGCCCCACACAGGGCGGGAGGGCGCTTTGCCTCTCATCACGGGGGACGTGAAAGCGAAGGCGGACAGCTCGCCGGCTCCCTCTAGGCATCGCCGTCTCAAGAAAGGAGGAGGAGGAGGCGGCAGCTTTTCTTTTTTTTCTTTTCTTTCCCTCCTCTCTCTCTTTTCCAGCCAGTAAAGAGTGTCTGCCCCTTTGAACTGCTGAGACAGAGCGTGCGGCTGCACACACCCGCACACATACACACACGCACATACAGACGCCGGCTATAAATAAGTTAAGAGCCGGGCAGAGGGCGAGCAGTGTGCCTTCCCCTGCGGGCCAGGCAGCAGGGACCGCTGCCGCCGCCCGGCGCCTCCCTCGCGGCTCACCCGCCGGCCCGCAGCAGCGCCCTCGGTGCCATGGCGTGCGTGGAGCGCTGCCGGTGCTGCGCGGACAGCAGGCGGCACAGCAGCATCCTCTACAACATCCTCAAGAGCGAGGAGCAGGCGGCGTCGGAGCGGCGGCAGCCGGCGCCGGCGCCGGCGGGGCAGGGGCCGAGGCAGGGGCAGCCGGGCCGCGGCTGCTCGTGTGGCTCGCAGCGGCGGGTGGCCCTGAAGAGCCCGCAGGTGGCGTGCAAGGCGGCCTCGGCCGTGCTGGTGAAGACGCTGCGCTTCGTCCAGAACGTGCCCTGCTTCCAGGAGCTGCCCCTGGACGAGCAGCTGGTGCTGGTGCGCAGCTGCTGGGCGCCCCTGCTGGTGCTGGGGCTGGCGCAGGACCGGGTGCACTTCGAGACGGTGGAGAGCGCAGAGCCCAGCATGCTGCAGAGGATCCTCACGAACCGGCGCCACGGCGAGCAGCACCCGCCGCGGGGCCCGGCGCCGGCGCGGCAGCACCAGGGCCCCGGCGGCGGCCCGCACCTGCCCTCGGCCGGCGAGATTCAGGCCATCAAGGGCTTCTTGGCCAAGTGCTGGAGCCTGGATATCAGCACCAAGGAGTACGCTTACCTCAAGGGGACGGTGCTGTTCAACCCGGGTGAGTGACAACCTCAGGAAAGGCACGGGCGCTCCTCCGGAGGCCGGGCAGAGCTCTCCACGGGCCCCCGGCGGAGGGAGGAGAGCGGGATAACGGGGACACATCCGCCCCCCCCCTAGCTAGGCTGGGCAGCCCTGGAGCTTTTCGCCAGGCACGGCGGAGCAGGAGGCAAAGTCTCACTCCCTTCCGACCGCCGCTCTGTGTGGGCGGTCAGGGGAGCCGTGGCGCCCGCCGCCTGGCCGTTAACGGTCGCGCAGCCTGGCGGTTAACGGCCGCGCCGTGCCCGTTAACGGCCGCGCCGCCCGGCCGTTAGCGGCCGCGCGAGGCTGAGGCGAGGTGATACCTTGAGAAGGGGCCCAGCAGCGGCCGCTACATCGGGGGTCTCGGGGGCTGGCACCTTCCACAGACCTTTGCTAATAGTAAAGCAAATCCGTGGCAATTGCTTAGGAAAAGTTAGAAGACAGCTGCTGCCCCTGTTTGTTTCTGGCTGGCGTGCTTGGCGGTCGCATCCTGTCAGATTTAACCTCTGTACCACAAGGTGTGTTGTAGATGTTGTGGCATCCTTCCTCTAGTAATGAATTACCGTCTGTCTGTGGGTAGCGGATCTAAATATGCTTCCCCTGGGAGGCTTGCACACAGTGGAAAGAAAACAAGACAAATCTCTAGGCTTTCAGGAATGATGTGAATAGATATGGAGGTGAGAGAGGTGCTTCCTTGGTCGTATGTGCTTAATTTATGATTTCTTTTTTGCCATCATCTCCTTCTGTAGAGACTTCCATAGGTATAGCTCTACCATGTGATTGCCATGTCAATTATTTACCTGAAATGCAGCTGACAAGTTGGATATGGCACTTCTTGATTAGTACATTCGCACTGTCAAATTATTAGATTGAAAATGAAAGATTCAGTACTCTCAGTCCTTCACTATCCTTAGTTTGGTTCACTAGTAAACTTTCTGTTATATATTAGAATTAGTACTTTTTGCTATTTGAAAGTTATCACAAAGATCCTTTAAACATGAATAACGCATTTTATAAAAGTCAACAAGTTAACAAATAAGTTCCTTTTATTGTTATCTCTGCAATTTGCAGATTGCTTTTCTCATGGCAAAGATATTTTGGACAGCATTCTTCAGCTGAAGTTTCTATTTTATCAACTATTTTTTTAAAACACTTATAGGAATGTTGTAAAACCTTGTATTTCAAATTTGCATAACGAAAAAGAATATTGAATGTCCAGAACAACAACATGATAAGATTTTAAACTGCAAAAATTTGGCACGTTCATTCTGCATACAAAAAGTCCTCTAGCTGTTTTATTTGCTTCACTGCTTGTGTGATAAACATAATCTGTAAGCTGTTAGCTGTTATTCTTTAAGAGTTGTTTTATAGATTAAACTTCTGTAAACAATATAATTTATCTTTCCCTCTTTTTCTTTCAGATCTACCTGGACTGCAGTGTACACAGTATATCGAAGGACTGCAGAGGGAAGCACAACAAGCTCTAAATGAACATGTCAGACTCATTCACAGAGGTGATGAAGCCAGATTTGCCAAGCTGAATGTTGTTCTATCCTTGTTAAGATCTATTAATGCTAATGTGATTGCTGAACTGTTCTTTAGGCCTATCATTGGTGCAGTGAACATGGATGATATGCTTTTGGAAATGCTTTGTGCAAAATTATAAAGGCTTGTAAAATAATGAAAATAAATTTAATGAAAAGGAAGCCCTAGAGGAGAATAGTGTAAAGTACTGTAAATAAACTAACTTATTGTTTTTACATAGATAGTATTTTTGTATTCAATAATAAAATATTCTTTATGTTCTGAAACTTAATTTTTATTAAACATACATTTTTTTGGAATAAGATTACAGTCATCAAAATAAGCTTTAAAACTGTTAAGAATGTTCATTTCCAAAGTGGATTGACTATTCTTTTATCATGTCTCTGAATAAAGATCACACTTACTATATTGTACTTTTAAGGTGAGTAATCCCTGCTTTTTCAAAATATACATTAGTCTAGGTTTACATTTTAAACATGTGGGCATACAGAAGGAGGAATAAGCTATTTACTTTGCGTATTTCCATAATATTAGAGTAGGATACTATAATCACAGTTCAGCTCATAGTTCAAATATTAGCTCTGTCAAAGGCTTTCTGCAGTTAGTGAACTGCTTCTACAGACTGGTACTAACGGAATTCGAGACTAATTGAAACTTGAAGTGACTTTATTATTACCTCAAATACTTGTGATAAAACATTCTATTCAACACATTTTGGGCTCCAGAAGAACAAAGTAACTGTATTCACCAAAATGAAACAAGCAGATGAAGATAACTTTAAAAATTTCCAAACAGCAAATGTGAAAAAAGGTCATGAAAACTTTCTTTGCTTTTTTCTCTAGCATTTACTGAGATTTCAAGACCAGATTCTTCAGACTATTTATCCTCAAAGAAATGCAAAATTATTTCACAAAAATACGATGTACCACTGGTACATATTTGTCAGCTAGCATGGACATGTCTTATTGAAGTACCAGGCTTACAAATTCATTTCCTTTTTTTTTTTTCTTGCCTTAGACCTGATCTTTTTTTCTAAAGCAATCGTACTTGAAAAAGTTGTGTCTGTGCTTTTGTTGAAAAAAATCCTCTTTTAAAAATAGGGGGATTTGTTTCATGGTTTTCCTTTCTCTGCATCCAGCTTTCTGGCATTTCGCCTGGTGAGTATCTTTTAAAAATGAGGAGAGACAAGTAAGTGATAAGTGTTCCCAAAGTAAAAGATATCAGTTAACTATGTTCATTCACATGTATGTTAACCATTAGTAATCAGCGGTGTTTTTTAAAACACAGTTAATATAGCTGAGGCAGTCATTCTCCTTAACTGAAGGTGTGCTGGGGAGTGAGGGAAAAGTTTGAAGTGTTTTCTTTTGCTGCCACCTTGCGCAAAGGATAATCACAGCTCCTATATTTAGGTAAGGACAGGGGACTCTTGTTATGAACTTACTTGTATGTGGATAAAATTAGTGGAAATAGCTGCACAGGTTGTCAAACTTTTCCAAGAGGACAAATTCTCCCATAAGTATTACCACTAAGATTTGTATTGCCGTAGCAACAAGGATCTCATCATATACTAGGACACCATCACTGAATAAAGAAAACAAAGCAAAAAACCACAACCATCATCCTGAAAATCACTAGCATAGCTTAAATGCACAGTCTTTTGGTGCCCATGTAACTCTGGGTAGTGTCTTCTGAGGAGCTCCTCACAAATTCCAAAGCACAAAAAGTCTTTAAATAAAACACTCTTCCCTACCGGTCTAGACTAGACCATAAAAGATAGAGGTCTTAATTCACGTTTTTATGTACAGACACACACACACACACACACACACACACACACACCAGAGATATATATCTTTTCCCCAAAACATGAAACCTGATGAAAGATTTAAGAAGTGGTTAGAAGCAGGAGATGATTCTTGGGTAAGGACTGAAAAAAATCAACAGCCTCAACTTAAAACAGCTTCATATGACACTTATAATTTCTTAATATGCACTTGCTGTTCAGATATAGTGGAAATAATTCCATTTTCTTCTCTGCAATGAGTGGCAGAAGAGACTCTTTGGCAGTAGTCCTAATAATGAATTTTAATAGCTGAACCTTGGTCACAGGCAAGGATTTTCAGCTGAAGTCACCTTGAGACAAACAGGAGTTTAGATCTATTGCACAGCTCAAAACACAAGTTTTCATGACTCAGGTGGACCTACTTTAATCTGCAGGTTTGATAAGCAGGAATATCCCTCTCAACACATTCTGTATTCTGCTCAATTTTCTGAAGTTGTCATGAAAAATATTGCTTCTGTACACAATGAATCTACCTTGAACTTGCTGTATTTTCTCGTTTTTCTCTTGGACCAGCAATACTGTTAGCCATTTAACTATTGTCTGTTCAAATGGAAGCACCAGGGAACAGTAAGTAGGACTTCTGAATGCACAGATCAGTTTGTCAAGGCTTTTTGTGGAGGTGTGGCAAAAAAGTGTCTCCTCATAGGTCAGAGGAACCGAAATGCCAGAGCAGGAAATTAAAAAAAAAGACTTAGAGGAGTAGTCAAAATAAAAACCTAAAGATCCAAACAGGAATGGGAGAGAGAAGAGTGGAGCAGAGTGGAGAAGGCTCTGATTTTACTGTGGAGACTGTGCCAAGATCTGACTGGAAGCAGATGGGGGAGAGACTAATTCACAAGACAAGCCAGTGCTTTTGCAAAAGGGCACAAAAAATATTTGCAGAGTGGGAAAGACTCTACTTTCTTCACTAACCCTCCAGAGCTGGATGGCCTGTTTTATCATGACATGCCACATACATGGCTCATGTGGATGCTGAGACTGAGGCACTCTGTACAGGCAGGCAGTTTCTGATGTAGGTAGTTTTCTTACTTCACCACTCATAGCTCTGGGAGAATTAGTGTGAAAGGCACAGTAGCCCTCACAGTCAGAGCCGCAATACACCTCATTTCTCCACAGTCCTATGCCTAGTACTGTAAGTCCAGGAAACTCCTCAGCTGTATCCCACAACCCACTCTAATAACACTAGAAAAGCAGGGCAGGAATCGGCAGCACTGGCGGAGGAGGTATGGTCTCCCTGGTGAAGAATGGGGCAACGAGGTGCTCCTTACCTGCATTTGCTACAGGGTGTAAGAGGAGGGACTCCAGAGCAGGACAGTATTACATCCTTTTGAATGATCTGTTGGCGGAAAGGAGCACTGTGTTATAGCAAAGAGATTTCAGGAAGAAATTAAACATAAATTTATATGGTGTTACCAGCGGAGAGACAGCAAGAGAAAGCAAGGTAGGTAAAGCAGGGAAGGGATTTAAAACAAAAGAAGTAGGTGCATGAGGAAGGTGCAGCTGACAGGCAAATCTCAAGGATGTCAGCACAAGATTGGGACTTATCGGCAAATCAGAAGGTACAGCCAGCATTTGACCCTACACATTGGATTTGAACTGCTAGAGGGTGCTAGAGGGAGCTCTGAGGTGTTCAAGAACCTTCTCATGGCTTTTAGAGGCATTAGGCACCTGCTGGAGGACCACACCGTCACGTGGCCTACGCACAGATTTTGGACCTAAAAAGGAGAACCTGTCTATTTGCATGTAGGTTTTTTTCTCATAGTCTGAAATGTACCAGTAAAGACTATTCTCCTGTCCAGATATTGACACAATTTCTGAGATTTTTAAAGCTTTTTCTCTATTTGCTCCCTAACCTTAGCATTCTGGGCACGAATCTTCTCGTGAGCACATTTTTTCAACCCTCCTGTATGTTACAGACATTTTAACTAAAAGCAGCCTCCCAGGCAATGTAATTCTGCCATCCTTCTAAAGACTGTCTCAGCTTTAGGCTGAACACATCAGGCAGAACCGATGCTGCACAAAAAAACACCATTTCCGCCTACCTCAACACAGAAGCCCCTTACTCCTACTCAGGATTGTAATAGCAGCAACAGTCAGCTTCTAATCACAAATGCCATTCGACAGAGGTTACTACTGTGAGATACCTTTTCTCTGAAGAGATCTGAGAAAGGCTAAATTAGAGACAAACCTGCATTTTTAGTTAACATGGTTATGAGTGTTTCTTTTAGATTAGAGAAAGCATGGCATTTATTTGTAATCTTTGTCTTCCAATTTTAATATATAATCTTTGTTTATGCAGTCTTTCTAATAGTTTATTTTAGACTTTCTTTGCAGCAGTTTGCAGTTGCAGACCATGAACACTGTAATTGCCTAATGAGCAATAACTGCTCCGAAAGATGTTGTGCTGCAACTAAAATGCTCTTGTTTGAAATGGCCTTATAGACTTATTTGAATCTGCTATGTTGTCAGTCATTTTCATCTCTCCCTTCAAAAATAGAACTTCTTCATCTAGTGGACCTTCTGGGCACTGCAATAAACAGGAAAAACAAAAATTAAAAAAAAGAAACAAACCAGAAAGGCAGTCAGTGAGCTTGTTTTCTTTCATTGACAAAAATCCTGAACAGTGTAAGTAAATATTATACCAATTTTTATACTATTTTGAATCTGAAGTGTACATACACAATTAAATAGCTGAAACAGCTAAAAAGACTTGGAGAGGAACTTTCATAAAAATCTCCTAAAATCAACAAACTCTCTGAGAAAACGGGCTATAGTTTACTAGCTGGCATCATAGGCGAATCTACAAATCCTTTGCATTGTTGATATAAATGAATAGTCATTTCATGGCTTATGTCAGCAGTGAAATTGGCCCAGACTCTTTTAGATATTCACACTTTGTCTAGACTTAGGTAAATAATCATACAAATGTTTATACAGGCACACATGGTATACAGACACCTTTTCTTCTGTGTATACTTATGTTATTTACTTATGCTATACATAAGGAAAATGACATTACTTTCAGTTTCAGAAAAAGAGAATCTGTCCTTTCATTTTATGTTACTCCTCACTATTTTATTGCTTAGGGTGAATTTCATCTTGCTTAAACTGAGCTATCTAAAAGTTAGATATCTAGTCTAATCGGGGCATCTAGACTCCATCTGGAGTGAATGGAAAAACGCAAACACCTCCAGATGGCATTTTATCCGAGCATACCTACTTTAGGACGGAGTCACAGATTCATACTTCATACAGTAAGGCTAGATAACTAGGATAGATTATACACTAAACTGTCAATCACTAAACTTAGACAAAGTGAAACCTGTAGCCTTTGCAGTCATCCTCACTTCTGGATAAACTATAACCATCTTTTGCCAGCTGAGAGTGTAGTCGAGCTTCTCACGTATGCACGGGCTGCATGCACACATGCGTACAGACATAAATGTATGTAGCAAATCATAGCAAGACAATACATATCTTCTTTGTTTAATGGGGTAGACTAAGAATAATAACAAAAGAAAAGTTAGTAAAGTTCATCTCATGATTTGTGAGGCCTGTAAGAGTAGAAATAGAGAGGTATTTAAAAAGGAAACTTCCATCCACACGACAACTTTTGTGCAAAGATCAACTGGGCCCACTGTTTCAGGTTTTAAGTACACAACTCGTATGTATGAAATTTAAAATTGAATAAGCTCACTGAACTTCAACCATTTTTGGAAGAAAGAGCTATTTTAGTCTAATCTGACAGATCTTGAAGGCTCCCTTTATTATTTTGGACACTGAAGTGAGCATGTAGGACTGACTACGCTTAGGATAAGTAGCCAGATTGATCAATGCTGGAGCAAGGATGCTTTTTTTCCCCCTTCTCTCTCTTTTCATCTTCTCTTTACCAGATCAAGAAGCCAAAGGAGTAGATAGGACTCAGTGAAAATAGTTACATCTCAGCACACAGCAATCATCAGCATAGTACTTGTTCTCCAAGGATTCTGGTGCTCCAAGGACCCCAAATTGGAAATGTTCTTCAGGAACGACATCTCCTAGGAAGCTGGGAAGCAATGTTATATTTCTAGTGTCTGGAGTGAGTAAATGAAAACCCTCCTTCTCAGTCAGTTAATTCTCAGATGAAGAGAAAAGAGAAAAATATGTTGCAAGTGGGATCTGGGCATGAACATCAGCTGTTCCCCCAAAATATGGGGTTGGTGAGAAGCATTTATGACCTATACTGTATGAGTCATTTCTATATAATTTCTAGACGAGCTAAATCACAAAAAAATGAGGGAGACTGTGGAAATGATAGCTTGGAGGGATCTGATAAACAAGTCCTAAAGCTTATTTAGTTACCTTAACTCATCTAGTAAGTTGACTTGCAATAGCTCTTTCCTATCACTTTTGTGACATTTGTGAAGGGAAACCTCTTTTACTGACATTTGCTACAGACAAATTATTGCAGCCCAGTTAACATGAAGCAACTCCTTAAACTGAAGTAACTGGATTGTGTGCCTAACCTTTAAAAGATACTTAATTGGAATCAGTGGGAACTGGCTATATTATATAGAAAACCTGCTCAGAAACACCTCAGGCATTAAGACTGCAGATCAGTTAGTAGAGTGGGGAATGTTTCCAAGCTCCTGTGCCTGGATGCACACCCTGACTACATCCTGGATCTGCTTTGGCATGAGACTGAAGTGTGTGTGTGCCAGCAGTTTCTCTCTTCAGTTATCTCTGACCTCCTCTTTGTCTCACAAGACTTAGGTTTTTGCAGGAAGGAAATCAGATACGTGGGCTGAAAGTGAATTACTGACTGCAAGAAGAATCCAGGACACTTGGACTTAATATCATCTCAATGTTTCTTCAATATAAGGCAATAGGAAGGTAATTCAACAGAGAGAACCATTTTTCTAACTGTTATTTTATTACAGAACGGTAAAGGTGACAAGAAAAAAAATGAAGAGAAGCAGTAAAGTTGAGATAGGTTATAAATTATAGTAGTTGTATATTTTATTCTTCTAAATAGTCATATGGCTGGAAGGGATTTCAGGAGGTCATCTAATCCATCCCCCTATCTTGGCAGGATGAATTATATATTATGTCATATTTGACAAGTGCTTGTCTAACCTGTTTTTAAAGGTTTCAGTGATGGCGTCTACAAGACATCCCCATTCAGTCTATTTCTGTATGTCACTAACCTTAGGAAGTTGTCTGGATAGCTAAGATGATTTTTTCGTGTTGTAATATAAACCCATGTTTTCTTAACTTATTCACCGACTACATGGAAAAACTTTTAGGTAATAGTGACTGGTGTATTTTAAGGCTATTATTCTTTAACATTGTTTTGTGGAAAATTATTTACCTGAATTCTTTCAACTGCTCATGTTTCCTAGATCTCTTACTTTCCTCTGGACTTCTTTCCTGAATATCTCCTATTGGAATGGAAAAATACTTATGGATAATATTCCTCTATAATCCATTTATCACATTTTGCCATATTTTTTAAAAACTTTACAGTGAATCCTTTATAGATAATGTATATTTTTTCTTAATTCTTTTATATCAGTTTACCACCTTCCTATAGTCAGTAATAGAGTTAAAATATATTTTCCAGCTGTAGTTCTAAACATTTTACATAGACATTAATGACATTTTGGCAAATCAGAACACTTTTCTAATCTCATAGTTGCAGTATTTAATGTTAAATGGAAATATATTTGAAATAACTCTTGGATTTCTTCTTTCAAGGCAGTCTTGACACTTGTGAAATTTCCAAACTAGACTGGTCAAAACACTTAGAAATATCCTAGAGGGACTGTTCTTAAACTGTCAGTGTGGGAGGGTAAGCTGAGTGGATGGGTAATCTTCAGTGCCTAATTGCCTTGAGTCTATGAAATGTGCTGCGTTATATCAGTTCATTACAATATCAGCATGTGCCATTGTCTCAATGACCATTATCATGTTTTCCTGAGAGAAATAGGTTCCACTTAACAGTGGATTTTAATTTACTTCTTTAAACTGTCTTAAAAAATAGATGAGAAAGAAAATGAGAAAAAGAACCAAGCATTTATGTAACATAGCAGTTCCAGTGGAATTAGTATGCAGAGAGTATGAAAAGAAAACAGCTAATCTCTTGTTTGCAACATGCTCAAAGAAGAATGCCTTACATCAAAAGTTAAACACTATCATTACTGCAGACCTTTTACTTCACAAATAACACAAGCTTTTATACATCAGAAGTTTTGCTAGAGAAGAGGAAAAATAAAAAAATGAGAAAGATTAAAGGAGCATATGATGGTTGTTATAGAACCTGGCAAATTCTGCATCACAGCAGGTCTCCTCTCTCTGTGTCTGCTGTGCCATATTTTGTCAAAGGCAGCTCCCGAATGTGGTGAAGGAAACGTTAACATTTCTAATCTTGGAAATACGCGGTGGTGCCATCTCAATTTCATCAAAATCCTGTAATAAAAAGCATCCAGAAGACTTCGTCTCATGAGAGCTCAGTGAAACGCAAATGTTGCTGCTCTGTATTTTCCTAGAGCCCCCCCTTGACTCCTTTCACAGAGTCTGGGCTTCTCATAATCCCATCACCATCTCTAATAGCTACCTGCCATTTCCATCAATATTTTGCTCTTCACCAACATCATTTAACACCACGTGGTTCTGTACATTAAACTGGTTAAAATTAAGGCAGTAGTAAAATATCATTGCTGTGACTGGGGAAGAAAAAATAATACTGCTCATGCGTATCCTAAGAAATGAGGAAAAATAAAGTACTGAAGCCTATTTCAGCTCTTCCTTACAGAAAAGTAGAAAAGGCACAATCCAAAAGTCAAGGGAATTACACTAATCAATATTCACCTTGTGCCTGTGAAAGAGGGATTGGGAGCCATGCTGATATTATCAAAAGCTTTCTTTCTTGCTCATGTACTTTTCAATAACAGGCTTATATTTTCTCTCTCTTGAGACTGGAATAGCCAATTAAGGTTTTTAAACATCTATGGATTTTTTTCAGTAATCTGCACTGTGAATATTAATCACTTTTTGTACCTTCCAGTGCTGCTTCCTGAAAATCAGAATTTCTTAGTTATTATATTCTGTTATATCCTTATTTTTTTTTCTTGAAATCTGATTTCTTTTGATATTTTATTAAAATATTATTTGTTCTTTAGTTTAAAGGGCTTTCTGTCTCAAAATGTTTTGTGTATGAATAGTGGTATGGCACAATGGTTCCTTTTGAACAGCACTTTCCAATATGCACATACAATCAAATTTTATGTGTCTAAGCAAGTTCTCTTTAATGCACCTACTTATCTGTTGAGAAGAGCAATCACTGATTACACAGGCAGTTTTGAAAGTTAGATTTACAAGGCATTTTTTTTAACTAAATATGGTACCTTGGGAAATCTTCTTCTTCCATTTAGAACCCAGTTCTGTATGATCTTTTATAATCTAAAATTTTAATGGGAGAATAGTATTAGGATGTATTGTTCTGTTCAACTAGTTTCAGTTGAAAATTTATATGAATTATGACTACTTATGATTGAGGATCTCGTGGCTGTCATGATGACCTGTAGATTCTTGAGGTAGGCATTACTTCTGACAAGTGAAATAAATCTGTGCTACCAAAGAAAAGGACTGTTTACAAGAAGCTAATCAGAACATCTGCTCAGACACATTAAAAACTGAGATTCATTCAGTTTTTTTTATCTTGTAAACATATTGACTGAAAATAAACTATGGGAGTAGCTATGGGTAAAAAAAAAAAAAGGAAAAAAAAAAAAAAAAAGAAACTACCTACCCTAAGCAGCTGACTTCTGAGGCAAATTTGATATCTTGTCTGATTTTCTTTTAGTTATACAGCTATAGATGTTGTAATGGTTATAGATATAATTTACATGTTAGGCTGCTTTACCTCCTGTCTATCATCATATAGAAAAGATTTTTTTTCTCTACTGCTTTAAAAGGTGCAGGATGACAACTCTCTCAAATGAATTCTGGTAGATCATAGATTATTTCATCACCCCAAATTACATCAATTATCATCCTGTCTACATTTGGTAGTTTTGGAGGTGGGTTACTGAGGGGATGTGATGATGTGTCATAAAATTAATATTCCTGCACACAATTTCACAGGGTCTTTCTTGCCTGTTGCTTTATATTTTGCACAACTTATTTTACCTGCAAGCAATGTGAAGTATAAAACCATCTAACATGGTGGAACTGTGATCCTCAGTGAAATTTCAAAGCAATGTTAGTAGGTTAGCAAATTCAGGCTAAGACGAGACTCCTAGAATATGTTTGTGCAGCTCCGTGGATTTTTCTACAGGCAGGAGGAGAAGCAACTTCAGCAAAGCTTGTCCCACAGCCTGACAGGTGCTTCGAGTGTCCTCCCTAGAGACGTTCAAGTGTGACTTCCAAGCACCAAACTTTCCAGCTTCAGTGCACCATTGTGGTGTGACAGAACTCAGTAAAAATCTCCCTCATATCTGAAGACCTTAACACAGTTTCCTAAGTGGAAGAATGAACAAGATAATGAATAAGATATTCTGTCTGCACCTGAAAAATGGTCTTTCTACTATGCCCTGGAGCAATTCATCTTAGTTCATGTTCAACATTATTTAGTGGGTTCTCAAAAAACATTATTTAGCGGGTTCTCAAAAGCTTCCTAGAACAATGAGGTCAAAGTCATGTTATATTTATCTGCAAAGCATGCTGAACATACTGCGGTCGTATAGCTCAAACTCATACTTAAGGTCCTTTAGCACAATTTAAGGTGTAGTTCCAAAAAATAAGCTTGACCTGAATAGGAAGACTCTGGGCAATTTGTAGAGATCTTAGAGATCATACTAACAAACTAAAAATTCAGAAACTAAGAGTTTCTTAACAGTTGTATGTAAAAATGAGCTTTTGCACTGTGTCATTAGTTTCTTCCTATACAGATAGCCTCAACTAATTCTCTCTAAAACAGTCACAGCTGTTCTATATCAACAACAATTCTAACTTGCTCCTTTTGAAAATGAAATAAGAAAAAGTAGACAGAATATAATGGAACTGCTTGAGTTGGAAACCAGACATGATATCAAGGCTACTATTGGAAAACATGTAATCAGAATTTTGACTGATAAGAAACTTGATCTCTCATTTTCAAGGGAATATCTGTAGCAAGAGAGTGTTTGCTACAGTAGTGAAATGTACTGATGTAAGGAACAGACCAGAGGAAAGTAAACCGCCTAGTGGGTTACCAACACCTACACACTGCAGCGTTTGGATTTTTTTGGAAGCTCCTCACCCAGATACCATCCAGCCTCATCTGTGCTCAGCTTGAGAGCTCTGCTGTAGCCAGAGCTCAAAGCTGCAGGCCAAATCGGAGATGCATGAACTGATCAAATTTTCCTCTAATCCTGCCTGAAGCATAAGTGGCTGAAATGAATTCCATCAGCTCTCCACGCTTGCGGCAGTGCCCCTGGCGCCTTCGAGCTGATTGGCTTATTGCCATAATGGGCTCAGAAATATGCTGCACTATAAATGCATGAGTTCTTCGCAGTAGCACTTTACAATCAAAATTCCTATACATCTACACCTGCTATTATTTAAATCGCTCGCTGCAACTCCATTGAACATGGCACTTTATTACAGTGGATGCTTAGCTAGAAAATCAAGTAGGAGAGGACAAAAGGATAAAATCTCAAGAAAATGAGAGAATGTAATTGAAGAAAAAAATATATAACACTTTGGGATCTCTGCTTTTACCCTCACAAAATTATTTTCTGGTCAGTAGGGGAGAATGTGAATTACTAGGAAGGCTGAATGCAAGTTTTACGATGCTGAAATAGACACTTAAGAGGTGAAATCATGACCACTTAAAAATTGTGATCAAACACCCTGCAAATTCAGCATGGCTACGGTTTCTTCCCAAGTGACTAACAGCTTCCAATAGGAATTCCATATAAGTTTAATGCATTTTCTTACTCACAACTTTGAGTGTGACATAGATTGTACCCTGCCATTACAAAAGGAGAAGAGATTCAAAAATCTAGCATAGCTCTACTACATCTTTCAGGGTTACACAGAGAAAAACACCTCCAGGAGGCCCATTTAGCAAGCCAGCTGAAAAGTGAAGTCTGTAGGTATCTGTAGGCATCTGCAGGTAGCGCAGATCTATGACTACGCTGACAAAGTGTTTTTTTCCTAATGTCTGGGCCTTTAGAGGCTACCTTGTTTGGGGTGGAGCTCCTCAGGCAAAAGTCAGAACTATAGCCTCCGAGAACATGCAATTCTATCAGTATATCTGTTCAAGAAAATGTGTGCATTTGGCAATAATATAATTTGGAAAGAAAGAAATATTTTGGCAGTTAAAAATCCCTCTCAATACTTCTGAAACAAAATAGATAAATTTTTGCTTTAAAATTGCTTGTCTAGTTTTGTGTTATAACTTTGTATTATATATTTGATGAACACTCATACGAAGTAGCAAGAAATAGGTTTGATTGACAGACATTCCCCTTCCCCTTTCCCTCCCTTAAGGAACTGTTTTTCGGATGATGTCAAATATGTTGGATTTTTTTCCAATATTCAAATTCTCTGTGAAATAGGGTTTCTGTATTTTGTACAGCTTTATCATTAGACTTCTCTTTCACCAAAGTCACATGAAAGGTTTGGACACATTTGGAATGTGTTTCCCGCAAGATATTCTTTCCTGGTTAATGATTCTCCATCAGCCAATAATTACCTTAAAAGGTAATTTAAGAAAGAGCATGGCTGAAGCAGGGGAACAGGCTATGGGAGATCCAAACATGAGGAAACACTGGGGTAAGTTTCCTCTCAGATCGTCTACATGGAGATACACAATTCAGTGATGATATTATAGTATTATTTTATTATAATAAAACAAGCTTACCACAGGTTATGCATATGAAAACAGGATATTTAGCAGTTTTTTGAGAATCAGAAATTCTTATTTATTTATTTATTTGCGATTCCAGTCATAAATTTTACAGTTCCATTTGGAATCATTTTCCAGTGCTATTCTGGGGAAAAAAATCTTGCTTAAAATAAACCAAATTAAAACTGACTGTGAATTTTTGAGTGAAAGATTTATTCTCCAGAAGATACTGAACAAGTAAAACTAAAACATTTGATATAACCTATCATTCAGTGAAATTAGTTTAGATGAATTTCTTGACTCATATTTTGGCAAAGAGTTTTAATATTTTGCACTTTTCTACTTTAGATAGAAGTTTTTCTTTTGAAATCTTGAAAATTATAATCTAATAATTAGAATTGTGTCCTCTTGAAACCTTTAACAAACCAGATAAATAATTTTCTGTTACCTCACTGAATACAAGGACAAAAAAAGGAAGTTTTCAGACATACTTTTTTTGCAATATAACTTCAATGTAGCTTCAGCTCCTGGAGAGACAGTTATACTAAAACTGAGAAGTATTCTGGTTTTATAGTTTATTACTTGAAACTTGATTACTGGAACATAAACACCTGCAAGTTAAGCTATGAAAAGCAACTTCATAGATTAAATAATAGATTCTATTATTTAATGAAGAAACTTTTTTTTTTCCTGAAAGTATAGTTATTTACTTGACGTTAAATGCAGGTATAGCCAATTCATGTGTAAATTTGACAATATACAGATTACATACTTCTGTAAATTAATAGCTTGAATTTCTTTCAATATAGCAGACTCTGCTTGTTAAAAAAAGAAATGAAATACGATTCTGCTTTTTGAATACACTTTCCTATGCCTAAAATATAATTTTAAATAACCATACTTAGACTTTAGGTAAAATTGTTCAAAGGAAATGCCCTCTAAATTGCATTCTTGAGATTATCCTTTTCTTTCTGCTGGTGCATTTTTTTTCTTCTCGATTGCAAGCCTTAATTGCTTTTTGATACTGTCCAACTTGCTTCATGATACTTCACTATTGTACATCTAAGGGTAGATTGTTAAGTAATAAGTATGTTTCTACCTTCAAAATCCAATTAGTTTCCGCATTTAGAGGTGCTCATCGCAATTCTGCTGCTTAGTGATTTTTGCCTGGCTGACATGCCAGTGAGACCAGTCATAAAGAATTATACCCAAATGAGTTTCCAGCGAAGCTGGTTCATGATCTCCATGGAAAATATTTAGGAGGATTTAGCAAAAATGCAGACTACGGAAAAGAAATAAGGTAAATCACTTCATATACATCACTTCATATACACACAAGAGAAGAAGTTGCTACAACATCATGATATCATTTGTAAAGCGCTTGTGGGCTGATCATATGCTTGACATCTGAATTGTTTAAACTTTGCTATGAAAAAAGTGATATTATTACCTGAACAAGTATACAGTGTTACTTGGCAATAAAGCGTGCTGTAACAGTAAGAACCATGAATTGCTGAACATCTTGAATTATGCATACAAACTTTATGGAAAAGCCTATCAACTGATCATCCCATTTTTGTCATTCGATGCATATTAATTTTATGCTCTACTGCTTCAGCTGCTGTTTCATTAGAATGTTTACTGCTGTTTAAGGTATATTACTTCACAGTAGAAATAAAAGTTGTTGCTACATGCACATATCCTTTTCCCCTTCGGCATTGTAACCTGTGTGAAATTTATTCCCCTCAAGATTAAATACAATAAGACAACGACTTCACTGTTGTAACTTTTTTGATTATACATGTAGATTGTTTTCTTCTCTTTCAAGTGTTCGTATATTAATTCAAAAATTCACAGTGGAAAAGATCCCTCTTAGGTTATGTTGTGAACATTTTTTAGTAAAGATGGGAGATAATGGGAAAGTTGAGAACCATTAGAAATGGCTTGAGTCAGGCGAAACGTAGACAGATGGCATAAATATTTCATTCAGAGTTCTTGGCTTTCCTAGGCCTTAAGGAGAATTAGATTAGATATGGGGAATTCATAAATATTGACATACCATACCCAAACAAAATCTTTTTCCCCCCAGATTCCTCATCAGACTAATTTAAAATATCTGCAGTTTTCCATGTTCTGTTGCAAGATACAAGTGATTTTGCTTTGTAGTTAAAAATCTTTTATTTCATTGTGATGCTGGATGTGTAGTCTTATTTTCCAAAGAAGACTTCACATAAATGACCTCTGTATCTTTACACAATATGAGAGTGGTCAACATTAACAATATCGTTTGGATCAGAGGTGTACTCTTGAAGTGAATTTTCCAGTTGTTCCCATTTACCATGCCTTGGTTCACACTGAGGGCAGCATGGATTCCTTTGAGATGAAGTTAAGCTGGGAGATGAGGTCCAGCTGCTCATGCCCATGGAATCAGGCTAGAGATCAGGCTATATTTACATTTACACGGTACTATTGCAATTACTTTCCATTCCTGAATGGATTTTGGACTCCAATGCCATAGAAATAGCAACTAACAGGAATAGTAAAATGTTTATGGAGGCTGACAGACCATGGAGAAAGAGTGCATAACATAGCTGAGCTTGTAGTTTTGGCCTTCTCAGTCTTGACCACATGCTGCTGGACTGATGTGGACCACGGCCCTTGAGAGGACCGTTCCTGCAGCATGGTCCTTCAAGCCTCTGAGTGCCTCTTTTAGCTGCTGGGGACATGCTGGTTCCTATCTGCTCTCTCTCTTTAAGGTTTGAGATCTCTGTTTTGGTTGTAATGTAAATTTGACACAGATTTCTTCCTGGGGCATCACATATTTTTTAATTCTGTGAAACAGTGGTGCAGGTGAATGTCAATGAGCGCTTACTCTGCAAGTAAAATGAGAGCAAAACTTACTTTTGGTTTAGGGAAACCGAAGCCATGCATGTCATGCCTCCACCTCTGAAACACTTGTTTCAGCTCTTACCTCCAACTGAGTCCCACAAAAATGTAGAAGTGCACTGACTGTATACAGGTGTTTGCCATTTAAGTGTACCTGTGCAGTAGAATAATACCGCTGCATTACAAATACAATTTTGCTACACAGTTCAGTAAAGCCGTGCCAAACATCATTCCCCTCCAGAGGAGCTGCTGGGAGCAGGAGAGCGGAGAGCTCGAGTAGGCGCGTGGGAAGGGGTTAGTGGAGATGGCTGGAGGATGCCTTCGACATCTGTGTCTAAACTGTCTGAGGACTCATTCTCATCTGCAATCCATTTATTAGCGTTATCAAACCCTCCCTGTTTATGAGACATTGCGCTTTCAAGGCACAGATCTAAATTCCACTGTCTTGCTCTCTTGCCAGAGTTATTTCAGACACTAATGTGCTACTAAGACACGTTTAAGATACTAATTTTCTTGTAAGCTCTCTGCAGCCTACTGAGAAGGTACAATGAACTTTGCCGCACTAGTAGTAAGGAAAATAAAAATGCATTTAGGAGATGGCAGGGGAGAGAACAGATCACTGCTTTTGGGAAGCACAATTAAACAGCTTCTCTTCTCTTCTGCTTCAGCGTGGCAGATGTGAAATGCAAAACTGGTAAAAAATCAGTTTTTGTACCTTAGTCAAGGTCTTAAAAATTGAGCAGGTTAAAGAGTCAGTGGTACATCACCTATGTATTGAAATGCGGAGGGCAAGAAGTGAGAAGATTTTCTGTATCAATTTTTGACTGTACTTAAAGGTCCTGTATGTAAATACAATTTTTGAAACAAACAAACAAATAAGCAAGCAAATACACCCTGAAACATGAAGTTCGCTGGGCACTGATAAGGAATGTCCATCAGTACATGCAAATCATGATTTTACAGGCACACATGAGATCAACATGTGTTGTAGTGGCAGTAAATGGTACTAGTCAGACAGACTGTTTACCCCTCGTGTCATCTCCATTTCACAATTCTCAGCACTTTTAGATAATTTAGTACAACACCAACAACAAAAAAGAGTTCTGAAAACTTAGAAAGCTACTAAACATCTCACTGGCTCCTCAGCTTTAAGACTTAAAGCTGTTATTTATGAAAGGTGAGTGCACAGTAGTATTCAACCACTATTCCTTGTCAAACATCAGTAAAACACTTGACTCCTCACAGGTAACTCTCCAGAATTTATGCTCATTTCTGGCTTTAATCTATTTTGTAGTCTAGGCAGGACAATTTTTATGTTATGTTAGTTTCCTGAATCCTCAGTAATTTTTTTCAATTTGATTGATCATTCTCAGCATTTTTCTAAAATTTCCAAGAAACAGTTATTGTAAATTATTTATAAGTTACTTCTTGCCTTCATTCCATTTTTGCTAGAGTACCTGACTACTTTTATTACCTTACCTTAAAAGTCATCCTGCTTATACCTGTGATCTCCCCCTGAGATAATATTGTTTTTGCATCTACTGCCTAGGTCTATAATTTGCATTTTTTAAAAAGCAGAATTTGCACATATGAGGAACATCTTTGCAACACAGTATGCAAGCGATTCAGAGCAGTGAAGAAAAATGTCAAAGTGTAATAGAAACTTAAAAATAGCTTACCATTTAGAAGGAAAAAGAAGTAGCCCAATCTATGGCAATCACACAAGGCAATCACCTTGCTGGCTGCCAGTTTTAAAAGGCACCAATGAGAAAAGCATACTGGGAAAATCCCCATTAGAATACAAAGCCATACTGAAACCTTCGGTGATACCTGCAGGAAAACTAATAAAAGAGTCCTTACAGAAGCAGGGACAATCTAAGGTTGATAAATTGAAAAATTTGAGATAATTATGTCATTTTTTCTTGTTGCTATTATGATTCTGTGGTAATAAGATATTGATTTTTTTATAAAGAAAATGATCATTTCTGCCATCATCTGAACTTCAAACTTCCACTCCTGAATATGACTACTTGCTCTCTTTATGGCTACTGGCACATCGTAATTGTATTGCATTAATGTACCGCGGTGTACAAAAGTTCTTCATTAACAATTACTCTACATATTTAATGAATTCACAGCTCTGGCAACCATGGAACCTCTAGTTTTTCAGTTTTATAGGTCCACTACACTTTGTCAAATTACTGTCAAACACCTAGTCTTCTGGAAAAAAACAGACAGCCTGCATTCTCTACGTTGCTATCATAATAAACTTTCTGCCTGCCTGTTGACCTACCATGCGAGATTACAAGTTTTCTTGCTAAAACTTTTGGATACACTAACCCCCCAAAAAAGGGAAGATATCAACAATATATATTTACTGTAGACTGGAAAAAATACAAATGACAGCCTATTTAGCCATCCGCAAAGCCTGCTGTGTAGCGTTGTGTAATTTAACAATATGTAGTATCGTTAGGATCCCGCACACTTTTGATTCCATCTTCAGTCAGTCTCTCCTTGTGTGCATTCCCTTGGTACCTTTCCTTTCTTTTTCGTGCTGCTTTCTGATTCAGAGTGGCCCAGCTTGTAACCTGTGAACAGCAGACAGCTCACGACACTGCTCCGTCTGGGTCTTGCCCCTCGGTGGCTTCAGCTTTCAGGAGAAGTGCAGCCCCATGCCAGGGATTAACCACTCGTTGTCGCTTGCTGTTCGAGTGGTGGCCCGGAAACTCCTTTCTGAGCATCCTCCCTTCCTGAGCCCTCTTTGGGCTACGGTGTTTGGCTACATGAGGCACCGCCACATCCCTGTAGGATGAAAGGATCGTCACCCTATGATTCTAGCTCTGTTCCCAAAAATGGCATCCAGCTCAGGCGAGGTGCAGGTAATTGCTGGTGAATCACACCAGCTCTGCCGCAATCCAGCGTGTTACGTGTGGCCTTTGGAAAAGAGAAAGGTACTTGCTCACTGCTTCACATCTTCTTGATCCCACTGCAAAGCAGGTGAAATCCTGATGCTGTTGAAGCCAATAGAAATTTTGCTTTTGCTGCAATAAAGCTAGAATTTGACCCCAGTTTATACTCATATTTACTTTAGGAATGCAGCTACAGTCTTGCCTGGAACTGAAGTGCAGATTTTCAGTTTAACTGTGGGATAAAAATGCAAAAAGAACATGAACTCACCCACCCATGCAAACACCCCCAGAAAATTGGCGTTTATTAAGCACAATGGCGGTGTCATTTATTTCTTCGTAATGAACAATATTTTAAAGAGGGAGGATTTTTGCTGTAAAAATGGCATTATAATAATGACAGGAGACTAGAAGTGAAAACTGATGACTAGTCTGGAACATAGATGGGTGTGGTGAAAAGACATTCAGCTACCATTTATATCAAGGTTAAACTATCGAATGTTCAGATATGACTACAACTGACTCAACAGCACTATGGATGAACAGACACTGTGTGATCAGAATACATTATATCCCTACAAAGGCAGCCCCTGAGGAATGACGCTGAGAAACATGTCCAGATTAAGAAAAGTGACAGAATGACTGAAAGCAGAGGTTACAAAAAATGCAGAACTGCATTTTTCTAAATATGCTATTAATACTGGCTCTACGAATATGAAAGATTATACAAGATTTATGGATTTCAGATTCTGCACCTTGTTCTGATAGAGCATCTGACTAAATTACAACCCCAAGCAAGTATTTCAGGACAGATTGTGCTACAGACCTTAAAATAGCTTAAAGTGTCCTGCAGCTCTCTGTGTGATCCTTCTCACACTCTTCCACCACTCTTCCACTTGCTCTCAGGGAGAGTCAAAAGAGGGTTGTGTGAGAGTTTTTCAGCTGATGTGAGGCAGTCTCTAAACACTGAGGTTTTCTTTCAATCCAGCTTCCCTGAATGACAGCTGGAGCTGCAAAGGCTCAAAAGGGGCAGCATCAGCTTCTAAATTTCCCCGGGTTTTTTTTTTAAGGCAGATTCAATAATGCTATCTCTTGCCTGATAGGGAGCATAAACCCCAAATATTTACAAGTAGAGTAATTTTTATTAGTGTGAGCCTGTCTGAAAAATGCAGCAGAAGGAGCGTTAGCTTTGAACGTTTTCTCTGGATTTTTTCCATGCACTATATACGATCTCTTCTGCTATTGTCTATCATCTCATAGTTCACTCATGCAAATTTTATATAGATCAAGGTAGCATTACAGTTCAGAGTAGTTAAGCAGTTAAAGTAAGTAATTTGGTCAGGAAAAAAAAACAAAAAAAAAAAAAAGGACCAATTAGAGGAAAGATACTAGGCAGGGGTCAAAAAATCCGGAACAGCCCTGCATTAGAACACTCATCTCTGGAACCACATGCTTTTTCTTCAGTGTTTTATGGGCTGACATAGCCAACACTTTTGCTCAGTTCCAATTTGTATTCAGTTGTAAATACAACTTTTTTACTTCTAGTTCCGGTTCAAATTTACCAGAATTTTGAAACAGAGTTTGAGTTTTGTTATGCTTCAAGAAAAAGAAAAAGAAAGCTAAACTACTGTTTTGTCCCAGTTTAGCTTTAATTCAGCTCCCTTTTATCCATTGCTGTTAAATTTGATTTTTTTTAAAATATCCATTACTTTTAGCTGGGCTAGGTGGTAGCACATTTTATTTCCTCTAATAGAATTATTTTACAATTTAAGTCTGTGAATTGTGTATTTCCAAAGTATTCAATAGATAAGAGTCAATGTATCTCAGCATCGAAGAGATGACTAGATAAGTGAAAAACTCACTTGGCATCCAGCTAATAATAGAATAAATATAAATAATAACAAATAAAATAAAATAAAGTAGTTTTTATCGTATTTGAAAGTGGCAGGTGTATTTGTCAGCCTGAGGATAATGAAAAATCCATTCACAGTTCAAGTTTATATCTGAGATTTAGTCCTGCCTTGAGCTGAAACATAGTCCCGATTATCAATAAAAAGTTGAGTTTACACTAATTATTTACTGGCACTTTGAATATTAGGGACTGAATTTTGTATAATACCAAAATGGAGTGGGCTTATGAAAATGGAATAGTCTAAGTAATACTGAAAAAAAAAATACTGAGATTTACTTTGGTCAAGATTTGATAGGCTATTAATCACCTACTCCTCCCATACCAAAAGTTCCTGTATATATATGCATTTTATTTTCTGTACAGTTGACTCTCTCATACAGCTCCACATTTTAACTATCTATAGTAAGTATTCATGTCCAGAATGGTTGCTATGATCTCATTCATAACAGCTACAGAAAATGCAAACAATATTGGCAAAAAGCAACAGAAAAATCAGAAATGTTTCTAGATAAAATATAGGCACAACACCTCCATCAGAAAGTAGCATTATTCTTTTAAGTAGCCCTAAATAGGCATCGAGAATTGTACAACACATTCATGTACAGCAAACAACGTGGCACATTATCTTTATTGATTACTTCTTCCAGACCATATATATATACTCCATAATAGAAAACATATCCTACATTAAATTTCAATCTGCTCCCAAAGTCCCTAGCAGGGACAAAACCATTAGGGAGAAAGGGTATATATACTCTTTGCACTTGTCAGCAATAAAAACGTTCATTCAGTACTACCACTGTGTGATCTAATGATAATGTTGACGCAGACATGAACATTCTTAGAGATGATGATAATGAGGAAGGGAAATAGGATGGCATCTTACAAACAGTGTAAAGCTGTAAAATATTACTACCGTGGAAGAACAAGCTTAGCACAGCCCTTGTCCCAAAGTAGTAATCAGTCTTGTTGATCTCACACTGAGACAGGGTGGTTAACTTTGCATTCTTTTGATAGGGAAAGCTGAGATTAACATTGGAAGCCTCCTCTGATTATATCTGAGAAGAGGAAAAGTCATACGAGAACTCCAAAGGGCATGTGATAGCCTTTAAAAGAATACATTTTGTATGGCAGCTCTCAGGTCAAAAGGCAGAAAGAAAAGAGTAGCTTCAGACGGGCACCATAAGAGTCTCACGCTGCACATCTGACGTTCACTATGCACTTTAGGCCTGATGCCGTCCTAAAATGCAAACTGTGATGGTGAAAAGCAAAAGAAAGAAATAAGTGATGGTGGTGAGCGTACCTATGACTACTCAGAATATGTAAAACTCCTGAGCTGAGTGAGTGAAAAATGTAAAGCCACTTTTATGATTAGCTATGCTACCGTGTTTCATGAGGAACAATGAGAATTCGCGTTTAGGCATAAAATGAAAAAAAGTCTAAATGTATGAATTCACCTCAAAAACTTTTGATGAGAAGGTCTATATTTCTTTCTATTCAGTGCAAAGCCAGTTGTTCAATCCTCGTTACCTTGCATATTTGGGGTAGGTGTAGGAAAACATCTGTTTGGGTGCCTGAAAAAGAGATAATAGACTCATTAATGCAAATTGTTCCTTTTCTCACCAAGCAATACAAATTCTGAATGAAGAAATCTCTTCTGTCGTGTTCTAGTGCCTCTTGGTATAGCAGTCTTGTAAACCACCTGGCCTGCACTCCTGTCTTTTGATTTTGGGGGGAAACATCTAGCAAGATAAACCGGTTCTTTCAAGAGAAAGAAATCATTGAAGTGGAGGAGGTACTATGCATATACCATTATTTAGCTTAACATTAATTCTAGTTTATTAGAATTTTTATGGCCATTTTTTATTCCTTTGCATTGGAGACTGTAATATAGTATTAGAGATTGTTCCTGTAAGCAAGTTTGGCTCTGTCTACGAATATAAGTGTGATGAGTGTACTGAGTCAAGAGAAAGTCCATGCAGTTTGATTATCCTTTCCCCATTAGCAGCAAATAGAGATGTCTAGAGAATGAACACAAGAAACAAGGCACAATAACTTTGAAAGCATCTCAGAAATTTAGAGATTTCCTGAAAGACAACGGCATCCAGCCTACTCTGTTTAATATCACCTAAATACTAGCTGCTGCTGTCTCTGAAGTGGTCTAACTCCTTTCTGAACCCATATACCCATGGGATCCAAAAATACCCTCTGGCACTAAGTCTCACAGGTTAGTTGTGCTTTTCGTTTGCTTAAACACACTTCATAGTCATTGACTTGCTGCCTTCTAGGGACATTATTTGTCCTAGTAAGAGATCATGAATAAGCGTTACTGATTTGACATCTCCTCACCAGTGAAGACTTTTTGGAGGGGGGATTTTTGTTATGCAAAGAACTATTTTCCTTGTATGACTGAAAGTTCTTGCTCTCAAAGCACTGGGTGGCCTTCAGACATTTTAACTCAAAATAAATAAATAAAGTACTCTCCCTTATTTTAGAGAAACCCTCATTTATTACTTTGTTGGACATTCTACAAACTGCCCACAGCCAGAAGAAATTCCAGAAAGTAAAAAAATTATTCTGAGCATCCCCAACAGGTATTCAGATACATACTGTGTACTGCTTAGAAATACTATTTTGTTACACCTTGCTATGTCTAAAGGAGACAAACAAGAGAACTAGCCCTGTTCAGGGATATGGGAACGTGTCCTGTAGATGGCACTGCTCCCTCACTATTCTTCTTTTCAAGTGAGACATGACTCACACTTTGCACTGAAGATATTATTTTTTCCTCCTAGGGACATGTTTACTTTGTGCATCCTGAGCCACAAACAGAAAAAATGAGCTCTCCTTCAATTTGATATTAGAAATGAAAATCCTGTAAACCTTTAAAGACAGGTCTGGGCCATGTTTCACTTACCTTTTGCATCAAATTGCTCATACTGTTTTAATAAAATAGCTCCTCTTAGTTCTGTGGACTAAAGACCTTTCTGCCTATCCAATCTAGGGTGGAATTCCTTTGTTCCAAAACAACCAGCCTGCAACCAACCTTTAAAAACTTAAAGATCTGACAGAAGTATAAAAGGACATGAGTGTCTCTTTAAAGTTGGTGAGCAAATAAATGAATTAATGAAGGAATAAATTTACAAACAAACAAACAAACGTATACAAACGTGTCCCACTTCACGTAGCAGCTCCTGTTTGATCAGGATTTCAGTGGAGATGCAAAACTAGCAAGGATCCAGTAAATTGGAGAAGAAAGAGTTTTCTTCTGTATTCTCTACAGTCTGGCACCTCACTAAGCAACGCTGGGTAAGATTACGGCGAGGGAAGCAGCCTGCTATATTAAAGTGGTGGTTGCATGGCTCTCCTTGTGCTTATCACCAGCGGAGATGGCAGGGATGCTCGCAGTTATTGTTTCGCAATGCTTTCAAGATTGAAATTAGATGAAGACGGTTCGCCTAAGTTACAGCATCTCCAGTGGTTTCTTTGAGGAGCTCTAGTCTCTCTGCTCTTTAGATAGCAGGTTTAGATTGTGGTAGAGGACTGATCTAGAGGATGTAAAGCTGGCCGTTACCTCTGCTTAATTATTTACACTGATTTGACCAGCTTATAAAACCTTTCAAAAACCATGTTCTTACATGCTTAGCAGATTTCTTTAGGGACTTGCTGAAATAACCTTGCGGCTTTCAATTTGCACTAGGCTCTATGGCGCTACGCTCAGCAGTCTCTGCAGGTCACCCGTATCGAGCAGAGTCTAAGAAACAGGGCGCAAGCTTGTCGCTGCACGTACGGCTCCCGGTGTCACCCAGACAAAACTGCAAAACCCTGCCGGCCTTGCGTGCGTGTACGCTGGGCTGGATGCCAGGAGGGGATTTCTTCACCACACTCAGGGCTTTCAGGGTTAGATAAGCATATTCGTATTTAAGGGACCCTAACACCTTAAGATGCTGTCAGATACATCATTTTACAAGCAGAGATAACCAGCAAAATGTGAGACCTGTCTCCTGTTGAACACAGGAACAGTAATAGTTATGTGGCCCTGAGCCGAGGTAGCCACAACTGCCCCAGAGTTAACCAGCAGAATAGAGCTGAAAGTTGACTGAATTTAAGAAATCCCTGAGTAACAGCTGAATTCCTTCCTTTACCTCTTCCTCTCAAAATTTTGCTGCTCCTTTTCCTTTCCATCTTTAATTTCCCCTTTCCTTGCATTTGCTTAGTCACGGCTGCCTTTTTCTCTTCTCCCTACTCCTTGCTATGAAAAAAGCAAGCTTACCATCCTCCTTCGTGCTCCTAGTTCAGCTCTCTCTGTGTAAATTTGCCAGGAAGATAGAAGTGTTATTTTGTTATCTACCCCAGCTGTGAGCCTAGCTGATTTGAACTCAAATGCACTAAAATGATTTTTAGATGAATCTTCTTTGTTCTATTGTCTCTACAGAATTCACTGTTCTAAATGCATTACTTTTGAAAGAAAAAAATTATTATTCTTTGCATGAGGCACTCTTGGAAAAAGCCAGTGCCTTGTGCATATAACAGAGATACTAATCCAAATGAAAGTTTTGCTGTTATACACATGAAAATATTATAAGTTCTACTTTGAAAATCTGTCCTAGTCTCGCCCACTGCACCTCGTCTCCTTCTGGCTTATTCTAATCTGAATCCTCTAAAGTTTCCTTGACCTTCCCTTACTACTGTCTCTTGGCTCTTCCATTTCATGTCTTAATATGGGGTAGATGAGCAGTTTTCTTTGTACCTCTGATGGCATTTTCTTTTTGTTACCACTCCTGGGGTCTTGAACAGCATTTATCTCTGGGTGAAATAGCTTTTAACTAGATTATTAAAAACAACAACAACAACAAACCTGTTCTAAATTGAACTTTTTAAATCAGAAGCCAAAGAAAAATATTAAGTAGGGTGTCTTCAAAGACAAGCCCTTTCAATAACCAAAACTAATTGAGAATCACCATTTTTTTTAAGGATGACTTGGACTCAGGTATTGGGAACAACTGTTGTATCATAGCTGATGTTATGACGAAGAGCAAAGCTTGACCTACTGGTACACTCACAGAGGTAAGCGATAATTCCTTTCTAAATGAATAGGTTTTAACACAGGACAAAAGAAAGGTGACAGAGCACTTCTACGTAAACTGTGACATGCACAGAACTACATGCAGAGTTTGGTCGGTGGCATACCTAGGGTTGACTTTAAGTGTACAGAAACAGGTCGTAGTGTGGGGAACAGGCTAAGAGGATGAAAAGAAAAGGGAATGGCAAAATGGTTGTGTCCCATTGACCACTCTGCCTTGGTCAAAGTCCTCTGAAGACAAGCTTATTGTGTTGCATTACAAGAAGGTTTAGAGGATGTGAGGCAGTAAGTATGTCTGTGAAGTCGTAAAACTCCTCTGGTAGGAGCAGAAGTGCAGGAGTATCAGTTGTTCTTCCCACTTCTGCCATCCTACTTCCGGATGCAGCAGAAACAGCAGATCTGGTTCCCCTAGATCCATTCAAATTTGATGGATCAAAGGGAAGGGAAGGGAAGGGGTTTTCTTTACTCTCAAGCCTGTGCCTCTTCCTCTGTTTTCTCTTCCTGTGGCAAAGCAGCCTGAGCTTCACTCTACCATCGTGCAGGTGCCAAACACCAATTCAACTTGCCTCTGGGTTTAGGTCTTTATCACCTAGAGAAGACGTCTTAGGTGGAAGAAAAGGTCATGTTAAGCCTGCAAAATAGCCCAGGTTTAAGACACGCCACAATCTAGATATTTTATCCAACCAGCCATCTTGACCATGAACCTTGATATAATGACACCCTATTTTTAATGATGGGCCACTGCCTCATTTACTGAAGAGGCTGAACCAGCCTTTTGGAGATGGAGGAACACTGAAGTGGACTTCTATCTCTAGGAAGTGAAAGGAGAGTCCAAGTAGCTGAAGTTAACTTAAAAGCCAACTTTACAAAGGCTTTTAGTTGCTCTTTCCCCATTTTATGGGTGCTAATCACAACACCCTAAATTTTGACATGTGCGGATCTTGAGCACTTGTGCTTGCAGCTGAAATTAAATAACTGCTGTGAATGCATTAAACACCATATAGAAATAAATGATCAAAACTAGCAAGTCAAAAGCTGTCAAATAGCATAGACAAAATAATTGGGAATTTTTGACTTGAATCTTTCTATGTTTAAGCGTAGAGCTCTCTTTAGAACAGGGTTTGGCGCCCTCCACTCTCAGCTACTACTGAGAAGGTGAAGACAATATCTGTCAAGTACTGAACTGCTAAGTCAAGCACTATAATGCTATAGAAAGCCCTGTGAGGAAATTAATAGTGCTTTTTTTTTCTTTGCAAAGATTTAATAAGATGCAGCAAACAAGGCACAAGGTCACAATTAAACAGTGAAAGTAAATATAAATTGTATAAATGCATATCTATTCACACATGTGTGCATGTACACACACACACACTCTTCTATAAAATAGTTGGTTTAATTATAGACTGTCAGTTATCGTTTATTGTTAGTGAGGCTGTTGGGAAAAACGCATGTGACATGTAAATAAAGATAACCACATCTGCAATATCCACGACCAACGGTAGGCTAATTAAAATCATGCAGAGTGCTCCAGTTCTTGTATTCCCCAGTTTTAATAATGGTCTATCAGATTTTTAGTTTTTCATAATTGTAATTGTTATTATATAAAAAAAAAGAAACAAAAAAGAAAAATCATCATATGACTACTGCAGTCTATACCTCTGTTAAAGAGTCCTAGGTCCTCTGAGCTGGCAGAATTTCTGAGAGACAGCGCTATCATCTCCTGAGTGGAGCAGCACTCAATGAGGGGTAAGATGCTTTGCAGTGAGTTTCACAATTATCTGCTGATATCAGAGAAAACTCAGCTCCTGCTTTCTGTTCCAAGCTCTGGACATCTGTTTTACTTTATATTCCTCTGCTTTTCATTCCCTGGTATAATGTGCTCTCCCTTACCCTTCGCAAAATTTCCTTCTCTCAATTCTGTCTCTCCATCATCCCTATGATACTCTCCTCTCTTCTTGCTTCCCGTGCCCAACTCCAGCTCCCGGCCCTGCTGGGCCACCTCCTGCCCCTTCCTTTCCTCACTGCCTCAAATTCGATTTTCCTCTGGTTTCTTCTCTTTCCCTTCCTTTTTTTTTTTTTTTTTTTTTTTTACCTAGACTGCCAGTATCTCATCTGATCTTAGTGCCCTTGTAGCAATTAGCAAGAAGCCCATTAGGCCTCTGCTGTGTGTTTAGCACCTTTGCTGAGCAACCTCGCCTGCCCTTGCCACCGCTGGCTCCGCATGCAGTCCCACCTATTCCCAGTCCTCCGCCCCATGGCAGACTTTTCTGTCATTCCTGCCTTAGACATTTCTGTGTTTGACGCTGCCTCCATCCTTTTAGGGAGAGAGATGATTTTGGGCAAGAAAGTACAGATTTTTAAACCATGTTTATAAAAGACAAGAGAAAGACGAGAAGATAAGTTTTCCACATTCTGTTTCATTTCTTGATTTTTCCTCCAGGATGCATGGAAATAGTCACTACAGGAAAGATGTTCTCAAATCCTCATAATCCTTTGCTGGAACCTGGTTTATCTTCCTGTGGAGATGGTGCACTCAGCATCTCTTTGTCAGTATGAGCTGTGAGACGACCAAGCAAGGACAGAATCATTGTCAGCTGAACAACATAAGTAATTGTTCACATTTTCAAAAGCTTATGCTTGTTGAAATCTAGGCATATTTTCAGGGAAGACCCATACAAATCACAAAAGCCATCCTTTATATTGCCAAATATCCAGTGATAGGATAACTGCAGCATCTCAAATAAAACATTTCCATAATTTTTTAACATTTGCAAAATAATACGTTTTCCCTAGTTGGAAAAGGATGAAAAGATTTTGGCTCAAGTTTAAAGAGAACAATTAAAAAAGAACAATAGATCAACCGGAGGCTTATATCTTGCATGACAAATGTCAGTTCAGATTTTTGCAAAAATAGAAGTACCTGAAAAAGGGACTTATAATTGGAAATTTTGGACGACTTGAACAGTATAAGTTCCTGCCTACCCTATGTTTGCTAATTAAATGATGATTAATTATTTTTTCCTTATCTATTCTCTTTTTTTCTTTTTTATACTTTGAAAAAGACACATTAAGCAGAAATCTAAAACCAGTAGTTATGCTGCCTCTTGGAAAGAACAAGATAGCTTTGTAATTAAAGTACTATAAAGAGCACAGGAAAGTCATTTTTTAGAGCTCCCACACATATAAACTTAAGAATTACCTTTTTGCAGAATACAAACATTCTTCTCTTTACACCTTATGCTGTCCTTCTAAAATAAGATGCTTGCCCCTCAACCCCTGAAAAATGGAAAGAAAGGACAAAAGCAGTTTAGAACTGAGCTTCCTAACCATAGTTAGGTGTGAGGCACTGAGTTCCTTGAAGTTCTTTTTAAACTTATAGGTCCAACTTGCTAACTCCTAACAGGAGTTACTTCTTGTATTTTCTTGTATTTATTTATTTATTTTTTTTTGTCCACGACTTTTTGTATTCTCAGTAACAGACCAATGTGAGGCTGAGCCCAGACTGGCTCCTATTGCAAAACAAACAATAACTAACTTGCAAATGCAAAGAAACTTTTATATATACAAGGATCTTTATAGCAGAATATCATGTTCTGCTTATACAAAATCTATGTAAAAATGAAAGTGTGTGTTCTTTTCCACAATAATATGCATATATCTAAAATCTTGTCACAGTTTTAGACATCCAGTTCATAGTTATGTCCTTAGCATCTCAGGTCTCTTAGCCTTAAATATTCCAAAACATTTCTATCTTGAATTACAATATCCGAAGTGACTCTGCTATTCCAGATACCAACTAAGAGAGCAATTCTGCAAAATTATTGCTAATCAAATTAGGATCTGACAAGACTGTAGGATTTGACCTATCTGATTTCCCCATTTATCTCTGTCCTTGGGTAAGCCGTACTAGCTAACACTTGAATTCCAAGACAAGCAAAACTTTTCTATAATCCAGTCAGTCAATTAAACAATGTCTATTATTCTGATAGTGTCATCTTTGGTTTTATTTCTGTATTATCTGTAGAATAGTTTCTTTGCTGAACCTTTAATAGCATCAGTACAACTGATGGCACATACCGTTTCTCTGAGAAGGACTGAGCCTGAGAAATACGCAGAGCATGATTAATTAGTCAAGTGAAAGAAACTACCCAGCTGACAAAAGTAATCATTGGCCCAAATGACCTTTGATGTCTCAGTGCTTTTGGCCAGAGGGTTTGGCAACTGCATGAGATGGAATGCTAAAATAATCTACAACTAAAACGGAAGTGTTAACATTTTAAAGACAGACTATTTTCAATGCAGGAGCAGTGTGTTTTAGACAACAGAAACAAGTTCAGTTAATATAAAACCCTAGTGGGTTTAGTACACTGGTAAAAGAAGGAGGATTGGGTATCTCAGTCTTTAAAAATATATTCTCAATTTCTTCTGTAAAAAAGAAGATACATACTTCTAGCAACAAAGCAGTTGAAAGGCAATAGCTTTAAAAATAATCTAGTCAAAATGATACATATATGATAGTCTACAGAATGTAAACTAATTTAAAAAATATCCTTGAGCTTCATAATGTTCAGAGATTTCCTTTTGATGAAATTCTTTTAATAATAGTCTCTAGTTAAAGAAATAGCAAAAATTCCAGAGCTGCTTTAACAATAAATCTTCAATTAGCGCTGCCATGATATTATGATATAAGGAGTGGATTCATTTCACCTCATTCTGATCATTTGCCTGGTATGGCTAATGAGAGAAAGAAGCATTTCTGGAGGGCGAGTCAATGTTAGACACACATTTGAGGGTGGACTGAACTGGCTGTGGTGGTACATCTTTTCCTCTCCACTATTCTAAAAAGAGACTAGAGTCATCAGGTCTAGCTATCTAACTTTATGTGAGTGAAGCCTGGTGACACGAATACACTCTTAAGTGCTTTGGGACAGAGCTCTTTAATCCATACAGGTGAATATATATGTATTACATATAATTAATGTCTTGAACAAGCCACACACAGTAGAGTCATGACTTTTAGTTGGATCTCTTATTGCTCCCATAGTAAAAATAAACAGAACAAAAACATATAGTATGTTGAGGTTGGGGGGAACTACTACTTTTTTTTTTTTTTTTTTTTTTTTTTTTTCTGGAATATCTTGAAAGATCTTCCTGGAATAGTGTTGGGATATTGTTGGAATATCCACCTCTCCCAGTGGCTGCTACTACCACTACAATTATCTGAAACTACTACCGGCACTCACTGGAGTTCAATATTTGGATTGCAAGTGTACTTTTGAGGTGAATCTTGTGATCATCCCCACTCCCTGTGCTTTTGTTTATATCACATAGCCATCTCTGTATGTGGACTGGGTTTCTTTTGGATGAAATTAAACCGGAAAATGTGCTCCAGGAGTGCACCTAATGTGCTCCAAATATTGCAGGGTGGTTATTTCACAGGGCTGGAGTAGAGTCAGGCCAAAGCAAAACCACAAAACACTTGCCGTGTGGATGTCACTGTGAGCACCGTTTTGCACTAGAGATCTGCTCCTGCAGGACCGACCTGATTGATAATGTAGGCATAGCTGTTACACACCAGAGTGTAGATCGTGCATGTTCAGTCCTGCCCATCCACACTGCGTTTGTCACTCAAGTTAGTTTTACTGGGGGAAACATGGAACATGGCAATGTTCAGGTTAGTGTCCCAGTGATAAAAAAGGATATAGTTTTACAGCTGAACTGATGGTTTGAATTCAAAGATCCAATTTGCTACAGGGGCATGCTTGGTTATTTCTCTTTAATCATGATGTACAGTCACTGGTCAGCTATTATCTCTTCTCAAGTGTTGACCAGGCATTTCTTTGTAAAGTATTTTACTCAGTAATTTGCTCAGCATGCAGTCAAGCTAACACCACATACATACCGTGTCACACTGAACAACCCCGTCTGGAAATTCCCTAGTCCCCCTTTAACCTTACACTTTCCAGGGCTGAAAAAAGACATTGGAGGAATCCTTATGGGATTGGTGTAAGCTCAACAGCTTGCTTTGGTCAGTGCCTCACCTACTGTCTCACTCATTGTAATAGCTGTAAGCAGTTAACCATGTATATGACTTCTCTTCTTCTCCAGACAATGTATCAGTCTCGGATCTTTGCTTCCAGTTCTCTGTTAAATCACATTTGCCATACCAAGGTGTCCTGGGTTACTCTGAGTCTCTGTAACTGGCCTACCATATTAAAGGAGAGCCTTGGCCTTTGTGTTGCTGCTGGCTTTTGCCTACTAGACTAAATGTGTGATGGAGTTACATCCTACTCTGTACGTACTGGAATCATGTAAACATGGTAATGGTTTATGATAGATGAACTGATCAAAGCTGATCAAACGTCTAGTTTAGATTTGGACTGTGAAAAACAGATGGCTACCGTTAGCATTTCAGCATCTCCTTCTATAAAAAATTAGCCCAGGAATGAGTATACAAAGTGCATATATAATGACATGTACAAGTACAATGGAGTTAACCTGTTTTTTTGGAGTGTCTGCTTTGCAAAGTGCAGCTGGGCCTCATCATTCCCTACCAGAACTTAGAAACTTTTCTGATGAAATAAAATTTGGTTCAAGTACCTAGATCAAACCTCACTGAAAGAAATGACAGACTTGGAGAGGAGAGTTGGAGTGTATTTTTCCTTTGACTATAACAAACATCTTTGCTTTAATCTTTGCATAACATCCTCATGGACTACATCACTACAATATTTCCACATGAGAGTCCACTGCCACGGTGGTGGGAACACCCTAGAGAACATCTGCTTTGGCTTTGTTGCACCTTCCTCAAGGATATTGATACAGTCTCAAGTTCGTGTAGTTCTGCAGTGCAGGAAATGAGACCTATTAGCATGCAGCAAAGAACAACAACTGTCTTACTTGCTTCCCTGCAGAACTCACAAAAATTTAAGACTGAAAATATAAATATTGCATTGGAGATTTCCTCATAAACATAATATATCCTGCTGCCAATTCCTAACTTCACCTACAGGTATAAAAATTAGATAGCATGACTCCCGAATGTTTTCATAAATCATGACTTGAGAAACGCTAACTTAGTTTAATATCAGTTACTGACATTTTGTCTAAGGAATATTTTTAATTGGGAAAGTAGAGAAATTAAAAACACAGTCCACCAACTATTGCTATTCAATACAAGCATCTCTGATGCTTCAGAAGCTGACCTTTATCGGATGACTTATGCCTCACTTCCTACCAGACATGACATAATGTTCCCCTTGGTATTTAGATAAAGGCAAAACATCTCAGGCTATATGAAGATCAGCTTCTCGAAACTATAACCATTTAATCAATACTATTGAAACTTGTGGCATAGCTGACAGATTAGCAGTGGTAAGCTAGCAAAAATATTTACTTTCCCAGCTTTTCCCATCCTAGAACCACAATCCTTCCATGCCGCATGTGGGTCAGAGTAGGTTTATTGTTTCACTTACTGTAATTGTGTGACTGAATGCTTATTATTAATTCTCCCCTTAAACAAATCAGCCATCCCCAGCCTCCTGCTCAGATTCTTTTGGAAATTGTGAGAAATTTCTGCAGAAAATTTATCATTTTGCTAGTTAACCAAAGCAATACCTTGGGCATTCTTCCTAACATCCCCAAAAGTGTCTACTGGTTGTAACCTTGTGAGTGACTGATAGAGCAGAAGGATAATTAGGATATGAAGAATTCCACTATGCCAGTGTTATTCCAGACTGCAATGTCTAATGAATGAGAACACAGAGACAGCAGTGGCTGTCAGTTGAATACATGCCACAGTGCAGAGTAGCTCTATAAAAGCTTCTGAAAGATTTATAGTTTTCTATTTCTATCCTGCTTTTTTTTTTTTTTTTTTTTTTTTTTTTTTTTTTTTTGTAGGGGGAGATGGGATAAGGCTGGAAGAAAAGGAGAACCCAAATTAGATCATAGATTAAGATGAGGGATAAAACTGCTCATGAATTGTCACCAGTGCATAATAGAGCTACAGTGAATTCTATACTCCAGAAAAAACACGCAGTACGTTACATACTATGTTATACACAATGCCATGTGACTATGGATTAAAAAAAAAATGAGAGCTAGCTCCAGATCACCTTAACTAAGTAGACATTCAGTAATTAATGCATTTTTGCAAATCTTGCTCAGTGCTTCATTTCACTTGTGCCACTGCTGTTCTGGAAGCCTCTCTATATGAATACACATATATGTCACAATATGTGTTCTCAAATGTCAGAACAGGTGTCTATGCATGAATCCATGTGTCAAGGATGATTAAAGAAATGACTGTGATTAGAGCATACGGCTATGAAAGATATAGTCGCTTCTTTTTGAATTTTGTTTCATTTCATTTCTGTCTGTAGCATTCTCTGTCAAGTTTCTATGCTTGGCATTGTCGGTCTTCATTTCCCTGTTAAGGCTCAGGGAGAAGAATTCAGCTCTAGCAATGACTCTCTAAAACTTGCTAAATTAGAGCTCAGCTGAGCCACATGCATTTGTACCTCATCTTAGTTATGACAGTCACTAAAATAGCAGCTTGGGAAAGGTTACCAAGAACCATCTAGTTTATCACACTGCATGAGGGCAGGATTTACTCTCAGTATTAAACCTGTACGTGTTTTATCCACTCTACTCTTCAGTATTCCTAGTGATGGTCCCTCAATTACCTCTCTTGGCAAATCAGTCCATTGCCTAATTGTCCTTGCTTTTGGCATTTTTATTCCTAAACCTAACCTAAATTAATAATCCTTTTTCAAGTTTTAGGCCATTACTCCTTATTATAATACCCTTAATCACTTTAAATACTTCCTCCTCATCTTTTGTGTTCCTTCTCCTGAAGCATTTAAATATACTTACTATATCTGCTCTTTGTCATTTTTCTCTCAGTTGTACATATTGAATTCCTTTCCTCTTTTTTCACAAGTCATGCCTGCTAAACTCTGTATTATTTTTTGCTACTCTTCTTTCCATTTTCTCTAATTTATTCATGTATTTTTACAGTCAGGAAGCCCACTGTACACAGACAAACAAAACCTGCTAAATAAGGGCAAAGTGAATATGAAACATCATTTTATAGTAGCCATTTTAAGAAACTGATCTGAAGGTGTTGCTTACTAATTAGACACTTCTATGAGTAACAGATCATGATATTCAAGCCTGGGAATCACATAGAAATTCTGTAGCAGCATAATTAACTCACATTAATGAAACTAATAAATAGCCTGAATAATACATCTTCTTAAAACTAAATATGTTATTTAACACAAATTTTTTATTTGGTGTCTGGCAGAATCATTCTAAGACTAATTTAATTTCATAGACAGGGCTGGATTTATAACTGTTCTGAGTTACACAAACAACCACAGAAAGAACAGAAATTTTTGAATTTAGAATGCTGTAGATGAAATTCAACAAGAAGAAAGCAAATTCACTTGTGGTGAAAGTCACTTGATCTCAGAAAATGTAAATCTTGTGGACAACGAAGAAACAGCCCTAATTAATGATAACAGTATCTTTCATTCAGCTTAAACCTGAGAAAGAACCATTTCTGAAAGAAGAGTTCATTCAAAAATAAATGTTATTCAAAAATAAGGCTTTGATAATCTCTATTTTGTGTGACCTTAATTTGTCCTCAGACATGCAATCTCAGATATCAGCCTTGTCTTTCAAAACTGATAGTTGCACTTTAAAATTATGCCAGAACTCTGGATAACAAGATTTATGGTCATACACTGTTGAGTCTGGGCCCACAGCAGAGTATGGAAGGACGTCAGAAACCAGATGATTCTCTCTAATGGTCTTGAGTGGTTTAGTATGACCTAGAGTGTCCCTGAGCAGGTTTGACTAGGAAAGTTGCAACAATTAGGAGCTCTTTGGTGTAGGAGTTATGCAAACATTGGGACATTCTCTTTACCAAAGAGTTTATAAGCTGAAAATAAGACAAGAAACAACACTCAGAAGGAAGACAACTGAAGAATCTACTCACTGCATCTACTTTGTGTTCCCAGTGCATGCTATGATTATTTCTGTATCTTACAAGAGGAAAGGCAGGTGAGTGCATTTCTATTTCTCTTATAATCTTGTTTTCTATGGCCAGAGACTAGTCATGATATACTCACAACTCCCCGATGTTAGAGTAAGACAGAGAAAAACAGCTCTGCCAGCACAGATAATCTGGCCTGTTATCTAGGAAAGTTCAGAAATGCAACAGTGCTACTGCAAAGGAGCACTGGTTAAGTTCGTATTCACTTCATGAAAATCACAGTGAAGTTAGCAAAAGAGACTTCCAGGATTTCTTTTTGTTGTTTTCCAAGAGCAATAATGATAGGAAGAATGAATCACATCTCTACCCCCAAACTGTTGTTTTACATGACCAATTTGTTGACTTTGGAATACATCATTGCCTGACTTTGATCAAAAGAATGATTATTTTTAATATTTTAAGGAAACAAAACCAATAGGACACACGACAAAGTCAGACTGAGTTTTATGAAAGCTAATTTCAAAAGCTAATTTTTATGAAACGTAATGAAGTTCAACAAGAAGAAATGAGAAGTCCTGCACCTAAAAGAGAGATAATCCCATGCACCAGTACAGGCTGGGGGCTGACCTACTGGAAAGCAGCTCTGTGGAGGACCTAGGAGTCTTGGGGGGCAACAAGTTGACCATGAACCAGCAATGCGCCCTTGTGGCCAGGAAGGCAAATGGTATCGTGGGGTGCCTTAGGAAGAGTGTTGCCAGCAGGTCAAGGAAAGTGATCCTCTCACTCTACTTAGCCCTAGTGAGGCTGCATCTGGAGTACTGAGTCCAGGTCTGTGTTCAGACCTTTTTCAGTGATGCCTAGCAATAGAACGAGATGCAGTGGGCACAAACTGAAACACAGGAAGTTCCACCTGAACATGAGGAAAAACTTCTTCACTATGAAGGTGACAGAGCACTGAAACAGGTTGCCCAGAGAGGTTGTGGAGTCTCCGTCCTTGGAGTTATTCAAAAGCTACCACCTGGACAGGGTCCTGAGCAACATGCCTTAGGTGACCCTGCTTGAGCAGGGGGGTTGGACTACATGATCTGCAGAGGTCCCTTCCAATCTCATTCTGTGATTTTCTGATTCTGTAATTTACATGTTGATAAAAATAAATTGGTTTTTTGATAAAAAATGTTTGTAATGGAGTTTTTGACAGAATTAATGCAGATGGAGACTCCCACTTCATCTTTCCTCTAGTAGAGTCATGCCCTGAACAATATTGTTTAAATAAACACCTCCTACAGAGCAGTGCAATTATATGGTCAGTCTCACAGCTCAAAGAATTTGCACGACCTCATTAGAAAGTAATTTGTAGCTTTAATCTCAGGATCATTTAATACTACATTAGTTACACTGTCCAAACCTCAGAAAGTGCCAACTGTATGTGACAATATATGATTTCTTAATTTAAATCCAGACTATTTGTAAATGCTATGACTGGCATTATGGCACACTAACCATTTCACTGCTGCTGGAGCAAGACTTTAACTCTGAAGACATGTGCCTCTGGCTGTTCTGAAGCATATGTTCTGTGGACGAGTAAAACAGGATGAGAATGTGTAGGTGGGAGACCAGACTGAAATGTTATCAGATTCAGGTCCTTCAGAAAAGCCTGGAGACTATTTCCTCTAATTTAATAGCAGCACACCATGCTGGCAGCTTGCAGTCATTTCAGAAAACACAGTCATGATAAATGAAAAATCAACAAATATTGTCCATTTGAAAGCAACTATAATTCAGATATCGTGCAGCAAATGGCTTACTATTGTTTGGAAATTGTGGAGAGGTGCTCGTAACTTGGGGCTGAGCTACACAGGCTCATTCCGGAATAGTTGCTGTGTTTCATATCTGACCAGATCCAGATGTACTTTCAGGAACAGATAATTCTATTTAGAGCTATCGTTGTGACTCTCCTTGTGCATATGCCATTAAAAAAAAAGAAGCCTTTTGTTGTACTGATTGGAAGTCCTCCTGATTTGGCTCAGAAACTTAGATCACAATAATATCCTAAGAACTTGCTATCTGCCTGATAATCAAAGTGAATGCTCCCAATTAGTTGTTCTTCTAAGGAGATAACTTAAAAAAAGGAATAAGAAATCCAATATTCAGCAAGCTGCACAACCTGAATTTTAATCTACACTAGCGTCAGGTTTCAGTAGGGCTGCTAAAATGAAAGATATGTTTAGGACGAAATTGCTAGGTCGAGACAATGTTCTGAATAAAATCTCTGTGTATGTGTTACCTGTGAGTCTGAGACAGTATGAATCCTGGAAGAATCAGAAGGAAGCATCTGTACTGGAGAGGATCTGAACATGGTGTATTTTTCAGCTGTAGATGCTGACAATACTTTGTTATAACTATATCATAAACTTAATACATGAGAAAGTTTTCAATAAATATTTTCTTGCAATAATTTATAATTAAATTAATTTTATTAATATGAGTGTATAGATGTCAATTTCTGTATGAAGGAAAAAAAAGGGTGTAAGGCTTGCTGGACCATCTTCTCAAAACTCCTCTAGTTATTTCTGCTTGTTTCTTCTATTATTGTGGCGTGACAACAGATCTGATAATGTGTCATTGCTTTATTTTCATTTCTCTTGCATTGGTCCGTGTACATTTCAAATATATCAAACACGTTTTGAAAATTATGTATTTGATAGATGAGTTTAAAATTAATTTACTATTGTTTATTATGTCACAATTTTTCCAAAAATTTCCTCTTTGGAAGTACAAGCTAGACTTAGATGGTATTTGGATCTTTTGAAAATTTGGGACAGTGCTGTTTCTTCACTTCTGTCAGTGAAGCCACATTGGAATTGTCTTCTTCCAAATTTTGGTACACGCATACATTAAAGTTAACTGCTGTAGTTTTGATAAGTAATTAAATGACTTAGTAAAATAAATGGTTTTAGTAAACTATGTTTTTCAGTTTGAAATAATCCTTGCTGAAGGCTTTGGGTAGGCAAATGTCTTTTATACAAATAACAAGCACTTCAATTTGTGTTTTCATTATTTCTGATGGAAAGGGATTAGTAGTACACTGGAACTGTGATAATTCAAATTGAGCAGATGGAATTGGATGAAAATAGTATAAAATTCTATTTAATTATACTTATTCCTTTTCTTCTTTTACATGAAAATAGCTTATTCATTTGTCTTTTAAATAAAAACAATGAAGAGGATTTTGCAGAAGATAATCAATTTTGTTATATTTAATATGAAATAAAGCATTTTAAAGTCACTCAGTTTTTGAGAGCAATATCGTATGAAAGACTTCCCTTGTACACTCACGCAAGAATACAGATAGGATATCAAAAAAGCGATCTGTATGCTTGCAAAATCTGTTGATATATCCACAATAAATGTTCATATGTTCTTCAGTCTCAGAATGAAGTATCTCTTGTTTTCTGTACTGTGTTCTACAAACTTGAAAATAGGAATAAACAAAATCATATTTAGATATTAAACTCTTTCAGAATGATTAAGCCATGATTGTGCTCTCATTTACCCCAGTATAATGGCAAATTTACAAACTGAGAGATTTCAGTTTGCATTATTCCCATCTTACATTGCAAAATAAAAATTAAAAAGATCATTTACAGTTTTTCCTTTTCCTACCACATTTAGCTGAAGCCTTAATGATCTATTCCATAGTAACATCTGGAAGCCTCAGTCAGATACAGCACTGTGGTGTTAGATCTCCTGCAAACACACAATTGGAAAAAGACCAATCCTAAAAGAGCTTTCACTCCAACAAATACTCGAAGAAGGAAAAAAAAAATCACTTTTTTTTTAGCTGCAGAAACAAGTTACAAAGAGGTGATGTGACTTGCCCAGGGATATACATGCAACCTCTGGCAGGGATGGGATTTACACTTTCCTTTTCCTACCCAGAGCCTTAATCAAAAAGCCTTCATTCCTCTTACAGTCTGAAAGTGACCCAGCTTCGATACAAAATATTTCTGGTTTTGAGGAAATAGTATTATTCAGCCCTTCTGAGATATAATGTTCCTTACTATCAGTCTGCACTGGTCCTCTCAGAGAGACAAACTGATCTCAAAAATTTCCCCAACTGAACTGGACTGAATTTCCAGACAGTTTGTGGGATTTGCAATACATGTTTCTAGAGGCTTCAGCACAACATTCTGACTGTATTTGCAGCTGACATCATATAAATTAGCTATAGGCACCATGTGGGATTTCACAATCATTGAGTTAGAAAAGGTGACTGAAAGGAGATTATTTTAAGTGCATTTCTTTGTTTCTACCTACTCATATGGCTCTTACCCTGACTACCTCTATGTTCTTGGCAAGCTATTCTATTCTTTTTTAATTAATAAATTTTATTATACTGAATGAAATAGCTAGCTTCGGTTCTTGTTATTACAGTACTTCCACTGATTACATGTCATGATCATGCAATGTGGTTTGATACCACACCAAAGGTGATTTCCCTGTGGCTGACATGCTAGCAACAAGGTTTGACAGGGCAGACCTTTAAAAGAGAGCAAAATGATTAACATGAGGCTGAAGGGCAAAGTAATAAAACTTTAAAATCACTAACTAAGCCTGGAGGCCATGTAAGAATGTTGCAGTAAAGGCACAGATGGTGTGTGCAAGATGAACAGGAAAACAAAAAAGAGAGAACAAAACAATACGGTTAAATGCAGAATTATGTAACTTTTACTTGGGCAACAGATACCTTATTCTCCATGCAAAATCCCACTGTAGACAACAAAGAGAAACTCAGAGGGGAGGCCAGAGCAAGTTCACTAGCAACATGAATAGGGGAGAAAGGCAGTAGAAGGAACAACTAGCAAAAGATAGCAAATAATGAAAAAGCAAAGGGAGATTTTGAGACACAGAAAGGAATTTTACACCTAGTTAGGGCTTCTGGGAATCTCTCTCTGAGATTTCAGAGTCTCCATTGGTGGCTTTGGATCCTAAAGTATCTGTATTCACCTTATGGGATTTTCTTAGTTGGATGCTGAAATATTGGTGATATGAGAACTTGATCTGCTTTCTTCTCTCCTACTGAAGCAGTGAGCTTCTTGTCTTCCGCCTTTGGCTCTAAACTATGTGTGCTGGTCATATGAATGATATACAGAATAATCAATCTGGAGGGAAAATGCTTCGTTTTCAGTCCAAAAAAGGAACGGGGTGACTCCATCCATGTTATAACAACAAAATATTCTGCTTTCCTACTCCTCTCCCTATCTTAAGGTGATAGCTCTTGCTATTGACAGAGATGCTTTAATGGTAGATTACTAATATAATAGGAAAATTCTTGCCATTCTCTTTGATGCAGAAATCTTCTAAAATCTGGCAGGAGAGAATAAGACTGTACAGTTTACTATCAAACCTGGGCCTTGTTTTCTTTCATTGTAAAGTTAGCTGCTCTTCTCTGCTTTGTACCATGACATAAAGCCAAGGTAAGCTTGGCCTCTGGCCTCAGTAGAAACAGAGTTATGCTCTGAAAAAAGCTGACAGACTATGCTCTGTGCCAACTGGAGAAACACCTGCACTGACTGGCTTCACCCCATGTAACAGGAAATTTTATACCTACAATCACAAAGCATGCTGGTCTGCACAAGTACCAGACCGCAGCTCCTGTGGATTTTGTCTATTCTTGCAACATGTAAGCGAGGGGATGAAGCTAAGTACAGAAGACACAAAAATTACATAATTACTGTGAAATAATGCCACTTAACCTGGATTTTCATTCTAAAGTGATTTTTTGCATACCTGCAACATTTCCCACCATAATTGCTCTCAGATGGTTAATGAACCAGGATTTATTCTGAATAGATGCTGCTGGAAAGGCCTGAGTGCAATAGCATGGCATGCTTTTCTCCCTAAACAGCTCAGATCTGGATGGAAATAGACTCCTGGGACCGTCAGCTGGATGTGAGGCAGAAGAGAAAGGGGAAGGGTCAGGCAATCATAGAGGTTGCTGATCTGGCATTTTCCTTGTTTGTCAGCAGGTCTTCTTAGCTTAAAACCCTCTTCTCAGATATTAAACTCTTAACTGGTTGCTCTCTCTTAGAAGCATCATCAAGAGATGCAAATTACAACTGTTGGTTCACTGCTTTTTTAATCTAGCCTATCAAACACACTGCCTCATAGCAATGGAAACTACTTTTCCATAGAAACTAAGATTCCCTGTCCTTCTGTACAACTCTTTGGATGCAGTATGACTTGCTGCTTTCTTTGAGGCATCTCATTCTAGTCACTGGCTGTGTTCAAATCCTCTAAGTCAATTCCTAAATTTCCTTCTTCATTTTTCAGCTTATTGTTATTCTGCCAAAATGCAATCAGTTCTTTTATCCCCTTCCCTGTTCAGTCCGTACCCATGCGAACTCTTTGCATCTCCAGCTTAGAAAACATTAAACATTAGCAATCTCACCCCTTCTGTTCTCAAGTGGACACATTTAGTTCTCCTTGATCCTCGAGTATTTTTCTTAGCTACTCAGCTCTGCAGATGAACTCAGCATGAGGAAGTGTGAGGCACAATGGTACAAGCAAAGAAAGGTGAGATTAATTCCAGTTCACATTTGTCTAAATATTTACTGGAGGTAATTGACCCATGTCCTTGTGGATGATGCATGTAGGATCTACAGTAGGATTATTGTAGATATCTTGTAGATACCTTTACCTTGTGAAGATGACTCCTGTTTCTTGATCTCTTATCTACCATTTCAAAATAAATTCTCTAAATGTATGCATATGATAAACAATACTGATGATACAAAAGCTTTAGAGATGTCATTGTGGTCTGTAGTACATTTTCAGTAGAATTTCATTTTTTATGCATGGCTTAAGATGTCCCTGCATTTTAAAGCAGATTAACAGAAACAGGTGTGAAGTATATTAAATGAGGCTATTCTGTACCAAATCCAAATCTCTTCTCTTAATTCTGAGGCTGTAGCTTCAACATCCTTTTCATATTTTAGGCAGGACATATGAGACCCAGTACCACGTCTTGACCAATGGCATTTGATGTGCTTTCTGCCATTGCGAAACCTTGTGCCAGTGTCTGTGCTATAGATATAAGCACATTCCCAGATCCATGTGTTGATGAAATCCAGTTGCCTGTAGACCTCAATCATCTCCCATATCAAGAAGAACAAACTTACCAGAGAGTGGCATTCGTAGCTCCCTGGATTTTGTGGAGGGCTCTCAGTAGAACCAGGATGTGCTCCCAGGAACTTGCTATAAGGTACTGTACACAGCAGTATGAGCTAAATAGCTAAAATACATGAGTATTAATATGTATTATTAATTTTAATATGTATCTTAACTCTGTGATTCTGTGATTCTGTGATCAGCTCCCACAGGGTGCTCAAAAGTCAGGTCTTCCTATTAAAGAGAGATCAGCAATTCCACAGCAACGACTCGTCTTTATGAGCTTTCTTTCCATACCTCTTGTCATTCTGGTGAAAATGCATATTAAGATTAATAAACATAACTTACTCAATCTTTCCACGTAGTATTTCTGAATTCAACAAGCTATCTTCACTGGGTGCCGTTTAATAGACAACACACCTCTATTCATAAGTAATTAGTCCTAATATGAAATAGAGAAAACTTTCGTAGAAGAAAAAAACATAGTATATCTGAATAATTGCTGAATGAATCATTCCTCCATTACAATATTGACAGCAATTTCTTCACAAGGTTTTCTATCTTGTGTGAACTGGTGACAGGTTCTATGTCACAGCCCTCTGCTCCATTTATTAATCACTGTGTACAAATTTAGAAGTCTACCATCCGGCATCTAGAAATGCATTTGGCCAATCTTGCTTTATCAGAGCGGACTTGGCCCTGTTGTGCTGTACAGCTTGGCATGCAAGCCACTTCCACACACAGGACACAGGGAATTTTCAGTGATCCGAGGCGATTAGCACAGTGGAACATTAAAATACCCTAGAAGGTTATTAGGCAAGTTTACTTCATCTTTGCCCTCCCTTCAGATCATTTCTTATGCTGAAGGAATGATCTATACAGACTAGTGATCACAAATTCCACACAAAAATAAGGAAAATTCTCTAGAGCATGGATGCTGGAGGATATTTATGGCAGAGGAACTGCATTTTAGAGTTGATTTTGCTGCCTAGTGCATCTAGCTCGTACACTTCTTCCCTCATGCGCGACTCTCCCAAGTGTTCCTCAGAAACCATCTGCAGGCTTGACAAACTGTTCTGCTGGCAATGGCATCCCATCCTCTGTCTTTTATTTTTCCTGTGGGCCTTGTGATCTCTCTTGATCGTATGACATGCCCAGATACATGGCCATAAAGCAGAAGGGGGAAAGGGCCTTTGAAAAGATAAAATCTGGGAAGGAACTGTCTCTGCCATTGCCAAAGAAGTTATTCTGGGTCTTACCCTATTTTGTGGCTCTGAGTAGTTCCCAGGAAAGAGGAAGGCTTGCAGCAGGTTGTGAGAATTGCTATACTGGCTGCAGCTCATTTTTGGTTGCTTTCGCCTCCGGTGCACCTCAGATGTAGTCATGTCTGAGTGGGCTTTTCACAGTAGCTCAGGAAGTCTGATGGGGTCACCAGGTACAGTCGTCCCTAGAAAAAGGTTTGTGGCTCATACTACTGAAAATGGAGTCAGTTCCAGAGACACAGCTGAAGTTCAACATTTCTTTTACCTGGGAACTCGCCTTTTTGGTGTTTATCTTTAAAGTTCCTTCTAACTGATCAACTACTTCTCAAGTACTTTTTGCTTCTGTGAAAAGAAGTAACAAGTCCCCACCAATTTGGGGAGTTTTATTTTCATTGTACATTGATGGTTGCTTGGCTTTCATAGAACTCCCTAAATATGACCCTCACATGTCAAAACAGTTGTTATTTACCATACTTAAAACCAAATTCAATGCAACTACAGCAAAAGCTTTATCTTGCTAATGTGTATGTGTGTGTATATCATACACACATCTTATCATCTTACAGTCAGCCATATTGATTAACACGTAAAAACTTAAAGAAATGTATAGAAATAACGTATTCATGTTTTTTCATTCCAAAGGGAATTAACGGGTCAAATAATAATAATTTTAAACATATGAAACAGAACAACTTAAAAAGGAGGATTTCTTGACTAGAGCTGATGAAGATATAGGACTTTTTTTTTTTTAAAAAAAAAAAAAAAAGAAAAAAAGATAAGATTTGGGGTAAAGAAAGTACCTGGACCAGAAAAAAGACACAGGGAAACATGATTCAGGAATGAAATGTGCACCCTTTCATATTATTCAGAATTCTTTATGAGCCAGAAAAGAATTACATGTCTGAAAATCCTAGATATTCAGTATTATATAATATTGTTTTTTCAAACCAGAACTACTGTTTCCGACTGGTTTATGCCAGGACTTTCTAAATTTGAAGCTTCCCAGATCTTGATTTTCTTCCCAAACTTGACACTATAGAGTAAATAAAAAGAATTAATATTTCAAATATTTAAAACAAGCTAAGTAAACTAATTACCATTGCTTAGTTAACATCTAGATAACTGTATATGAAGTCATAAGTATTGGAAAAAATATGAATAGGGTGCCAGGTGGTATATTTTGGAAAACACTTTGTTTAAATTTTGTAGGTATCATTAATGAATTGCTTATAGAATGTTACAATTGCCTAAATATTCTGCAGCTGTAAAACTGGGAAGCTGAGCCTCCTCAGTTTCCATGTTACTTTGAGCAGTGTATCACTTCCTAAAATCTTTTAAATTTTTGAAAAAGCAGAATAAAATATTCAGTGGAAAAATTTTTGAAAAATATTGGTTTATGATAACGATATTAATAATTCTCGTACTAAAACAGATCTTTTTAGCTAATCATTAAGAATTTATAGGTGGAAACATTTTTTCCACATATGCAGCAGTTTTTAGTATTGCCAATGAAAATTCAGTTTGTGCTTTCACGTTTTTACAAGGTACATGTTGTATACCCACATATTTGACTATATCTTTTCATCTTTTATTTGCATCAATATTATCTGTGTATTTATCTTCAAGTTTTCTCTGGCACTCCTTTTTTATTTTAAACATTAGAGAACTCATAAACAAGATTAGCTTCTTCAATATATTTAAGGACATTATTGTTAACTAATGCAATTCATGAAGTTCCTAGCTTTTTGCCAAGAAGATAATTTTTTAATTAATTCAGAAGTATAGTCTACTGATTCAAGTATTCACTGAAGAGAAATTGCTTTTCTTTGAATGCTGTTGCAGAAATTCAAGTTCTGCTTGTAAAATGTTAGTCTCTCTTGTCTGAAATCTTTCATTATCCCTACTTTTAAATCTAGTAATTAGAAGAATCAAGCTCTTCTCTCACTTCACAAGCAAAAATATTATCATTGTCTACTTTTTGTGATTATTGCTTAAAACATCTTCAACCAGCTTCAGAAATATAAAGTGAAGCCACTACAAGTTTTTTGACTCAGACCTGTTGAACAACTATCCAAAAAAAATTATATACCTATCCTGTGAGGGGAAAAAAAGATTGTTTAGGCCAACATGACTCTTGGTTGTAGAGATAACCGTACTTTCCAAGAACTTGCCTAAATTAACTTCATTAAATCAGTGATATCCTCTGCTCCAACACATACATGATGAAGATGTGGCAATACTGGAAAACATTGCCTATTGCTGACTCTATACTGGAGTAACTAGTATATTAGCCTCTTCTTGAATGTGTTTTCAGCCGCTAAAATGCACAGCTGCGAGCCATGGAGATCTGAGGTTGCAGGCTCTGGTTCCCGGCTAAGATAAGGGCATTCCTGAAAGACTGGGCAAGCAGACGGTGTCAAGCAGAAGCCACAGGGTGGACCAAGTTTAGAGCAGGTAATGGGGCTGCAGAGTTTGGGGTGAGAATATCTGCCGCAGTGCTTCCTTGCAGCTGCTCCGATAGGAGCGACCCGCAGCACTGATTCAATCCCGGCCTGTCTACCTGTACTTCTCAGCTAGTGGCTGGTAATCTCATGGCACTGGTTTCAGAGGCAGCAAGTTCAAGGCATGGTTCTGTTTGCGTTTGTGGTTTGTCACAACAAAAGGATGGCCCGATGAGGTTACACGCTGTAGGACCACAAAATTTAGACAGATTGTGCCTCTTGGTGTATCTCACAGAGGCTGAAAGACTTAGCCTGGTGCTGGCTGAAGGTAGCAACCAGCACTGCGTCCTGGCTTACAGAATTCATAGACTTAATTTCTGCAGATAGTACCACCTAGGGGTGTGGACTGTTCCGGTGACAGAGACCCATGTTGTTAGTTGAAACTGCCTATTCCACCTAAGATTTTGTCAGTACTCAACCAGACACCCCTGAGGCAGGAACAGAGCAGCACGGCTGGCTGAGTGGTGTATCAGGAATATGCAGCCATTGCTAGTCTTGACATTTACGTCTTGAAAGATCCTGTATTTGTCTCTTTTGGCAGTGTGAGCTTTCCAAGGAAAGATTGTCTCTCTAGGGAAGTGGTTTTGTGATGTCTCCACAGTCCAAAGTAGGCCTTTCTAGTACAACTAAGTTTAACAGTGAAATCTCTGGATAATGGTCGGTATTTCTCCTTAAGAATTACAGATACAAACTGGCAGCCAAAAAAATGCCTTGTATGTATCTTATGACATCCTGAAGATGTGAATCCAGCTAGGTATCTTTATAATAAAATGGACTACTGTAGTATGTCCTGTTGAACCTCTAGGCCAGGGAAACTGTGGGATACTTGTAGAAGAGAAACAACAATGGTCTGTTATTACCCGTATTCCTGTTTGTTGAAAAACAACAGGAGAAATGAAGAGATTTTACAATTGCTAGCTTCCTGAACCTTTTTAGTATCCTCATCCATACTAGGGATTACCTAGACTGGATTAGGTGCGGACACTCTACTGGGGAAAAACTCTATAGGTGACTGGTATATCCTGGTTATAAGAGGTTGTACCTCCAGCTGTTCAGAAGCTTTAATCCTCAAGTTCATCAGTACTGATGAAGTTGTTAGCAGCTACATCTGTGCTGCTTTTGTGGACCATACCATGGGGACAACCTTGGTTTACGGATCTGTGGAAATACTGTCCGGGATTGCCATAATCCAGAGTGGATTGGCTACATTCACGTGGTATAGTATTCTGCTCGAGTCTCATTTAGACACATAAACAACCTTATGCCTTGAGACTTTTACGTATATGTTTTCAGATTAATGACATAAAAAAATAAAAGGGTTGTATCATGAAGTCTGCTAGAGAGATATTTCTGTAGCATGAAACTGCAACTGTATATTACGTGCCCTGGAGCATGGAATGATGTATGAGATGCAAAACTTACTGAGAGAATGTTAGAAGAATATACAGGGAATATAAACAAGAAAAAGTATTTTTTTAAAAAAGACTTTCTAGGGACCCAAACTTGGTACAGTTCAGGCTAACACTGCTTGTACTGAGCAAATTATTTGGTACTCTGGGTTTTCTCCATAAGGCAGTCCAACAGCAAATGAGAGGGGGACTGGGCTCTAAGAATGAAAATGACCTCATTTCTAATGAGCTTGTGAAGCTGTTCACCCAAGTAGAGCTTCCAAAATAAATCTTGTCAAACTTTTCAGCAGTTTCACTGATCACTCAAAACCAGGGCTATAAACTAGTAGATATCATATTTATGCAGTTCAGAGTCTGACAGAAAACTTAAACTCTGAAGAAATAGATGGATCACGATGTACAACACTGAGCCCTGATGTTATTAGCTCTTCTGCTCGTGATACGGAAATACCATGTACTTCTAAGGAGTCTTAAACTCCTTCCTCTTTGGAAATCAGCTTTGAAGTTCAACTAACTCAAGAGCATACAAGGTTTTGCAGTGTTCATAGAATGATTCTGGGTAGAAAAACATATGATTCAAAATATCCTTAAATCTATCTCAGATCAAAAGCAAAACAGGTATGTATATACAGTAATACATAAAAAAAACTGTAATAGCCTTGATTAATTAATCCCCAGTATGGCCATGAGGGAAACTGCCCATCTCCAAGGATTCACTGCTACTACTCTCAGTAGAATCAAAGATGTTTCCCCTTGGGCAGGATGTTGAACAGAAAGGAAAAGAAAATAGATCAATTGTGTTATGCAGTATACTAGCCAGATATAGAAAAGAAGACAAAATTTATCATCTAAGTCTGCTGAAGCACAAGACTCGGTGCTTCTAGTTAATGCTTGATGGCGTTACAGGTCCATGCTGGCCAGGAAGACCAGTTATAGCCGCAGAAATGGGGTTCCTGAAAACAGCAGCAACAACAACAACAAGAGATGAACAAACAAACTGTGATCCCAGCGGCCACTGCTACTTAGATTTTCTGATCTTGTCAGGTAACTTTTCTTTGATCCAATGTTAAATTGAAACTATCCAAGTAAACCAGTCTGTGAGGTTCCTCAGAAGTATTTTGGAAGGGAGGCAGGAGCTATGTGCTCGATATGATACTGATTGAAGAATCAGTGAGTGAACAGCAGGAATCTCACCCAAACAAGTGGTGCCTGGACAGTGTGAAATAGCTCAACTCTGAGTGAATGTTAATGCCAACAGTTCAATACTTACAGAATCACAGAATAAATTCAGGTTAGAAGGGAGCTCTGGAGGTCATTTAATCCAAATAGCCTGCTCAAAGCAATCTAAGGATAGATCTCATGTGGGCATAAGATTCCAGTGAAAACAGTCCGTGGAAGACAGCAAATTTATGAGATTCCTAAGAACTGTCTTATATTTTGATATACTATAGAGTTTGAAATCAAATTTTCCCCTACAAATGGATGTCTTGGAGGTCATTAGTCATATTGCACCATGTCAGGGAGTGGGCTGAGAAATAATCTCTATGTTATAATTAAATAAAAAAAATATTTCTGCTTAAGAAAAAGGATGGCTACAGAGCTGCTGAAATATGCTCTCACAGGTAACACATCCAGGTGATCATAGATCATGCATCATGTTGCTGACTGCATTCTGTAAAGGATGTGAATAACAGAATTATGAGCCAGCACATTCACTTATGGTCTGATATCAGGCAAGGGAGGCACGCCAGCACATCCATTATAATATTTTTTCCCTAAACAGAGAACCTCGATACCATCTCTGAGCTGAGGGTGTGAGTCTTTGTGAGACAAGCCACATAACTCCATGGCAATACTTCAAATGCTGCAAGAAACACAACAATTTAGGTCACAGGCAGTCAGCTGGGCGTATGCCTGGTAACTCTGCCTCCACCTTTCTCCAGCTAGGGAACAGCGGCTGCCACCCCCAGCAGGCTGACCACATTCAGAGCAGGAAGAGGGCTGTCAGGCTGGAAGGAGGAATTTGGGTTCTCTTGGTTCTCCTAGCTGCTGTAGTAAAATGATCCATAACAAGGCACTGATTTTCAAGTTCTTGTTTAGTTTTACCAACATACTTCTTGTGTTCTTCCTTCCTTAGCTGTGAAAAACTGGTTTGCAATTGTCATCAGAAAACATAACAACAAAATATGTCAGCTATCCTTCCAAATTTATGTGGTATTCTTCAGTATTCTCACAGTTTAAGTCTGAAAAATCAACAATTTCAATGATTTTAATATATGCTTCTCTCCAGGAGTATAGCATCCAGCAGGTAAACTGATGCAAAATATCGAGACACAAAGCATCAACTAGGAATGAAACATATTTCATGACTTAAATCCTTACAACTTTTTTATATACCATACAGAATTAGTACACCAGTGATGGTACTTTAAATCTTAGCCTGAGATTTTTCATCAACCATCGGGTGCAGGCAAAACCTTTTCTTCCTTTTGTGTTATGATCTTGAGTTTGCCAGTGTTTTGAGGTGAGACTGTATAGACCTTTCTCATACAGTGAGATATTCAAAGGCTTTTATATTCTAATAAAATATGATGCTTTCTTTTATGCTTAAACTGGGATTAACCTTCTGAACAGACACCCCCCCCCCCCAAATCTAAAAGTAACTAGGTAAAAAAAAAACAGAGTGATAAATAGCTTAAACTCAACTCTACCAGTTCTGTCCTCTTTCCACACTTATCTTCAGTCAGCTCATTGTCTTTCTGAGTTGCAAGAGACTCTACATACACCATCTTCCTCTGGTATCTAGAGAAATTTGACCTTGAGACCTGGTTTGTTTGATCCTTGCTGAGAATTGTATCCTCTTGCTACATGCTGCAACATCCAGGACAATTTTCTCATAAACAAATTCACCTACCCTCCATGGTGTTCCAGCTGCTGAATATTTTTTTCTTTAAAATATTTTATTTTAATATGAATCAGATTCTATTCATCCTGGTCATGTTTTTTCCAAAGTAAAAGTAATTATATGGTGACTGTTAAGTTCATTTGTGTTGCATTTTATCCAAGTGACTTATGTATTAAAAACAAAAATATAATCCATATTCTATTTTATTTATGTCTAAAACTACCAAAACAAAAGTTCAACAGGTAAGACTTCAGTAAATTATGACTTTAGGGATTATCTGTGTTGTAGTGAAAAAATCGTAGTAATCTGACAAACATTCAACTAGGAGTTCAAGTGAGGCCCACTCCCTCAACAACACAAAGAGCTGCAGAAGCAAGAACAAATGAAACAAAGCATAACCTTCATTACAACACTTTCAGCCTGAATGCAGGCATAAAACCCAATCATCCTGCTTTTTAAATCTGTGGATTTTGGTACCATGCCGAGATAATCAAGATAATTGCCAGCTCCCTTTTTTTCTGACATTAAAATAAAACCGCTCAGCAAGCTTCTTCATGATAATCAGGAACACCTCACATCTGCATTATGAAATGGACGATTTATAGATATTTATCATAAAGTCACAATGCAAAATAAATGGCATCCTGTATTTCACTCATCAAAACAACAGGACACCTGAATGAAAAAAAAAGAGATGATCCTGTCAAACTGGACATTTGTCCATCTTTCTCTAACATATGAATTGCAAGTGAGTAGTACTCAGCTTAAGTACTAATTATCAGGTGGACAGCATTCTCTCTCCTACCTCTATTTCAAAATGTGAAGGCTTTGTCTAAACTACAGGGGAAAAATACCTCTTGGTATCCTCTCACAGGGTTGCTTCAGGACACTGTGAGCTTATTGCAGTGTGGAGGAAGAGAGCGACTGATTCAACAGAAAAAACAAGCACAAGCCTGCAGTAAACTTCACTATAAGAGGGAACTTTCTCCTGCTCAGCAGCCACCATCCCTTGTTGAGAAGAAATCTCATTTTGCATTCTCCCAGGCTGAGGGATGTTCCTCTGTGCTGTGAGACCATTTTAGCTCCTGCTGGGGGCATATTCCAGACCTGTTTCAGGGACTGGAGAAAGATTCTTGGGATTTAGTGCTCATCCCGATCCAGGGTCACTAAAAGACACTGTATAGACCCAACTGAGCAGGACAGCTGTAGAGTCCCATTTGGCACTTTCCTATGTTGTCTCATTACTTTATTATTTCTTGGGTTTGAGAGGTCTTATGACTCAGTTCATGGCTTGAAACACAAAATGATGTCTGGATTTTGGAAGGGCTGGCTTCAAGACTATAGGAGATTGTCTTGATCAGAAGGAGACAGGATTAGTTTTGACCCCAGTCTTTTAAATGAGTAAATAACATGAGTAAAGGTCATGAGCCTTTCTGGAGTTGTCAGAAGCCAGTGGGGCAGCTCCAAGGTCAAGGCCAAGCTGGGAGCTGGCAGATGTGGGCAGGCAAGGGATAGGGTTAGGGATGACCCAGTTCAGATGAGGACAAGGGAAAGGCCTGATCTTAAAGATGCAATGGGCAGGGGTTGTGTAAGCGAGGCTAGTCAGGGCCATCAGGACCTATTAGCACAGTTCAGAGTCTTGACAGCAAACTTAGGTCAGAAATTTTCACTTGTTAAAGTCATCCTCCAGCTAAGCACATTTTTGTCTCCTACCGAAAGGGTGATGGTGGCGGACAAAGGCTGTATTAAGAGAAAAGGACTGAAGCTTCTTGCCACAGATGCAAATTAAAATATGTTCAAAGCAAGATGTGCATTAATGAAACATGTCTTAGTGAGATAATTCATCATATCAGATTATCTATGGAAGAATGCAGTTATCAGACTGTCTTCTTCATTTTCACGTTAAATAAAATTAACTAAAATCTTTTCAGACCAGAATGTAAATCAAAACTAGAAAAACCACGCATTTGATGATCATCTGTTTGCAGAGAACAATGTTTTTGACTGTGATAAGCTATTTAATGATGTTGCCTGTACTAAAAATGACTATGAACTAGGGAAGTCATATGCTTTGCAACCATTTGTTCTTATGTGTCTTTTCCTAAATACTTTTATTGTCATCTTTAGACCTTGACAATGGATTTTTTCCAAAGTAGGGTATAATTAAAGCTGTCTAAGAGCTCATTTCTCACAGCAGAAAGTTGAGCTTGATCAGATGACTGCTGTTTCAAGCTCTGCGAATGTCCACTGACTGATATTTCAAGAAAAGGCAGCGTGTAAAGTTACACAATGTACCTGGTCATATTTTGCAATGTTTTACATAGCTTATAAATTCTCACTTGACCCCAATGTCATTTACTTTATCCTGTCACATGAGGTTTGATTATCCAGCTTATCATGCATAGCTGCAAACTTTACTTATAAGATTATCCTCTTCTTGTTAAACTCAGCTGCACCATATGAAGGCTTGAGTTCTTCTAGCAGTGAATTGTAAGGGATTTATTGAAAAAACATGAGTTTTAAGTACACTTACTGTTAAATGTATAGAGTGACTTACCTAGTTGCAAGAGAAATAGTATAAGAGATTTTATGTTTTCATTTCAGGAGACAACATGAAAAATGGGATATTACTGTCAGCTCATGCCAGTAGCATAGGTGAAAGCTAAGCTTAGGGACATAACTACTTGGCAAAAAGAAGAATGTCAATTCCCTGCGGCAAGATTTCTGAATTTGTGGATAGTATACAGGATGAAATTTTCCAGACTTATCTCTAATTTTCCCAAGATACTTGAATTTGTGCCTGCAGAAATCATTTCAGTAGGTTTTAGGCTGGTTCAGTCACTGCATTAATAATGAAGTGGAAACAAAACAAAATAGAAAGACCCAGCAAAACTCATCTCCGTAGGGGTTATGGGGCTATCTCCATCTCATAGGTGCTACAGTGAAGTCCTTCTACTGTTAATTACTTGTTTGGCTTGCAGTAGAGCTGAACAACATATTCTCAGTAATATTCCAAATGATGTGAAATGTGCTTGTTTCTTAGGTTTCCTTGCAATTGAATCATTACAGTTGTTTTATTGAGATTCACAAAAATGGGCCAAAATGGGCCTTTATTGAGTAGATAGATATTGATATTTATTGCAAAAGTCTTTGTCATTCTGATGTAAAAGACAGTAATAATTGACAGAGTTTTCTCATCTCTGATACTTAAGATGAAACTCATGAGTTATCATACAGGTGAAAAAATGGAACCTGAGACTAGATGATAACTTACCAAGTTTCACCTTGCCATTTTGCGTTATAGCCACATTGCTAAGAGAAGAGAATTAACTCATTAAGAGGATACAGATGATGACTTCAGAACTTGAAAAATCTCATTACTTACATTCATAAGATAGAGGGCCTAATCTGCATTTATGTAAATCCATTAGAAGAAATGCAATTATACTAGCATAACTTAATGTGGAAATGAATCAAGTCTGATGTCTTTATAGCTGGAGGAAAAAACTTTTACTGAAAGGTGGATTTCACAAAGCCTCTTTAAGGTGAAAATGGGGAAAAAAGATGGGAAATTTTAATATTTTTTCTTCAAGAAAATATTCTCTCTAAAAAAAAGAAATCTACTCCTCCTTTAAAAATAAAGTGGGGCCTTGGGATTTACTTTCAGGTTACATGCAAGCTGGTTATGCCTACCTTTTGTCAGAGCTGGGAGTCAGGAGAGCTCAGGTTTGGTTGGCCTTCTTACGACTGCTGGTGACATCAGCTCTTTTCAGGAGCGGCTCAGAGATGCCTGGTCCCTTGTGGGATCACCTCAAAGGCCAGTTAGGGCTTGCACTGGGTGCTGGGACCTGTCCCCATAGCAGATGATTGTTCTCCCCATGCATGGACCATAACCAGAGTTCTCCTCAAATAAATCCATGAGTGAGCTGGGACAAACGTCCCCTCTGAGGGAAAATAGCTGGGACTTGAGTCTGGCCTGGAGATGCTGCTGCCCACCAGTCTTCTGTAGGGACAGCAGCACCTGGAAGAGGGGGTGGTAAGGTGCCTGCAGTGGGGACCTGGATCCCCTGAGGCTCTCGGCTGCAGACTGGAGGCTGCAGAGCCCTTCCCAGGGCTGCCCTGTTTTCCCCAGCATAGATTGCATAAAAGCACAAGGATCAAAATTTGAGGAATTCTGGGAGAGGGAGAAAGGAGGAGTAGGAGAATGTCAGCCTGGTACTGGATTAGCAGAGTGGTATATGTCCTTGCTGCAAAGGAAAGTCCTTGTTTGAAAGATTCATGCAACAGGAGCAGGCAAAGACAGGCAGATGCTGTGTGAGCCCTCAGATACCCTTGATTCTTCCCAAGCACTCCCTCCCTCCCTAGAGCCCCATTTCTGAAGCAGGCTGGAGTGGACCCCTCATGAACTCATGAATTGTGAGCATCCTCATGAACTAGTTCAGGGGCTCAACCCACATTGCATATCACCACACAAGATAATCCCTTTTATTCTGAGGGAGATTTTTAAAGTCTTTCCAGTTAAGGTAAGTATTTCCTACTAAACAAGAAAAATATGTCCCCCTCACTACCATCAGTGATTATATCAATGCATGGGTGAACTACCATCCCTACATTTTTTAGTCAATAAGAAACTTATGTTTTAAACCTCCATATGTTCAAAATAAATTTGACTGAGAATACAGATTAAAAAAATAATAATCTAGGGCTATCCTCTCTCTTCCCTAAATTGTCATTGCCAGGCTTATCATAGAACAAAACCTGAGAAGCCTCAATACTTGTCTCAGTCTGAATCCCACAGAGGATTAGTATCTTAAGAGAAATGCTCTTCACAGCTGTTCTGAGGACTTTTTCTTCCTGGGGGATTTATGCACTGTTTGTACTTAAAGACAGGTTTCTGGGAAATTTCAGAGATGGGGACAAAATCAGAAGAGCTGTCTTGCAAATTACTCTCCTAAGAGTCAGCAAAGAAGTGGTCATCTGGAGCTATATTCTTTCGTGGATTTCAGACCAACTTTCGAAACCTTTATTTTGAAGAACAACCCTATAAGCACTATACGTCAGAAAGAAATATTTCAGTAAATAGGCTGGGTGTAGTGCATTCTAGAAACAAGAGTTAAGAAAAAGGTGCGTAATAGGGTGCATTTTCATAATAATCTGAACTAACACTGACTTTTTTATTTTATTTTACTTTAATATCAACAGAGTTACAATAGCATAAATGAGAACAAAATCAGATTCCTGGAGTCCAGAAGGAAAGATCTTTAAATTATCTCCTGCATAACGCAAGAATGTATTGAAGTCACCCGTCAAACTCAGTAAGCATGATTACATCGACGAGTCCTAAGAGTTTATGTCTATGTTTCAGTGTAGCCAGCTCTACATCAGTGTAGCTCACGTACCAGAAAGAATCTAGTCATAAGATACAGAGCTAACTCCTGTTTCCTCAAGGTGTATGTTCTTGCAGATACATTATTTTTATGATCCATACTAGTATGTTTATAACTAGCTCAGCTGTCTCTAAGTGAGGGTGCAGCATAGACAAGTCCAATTCTTTGATACATTTGATTTAAAGAGTCTTTTAATCTAAGAAAAAGGAAATATGATGGAGTCCCCATCCCAGTTTCCATGACACTGCAACAGCATCCTTGTATGTGCTAGAGAATCTGACTGGAGATTATCTGTATATGCTACTAATTCTAATTTTTTTTGGCAATGGAATTTTAACAGGTAGATAATTCACAGGTGATTTGTACATGATGTTAATAATGGATATAAGCATATCAAGAAGCATATTGTAATTTGTTCCAGTCTGAGAACTAGGTGTGGATTAAGTCAAGTAATAGCACAAAAATCAACAGTAGGAAAGTAAAAGACACTTGACAGTAAATTGCTTTTCTTACTATGTTACCTCTCAGCATGTAAATTATCCACGCCTTGAACATACACCAAATGCCAAATACAAGCAAGTTACACTAGTTTACAATGTACATCCAATTTTCTATCTCCTAAACTTATTTACCACTCAAATATAGCAAACACAATTATGAATTTGTCATAGGGACTTTCATGACAATTGTACTGCCTTATGCAAAGAAGTAGTCTGGCTCATTATTTTGACTTGTAAAATAGGTAAACACAATGTGGAAATCATAGAGGGAGAATAAAAGTAGTATTCTACAATGTCATTTTTAATGCTACTTTTCTATTACAGTACTTTAAAGATCCCTCATTTTTGTTCTGTGACAGAAGAACAACCTTAAAAAACAAAAAAATCCTTCCCCAATGAAATGATCGATCCTAGGCAATTCTCCTTCAGCTTTAATGTTGGCTTCCCATGTGTAATAGCATCTGATTAAGGAAAGGCTTAAGGAAACCAGGACTAGCAGATGTAAAGGTCTATTGTTTTCCATCTTTCTCCATTTCTTACCTTTTTGCATCTCAGAATTGTTGGTGTAGTATAGTATAAAATGTGAACCCTGCAACTGAACCAACAAATATAATGATGTAATGCAGAAGCTACTGAGGCAAAAAGTAGCTTCTTTCTCCAGGTGTGAAGAAATGTTAAATACAGGGGGAATTCAGCACTCACAAATCTATACAGCTGTCTCAAGAGGCTAAGAAAGACCAGACAGGGATGACATTTTTAGGGTAGCTAAATCAATGACCGTTGCAGCAACAACTGAAAAGCTGGGAACAGAAAATGATTTAATGTAGCTGTACTACCAAAAAAATAGGATAGTCTGATCAGTTTGATCATTATGTACTAAACTTGTGTGTGGGTGAAAATACCTTCCTGTTGATACAAAGATACAGCTCTGTGATGCATAAGTTAAGAACTGACCAGGATATTGATTCAAATACATCTGTTCATTTTTTAAAAACCGCTTCAAATCACTGTGGTTCATCAAAGAGACAAGTTAATTGGGGGACCTTTTGCTTTCAAGGGGTGGTAGAGAGGAAGGGTAGGGAAGCTGTCAAATTTGCTGTTTCCTTAACCCAAGTAGAAGGAGTTATTCAAGAAGAATGCATAGCTACTGATTGCTTGACTCCTGGTGAATGTGTGTGTGCAGAAGAAAGGCTCCCTGTCCCACCAGAAGACTATTCTGAAGCTGCTGTGTCTCCGTGCAGACCAACATCTCTGTGATTCTGTTCAAAATTATAACTGCTGTATGACTGGGCACTAGAAACTTTAAGAGTTCAATCTCAAGAGCACTCTGACCACTTGTCTTTGAGAATGGATTATATTAGTGGATTTTTTTTTTTTTCTGAAACTGCTCCATCTTCATTTTGAACCAGTGACTTGTGGGATGTTAGCCAGCTCATTAATAGCTAGTTGTCCAATGCTAGTTTCAACGTTTAGCACAAAACTAAATGAAATATGATAAAGAAGAAAAGGGCCTTTCCTAGAAATGAATATTATTCTGCAAGAATATCTAATACCTATGACACTGTTATGTTTTTGCCCCGTGTGGTGTGTTTCCTCTGTTTTGCGGGTGTGCAATAACTGCTCTACTCTATCTAGAATTCTATGGAATTCTCCAAGTTTACTAAAATATAGCTTTTGCTATACCTTATTTCCTAATGACCAAGAGTACGTATTACTTCTCGAGAATAGGAAATGATTCACATTACCCATGAATGGCTATGATTCTACTGTGGACTTGATCTCTCAGGAATCTCTATAACCTTGTCAATCTTTTAGAGTTAATCACCACGAGGGCCTATATTTATTATTAAACACATGCATTCCAGCAGTCGCTTTAGCCTGAGATGTCTGTTGTACCAAATACTGTGCAAACAAAACCTGAAACAATCCTTGTCTTCACGAGCTCACAGAAGGGACAAAAAGGGGGACAAGGGAAGAGGTAAAGCGAACATTAGTGATGGAGTATGAACTGCATGGTAATATGATGAGTATGAGGGCTTCCCTTCATATTTAGTCCATCCTTTGTGTATGTACCTCTCACACCAGTAGGAATTCCCAGGGCTCTGCTGCTAGGTCCAATACGAGCCTTGCCTAAATTAAACTTCAATTGTGGATGTTATTTTTGGTTTATATACCTCATTTCCTCATTCACCCAGTATATGGATGATTTAAAGACCTAGTTTCCCCTTTCCAGCTTTTCTGTTTCTCCTGCTACCAACCTAATCTCCTCAGCTTCTCCTTTCTCCTATAGCTTCACAGCTTCCTTTCCTAGGAGTATGACATACACAGAAATGATGAAAAGAGAAAGGGAAATTGAAGACAGAAAACACTCCCACTAAAAAACACTAAATTAGCATCATCATTTGTCAGCTTCAGCCATTCAGCAGCTCAGCCAGGGAAAGCACATTGCTTAGGGAGAGTTCAACATCATTTTTAAACTTACCTAGCACAGCTCAGCTTCACAAGCTATGCCGATAACTCCAGAACCAGAAAGGACACAGTATAAAGAAAAGGCCCATATGGAGATTATGGTTTGATCTTGAGCAAACTGTGGACAGAAATGTGGAACTTTAGTCATTTTGGACTTTCCTTCAGCCTAAAAATTGAGATGAGGGGCACCCACTAGCATACTATTTCTGTTTGCTCATTGTATCCCAGCAAAGATCTGAACTGTCCTTGCATCCCACAGAGGTGCTGATCTGCTCTCAAAGCCTCAGTGGGAGGCTGAAATCCCACTTCTGCTCCCACAGAAATCAAATACAGCAAAATCATGGTGAGCACAGTCTTTCTGCTAAATTGTGTGTTAACACCGTTGTTGGTGCACTTTATTTGACAAGGGAATAAGACCTAGGGAGCTTGGGGAAACTTGTAGTACAGTGCCAGGAGGCAAGTGAAAACTAGCTTTAGAATAACCACACTTTTCTCTCCCAGTAATGAAAAAACAACCGCTACACAACCCAATGGGAGGAAAGATCTGTCTCACAAGAGAAACAATAAATAATATATAAAGAACAGCTTCTCCACATGTAAAGAGAGCTAATATGTCTTTAATTAGCTCATTACAGAAGCATGGAAAACAGATAAAGGAACCCAGTATGGAATTATTATATCAAATGGCATTAAAATGCCATTAGGGTGTTGAGTTAAAGTGTTACACTAATGGTGTTACATTTTAAGCATAACAGTGTTAAAACACTGTTAGGGTGTTGTTCTAAGAAGACAGAAAGAAGAAGATATTTTTAAAGGGCAAGGAAGAAGAAGAATGAAATGGAATAAAAAGTTATGGACACACTCTGCTATATTAAATGTGTCCCTAGGAAGTGAATAGGGAGATTATATTACTACCGTCATCACTTTACATACATGTCTGGATTCCTGAGGAGTACTTGTGGTTTGTATTTCAGCTCTTTGAACAGCATGATGAGCAGACTTAAAAGAATGCAAAAAAGAATGTGGAGTAGCACAATTTGTCAAAACATAGATATCAAGCGTAACATTGTCCTGACATTTAAAGATAAATACCACTAATTTCAAACTGGATCTCTGTAGTTACATGATCTGCAATCCTACAGCAAAGGAAAAGATACGAGCACTTTAGGTACCCAAAAGTGTTTCTGGCTGCAGTATGCCATCAGCATAAGTTACACTTTTCAGCTCTACTTTCACAGAAATGACCTGCTAGATATTTTGGCATATGTGTGCTTTGTGCTTCTTTATATTCCTTTGAGGTGCCAAAACAAAGCAAAAAGGCAAATAGGCTTTAGAGACCATGGTGTAATGCATTTAAACAAGTTCAGCAGCTTTTGGATAAACAAACAAGTACAGAATGGTATAATAAATACAAAAAGCTGCCTCTGAACTTTCTTGTCTCTACTCAATGCGAATGGATGGAGAGGGTGTTATCACGGCCTCCTCTGTGCCTCCGGATAGAATTGTGCTAGACAGTAGTTGGTGTGACTTGGATCATGATGGTAGGTGCTTTATTTCTGTGGTCCTTTCTTGGCCGTGCAAGGGAGTATGTGAACTTTTGCTCTTTTAGCCTGCTCAATTCCTGTGCAGGGGAGAAAAGCAACTCTCTGTTCCAAGCAGGAAATGTCCAGCTCACAAGCAGATAAAGAACTTCTTCCAATACCTCTACAACCCATTGCTCTCTGCTGCCTTCGCTAGCAACCAGAGTAGCTGACTTTATGAATAATATAGAAAAAAAATTAATCTATACAAGAGGAGCAAGGGAAAAACTACAATTGGTCTCCAGAGGCAACGCAGCTCTGGGTACACCAGTTCAAGATAGATGACATGGTGCTAATCTAGCTCTATTGCATCTTTTATTAGTTAAATTAATACAGTTGACATCTTCCTGGAAGGGCACAGAGAATTTGCCACTCACTTTGTATGTGCAATTTAAAACAAGAAATGCTGAGAATATTAATACCTGACTTGCAGGGGCTCTCGCCTACCTTTCAGCATCTCCAGCCCTGTTTCTGTGATGCATCCCATCTCACTGGTTTGTTATTGAGAGAGGGAGCTACGTTAGAGTCAGATGGTTTCTTATGAACCAAAGGCACCCAACAGGAACTGCTTATACAGTTTATACTAAGCCATGTAGATCTTCAGATACCCTACAGTCTAGTACTTCACATTTGCTCTGCACTAACTGATAGGAGGAGGATATTGAATAGACAGTTGCTGAGAAGTGGTGAATTCCATAGTACCCATACATAAATAACTGAAGAGATGCAAGGCGGATGAGAGTAAGATCCTACAGTCTACAGTCAGGACTTGTGAGTCCTCTCTACACATTGCATATCACAGAATTAAGACAGACTAGAGCACCACTTAAATCTTAGTTTTAGCCCTATTTTGATATTTCTCCTTCCACATTCATTATTCTCATTAGACAGCTTGCCCAGCTGTAGGAAGGACCAAAAAAGGCAAAGTCACCCTAACATAATCATCAAAAAAACTTCAGACAGAACATAAATCTGTATTTGCATCGTAAATGCAGAAAAATAATTTAAAATCAACTCCAGCTGTGAATTCAAAGTGCAGTAGTTAAAAACAGCATGGATACTATTCTTCAGAATAAAAAATGCCATCAATTTGATTTACATTAATTTATTAAAATTTTAGATCACTATATTTTGAATACTGCAGTTTAAGGTGGTTATGTCATAAAGTTCCGACCTTTGCTCATTCAGATTCATTTTTCTGATACTGTCTGGATAAGTCTGGAATTTTTATTCAGTCCTTACACAAGCAGTTTAATTTAGTTTTCAAATAAGCTAGTTACCTATATTCCTTGTCTCTCAAGAGAAAGTAAGCCTTCAAACAGAAAAACATAATCTGTGGAATTATGAATATGCTTCTTTTCTCCCTTCTTTTTCTCCACGCACATATCTGCCAGAAAATGGAACCAATTTGACTTTTCTAGTTCATTCTGTTGCTGGGAATTAAAGCTTAACAAATGCTCAGCCACAGCTCAAGCCTTCCTGATGGTTTCCTATCTAATTGCTAGACAGGCCTGGGACCTCTTAATTTCCCTGCTTCATCCTCCTCCATCATTAAAACAACCATTTTCACAGAGTGTTATAAATGATCATCTCCAGTTGCTGCAGCTGTTGGAGTTGATAAACAAAGACATATTTATTTATACAGTTCAGTGCCAACAGTCAGGACCCTTCCTCGCTGCAGCCCGCAGTGGCTGGAGGGTGAGACAGCCCCATGTCCAGACCCCACGGTGTGAGTTAGGGCGCAGTCCCATACTGTAGTGAGAACACCTGCAGAAGATCTGGCGAGGAGTCAGTGACTGGCAGAGTACATGGTAGCAGGCCCAACGTGTGAGGCCAACCAGGCATGCGTAGCCTGTTTCGTCTGCAATGTCTAGCTCCTTCCCGAGCAGTAGCTCAAGGTTAGCACAGCTGAGACAAGGAAATAGTTCTAGTAGATTTAAGGGACCCTTATGAACAGTGAGCCCTGTTTTTGCCTCCAGACCCTGCAGCTAACCTGTGCCTCCAGCAGCCTCCCATCGGCAACCCCTCTGCATGGTTCCCAGGGCTCCCCGTGCACCTTTCAGTGCCAGTCCTATATTAAACCTATTCTGATTAACCCCTCATGAGCTCTAAGTCTCCCTCTCTGCCAGTATCTGACCTTCCCTTGCCCTCCTTGCAGTCACACATACCTACGTGCCTGAACAGTGCTGACTTGCTTCCTCTTCGCATGGAGTCCCATTAGAGCTAGCTTGACACTGTCCATACACACATTTTGGCAAGAGGCTTGTTATGCTCCTGTGGTTCTCACCTGTGTTCATGCCTTTTTCTTCCTCATGGTAAACCTCATCTGAGGGAGAAAGGCTGGAGGAGCCTGTAGGAAGGCACCCGTTGCTTTTTTTTCCCCCTTCTCAGGTTCTGAGGCAAAATCTCATTGACCTGAAAAACAAACTACCAACCAAGCAAAAAGGCAGAACTGCTAGTCTAGAAAAATCCCAGATGTTTTTAGACATTCAGAAGAAATAGAAAAAGCATGTTTTGGTATGTAGATTTCTAAAACAGCTCTTCTTTAAAATATGTATTTCCTGGGGAAATGCTAAGAATTTGTAGTGTCTTTTGAATGCATGGTGCACAGTTATCCTGTTTAACTACCTGTGACGTTCAGAACAGCAATATGGAAAATGTGAAATAAATATCAAGGCTTGATCCTGCCCTTTGGTACAGCTGTGGAGTATCACTTCCAGTTGTTTAAAATCAGCTTCTGATTGCATATGCCTTTAAAATGTGGGAGTGTTCTGGCAAGAAGTGTTCTGGCTGTGCAATCTCTGCCCAAAAGGTAATGACATTTTATTCAGGAATTGCTGCAAGTGATTTTACCTTATTTTGCTATGTGAGAAATGCGATGGTCAGTTTTAATCTACACTGCCGTCACACAATGATAATACCACCGCAGCAAAGCTGTAAGAACAGGTCTTGCAAAGAAAACAGAACCAAGCAGCCAAATGAACAATGCCCACGCAAGACAGTACCTCCCAAAACTACTGGAAACGTACTCATTTTCTCCCCAGTCTTTTTCCAGAGATGTTTTTAGTCTTCAAATCTTTTCTTTTCCATCAACTACTTATTCCTGGCAATACTGATTTTCAGAATTGTTCACATTTTCAGAAAAATAATTAAAAAAATGTAAAAAATATTTTGTAAACATAGTCTACAGGCAGAACAGTTTTAGCCAAGTGCTTGAAGCTTCCTCTAATAACTGATTTTGTTCACCCAAAACACTCCAGGAAACTATCCTTATCCTAAACATGGCCAGCAATACACAATATCTGTTGTAATGGACGAAATATAGTGAGAAGGAGGCAACAGGAATGCATAAAGGGAGATAGGACAGCTACATATAAATAATCCCAATAAAATACTAAAAAAAAAAAAAAAAAAATATGAGAAACAGTACAGGGCAGAACAAACAATATGCTGAAACAAGCTTAACAATGAAGTTAAGAATCCAACAGGAGAATGAAGAATATAGAAACACAACGAAAAAAAATAGACAGAGAGAAAGCAGAAACATGAGCGCCTGTTTCTTTGTTTGTGACATGAACACTATTTTTTCATTGACTTTGAAGGAAACGGGGCAAGACCTTTAATGAAAAGCAGCAAAATGCAAACTTTTCTTGAAGAAGAAGGAAAAGCAAGATGAAAATACTCCTAGAGAAAAATAATAAGAATTAATTCAACACTTTCAAGATAGAAAGCACTCTAAACCTAATATATATTATTACTGGGAATCGAAAGACCCAGCAAATGTGGGACAAGAATTTATCACTCTGTTTTACACAATTTACAGTACAGTTTCTCTTTCCATCCTAGAAAAATGGCTCTTAAGAAGCAGTTGAGTTAGTCACAACCTGCAGTTCTACTTCTTGTAAAGTTTTTGCCTTTTATTTCTCCTTCTCCTTCTTCTTCTTCTCCTTCTTCTTCTTCTCTTTTTTTCCCCTTCTTTTCTTCTTTCTTCTCTTTTCCTATAATAAAGTCAACTGAAAATGTGTATGACACTCTGGAATACACCTGGTATGTCAGTCAACAGGGCATGCAGCATTTTAGTGCTCCTAGAGTGTGCTCAGAAAGTACAAGAGAAATAGCTGACACCTAAAACTATTTTCTCTCCAGCAAATCTGGAAAAAATATCCAGCCCCTGATACATCTCTTGGGCTAAAAATAGTATTTTACAATTACCTACTGAAGCAGTTCATTATCCTCCTGTACAGCAGTATGGCATGACAAGGAAAAAGCATTTTGTTGCTGTCAAGATTAGCATGTGTCTTTCTATGGGCACTGCATGTCTCAGTGCCCCAGTTAGAAATGGGCTAAATATAAGAGAGGGACATACAGAGAAGTCAGTAGCAGAGTTTGAAATAAATCCAATACAACTCTTCCACTGATCTGTATGCTAGTCCGTTGATGATTTGGTTGAGTTTGCTACCTCACCTGCTTTATAAAGGGACTCCATCAATTTGAAAATTAAGATTGAAAGTATTTGCACTGTTACTATGTGTCTGTGCATGTGTGTGTGTAAATACACACACACACATGTACATATGTATATAAATATGTATAAAATCTATATATTGATATGATACAGAACTTCTGTTTTCCCCTTTGCATTGATTGTACCTATTCACAATCTCTTGTGCGAGTATTTTCTTCATCAAAGGGTGAAATTGCAAAGAGGCAATGAGGGACACAGCTTACTGACCACACTGGGGAAAATATAAAACCAGCTGTCTGAGAAGTCCTGCAGAACTGCCATGGGAGGACAGAAAAGCAACGGACATCAGTTGAAAAGGCATGAGTATAGAAGGTAGCAGGGTCTAAGTTGCAGAAGGTAAAGACAGAGATGGCAAGGAGGAGCTTAAATTTAATCCTTTTGTTGAGGGAAATGAATATGAACAGGTTTAATGACAGCTGTCTTAAATGAAGTGTATCTGCTGTAGTAAAGCAAAGAAGAAAGTGCGGGAACACATATTTTGCTGTTAGGGATGGAGAGGTGTGACAGGGTGTTTCATGAGAATGAGCAACAGGATTTAATAGAAATTCTGACGGGAAAAGAAAAGAAGAAAGAAGTTAAAAGCAACTTTGTGACACTGATGACTAGAGAAGATGAGAATCTTGCCAGTAGTAACAAAGAAAGTGGAGGATTTATGTGAAAAATGTGTAAGTTAACTTGTAGCAAAATGTGGAGTATCAGCAAAATCTGTGAAAGAAGGTCTCTACTGGCTGATTTATCTTGCTGTATCTAAACACTGTGTTAATTAACTTCTGAAGTCCTGAGCTTCAAAGCATTTTAGAGAGTTCCATTGTTAACTAACAAAATTATAACTTGACTAATTTTGGCCTTATTTGTGTGATTTCCTGGGAATTCAGTGAATTGATAAAGAGAAAAAGGGTCATTAAAGCAACATCACTTGAGCCTGAGCTTGTGACAGTTCAGTGTCATAGTGAAAGCAATCACTGAAAAAACTTCCACAGTTTTCAGTACATTTTAATCTAACCTCTGGCTAACAGTCAACCTCTACTTAGTGATTTTTTTTTTCCCTGAGTTTCAGGAACTTCTTGTAGGCTGCCAGCTACCAGCTATTCCTACAAGAGCTGCTGTCTTGTGGTAGGAGAGGAAGGCAGTGACATGTGAATGTCTCAACATGACACTTGACTTTCTTCAAGATGTATTTGTGAGAGAGACTTATTATAAGGTTTGGGTAAGTGGGGTCTCTTATGTACTGAAGAGACTTCAGATGTGATCAGTACTTTGGGCTCTGATCTCTTTCATATGTTTTAAATGCTGGAGAGGTATAAAAGAGACCTTACATCCTGTAATCCTGCCTGGAGAGAACTTCCTAGAGCAGAAGGTGTGGAAATAGTTAGTTGCTCTGTGAAATCAGAAGATTTAATGAAGCTCTCTGCCTCAGTTTCCCATTTGAAAAAAATGAATGGTAATTTACTTCAGAGACACTGAAGGAGGTGACCTATTTGGAGTTTGCAAACCATTTTCCTTTATAGTTTCTAAACAGTGTTATTTAGCTTGAACGAGAGTACTTGTGAAATCATGGGCTTGAATTCATAATTGTAAGACATCTTTTGTTTAATAAATTCATACTGAGAGGATGGTTTCAAGCATCGTAGTGAAGCCTCCAAAGCTCGTATATGCCTCCATCTTAGTGAAGGACCCTTCTTACCTTCTAATTTGTTAGCCTATGATCTATACAATAGTTGTATGGGTTTGATGACTGAGAATCTTTCAACTGATTTCAATGGCTATTAGATATTAGATCAAGTCATCTGAACATAGCATCCTTAACCAGATCTTTGTATATAGGACTTTGAATAGAGCTGTTGATGTCACTGTTGTACCAGGAATTCATAATACATAGCTTTCAAAGCTTAATGACCTCCAAAGACACTAAAAGCCCCATAGAGTCAATTGAGAGATTGGTTTTATGGCACACTGCAGCTTTTCCAGATATCTCCTGATTACTCAGTGTTCCATAGGTGATAATTACTAATTTTTCTTTCCGTCCCACAGGAACTGATGACCTTATCATCTCTTCCCTTTCTAACATCCCCTTTTTCCTGACTGGTACTATCCACCCTTTTCTCTCAGATTATCTAAATGAGTGGCATAATTAAATTAGACTCACAGCAGTTATTTCCAGAATAGAGCTGCTTTGAGATTGCTGCTTTTATTTCAGACCTAAAAAAAATCTATTTTCTTTGTTTTTGCCTACAAATTTAATAGATTTAGTTCAAAAACAGGCACCACTTTTCCTAAAAATTTTGTCTCATTGAAGTCATTGTCACCTTAGCTGTATAAAAGAAAATAATAAAGAAAAGCATCTGGTTTCATATTTTAGACTGTATTCTTAATTTTTTAAAAAATGCTTTCTCTACTCCCAGCTGCAGTCCAACCACTGTTATTCCAGAGAAAGTGTAAAAGGTCCTGCTTTGTTAGTAGTCATTCTTTATATTATGATGATAGAAAATGAAAAGAGAAATGCCCACAGATGGTCCATCAAGGCACGAAGTTTCTATTGAAGCCTTCAAAATCGCACATCTGAATGGATATTTTTTTTCCTGTAGGCCAGTATAGTTGTGAGAAGAAAGAAAAATTAGAACATCTATATCTACTCCCATATGTAATCAAGCCTAATTTAAATCCAATGAGTGCTTCTGACAGAAGTATATATGTATAAAAGTATGTGTCATGCTACTATGGTTTATTACATTAGTTATCACGACCTGAAATAAACATTTGTGAAACTGTCTACTTTCGCTACAGGACATGACTAAAAATAAGAAAGCAGGGAAATCTAAGTATCATAAAGGAGAACCATATTTTGGTCTACTAACCTCTTTTTCTTTCCTCTCTCTAAATCACATAGCTTTTTTAGTTTGTGATGTTTCAAATTCTAAATTAGTAAGTGACCTTGTTTCCAAGCTATGACATTTATGCTTGCTGTCTTCTCTGTTCCTCAGTAAATAGTCTTTCTCCACTGTTTCCTAGGGAATTTAAAGAACAGAAAAAAATGAAGCTGAGGTTCTACTTTCTTACACCAGAATGTGTGCCTGGCAGTTAATGGAAATAGCCTTATTTGAAGGAAGCAGCCAAGATGAGAATCAAGGCCGGGGGCGGGGGATGAACTAACCAGACTCCTTTTCCACCCCTAGCTTGGTCGCGACTCACAGCAGCTCGGCAATGCTGCCAGCCAGGCAGTTTCTGCCGTCAGCAAATCTCTCAAGACTGGAATACAGCCCTGTGATTACTGTCATTATATCTATTATCCTAGATCCAACCAGCTCAACACAGGAATAGAAAAAATTGATGCTGATTACTCCCTAGTTATGACTGTTGTGGGGTAACAAATTCTTTCATATAAGAAGCCATATCAGGAAAGCTGATGGAAGTTTAAGAGAAAATAAATAAAAGTGCTGACTTCCTTTTGGGGGGGGGGGGGGAAGTGTCTCATTCAGCTTTATAAAGAGTAAAAATAGCAAGACCAGAGAGTCTCTCCTATGTGTCTCTGTGCCAGCTCCATTTGTTTACTTTACTGGTGCAACCAAATAGCCTCTAAAGCTGCTTCTGATAGACATCTTATTTTGGGATTCACGTGTAGGTCACAGAGCTCAAAATAATTTTTCCAATATACTGTGAGTGACGAGCATGGATTTGATATACTATCATATAATTCAAATATGGATAAGTCCATCTATAACTCTTCTGGGAAGAAGCTAATGATTTTCTCCTCCATTTTTATTATATTATATTAGTAGAAGGAAGAAACTATAGTTTAGAGGTTAGGGCATTGCAAAACCTGTTGTGGTGTATGAATTTTAAAGATGAGCTGTGGTAATGATATAATAATTGCATTATGTTGTTATTATTATATATATATATGAATTATCATTTATATTAGTTAATAATACTCTGTGATAACAGCCATGGGCAGACTCATTCCCTAAAATGTTTTAGGGGTAGCAAATGCGGTTTTCACTGAAAGGCAAGCAACTTAACAGGAATTTTTATTTACCAGAGAATAATGGTGCAAATGAGTTGACTTTGTCAATTCACTCTGTGGCTTGTTTTGCAGGAGGTGGTTCACAACTCTATATACCAAAACCTGCCTGCACATGAAGATCCATATCTTCACCTCTCTTTTAGCAATGCAAGAGATGGCTTATATTGGGAAAGTTTATATGAGAAAGAGGGCAAGTTATATGAACAGGAAGCACTGATACTGTGGTATAACTGCACTTACACTGGAATTGTAGCACTCTATTAATAGCCCCTTTCATGTTGCAATCAATGTAGGCTAATGCAAAACCAGTGCATAGATTGAATCTAATATATATGCTAATGTAGACTAGAAAACTGCCCTCCTCTGCTTAAAATGATGAAATAATATGCACACAGATCATCTCTCTAAGCAAAACCCCAGCATTTGGCTTTTGAGTGGCCCCATGATTACTGTGATACAAAGATGGATTGAAGTTAATTTGCACCTTGTCACCTCCCTAGAATTGACTGCTTGTACTTTTAACACGTGCCAATTTCTTTCGTAGATTGAAATATGGACTAATTTCCTAAAAATTGATCCACATTATATGACAGTAAATGAACAAACAACAACTAATGAGCAAGTTATTTTTCCTCACCAAAAAGCAAACAAATAGAAAATAAATTATTTCTGTTATTACTTGAAATGTGACTAATGAAGCAGTTCCTCTCACGTTATTTGAAATGCAAACAGTTTTACTTTACATGATCTAAGTGCCAGCAAGTTAATGATAGACATAGTCCTAATTTCAGCCTGGTGTTTTGTCAGTCTGGCGCAGCCCTCCCAATTAGAGGACTATGTTCATTAGGGGCATCGTGAGAAAATGCAAGGAGTTGCAAAATGCTGGACAAAACCATATTTTTGTATTTACCTGAAGGCCACTTGTACAAAGAATAAGAGATTCTTCTGTCATTAATAGATATAAATATTTATATAAAGGTATATCAAGGGCACTGCTAAGTGCCCTGAATCACTGCACAAGGTATAGTTCCCATGGGGCAGAGGAAAGAGTATTTACACCTGCACTTAACAACTGTGGAGAGTGCTTACTTTTTGGCCCCAGGGAGGCTGAACTCTTGTCAGCTGAGAGATGAGCCAGGAAGGGACTGCACTTTTCACAAGTCTGAGATACTCTGGTATCGATATCTCCTGGTATTTGAAAAAGCCAGGCACGCATAGGGGCAAAAAGTCAATGGCAATGATGGATACTCAACACCTTGAGCAATCAGGCACTCAGCTTATCTTCATCTTCCTATAGGTGTATCAAAGGGAAGAGAGTCCATTAGGAGTTTAAAGCTCCAAGAGGAACAGACATATTTTATCACATTTTTAGTTCTATGCTGCCTCTCACCTCACATTTCCAACATCTTTTCTAACTAAAACAGCAAAAGAAACAACCTGCCCTGCCAGCTGGTCTCTCTAGTTTAATTAAATGCTTTATTTTCGCTTCTCACACTTTGTGTGTGCTTACTGGCGTTGGTTTCAGTGAAGAGGAATACTCTCTGCAGTCCCACCAGTGACACCAGGCAACAGCAGAGGTATGTGGATGAACAAGGTCAGCTGAGATTGCTTTCCAGCTTCAGTCACTCACATATTTGTGTTTCATCATCACCTTTGTTTAACTTCTTCCTTCTCTGTTTCCATAGGGGGAGAAATATTTTGCTTTGCATCTTTTTTAACATATGCAATGTTTTCTCTGTCACTAAATGTTCATTTCCTTTGTTACTGCCCAGCAACAGGATCCTACTAGCATGAAAATGTTGTGGTTAAGTGGTTAATAAAACTCTTCCTCCAAATTATTCCAAATGGCCACTCTCCATTATCTTTGAAAAGTCCTGGAGAACAGGAGAGGTGCCTGAGGACTGGAAGAAAGCCAATGTCACTCCAGTCTTCAAAAAAGGCAAGAAGGAGGACCCAGGCAAATACAGGTCAGTCAGCCTCACCTCAATCCCTGGAAAGGTGATGGAACAGCTCCTTCTGGATGTCATCTCCAGACATATGGAGGAAAAGAAGGTGATCAGGAGTAGCCAGCATGGATTCACCAAGGAGAAATCCTGCTTGACCAATCTGATAGCCATCTCTGATGGTATGACTGGCTGTGTAGATGAGGGTAGAGCAGTGGACATTGTGTCCCTTGACTTCAGCAAGGCTTTTGACACTGTCTCCTATAATATCGTCCTAGAGAAGCTCATGAAGTGTGGGTTAGAGGAGTGGACAGTGAGGTGGACTGAGAACTGGCTGAAAGACAGAGCTCAGAGGGTTGCGGTCAGTGGCACAGAGTCTAGAGGTCTGCAGCTAGTGATGCCCCTCAGGGCTCAGTACTAGTTCCTGTGTTGTTCAACTTCTTCATGATGAAGAGAGTGCCTCCTTAGCAAGTTCGCTGATGGTACCAAGCTGTGAGAAGTGGCTGACACACCAGAAGATTGTGCTGCCATTCAGAGAGATGTGGACAGGCTGGAGAGCTGGGCAGAGAGGAACCTCAAGAAGTTCAATAAAGGCAAGTTCAAGGTCCTGCACCGAGGGAAGAATAGCCCTGTGTGCACCAGTATAGGTTTGGGGCTGACCAGCTGGAAAGTAGCTCTGTGGAGTAGACTCTGAGGACCTGGGAGTCCTGGTGGACAATAAATTGACTATGAACCACCAATGTGCCCTTGTGGCCAGGAAGGCCAATGATATCCTGGGGTACATTAGGAAGAGTGTTGCCAGCAGGTCAAGGGAGATGATCCTGCTCCTCTACTCATCCCTGGGGAGGCCTCATCTCAAGTACTGCATCCCGTTCTGGGCTCCCCAGTCCAAGAGAGACATGGAGCTGCTGGAGACAGTCCAGCGTAGGGCTACAAAGATGATCAGAGGGCTGGAGCACCTGCCCTAGGAGGAACGGCTGTGAGAGCTGGGCCTCTTCAGCCTGGGGAAGAGAAGCCTGAGGGGGGATCTTATCAATGTGTGCAAGTACCTGAAGGGAGGGTGTCAAGAAGATGGGGCCAGACTATTTTCAGTGATGCCAAGCGACAGGACAGGAGGCAACGGGCACAAACTGGAACAGAGGATGTTCCACCTGATCATGAGAAAAACCTTTTTCACTGTGAGAGTGACAGAGCACTGGACCAGGTTGCCCGGAGAGTTTGTGGAGTTTCTTTCTCTGGAGATGTTCAAAACCTACCTGGACATGATCCTGTGCAATGTGCTTTAGCAATCCTGCTTGAGCAGGGGGGTTGGACTAGATGATCTCTAGAGGTTTCTTCCAACCTGAACTGTGATATTGTGTGATTCTGTGATTTTTATTTTGCAGTCAGTAAGGATTTTTACTATTAAGACCGCTTCTGGTTTTAGCTGGAAAGTCTTTTCCAAGGTTTTCTCCCAGATCACTAGAGTCAAAGTTAAGATCCTACAGCTTAGGATTCTCAGCTAACATCTGAGCATGTGTAAGTTCGAGAACATATTAGAATTTCCCACTATTTGAATAAATTGATGTACTCAGGGCTGACTCTCAGGTGAGTTACTTCTTTTCCACTAGCCTGCAAGTTATGCTCAAGCAGGTACTTTCCCGTTGTGCAAGGTTAACCGCAGGTCATGGCCCATCCTCTTGTTTTCTTACCTCCTTTCCAATGAGGGCATACGGCTAATGTGCAATGACTTCCAGGCAAGAAAGTCTTTGATTTTTATCTCCTGAAAGGGTACAAGGGACTTCTCAGAAGCCAGATTGTAGGCTGCTTGTAAAGGACATGGGGCACTTTATCATCATAAGTTTAAGAACTAAAGGCTTCTCCTAGAATTAGCTAAATGAAACAGGCATGGATGGATGAGACTGAGACTGAAGCTCCTCAAAGATTTTAACTGTTTTTCTTACCACTAAGCTACCGAGTAGTGTAGATGTTGGTGTGGCTTGCCTGTGGGTGGAAGACTCAGATCCCAAATCACAAATATTTCCCCAGCTCTTTGGAAACTGCCAGGTTGTGTTTGACACATCAGTGTTTTCAGAAGAAAGCTTTTCTGATATTTTGTATTTGCTTGTAAAGCTAAAAGCAATTTGGACATAATGGATAATCACAGTAGGGGATTGTTTCAAAGATCATCAGTTTTAATTAGCAATCTTAAAATTAAATGCATGTTATTTTATTTCAAAACTGAAACAAAGGGGCATTTCCTACTTCATACTTCTTACTTAGGACAGTAAACAGCTTACTTTTAGAAGATATATGAAAGGACTTTGTTTCTAATAGCAAATTCAACAATAATCAGGAAAAAATAAAAAGGACTCTTCAGCAGAGAGTGAGTTCTGCAAAGTCACTAAGGATAGGAGTAGACACATATTACAGAATCTACTTAAACAATTAGCAATGATTGTTTAGAATCATTTTAGAATATCCTTTCCTGATTTTTGACTCTTTCTCTATTGACTTCACTAACAATTTCCCTGAAGAAAAAGCAAATAAGGATTGATGAATCTCATCCACTCACCAAAATTAGGGAGAGACAAAAATGTGATAATGAGCTGTATTTTATCAGGCTCTGCATTATTCCAACTGCTATGGTTGAAATCCCTAAGTGAAGCAGATCAGCCGTCTTATCCATTTAGACTTGCTGATGAGTACCCTGCATGAGGACTCGTGGTTTTGATGAGCTGGATTATCCAGTCTTGCCTACACTGTATATCAATTAATTATATTGAGAGAAATCCTGCTGACCTCCTGGACTGTAAATGTACATGCAGTGGAATATGGTAGTGTCTCTCTGTAGAGCTCCTTGCACAGCAGCAGGATCATAATGACAGATCCTAACATAACTCAAAAATTAAAAATGACGACTGCAGATGCATGTGAGAAGCAGCCATGTTTTGTAGGTAGCGGAGTGAAAAGAAAGCTTAGCTGTATAAAAATATATTTGCATCTGAGACAGTACCTAACCTCAACAAATTAGATCCAGAATTTATGGATATATTTCAGACAAGTCAGGAAATCAAAATCTTTCATCACAGCTTGTCCTTTCTCTTGATTGGTGGTCTGTCCTTGAGCATCAGCACTTGTTTCTGTTAAAGATGAGGTATCAGTCCCCACTTTAACACTTGAGCTGTGATGTTCTGTTTAAATAATACATCCCAGACAACACCTTTCTTCTGTTTCAATAGCTCCAGGTGAGCACATCACTATTTTCCTTCCTACTTATTTGTCTGCTGTCCATAGCAGTTAATTGAAAGCTACCTTCTTTTCACAAGCAGTTTTCATCTAGTATTTTGAAAGCAATCGTTTCTGCATACAAGCCTAATTAGATAATTGGGACCACAAGAAGTGAAACTTAAGCTGCCTCTCACCTTCCATTGGCTTCTTCTCCCCAAGGAAGTCCCAGAAACATTTGTATATTGTCTCAGTATGATGCACATACTGAGATGGACTGGGGACGACGGCACCTACCAAATGCCAATTCCCTCCATCCCAGCTCATGTCTGCTGGTGCAATCAGATGGTCCCTGTAGCAAGGTTAGTCTCTCCTTACCAACAGCTCCCCTGGTTCCAAACAACTATGTGTTCTGGGGGGAAGGAGTAGGAAAATGGAAAGCCACAGAGGAAAAACAGTGGAACCAGCCCTCTGCCGAACTGACAGAAGCCAGACAAGGGGTGGGGAGGGATAGTAAAAATTATAATTGCCTTTAGTGCTCTTTTTCTCAGGTGCAGTAGCTTTTAGCTTCACAAAACAGTTGCAAATGTTTCTCTTCACTGTTTAAAAGGAAAGAGACCCATGCGTAATATGGAGCTGTGTGTATTTTGCTCTGTGTGCTGCATGAGGCCTGTGGTGACATACAGGTTCAATCCAAGACAAATCATACTGAAAAATCATTCTTATGTCATTTATATGGCATGTCTCACATTTTGGGGGGAGACAGAAACAACTTTGGGCACTGAAATAAAGTTTTTATTCTCCTGTTGCAATACAAATTGTTGTTCTCAGCAAGTAATCGATCTAAAGGCTTATTTGAATACAAGACATGCCATTGCTCTGCACCAGATTTCTTACTCCAAAACAGTCCCTCTTGCTACTTCCCTGGCCTGAAAGAAGAGGTGAATATATCAGCCCTCTTTCTTCTCTCTTTCTTTCAATCTAGCCAAATGTTTCGCATAAAGCTGGCAGACAAATGTTCTGTCTCTTGTCTCTCCTCTGCTTTCCTCCAGTTGTTTTTGCTCTGAACTCTACTCTGTACCTGAATTGCATCAAGACCTCTAAGACAGTGGAGAAAAGTATCCTGCTGCATGCAAAGCCCACAGACCATGGGCGCTCCATAAGGAAACTAGCTTTGGGATGGGAAATGAATCAGTCCTGTCAAAATGGTACTGCACTGGAGCAAGTTAGCCCTGTAGAAGGACAGGACTCTTTATCTCATGGTTACACTGCTACTGTGACACTAATATCTCTGTGGGAGCACCAACAAGGCTACCCTTATAAGGGATTTCTAATGCAATCTGTATTGTATAGAGGTGTACTTAGTGATCATAATTATAATTATGACAAATATATATACATACATATAGTATATGTATATACTCATGCACATATATATATACATGAATATATATATGTACACCCATTCATTCATATACATATACATGTACACACACTCTCTCATATCTTGTAATAACACAAGTAAATGCTCTATAGGATCAGTGAAACAGGTTAACCATGTATGGCATGAACAGAGGGATTTGCCTGATCAAGCAGAGAAAAGGAACAAAGGTAAACTTTCCAGAGCTGGGATGTAAAAATGTTTAGAGGATTGAATCAAGGAGGTGTTATTAGTGAACAGGATCTTCTACAAGAGATAGCAATTCTAGTTCAAACAACATCTCCTGCAATTGTGAAATTAGAACACTTTACAGAGGGAAAGCATTTCTACAGTCCATAACATGAGTTTTTAAAATTGAATCTAAAAAGTAAAGTGTTTTGTTCTGGGAAAGTTGCCTGGCAAAGTTTGAGAGATTTCACTGACCTCTGTTTGCCTAAGGGAAAGCTTATCTGGAATGAGCACCAACTACGCAGGTATGCATCACTGCATATTAGGAAATAAAAGCTCCCTTCTATGCTTTTATTTGTGCTTCTGAATTAAATATTTATGAAAAAACATGCTAATAGAACTGAGTTATGATTTGTGTTTTGTTTTGTGAGAGATTCTGCAACTCAATTCGTCTTCCATGAAACTATGAGATTTGTTAGTAAGCTGAGCAAATATACTTACTTGTAAGACCCTTGTACACACTGGTAGACATTTTTCACAGTGGCACAGCATTTTGAGTGATGAATCTGGAAGACATACGCTTGTGTCCTAGAGACTGAATAGATATTACAAACAAATGTTTTAAGTGTGAAGACCTGTTTCTTCTAGGAGAACTGGTTCAAATGTCTAGGCTCAACACATTCAAAACTTGATTAACAAAGCACAGAAAAGCTTATAACGTAGGGAACACATCTACATTAGCCAGCAAATAGACCAAAAGACTGACCTGTCTTTTCCAGCTATCCTTTAGCAGGATACTTGTGGTGTAATGAAGCAATTAGCAACAAAATAATAAAGAAGTTTCAGTGAAGAAAAATGTAATAGCAAAGTCCTTTAAGTAGTCTTTATCCTCTTGGACTGGGAATGAAAATTCGATATAGCAAATGAAAGCCTTCCATCAGACAAGATGTGCCTTTGAGATGCATACTTTTGGAGAAACAAAAAGTGTTTTCTTTGATTTGAGATTTCTAGCTTGGGCTGCATCTAGTGACTACTGAAGTCTAAAGAAATGCCTTTACTGCTGTTATTTAGATGTCCTGAAAGCTGTATGTTAAAGTTTTAGTATTTTATACTTCAGGTTACATATTGGTCACTTGATGTCTAAGGTTCTCCTGCTGCTGTCTCCAACCCCATAATACTTCCCCAATCGCTCCAGAAGTGGCACCTTGTCCACCTGTCAGCTGCCTGCTTGCCCCTAGCGTGGTCCCAGCCTCACAGTGCTAGACGTCCACTCACGCAGTTTTTTCCTCTTCCGCCAATCCCACAGACCTTCCCGCTGCAGTGCCACAGCCTCCACACCCCTTCTCTGCATTTTGCCTGCATTGTTCCCAAATACCCTCATATTAAACCTTCCATCCCACCCAGCACTCATACGTTTTTTAATGTTCCTTTATACTTTTGAAAAATTTCAGTCAGGAGGAATACTGACCTGCATTTTCATACTTTCCTAGAGTCCAGCGCGTCTGCAGTGTGGATAAAGATGGCAGAGGGGAGGGAAATCCTGCAGCGGCAGGTAGAGTCGATAATCACATAACGTGTCCCACAGCACGCTGGCGAGGGAAAGAGAAGTTACAGGCCTGTGAGCACCTCCGCATCTCATAGTAAGTTGCATCTGCTCTCTGGTAAACCTGCACAGATATTTTGTGCCAGGTTTGCAAGACTCGAGTGGCCTACTAATACAATATTTTTTTCCTAATCCACAACAATATCATTTTGCTCCTGCTATAGATGGATAAGATGAGGGCTTATATACTTACATTAAAATGATCCATTTCCTTTGAAATTCTTCTGGGTCACTGAAAGTGTATTAAATATTTTCTAGTAATACTTTTCAAAATTAATTTTTTTTTTGAAAGAAGTTTATTTTTCTAAAAGTGTGGTGGAACATTTTTGATCAAAATGACCAAAAAAGCCTTTTTTCCTATTTTTTTCTTAAATCTTTGTGCTCCTTTTCCTTCTGTTCTTTCTTTTTTTAAACCCTTGCCTTTATGGAAAAAAAGATGAAGAAGGAAATAAAATAATAATAATAATAATAATAAAATAAATACTAATAATAAAAAGGAAGGAAATGAGTTTTGAAACGTTTGAATTAAATATATCATCACTGATGAAAAAGCTGAACAGTTCTAATTCCACTGAAGTCTCTACCACTTAGCTTGAACTACAGTATGAATTTTACAGGATATTTATAAATTGTCTAAAATAAACATTTCCTTTCATCAATTTAGAATCAGGCAATACATAATTACATAATTTGACATAAGAAAAAGTTTCCCAAATTATTAGCTTTTGTTACTTCATGAATTTTTATTTTGTCCAATTCTCTTCCACAGTAAATGTTCCTAATTTTTTAACATCTTTGTAACTTCTTTATGCTTACAATAATTCTTATTGGTTGTCTCTTAACACTCTCAAATTCTATAGTGCTGTATTTAATTTGGATAACCAGAGCCAAATAGAATATTAAATGAGTTGTTGCACCATACAGTTCGAAAGCTTTATAATTTCAGGATTATTTTTATACCTCTATTTATGCATCCTGCAATTTTTTGTGTGCAGATGTATGTCTTTACCACCACAGCCACAACTGGGCAGAGCGTTATCTTGAACAAAATCTCACTTACATTTAGCTAAGGGGTTAGTTGCTTTGATCATATATACTAGGGAAAGTCAAATTATTGTCTTACCTTTACTGAACTACACCTGCCCTCACACTCCATATGATACACAGCGAAGGAGTTTAGTGATGGTCTTAGCCTTGAGAGTGGTGTTTCGTGTGGGACTTGTGCTTCCTTGCTATTTGTTCCTTTCTCCAGATCATGAGACTGCTACTCGTGTGTGTGAGAGTACCCCACTGCTACCCTTCAGCTCTGCTGAAAATCAACCTTTTTTTCCCTACTATTTTCTGTCTCTAGCTGTTTCTAATCCCTGGCAGTACTTTATCTTTCACATCATGACAACTTACATTTGGTAATGGCTTCTTGTAATGTACTTTTTCAGAAGCTTATGAATAATATCTGATGAATCGCAGATTCAAAATACTCTGAACATACATAGGCCAGAAAATAAAAACGGAAACAGAAGATGAAAGTAATTTTGAATTATGCCAGTAAATCCCAAACTGACTAAGCTTCTGCAATAACTTACTTACAAAAGTACTCTACAAGGTACAGGAAAGACACAGATTCTGAAACATGAAACAGAAATTGAGGATTTTCTTTTGACATTGGCATTAATGCTTCGAATTATTGAACTATTTGAAAATTGCATGAAAAAAATCCTGTCTAAATTTTTGTGTTTGGTCACTATTTTTAAGGCTATATACCTAGAATTCTATCTCACAGATGTGCTGGGAACAGCGCAAAAACAGCATGGAAAACTGAGAAAGGGAGGTTATGCACAGTCCTCATATTATCTGTGGCATAGTGCCACAGGTATAAGGGACCAAACCCCACAGACGTGAGAAGATTTGTAGAAGCGCAATGGAAATTACGATTGCTGCTGAGGACAGGATGTACATAACTGGTGCGTGAAGAATCAGACTGGTATTGTTTATATTATTGTAGAGCCTGAGGCAGTCGGTCAGAAGCTAAGTCCATATTTCATTATGTGCCTGTACAAACATAGATGTCTTTGTGAACCTTTTTCAGCCTCCTGAGTGCTGGACTCAAAATCTCTTAAGCATGCTGGAGGGTGTTGGAAACACACTGGAAAGTGCTGGGAACCCACTGGAAGGTGTTGGCAGGAGGCAGATGGGGGCTTGACAGAGCTGAGGAAGGGGCATCCAGTCCTGCGCAGCTAGGGTCAGCAAGAAGTGAAGGGGCATCAGAGGTCACAGTGATGAGTGGGGCTAATGAGGAAATGATTCTTTTCTATCTTCATCCCCTTCACATGTCAGAGAAACTATAGGGTTTTGGTAAGAAAAGTGAGCAACTGAACATATCTGGGAGGAAGCATAGTGTGGGAAGCATACTGTGGGATGCTATCACAATGTCCCTTGAAACCTGCGGTTCATGGATATAAGACCCTAGATGTTCCTTGAGGGAGCAGCCGATTATTAAGCTATTAAAGTTTTCCAAAATCGACAGTAATTCCCATGCCATGACGCCTTGCAGCCACTGTCAGCCCTGGAGCCCTATGATCAGTGGGTATGGAGGAGGGCAAACCCAGTCTGATGAGGATCCCAGCAGGGAGAAAGGAAAAAGCATGGGCATGACTCTCATGATGCATCTCAGCAGCTTTCCTAATTTAAACGAGGTAGGGAATTTGGCGAAACAACTGAAAGAGTTTCAGTTCTCAGTTTTCCATCAAAATGTCTAGAGTATTGATGGCAAGATGACTCCCTGTTATACAGAAAAAACATTCCTTAAACACTCAGATTTTCATGAAAATTAGGTTAGATTTGATATTTTGGTGGACTGCCATAAAATAAATTTTTCTGTTCATGCACTTGCATTTCTTCTATTTATCCCTGAAAGCAATTTAAAAAATCTTTTAAGCTTTGAAAATGGTATTTACCTCCCTTCAGCTATTCCTTTTTTAAATGTTAATTCTGTAAAGAGATCTTTCAATAGTCCGATTCCCCTCCTTGAACCTTTCCCTAGTTTCCCTAGCATCTATCAATACAAACTTCTAAATGAGAAAAGTACAGTCTAAATCATAAAAAGAAATGGCTACAAAAAAACCATATTTGGAGTGGAGAAACTATAGTAGCTGCCGATTAGAGAGGCATTCATACCTAAAATAGTTCTAAAACTTGCAAGTTTGGGTGCTGATAACAGCTCGTCCAGCTGCTAAGTCTTATTGGGTGGCTTTTCTCACTCCTGCAGAACCCTGTGCTGCTGCTGCTGACTCCCTCTCATTCGGCGCTAAAGCCGCAAAGACTTTTCAGCTGGGCAGCGTGACTGGTTTCTAGAAGGTGCAGCAATACCTTTGGCTGCAGTGTAGACGTAACCAACGGTGAAGATAAATCACCACAACTAATAATGCCATCTGTAAGTTAAGAACACAGAATCAAACTCCTCTCACCTGCAAATTTCCATTATAGGGATGAGAGCTTTTCTAAAACATGGTATTTCTGAAGAATAAAAAGCCAGAGGTTCCTATGGTGATGAGAAGAAGAATATTGGAAAGAATATGTGGAGGTATCTTGAAATAACTAGCAAGTAAACGATCAGTAATGCTGATGAAATGGTGAGTAAGCGCAGAACTGCGGAGATGTATAGAGGAATCTAAAGAAAGGCACAAACTGTACAGTTCTCTGAGGGTCAGGAAATGTTTTCTATATTACGATAGTTGGAAAAATATGATTCTTTTTGGGTGGAAAAACTATGATTACCATAGAATAAAGAGCATTAGGAACCTCATTTTCATTACTAGATGTAGATGTTTATTTTTTTCACTTGTAAATATATTTACCCCAAACTGTTTTATTCTTAAAGAAAAAATCTTAATTTTACATTAAAATTATTCGTATTATGTTATTAATGGTCAATTTTAACAACCTTCCAGAAACAGCCAGAGTCATCTTGGAGGGTGATCATACAGGTTAAGTTTAAATTTACATGTTCTGGAACTCTAGAAATCATAGTAATATATCAAAATTTAAAATCAGTCCTGAATTCTTGAATCTGCTTAAATATGTAATATAGCACATCCAGACTAAATGTCTGTAAACAGGCATGTTAATAGAACATTTTCATAAGAAATTATTATTTTTCCCAGGAGTCAGTGCATGTTAGAGACTGTGCATATTTGGGTTTTTTAGTACAGCTGCAGCATAGTAAATCAGCAGCTAATCTTCAATATTATGGACACATTCAATCACCAGATTTGAGGCATAATGAAAAAATGACAAATGACCGTGTAATCTTGCCAAAGGGATCAGACGCAAAACCAGATGCAAAACTCTCTGATACCAGAAAAAAAATGTCTTATAAAGAAAATATAAAATCACCACCAGTGTAGGTGAGAATATGACTGAGAAGAAAAACAGGGAGCTTGGGGAGAAGAGCGACCTGAGATGACATATACCAACTCATCAAAAACTCCATAGATTAATGTGGTCTTAAACCACATGAGAAAGAATAGTCATGGACATGGGCCCCTTCTTTGAGTCACTGGCAAAGTGGTGAGGACACCGCAGACATTTTGGGTAGTAAATATTGTGTCTGGCCTTTTAACTGAAGGTGGATCTAACTGCACCCTCTTCAACATACTAGCACCTTGCTTCCTTGCCTTATTTTTTTCTCTCCTGTGAGCAATCTACCCAACTTTATCTCGGACTCGGTGGGCTGCTGATGTGTTTATCTAACAGGCCTTGTTCACACGTTCCTATTTGTCTGTTCTCCAGCTGTTCAGATCTCGGGTTGTTCTGGAGGGAGAGTGTTTAGAACTGAATCTATCAAATGACCTCACACAGGAAATAATCCGTTTTATTCAATTTCCTTTGCCACGGATTTGGCTCGCAGACTTGAAGTGCAGAATCCTCGTTTTGGTATACTAAACAAGATCAAAGGTTACTCTGACTATTCCAAATTCCTTTGAGGAGCTAATCTGAATCATTATACTTTAAACAACTTGTCTCCTAGGAGGCTTTTCTTTAATGAACCATTATTTTACATAGCTCAAAATCCATTCAACTAAAATAAAACCAAACATCTTAGAGTTTTATAGCTGCTGTATTTAAAGAGACACTGTCAGGCCAAGCTTTTCTAAAACTATGAGGCAAAACAGGTTGTTCTAAGATTTGTATATAAACACACATATATGTGCATATACATACCTGTACATACATATATTTAATTTGATGAATCAATTAAAAATGTTTTTAGATATATTTTAAGTCCAGATAATGAAGTATGTTGTCAGTATACAATAAATGAGGAGGTGAACTATTTTGGTGCTCATTATGAAAAAAAGTACGTTGAATTTTTTGTCCCATTTGAGCAGAATGCAAGAAGCCATAGGACCTGATGCAGTGGAACTGAACAAAATTTAACAGCGCATTGAAGTCTTTAAGCTGTTTGTCTTTCAGCAGACAATGCTGCAGTTAGTAGTAGGATTAAAAGCATCTGATTCTTAAAATATCTCTGGGTAGGACTCTCTCCCGACATGATAGTTTTGGGTACTAAAACATTCAGAGTATTGTTATGAAAATATTCATGACTAAGGCTTGAAAAGACAAGAATCCACTTTCAATAAGATATAGGCTGATTCTATGATTTGATTTCCTTTAAGAAAATACGTGGGTAAGTTTTCATGTTTATTTATGGCTGCCACTTTCATTATATCTCACTTTCCTATTTGCCTTTTCATGCATTATGCAGGAGCAGAAATGAATCAAGACCCAGTGAAAATTTGGCTACAGAGTAGTCCTTAATTTCATCAATTTAAATCTCCTGTGGGTGCCCTGTCTTTGAAAGAGGTGGTACTGCTGGTGGTTGGGGAGCAAGGGGTGCACCAAAGAGGTATGTCCTAGGGCTTTAAGCACAGTTATACACATATCTGTGGCAATAACTGAAGATCTATGTCTGAAATATCCCTGTTTCCAGATTGTCTTCAGATATTACTGCATCTAATCTGAGGTACACAATTACCAGTTGTAGGTGGTATGATGCCTTCTCAGATTAACAGCAGAAGATACGAGGGACTAAGACTTTCATCTCCTTTAAAAATCTATGGGCATACCAGAAAAGCAGCTTGTTTTGTTTTTAACATGTTTAAACGCTGCTTAACCTTAACTTCCAGGAAGCAAAACAAACGAAAAACCAACCATATGCTCCAAACAAAGTCAAAACACTTAACCAAAGATGATCCGAGGGCTAGAGCACCTGCCCTAGGAGGAACGGCTGCGAGAGCTGGGCCTGTTTAGCCTGGGGAAGAGAAGACTGAGGGGGGGATCTTATCAATGTGTACAAGTACCTGAAGGGAGGCTGTCAAGGGGATGGGGACAAACTCTTTTCAGTTGTCCCATGTGACAGGACAAGAGGCAATGGGCAGAAACTGAAGCACAGGAAGTTCTGCCTGACCGTGAGGGGGAATTTCTTCACTGTGAGAGTGACAGAGCACTGGACCAGGTTGCCCAGAGAGGCTGTGGAGTCTCCTTCTCTGGAGATCTTCAAGGCCCGCCTGGATGCAACCCTGTCTAACATGCTCTAGGTGACCCTGCTGAGCAGGGAGGTTGGACTAGATGATCTCCAGAGTTCCTTCCAGCCTTACCAGTTCTGTGATTCTATGATTCTAACCCTAATTCATGAGGGCTTCTAGTCTTTTGTAATCCAGTAAGACTACAAGCAGACCATGAGAAAGGCAGTTTTGTTTTTTTGACATTTAACTTCACCAATTTCTTGTAACTTTTCTCTTAGCTGAGAAAGTTCCACAAGGCATTTTTATTACAGGTGTTAATACTACATCTGATCAGTCCAGTCACCATTATAATTACAAACCCTTGTTCTGAGAAGATAATTACATTTCATTTTCTTTTGACTCAATTATATTACTGTATTTCATTTTTATTTTAATTTTGCCTTTTAAAAGGGATAAATTGTGATAGGAAATATTGGTTTCTTTGCATGTTTGAATGTTTTTAGGGATTATATTTGGTCTCAATAAATCAGCAGAAGCATATAACTATAATGAGACGTTTTTGCTTGTACCAACACTACTGCGTTTTTTCCTGGAATTTGTTACTTCCAGACTTTGGCCAAAATCCATATGAGTAAATGAAGAGTCCAAAAAAATGTTAAAAATGAGTCACTTTCTAGTCTCTGGAAACTCATTCTGGGCTGACCAAGAGAGAATGCCTGAGGATAGGTTAATTGATTTGCCTAAGCAAAGTGATAAAGCTGCAGAGAATGATCTAATGTCTCATCCTCAATTAATGCATATGCATGGTTACCTGTCTAGCATCAGCAGTCCAGAATAACTATGTTAATGTTCGAAAGGCACATGCCCACACAAAAAATTGAGGCAGAGGCCTTAGCATAAGTATCCCCCAATGCAAAATATCTTCCATGCCTCCAGCACTTAAATCTCACATTCAAGGCATTTCTGACTGTGCCTAAGCTTTAAAGCCAAAGACCTCATGAGACCTGAATTTTTTGGGGCAGGATTAACGATCTCGGAATTTAAAGTGACACAATAGTAAAATGATTGATGAAAGCAAGGCTGTAAGCATTATGTGCAAATTAGATTTTTTTTAAGGTCTTCCACTTTTCTCTCCTGCCCACACAATTACTCTTGTTAAAATGCTTCCATGGAGTGTTCTTGAAAAATACCAAATTGACAACTTGAAGTTGTTATGGTTTCTGTGTGTGCACAGAACAAGGAGCAGCACAGAAACAGAACAAATATCAGTGCACTGCCCCAGAAAGGAAGTGTCAGTCTGACTGTGAAGGTTTATAAATCAAAGAGGTGCAAGGTTACTATCCCTTTGGAATTTCCCCCTGGGTACTCAAGAGGATACCACTTAGAGTCAGTTGTGCTGACAGCTTTTCATTAACTCTATCAGTGAATGGCTACGAGGTTTAGGGGTTTCATTAATCCACGTAAAAGCATGAGACTTGGGTGCTTTATACATGGTGGGAAATCCAAATGATTCCTTTTAAATAGCTCATCTGTGCTTCACTGTGATGAATAACAATTTTAGTTAGAGTCATAAATGCTGGAGTACACTGCTTGCTTTACTCTTGCTGGCTGAAGTAAAGCAACCCATACTTACTGATACCTCTGGCCCTGATGATATGTCCTCTCTTTTTCTGTCCATGGTAATAGACTCTCACTATGTTCATAGCAGACTCTCACTATGTACATAGTGAGCTCAAGCATGTGATGCAGTCAGTGGTTTTCAGGGATAAGTTCAGATCAGATAGGCAAGTAAGCAAGAAGAGAACTGGGAAGGAATGGGAAAGAACTTCCCACTCACAAGGGATTTCCCGTACATCAACGAGGGGAAGCTGGGATCTTTAGACTTAACAGATTTCCCAGGATTTCATATCGGTAGGGGGGTGAGGACCACTTATACAGAGCTTCTCCTATTTCTAATTGAATGTACATTGGAGTTATAGCAGAGATCAGGGGTGCACTTTTGAACTGAATCTCCTGGTTGTTGATACTTCCCACACTTCATGTTGCAGCAGGGGCCCATCTTGGACTGCTCAAATCTGATTGATTTTGAACAAAAATAAGCAGAAAGGCATGCTCCATGACTGCACTAATGTCCTGCAGCTGCCCATGGCAGCCCTGTTCTGGGGACCAGTCTAGAGCTCATCCAGAGCAATCCTACCTCCTCCCCAGATGTGTGCCAGGTGCTTGCCAGGTCCTTAGTACCAGCTAGTCCACTTTACACACCCTCTTCTCTCACATTGCAGTATTTATTAGTGTAGACCTATACTATTTTCTCTTCTGGGATTCTGCTGGCTTATTTTTCTATAATTCAAATTTCATAATCAAATTAAACAGACTTGGTCATAGCAGTTCCTCATGTACAAAGAATTACATTTTAAAAATTATTTTTATTTCTCTTCCCCTAGTCACTTCTTTTTGTGCACTATATCTTAAAGCAGGATGACAGAACTATTTCGTATACAAGACAGAAAAGCACCCCTAATTGATATAATCTAGGCAATAGATTACTAGATTATAATCTAGGTAATTTTTTTTCTTTCATCCTTTACATTTGCAGCTCTTAACGTCCAGACACACTCGAGTCAAGACCTGAGATACAGAGAATAGAAATTAGCTTAGTGCAAATAATGTATGTATGGACAATATTTTTTCTACTTTCTTTTTCTTTTTTTTTTTTTTTTTTTTTTTTTTTAATTTAGAATGAGCAAAGGTATTTAAATCTGCTTTTATTCATTCAAATCTCAGGAATGATGTATTAACTAAATTCCCCCACTGTGGTTTGGAATTCTTATCTTTCAAATCTTTCCAAATGTGATGGCACAGTTGTTATTAATAATTCTAATTTCACAGCCTCCCCACTTCCATACTGCCATTACGTTATCTAGCTCTAAATGAAATATGTGTATGTATCTGCTTATTTATATGGATCTATATATACAGATGGCATATATATATATATTTCTATATATATGAATTGTAAGAAATCAAGAACTATTTAATAAAGCCTTTTGTCTGAAAGGATTAACTCTAAGTATCTGCATTGGTGTCGCTGTGTAATACTACTCCCTTTGGAGTACACTGTGAAATTCTCATTCACATTAATTGGAGCGGAATTGGTTACATGAACTGAGGAGTCCTGAAAATGCCATGAAAATTCCACGTGTGCAAATACTTGCAGGAACTCTGATAGTCACCCAGGGCTTTCATTTCCTCGATTTTCATTCCTCTATTTGCAATTTGTGAGAGTAGTAAGCTGCATTATCTTGGAAATTTTTCCTCTTTCTTGCAACCTATTTTGTGTCTCTTTTCCTATGCCTTGGAAAAATATTTGAGAAAACTTTACCATTTAAGCAAGTGTAATTGATATCTTTTTTTATCTTGCATTAAATAAAGCTTTGCGTTGAGCTGCTTGGCTCTTTCTCCCCTTTCTCCCTTTTTTTAATTAATAATTTTCTCTATCCTTATTTCTTTTAAGTGATTCAAAAGCTGTCCTTGAAAGCGAAGAAAATAAGGATTTGGGGAGAAATAAAAGCATTGTATAAACACTGAAGTCCTATATTACTATTACTAAACTATGTAACTGCCATGCTGTTGCAGATAACCACATTGGGCTCAGCCTTCTGCATCGCATTGGACATTCTGGATGCACTCCTCCTCCAAAGGCTACTGTTTTACCTGTTTATTACTTTCTGAATTAGAATATCACATAAGCTGCCAATAACCTCCAGAATCATGTCCCCAGTATGTTTGACTTGGCCTGTTATCTAAGCCAATTTGGGTTTGTTACTGGCATTTTGTACCTTTTGCTCTCCCATCGCAAATGTGTTTTTCACACCAAAGTGTTAGTGTGTTAGCCATGCTTACCAAAATACAATTTATGTCCAATTTTTCATAATGTTTGTTCAATTGTATCTGTGTACCAGAGTCGTATCATGGAATTTACAAAAGAATTTTTAATTTCTAGAAGAAAACTTCATTCTTATTGAGAAAGGCAAAAGCAGGAACTAGCTCTGAGATCTAAAAATATTTCGTTATAAAATTGTTCTTTTCCACTATCAAACATAGAATTTCAGCTGATAAATTTCCTATGCTACAAAGAATTGTAAGGGAAGATGGAGTCTTTTCAAATTCCACACGGTATTCTGTTACTAAATTATGTTTTACCTAGATAAGATAAAATAAAGTCTACATTTAATGATATAATGCTTATGCATTACAAAAGGGCTTCTAGATTTGCACTGCCTTTCTGATTCGCACTTCCCAATTACAAATCAAACTAACTGAAAAGAATGAATTGTATTTAGCACCTCCAAAATTATGACAAAGAATAAGATTTAAAGTTCTGCAAATCTTCTTTCTTCTTCTCCTAGAAGTAAATGTTTTGTCCAAAATACAAAGCATAGTAATTTCTTAAGCTCAGTTGATAATGGGCACTTTAAAAAATAAACAGAAAAAAAGAAAAAAAAAAGAAAACAGGAGAGTTGCCACAAGAGACTTAGGATTTCAGTCTCTAGCTTTTAGGAATCCACAGACCTGGATGACGTGTCTGTGTGCTGGAGACCTTCTGGCACAAAGGGCCAAGCAACGAGCACAGTTGTCTAAGGCAGTTAATGAGACATTTTGAGAAGTGGCACCTCCTTCTGATTGGGGTTTGCATCTTGAAGCTAGTTTGAGGTTATGAGGTTATGTCGACTCTGTCTTATAATGTAGAGAGAGGTGCGTATGTTTTGAGATGGAGAGAGCAGAGCAGGTACCTATATGGGCCCTGGAGGGGAGGTAGGCAGAGGAACATCAAGTCTGTGGATTCAGATTCACATTGCGGCGGTGCGGTTTGCACTGGCAGGAAGCCGCTGCCGATCTGCCTTCCTTTTTGTGCCTGGTCATTGAACCGCAGCTGAAGTCTTGGCCCCTTTGCAGCCTATAGGAATTTGTGCACTAACTTTAATGGAAATGGGTCTTCAGCCAGAACTCAGGAACTTTTTTTGACAAGTACATTTATTAGAATGCACTATAGTTTCCCAAAGGAAGTGTCAGAGCCAATAGACTTTTAATTCACTTCAAAAGATTTTTCCATTCAGTTTCTGTGATCCTGTGAATATTTTGGTATCCATTTCATTTGCACTAATATATTTCTTACTCCAGAGTTAAGACTAAGAAACTACATCCTATTTGGTGAGACTGTTCCTTACTAAATATCACGTATTTATTTCATCAGATTAAATGAAACAATATTCTGTTTAATTATCTTAAGAATAATCAGAAAATGAGTAGTAGTTATGTTCAAAAGAAGTCAATCTTATATTCTTGTGCCTTAACGCTCATGGCGTTGTCTCATAACTAAATGATATACAGTATGGGACATGAATGACTCAAACTCTAGGTCAGACAAGCAGTTGTGAGTATTTTTCTTAAAAGCTTAAAAATCACACAAGGCTGAAATAGTGTACGAGCACAAAATGAGAATTTGTCAGCACAGTTCCTATTTATTGGCACTATTGGTCAGATCCCATGAACTCTAGAGCTCACTCTTGCGTGGTTCCTCTGGGAGTTCACTCACTCATGATACTTAACGAGAACTGTACAAAACAAAGCATTTTACAGAAGACGGAAACTTTTCATAAAAGCAAATAAAATACCTGAGAAACACAAAATAAAAGATCTTACTTCAGAAATTTTGAAGACTGCCGCACAGAGGGTGTGTTTTGGGTGCTCCATGCTGCCATTCCCATAGCTGAACCATATTTGCTCTCATACCCAGGGCCCCAGACTCCAGGAGCACTCTGCACTCACTAGGGGTGACTGCTGTTCAAGAGAGCCAGAGAGCTAGAACAAACTGGCTGGAGAATATGGTAAAAAGGCATTTAAAGTACAAATTTTACAAGGAATCATGATGACATTTCCAGACAGCTGATACTAAATGAAGGATTTAAATTTACATTTCAAAAAATCAAAATTTTCTGTAGGAGAAACAATAGATTCAATTTTCCAACCAGTAGCTCAAAAACAGCAACCAGCACTTCAGACAACTTCAGTTATGAAGACCATTATTCTGACCTCCTTTACTAGCACAAAATTAACTTAAAATTAATTAAAGTAGAAACTTATCTCTCATACTCTTTTTAAATGCAAAGGAGAAGAAAAATCAAATCAATTTAATAATTATCCTAAAAATATCTTCATTTTTCATAATTGTTTTTATATGTTAACAAGAAAGAACAATGTAACCAATGAACTAATTGCATATTTCTATCTAGTCCTCCTTTTTATATATAAAAAAAACTGAGCTAATTATTTTTAAACTCTTCTTTTATCCTGCCTTACATGTTATATCCTAGAGAGCAGAAAATGATTTGAGTGAACCAATTAACCTAAATACCCTTCTTCTCTGAATAGATTCATGCAATATGTATCAAACAATAAACAAGCCAATGGTTAACTGCAAAAATTGAAAACTTTCTATTCTTTACCTCTTTGATGAATTATCCTATGGAAATATAATTTGTTGCAGTTCCCTTATGGTTCTAGACAGGGTTGCAGGCAGAGCATTTGGAGGCATTTGTATCCCTCTCGCTTCCTTCTTCCTAGTACTAAGGCTATCTGAGCACTACAGGACTCAGACTCCGTCTTGGAGATCCTCACAGATACTACTGAGGACAGATATCCCCCAGAGCTGTGCAGGCTGTGGCTTTATAGGCTCTAGCAGTCATTGGCTTAACTTAAAGTCAGGGATTTGTATTAGAACTAGATTAAGGCAAGAAACTCATTTGAGGAACTTGCAATGCTCAAAGTAGTATGAAAGATGGTATTTGCATTGACTGGTTTATTGAACAATATTCATCTACTCTGCACTCAATAGAAGTCTCCTGCTATGGCTAAAGGGAACATTAAACTACAGTACATCTACAGCTGGATTGTCATATTTATGGTTGGATACTGTAGAGTTGCAATGTTAAGAACAGAGCCAGGTAATCCCTCTCTGGCCTCCAAACAGTATATAACCCGTTTGTGTCTCAGAGACACTGCGGGCTTTTCAGAATTCAGCAATAATTCTACACTCTGTGAACGCTGCTGGCTGGAATTCTATTTTCATCCTTAATAACACAGCCTCCTACTGAACCACTTTTTCATTCAAGAATTTATGGGATTAAAGATACTCATTCAGCTCCTTCAGTCTGGAACTGTTCCTGAAACCTGACTTAAATTCATTCTTAACTCAAAGTTTATCTACATACGTACACATATGTACACATATGTACACACAGATACATACACCCACAAGCACACACACATACATAGCGCACTGAGCACTATCACCCTTGGAACAGCAATGAAGTATTCGCCTCACTGACAGTTGCCCTCACACAGTGAAAAACAAGAATGAAGCAAATTCAATCACAGAATCATAGAATCAGTAAGGCTGGAAGGGACCTCTGGAGATCATCTAGTCCAACATCCCTGCTCAGCAGGGTCACCTAGAGCATCGTAGACAGGGTTGCATCCTGGCAGGCCTTGAAGATCTCCAGAGAAGGAGACTCCACAACCTCTCTGGGCAACCTGTGCCAGTGCTCTGTCACTCTCACAGGGAAGAAATTCCCCCTCACATTTAGGCGGAACTTCCTGTGCTTCAATTTCTGCCCACTGCCTCTTGTCCTGTCACATGGGACAACTGAAAAGAGTTTGTCCCCATCCCCTTGACACCCTCCTTTCAGGTACTTGTACACATTGATAAGATCCCCCCTCAGGCTTCTCTTCCCCAGGCTGAAGAGGCCCAGCTCTCGCAGCCGTTCCTCATAGGGCAGGTGCTCCAGCCCTCTGATCATCTTTGTAGCCCTACGCTGGACTGTCTCCAGCAGCTCCATGTCTCTCTTGGACTGGGGAGCCCAGAACGGGATGCAGTACTTGAGATGAGGCCTCCCCAGGGATGAGTAGAGGGGCAGGATTATCTCCCTCTACCTGCTGGCAACAGTCTTCCTAATGCACCCCAGGAGACCATTGGCCTTCCTGGCCACAAGGGCACATTGGTGGCTCATGGTCAACTTGTCATCCACCAGCACTTCCAGGTCCTTCTCTGCAGAGCTACTCTCCAGCAGGTCAGCCCCCAGCTTGTACTGGTGCCTAGGGTTATTTCTCCCTAGGTGCAGGACTCTGCACTTGCCCTTGTTGAACCTCATGAGGTTCCTCTCCGGCCAGCTCTCCAGCCTGTCCACATTTCTCTGAATGGCAGCACATAGCCCTCTGGTTTATCAGCCACTCCTCCCAGACTGGTATCATCTGCAAACTTGCTGAGGAGGCACATTGTCCCCTCATCTAAGTCATTGATGAAGAAGTTGAACAGGCTGGGACCCAGTACTGATCCCTGGGGGATGTCACTAGCCACAGGCCTCCAACTGGACTCCATGCCACTGATGACGACCCTCTGAGCTCTGTCTTTCAGCCAGTTCTCAGTCCACCTCACTGTCCACTCCTCTAACCAACACTTCATGAGCTTCTCTAGGAGGCTGTTATGGAAGACAGTGTCAAAAGCCTTGCTGAAGTCAGGGACACAATGTCCACTGCTCTGCCCTCATCTACACAGCCAGTCATGCCATCAGAGAAGGCTATCAGATTGGTCAAGCAGGATTTCCCCTTGGTGAATCCATGCTGGCTACTCCTGATCACCTTCTTTTCCTCCATATGTCTGGAGATGACATCCAGAAGGAGCTGTTCCATCACCTTTCCAGGGATGGAGGTGAGGCTGACTGACCTGTATTTGCCTGGGTCCTCCTTCTTGCCCTTTTTGAAGACTGGAGTGACATTGGCTTTCTTCCAGTCCTCAGGCACCTCTCCTGTTCTCCATGTCCTTTCAACGATGATGGAGAGCGGCCTGGCAACAACATCCACCAGCTCCCTCAGTACCCGTGGGTGCATCCCATCTGCGCCCATGGATTTGTGGATGTCTAGCCTGCCCAGAAGGTCTCTAATCCTTTACTCCTCAACCAAAGGAAAGTCTTCCCTTCTCTGGACTTTCTCCCTCACGTCCAGGCTCCGGGATTCCTGGGGGCTGCCCTTAGCAGTGAAGACTGAAGCAAAGAAGGCATCCAGTAACTCTGCCTTCTCTGCATCCCTTGTCACCAGGGCCCCTGCCCCATTCAGTAGCGGGCCCACATTTTCCTGAGTCCTCCTCTTGCTGCTGATGTATTTGAAGAAGCCCTTCCTGTTGTCCTTGACATCCCTTGCAAACTCAATTCCAGCTGGGCCTTAGCCTTCCTCGCCGCATCTCCACATACTCTGGCTGCATTCCTGTAATTCTGCCAAGTAGCCTGTCCCCTCTTCCACATTCTGTGGAGTTTCTTCTTCTGTCTGAATTTGGCCAGGAGCTCCTTGCTCACCCATGCAGGTCTCCTGCCCCTTTTGCTGCACTTCTTACTCATAGGGATACATCGCTCTTGAGCTTAGCGGAAGTGATATTTGAATACTAGCCAGATCTCCTGGACCCCCCTTCCTTCTTGGGCCTTAACCCATGGGATTCTTCCAATTAGGTCTCTGAAGAGCCCAAAGTCCGCTCTGCTGAAGTCCAGGGTTGCAATACTGCCTGTTGCCTTGCTTCTTTCCTGCAGAATCCTGAACTCCACCATCTCATGGTCACTGCAGCCAAAGCTGCCCCCAACCTTCACATCTCCAACCAGTCCCTCTCTGTTGGTAAGGACAAGGTCCAGCAGGACACCCTTCCTCGTAGGCTCCTCCACCATTTGTGACAAGAAGTTATCATCAGAGTATTGCAGGAGCGTTCTGGACTGCTTGTGCCTTGCTGTGTAGTCCTTCCAGCAGATGTCAGGGTGGTTGAAGTTCCCCATGAGAACCAGGGCCTGTGAGCATGAGGCTACCTCCAGCTGTCTATAGAAGGCCTCATCAACTTTCTCTTCCTGGTCAGGCGGCCTCTAGTAGACACCCAGTGTCCCTCATGTTAGCCTGCTCTTTGATCTTTACCCATAAGCTCTCAACTGCCTCCTCCTCCTCCACCCCTAGGCAGAGCTCGATGCATTCCAGTTGCTCTCTCACATAAAGAGCAACTCCACCACCTCGCTTTCCTGGCCTGTCTCTCCTAAAAAGCACATATCCATCCGCAGCAGCATTCCCAATCCTTTTCCTTACAAAATGAATCCTTAATGCTGAACCTAGTGGTATAGCCTTATGACCCCTATGCACCTCCAGACTACTCTTAAACTGTTCTTGCTGTCATGAATCCTCATTCTAGCACTAGGATTTAGAGTATCATTCACATAGTCACTTCTGGCTCCAAATTTAACTCTAATCTATACATAAGCCAAATTACCATTATAAGAGAAGGTCTCATCTTCCCTAAATTAGCTGTAATACATTGCCTTTACAAACTCTCATTCTAGCTTTGTGGTACTTGTAACATTTATTGCAGCAACAAATCAAGCATTTCAGTTTCTGCTGAGTTTTAATTTCAGATTGAACACCAAAATCAACATGAAGCTATTTCTCCCCAGAGGTACAGTAAACTCTTCCTGCTGTCAAAATAGTGCAATAAGTATTTGCACTTTCCAGCATCAGACTTCATCCTAGCCCTCAGGTCCTTGCACTTTCCAGCAGAAGACCAAGATCTTTGGCCTTGGACCTTCTAAGCCTCACTCAAAATGCAACTTTAATCATAATCAGCCTACAGACTTCCAAGGGCTACTACCATATCCTTGTCAGAAATGATTTTAAGTTATTTGCCCCTGTTGATATTCGTCATTGTAGTTGTACCAGTTTTAGGGACTATAGAAATTAATGTACCTGAACAGCTGCTGCTTTCAGCCGAGTCCTGACCATAACCTTAACCCAGAATCACAGTCTGGTTATACCAGTATGAGCTAGAACCATAAGCCCCTCTGACATCCCCATTTAGGAGGATATAGGGACAATTCTAACTCCTGAATTCCAAGTATAATCATAGAATCATAGAATCAGTAAGGTTGGAAGGGACCTCTGGAGATCATCTAGGCCAACCCCCTTGCCCAGCAGGGTCACCTAGAGCATCTTAGACAGGGTTGCATCCAGGCGGGCCTTGAAGATCTCCAGAGAAGGAGACTCCACAAACTCTCTGGGCAACCTGGTCCAGTGCTCCGTCACTCTCACAGTGAAGAAATTCCCCCTCACATTTAGGCGGAACTTCCTGTGCTTCAATTTCTACCCATTGCCTCTTGTCCTGTCACACGTCCAGGTCAAATTTTAGCTTCTATCCCATTGCCCTTAGACACCTAATTGCTCCAGAAATCTGTTTCAGATCAGAATCAAAACACTTTGGGTCTGATCCTAACCCTGTGCGCAGCATCCATCAATAAACCCACTTCCAAAGGAATTGTTTTCACAAGCACAGATGTTCAGCATACATCATAACCAATGACAGAGAATTAGTATTAAGCTGTTCAAGCTTAATCTCCAGGAAAAATTATGTCCTGGCTTTGTGGGTCTGTCATGATATAGCAGTACGTGGTTCTTTAAATCTTGTTATTTCCACTCTTAACCCTAATGAAGTTACCGTGCCACCACCCATCAATTCCTAACAGTCTCTTAAAACATTAATTTGTGAAAAGTTCCCAACCAGCTTCAAAAGAGAGCAATAAATCTCCAAGTGCCTTCTTGCTCTCCCTCCACTAACTCTAGTCTTAATCTATCTGTGACAGTAAACAGAGGAATCTGTCACAAGCTGGAGAATGAACATGAAGCAACTTGTGTTAGTGCCATGACTGACTCCTCCGAAAACAGCTGAGTACCTCTTGTTGCCTGGAAGCTGGCAGGAGCTACCTGCTACTAATGTTAAAGCTGCAGTAAGATTTAGAACAGGAGAGAGCTATATTTTTTGGTCCTGCTAAGATCAATGGAGGTTGTTGCTGACATGGGCAACAGCTTACACTGAATTCAGGAAGGGGAAGAGTTACAATATTTTTCATTATGGTTGGGATCTGGTTTGGAACAACCCTGTGCTTCTGCCTGCAAATGCTGCACATCTAAAATGAGCAACCCCAGAGTGGGGAAAGTAAATTCTGGGCGGTTTGGGAACTTCAGGATTGCTCTTGGAAGGGGAAGGAAGAGTGGCCTGTGCTGCAGGACAAGGTGAGGGTTTATGAACCTAGAATCAAGACTAAGGGTAGCAGAGGTTGATGAACTAGACTGATTTCTGGATTATGTGTACTGGATTCAACAAGACACAGCTCACAGCTGATTCTGAGACTGTGAGGGATGAGTGTTTTATTGTGTTAAGGCTGTGTTTAGGCTTGTAGTCAGGGTTTGAACAGCTGCGGTTGAAGAATTAATGTTCAATGTGAATTCTACAAGGCATACAGAGCTAGTCCTTATAGAAATACTTTATGATTATGTCTGGGCTGGATGGAGCTGATAAGCTATTATATTACAGGTAGATTTGGCATTAGGCTTTAGGACTGGAGGGACGGAAAGTTACTGTACTATCCTACAAGGCTCACTGGTCTAAGCAGGAACAAATTTCTACTGTGGCAAATTATTATGGTGATTTCTACCCAAGGGAGGGTTGCTGCTCTGCTTTGTTGAAGGTTACATTCGAGTCAGAGTTAATACCAGACTTTAGGAAACCAAGGACTGACCTGTTAAGGCAATTCCTAGACTGTATGAGGAAAAAGTGAGGGCTCATATACGGTAGAAAACATATTTTAACATCCGTATAACTTTAGCTGAGAAGTCTGACTGGAAAGTGCTGAAGGCTCGTGATTACTGCTGGGATGAATTGAGGTCATTAGAGTATTGTGTTTCCACACTAATGCCAGAACTTGGCCTAGGGTTAGCATCAGGTTGGGCCCTTGTGATTTACTAACAGATCCTACAGAGCCTGCAGGGCTAAGATGAGAGTCAGTACCAGCAGTGGCATTTGGCTTTGGATTAGTCTTGGGACTCAGGAAAGTCACTGCGCTGTTGCATTAATGGTTTTGTTAGGGCAGGCATTTGAAACAGCAGAGTTAGGTTTATTGACTGAATTTGCAAGGTTACTGGGGCTAGGATTATATCTTGCATAGGTCAGAGTTAGTGCAGGTACTAACACTATCTCTAGTACTAGAGATAGTGTTAGTACCTGCACTACTTGCTGCTCTACTGTGCTGCTCTACTGTGTTAAGTTTTCGGTTAGAACTTGTTGCATCAAGGGCTAAAGAGCTGAGTCCGGCAGGCTGGAGAGGCCTGTTATTCACTGTGAGATGCAACGGGCTGTGGGACACCTAACAAGATAACTATGTAGATTAGTCTCCATTTTTCAAAATAATAAGGGTCTGGGATAGTCCAGATGACAGAACAATTCTGAAAACAACAAGACTCAAAAACTGATTCTGTAACATTAGCTCTGGTCTATTGCAATTATAAAGCTCAGCACTGCCTCTAATCCCTTTCACTTTAGTGCTGGAAGTACTTCCAGCTCAACTGGAAGTGTAGCAAAAACACATTTATTCTGCTCTGGTACAGCACTGAATCCTTGCTAATTAGCCTTCTGAAATTCAGAGCATTGGGCAGCTCTGGCCGGGCACCAGACTAGTTCTGCACCCGAAACCTGTCAGGATTTATTATCTCAAATGCAGCTGAGACTGCCCTGAAGTGTTCTTTCTGTTGTGAAGCATAAGCTTCTGGTGAGTTCTGGAGCAGGGAATGTCTTCCCTCTTCGTGAGGGAAAATATTAATTAATTGATACATAAGTTGAGAACACATTTGCAAGTTTATAAGAATAGATTACTTTACAGTGATGGTGTAACTATCTTATCCCAAATGCTACACATGTACTGTAGTCAGAGTTGTCTTTTCTACACAGGAATTTAAAAGAAGACCTCTTTCCTGATGGACTTTGTCAAAGTGAAGAAAACAGCAAGAAGAATATATGATAGCCATAATTCCATTACTAGATTTATTAATAAAATATCATTCTCTATCTTTTCTTCAAAATAAACTTACACCTTTAAAAAGTGAAACAAATATTACTAATATTCTTAAAAATTTTCAATTTTACTTTGGCATAAATATTCCATATATTAGTGATATGGAGGATGGAAGGGTCTGAATTCATCTGTGAAATCACAGAAAGGGAAAAAAGGTTCAAAACACTTTGCAAAATGGCTTTTGTTTCAGAGAGAGGTAAGCTGAATTAAAATTAATCACTTGTAAATTCTCTCTCTCAAGATAAAAAAATCACTCTGCATTCAGAATGAAGTGATGTAATTCTGGGAAGGATTTGCTGCCTTTTTCATACACTGAGTAGCTGAAGCCCTACTTTAAAAGCCAAAAAAAAAAAAAAATCTACTGGCTATCAATTAAGGGAATCATTACCTTTGTTTCTGTGATGAGTGAAAATGTATCTTTGCAACTGAAGTGGCTGGGAAAACATTCACTCCTATCCTGAAATTAAAGGATGGATAAAGGCACTAGGTAAAGGGCAATGGTATAGTGTGCGGTGCCAAAGGCAGCTAGCTGGCAGTTCACAGGTGGCCCAGAAGACCCTGGTTGTTCACCAGCTCTGATGGTCTGGTCTCATCTGAGTATCAGGAGAGCTAAGTAGAAGCAAGTACATCCAAGCAGCTCAGATTATGAAATAACACTTATACTGTTATTTAGTTAATGAGATTTGGACTTGTTTTAGCAGTGAATGCTAAAATTGCTCCCACTGATGAGGCTGGGAAGGAAGAAGAGCCAATGGTTAACAGTGAACAGCACTGAACCGAGCACAGAAACCTGATCAAATGCCCATTCAAGTCAAAGGAGTGATACCACATGAGTGTCTCCTTAATAAATGGAAAAAAAGAGGAAGGCAGGGGCGTTAGACCCGATGAGCTCCAGAGGTCCCTTCCAGCCTCAACCATTCTGTGATTCTGTGAAAGAATTAGGAATCAAAAATGTCAGCTAGCACTGATATAAGGATTTTTAAAGCAATTCTCTCATCCACTGCAAATATTTTGAGTAAACACTAAAAATCAGAGCTTTCTTATTAAACTTTATTTATCTATTAAGCATATATTCTAAAGTATGCTCCCCTTATAGCTAGAAGAAAGAGATAGGCACCCTCAAACAGGCATTAATTCCTTGTTTTTTTAGCTCTTGTTTTAGATATAGATGAATTGCTCTCTGGAGATGCCCTAGATTCCTAAGTTTGTTTAAAGTAATAACAGAATAGGGAACACATTCTGGGTTTTTTACATGAAATTACCTGTTTGATTGCTGAATCATGATGTTTCAGCTGCAGGTATTCCAATATTAGTATGATAACTTGCTCAAATAGGCCTTAATCTGGTCTCAGGCATTTGGCTACTTTCTAACTACCCCCCAAAATATCTGAGTAACAAGAGTTATTTTTTGCTCCTTAAGAAAGAGTACTAGCTGGATCTTCTGCAGTATATCTCATTTCTACCTCCCATTATTAGTACACTTATTAACATCTCGCAAGCATGTACAAGTATTTTTAAGAACTTCACATAAGGATGGATGGGGTCTGCTCTGTCCATATAGACATTTCGTCTGACATTTTTATAAAACCTACATCAAAAGCAGTCACACGAGGCTGTAACCATTTAACTGCGGTCAGCAGCTTCGTGTTGGTATATGTTATATCTGCTTATCTTTAGAAATATGAAATGATTTTCTAAAAGAAGTTAATTGTAAAACAGTCTTAACTAAGGTAATGCAGCCTGTAAAAGTGGGTAATGATGGCTGTTCTGAGAATGAGTTAATGTAATATTGCTCATATAAGTGAAAAATAATGCATGTATATATCAGCTGTAATCCTGATCTTTGAAAAGTACCAGTCCAATAGATATTAGAACCATGTCCACTCTCACTAATTTACATCAGAAATAATGCATTTATAGTTTGTTGCAATCACATTAACATTGACAGAGGAAGATTGACATTGACGTTTTCCAGAGTTCATGTTAACAGGCTATTTCATTTCCATTTCATAACAACTTTATTTTGTAAGCACAATGGGCAGAAAGGTGAGGTGACATCTGCATTATCAAGTTGCGTGGACCGATGTGAGCAGACCTGGAGAGCAAACACGCTGGTGCCGAACTCATGGTGGACAACTCACATGCAGGGGGAGCAGGGTGCCTCGGATAAGCCCTCGTTCAGTCCAATGGAGTGGCCTCCCACTCACGTTTGTGCGCATGAGGTGCTCGCCTGGAGAGTACATTTCACTGTAGTTGTACCCAAGGGAATTCAGACTGGATACTCTGAGATAACCCTGAGATATGAACCAAAGCATGATAAATAAGGAGCACTGGAGGAACACTTTGTAAGTGTACTCCTGAGCGCAGTAAAACACTAATGCAGATGTCCTCTGGGAACAGGCCTCAGGAAAGTACTAATGATAGTAAAGCAAACATTTTTTTTTTTTACCCACTTTTCAATTTTGGAGATACGAGAGTCAATTTACCTCTCACTGTCACCAGCTGGCAAGTGAGCTGAAGCAAACAAATTCCCTCCCTGCTTACCTATAAACATTCTCTTAATCTTCTTCTTCAGATTCAGCTCACTGGGATTATCACAGGAGATTTGGGGACTCCAAACAACTTTCTAATTGTAGGCTTAATGCCAGAACATATATAGACTTCAAAGTACTGTCCCTGTTAGGCAAACACCTGCAGAAATAGTGACTTGCCATTGAAAAATTGCTCAAGCTATTCTCCTCTTTTTCAGCAGGAGAAGGTTAAGTGCAACAGTGCACTTTGGGGCAAAACTGCCAGGGAGTCGCAGAAAGGTTTTGTATGTGAGAACTATTGAAAAGCCAATGCCACCTTTTTTGTTTGGTGTCACACATTTTTGGCGAAGTTGTCAAACTGGAAATGACTGAAGAAATGTGATGATAGAAGAGGCAGAATGTCATTTGAGTTGGGTGTATAACAGCTGGCCTGAGGAAAAAATAGAATACGAGAAATTAATTAAAATTAAGTTAAGCAGAATAAATAAAATGCAGGCCATGGAAGATGTCAACATGAAACGGTCTTTTTTCTGATTAAAACTTTAATTGAATTTCCAAACACTTCTCACCAGCCAAATACTGAGGAAGCTCTGTTGTGTATTCATGGTTTCCTAGCTGTCCCAGAAGTGATTGATGACAAACCTGTCATTATTTTGTCACAAGAAAAAGTTATATACAAAATGAAAAAGGAAACATTTTCTCAGCATGAAAACTGCAGATGTATTTAGAAGTAAACTTATTTTTAATATAATTCCATTGCATTTTTGTAATCTGCAAGACATCTGTGATCAATCACCTAGATCTGAGCACACAGAAATTCTGCGATGTTACTATTCAGCAGGCCAGCTGTAATTGCACAGGGGATATGAATCTGAATACTCTCCTTTAGTTAATATAACATATTTTTTATGTAATCAATACACAAAAGGAATTGTTTTCTGTGTGTGATAGCTAATGAGGTTCAACTTAAAGAACTAATGACTTGAATAAAGAAATGAAGAATGAAAGGAGAAATCTAATTCATGAGTAAGTTTTAGTTTTGTAAAACTGCAAACTGTTCAGAGTGAAAGACTGCAGAAAATGCCACTTCAGTAACTACATCATTTCAAATTAGATTTTTTTTTTTTTTTTTGGTTAGGTATTGCAATAAGCAACAGAGAATGATGTCAAGGAAATCTGTGTTAGCTAAAACAAGAGGGAGATTTTTACCAAAATGGAGTAAAGTCTCACAAAAGCCACTGGAAGTTTTTTAAAATATGCTGCTTTGGTTAAGGAAATCCACAATCCTCAAGGGCGTTTATTTTAGAGGATTTCGTGAAACAAATAAGTCATGCAGCCAGATGTAGTCCAGCATGAAATTTGATGTTCTAATGTTATTAGTATTTAATATTGGAGATAGAATTGTGGGCTTCATCATCAAACCCCTGGGTTTTTTTGCTTGCTTAGTAAAGGCATGCTGAACTGATCATACCCTCAGACAAAGAAGCAAATCATAGAATCAGTAAGGCTGGAAGGGACCTCTTGCTATCACTGTTCTTATAGCATTTAAATCATACCTGCTGCTCCTCCCGTGTCAACTTCCATTTTATTTTACATAAGCTATTGCCTTCACCTTTTGTTTGCTAAGAGCTTGGTTAATCAAAATAAATCTAATGTGATAACTTGTCAGCTCTAGATTGGCATTGTAAGAATCAGTTACGAGTATGCTATTTTTAATTTAATAAGGGTAAACTAACAAAAGCAACTTTGTACATCTCAGGCTGGCAAACTGTTTCTGAAAAAAAAGTAAAAATCAATCAATTTTTCTCTGACACAGAAGAAAAATATGGGGTGCCATTGCTGTGATCTTCTGACACATGCAGTGCCTATGCTTTTTCCAGGAATAAATAAGTTTTGTATAATAATAAATTTGGAAGGATCACAACCAAACACCAGAAATAATAGAGTTTGTTGTTGTTTGCTTAATAAAGATGTTAGCACCTCTTTAGAACAAGTGGACCACTGAAACCTGACAAGTCAGATTCTTGTTAGAAAAATAAAAGATCAGTGACATGGTACCTGCTTCTGTTCTTAGGACTGCTTGTTTCACTGAGATGTTGTGTACTTTCTCTTTAATGTGGATAGTCATAAACGTCAAATCCAGTTGGAACATCTCACAAACACTGTTGACTGTGTGGCAGAGTAGATCACTATGGGCAGCCCCGGCCGCGGCAGCATGCTTTGCTGAGAGGCTTTCTTTCAGAGTGCTCAGCTACACGAGATCCAGAAATGAGATTTTTTTTTTCCAAAGCCTGTTCAGTGCTTACATGTAAATGCTTTTCCAATGATTCCCACCACAAGTTTTGTCTCCAAGAGGAGATATGAAGTTGTGAAAATGAGTGAGCAATCACCAAATCACATGACTGCTTTCACGGTGAATAGGTTCTACATTGTTTTAGAGACTTTTTTAGAGACTAGCTCTACAGTGAAGGCAAGTCCAAGCTGAGGAGAACAGTGGAGGAGAGGAGGGGTAAGCACAGAGTAGCACGATCCCCCTTAGAGAGCACCTCCTCATAAGAGATGCCTTGACAGGGAGTAGAGTCTTCTCAGCGATGGATCTCCTGCCTCTCAAGTGCACTGAGGTGGATACCTACTCCCTGGTGTACAAGGAGAGCATCCAGCCTGTGGGACCTTCCTCAGGGGCAGAAGGCAGACTTCAACAGCGTTTTGATGTTTCTGCTCAAATTCATAAGGACAGAGGCAATAGGCTAAACATACCTTTTCTGCATCTTCACTGAAGTTGAATTCTTAGCCAGTTGAACTGATCTATATTTATACTTTATTCATAGGCTGAGATTTCTCTTCCTGTAAAAATTTGGAAAGGTATTGTTTATCAAAGATTAAAGACAGTTGGTCTAGGAGACAAAAATTCTAATTTCTATTACTAATGTAGATTTTCCTGTTATGTTTGGCAAAAGCAGAAATGTTACCTTTGCATGTTACCTATTCTTGAGGTAAAATGCTGATTCCAAAGCATAGAAATAGAACAGTACTGCCCCTTAAACTGAATTATCTCTTATTAAAAAAGAGATTTTTTAATATTATATTTATATTTATTTATATTTAATCCAGTTATATCCATAGTATATAACTAGGTTATGCATATATACAGGATCTATGTATAGACTGGCTTACAAAGAGGCCAAAGAGACTTCTTCTTACTAAAGAAAGAAATAGCCACGTAAGCCCACTGTCAGCTGGAGCGTTCCTGAACGGACCTGCCACTTTACACCCCTAAGTCATTGCAGGCAATCTGAATCCTATTGAGGTCCCGCAGCTGACATCAGAGTGTTTCTAGGAAAGGCTGGGAAGGTCTTCTCTAACAGATGCCATCACTGCAAGGGCATGTAGAATTTTCATAGAGTGCCAGAACAATTTATCAGCAAGCATATGCTGGAAAATATCCCAAAGGACACAGTATACATGAGGTTTTCCCATGAAGGCACTAGCATAGGTCACCTCAGAATTTGACTCGAGCATTTTTGAAGGCAATTTATGTAGATGTGCAACCAAGCTGATAGTTAACCTGCCTGCGAGGCAATTCACAGCTTTTTAGACACAAACAAAGTAAGGCCACTGAAGTAATAATTATTATATCCTCCTCACCAGAGAGATTACTCTATTTCAGAATTCATGTTAATCCATTTCACCTATTCCTTTGGCTTCCCCATGTCAGAAACCATAGGCAAGACCTCAAAAAAAAAAAAAAAAAAAAAAAAAAAATCCAAATTTAGTCTAGTTTAGTAGAATTACTTGTGTGTTTTAATTTGAACACATAATATGCTATGTTAACTCAGAACCAAAGAATTTACTCATTTGTTAAGATGAACCCTGAATAACTGAATAAAAGGTGAGGTGGTTAAGAATCAGGGCCATTGTGTTTTATACTTGATGTGATTTTTTATTGTTCCATACACAACAGGTTCATTAGATGCTTAGAAAAACAGGGAAAGAGCTACTCTTCCATGCAGCTCTTCTTAAAATTATATGGAATTAAACCCATAAACCCCAGAAGTTTTGGAGACTTGGCAGTTGCTATAGCCTCCTATTGAGGATGACTTTTCATTTCAAGGTCTTTGAGCACTCTTGGCCCATAGCCAAGTTGCTCCCAGCCTTCCTAGTATTTGTCTTGAACTGAGACTGAACTTTAACTGTTTTAAACTAGGTGGTGAACCCTTTTTTCCACTCATGAGAGAAAAGTAGTTTGGTGTGTTTTACAGCAATAATCTGTTGTGCTGTTCTTCTGAATTTAGACTCTAATCAAAGTCATGCCATTATGCTCTAGTGAATGTATATCACATTTTCAGGTAAGGCTCATTTCCAGCGTATTACAGTGACTAAAAGGAATGAGAATGCCTACTGTAGTGCCTCTATCCTGAAGCAAACCTAACACCAACTGTATGGTATAGTTCTGTTTTTTGATGTTTTGTAAAGGCAAACATGCATAAAAACAGATTTTATGAAATACCCTTGGGCATTTAGGGTGGTAATTTTTAGAGATATGTTGTGTTAGTAATATTGTCTGGCTTTAGTGTCATTTTCTGCACTGTTCAGCTGAGGTTTGGGTTCTTTTGCTCTTATTGAAAACAGATATCAGCTTTGGTAGAAAGTGATTAAGCTAGAGTTAGTATTTTGAGGTTTTAGAAGGTTCAAGTTTTAAGCAGTTATACCAGCTTCAAATCTTCTTAAAGTTACATTCTTTTAAATTTGATCTGCTACTGAGATTTAATTTTTAAATTATACAGATAATTAAATTATTACATTTTAAACGATAATCTTTTGTATAAACTTAAAAAACCCAAAGGTTTCTCTTCAGCTAAGTAAGAAGAGTGATAATTGCTTAGGTCACCTGTGTGTTATAATTTGGCAATTTCTGCAGAATGAGTCTGAGACATTTGATTAAAGATGCTCCAGAAAAACAATTCATGTGACTACAGAAAGGAATAATCACGGAAATAACTTATGACTATGTCTATATTGCTTATAAGAGTGTTGGGTCAGCTTACGCTTTATGGTAGCCTGAAAATTACTCTCCCTCTGCTACTGAAATGTACTTTTTCTTATTGGCAGATAGATGACAATGGCAAATAAGGAATGGGGAGGGGGAAACAGGTGACAAATCAGCATTATGTGAAAAATCATACATCTTAAGAAGGAATGAACACAGTTAATAGTATCCTCTGAATTACCTTTGAAGTTCATAGTCTCTTGTGAAGCTTCACTCTGACCATCCTAACTGGCAGACTCCAACACCAAGCAAGCTCCCAGGAGGTGCTGATGTTCATTACAGCTGGAGCAAGACCTGTCAAACAGCAGCGGAGGCATGGGTCCTGAGGCTACATTTGTGTTAGCAAGACCAGGAAAAAATCATTTAAATGTAGGTACACATGCATTTTCAGGTGTACTTTTGCTGCTGACTAGATCTAATAGGAAACTATGTACAGTAATGTTACTTAGAGCTACTTGAGAGTTCTCTATTATTCAGCCATTTTCCAGACAGTTATTTCATACTTACAATTCCATAAGTCAGTGTTGCATTTGCTCAAAAGAAGGTCTGTTCTTTTATTTTCTTGAATTTTGTCTTTCTTTTTGTGAGTCCCTGAGATGCCTGTTACAATAAACTGCTTATTTGCAGGCTACGGGATGTGCTCTGTGCCAAAGAGACGCCAGAAGGCTCCTGCTGAAGGGTGCCATGCGTGGTCTAAGTATTACTGAAATCCCAGGGCCTTATTTGTGCCACACAGCTGTCACATCTGAGCTTGCTTGAGAGCACAGAGTTTAGGTAGGCTATATTCACAAGGCTGTGTACAAAAGATTATGAACCTAACAAGAGAAACTTGAGCCTGCATGCAAACTTCACTTGATTTTTAATTCTCTGTTAGTGGGACCAGTAGGGTAGTAGTCGTCATCAGTGTCAGTACAGCACTATTCAGGAAAACAAGAAACTGAAAAAGTAAAAAATAAGGGATTTTCTGAAGTCAGAAGCAAGAATCTTTGTCCTATTCTCATTCTCCACGCCACTGTCTTTTTTAGTGCCTATGCCATCTGTGTTGTGATAAGCTTTAACAGGTTACACTATGTTTTTTTTTCACAGTATCTGAAGCTAACAACAATGAAAAGTCCATTAAAATATGTATCTGGCTTACAACAACTTTCAAAGCATTATGCAGTCATCTTCATTGACTTCAATATATCTGTTCCTGTGTTTGTTTGAATTACTATTCTTGTTGTAGAGTTATAAATTCTATGTTCCTGTTAGGCATTTCTTCCCCTTTATTTTTTCAGTAAAATCAGGAAGGGGGAAAAATAATATAAAACCAACCACCTTTAATTCTGTTCAAAGGGAAGAGCTGGCAAGAGATTCTGAGACATTAAAGAACTAGAGCATTTTCCTCAAACTGTAGGGTCAGTAAGTCAACTAATAGCTATATCCAATACCTTTTTGTGAAGACTTTCTTCAAAACAGAAAGTAAATTAAATAGAGGAAAGCACAACAAAGTAGTATGAGCAAAGTGTAAGGTCTCTGGGGATACATTAACCTTTAGTAAAGTCTGTGCGTGACAAATCCCATTAGAGCCAGGCTCTCAGAGATTCTTCTCAAGAGGCAACAAATCCCACCTACGGGATTTTCAGAAGTCTCACCTCCCACTGAAGTCCTTGCATGTAAAGGTATCTCTTTTCAGGTATTAATCTTGAAACTTGCCCCATTCAGCTTTACATTGCATGGATTTACAGTCAAGTCAAGACTGACTTTTGGAAACTCAGCCCTATCGCGGTGCCAAATCATCACGGAACTTGTATTTAGGTTTCTTTAGCTCCAAAGAGAAAAAAATTGAACAAGGTAGCAGTGTTTATTATCCATTATTACAACATTATTTACTATTAGAATTATTAAATCATTTAAGTGTTTTAGAAAAGTTATGAAACAGTAAGTGACCCAAACAAAGAACACTGAACCCCCCCCACCCCCTAAAAAAACCCCTCAAAACAGAACAAACTCAAAATGCACTGAAAAAGTTTATCAGAAACACTGATAAAGTTGCCTGGCTGAATAAGGCACAGAACTGGAGGAATAGCATAGTACTCCCAGCACAATACTACCTATAGAGAGCTCAGGGCAGCTTCACAGATCTGATTGCTGAAACTCCACAAGATATATTAATAAAATATGCTGGCCTGTTACTTCCTGACTATCCCTTAAAGCTGCTTAAGCTAAAAGACAGCTCTCCAAAAACCATATTCCACTGTCACCTGACTCTGCAGATATTTATGAAATGTCATTAACTAAAATGTGGATAATTACAAGTATGATGCTGGGCATACTCACTTTTGGGCAACAAGTCTCAAGTTCTTATAATATATTAAGTACATCTGCGTTTTGCAAAGTAGCAGTGAACATGGCATTGAAAGATCCTATGATGGGCAGAGCATACTGGCCCAATTATACTTTTGTTTCTCCTTCTCCACCAAACATGATGCATCAGAATCAATCTCATTTCTATCTTCTTCTTCATTCTTTGTAGTAAATATTCTCCAGGCCAAATTATACCCCTGTGTACATTTTTGCAGCCCCTTCGGTTTTTGCCATTCCCTTGGTGACAGCTGTGTAGTCACATAACCTTAATTTTATGTCAGCTGTGGCACATGGACCACCCGAGGACATCAGTAAATTGGATCATTGCCTCACATTGCCTTAGATTACGCTGCAGTCAACCTTACCTTGGCTATTTCTGGGGAGAAGCCTCCACTTGCACTCAGCTGCAGCTGGCTCTGCTGAATAATGTAGAAGCAAGAAATTCCTACAATTCTTACATTCTTACAATAAATTCTTACCTTACCAGATTTGAAAAGATTTTATTCTGAATATTGTCAGGAATGAATCTGCTTAATTAGAAAAGAAACATTTTTAATTAAGGCACTTCTCAGAGCCATTTCCACGTTCCCCACCTCAGTACCTTTAAAGAATTTGATTTAAGTTGACAGAAGATAGGAAGATTCAAAATAATCCCTGACACTTCATCCATAATCCTCACTGTGGTGCCATCTTCTCACCTTTCTTTTTATTTAGTTTAATACTGTGGCAGGTGGAAGGACGACTTTTACCTTCACTGTAGATTTCCTGATTGCATCAGACCACTGCGGTCATTTGCATGTCATTGGGACACTTAATATTGAGAAGCATACTTCCACATTTGCGAGCAATGAAGACAATAAACATAACTATAAAGAACAAATAAAAATGGTTTGTACATTGTGGGCAGGGGATTAAGCTAAGTAGAAAATTAGATAATTTAAAGGTGCCACTATGGTGAAGCAAACCAGGACAAAGATGAATGACCCTTGTGCAGATTGTGCAAAGGAAGCACTAAGCAATTGAAGTTCAGTTAAAAATACTTTAATTAGTATTTCTTTGGCTGTGATTATTTGGACAACATAAAGCCTACATAACACAGCACATTTGTGCTTTCTGGGGAATAGCAATCATCTTTTGACACAGTGCTGATTATGTATTCCCAGAACCTCCCTAGACTGTCATTTTTTCATTGGTTAATATACACGATGACAACTCACAAAAGGAACAGAAAAGCATTGGAAAATAATCAGATGTATTTTTTTGTGGATCACACTAATGAAAATATAATGAAAATGCAAGATTCTGTAGGGATAGCTCCATAGAAACAAAATTTTCCATTGCAGTGTGGATAGAGATATGTGAAGAGAATTATTCAGCAAACCAGAAAATCCAGTTATAACTGTAAACACGTATCTTCAGTGGTCTATCTTCAAAGCTTGTCCTGAAAGCTATTAGTATTGACAACGGTTGCATGAAATGGCATCTCAAAGCTCCACTACAGAGGAATACCTCAAGGATAAAAAAGCAAAGAGATTTTTTTTTTTTTTTTTTTTTTTTTCCAAATCTTCATGTGTTCATCCAGACCAGGAACTTTAAGGTACTCAAACTTTATTTCAACAGATTCAAACAGTGTGACCAGAGAAATATGATGTTTTTATACAATAGGAAAGTAGGAGGTCTAAATCTTCTCTCTAAAAAGCTTTACATACAGAAAAAAAAAGTATAATAAGAGATACCAGATTAATTGACTGGAGAATCTCCTTTTCTTATCTTCAACTACTAACAATGAATATCTGCTTCATTCTGTGACTCAGGTGAATCTCATTTTTAGAAGTCTCACGTTAGGTCTCATGTTTTGCTCTCTGCTTTTTTGCTTGCAGTTAGATGTTATTTCAAATCCAGGAAATGTATGTTTCCAAATATCACTTATGCCATTCTATTATGGTTTCGGTTAATCCATAACCCATCTCAGTCTAAGGTTTTACGTTAGAAGATGATGCAGACTTTGAGAGGCACATGTGCTGATTCATGTTTCAGCTCAGATTTCTCTGGAAAAAGTTTAAGATTACAGTTAAATTAGGTCAGTGACTCAAGTGAAAATGCAGAGGGGCCTAATGAAAACTCTTTCTCATTTCTTAGATCTTAGTGAAGTCTACTGACTCACATGGAAATGAGGAGGAAATAACAATCAGAGTTCAGAATACCATCTATGGAAAATCTCATGTGTAAGCAGCGGTTGATCTTTTTCTTTTTTTCCTGTGCTGGTAAATAAAAAAACCCTATCAATTGATTTGTACTATTAAGCTGAAGTGCTGCCTACAGGCAGCTGCTTTCTAAATACTTTTGAATGTATAATATAACTTCTACTCTTTCCCTTGGATCAATATACGTTAAAATGCTGATATGGTATTATTTCACTTCCTATGAGAAAGGAGAGTGCCAGGGGTTCCCTAGGCTATTCCAAATTCCTCCATACCTTTCTGGGGACAAAAGAAACTGCTGCCTTTGTGCTTGAGCCTGAATGCACAGGTGGCCTGGCTGCCTAGGAACTTATCTCAAATCCACGTTTGCAAGCGAGATGCTGCTTAGTAACATTGAAATGTATGAGAACTGTGGTCTCAAGTGATCTACAGTCTCAAGTATCCACTGTAAATCAAGCCCTTATTGTCAAATTTATATGACCTTTAGTATTAAATAAGTAAGTATTTCAGGTTTCTAAAACTTTAGTATGCTCTTACTATTTTCCAGATTTTCTTTGAGATTATGAGGACTGAAAATTTTCTCTTTTCTAAAAGTGAAGGTGAAATTATTCTGAAATCTTTCTTTCCAAGCATTTGAGCTTTAAGAAATACTCCAAAATGTGTGAAATTCATAAGGAGGAGAGGGTAAGAGTTAGCACCTTTCTAACCTCATTTGAAGTGAACAAGAGGGAGAGGCTCAGGAGCTCAGCGGCTTGTCTACGCAAGTTAATTAAACCATGCCTGGGACTCTCTGTTATCAGTCAGAATAGTTTCTGGCATAAGCCTGCCCTGGGACAGCAAGGATCTCCTGAGCATGCTCCAGGAGTTGGTATGACCTTTCCTAATACCTGATTTGGATAAGACACTTTCTTTGGAGAACCATTGATGGGTCAGGTGGCCCCCAGGCCAAAGAATAGGCCCAGAGGCTGTCTTATTTGCTAGTTTCAAAGTGACCAATGCAAGAGACACGAAGGGTATGCAAAAGTTTAAGGAAGAGCTGTAACCTTACTGGGTGAACTTCTTCCTCAAGAAGAATAAACAAAAATCTCCGTAAGGAATGGGGAAAAAAATAAAAAAAGAGAGAGAGGAGAGAGAAAAGAGAGAGAGAAAAGAGACACATTCTGGCAAAGTAAACTTAGAGGTCTCTGTGGTCAGATAAAATGAAAAATTGGCAAAAGTCAAATTGAATTCCAAATTACAATTGAATTTATATCATAAAAATAGCCACATAAATAACAAAAAACAAATGACAACCTCTTCCTCTCACCCTCAATGCAATAAGGATGGCACAAATACTGAAGACAGTCTTGGAATAAACCCAAATGAAACTTTACCTTTTTTTCTGGTATAATTGATGAAGGTAACTAGCTGACTATCCTAAAGCATAATGGGAATGAGGGTAGGCAAATAGAATTGCTAACTCCAAGACTGAAGTAAAACTTAGTTTAGAAAGAAGGATAAAATCTCCATCTCAGAAGTCTGAAAAGACCTGCCCATAAAATCTAGGTTGCTATTAAGAATTATTAATACATTTATTAATCTGATAGCTGTACCTGTTAGCTGAACAACTAGAATTGCATAACCTATACTTAAGAAAGGGAGGAAAAAGTGACAATTAATTACAGAATCCTTTCTCTGACTACAGCAGTTTGTAACATTTTGGAATAGTACGTCAGAAGAGACTACTGAAATTCATGGGGGCAAATGAAAAGGAGATTGAAATATTATGAGTCTATCATTATGCCTTGTGCAACACTATCTGGATAAGAGCTCTGCTTTTCTAGAAAATGGAAACAAAATAGACCTAACCAATCCAGACTTCAGCAAAATATTTAACACAATGCCATATGGGAAACTATTAGTCAATAAAGATAAATACAATAATTTCTAAGTGTTTAAAAGATTAGATAAAGGAGATTAAGTTGGATTAAGTTTAAAAGAAAATCTCCAAGGCAAGAGAGAGGTTAACAATAGACCTTTTCTTAGATGGGTCATGTGGCCAATCTTATCATCAGTGCCCTTGCTGTTAGCTGGTTTATGCTAAGAAAATATTCTGGCATACAACTTTGAGATGAACTATCAATAAATAAGGCTAAGAATAACATGCTGAATGAGTTTAAGAACTTCAAACTTTGATGACAACCTCAAACCCTGATGAACAGTTTCATTCCATAGTGATATTAGTTCATAGTTCCTCATGGGATGACTCTGAGTCACTGTTCCAGAGAACCATAAAAAAGACGATTGTAATCAGGGAAAGGTGTGTCTAACGTAGAGATAGATGTATCACTGATACATTATACAAAGCCTCAGCGGGAGATTTCTTGCTGCAGCTGACAGGATATGGTAGGCTGTTCTGATCAACCATATTCAAGAAAGATATTTTCAAAACAGAACCTGCATGGAGAAAGATTAATTAATTAAAGCTGGAGAGGAAGACTTCTGTGAGAAGACTAGACTAGCTTGTCTTGATAGGCATAGGAAGATAAAGGCTGAGAAGAGTGTGGCTGGTATCTGTAAATACATTTGGAAGATAAACAATGAGAGAATTATGTAAGCATATGAACAACATTGTCACAAACTCAATATATTTGGGCTAAAAGTTTAATGACTTCTCATTGGTAGGAAAGTGATGGTCTGGAACAATTTATCTAAGAAATAAGTAAGGTAAAAGTTATTTGGATTTAAGCTTCAATAATTTAAGAAAAGTATCACATAGAATACCTCTAATAGCAAGGACTAGAGTTGATAGCCAGTCAGTCCTACCACTATATTTATAGGAATGGCCCTTATTTCTAGGTGGTGTCACCTTCTCAAAGCTATCTGAGACAGACAGTAAGCCCCATTTCCCATTTGGACTTGTCTGGACTTCTCTCCCAGGATGTCCTTTTCATAACTAATAGAGGAGATTTACACTCCTACTCTGCAGCTTCACAACCTGTTTTCTACAGTGGGCACATCCTGCTGATTATTTTAAGACAACTAGGATCTAAGAGCAAAAATATATTTCCCTGAAGTCATTTTCCTATTCAAGGAAGAGTGGGAAAATTACTTCACACCAGCTATAAATTCATCATAGTTCTGGGAAGAGGGTGAAGCCTTTCCCTCCCACAGTTAAGTTGCCTACAAGTAAGAGCCAGGAGGAATAGCAAGTTCTTTTTTTTGCTATTTCTGAGTGGATATTTTATTATCAAGACTGGTATGAGGAAGAACAGTTGTATAAATTCATGACTTGCAAGCAGAAGCTCTCTAAGAACATAGCTATCTCTTTCCTCATGCAAATAAAAGCTGCATAGCACTATCATTTGTGTTCCAGATTCTGCTGATGAATAAAGCATATTAGAAATCTTGCAAACAGCAACTTAAAACTTAATGCAGCTCCAGGCTAGAATAATTTCTGTGAAGTGGCCCACATAAGTTTGAAGGCCAGACTTCATTTCTCAGCCCCACAGGACAAGTTCTGGAGCGAACCTCCAGCAATTGTCTTTCTACTTTAGCAAGAAAATAGAAATCAAGGATGTAACATCTTTTTGTTTTTTAAAACTGTTGTCCTTTGTCACTTTTGAATCAAATCCTTGTTAGTATTTAAATATTTGTTTAAAATAATTTCCACTTCTCCCATTTTTAATTAAAAGTTATACACCACTTTATTTACCCAGGAGAGTAGATCAGAGCCATTTCCATCCTACTTACAACAACAAGAGTCTATAATAAGTCCTTGAAACCTGAAACCTCTTCTAATCTCTTATACAAATATTTATTTAGACAGTTTAAAAAATGCTGATTATTTACCACTGAGACTAAGGCAACTTCTACAAAGTTACTATGGATGAATACATAGTTTTTGATTTTTTTCTTTTAAGTACTATGTACTTAATACATTAAAACACTTCCTCTACAAGATGATCAAGTCTTTTTGGTAAATACATATTTAAACTTTAGTCTTTTTTAATTGTATTTCATTTAGCTGTAAGGTAAGCAGAATTTTTTTCAAGCATCTATTGATTACATTAATTACTAATTAACTACCTACTCAGAAGTGTTCTGTGATTTCAACCAGAAAAAAGGCATCTCTTCACAATTCCTTATGATTTCAAACTAGTCTCCATTTTCATTTCATTACATCCTCAAATCTGTATGCCCAAATAAACTACACTCCTTATTTCAAAACCAATATTGCATAATGAGAATGTCCTCTTAGATATATTAAAACAAGTAGGATATCAAGAGCAAAAGCTATCTTCCAGGAAGACAGTGAAATAATATAATATATTAATGGTGCTTGAAATGCTATGACCTTGTAGAAAATATCGTTAGTAGCTACATCTAGATTAGCTCTGGAAGGCAGATAACTTGGGGGAACTCACCTCCTGCAATTGGGACTGAGGAGCTCCCTGGAGGGCAGAGCATTGACAAGTCCTCGGTACGGCTCAGCCCTGCCCACTTCATGCACTGCCACCCAAAACTGGGGCCAAGCAAGGTCTGATGGAGGAATTTATTACCTGGGATGAACTGTGAACCTGCACAAGAGGTTCCTTGCATCCTCTGTCAGGGTGAATTCCTCCCCCAGCGCTTTTGCTCTCATTATAGCACGTGTGACTCTGCTGTGGGGGGTGTGAGGATGCTTGCTGGAGAGGGAGAAGCTGGTGGGTTTTGCTGGTAGTGTATCCAGTGGTGCTAAGAGAGAAGCCACAGTGTATTTCCAAATCAAATATTTGGGCTATGTTGCTGCTGACAGCTGTCTCCACCAGAGCCGATGCTAAATTTGATGATAGCCAGTGCATAATTTCTCAAAGATAGGAATGAGAATGCCATATAAAGAAACCACAGAAGGTCAGAGGCTCTGTCCTAGATGTGCCTTGCTCAGAGCATATTCCTCTGTAATGTATGGAGGACATTGAAATGGTTAAGATTCACCACTGTTCATGATGTAGAAGATGTTCTTCAATTTTGTGGCAGGTATATTGATTTAAAAGAATGAACCTATTTTCTGGAGTGCATTTTTTAATTTCTACACAATGCATTCAGACACCACCTCTACATTACAGCTTTATCTCCTGCATCTGGATGGTAGCATTAGTTTCAGTATGTAGTTCACGTAACTTTTAGTTTCATTTTTGACATTTGATTTTGACTGAGCTTTGAAACTCACCTGTGCGCACTTCTGATCCATGAGTCTTTCAAATGAGAATGCATTTGTCAGACCTTTGGAGAGATTTTCAAAACCTAGCATAAATCAGAGATCTAGCTTCCTTTGTAACTTCTTTTCTTCTTATTCTTAGCATCACCTTTTGTAATATACAGTTATCAGTGTGTCTTTTATGACTGGTAGCAGGTTGTTTAACAGAAGAACTCATCCGTATTCCTTTTGGTTGAAATAAAATAAGTCTTCACTTACAAATAACAGCTTTATTTCCACTTCTGTAACATCGAGTTGTCCTTTTTTTGCTACAAGGGCAGCAATATAGCCAATTTGTATACCAAAAATACCTGTGTTTTTTTTTCCTTTTCAGTTATGTATGTGATACTTGAAATGACTTTCAAATCTTAGTAGTTAACATGGGGGCTCACAAACATGTGAACAGTTGCCTTTTATACCATGTTCGAGAACCTATCTTTCAAATGTAGATATCTCACTGGATTACTAGAAAGGCAAATCTAGAACTAAAAATATATATTTTTTTTATTAATTATCAGATTCAACTATTTGTACAAACTAAATTGAAAAAGAAGAACAAATAAAATGCACTTTGGTGAAAAAAACCCAAAGGAGAAATAAATACTCATGAAGGAGAAGGAAAAATCATCACCTTATCAATGTTATCATTAAGCTGGCACATAATATATTTGAAAACTAAAGGAATGAAACTGATTATAATAATAATTTGATAATCCAGAAGACTACAGTAAGCAGGGATAGTTTCTTATTTTCAGGAGTTATGCTTCTAGTGTTTGAATGATAGTATGCTGAAAAGGAAGACTTTTCAGGGCTTATGGAAGAAGAAAAGGAAACAGGAATGATTTTGCCATTTTGTCAGGATCTGCATGAAAATATTCAAAGTATACAAGCACAAGAAGTACTGGTAAGCTCAAGGTAATGGTAACAGCCATTGAAAAATGTAGAGTTTCAGATTGCCATGGTACCTCTGTTGGGTCAGGAATCTCTAAGCAAAATTTCCAGATGCACTTGAGTGTTATCATCAGTATTGAAGCTTGCTTGCTCTCGCTCTTGCTCTTTCTCTCACTGTCTCTCTTTTTTTTTTTTTTTCCTCCTATGAGTCTAGAGCTTTTCCAAGCAATCTTCTTTATTTACTATTTTGCTGTGATTGTCTGTCTTCAAGGATGCAGGCCTATGTGCCTTTCAGCTTGTCTTTGTGTGTCTGATTTTGGGAAGGGAGACCAGCAATTAGTATAATTTCTGCATTTGTACTCACTCAGTTGTGAGCCTAAGAGATTCAGGGAGTACAGTAGCAGAGACTAGAGCCCTCTGTGTTATTAAACTTTTAAAATTCATGTCTAATAGCAGTATTTTAAAAAATGGAACTAAATATGCATAAGTATTCTTTGAATTTAAAGTGGATCCCATCGTTCTGCGCACTTGACATGCTGGCAGCTGAGCAACTATAACTAATACAATGTTAAATACATTTCCTGACACCATACCAGGGCAATGAATTGCATTAGCATTGGTGAAATCATGATCAATTAATCAGATAGTCCTACTGGCAGTTTTTATGGCAAAGATTAAAATCTCATGAGAAATAAATGCAATAGATAGCTTCAAAGTTCAAAAAGGTGAAGGTTTCTCTGCAGAAAATGATATTTTGTAATATAGGTCACCTTGCCTCCAGGCTCCAGCTACAACACACAATGGCAAAATAAAAAATGTATTTAAATGTGAACTGCTGCAGGTAAGCTGATCCGTGTCAGGTCTTAAAAGGCTTGTAATCACATGAACTAAAAAGACACAGGGATGGTCTATGGCCTGGGCCTATGGAGCAAGGGAAATACCAGCTCTTTTACAAACATCAGCTCCAGCTGTGGCACATGCTCAGCATTTGTGCAGACTGTCGTGTCCTGGTGCCTGTCTCTTGTGGCTAGCATCCAAATTTTTGTGTCAAAGAGGTTCAAATTTGGAGTAATTTCCTTCAAATATGAGAGATTATGCAAGTTAAAAAATAATGAAAGAGTGGAAACAATTTAAAAGTTTCTTAGGTCTTTCAAATAGTTGAGGAGATGAGGGACTTGGTAGAAAAGCCCTAAAGGTGATTCCTATTCATGTGGACTGGTGTAATACTGACATAAACCCCTCACCTTGGTTAATGATGCTCCTGATTTATGCCACTGCAGATGAGAAGAGAACCACAGAGCTTATATTCTTGTTCATAAAATCAGAAGTAAGATTTCTCCTGACCTAGGCATGATATCATATTCAACAAGCATAAAATAAAAAGCATTCAGCTGATTTTTTTCATAATGTTTTCTTGGTTGGTTTCGTGTTAGCTTTTACTTGTACAGTGATAACATTGCCATGATTTGAGCTACTTCTACTCTGCTGCAGTTTGGGTATCAGTCAGGCACTTTTGCTCTGCTCATACACACACACACTGTACATGCACAACCACAAAAATTATCCACTACCATGTTACGCTATTCCCTTGCTATTCTGTGGGTCCAGGATTGCTATGTGGGCATAAAACTGGAGTAATGCAGTAGTAAATCATACATATGTGCACATACAAAGCCACACACACACACACACACACACACACACACACACACGCCTATAAACCCTCTCTCAGAGGCTGTAGTAACCACTTGCTTTACTACAAGCAGATCGCTAACCCTTCCTACTTTTAGGAAAAACAGTATGCATTGAATACTACCTCCAAAATAAGAAATAAACCAGAAGAACATGAAGATAACAAGAGAAAAGAAAATATTAACACAGGGATATTTAGCATTAAATATATTTTTATGCAAAGGTCAGATTCTCAGCTGGTGTAAACTGGAGCAACTCCATTGCCTTCAGTGGGGCTGTGCCAGTTTATCCCATGCGTATGCTCTGGCCCACTATGTCCTGCAAGTCAAATCACTGAACTATAATCTTCCAAGCCTTCTCTATCATGCCACTAAATTCAAATTGCTGTTGGCAACAATTTGTTTTAAAAAAAGTTTGCATACGCAACTTATTCACATTGTTTTATTTTTTCTTTGTCAGTTCACAAAAAAGTATTTCAAGTTGTCATAACCTTGCATTTAGCCAGTGAAAGAGTAATCTTTAAAGGAAAACATTTCTTTTTTTTTACAAACTGGACGCATACCCTGTTTATTTTTCTCTAAAAGTTGCACACCATAGAGCAAGTAGGTTTTTTGTTTTAAAACCTTCTTCAGATATTATTATACAAAAATATTCATATGCAAGTAATAAAGATTTTTTTAAACATCCAACTTGTTTAAACCTAAAGCAAAATCACACCAAAAGGTTTTTTTGTTTTTTTTTGTTTGTTTGTTTCATCTAGACAAAAAGTACACCTTGTGCTTTGACAAACCTACGGCATCATGTGCTCATATACTCTTTACAAGGATTCTACTCAATATGCTCATGTGTCATTATTCATTAAATAATGCAAAAAGTATATCCGGTACAGAACTTGCCTATATTTGTGGATTTTATTTCCTTTAAATCTCTTTTTTTTCTTTTATTTTTCCTCCGTATTTTTGTGTTTGTATATATATATGGAAAAGTTAAGGCAAGTGCAATCAAAGTTACAAAAATCAATATTTCTATTGCTAACATGTGCAGCATTCATATTTAGTGGATGATATCTTTTCTCCCTTAAGAATAAAAAGTGATGAAAATACAAAATGCTTAATATGTTATACTTGTTACAAGAAGCTGTTCAGTTTTATGTATTAGGGCTTGGTGAAGTTTTCAGATGTGTAGGATAACATAAAACATGTTCTCTTTAAAGTGACATACACTGAAACTAGGTAACATTTTGATCGCTTCCCTTTTGCTCCTCAGCAACATGTATGGTAACACTACAAAAAATGCAGTAGCTCTCAACTATGACTCATCTGTTTTTTTTAAAAAATAAATATAAGTTAATCTCTTTAGGTAAAATATTTTAATATACAATACACATAAATATAGGCTGATGCATCTTCTACTTCAGTGTTTCTGTTTTCACCTCAGTGATTTTGCACAAAGTATACAAAGAAAGAAGCATATCTTCCAGCCTTTAGTCATATCTCTGGCCTTTAAGAAAGCTTTTGTGAGAATGTGTTAATCTACGGTTTACGTGACAATAGTAATGGATATTTGGAAAAGACTGTGGTTCTGCATCCTCAGTTAGTTTACAGAATATCCAGAAATCCATGTTTACAAACCCTGGGCCTGATTCTGCTCTTTACATCAGTGATACCTGGTGGTAATTCTGCTGACCTGAGTAGAATTATTTTTGACTTTTACCTGCCATTTAGCAATTGAAGAAGAATGATCTCAAAGCCCAGTACGATGCTGGCTTATTTCGTTCCCTCCACACAAAATATTTTTGAGTTGGTAAATATTAATTTATATCTGCAATGCATGTGCATGGATTCACTAGGAGCTACAGAGCGTGGGTCTATAGCCTGTCCCCAGGGCTGTGGAAGGCCAGTTGACTGCTTTAGTAATAAAGTGCCTTAGTGAGATGCTTATCTAGCTAATACCTTTGAATAGTGCACTCTCAAGGAGTGACTGTTTCTGCTTGAGTTGTGTTGTTACACAGGTGCAGCCAGCTCCCGTTGAGCTCAATAAAATAACTGAATAAAATTAAAGAAACCAAATTCACTGGACAAATTGCCACTGGTAAAAAGATGCTGCAGCTGACATTAGACTAAAACATTTCTCCATAGACTTTTATTTCTTTATTTGTATTACATTTACCTTTATTTCTTTATTTGTATTACATTTATAGCTATTTAGTTAAAGTGAAGGTGGTGAAATATTTCCTCTTCTGTTGCAAAGTAGGCACGTGTTCTTGTAAAGGAATTTTTGGTCATTTATTTTTCTTCTGAAGAAAGTACAGTTATGTACTATATTCTAATAAAACTATTTACCTACAAAATGGTGCATATGCTTAACTTCACATATTATGAATAGACACATAACGCTAATAACTGCACAGACAATAATGTTTTTTATGAGCAAAATTCATATCGAACTCAAAACTGGCATCAGTGGATTTTAGATGTAATGCCAGGAGAAAAATTTAATTCCATTTTCTTGTCACAGATGAGATGAATATTTTGTCTTTTAGTGGTTCTGCCTGACTAACTATGTTGACTGTTGTACCACTGCCCCAGCACTGCGCAGCAGTGCCTGGCAGCTCCCTGACTTAAAATTATGAGTTGCTAGACAGGGATAAGATAAAAAAGATTAATGAGTCTACAAACCTTCATGATGAAACCAAGATGTTATATTAAATCTATTTCTGTGTCTGCTGAATAATATAATAAAATTAGATCAAATCTGTAAAAGATACTCAGAATAAGTTATAACTAGAGAATATCTGAGGCAAACGAACAGGAGGATGAGCAGAGAGAAAGGGGCAGATTTATGTGCCCAGGTGAGCCATTTGAAACAATCAATGGCATTATCCTTTTCTACTGATTCACCTTGGCTTTGGAATAGCTGATTTTAGTTTTAGTGTTTTTTTTTTTTTTTTTTTTTTTTTTTGAGTTTTTGGAGAACCTTAGCAAGCCAACAGGTAGCCGTGAAAAGGCTCAAATGAGACATCTCACAGAAACCTGATCTTTCTTCGGTGCTCACCCAGTGTTTCTGAAATTCAATGTACTTTGGCACCTGAAAGCATCATTTTCCCTTTTGACACCTGTTGGTTGATGTGGAAGCTGACAAAATCTGGCAGCTCTTTGAAATGCTGCTCTAGAAGACTTTTGGACCAGCTCATGTCTACCTTATTCCAATTCTTCTTCAACTTCATTCTTCCTAATGTGATTACGCCAGCACTAAACCAATGTAGCACAACAATACCCCAGTCCTACTGTCTTTTTCCATTATATATATATATATATAAAAGGGAACTACAAGGAATGAAAGCACCTGAAAATAATGCAAATATGCAGTTCAGTTTGTCCTTAACCCTTAAATCTTTGATTTAAGTTTATCAGCATCTTGAAAGAAGCATAACAGGTAAGAGGCCAAAGATTGCTGAACAAATAATTTTTATCATTTCATAAAGAACAACTTGGCTGGTGTCATTCCATCCAAATACAGTCTCTGCTGCTGACTTATTTTCTCTGTTCAAATATCTAATAGCAAAAAAAAAAAAAACAAAAACAAAAATAAAATTTAGGAATTCTATTTGCCTATCAGTTTGTTGCATGCATAATTTTTTTGTTAGGAGATTAGGAGATGAAAAGAGTAAAAAGGCAAGAGGAGAAAACAGGAGACGAACCCTACTGACACTAGTCGTTATTCGCAATGACAGCAACTCTAGCAGATATGTCTGTCATTCAGGTAGCTCCTGTCACCTTGAACAAATATTTCCTGTTTCTAACTAGACCATAAAAAATCAGATAACACCCAGGAGACGAAGGAAGTACTTGGGAAATTCTGAGTGTCTAATGTCCTACAGGCAAAGGATGTCTGCAATCCCCCACAGCAGCATAAGCAGTAGACTCAGGTAAAACCCACCTGGTCATTACATGACCAGGACATGTCTTCACTATACTTCTCCCACTCCTGTCAGCTGCACCTATGTAATTGTGCCACAGAGTCAGCAGCAATGTCCTGGTTGCAGTTTTTCTTCATCCTGTGATACACGGAGAATATCATAATTCTGTGAACAAAACCAGGTGACTGGGTTTCCCTTGATTTTTTGTGAGAGGGTTGCTTATTTTGCTTAGTTTTACTGTTCTATGATTAAATGATTGCATGTTAAGATATCTATGTGTAGGCATGAAAAAATATAAAAGCGGATGCAACTTTTCAGGATGCAACTCAGATCCAAGAGTGCTCATTGCAAAAACTTTTCCCTAGATGACCATAGGTTTGCAAAGTTTCCTCTGTTTTGCTGAGGCGGGCAGAGGCCAGGGATCTCATAGAAGGAGCCTAGTGCCACTAAACTACTTTGCTATGGTAGACAGTAAGAGAGTTGTGTGGCTGTGGCTGTTTTGCTCTCGGTTGTGTATTCACATACTAGTCCCCTTTGAAGTTTCCTGGGTTTTAAGAAGACGAATGTACAACATTCTAACATGACGCTGAAGTTAGTTACACGTATAATACTAATTGTTTCAATTGCCTATGAAATGTCCCTAAGAATGTAATTAGAGCTGCAGCGAGCTGTTCACCAGAGAATACTAACTCTGGCAAACAATTTCTTCTAAGTCTGCAAATTCATTGCCATTTTTCTGTTAAACTTGCTGTGAAGAATGGGACTTTCTGAAAAACAAAATCTCTCTGTGATTTACTTGTCATGCAAACAGTGAAAAGAAAACGTAGGCAAGGACGCTAACTTCCTACAAAACTGCAGGAGAAAATAGCCTGCTCTGAAAACACAGACCCTTAAAAAAAAAGCAGGTTGAAGTAGGATTTTGTAATTGTATTATTATTTTACCTGGATTTGCTTATTTTTGTTTCTCGAGAGTGCGATCAGATCCTCTAGCTTAACGGCAGATGCATGGATGAAGATACGTGGATGAAGGCCTATGACTGGCCTTTTTTTTAGCCCTTCTTTTCACTTCACAGGAAGTTCAGGCCGACAGCAAGACGCTGCCTCGCACGAGTGCTCTCGGGGGACGTAAAGAGCGGTGTGCGAGCTGAGCACAGCAAGGAAGCTTGTTTACGAGTCTCCGCCGCTGTAAGGACCCCCTAATCACCCTAAACCTCTGCGCAAAGAGGTTTTGCAGGCTCGGGGCGAGCTCAGCGCGCTCTCGCGAGGCGGGCGCCGAGAGGAGCAGCGACGGGGGCGGCCGGCGGCGAGCTCGGGGCAGGGCTGCCGGGGCCGCGCGGGAGCTGCCCGCAGCCTCCGTCTGTGGGATCGCGCCCTGGCCGAGCGAGCTGATCTCCTCCGAGGCTCGGCGTTTCGCACGCCGAGCGGATGGCGACCGCCGCCGCCGCCGGCCCCCGCTCCTCTCGCTGCTTCTCGGCTTCACCGGCAGCCACGTTAAGGCCATCCCACCCCCTCGGCACGCTGCGTGCGGCGGGGAGACGCGCGGCGTCGTGCCGAGCCTACGGCCGTCCCGCCGGCGCGGGAGCAGCGGCTGGGCACGGCGGGGCCTCTGCCCGCCCCGGGGCGCGAGGGCCCCGCGCCGAGGCCCGGGCCTTGGCCCCTCGCTCCCGCTTGAGCTTCCCTCTCTGCCGCCGGCTGCGCTTGAGGGCAGCTATCGATTTTTCCTGGGCTTTTCCTTTAATCACCAAGCTGGTGATTTTGTACAGCTTGGAGAGGCAGAGAGAAAGCTCATATTCGATAAAGAGAGAAAGAGAAGGTTAAAAAGCACATCCATTTTATTTTTGGAGCAATTGGTGTATTCCCTCCATCATGCCTTGACCAGTGAGAGAGATTTCTTAACAAAAAAATAATAAAAATATCTCCATCAGCTTCTTAGCTCTCAGATTTTACTCCAGATTTGTTTTTCTAGCTCTAGTCACCCAGCAAGAGACATGTGCGCACTTCCTAAGAGCTCGGGACTGGATAAAAACAATCTATTTCATATAACATTTAAGTGCTAGAAAATCATGCTACTCTTAATCCACCAAAATAAAAATATTTTAAATAGCTATGGGATGTTTCAGAAACTATGTTATCTAAGATATTGGCTATTTAATGTAAGCATGCTGATAAGCTTTTGGAAAGTGGCTGGTTGCAATAACAAACAGACTAATTCCTTGAACAGCCCTCACTCTCCCTGTGCATTTTGAGTAAACTGAGCAACCACTGGAGTTTTACGCTTCTTAAGTAAGTTTCAGACCTGTCTTTGTATTTTCTGCTGTGACTATTATACAGTTCAGTGGACTCTGAAAGACCAAACGTTGTCGCAAACAGAATTTGAACAAAAAAAAAAAAAAAAAAGGAGAAAAAGGGAGAGAGAATACGAAGAAAAATCTTAATAGGAGAAATATTTCTCTTAGTTTTACTCCCCAAGGCTTTATATTTCTGGAACATCAAGTAAAGGTCAGCTGGAGAAGTGTGATGCTGCCAACATATCTTCCTGAGGTTACAGCCAGAGTCAATGGGAAATGGCCCAGCAAAATAACATCCTAAGTGATGGCTTGGTACTGATACTTAAATTCAGTGTACAAACCTCCTAATGCATCTCACAGAAAACCTCCAGTGTCCATTCCCCCAACCACCACTCAGTGGGCTATTTAGCGGGTGAAGAGCTGTGACCAGCAGAAAAACATGCTAAAGAATGTGCTGCAGTCACTACACATGGAGACTCATTGCTTTGAATTTCTGGATATTTTCCTGATTTCAGCCAAATTAATCTGCTCAGCTGAGAAATGAAAAAGGGAAGAAAAGGCTACTAACAGCAGTAAATCAGACTGGGGGTGTGTGTAAAGGAAATATAGTTACTCTGGATAATAAACTAAGCCTGTTATGGAGATTTTTTTAGTGCTAACAGATTTCTGCCTCCCTCTGTATCACAACAACAGAGGATGCACCAAAAACTCTGTCTGCGCTAGACTAGCAGCAAACATAAAATCGCTCAGAGTTGATTAAATATATAGGGCTGTGTTTGTGTTGCTGATTTATCTAGAGGATCCCCAGAAAAGCCTGTCATTTTACCTAGGTCAGCCAGAGTGCAGAGCATTGCACGACAGAAAAAGCCACAATACAGTCAAGAAACGGGTGGATATTTTGACCGTTCTTCTCCATTGGTGTTCATCTCATTTTTATGTTTACTTTAGTGCTGTGATTTTTTCCCTTCTTTGGATTTTAATTAAACTCTCCTTAGGCTTGCTATCTTGACTTTCTTTTCTTTTCTTTTCTTTTACTTTCTTTTCTTTTCATAAAGAATAAAGAAAGCCTGTTTACCAGGAAAGTTTTTCCCAAATCTTATTGCTCTATCTATAATTTAAATGTGTCATTAATGCACAATATTCAAGAAAAACTTTGTGAATTTTAATCAGATGGGTACAATAGGCTTTCCAATTACGTTGAAGCTAGCTTTGCTCATTATGTACATATCACAAGCTGTGTGGTAATAGAAAAATATAAATAAGGCTAACAGTATTTAGCTTGAAACCAGATCATATTGGAAGAAATGATACTGAAGCATTTGACATTGGCCACCAAGTGAGGTCTGAGTCCCTACAGCAGACATTTTTCAGTAGACGTTTTCCTACTTCTTTCATTGTGGTCAAGATTTCAGCCTGCCACAGGCTGCAGCTGTGAGTTCCTGTTCTCTTTGCTTCTCCCATTTTCTTCTCTTGCACAGATCAATCTTACACTTGTTCAGCTTTGTTAGATTTACTCTCAATTTATGCTGTTGCAACTGAGAACAGAATCAGACCCAGCAATGCAATCTGCCGTCAGACTAATTAGCTGCGTACTGTATGGTTTTCCATGTCCGTCCAGCTGTACGTGCTGGCTAGAGGACCTGTATACTGAATTTTATATCAAGGATTACCCTGAAAAGAGAGAGCTTTAGAAGTTAAAGCACCACGCTTGGATAACTCATGTGCATAGAATCCACATACAGACCCGAGTTATTGACCAGGCAGAGTAAGTTTTTCCAATCATTACACTGTACAGTCTTAAAAATAAAGTGCTACTGGCTTATGGCTAAACCTTACATGTGGCTATTGCATGCACACTTCAGGCTGCATTGTCAAACACTAAGACACCTTCGCCAGAAAAGGATGGAGCCTAAGCACTGGGGCAATGACAGTTTTTGTTTGTTTTTTTTTTTTTTTTCATTTTATTTTGCGTTCCAACAGAACTTTTGTCAAACATAGAGCACGTGAACACACAACAGTTTCCTTCACTGTTTCCCACACAGAGCTGTTCATAGAGGAGGAATACTAAGGAGGAATGTTTCTAAAGTCATAGACAGCTTCTCCATTTATTTCAGGTTTTGTTTTTTTTTTTTTGTGTGTGTGTGTGTTTTTTATGTTTTTCTTTTGTTTAATATTATGACAAAACATTATAAGAAAAGCTTTTTTTAAGTAATGTGAATATCAAATAGTACCCATCAATCCCTGAATCATGCTATTCAAAGTGCTTAAATCTACACTAAAAATAGAGCAACAGAAAAGTACTCCTCGTGTGGCTCAAGAACCACCTGCCGATGGTTTAAGTGTGACTGCGGTCAGATTGTTACAGTCTACATTTATTCCACATCCCAGTCTTTACCCTAGGGCATGTAAGGGGGAGGGAAAAGGGAAAGAACTGGGGTACTTGGGTATTTGGCATCCAGTTGAATGAAGGAAAATGCCATCAGTGCCTGACAGGTGTCTGTAATAACAAATAAATAATAGCTTTCTTACACTATGAAAATAACCAAATGTGCAAAGATGTTTTAAAATTTTATCTGGTCTGGCAGCTTCATTTCCATTTTGTGGACATTTGGCACATGTCCAGAGGGAGACACTGTAATAAAGAACAGATTGTGGAAAAGAACTCGAGCGAATTGTCAGAGAAATAAACATTTCTAAGCAAATAAAAATCAGTGCACATCCCAAAGCTCCATTAACTTGTTATGCAGATACTGAGATTTCTTGACTTTCACAACAGGATCATAGTCATTTCCTCCCACACTGTCAGTTCTGGATTACGCCCACAAACATCCCCCAAACTGCAGTTTGCCCACTCTCTACCCATCACTTCTCATTAACAAGACCAAAATGTTATAAGCTGTACCTTTGTTGTTGTTGACAATTAGGATGAACAAACCCGCCACATCCATTATATTGGCCAATACCAGTCAGCCACCATAAAAACACCTAAAGCCAATTAATCACTCAAATAAACTGCAAGATCTGCTTTTCCAGTATTCCCAGTCACATTTCCGCTGGATTTGACAGTGCGCTGCAACCAGGAACTGCCCCAGATCCCATAGACTAGCAGAGAATTTGGCCTGAATACAGTTTACGTTTATAAAATATGCAGTTACTTTTCCTTGCTCTTTCTAAAACCAGAAAGGATTTTTCCATTATTTAAAAGATAAGTGTGGGTAAGATTCCTATTTCATTTGTCTGAAATATATCCAACGGTAAATGCAGTGCTTTTTTTCCTTCCCTGGCAGCTGTGGTACACGCGTAATTTGCAACTCCTCAAAGATGGAATCATACATTAAAAATAAAACTAATTTATTTATTTATTAAAGTGAATAAACTGTTCTTAATACTTCCAGGTCTGATTTAAATATTAATTTTGTATAAATAATGTTTATTCTAAAAACAATGATATTTGTTGGTATTCATGTTGGTGTTTTTTTCTGCCTGAGTTCTTACTGAAATCATGTTGAAATTAATAAAGGTTTACTTATCATTACAAGCTAAAACCAAATGAAAGAGATTTCTTAATCCTGAATATATCATTTTAAAGCAAATACAGTTTGTGAAACATTAAAATACAGGGGGACTCTGTAATGCAACAGCAAAATAATGTTTTGCTCTTAGTTTTTTAGAAAATAACACTTTCTATAATACAAAGTGACAAGCCATCTCTGACAGCGTCCTTTCATTCCCCTTTGGTTTGGAAGTCATCACTGTAAATATCAGCAGGACTCACTGCACTTCAGTGCCTAATGCCTTATTTGCCTGACAATTGCAAATGGTCTTATTTGCGGGAATTTGGAGGGGGAAAGAGGAAACGTCAAAAGCCTCAGAATAAAATCCGCAACCACATTAACGCTTTTCGAAGGAAGTGTTAAAATTCAGGTTTGCTTTTATATTTATAAAAGGGATACAGGCGACTCACTCTTAAAAGAAAGCAACCTCCCTCCCCCCTTCCCCAGGAAAGGAAAAACCAAACCATCTCTAGTTTCTACACACTCTGTAGTGACTACTGTGAAGCAACTGATACAGACTGGGCATATTCTGGTGTTTGATGAGCATCTACCGAGTTAAATGTTAGACGATCAGACTGCAGTGCTACCCCGAAGGGGGCCGTTGCAAGGGCAAGGAAGGAGTGGAGCACGTGTGGGAGGAGAAATGAAACTGGAGCTCTCAGTGAGGGATGGGGTCCTTCTAAGAACAAATATTCTTCCAGACGGGTGAACTGCAGCAGGCATGGCCTTTGTGTGTCAGGCTAGGCAGGCCAACAAAATGGATGGTGCTTCTGGTATCAACATAGCTTTGTCCAAGCATTCCCAAGAGAGGTTAAAAACAAAACAAAACAAAAGTCTAAAACTATACTAACGAAGCAAAAAAGTTTCCTATCTATACAGCAGTCTCTTCATTTAAAAAAATGTAAATATACAAATTCCAATGACATATAAAACAAAGTTGAAAATGTGAATGGGAAGAGACATGGGTAAAACAGGAAGACTGATGCTACAAAGAAATTGCAAAAAACATATGTACAAGACCCTGTTTTTCCTCGTATGTTATCGATTGTAATGCATGTTTAACAGCAGCAGTCGAGGATGTAGTTCCAGGCACCGGACTGCAGACTCCGCTCCTACTCAAGGGGGTTGACGTCCCCTTGCATTTCTGTCACCAGATGACACTGGATATACTGGTCTCCCGCGGCAAGAGGGGCAGTATCGCACTGTTTGTGTGAGCCTCATCCGGGTTCTGCTCCCTGTTAGTTTTTGTCTGCGGCCGCTGCCCATTTATAAGTGTCATAGGGATGTTGCAGTAGGTATGCTGGTTACCTATTGAGGTAAGAGGCAGGGTGCCGGTAGGAGGTACATCATATTCATAGCTTCGATAATAGTGTTTCTGGCGCATCTGCGAATGATATGTGTTATGAAAGGTGGAGCGCAGATCTGGATGGGCAGTGGCAAGAGCGGTGGAGGTGGCAGCAGCCATGGAAATTGCGGAGACTGTCTGCAGTTCCCCAAAGGGCCCCTGCTCACTGACATCTAAAACCTGCTCGTGTGTGATGGGTTCTATCCTCTTAAAAGGCATTTCGTACTGTAAACGTTTCCAGAATTTGGAATTCAACTTGTTGCATTTTGGCCCATGCCATTTAATGACAGTGAGAAGCTTGATGGTGTGTTTCAGGGCCTCGACCTCCTGGTAGTTCATGATTCCCCGGAGTTCGCTGCATTCGATCAGTATCACTTTAATTTCGCCCGTGACTAACATGTTCCGAAGTCTCGTTTCCAGTTCAAAGATGCTCCAGCCTCTTCTTACCACGTAATTTGGAGTCATGACGATGATCAGTCGCTTGCTTTGGTCTACACATCTTGCCACGTCTTCAATATAGGCTACAAAATAAGACAACGGCTCAAAAATCAATCCAAGAAAATATCGCGCTCCCACAGGACGGGGAGAAACAAAAGAGGCAAATTCCCTGGTGCCAGAAGAGTTCAGTGCACACTGCAAAATCCTCAGTGGCAAATATTTATTCCAAAGCCTCTCAGATGTTACAGTTCATGAGTGTTTGTGCATGAGCTGTAGTTTGGTACCAATACCTGTATCTTCATTGGAACAAGTATGTCCATAAACTTTTTCCCTTTAAAAAGGCCAAGGCACCCAGCTAGATAACGGAGCAGCAACTACCCCTAACTCAAACACTACCCTGATGTGTGCTGTAGGGTTAGAGGCATCTTGGCGTTTTATCGCCCCTGCCACACACATTCACAAAAACAGGGTATGCCTTCTCCAAATGAATGTTTAGGCTGCTGTAGCTTTAAAAATATCCACACTAATATGTTTAGCGTTGTGCTTTGCCTAAACTAAACATCCTCTCTTATCTTTAGTAAAATATATAGAACTTAGGAGCTGGCTAAATGGTTACACTGAAGTTACAAAGACTACTATAACAATTTACAAAAAAATAACTAAAGGTATGTTGGACTACATGAAAGAAACATGGAAAAGAAGATACACTTTTACCAGCTGGAATCAATTCTCATTTCCAAGCTCTGCGAATGATCCAGTACCTCCACTGCACATTTATCTACTCTAGACACTAACAGAATTCACTGCTTTGCTCTGCTGCAGGTATTATTACTTAACTCTTGCTTTAGTCCAAACACAACTTCTTCCTTCCTGCCTGAATGTCTGGAAAAAAAAAATATATAGTAACAGTTTGCGTCTTTTTTTCAGACTTAGAATCACTGCTATGTCTCCAGGCACACACTCCGGAACAGAAAACAAGGACCTCTGTACTGATTGCTAGATGTGCAAGCTCTACAACCAGTGTGTGAAAAAATACTGATTTCATTCATTTCCTGTACTTACATAGGCCCTTTCTGCTCTGTCTCACCTTCAGTGAAAGTAATACGATGGTTAAAAACATAATTATCTCATCTGGGAAATACACCTTAAGTATGTTTAGTGGCTTGCCCTCACTCTTCCCTAAGACAATAGAGGAAACCCATGGATGACAGTCTGAAGGAGCAGGCATAGAAAGGACTCTCAATCCATATATGCAATCCACATATGCTTTTACCACTTAAGAAACACACAGGCATAAGGACGGGACTTACTTCCTGTGGGAATCAAATCTCTATCTGGTATGAACAACTTATATCCATAATGCTTTTCAAGCATATCCGGCAGGATCTCAAGAGCAAATCTTTCTTCTTCTCCAGTTTCTTGATTCCATTGGTCAGGATCCACTTTGGTATAGGATAGATATGCATCATAATCTTTGTTGTCTAAAGAAAGATAAGAAGAAAGTAAGGTAGACTATTCACCATTCTCGCACATTTCCTAAATAATTCCCAGGAATAGTAAATTGTTTAGATAAAACAGTGAGCTTTCACCCAATCACTAGATATGAATCCATATATTTTCACCTTTTCTGCTTTACTTCTTAGAGTTAATCCTTATTTACACAGATATGAGGGAGACGGGATGCATATCCTTAGACTGAAGTTTGTGCACAAATATTTGTGTAAGGCTCTATACCAAGGAAATCCACTCAGCTGTGTAGTGACAGCTTGTGAGCACTGAAGAAAAATGTCACTGAGAATTCAAATTGCTTTCTATCTTCGAAAAAGAAAAGAAAAGCATGGAAATAACTAAGTTAATGCACAATTGTCTTTGCTGCATGGTAAAGCATTTCATTCTTGCCAAATTTGTGCTACAAAGATAAATTTAGGGCCTAGGACTGAAATGTTTTAAGTGTAGGTGGAACTTTACTTATAAAACTCATTGGCTTTCTAAGTCTGGAATTGTCACCAAATTTAAAGCAGCATCAGCTCTTGACGATGCAGTTTAAATCTCTTGAATTCTGTGTGCTTAAATTTACAAATTCAATGTTGCATTAATGTACATTTTGGTATTTAATAATGTGTCATTTCATTTCAATCTGAGAAATAAATGTGCCTGTTTCTTCAATGTATTTGGTGTGCCTACTTGAGAGACTGAATCAAAGGAGCCATCATTAATTTTCATTAGGAGGTCAACAGTGGCAAGTACTCTGGAACTAACTCAGTGGAAGAGAGGTCACGTTTTGATTTTTGTTGTGAAGAAAGCAGAGAAAAATCAATGGCAAGAGTAATGAAATGTTAACATCCTTCTAACTCTCTTGACAACATTATGCACAGGCTATTGAGAATATCAATTGCTTGTAAAAGAGATCTGATTGAATACTCTACTGTGTGTCATAAGTAATGTTATATTTGTTCCATGCTGAATTCGGTTATTTACTGAGCCAGTCCTTTCCTCATTTACTCCTTTTTGTAGCCTGGCAGTATCTATTTGGAAAAGCCTGCCAAATGCAGAATGGATGCAAAGTGTATAAATGAAATCATTAAAAAGGTGCTAATCTTGAAAGATCCACTCTTCCTTCCTAGGAACCATGCCCTATTTTGCTCATTAAGATTTGCAAACGACAGAAGTGAAATGGTAAAATTTCAAAGTTTCAAATCCTGTGAAGTGATCATATCCTTCATTCTCTCCCACAAACACTTTTTATCTGCAATTACCTTTTGGACTGTTATATTCATGAAAAAAAAAAAAAAAGGAAAAAAAGAAAGAAAAGTAAAGAAAAAGAAGCACTGTCTTCTGTGGTCCACTCTTCCCAAGATTCCTTTCTGGAGTATTTGTGATATCACAATCCTTCACAACTAAAAAGCACCAAATGCCTCAGTCAATGGCTTGAAATAACACTGAATGGATCAAGTAAGAGGTACAGGGAGATTACAGGGAAGACTCTGATTCTACAGCAGGCCAGCATTCACCCGGCAGCAGCATTAACATGCAAAAAGGTCAAGAGATACACGGGAAAATTACCACAGCTGAGAAAATGTGGCAATGTCATTTTCTATTATCACCTTAGTAATGGTCATAATCATATTACATGCTTGAGAGCAGTGTTGAAAGTCTTTGATTAAAGATGAGAATGCATCATATTTCAAAGGGATAAATTATAAGAAATAATACAGTGTTCAAACTGTTTTAAAGGCTTCAAGATACTGTCTATTAAGATGGCTTGCACACTTCCAATTAGAAAGAAAATTATTCACACCATGCCACTATTTTCTTGCATATGTAAATATCACACTAATGCACCTATTTGAAGTACACCATTCCCATATACTTGGGGCAGGTGGGGTCCAATAATTCCACCAACTGCAACTGTATCATCTTGGGCTACAAGAAAGATTTCTTTCTACACTACTTGCCCGTACAATTTTTAATGGCCAGCATCTAGGGTGTGTCCACACAGATGGGTGCAGGCAGTCAGGAATTTATTCAAACTCCAATTCAGCTAGATATGTAATCTGTTTTGGAAAACTTTTAGATGCTTTAGCATAGTGGTTTCCCTGAGCTAATATACACCCAACTGTCAGATATTTTAACTTTATCAGCCAAAGGAAAAAAAAAAAAAAAAAAAAAAAGATCAATTTAAAACAGAATTACTTTATCTGGTAATTTTGGAAATTTTGTTTTCAGATTGGCCAACATATTGCAATGAGCAGAAAATTCTCAAAATGTGAAATGCATGGGGTACACAGGGAGTGATTAGAAACTCCATTTGGTTTGCTTTTAGGATGTCTACATATTAGCATGCTTTTAAAGAATTAAAATTATTTGGGTTTCATTGACAAATCCGCAAAACCTTTTAAAAAATACAGTGGGCAGATAGCTATACAATCACCAGAATCTTTTCTGTAATGTAGTCAAAGAGCAATGGTATTTATTATTTTCTGTAATTGGTCAAAAAACTTAGAATTTCGGTTGTGAAAATTGAGAGAACTTGTAAAACTACTGCAATGTGCATCTGCAGAGAAGTATTATACACATGGTAGATAACTTCTCTGTGTATGGTGGATAAATAGCTCCTCTGATTCCTGCTTGCAACCAGCTGAAGTGATCCCTGTATTCTAAAGGACCTAATCAATATTTTTAACATGCTTTCCCAATGGCCTGAAAGAGAGGTGCAAGTCTGCGAACATCTGGCTCTTGTAGCTGAGTTAGTGAGTTCGGGACCTGGGGCTCACGTCTTGCCAGCCTTTTGGCCACATCAGATGGTGGCAGGGAGCTCTGCAACCCCTTTGCTCTGAGGCTATTTCCCATGTAGAACATCTACTGAGCAACACATCCTGGAGTGCCAGGGCTTCCGACAGACACACAGGGAGTCCAGCATAGTTTTGTGTTTTCTTGGCCATTTACTGGAACAGATATTTTTTCCCATGAAGAAGTTTGGTCTCAACACACCTGCCTTTTCTAAGGAAAACCACTTCATTAGAAAATTCCTGCTCTGATCAAGTCATGAAAGACTTGATATTACTAATTATACTGTTAGGTAGTACAGTAATGACTAATTGTTCCTATACGTAGGTACAAAATCAATTTGGGTACTAGTCTGTTTAAATATTTAGTGTCAGAAAACAAAGCCAAATCCAAATGGAGAAGAAAGCAAGCTACTGGCAACTTGAACTTCTCTTTTATGTGAGAATGTCCTTGTTTCCTCCCATCAGCAAGCAGTTCAGTCTGCTATCCGTGCATCCTCAGAATGAAAATGTGATTGACTGCTACTTGCACTTTGGCTTAGGCAAACATTATGCCATTTCAAAGATTTGTTTTCATCAGATTCCTGTGCATTAGCAATAAACTAGAACATACTTACTCACTACCTGCTTCCACCCACATTTACAAAGAAAAACACCGGCTAATTACCAAAGACAAGGATGTTGATCATTTCATCTGAATCTTTTTTCTTTTTTTCCCACAGAGATTAAAAGCAAATAACTAAATATACTTTTGTACGTGAGAGCACTGCTCTTCCCTTAACCATTTCAGGATTCCTTTTTATAGAAACCAATCAGATAAAATTCACCTTGCATTGTCTGTAGGTAGTTTGCCAGCCTGTGTAATCTAATGAATGTCCCTTAAGGTAATGAACAGAGCTGAGTATGACATACAATATCATAGAAAAGCAACAGTTCGAAGCATTAGGTGCAGATGGGAGAGTACTAAAGTTTTTCCCTTCCAATTCCATGTGAATGGACAAGTAATCCCCTCCAGTTATGTGGTCTAGCTACAGACTGCTGGCTGTGGAGCAGGATACACTGAGCGTAGAGCTCTTTAACCCAGCAGCCTCCTTTGCTGTGAAATTTTGTTGCACCCATTATGGGAAAAGACTGAAACAAAATCTGAAGCAGAGCTCACCTGGCCAAATTCGGCCAGATTCAATGCAAAAAATTCTGTTGGTGTAGTACAACAAGCACACAGGGGCTTTGGATTAGTTTAGCGCAATGGGGTCAAGTACAACCTGTGCTCAAAGTATGATGTGTTCAGTCCACAAATGTTTCAGTTAGCCCAGACCCATTGCAGTTCAAGTCTCTGGTCAGGACAGACCATGAAGACACACTTTGGCATATTATTTTAACTGCTACATGGAGGCAAAAGTTGAAATAATGAGTAATAGTTATGGAGCTATTTGTACTCAGCCACATGTCTGAGAAAGTTGTTTGGATCAGTCTTAAGGACAGACATTTGGGTTGAAATCTCATCTCCATTAAGAAAGTATGGAAACATCATTTCCATGAGCAAATCCAGGATTTTTGGCAAAATGCCTGTTGCTATCCATTCCTTTTGGTAATCATCTAAATGTAAATACAATCTCGTTCCTTGTAGCTTTCTATAGTGTTAATCCAGTAAAAGTTGCATAAACTTTAAGGAGCTGAAGTTGCGAATGTTGCTTCTTTTTCCGAGGAGTAAAAATGTGCTCTGCAGCAGTCACTTAAAGGCTCAGTATCAGCATAAAATGAAAGCCAGACTCTATATGCATCTAATTTGTCACATGCAAATGGAATCTCTGGGTAAGTAAATTGCTATCAGACATCTAAGTACTCATCTGTATGCATGCTTTTTTAACAGTTTTACACGCAGAAATGCTAAGCCTGTGCCTACAAAAAGATAGATAAAACTTGGCCTTCTACAGGGACCAGCTATATTTTTCCTGACTTTCTATAATTAGAACTAAAATTTGTCGTTGATATATACACAAGATAGACTATTACTTAATTAATGAAACTGAATAATCTATTATTAATGGTAATTTTTCTGCTTATGCTTAGTCTAATTTTGTATTCCTGACTAAATTAAAAGTGCATCTACAATATCTCTCAGTCACTCTCATTAACATGGAAGTTTAAATTAAATACTACTACTGAAGACATTCTACTTTTAATATTAAAATTTGATGCAGCACTAATCTCTGAAGTTGGTCTTGATAGATATGAAAAGTCAGAAGTTCTTATAAGAGTTTTAGAATGTTAAAAATTAGGAAAATTAGAAGATGGTGGTAGAAGGTATTCTCCCAATATCTCTGAATTATTTGCAGGTCCAACACAAAACTGAGAAAAAAACATTACTAGTAGACATGGAAAGACTGAATGGTCACCACCTAGCAGGTAGTCATTTCAGAGCAAGTAGTTATCAGTGGAAGACTGGAAGAAAGTGGCTACTATTTAACAAAGAAGGAAGTAGAAAGAGGCAATAACAAAGGCTATCCCGTAAGCTCTGAAAATAAAGGAATCAGTCTTTTGACACCAGGCAAACTTCTTAAATTAACAAAGTGGCATGTAGTGACTGCTCTTATTATGGCCTTAATTGAGCTAAGAACCTAACTACCTAATTAAAATCCATGCTTAACTTCATGTATATGCCTAAGTTCTGCTGATCTCAGTAACAGCACTTATAATTAATGCCTAGGTTAATTATTTTGAAACTGGAGTAGACGCAGCTTTGATTTAGACAATATTAACAAAAAGTCTAGGAAATCATTGTAGATACAAATGAAACTGAGGAGAAAAATGGCTTGGAAATAAGCTTTCAACCTAAAATTCTTGCAGTCAGATGCCAATAGGGTGCATTCAGCTCACCTACCCTGGAAATCTTCAGTGCTGTTCTGCTTTTGATTTAAAAAAAAGAAAAAAAAAAAAAAACTTCAAAGTTTAGAATCACTTGACAGAGCTGCTGGATAAGGAACAGAAGATATATCAGTCTTCATGAGTAGCAGTATTTGTTTATGTATGATGGAATGTATTTTATTTCTTCTGTACTTCTGGACTTTCTAATCTATAGCAATCTTTGAATTTTAAAGCAGTTCTTGATAGTTTTCTTCATTTTCTATTTTTAATTATGTATATCCTTTAGATGCCATAAAGTGTGAATTAGGAGACAGAAAAAGAGTGGGATTTTTTCTTTGAATCAGTAACTTTTGAGGACAGTCTAGAAAAATCCATATTCAGTGATGGCATAGATTGAGATTTTATTGACTGAACACTTCAGATGTAAATAAATTGTATAAACAAAAAGTTAACAGTTAACAGAAGAAGGACTCCAACAATATAATTTTAATTAAATAAGAGGAAAATCCCTGTTTTGTAACTAGTAACACTGAGAAAGATAAAAGCTGCACTTTTCCAAAGATGATTTTAATAGAATCTGAAATTGATATTCATAGAGTAGCATTTCTTATTGTCACAGTTTGCCAATAGCCAATTAGCATGCTATTGCAAACTTACTCTATGGGTCCCAAGGGGAGAATCCGTAATTGCAAAGTCACTAACTTCAACAGCAATTTCAGTATAGCTGTACCTGCATAGCATAATCATTAACACAAGGACTTTGGCAGGTGCCTAAATCATCGGTGGAAGTTACAGTTGAAAGTTAGCAGCTATATCTCACAGTGAAACTCACAGTGTTGCCTCTCCTTGCTGGGTAAAAGATTACTGGACTGAAACCCTGGAAACTATTACGAAGTATATCTTGGTTTTGTGCTGTGTTCTTAATAAGTTTTTTTCTGGGGAATCCCATAGGTCTGTTTGTGAACCCTGCTAGCCTTCTGCAGCTAGATAATGGTAAGGAGGAAAATCACGATCACCTAAGGAGTCCCCGTTGCAACCAGAGTCTTCAAGGCACAAATTGTCTCATCAGTCTCTTAATCTGACCATTGAGTTGGTTCCTCTCTCACTAAGTGTTAGAAATGTGTCTCTTAAGGAAACAACTAGCAAAGTCCGAAGAAGATTTCCTGAATTCAGAGAGCACAGCACTAGCGCGTTTTGGGAGTACTTTGTCATATTCCAGCAATGTGCAAAAAAAGAAGCCAAGACCCTCTTCTCCCCTAACACGTAGGTTCCCTTTGTAAGGAAAACTGAGAATTAGACTCAGGATTGCAAGGGACACCAGCCTGTCCAGCGTTGGGGAAACAGCTGAGGGTCATTCTGAGGGTTATCTTATCTACTCCCAAGCAAAGCTGTCTCTCTGGAGTTATCAGCTGACTAAACATTTTTGTTGTTCTTAAGCCTAAAATTTACTTCCAGTCAACCTGGCTGGGAGAAGGGGCATTTATGTGTTTTACTAGAAAACTGTACTCACAGTATGTTTGTTCAGACTTCTGTAATTTCTTATTCTTTGTGTTCTTATTAATTTTAAGCCCCTTAGTGTAAACTTTCTCCTTTTTTATGGTAGTGTTCAGCCCTTGCATATTAATTCCTTTAGGCAAAGACACTGCTTGTGTCAATTTAAATGGTTACCAATGCACTCAAGGGATGGTGTCTGCAAGACTGATAGCTGTATCATACACTCTTATCTGTGAAACTGAAATCTGGAATATAAACACACATCTAAATTCATGATTTTTTTCAGTTTTTCTGGCTATTTGACCAAGTCCTGTAGCTTTCAGCCTGTGGTCTGTAGAATTCTGGATTTATCCTTAATCCTTAACCCACCTTAAATTCGGTTTACAGATATTTGCACATCCCCTAGAAGTGGTTGAATTTCTGTATGGTGGCAATATCTCTTTTGATACAAATAGCCTTTTAAGGTCAAAGAATGCAAGGTAGTGCATTCTTTGGAATGGAAGGAAGAAGTCGTGGCATGTGTTGATCCCAGGTACTTGCAAACGCTTTCTTGCATTTTTGTTCTTTTCTGTTAGTTAAAATATGTTATTTAGTTTGTTCATTAAACCATTTAAAAACAGGGGAAGGCAGCAGTGAAGATCCTTGGAAAATAAAAATACTAAAGTCCTTGCATAAGTAGTAACTGGTAAAACACTTCAGAGAGGATGAATGCAGTATAAAATCTCTCATGTTGGAGCTTAATTTACAGAACAGAAGAAATCATAGCTTCTAAAAGTGGCTTTCTCTAATAGTGTGTTAGTACTTAAAGTGTACTTTATGGACAAGGCTCTTCAAAAATGGCTTTTAAATTTAGAGCTGCAAACCTAAAAAAAGTACCCTGATATTTAACAATGATCAGCTCTCAGAAGTTCCTGGTGAAGCCTCTATTTCTGAAAAGTCTTCAAAACAGTGTTGGACATTATTTGCACACCGCTCCATGATATTACCTAGACCTTGCATGTGGACAGATCTTGATGTTCTCCACTTAGACAGATTTGGGAGTTTCTGACCACTTAGCTGGTGGGGGGTGAGTTATATCTCCGAGACACAAGGTCATGGCACACATCTGCAGGTGAGAAGGGGAAAGTGCCAGAGGACAGAGCATTTCACTTGCTTCTGTGCTCCAGCTCCCAGGGAGAAGTGTCAGATGTTCACTGTGCTAAACACTGGCATGTTGTGTTGTTCAATGCAAAAGAAGACCACAATGCCTGTCAAGCAATTTCCCAGATGTGGAGTCATTTCCTGAGCGGCTGGAAAGAACATATGAACTGAAAAAGGGGGGAAAAAAGTGGTAAAATGAGAGCTGGATTTGATGACATTCTAATTTTGGAGGAAAGGCATAGAATTAACCATGAAGAAAAAAAATGGGTTTCAATGCACATTCCCAGCAGACAATAAAAGCGTGACTGAGCAGAAGGGTTTGCTGGAGAGAAAAAAATCAGAAGGAGAAGTTAGTCTCTGGTTTGAGAAAGAAGATGGGAAATTTCAGGCTGCAAGGCAGGCAAATGAGGAAGCAGAAGCTCTGAACACTTGCTTATCTGCAGTACCCCCAACAAAAGTAATATATTAAGTTATACTAACTCTAAGGGTCAGATACTTTGTTTTTAAATATTTCTCACAATTTACCCATGCTGCCCACGGAAATGTGTATGTTAGTCTGAGAAAAACTAACGCTTCTAAGGCTTGGAAAGGAGAGTGGAGTTGGGATGAGATTTAACATCCTGAAGGGCTTATTCTCTGATCAGGAAAGAAATGAAGTATCGCATTTTAAAGGAGATTTTCAACTAAAAGGTTTAGCTGGACATCACTTTTAAAGTATTTGGAAGCCTCTCTGGGTACACTATAATAATATGTGGAAAAAAAAGCCTGTGAGTATTTTGATGTTTGCTTATCCACATGCTATTCTGAAGTATGACCAAACATGATGTAAATTATGAATAGCGTGTGGGTGCTCTGGTATTGCACTGCAGGAGGTTGGGTTAGAAGAAGAATGTAAAGTTCAGCATTTTGTGCCTGTCAGCTAAGTGAAAGGAAAGGACTTGAATCTATCTCTGCAATTTATTTCCACACAAATTGTGGCTTAGACTTCTGCGAGGCATTTGCTCTGTGTATCCTTGCTTTTGCAAGAATCTATGTGAAAGAGACACTCAGAAGAAAAAGTCTCAGAAAAAGTAAGCTCATTGGCAAAATAGATTTTATCTTTGTCGTTAGCATATTGAACACAATAGAAGCTACAGTATTCCATTAGCAATCTGCAAGTAGTATTCTTCTTGGTATGGTATGGAAAGTAAGCACACAAACAATGAATGTTTGCATTGATCATCTATGGAGAATCCATGCTTTACCATCTGCAATAATGCAATTTACCGAGAAGGATACACTGAATGGAAACAATTCTTCCTCCTTTTATATCTCAGCACAGCATACTTGCAGATTACTTTTCTCTTGTTCCTATTGTTTTCAAATGGGAGATTAAAGTATTTTTTTTCCCCAAGGTCACTGATGCTTGGGCTGGGAGGAGAGAGATGCAAGTATGTAACATTTGCTAGGGTAAGTCTGCAAATGAATTGGAATGATTTGATATAACAATAAATTACAGCCGTAAAAGCAAGAATTATTGAAATTCAGAGGAAAACATTAAATTGTATCTATTTAAAAATTATTAAATAAACCATCTATGTCTGCATATGAGTGTTACTAAATTCACACATGCAAGTATACAAGCCTATTTAGATTGAGGGCTGCTTAGTGGAGGAGAAAGGATTGCAGCTCCTGAAAAAAAAATGGCATCTGCCAAAATCCTTCCTGAGTCACAGTCCCTCTGGGCTTCGGTTTCCTCTTCTGTAAAATAAGTAGAATAACCTGATTTTTTACCTCGCTTAGGTGTTATACTAACATACAGCAATTTTGTAAGTCTAATAGAGGGATACAAAATGTTCCAGTGTTCTTGGGTTCGTTTTTGTCCTGAGCATTTTCTATTTTGAATCCTTGTGCATTTTTAGATTGCAGGCAGAAGTGGATCATTCCCTAGTGATTTTAGTATGGAAACCTTTCCCTTACATAAGGACGTCTAATTTTGCTGCCACTATTCTCTCTTATCAGAGATAGATTTGGTTGGCACTTGTTTATCAGTACATATTTATTATAATGTGTCACACAGTGGCTTCTGCCTATTACCTTGAACTGTAAAATAACTTTCAACAGTATTTCAGGAAAAAAGAAGATCCTGTCACAAAAGAAATAGTGATAACATGAAACATCAGGAGCTCTGACCCAAGAAGCCAAACCTAATTAATCAGAGCTCGCAACTCAACCAGTTTGCTGCTCAACGGCAGTTTTGATTACTAGGATTAGAGGCAGAGAAGACCTCTGTCTTCAATGTTTAAAAAGAGAAGGAAAAAGCTGGTATACATTTGACATGACCTCAGGCAAATGTCACATTGCTTTTGTTTCACCTGGGTGTCCTTCAATCTCACTACAACTTTAATGGCTGTTTGCCACTCTCTCAATCATTAAATAAATGAACTCAGGAAAAGAGAGTGCTGGGCACATTCCCTCTCGCTCAATCCAGTTTATTGAAACCGATCAGGTTAAACAAGCACTAAGTTGAGATTCACTCCAACCTCCACCTATTTGGAGAACACAATTGGAGAAGACATTCACTTGCTTATGAAGAAGTGAAGCTGGCTTTCAGCACCCACCAGAAGTGAACATCTTTAATGCATCAGTGTTGGTAATTTACAATCAGTGTTGGGAGTAAAAATCTAAGAGACATGCGTTTCTCCTGGAGATCAAGAGCAGCACGTACATCAGCCAGGCAAGCTCTGCTGCTAGCGTATTGCATGAGGAAAGTCTATTAAAGGCTGTGCCTAATGCAAGTGAGAAACAAAAATTGCCGTTGTTAACACGTCTTAAACTGGAATGAAATCTGGGCCTTGATAGAGAGAAATGAAAGACAGGCATACTTATAAAGTAGAAAACATACTGAGAAGCTGCCTTACCTCCGTCTAGTTCTTCAGCTCCAAAATGATTCCTGTAGAAGAGCATAATCTCTATCTTGTAACACTTGTAGATAGTCACTAAACAAACAAGCAGCAGCAGAATAGCACCAAGCCCACCAGCAAGCTCAACTGTATACATCAGCTCTGCAAAGAATTACAAAATGCGGTAACAACCACATTCAAACCAGAGAAAGATTAGCTGCAGACCTAGCACTTACATCAGACATTAGGATAAAATGCTTGATTCTGGGTTATTTATTTGTAGGACACTTGCAGAAATAGCTAATTAAGAGAAGTCTTTTTTTTTCTCTGTTACACTATCAGAATTGCTTTTTTTTAAAAAAAAACAACAATTGTTGAGTCTCTCTGTGTGTGTGTGTGCAGGTACGTGCATGATAATGTGCATATGTATGAGAGATATTTGATAGCTGTCTTCCTTCTCTCTCTTGGTAGATATATCACAGTTTGTTTTACATAGATAAATGTTGACATTCCACTTACAATGAAAGCAGAGATGAACGTTTCTCTTTTGCAAACTGTACGGCAGACACAGCCCCTCCCCTATTCCACACACAGATAAGAAACACCTCTGTTTTTTTGATGAGTTTCTGTCTACTATATAAGATTAGAATTTCCATTTTTCTTCTTTCAACATGAAAATAATAATAATAATAATAAAAAAACTTGAGGGACATGGAGATAAATTATCCCAGGAGCCCCAAAGCCTCACACCTCAGTTACATGTTAATATCTTTGACACAGTTTCCCACTGATCTGCAATTCATCTTTATTCTCCCCTCTTTCCCTAAGCAGGGTTGGCTTGTATTTATACACAGCAAATCATGCCAATTTGTCAGTTCTGACATTCATCTTCAGAGCATGGACTCCCTGCCTTTGAGCACTCTACCGCTGGAGATTCGTGTGATGGATGGAGGTCATTGTCCTGTAGCTCCGTTTCTGAGGACAGGGACACCAGTCAAATGTAACCACGTCTGTCTGACAACAATAACCTCCTCAGAGGGTTCACTTATCAGTTAATAAGTAATCATTGACTTTCATCCTTCCATTTCTAGCAGTTGCATGCTCAGGAAAACTCTCATAACTACGTGACATCTCATCCATGACACACTCAACTAAGAACTGGCAATGTTAAAAGAAAGGGTGGGGGGAGGAAGCAAGGTATAACTAACAATATTGTAGTATGAAATGAGCAGTAAATGCCACATCTTAAGACCACCCATACACTTCTAATATCCGTCAGTTTCCAAGAATACTAAGAAAGCAGATTTTGGAAATTCAAGACAGACATTCTGCTTCATAAAGTTCTGTGCTGGAGAGAGCTTGGTTCCACGCTATTTCCACAATGTCCTCCTCCAGTGGGCAGCTTCTGTTTCAGTGAAATGATGTAGCCCTGAAACACCCTTTTTTCTGTGCTTATGCAGATATGACACTCCAGCACAATACAATTCAATTAGAGAAATAAAAGGTTAGAGGAAAAAGTGACAATTCCATTTATTTTGACTATGTCCACTGAGAACCACACACTTTTTTATTATGAGGCAACTGTAAAAAGATTCATTGCTCTCTAGAAGACACTAAAAGCGTAATAAAAGAAAAGAAAAAAGGCATTTATATTCTGTGCCGTTCTTTCTGAAACTGTGCTGGAAACTCCTTTGTGTTAGACATTTTTAAGACCAGCAAGGTTACTTCAGCCTTTTTTGGTCCAGAGAGAAGAATGTTATTAAAAACACTCAATAAAAAATAGTTTGCTTAGATAAATAATACAGTATTTTTGAATATAAATGGAAATGGAAATTACTCTGCATTGGCTTACTATAGTCTGTTTATCATTTTTTTACTATAGGTGATGCAGCTCTTCAATGGTGACTAGAGAAAGGGATTTAATATGTTGGGCTGCTAGGCACAAAATACTCTATTTATGTGCCTGCTGTTATGATGCATTAAAGGCAAGGAAAAAAAAAACTTTACAACTGGAAAACAAAAGTTTCTTCCAAAGTTAATGATTATGAGATTAAATGGAAAAAAATAACTGCAGGTAGTCATCTGCTTTCTATCACTGCGCGTGAAATCAGACTATTGCACCTCATAAGCAGCAGCACTTTTGCTGGCAAAGAGTCTCATAGCTACCGTTTCCCCCATTAGAATAATTCAAGGCTATGTGAGTGTGTTTATTTTAACACAGTGCATCTGGAAATACATAGCACTGCCCTAAACCTATCAGACAAGCAAAGCAAACAACAAAATTCTCTAAGTTACCCTGAAAGGTACTAGAAATTGCCGTTTTATGTGCTCTTGCCAAGCCCATCATGATCACTTGGGGAGCTCAAGGATAAGATGGTTCTTTCTTAAACAGCTTTGCTTGCAAAAAAAGCTTCATGTGTGATCCATCTACTGCAGCAGGCTTGTGTTTTCCTCTGCACTGGACCCCATTTATCAGCATGTTCCCTCTGTCCCTGTCTTGGGTGCTATTTTGCATGATACAGAGACCGAGATATGCAGCACTGAGCTCCTCAGACAGAGCACCCTTACACCCACCCATGGAAATGCCTAATCCAGCCCCTGAAGAAGTGATACCGGTGCAGCCCCATCTGTGCCGTGCCGCGCCGCGAGAGGCAGGACAGATCACTCTGTGCCGGGCTAAACTGATTGCTGTCCGGCCTTGAGCTTGCATGTCTGCAGGATACTAAGCAGTGCCGGTGGGGGCACTGGCTCACCCTGGGCTGCCTCAGGAGTCCTTCAAGCAGCGTAGCACCATGCTCTGCGTGGGACCGAGAGAGGTCCGCACCGTGCTCCGCGAGAGGCCACAGAGGGGAGGCCGGTCCTGTCTCTCGCATCAGCCTGGCGGGTCCCCAAAGTCATTTCCTACTTCTGTGCCTCGGTTTCCCCACAGTGAACTTGGGAGCATGTTTCCGACTCCTCTGCAGGAAGAGCCTGGCCTCTGCTTTTCGATTACTTCTGAAAGGTGCTTTGTGAAAGCTGAGGGTGCTGGCGACATGTATAACAACGACAGCGTGACCCTCCAAACTAAGCTAAAGTGCAACAGCAAGGTTAGAGTGCGAGGCTATCTTTGCACTGGCAACTCTTTATTCTGCCTTTTGCATTGCAATTCGAGCACGCGTTACATTCTCTTTGAAGTGTGAGCTGTTTTTCCTGCAAAAACCCAAGCTTCCCGTAGCAGTAATGCACTAAAAAGATTCTGTTTCAGCACAATCCCACATCAGAAGAGAGACAAAAAGTGCCAGCCTTTTAAAAACGGCTCAGCCTCTGCGTTAGGTTGTGCAAATCCCAGACTTTGCCCTCTTTAAGGAGCTGCTGAGACTGAACACGGGAAACAGGGGTGGGAATTACTGGGCTAGCTCTTATGGGGAACAGGCATTCTGCTAAACCCAGCAAGTGAGCGAGTGCCAAAGAGCCACGTTCAGAAGCGCGGCGATCATTTAGTTACAGGCAATTAGCAATAGTCCCCTGGTAGCCTGGGAGCAGCTCTGCTCCAAGGGAAAACACATCGATTACTGCTGCAGGAGTAGATTGGTTTCCGAATAAATCGCTTCAATTTAAAACAAAGTTTGTTACAAACGTTTTGACCAATAGCTACATTTTTTTTTCCCTTATCAAGAGGCTTTGGCCAAGCAACACAATGAAAGAAATAGTTAATTAAAACAAAGTATGTGCCCCCTCTGAATATCCTGAATGATATGGCTAGGAATGAATGCACTCATTTTATATGGATTGTAACTTAATTATTAGGTGTATTTGTGGGCTACATCTTTGATCTTCACCTGGCTTTGATTTTTGATAAAATTCCTTTCCCTGTGTCACACAAGCAATTCAGTTATCTTAGCGGGAGCTGTAACAAGAAAGTAAATAAAAGGATGCCTTCAGCGATTCGTATCTTTTGATTTATATGACGTGCTTCAGAGACTTTACATTTGATGATCTGTGATGATTTAAAATTAATCTTATTCTATTCATTAGCCCATATACAGCTGAGCTGCTAAGAAAAATAATTATACTTCATTCTTTTTTGTGATTTATAGCTCTTGGTGGATGTGTGATTTATAACTGTGTATTCAATTTCTAAGCCTTTTTCAAAATCCAATTATAGTCTATCTAAGGTTTCAATTTTGCAATCACTTACGCAGATTGCTTAACTTCGCAGCCTATAAGTAATCTCTCTGAAGTCAACAGGACTATTCACAGAGCTTCCAGCTAGCACATATATAAATCTTTGCAACTTTGTTGCCTAAACTCATTTCCATTCTCTAGGTGTCTTGGACATTTGGGTCACAAAGCTACAAAGTTTGGTTATATACAGCTTTCACATTTTGTCCAGATATACATACACAGACTTCAATTACGAATTGAAGCATAAAGGTAGTGAATGTAATTTAGAAGGGGAGCAGTTAAAGACAAGGCTGACTAAAACTCCCAGCTATATTTTCTAGGATGATGTCTGAGAGAATGAGGGAAAAAAGCAGATACTGATAACCAATGCAAGAGTGATGTATCACAGCATGTAGTTTTGTTTATAAAGAAATGTGTTTCCTGAAAAGGGAGGAGGAGACTGGCTAACACAGCAATACTTAGCTTGTCTGAGTCCCATATCAGACATTACCAGTAAATGGTAGGCATGATTTAAAGGTTAGGAAGAAAAAAATCCACTCTGAGAATTTGAAAATGAAAACGGTAAAGTATGTTTCTGAGCTTTTTTTGTTTTTTTCTCAATATAGTATTCATTATCACATGGCTGTAAAAATCTATCTTTCCAAAGTATGGCATATGGAATCACAGCTTCACACAGCATATGCATATCTATATCTATAGATAGATGTGTATATGTGTGTGCATTCATGTGTGTCTGTCTATTATCTAGTTTTCGTGATTTCTTTCCCCCCATGGAGGGCACTATAGATACTGTTGTGAAAAATCACTGATGGATCTTGTAGGATAATAATGCTTCCGACGCTAGAGGTTGCAGATTTGGGGTGTTCATTAGCTTGCTTATGAAATCATCTCTTGGCACAAAGAATACACTTTCTCCCAGTGCAGGCCACACATGCCTGTAGGTGTCTGCAGATTTGACTTAAGGTGGCTAAATTTAGTTACAGTTTTTAATACTTTTTCCACTGCAGAAATTTCTTTTTATTTATTAGAACTATTCAGGGCCAGTTACCTCACTTTATTCATTAGATCTATACGCAATATATATTCTTTATTTACCTGTGAGAAAGAACTAATCAGATTCAGAAATATATATGTATAGTATGTATGTGTATATATGAGTGCAAATACAAGACAAAGATCTCGTTAACTTGTTCATCAGTTCAGAAGGCAGTGTGTTTGAGTCTCGGTTCTGTTGGATTTCTCAGCATTATTAGAAGACAGGCAGTAAATAATAATAATAAAATGTATATCCTTAGCAATGACATTTTTATTTCTTCTGAGAAGTATGGGATACCTGTTCCCAGCAGGAGAATAATTACACTGACTACCTCCAACAGTATGTTAGTTCAAGAGAGTACAAGATGGAAGAAAACGTAGATGCTGTAACACCACTGAAATTTACTACATTAAATACAGAACACTGCATCTTTAAGGCAGTTTACACTTCAAATTGAAGGGAAAAACGTCATCGTGATACAGAATTGCATTAATCTCTGTTTAGCTTCCCCTAATAAATTAATTTTATATGACTTACTCCTTACTGATTAGGAGAGCTTCTAGCTGCTCACTGCACTACAGAAATCAGCCCACACAATTACTTCTTTTAGATCCGCTGAAAGAAATGAATGTAAGAAGCACTGAGAGGTTCTAAAATGTGGGGGAAAAGTTGAATACTAATTTCCAAGGATGTAAGACCATAAAACACACTGTTTACTTTTTTTTTTTTCTCCTAAGGATGGCATTAAAGAATAACTTAGCTCTGCATAGGTTATAAGAACAATTTGTGACATCTTATTTTAAAATATTTTCTTCCTTGTCAATCAAGGTTAGAAGGAACTTACACAGACATCATGCAAAAAGAAGAACTATCATAAAAGTGGTACAAAAGCTGTTTTAAAAAGGAGTCTGTTAACCAATTTGTTTGGCACACCCTCAGAGGAAATCTAGATTTAGGCACATGCTAAGTAATCTGACAATTTTTTTCACTAGAGAAGTCTTACTCCAGTTTTCTGAGGATGAGAAAAGCCTTAGTGATGAAGAGAACAGCCTTATGAAGAGTTTCTGTCAGGCACTAGTCTCTATCAACCCACTAATTTGCTGACTTTAGATGAGATTGAGCGTAAAAAGGACAGTCATTTTTTATTAGGCTTGGGGTAAGAAGAGATTTTACGCTTTGGGCCCTATGTCATGAACTTCTTGTGTGGCTGACTTTATGAACTGTCCAGCATACTTAAGAACCTCTGGACTCCTTCGATGGCCATAGGGGGAAAGAAAAAAAAAAAAACAATTCTCATCGAACCAAATCACTTGCAATTCTGATTATAAAGCCTAGAGAGGAACTTGGAAAAGTTTTTTCTTGGGTTCAGCATGAATGATAAACAGGTAAGCTGGAAGATATACGAATGGAAGACATTCGTTTAATGTCTTAACGAACCGAGTGGGTCAGAATTTTGCAACAGTTCTGCTTCCATTGAGCCCTAGAGTTTTATTGAACTTTTCAAGTAATTAGGGACAGTTAACAGAATGTGTAGTATAAAAGTCATTGCTCTCTCAGCTTGCGTGGCGAGCTGCCATTCAGGAAATCCGGAAGCTTCGCGAAGCGTTATGGCAAAAGAACTGTGGCACCTTGCAGTTTCTCTGCAGAGCTTAGAAGAGAACTGCTGTTGCCTTTCTGCTTCAAGTCCCAGTTGTCACTCCTCACCACCACTGTGTGAAGTCACATTCCACTGACTGAAAATGCTCGTGAGATCAAAAACTTAGCTTATTCAAGTCTTTAAGTCATGAAACCAGTTTTTACTTATCATGCCAGATAAACTGTTATTTAAGGTTCTTGTCAACAATTCTGTTATCTTTAATAAACATATGAATTGAAGAAAATTCAGCATTTTTTGTTGTTCATAATTTTCTATTAAACTGTAAAAGAAATATTAATAAAATGTCTATGTATTCACTGATGGAGAGTTTAGAATATGCCTACCAGTTCATAGGTTTCCTCAAGATTTAAATTCTTTTCTTTTCAAACATTTTCACAGAATTAATTTTCACAGAAAATTAAACTAGAATAAGTCTCTTCTCCTAGACAGTTTATTTCAGTGAAATTTCTTTTTCCAGCAGAAAAAAAGCTTTTCAGCCAGTTCTCAGCTACATAGTTTGGATTCAACAAGCCAGATAGTCACTCATGGAGACTATGTGTGGCAGAGGAGAGCAAAACCAAGATATAAGAGAGGCACGGAAAGAAAATTAGACACCAGGAGAAAAATGGGAAGAAGAAGTGAGAGGTATTTTGAAAAAACTGCACAGAGAGTATTACTTAGTCTTAGCTCCGGTGGATGTCCCATGAAAAATATAGGTACACTAGTTAGCTTTTAAAATAATATAAATGAGACAAAAAACCCCTCATGACAGGATAAAATTAGAGATTATTTTTGCTTTAGAGTTTTAGCTGTTAAAACATACTGACAAGAATTTCCACAAAAATAACCATATAATTATACTGTAATCTGTAATTCCAACTTAATATATGATTAAATGAGACCACAAGGGATTTGATCTAGCGTGAAAGTCATACTTTTCAAGAGAGAACACTGTAGAGAAACGTTCTGCTTATACATTATCTTTTGGTTATGTATTATGTTGATAAACTATGGGCTTATATTTTTGAATTAAAAGCCTGTGGAAAAAAAATTGTAGTGTACAATCCACTCATATAATCTGCAATATGTTGTCTGCCATTAATAAATTTGTACGTAGCTATTGTCAGTACCACTCTCAAAATTAATTTCTGGATGGTTCTTCTATCTAATTGAAGCTTAACATGTAACTGCTGCAGATGATCTCTGTCTGGTAACAAATAGCTACCTAACTGCTGCAGATAGCTATCATCACTAACTAACAAAACCAGCTTCAGACTATAACAAGCAGTTTTTCCCCTCCCACAAAAGAGAAAGTAACATGATCATAGTAACCGTGAGAGAAAGAGATCTGCTGGTCAGCAGCCGGAAGAAGGGAAGGAAAGTTAAACCTCCTGGGTTCTGATCCCTCTCGTCCTGGGAGTATTTTGGGGCAAAATTTGTAAGAATGGAGCAGTCAAGAAACAGCATTGGCACTGTCATGCTTAAAATGCTCTACTGCCTTTAGTGCCTACACACAGTGCATGAGAGAAATTAGGTGTCTACAAATGGTTAACCTATCAGGCAGCACAAAAATGTGTATTATAAGTTTTTTTATGCACTGGCAATCAGAAAGTAAAAGAAGTCAAGGAGAAAAGAGAGGCTAAACTCCCAGTGATATAGACTGCTTGTATCTGGGCTAAAAGGAGCTGCCACAGACCTGGACCTTCTTCCCATGTCGGATGCTGAAACTAGGTCAGCTTTTGCTTGCTCTTGGAGTAAGAGGAAGTTGCACCCCACTGTTGCCCTGAACTTTCTCTTAGAAGGTGGGAGGCTCCAGGTTTCAAGTTGCGTGCCAAATCAGGGAAAAACAGAAGCTACTTCTGCCCGGCGCTTAGCACTGGTTTATGTAGGGGACCACAATCACGTATTGCTCATATTTTCTGTGAAGTAAATTTGTCCCTGCTGGATTGACGTGTCACGAAAAATAAGGGAGAGGCACATAGACCTTTGCTGGTGCTTTAGACTCTGAACATCTTGTCCTTATCAGAGTTGGTGTATCCAACAAGGTGATAGTGGGCATATCCAGTGAACACCTAAATTTACAGACAATATATTGACTGGGGCAAAGCAGCAATTACAAGGGTGTTTGAAGGGCTTACATTTTGTACGTGAACCCCCAACTGTAGCATTTAGCCCTAAATACTTTTGTTTTCCAGGGATACTCTTTGTTCAGTAATAGAGCTTTCTATTTTCTTGTCCTCTTTGATCATAACGGTAATGCACTACATGTAGAGTTTAAGAAGGATTATAAATTCATTTTTAGGTACTCAGTGAACATTCTAGATTCAGCATTTCTATTTGCTTATGCAGCTGGAAAAAAAGATCAGCAACTAGAAAACCAATCAAAACTAATATCTCTGCAGATGCCTCGATGTTCAGGAAGCAAACATACCTAATTGTTAGGTTTTGATTGTTCTAAGTGAGCAAATAATCAGAAATTAATAAACAACTAACTCATTTCTAGCCAAGACTAAATGTGGATCTAAACGAGGAAGCCTAAAATGAAATGTTGTCATGGTGATATACAGGAGACTAAGCAAGCAGTGCAAAGCTTTTTTTCCTAGGAGACCTGAGAGACTAGCTAGAATTTTTATCTGTCATGGTTAATTTATCATTTCACTGAAACAGTTGTCAACATGCAAAGTATGCAGAAGGCTTATAACAGGTACCTTTTGCTTTTTGAGGGCACAACAGATTTTGTTTCCAAATCACAATTTCAGATTCAGCCTTATTTAATGAGGAAAAAATGTATTTGGGGAACCGTTTGCTATTTTTTACTTTCAACTATTTATAATGACAATAAAATATTGAGACCACTTCCTCTTAAGCATGTCATCATGAGGCTACATTCTGTGGCCTATTTGACATACTGATTTTTCTGAGAACAGAAGCAAGGAAAGTAGATCCTTGCAAAATTTATGCATGCGCGTTGCTAGATTAAAAAGCTGATGGTCACAGAACAGAAGAGAGTTCTGTGCTGTGTCAGTCGCTGTGCTGTTGCTGGCATGGAAGGGAAAATAAGGACTCATCATCAGCATATGAATGAATCAAAGTGAATTAATTATTGGTTTTAAAGTAATTTAAGCCTTAACATTCTTTATCTTGAGTGCTCCATGTACTAATTTCATTATTAAAGACAACCTATTGGATATGAGTGTTGTATTAAATTCTTGCTCTGGGTTCAAATGTCTTTGAATTAGGGATAAATAGCTACCAGCTGCTAAATTGCTACAGTTCAATTACTTAATGAGTTAATTTCCTATCTCAGTACATTCAAGAATATATGGCAAAAGCTAGGCTAAGGAGAACATCTGGTTATTTATATCTGTATCCCTTAAGAAGAAAAATGATTAAGAAGCAATTCTATTCAATTAATTGGAGGTACATGAAAAACACATCTAAATGAGTAATACACACGAGCTTGATTTATGGCTCCCCTTTAAACTTAGGTTTTGCATACGACAAGGCTAAAACTAGAGAAGACATTGCTGCTCTGATATAAATTGGGATGCCACACGTAGTGCAAACCACAGCACGAGTCTGGTTTGCTCACCTTTACAAACGGTCTAAAAAGCCCCACAATAACAGCAGCAAAATATGCGCCCTGGTCCTGAATATTCATTGCTCCCTGAAGCCGGAGGGCTGCTACACGACTGTGGGGAGCACCAAGCTGGTAAATGTGGAACACCCTCCAGGAGGCAAAGCATCCGGACACCTCGCTTGGCGAGAGGCTCTCTGCCGCTCTGTATCTATCTCCGTGGGAGACTACTGTGGCCATTAGAGAGGCTAAAATCACAGGATGTGAGTGGAAACAGGAAGGTCCTTAAAAGTTTATGTCATGATACTTCACTTCAGAAACGCTGGCATTAAAGAAATATGTTAGAAAGAAAATCTTCACGGTGAGACTACGCAGGAATTCCCCCGACAGGAGGTTTTTATGTGGCGCTGCTGATAGAAGCGGAATACATTTGTGTTTGCTCTTCTAATAATTGATTTTTTTTCTTACAGAAAATGATTATGATCTTATTACCTGTAGCTTCCTACTCTTCTTCCTCTATTGAGCCTTTATTAGTTTTAGCACTCATGAATTATTAAATGCATCTTCTATATAAACATAATGAAAATGTGTTACTGTATTTTTCCTAGTGACAGTTATAGTTAACAACAACCTTTCTGTTTTGTTTTGAAATTTGTACAAATGCCTGGGGAAAAACAATCATTGCTTATTAATACCTCAGGAAGACAAAACGGAAAACTTTCATCAGAAGGAAACTGCAAACTGACCACCCCAATAACAGATCACGGCACGCTGAAAAGCTGCATATTTACCCCTTTTATGTAGAAGTATACTAGCGTGCCGGCGTCCATTCCCATTTTCAACATAGCACGAGTAATTCCCCAGATCTCCTTCTTCCACAGAGTCCAGAATTAATGAGATGGAAACCTCCTGTTCCCCGAGATGCTCCTTGAGAACCCTAAGGAGGAAAAAAAGGAGTGCGTAAGCTATTCTGCTTGTATCATGGCAGAGCATTAGCTAATCATGACATAATAACGCTACTTACAGTTCACAACTCTCAGGCTTCAAATGCAGCTATGCTTTGATGAAATCTTAATTAAATTATATCATGCCCTTTTCTTCCTCACTTTTAATGAGGAGGTTTGGTTTTGTAAATGTTAATGAGAGCTTCAGCTAATTGTCTTCTTTAAGCAGGATGATGCACACACTGATAATACATCGCACTCACTGACGGAGGCCGTGATCAGCGGTATGTGAAGTCTCAAAATGTTTAGAGCAGAGAAGAACATTAACAGCTATTTTTATATTTAGGGTGACATTACGAGTCTGGGCCAAAACCACTATTTGTCTGCTTTCTGGAACTGTTCAAGATATCGCTCAGAAAAAAATGTGTCAATGTCAGGGCCTGAAAAATTATTTCTTGAATGTATTATAATATTTCACTGTGAATTATAAATCAGTGGAAAGAACTGGGATGCCCAGCACGACTCCATGTTAAACCTCCATGTTTTAAAATATTTCGTTTGAGTTGTTTTTCCTGAGGTACTTATTTTTCTTTATTTCCTCTTAGTATCTTCTTAGTAACTGTTATTAGTGGTTATTATTATTGTTTGCTACAGTTTGAAAAAGTCACCACACAAATTTTGAGTGGTCATAGTATGGTGCTAATAGAGCAATTGTTCTGCTTCTACATTCTGTAATACCAGTCCTTGCTGATGCATACATTTTCCCATTCTCTACTGGTAGAGTTATAAAGGTAAAGAGTGGATTTGCAAAAAAAAAAAAAAAAAAAAAAAGAGCTATGATGCTCTTGAGCTTGTTTGTGATACAAGTACTATATTAACTATCAAAATTATCAAAAAAAGACACTGACTTAGAGAACAAAAAGCTTTTTTGTTTTTTTTACCTGATGTCGCTTTCCCAGACTCGACTATCATCCAAATCTTCAATAAACTTCTCTCCTTTCATCCAGTAAATCAAAGGACTGACATCTCCACTATATCCAAAGAAAGCTCGGCAGGTTAGATTAGCAGAACCGCCTGTTAGAAAGAATGTGAGAAATAAAATATGTTATTTCAAATTTGCAAAAAAAATCATTTTTGAATCAGCTGCTTTTCTTGATTTACAGAAGTGATGTCTGTAGAAACACTCAGTTTTGAGCTGTTGGAAGTGTCCAAAAATACCTGCTTGCCTTCTAGCCAGTGTTCAATGTATTTTCTGAAAATAAATACAATAGAAATAAAATGAAATGTTGCATAACAACAGGACTTAACGTTATATTCTTTCACCAAGATTTCTAAATATGTTAGGGAAGGAAAGGGCCGCAGTTTTTGAAAGAGAGCTAAATGACTTAACCAAGAACTTCTGTGTTTTCTCTGAAAATAGGTAAAGGTTAGGTAAAAGAGACGTCGTCACTTCCGTTTCAGGTCAGCTTTACAGTGGTTTCTGTAAAGAGACTGGTAGACTCCCGTAGAGTGCTTTCTACCATTTCCGAGGCAGCCACACAGCTGAAGATCTCCCACTCGCTGCTGTAAAGATCTTTGTCTTAATGGGCACCAACCCTTCCAAACTGCCAGGTGCATTTTCTATAGCGGGAAATTACATAGTAAATTAAGGAAGTGTGATTTAAGGAGTGGTTCTTTCCCCCCTGAGGACAGTGTTTTCATGGAGTTGATTTAACTGCTGAGACCAAATACATTTTTTTATTTACACCTTCCATTTTTGATCTTAGGATTTGAAAGCTGACTGACTACTGCTCCTATAAAGAAGGCAGGGACAGATTCTGCACAGAGATGTCACGGGAAGCCCTTCTGTGATCAATGAATTTCCTTGAAATATAGTGCTTTGGGTCAGGATCTGGTCCTTACTGATCAAAGCATTTTAATATTTGAACACCTTGAACACCTTTTTTCACTTTTTAGCATAGAAACAAATGCAGGGGTCTATACAATGGAAAGATGAGTTATTATTAAAAAATGAAAAATCTTATTCATCTGAAGTGATTTACTGTTTTCTCTAAAAAGCATCCGGCTTCTATATCTGGCTCAAACGCTCATATCTGGGCCCTAAAAGGTGTAAAACAGGTATGTCTGCGACCAGAACTTGCAACACCAAGGTAAGCACAAACCACCTTGCTTCTGACAGCTGTTTGGCAACTGAGTCGCTGTTAAGCATTTCGCAGAAGCTCCCCTTCGGTCAGTGACACATCATCGCTTGCCAGGAACACCTGCTAAGAAGACAGGAGCATCCCAGTGCTCCAAACCAGGAGCCAGAGGAAGGTCTCGTTCATCATCAAAAGGCACAAAATTGAATCTCTTGACTCATGAGACATTTGGATAGTCTTTCTGTCATTCAGAGCCATGTTACCAAATGTAAACTGAAGATCTCTAGTGGGACGGTAAAAGTTTGCTTTCTAATGCCAGCTCCTGTTTCAGACCCGCAGGGAGCAGCGGTCAGCAACCTCCCTCGTAAGCCGCCTCCTCACTCTCCATGCTGGGGGCTCAAGAAATGCCATTCTGAAGCACCAGGGAGGAAGATTTTGGCAATCTCAAAGTCATTTGCAGGGAATGAGATGGCCATTAGGAGACCACTTGATGTGGGTTAAATGCAAGAAAGTCGATAATGGTACGTGATAAACTTTCAAATTGTTTCCAGGACATTTTAACAGATGCAAATTCACTCTCATACAGCCATTACATAGCAGGATATACACAAACTTTTTTGTTTGTTTCTGCTTCATAATTATAATACGTGAACATGTGAAAATGAAAATATCAAACTTTAACAGAATGTATCACCTACAGTAATCTAATCCTGCACACGTTCAGGGCTATGAAATACCTAGTAATTGTGGATATTGGCTACTCTCAGAATGAGAGAAGGTACCTGCATAATTGAAGCAAAAGCAGGCTCCTTTGGTGAAAGAATAACCCCTATGGCATTACCTACTGGTCTGAGAGAGAAGAGAGCCACCGAATGCATCACTGCCACTTCTTGGGCTTTTTCTGGAGCTTTTCACCAAGTGAAGGCCCAGCTGAAACTTTTTAGATTTTAAGAGTTGGTAAGGTCGCAGCAGGAAGCTTTATGGCTTCTGGCCATGAATCACAGAGATTAGGCACCGCAGGCACTGAACCATCAAAGCTCTCTGAGCTCCTGCAGCTAACAGGCACCCACTGAGAGCTGATTTCTGTACAGTGCAGGCCTCCAAGTCTTTACCAGGTGGATATTAACATGCATAGGTTTGTTTTTTTTAAATAAACATATTTTGTTAAGGGGAAAAGTGCGCGAAGAAATAAATTGTAACACTAAGGCCTTTTCCTCATTAAATCTGTGAAGAACTTCCTCCCTCCCGCCCCCCATGAAATATTTAGGTATATTTTTAAACACAGAACTGAAAGTTTCCATTCTACATGAAATATTTACACCTGGGAAATAAATTAGGAAGGATGTATATAGTAATAGTGTGCCATTAGAGTTGCTGAGCAAAGGCTATTAGCATGTGAGGTGGTGAGCTATAAATTACCTATACTTTCTACCCTGACCACAATAAGTCAGTGGGAAGTTCATTAGCAGGTCATGAAGAAAGATTCAGTGACCAGCTAATGACCAACTGTGACCATTAAAGACCAGGTCTGGCACTTCTGCACTAAGCTGAGACCCTCTGCTCTTTCTGGACCAGAGATGCTCACAGCTGCAGACCCACCTAAGTAACAGGCAAAGACTGACTCAAGGGCAATATTATGAGTGGGCAGAATATTTGGGGAAACTCATCTTGACCTCTCTTCCAGGGCTACCCTTGTGTCCTCATGTGTGTGTTGTGCATTTGGCTTCATTTTTCTCTCTAAGTACAACTTTTTGAAGCGAGTGGTCAAAGAATGACTATTTTGGCACACAGGGCAGCTATAACAGCCTTGTGGCCTGCATACGCAATCTGTTTTTAAGAAATCTGCAAATTATTAGAAATTATGCAAAATTTAAGTAAATAATTACAAGAGTTACTTTGCTTTATATTTTAGCTGGCCAGCTAAAACAGCTGGCCGGCTGATAAATAGAAATCATTCACAGTTAACCTTAAACAACTACTTCCCTCAGTATGTTTTTCTATGCTAAGAAAAACTGTAGAAATGAACTGAAAACTGTCCATGTTTGATGAATTGATGTGTTATGCTTTCTAAGCCAACAACTTAAATTTTCCCGTAAATGCTGGATTATTATGGTTTTACAGTCTATTTTTGAAAGAATTTAAATACATATTTTAAATTAACTACTAGGGGGAATCCATGCTTCGCTCACTCTCTTTGTCTCTCCACTTTGCAGTAAGAAGCTATAAATTCTTGAGCATGTTCTCTCTCAATTTAGGTCCTTGGCAAGCTGTTTGTTTATGGACCCTAAATATGTCCAGAAGGATGAGATTATAACTGCTAAGGAAAAAAAAAGGGTACTAAAAAAAAATCCAAAACGTCAAGAAGAGATAAAGGTAAAAATGACAATTTTGAGCTTCTAATTCTAACTCTTTAGCTTGAAATAACACAATAAAGACATGTAGGAAACTATCTAAAAAAAGCAAACTTCAACAGCATGTGTCTCCTTCATCTTTGCTTATGAATATGAGTTTGCTTTATTGAGCTGATTTTTGAAAAAAAAACACAAAATCCACAATAAGCAACACTAAATGTTGCTACTGCTTCCTGTGATAAAGATGCACTGTCAACTCTAGCCAACTAGGTTCAAACTATATTAATCAAAACCTCCTTGACCTGGAAAAATTGGGAAAGAAATTTGTTTCCCAGTATGGTTTCTAGTAGCCTGGATTACAGAAGGACAGTAGAAAAAAAAATGTGCTTCCTTGAAACCAGCAAATCCCTTCAGTAACATATTGTTTTTGTGTCCAGTTTCTCCGCCTGGCAGTATTTGGGGCATTTTGCAAACTCTTGTTATGGGAGCCTCTGTCCAGGAGAGGGCACTGTCTGTCTTCTGAACTACATATCTCGCTATATGTTTTTTTAATCAAAAGAAACTCCTAGTGTATAAGCTATAATTAAAAACATCAGCATGCTAAGAACCTGCTAGTTGTAATTAGCAAATAGTGAATGTTTTGTAGTTAGTGAAATGACATCTTGTACGGGCAGTTTAAATTACACTTGCACCATTACTCATAGATGTTAGCATACACTGCGATGGCATCCGTTCTCCCCTTCGATTTGGTAGACTCCTCACTGAAGGACAACCATTTCTGTGGGAAGCACTGACAATTAGCAGGTATCTCCTACAACCTCTTTTAAAAGAATCCTCAAGGATGTATTACAGAAGTGAAGTGTTTGAGAGCCATGCCCAGCATCTGCTAACGCTGAGGGCCAAGAGAGTGGAAATGTTAAGTATATTGAAATACAAGTCTTCTTTTACTGTACAATGTACAGCTATAATACTTACGTAGAGACAATAGCTATATACTTACAAGCATGGCAGTATTTGTAACGTTAACACTTGAAAATGAAATTATAAAAGGTCAAGGCAGATAAAGTCAATCTCACACACATTAAATAACATTTTTTTTTCATTCATGATAAAGAAAGAATACCGACAAAAAATGATCAGTCTTCCAAGTGGAAAGATGTAAAAAAGATTACATTCTTAGGTGTGAAGGATAGGTGCCAATTCTTACCAAAATCAATGACACACCTAGGGCCCACTTGTTTTGCCAATATCTTCTAAAAGACCAAAAGGCAGGAAGAAACTACACATGTTCTCAGAGAAACTTTTTAATCATAACCAAGATAGCTTGAAAGCCATATTGCAAACATGATTAAAAAATTTTAAAAAGCTAACAAATATTTTCAACTGTGAGAAAATTCATCTGTATGACATCCCTCGGAGCAGGATGCTCTGCAGTGGTTCCTCGCGATGCTCTCCTTGCCTGCATAGAGCATCACCCACTGCTATGCTGCCACCAGCTCACACACATGTTTTCATACCTTGATACTTTGTATTCTGTTATCAATTCCTAACTGTTTCATAGAGCAGCTAAGGCCAAGCTAAATCAATGATTATAAGTTGGGAACTGCTGATTTCCAGCCTTGTCATTGAGTAACATGGTGTGGAATCTTTGGCAAATCGCCATGTCTGTATAGTTACAAAGATAAACTTCAAATTCCCTGTACTCAGAGATCTGTGGATGCACGTTTGGAAGGATTGAGTGTTGGTGGTACCATGAAAGCACGATACAAACTGGCTGAACATTGTTATGTAGCTATATCTCTTCGTTGATCAACCTGTCCACATTTGGGTGTGCTACTAAAAAGAAAAAAAGTGGAATGTTGATTGCAAAGGGCTCTGGATTCCATATTAAGTTCCTTCGGCCATAAATGTGCAAATTCAGAGTACGCAGAAGCATTCATCCACAGGAAACATTAGCTGAAGGTTTGCATAAAGTCCAGAGACATGCTGTGGCTTTTGAACTTTCCTTGAGTTTGTAGATATCTCTATTTACTGGGGATTTAGAAATTCCTTGAATTTCTGATTTGTTTTTTCTTATTAAAAAAGCCCTACTTTTTGTTCATTAGATGTTTTCTTTCAGTTAAAAAATAGCCCCCACCCAGCAAAGCAGTATAGTCATTTGCCCACACATAGGCACAGACTGCCCCGTGAAAAGCCCTTTATTACTGCATGAAGCTTCCAGCTGCTGAGTCAAACCGCAAAGTTCAGTTCAACAGTAAGACACTTAATGTAGGTACCTGTAACTAGCTGCTTACATGTTACTTGCCCTCAGCCCAGAGATAAAAGTTAGTTTCTCTTCATATTGCAAGATGTGATATGATTGACTACACCTACATGTTGGTTCCTATTTCCTCCTCTCCCCATAAAGTGTTGAAGGTTTTTCTGTGCATTCTGTTTTTTTTTCCCACTGCTTTTTTCCCCCTCCAGAAAAGCTTACAACAAAGAAATGCTATCTCCATGCAGATGGTGGAACAACTATAAAGACCTTTCTCTCACACAGTTGTGGATCTACTTTTGCCTCCTCTGTTCCCCTTGAGAAAGTTCTAAAGTGATTACTTTTCTTTCTGTGATAGGAAATTCCTAGAAGTGAATGAAAGTTTATCCTGGAGTTTTAGATATTTAAGAGTCAAGATGCAAGCTCTGGAAGATAAGGATTAATAGCTTGATCTTTATTTGCCTGTCTATTTACAGGTACAATCCACTTGGTGAACTTCAATCTCATTTTTTCCCCTTATTTCAACTTTTGAAACAATTGGTAAGTAATAAATACCTAGCTTTTAAAATATTGATATCTGTACTGTAAAATAAACAACTTATTGTGATTTTTCCGCCATATAGAAAATCTATTCACTACTCTGAACTCAAAAGCACTGAAGAACTCCAGATTTGTTGGAGAGTTTGGCCAGTTGTTTCATATTTGAAATATTTTTTCCTAATGTATAAAGATGCACATTTTACAACAAAGATAGTCACAGTACTATTGAGCTTTGGATATTCTATTTAGGTCAGGTAACTAAATATATTTAAATATATGATATATGTAAAATAGAGTAAAAATAGCTTACACAATTTTTTATTAAATGAGAGTAGAGAAAAAGGCCTGTATTAATTACAAAGGTGTGGTTAAAATTTACATTTATGTAATCTGATAGAATATAGACAATTTATAGAAACAGAGTGACTGTTTGTGGACTGAATTTCCACACACTGCTTGACAAGAGTAAAAATCAAGGGTATGTTCATTGATCATCTGATCTATCAATATGAGAAAAAAGTAAATTCTGTGGTTTTTACCACGGGGCCAAATCTCCAGAAATGCAGGGTTTCTAGTGCTAGAAATGCCTGATAGAGTTCCAGACTGGAAATACCACTAAATATCTCCTTATGGCAAATCATCTTCTGATAGTTTGTGGAAAAGGGGAAGAAATTCTTAGTATTGGTAGGGCTGACTGTATTCCCAAATGAGGAAGAGTGATCCTAGAACAAGAAAAGCTTGAAAGCGTCCTGGGAAAAAGGTCAGAATATGAACTCACTCCTGAAGATAGTACTAAGTGAGATTCCTAATATACAAAATATGACACAATCTTGGTTCATAAACCTTATTTATCTATTTCAAATCCATTGTAGATATAAAACGGGATGTAATCACAGGAGGTAGTACTGGTAAATATGCATGCTTAATCTGTTGGCATTTATTATGCTATACTGCATCATCTAATTATTCTTAATCTTTCTCCTTATTAGGCAACTCTCAAAAAATATTTTTTTGAAATCGGCAGCAAGTCAATTTATTCACAGCAGAACTCTATTACTCACCACACTCAGTGGATCTCATTAAAAAGACAGCATTTGCCACAGCATCTCACTGTGTGAGTGAGCCTGTATATGTTATATAGGAAAACTGTAGTTCATTAATGCTATTGTGAGCTACATGCTGATGAGTAATGACTTTTGGTTGTGCTTATGCTGCTTTGAGAGAGGTTAGTTTATGATAACAAATATCGATAGAGTGCATTTAGTAGTGTAATGAAACTTCTCATTAAACTGTTATAAAGGCCAATAGTACCCTGGGCTGTGACAGGAGGAATGTCGAGGGAGGGGGTCCTTCCCCTCTATGCGGTATTGGTGAAACACACCTAGACTGCTGGGTCCAGATCTGGGCTTCCCGCTTCCAGAGAGGCATGGACATACTGGGGCAAGCCTAGTGAAAGGCCGTAAAGATGATGGAGATACTGGAGCATCCCCCATATGAAGAAAGTTTGAGAGCTGGGACTGCTCCATCTGGTGAAGTGAAGGCTGAGGGAGCTGTTATAAATGTGTTTTATCAGAATATCTCATGGGGAGAGTAAAAAAAGATGGAGCCAGACTCTTCTCAGTGGTGCCCAGGGACAGGATGAAAGGCAACGGGCACAAACCGAAACATGGGAAAATCCTCCACTTAAACAAAAGAATGAAATTCTTTCTACTGTGAGGGTGCTCAAGCAGTGGAACAGGTGTCCAGAGAAGTGGTGGAGTTTTCATCCATAAAGATATTCAAGATCCAAATGGACACGCCCCTGAGCAACCTGCTCTAGGTGACCCTGCTTGACCTGAGGAGGGCTGGACCAGATATCTCCAGAGGTTCCTTCCTTTGATTTCGTACCTATCAGCTTGAGCTTCCTCTTTAACATGCATCCTCCTCTTCCACTGAGAAATAAACCATGGAACATATTTCACTAGGTCTATCATATTTCTAAAAATATTTATATAATTTTTCTAAATAATTTCTAAGCAGATTTAGATGATGGGGTTATTTCAGGAAAACTATGTCAAAGTTTTCTTAACTTGAATGTTGAATTTAAAAGATTTTATTCCATGGCCCTACAATTTAAAACACCGTGTTGCACAATGCTCTTTTTAGCGGATACTATATACATATTTCAATTTGTCCACTTTGTCCTTTGTGCTTAAGTGGTATTTACCAAATCAAATATAACTGACACATTACCTCCAAAAAAAGCTTGCTTTGCTCCTTGTTTTAAAACTGTCTTTTCAATGGAATGCATCCTAAAAGTAACTTGCTATAAGTAAATTATGCTGTGAAGAAAATCCTTTCCTCTTAATAAGGTGCCGTACTGAAATGTACATGGCAAGATCTTAGGTTATCTTAAGATTATTTCAATTTTCTAGTGGACTGCTTCATAGCTTATGAAGGAAAAGAAACCCAAATTCTCTCTGGCCTGAATAGCAGCGCCGTCAGAGAAAAAGTCAATGAAGATGGCAACAGCCACAGCAGACTGTAGAAAAAAGGTGATCTACAACATTTTTGGCTGCAAATGCCCTAAGCATCTCTTAGGCATGTATATTGTCCTACTAACCTTCATTTCACTAGAGGTAGCAAAAATCACGAACCAGTAATCTTGATTCTCCTAACTGCAGCTCTCTCATTTTCATAGATGGTAGTTAGTTTTTTTCAGCCAATACTTTTCATTTCTTCCTCCTCAGAAGTAAAGGCTGGAATGGGAGACAACTATAACAGGCATAAAGCAAAAGCTGCTAAAGGAAGGAAAAGTCACTACAGTTGTTTTACAAGCTTGAGTTAACTTTTACTCCAGAAGTTTGTATTTTCATGTTTTTTTGTAGACAAATGTGTCTCTCAAATACTTTTTCGTAATGTGCCTTCTCTGTCAGACCAAAAGATAATTTCTGTTTTTAAAAGGTTACCTGTTTTCAGTTGTAAGTCGTAAGGAAATATCCTAGGTAACCAAATATCTCCAGCGAAAAAATAGAGGTGGCTCTAAATGTCAGTCTTTGCATGGTTTTTAAGTCCATGCAGGCTTATGACTTGGGAGCTTTAAATCCATCTACACCATGCATAACATCATTTTTCTGCTTTTCTGCTTCTTGATTCTTTTTAGACCATACTTCCCTTGATCACATTTCTATGACTTTTCCATTTTAATGATGCTATATGTTTTAACTAAGTTTAACTTTGCATAAGGGAGTTCCATAAGCATCCCAGTGCAGTAGATGTATGCTGGCCTCTGTACCTCCAAAATGAGGTGGGTAGGTCATGCACCAAGCTACGAAATTGCACTTAGCAATCTCTGACATCCAGCGCACCCTCTTGGGGCTTTAGTTTTGAACAGTACTGCTCTGGGTCAATGTTTGGGAAAGTCCTGAAAAAGTGTGCAGGCGGACAATTCCCCTTTATCTTTGTACATTTTAGGGAGGTTCCGTTAGGAAAAAAAATAAGTATTTCACTGTGTGTCTTTCTGATAAAGTATGTTTATTGATAAAAAATACATTAAAAGCTGTAACTTCTTGGTGTCCTGTAGACGACTTGCAGCCCGAAGCAACTACAAAGCTGGTATGATTTTGCTACCAGTTAGGGAAGACAGTTTCAAGCCATTCCAGCTTTCACAGCATTTGCCTTATTCCCATGAAAAACCCAGAAGCAAAGCAGCAGACTGAAGGTGGGACTTGGATGGCTATTAAAGGCATTGCTAAATAAGTTGTGCTAAGGAGCTGCTTGAATGTAGTGGATAAACCTCAGTAAAAATGGCTTTTAACCTGAAGAGAATTGGTCCAACATATGAAAACATTCAAATCTCTTACCACAGAGGTTTTGTTATAAATCTTATTTTCTTTTTCTTGCTGAACTGAATGTAGTGGCCTTGCTTTGGTCTCTTGTGGGTACTAGTCCACATCAACAAATGCTGAACATAAATCCTGGCAACCAGCTGCAGTGCCAGTGTGTTCTCACAACCTCCTTTTCAGATGCACCTTGCAACCTTTTCGGATGCACCTTTCTGTACAAGGGTAAATGCAAACTCTGCCTTGGATTCTAGATAATAAATAACACCCTTTTTTCCCAAATGATCTTAATTCTGAGGAGCTGGCAAACAACTTACTGTGTCAGAAAACACTTGAAGAATATCAATATCTTAAGGAACAGATTTGACATACATGCTTACATACAAATGATCATATTTTCAATTTCTTGCAGTCATCTCAGCTCCTAGCTATTCAATCAGATGTTTTTTTCAGATGTAGCACTTAAAAACATTAGAAACTGTTTTTATGATACTGTCTCATAATGCCTGCACCTTACAGAAAGAGGGATCTGTAGTGTTTGTGTGAGTAAATATTGGTTGTATAGCAAATGATCAGCTTTTGAGTTATACAAAATACAGATTTTTTTTTTTTTTTATGTGGGGCTTTTGGAAACTTGTAGGCACAGTGTTACCTTCAACTGCTGCGGTGGTGTTGAAGGAAGTATCTAGCCTGTAAATAACAAATGACAGATAAATAACACTGTACTTCCTCTGGTGATCTGAACTCTTCAGCCCATACTGGAAACATTAGCAGTCATAAGATTTTCATGAACTAACTAGTTCTGTCAGATCAGACCATATGATGGAAAATGTCATTTGGCAAAGAACCAAGTAGTCTGGCAGGAATATAGAGGGGAAAACTACAATTCCCATGAAGAAATCTAGCACAACAGGCTAAACACAGCTGAAATAAAATATGTCTGTTCAGTGAGCCACAATATTTCAATTCAGTTCAGAATGATGTGAAACTACATTTTTGTTTAAATTTTCCCCCGGAAAGCCATTACGTGCCATACCATACACTGGAAATGTGAGCACTGATGAACTGAACCCATTGATAACTCACAAAGCAGATAAGTAAAATCAACACCAATTTTCCCTTTTACAGCAGCGATGCCTCTGAGGCTGTGAAAGTATTTCATGCTTATTCTTACTGGGTTTGCCTACTTAAGCAAAAAGATGAAAAGGATAGCAGAGATTTATGTACGATTTAGGCTAGCTTCTCCTTGAAATTGTGATGTCTGCACCTCACATCATTCAGATACTTGCTCTGTCTGTTGTACCACTAATTCTTAGTACATCTTCAGAAATAACTGATCCATCTAACTAAATAAAATGAGTGACAAATATTTGGGTTTTATAAAAAGAGAAATCATACAAATCTTTGCTAATATTTTTGTATGATTAAATACATTAAATACATCAAATAATTATACTGCAGAAAAATCTGAATGCATAATGCTTCAAAGAGCCCTGGGTTTTCTGTGTGTTTACCACAGTGATTATACTATTTTGTTTTCCTATTTCTCTTTCCCACATCAGTTAAAATGCTACTTGCTTTCCAAAGAAACCACTGAAATAAAGCCCTGTGAAAACAAAATGTCTCGTTCACAAAAATGCAAATGGAGAAACTTAATTTCATGTCCTCACCAAATGTACCTGTACTATATTCTTAACTGAGAGCAAGTCCAAACTGGAATCTCCTTCTAATGCTTTTATTTTCCAGGTGAAAGGCATACAGTCTTTTTCAGGATAAGCTGAACATCTATGTGTAATTGCATATTGCTAGACAACACTTGGTGCTTGGCAACTGCACAAATGCCACAAACAGAACGAGAAGAATCCAGCTAGCCTTCTATATGTATTATTTAACTTTAAGGGAAAAAGTAGAGAAATGGGGATAAGCTTGAATTCTTTTCACTATATTCTGCTTTCTGAGCTTTAGGTATACGAAGGGAGTAGAGAACCTGTGCTACAACCAGAAATCCTGCAGGAAAAAAAAAATGGAGTTGGCTGACGGCAGGATTTTGGCTTTGTGCTCCTAACTAAACACCCTTAGTTATTCCTAACTAAATAACACCTGCTCGAGGGCTGGCTCCAAGCTGGCTGTGACTTCTCAGCAGGAAAATGGCACGGCAGGGCTGGAGGTCCAGTAAGAAGAAGCTGAGTCTGACATGGTCCTCTGTGCTTGAGGTGGGTGCGCTACTGGACATCATAAAACACGGCTCTTCCAAAGCAATTTCCAAGAACAATAAATCACTAAATTATCATAGTTTCTGGCACATTTTTGTCAAGAAAACATACCCCTGAGTCCTGGAAAACCTGGAAAATGGCAAGGCTAAATGACATATGATTTATCTTCTTGCAGCAGCCATGTCAGCCTCATTTCTCTGTTCCACCTCGTCCTGCTTTACTTCATTTCCATAGCTGCAGCACCTATGGTCCTGCCAGCAAAACCCCTGAGGGGTTTAGGGCTACTATATTTAAGCCAAAAACCTGAGGTTAGGTAGCAGGATATCAGGTCTTGTTACTGGCATAACTCTGAATTTCCTGATCAGTTTAGATAGCTTTTCCTCCTCCCACTGCACTCCTATCAATACAGTGAATTTTTGTTTCAGTTTTCTTAGCACTGTGAGAGGCCTGGGCTTTGGGACATTCCTTTAAAACAGAAGACAGTAAAGGAAAATTCTGTCCTGCTCCGTGTAAGCCCCAGGAATGCAGAACATATTGTCTCGAATATCTGTTTTGCTTTTTGACTGTTTTTGTCCACCTCAAAGTGATGACTAAAACCAGAATGTGAGTGACACAGATGTGTAAAATACACCAGCTGCTGGTTACTGGGACAGAGACCGGTATTTACACAGATTGCACAGGGAGGGAGGGAGGAGGCTGCCGTCTCTGACCGTGAAACCAAGACCCAGCGCAAGCTCTCTGCAGAAATCCGGGCCGCCCCCGAAGCGGCAGCCCCGGCTCTCCTGCTCCTCAGCCTGCCGGTCTCGCCAAGATGCCTGGAGGCTTTACAATACAGACCCACGTGTTATAAGGCCCATGAGGGTCTAAGGTAGGACTGCCAAGCTCATCTTCCCTTGTGGCCTGGAGCTAGGGGTTTAATCCATGTCTACGGGGTAAGAAGGGACTGTGTTAACCCCTTCGCTGCTTAACTCATCATCAGATCTAAAGAATAACCTTGCAGCTATAGGCTTTGCCTTTTATGGATGCAATAATTTGTAAGCGCTGTTACAAACTGCTGGCTAATGGAGCAATGATGTAATTTTGGAAAGTGCTTAGTATGGTGTTTACTTTTCAGTCCTTTGGCATCTAAATGGCATCTCCTTAAAAACGTGCTATAATTACAGACATTTTAAAATGAATATTATTTATACACAGTCCGAAATGAATGACCTTAGGCACTAACTATTGCATAATTACATATTCAGACAGCTTCCTAAATGTATAATGTACACTCTCAATGGAGTTTTAAATCCATACTTTGTCTTTAATGAAGTCCTATGGAGTATCTGAAGTGTGATTAGTGGGAAAAAATCGCTTAAATACCCCTTATTCTTCCACAAACAAATAATTTTCAAATGTTAATTTGAGATCGTTAATCTTTGAGTACTAAAAGCAGGAAAGAGTAGAACAACCACCACTGAGTCAAAGCAAAGATCCATTTCTCCCTGTATCCCACATCCGACAGTGTTCAGTAGCAGAGATTTAGGGAAAGAATATAAGAAACTGGCCACATGTGAGGTGATCCTTTCTCCAGTAGAAGCTCTCTCTACACCTGTAGATAACGCATAGTCAAAAACTCAAAAGACATTCTACCATATCTCAGAAATTTCCTCGTACGCTTTTTTGAATCCCAGCTCTTCCTCACCAGTCCCTCTTACCTACGCTTTCCCTTTTCTTCCTTTTTTTTTTTTTTTTTTTTTTTTGAGTCAGTCCGTTGTGTACACTCACTTTCCCCAGGCAGGAGCACAGAGGAGATGCTGTGCAGAGGCTGTGGTCTAGGTGAGACAGTGAGCAGTAGCTCTACTGTGTTTGGAGGTTTACAGAGAGTATAACAGAGCTCCTGCGCAAATTTTTATGAATGTTTTCTCCAGCCAGCTGAGTGTACGTGATGAATTTCACTTAAACGCAAAAGGTTTGAGGTGTTATATTTTTCCAGATATCTTGGGTCAGAAAGAATTTAGGGTATGAACCTGGGTTTCAGTGTGGGCTCTGCATATACTTCCTTTTATAAAGTCTAAATGGCATCCAGATTTTGGTTGAACACTCACCATGATCTTGTCCTCAGGATAGAAAACCAAGAAAACTTGAATATTATTACAGGAAGGCATAGGGAAAAAAAAAAAAAGAAATGAAAGAAACACAAAGACTCCCTCCCCCCCCAAAAAAGTTGATTAAAATCTAAGAAGCCCACAAAACCAAGATGAAAATGTAATGTACTTAAAAACTTTCATTATTCCTGTAATTAAAAAATGTTTTTTGTGGATTTTTTTTTGTGAGGAAAATGCATTGTCTTTTGAGCTAGAATCAACCAACAGTCAACTTTTAGATGATAGTTGAGTAACAGTCACTGAAAACAGCACTTTTATCAAGAAAATACTTATAGACGCCACTTCAGCTATGCTAATAATAAAAAACAAGATTGCATATCTGTCCTAAGTAGCCAGTCGGTCTGCCTGTTCTGACAGATTGTACATATAAAATAGTGCCAATAATCAGCTTTGTTAGCACTAGAAAACAAGAAAAAAAGCCTTATAACAGAAGTCCAACGATGTGGTTTTTTAACAAAAGCAAGTGTGTTTAACTGAGAAATTAAACAATGAAAATTAATAGTTATGATAAAGAATAGCTAGGTAAGCTTATCCAATTGAACACCTTGCTCAGCTTGCTATCCTTTATTTTCTCCAGATTTCAGTATAATCAGAGACAGTTATGAATAATATTTGATAAGAGTTTTTTTTTAACTGCATTAGATTTTGCATAACAAGTATATTAGATTTTATTTTACATAAATTCATCTCCTAAAACACTTTGTAGTGTGAGATGATGAAGTTCAAGTGTTAAATAATGAGTGAAATTAAGAGGCAAGAAAAACAGGGGAAAGAATTAAAAGGTAGATGCAGAGTGGTAAAGTTGTTTTCTACTGTGGCTGTGACTTGAAGATGAAGTGAGGATTTTTTTCTGTGATAACTGGCAGTGTTTCCCAGGAGTCTGAGGCAAGCTATAGGAAGACATGGGATGACTAGTGTTGTAACTTTACAGTTTTTCTGTTTTCTCTGTGTCACTTTCTAAAACTAATACCTGTCCTAAGGAATGTGAGAGAACAGCTAAGTTAACAGGAACTGTAGCAATTTTTTAAAATGTTTTGCTTAATTGCAACCCCTACAACTACAATATCCTTTTTGATAAAGCTATTTCCATTCTTAATGCTTAGGTAACTATCATGTGGAGGGAACAGGTAGAAAGTGGAGGAGCAGTGTGGTTGGAATAGGGACGTCACTTTTTTATTAGTGTGTATATGGGAAGCTGGATTGTGGTAATGAGGATATAGCGTCCTCGAGACCTGTTGCTTGTCCTCCGTCCTCAGAACAAATGCGCACAGCAACCCCCATGTTGCCCCACATTCCCACAGTCATCCCCTCTCATCATATGCCTGAAAACTTCCCTCAATGCTTACATGCTGTCTGCCTGAGGAGGACTACCTCTAGCTAGGGACAGCCTGAGCTGTGCTAATGAAGAGATACTTCTTATATCTCTGTCTTCATAAAGTGAGGAAGACTGGAATCTGCCAGGTCCCTAACACAGATATCATCAGATTTATGAAATGACGAAATGACCTTGTCCAACAAGTGATCAGGAAAGAAGAAAAAAAAAAAAAAAAAAAAAAAAAAAAAAAAAAAAACAAGAAAACCCAAAACAAAAAACTGTAAAAGATATATGAAAACTGGCTGATGGCAGCTACTTTTCTTCATCCATGAGAAAGATTTTTATATTGTAGGTTTATCACTGGCATTATGAATAAGAACTAGCTAAGAGAAGCCATCCTGAATAAAATGGATCATTCCTAATATGATTAGCACATGTTACATATTAGAATAAAACTGAAATGTAAGTTTGAAAAGAGCATTTGTTTAAAAGGCAGAAGAAAAAGGTTGACATGACATTTTCCGCATAAATGAAGACTTTGAAGGCAAAAAAAATCTTTTTTATGTTCATTCTAGAGATATTTCTATTAAAAAGCTATTAGTTACTCAAATGTCACTTTATGAATAAAAACGTATCTTAGTGACATGGGAGATACTGCAGAGGAGCTGCTGTTTATGTAAAGAGCTGCAAACCTCCATATTTTCTCTGAGAAAGACAAAAAAATGCTGAGCTCCTAGCTTGCCTTTTGACTAGATGAGAACATGAAAAGCTCCAGCAGATCATTTAAAATCACCAAGGCAAATTGTTGCTTATTGGTTAGAGAGGAATAAAATCCTCTTTTTATGCACCTCCCATAGAATTTTTGCAGTTTTATTTATGAACTCACCATAAAGAAATGACTCATAGACTAGACATACTAAGCCCCATAGAGACAAGTTAAGTTTCTGTAGTTAAGATGTGGAACGGAAAAGCAGAGATGTCCAAGAGACAGAATTTCTGATAAAAAAGGAAAAAAGTCATTCTTTTTTTTTTTTTTTTTTTTTTTTTTTTTTGGCATTTTGTCCATTAGTTTCTTTGATTTGAATAGACTGGTACCATAGAGCTGTTAGTCCAGGACAGTTCCAATAGCAGAGCTGACCTATTAAGCCAAGATCCTGGGATCTCTGCCCAGACTTGAAGTCTCTGAATTCAAGTGCTGCAGGAGGAAATTCAAAAATCCTGAGGGACCTGAGTCAAACTGTCTTTCTCAGGGCTTTAAAACTCTCTTAAGGAGAGGAACTTGGTTGAAGCTGGGGATCTCAAGGCTTTACTGCTATTCAATTTCATATCCTTGATCTTGGAAACTCTTGCATGGCTGGCTGCCTAGGTACACGCACCTCGAAGCCCAACACAAGCTTCTCAATACTGGGGGCCTCCATCGTTGACTGCCAGTGATTGTTGACAAGACCAGGGATGCAGCAAGATCACTGGCATGCTGCTTGGGTAAAGCTGCCTTCGAGATGAGGACCATAGCCCATACAGGAAACGCAGACTTCCAGCTTTACTGCATCAAGTGTGAAAGTCCTCATTTGGCAGTCCATATCTGAGAGCAGGGAGTTGTACACCTAGAGGTCTCCACTGGCTTGCAATAAATCTAAGATTTCTCTTCGATCCCCAAATGCTGTGAAGTCCATTTCTTCTGAGAGAAACTATCTTTTACCAAAATCTTCTGACCTTGACATCTAAATACAGTTCCTGCTCTGTTATATATGCTCCATATGACTTTGGGAAAGATATTGACACTTTCCATTTTAATTTACCTGCCATCACAGCTCTCAGTAATTTTGTCCTCCCCTCGTTCATTTTGTTTAATTAGACTGCAAGAGCAGTAAATCAATGAGATTCCATATTAGAGACTCCCCAGCACCGGCTGAACGAATGAGTAGACTTGCGTACATTACACTGTGAAACAATATGCAGACATAATAACTCAAGTCCTGAAAGCAATATAGCTGTAAAAAATTTATGTTAGATTGGCTGTACTGCTTCAGTACCAGAGCTTACTCATTCTGAACCACATCAGTGATATAACTATATTGTTGCATATCGTTACTGTTTTCTTCAGTATAAACCAGATGAAGATTGCAATGGATCCTCCTTCTTGTGGAGGCCAGTAAATGCAGCTGTAATAATAAGTATTACTAATTACATTTGTGGTTGTTTATTTCTTCATTCACTATTTCTTCATCTGTTCCTGAAAAAGGTTACTCATTTTGGCAGGCTACATAAAGAACTGTGAGGAAAGGGGAAGATTTATTAATGCTTTTATATAAAAGATGTCAAGTGTAATCCAGTATAATCTGTAGAGCCATGTTGCATGCACCTTATTAGGAAAATAATAAATAAAGCTTGAATGGCTCAACACTGGAAAAGGTTCTAAACAAATTGCTAGTGAAATCTTAGCAGAAAGCATCCTTGCTTGCTACCACTCTGGTCTAGGGCTACACTTTTGCAATGATGAAAATACTTAACACTCTGTAAGCTATGGGATGACTCATACGCTTCAAATTAAGCATTTACATAACTGTTTATAGGCTGGAGGCGTTGGATCATAAGCTTCTTGGGGAAAGCGAGTAATTTCTCTCATGCACTTCACACACCTGAAAAATTCATTCCTGTTCCAGGAATCTTCATCCTTCTGGTAGGGATATCTTTGCAATGTCTATATAGTTATAATATTCCAAGTATCTTTTTACTTTCTTTCTTTTTACTGCTAACCTGTAAGCGTAGTGCTTTTGGTGGGATGAATTTGGAGCCTAACAATATAATCCTATGTGTTTTACTGGTAAGAGAAGACAATTGCTAGAAGATGGAGGTGTGAAGAAGTTGAAATATTCATCATAAAGTTAGAATAAACACTTGACTTCTAATTAAAATCTTTCTCATTTACATGCTGTATAATCAGTGTGTGTCCCATGTACTGATTCCCTTTTTTCCTATTTCTGTAATTTAGTGTGAAAAGTTGGGGCTCCAAGTCACATAAACTTCGTCCTATTTCCTTTCACAAAATGATCCACTTCACCTCTACTTTTATGGATAATATTTTGTATTTTTATGCTGCTTTCCTATTGAGCATCTTAGTTTATTCAACAGTGTAGTTAAATAGTACAACTTCTCTGATCCAAATGGTTGACTTTATTATTCCACCCAGTAAAACATGGCCAATACATTTTTGTGATTGCTAGCATGATAAGAAACCAATTGCTGAAGTGCAGGCCAGGTTGAAAGCAAAATTCCCAGCCTAGTCTGGGATTTCACCCACTGTCTTTACAATGCCGCAGCATTTTTCACAGTAATATGCCATCTGTTGATGACTGGCAAAATAACCCTCGTCATTACTGCTGCCCAGCTCAACAGCTGTAGCAGCGTAATGAAACATAAAACCATTTAAGGGTCCTACTGCTGTGAGATAAATGCATGAGGATAGTCTGTATTACCTTATCGTTCAAAGGTGTATCACCTTGCAGTCTTTTATTATGGGAGAATAGTAAGCAACTGGAATTTGGATGTTTATGTGGATTAATCAATCTTTCATCCTCAGGTCATGGAACAATTTTCCATGCTCACAATTATGGATGTGATTCTTGTGTTTCTGGCTCACATTATCAAGGGGATCCCCAGTGAATGCTGCCTATCTTCCACCCCCAAAAGTGTTTACAATGACCACACAAAAAAACGTGGTGAGCTAGAAGGAGAAATCTGAGAGTAGCTCCTTTGAGAGCCAAGATGAAAGGGTAAATCTTAGTCATGAAGATTTATGAGAGAAGCAAAACAAAATCAAACCATACCTTGCAAGAAAGGATTTCATGATGTCTGGATTTGGGGCACGAATACCAAATTCTTACTGTTAATATCAAAGGTAACCGTGGAAACACAGCAGCTGCAGCAGAGACCTTTCAGACCACTGAGTCCACTGAGTCCTTCTTAGTGCAGGATATAGTTGTCATGCTCCTAGCCTACTTTGTGTATATTAAACTGATGTTTTACTGGAGCTTAGCCAAAAGAGCAGGAAGAAAGTTGCATAATTATATGAGAGATCTGGACAGGAGCCAAGAAAAATGCTTTTGGATTAAATACGCTATAATTAGTTTTTATTCAGTATAGTGCTATAAACTACTCTGGTATGTATCCTCTTTATTGGTAGATTGAAATATATTCCCTTTGGGAGAACATTTGAGAGAATATTTGCCCTCCAGAGGTAAATACTCATTCCCGTTCTATTCACAGCTGTCTGACAAAACAGTTGTAACGGTTCCTTTGCCTGCTTTGCCAATAAGCTCCACAGTTTGCTTGGATTCGAGGCATATCTTCTTGGGGGATATTGGCATTAATTCAATTTAAATACTAATTCTTTCTTACTTCATTTCTGAATTCACTGAGAATATAAGGTTTCTATGAGTTAAAGATGCTGTAAGAAAAACTTTTTTTTTTTTTTTTTTTTTTTTTTTTTTTTTATGTATAAAAAGTAGGACTATCCAGAGACTATAACATCATGGGAAATGACTCATTTACTAATACTTTCTGAATAATTCTTATCCTCCTAAGAAAGGCATATGAAGTGAATAAAAAGCTTCATGTATACAGATTGCCTGAAACTGTTCAAGGATGATGAATTTTGTAATTCTGTTGATAGAGAGAGGAAATTCTTTGCAATTCTTTGGCTGTAGCTAGTAGAAGGAGGAAATACCTACTAGTCATGTAAGGTAACACTAGAGAGTCTTCTGCAAACAGAGACAGGCAAGGTCTATTCAGATGTTATGCAGAGTCTATTAGTTCTCATTCAGCATTGTGGCTGCACATCTATATCGCTCCCAGTTACTCTGGAAACTGGGGAGAGGAAAATTCCTTGTAAAAGAAAATATAGACCATGACTAGGCCTCCTTCTGACATAAAAGGTGCTTTTATATACTTATCTTTGCCTTCACCAGGGCAATGTTTTTCAGTGAATAAAAAATGTTGAAAAAAAAAGGCAGAAAAGGAGCAAGGTATTTGTGAATTCAGATGGGTTTTAATTGGCAGATTAGAGAAAGATAAAATATCGGTACAATTCTTTTGAAAGTTTCAAATAAACTTTTTCAGTGTTCACTATTCTTATTTATTTTAGTTTGAAAACTGACCTAGCCTGAAAAAGAAGTTTTTCAAAGAGTATTAATGAACCTGGAAAGAAAAAGGAACTTACTGCTTTGTGCTGAATGAAAAGATTTGGCTGCTCCAAAATGAAATACTGCATGGCTTGATTGTTGCATTAGATATTCCTAAAATGATTATTTAATTTCAATCCTTAACATTTTATCCTGATCTCTTAAGTTTACCAAATATTCACCTTTGGTAGACTCAAACCATGAGAACTGAGCTGTGCATGTTATTAATACGTGGAAAAGACTACCTTTAAGGTGTTAAGCGTTCATATCTAAATATAATTGTCTTTTCACTGTCTCCTCACCTTTCAGCTTCAGGAGATCTAGGAAGGCAAATGGCACGTGGAGAAAGAGGGAAGGGAGAGAAAATATGGGTTTTTTCCAGGGGTGAGTGATATATACTTGTAGTCTTACATAACTCTGTCTCCATACAAGACATACCTTAAAGGTCTATAGATACTTGCAGAAAATATGCAAAACTTCACTAAGAAAGTACATTTTTCTGACAGTCTTTGTATTTCCAGATCTCACAGAGCAGAAGTGATATATTACTTAATTCCCCTCAGAATACACTTAGTGGAAAGATACCAGTATGACAGCTGTTGAGAAATCTGTAGTGCAAGCCTTGTCTTGGTTTAACTATCCTCTATGAGTTCAAATTTTCCTTAAACCATGCCATGCTAATGACTCAGAACGCAGATTACAAGTTTGTGTGGTCACTGCCATCCTGCTAAGATGAAGAGCAGCATGTGGTTATCAAGTTACACCCACTCTAAGAAATTGGAAGTATGTTATTTAACTGCTCAGTAGTCCGAGCAGACTGAACCAAAGGACTTTGGGAAAACAATCTGGAAAGAGATTTCCAATAGCTCCTGATTTTGTCTGGGCAACGTGTCTCCAGAGCAGCAGAACTTTTTACAGTACTTTAGCCACGGGAAGTTTATCTGGGTCACAGGGAAGCTGGTTGTTATACAAAGATATTTAGGGGCTAACACTTCATGTAACACAAAAACAAGGAGAAAAGAGCTTTTTGGCAGTGTACCAAAACTGTGAAGGACTGTGAATCCTCAGGCCAGGAACAAAGCATACCCTCAGAGAACATTTTCTATACAGGCCACAGTGCTTTCAGCACCTCAGGTTGAGGCCAGTTTGACCTTCTTTTTAGCACTTCTATTCTAACATAAAAAGAGAAGAATGACTTGTAATTTTCCCAAGAATAGCCAATGGTGGTAACATTTCCCGAACCAGGGGGGCATCCTGTGTTTGGAGTTTGGCTTGCATTTCAAACACAGATTTTTCTCTGCTCTCTTTCTCAGACCTCCATCATTCAGGTTTAATCATTCCCAAACAGGACATTAAGCTGCATGAATGATGATGCTTGTCACCTGGATCATTCTCTCTCCTCTGCCCTACATAGCCACACTGTATACATTAGATTGAGCAGTTTGTTGTAATAAGGTTTTGCTTTGGGATTTTTTTTTTTTTTAATGTGCAGACTACTTTTGACTCATAGTAGGGGAGCTGGTTTGAAGAACTGCACCTTGCACTTAGAGAGGACTGCTAAGATTTCTGCCTGATGATTCATCAGAAAAGTCCCCAATGCAAAATAAGGTTACAAAGAATTTATCAGAGTAAGTGTAGCACTAACCAGAGGCATATTAAAGTTCTCACCCCATGATAAAAACAAACAAAGTAATAATTCAGAAAAACAAGCATGTACTTGAATTTTCCTAGTTCTGAGGTGCTATAAGGATAATGTAATGCTGAAATTGCTGCACAGCGTAATATTAATCATAGACGCAGGACGCAACCTTTCACATTGATCAAGCCCAAGGACTCTGGAGACAAACTCTTGTTTTTGATCTAATCAAAGTTCTGACTCAGCAGCATGTTAAGGAACATGCTTTACTTTAAACATCTTCCTCCCATCTCTGCTGCACTTACACAGATGAAATCAATTAGGCAAAATTCATAGTTTAAAGGTCAGTGCATAATTAAAGCTAAACTGAATTGGTATCAAACTATCTTTATCTAAGGAGAAAAAATAATCTCCATCCACATGTCTCAGTACTGGTGTAATAAAATTTGTAGCAACATCAGAGAATTATTAAAAATATATTTCACACTTCCATCCTTGCATGTAACAGTGCCGATTACAGCTCTTAACTTCTTTCACCCAAAGGTTAGAGCCAAATTATACAAATAGATTAAAAAGAAAATCTGCCCGCATTACACAGATGTCTGTGTTTGCTTAAATTTAAATACCTGGCTACCCTTAATGAATTATTCAGGTTCTTTAGGTTGAGCAAACATATGTTTTGTAGGGTAGTTATCTTACAGTATTATATTTGCCAAGTATAGAGTGTCCATAATTAAAACTATAACAGGCTTTCCAACCTCAGTTGCAGCTGCTCGTTACCTTTTATTCTTTTCTAAAACTTTACAAAAGTGGTTTTGTTCTTACACATGGACATGATAAAGACAAAAAAAAAAAAAAAAAGACTTTATCTAATTAAGAAAAAAGAATAAATGAACTTAATAGTTCATTTTCTTGAAAGACAAGAAAAGTTAGTTCAATAGAAAATTAGACTAGGCAAAAATAATTTTAGGCTATATCTAGCACTATGAGAAAAAAACTCAAAAACTATTTTTAAATCATACTGATAAGTTTTTATTCATGAATATGTCAATGTTTTTCTGTGAAGTTTGAATTCAGATAGAGAGACACGGAAAACAAACATTAAGCTTAATTTACTCTGTCATAAATATAATCTATTTATGAATATAGCAAATTAGCACTATCTTTCAAAAATGGTGTGGCAAAAGTTACTGTTTTAGTGACACTCAAATTAAAGGATTTTCAGATAATCAAAATATAAGAGATTAAATAAATAATCTAGGGTAGGTTCCACTGCTCTTTCATTAAGGATGCTTTAATAGTGTATGCCACGAAAATACAAAGAAATACAGAGATTAATGCTCTAACCATAGGATGATGTAATACAGATTTTTGTAATAACAGGAGCTGCCCTTACTAATCACAAAGTCCCTTTCAAATTTATATTCTAATGACATCCTTTTCTCTTGAGCAGAGAGTAATTATCAACAAAAGCATATATTATGTAACACAGTAAGACTGCAATTTTAAGGATGTGTAAGACAGGAACTTGAAAATATTGGATTTAGCTATCTCCACTTGCATTTCCTTATTTGAAAATGAAATTACAGAAGAAAATAGACAGACACAGACTGTTTATATGCAACTTATTCTGAAATTTTTAATTTTTGTATCTCTGGCTTTCAGTGAGTAAAGGCTAAATTTTCGAGGTATATGTCTGTATTTAATGTGTCCTTTATTAAAATGTGAGTCACTTCACATGACTGACACAAAACAGTACAGAAAACCATTTAAAATGCCTCTGTCTTTCTATAACATTCTGAAAAGTATGAGTTTATTCAAATGCTATTTACACATGCCACAGGTACTGACCGTAGACAGCATTAGACTTGAAGGCCACTGTCATTAATAAAATTCAGAAAGTGACATGTATCCTAGAAAAAAGAGTATTTCAGGTAAACAGATCTGGAATTTTGCCATTGCTCTGAAGTTATCATCTTTGCTGTTGAAAAAAGCCCTTGATTTTTGTCATGGCCACAGCTTGCGGATGACATTGGTCTTATGTCACTATTAAAACAGAAGGCAGCAGATCAACAAACCATGGCAGACTCCTGGGACTGTAGCTTGCATGGATGGTTCGGTTGCTACCAATCCCAGAATTTCATGGGCGCAGTGAAAGTAAGCACATGCTGATCTGTCTGTGCCATATAGGCACTGCACCTTTTGACTCCCGTCTGCTGTCTCCGTAAAACACTTTCTCAGGAAAGGAAGAAAGTAGGCAAGAGCCTAGAGAAACAGCCAAAAGAGATGTGACCACATGCCTTTCAGCACTCTGTAGTTTATGAAAAGGCAGTAGCTACTCTGGTCAGACACCTTATAGCCCATGAAAACAATTAAAAAAAGATGTTAGAATTCCCTGGAAAGGAATTTCGTTCAAGGTAAATTCTTCATGGTCAAGTTTTCAACAGTTTGCTGAGTTTCAAGGTTTCATTGAAAATCATGGTACTGTGGACCTAGAGCATAATAACCCTTTTCCATAGATGTCTATGCGGTCATGGTCAACTATGTAGACACTCAATAGTAATTTGAAATCAATTTAGATTACAAGTGCCATTGACATCATTGCATTTACTAAATGAGCAGATCTAATATTCTCTCTTAGCAGGTGTTCTGCTCCAGTTCTTGAACACAAACTGAAAATCCTTTGCCTGTCTGAGCCTTTCTTTGAGAGTGAATTAGGATGAACAGTGATCACCAGTTCCCTGGGATTGGATCTCTTTGAATTAAATGCTGTAAACACATGGCTCACAAAAATGAAAAAAGAAGACTCTGCTGATGGTGTAAGATGGAGAGAGTAAAAGTGGAAATTACATTAAAGAAATCAAATAGAAATAGCTAACACCTCCACAGATCCAGACCTTTAGACATTTCTACAATTGACAGGATGTCAAATGTAGAAGAACTGACTGAAAATACGGCTTGCTTTCTGTACCCACCCAGTGGAAAAGAAGGTATAACATGTCCTTTGACCATTTGAAGTCATACTTGCATACAATGGAAGTCAGACAATGGTGGACAGATCCAGCTCTAACTATTACTCTTTTGTATCCCATGAATGTAGACTGTGTCTAAATCTTGCTATTTTCTTCCATGACATTTGTGATATCTGCCCTTTCCCAACATCTCTAACCCCTAAAGGTCTACAATATCTGGTCTAATTTCTTCAATAGCTTTCTCTCTAGCAGTCCCATAAAATGTTCTCACCTGCTGCCATAAAAATCATAACTACTAAGGTCAGCTTTTCTCGAAGTAGCTTTGACTATCAAAATCCTTCATGTCGTCAGTTTTAATGAAAACACTTTCATTCTCTCCTTATGCAGTCATCTTAGTTTTCTATTATCTAGACAATTTACAGCACCTAAATTACTCTATGTAACCAAATCCCTCGTATCTTTTAATAAGGTAAACTTTTTGCAAGAAAAATAAATGGTTGTTCTGTTTTAAAATGAAAAGAAAACAAAATAAAGATAAAAGCTACCTTAAAAAGTTCTGGCAGCTCTGATTTATCTTTAGTTTTTAGCTCATAAAAGCTTTTGTGATTTTGAATTTTTATTCTAATTGCATAATTAAAAAAATTGCAGGACACAAAAACTGTTTTGTAGCCAGTTATGGCTCTTTGTATAGACAGACATTAAGGACTTGATTTTAAGTGGGTATGTACACTGCCAATAGGTAGAAAGTCTTTTTACAACCCTCTTTTCATCTTAATCCTTCTATTAACTGAGTTAGGAAGAGTTACACTGGCAGAAGAGAAATGATTGATGTATTACCATGGTTTCAGTAAGTATAGGATAGAAGCATAAATATCTGGCTTCTGGTTCAAATATCTGGTTCATAGTTTTAACTCTCTCCCTCCTGTCTTGCGTTGTTGATCTGAGGTTTGGTAGTATCAAGTAACTTGTATTTCTGGTTACACACTTTCTCAGAGAAAGTTTAGGTGTGCTAAATAAAATGAATTCTTTTACAAGTTTTCAGAAAGGGGAAGAATTCACCAGAGATTTTAACAAGAAACACCATTTCTTCACTGCCTACCACTGGGCTTTAACTTTAATTAAAAAATAGATTTAAAAAATTTGCATCTATTCATATCCTAAAATTCCTCTCTTGATCAGATATATTTTTATTACTTTCAGAATTCAGCATGTTTATAACAACTACTTTATAACTAAAAAAAAAAAAAAGAATACAAAAACCTGTAGGATGGCACAGTGAGTTGTCCAGTTGTGAGAACTGATACTGAGGAGACTTGGGAGCAGAGGGAATGGAGATATATTTTGCACAGCAGAGATGCATAAGAGGTAGAAATTTTAGGGCAGCTAACAGAAAGTTATCAGAAATTAATTGTTCAGTTCCAGCTCCATCAGTAACCCCTTGCTCAGCTGTTGATGCCACATGAGAAAGCAAGATACCCCATCTCTGCTACCTAGGAGTGAATTTGCAGCCATTAGTTCGTCAACTGATCTACCATCAGCACTATTTTCAGATGGTGATTCATGAATAACAAGACCATGCTGGAAGTAACCTATGTGAAAATAGCAAAACCTGACTAGCTGTGAAGACTAGAAATGTCATTTTTCTCAGACCATGATGTCATAAGTTTGCACGTTCATGGTCCTTCTAGTCTCCAGGTCACACAGGACAGCTTAAAAACAGAGAGAAGTTTCTTATCTAACTTCTCAGTTCCCTGGGACCCTTGGTAGATGCTCACTTTTCAAAGCGGACAATGCTTTAAAGGCTGCTCGATGAACTGAAAATTTGACATATGAGAAAAACTTCAGGATAAGCCCCCAGCTGGGTAGCGTTTCTCTCTTTCACACTACATTTGATTTCTAAGCATCCCTTTAGTCCACTCTCTTCCGCAAAATTATAAAACACCTCATATTTGAGCCACTTAAAGGTATTGGGCCTTGGGCAGTAAAGGATGACTTCTTCATTTTCTACTTCTATCTATTGACTTGCTACAAAAGAGTTTCTCATACAGGAGTTTATCATGTACAAGATAAAATCAGATTCATTTATACCTGTACTTTAAAAACCTTACTGTTTTAATTATCCTGAAACTAATTTTTCCTTCATAGCAATACTCATTTGAAATATATTAATATTCCCATTTTTAAAACAACTACTTGCAATTTGAATGAGATGCACATAGCTGCATTACGAGAAAAGAAGAAAACTAAGCTGCCTTTATATTTTACAGCACAAAGTTGAAATTAAACGTGCCATTTTTCACCAAAATATTGTTTCCCATTACTGAAGAGAAGTGATGGGCCTGAGGGCCTCATGCATTACAAATCTCATGTGCTTTAAATTGCTAGTAAATCACTTGCGTTGTTGCCTTTAGTAGTTTCTGCCGAGCTCAGCGTTTATTGCTTACAGCTGAACACAGCCACCTAAATCATCCATCACATTTTTATAACCTACTGTAGCTTTCCATTTCATACACTGAGGAACTGGCACATTTACAGAATGGGAATGTGTGAACACATTCTGAACACACTGAACAGTACTGTCTGTGCAGCTCGAGATTTTTTTTTTAATAGCATGAGGGGAAAACATCGTTACAGGGGTTTCGACGTCAGGAGCTGTGGGCATCTGAACTTACCCATCGTCACAGAGATGTGCGATGTCCAGCTTTTTAGCCCAGAGCCTTCTCCACTGCTTAATTTTCTGCCTGCGTCTTTAGTGCCTTCTGGCATCGTGTTGTTTACTTGTACATAAACATTACTTTCCCTTAGTGGTCTCACACAAGATACAAGATAAAACTTCACCTGATCATGACAGAGACTCCAACGACCATGAAACACTGAGCAAATGCATCTGTATCTACTGTGCTTTTTGGGCCATGATTTTGCCTCGTTTAATCTTTAGAGTCTCTTTCCAGTATTCAAGTACCACCCAAAGTCCTCTCACCAGTTGTAATGCTTCTTGTAGCTGGAGCTAGCAAAATATCTATAGTATCGTTTTAATCCATATGTAAATAATACTTATGATAGCAGTGGCAGCATATAGAGAGGACCTGTACCTTTTCACCCACCCATGAATGTTATCCAAATGTGGCCTAAATGGGAGTTGAGAGGTTTGAAGGCTCTGGCTGGCTGAAGCCTGATGGTGTGGTAAATGGTAAAAATTCAATACTTTCAGTGGAACCAGTATTTTACCAGGGCCAAATCTGATATCGCTTTGTAGTGCTAGTTGATCTAATCTAGCTTCATCAGTCGCTGTTGAAGGCTCTCTTGCCATCTATTTTCTTGGTATGCAGCCATATTAACTGCAAAACATCTAGATTAAAAGTTACTCCAAAATGATATGATATAAATTCCTAAATTTGTTTTTTTTTCCTATCCCCAAATTGCACATTATCCTTGCATAACAGCAGTTGAGATCCAAACTCTGAGGTTGTGCCTTATTGCCCAAGCTCTGAATTTTTAGATGAACAAATCTGTCTGCAATTTTTTTCAGAAAATTTTCCTACAAAATCCCTTTTAATGACTCATCTATCACACTCTTTATGACCTGTCTTTTCATACTGTGTTGAACTGCTTTTCCCCCCCCCTAAGATGTATAACTGTATGTATAACTTCACAGACCTTCCCAAACTTTCATGTTAAAGCAGTGTTTTAGGTTTTTTCAGGTACATTACTTTCTTGTATATACCACTTTCCTGAACAGCTCAATCATGTCCTGTTTGCTTAGAACTGTTAAAAGATTCCAACAAGAATTACAGAGGCTTTAGAACCAAATGCTTAGAGCATCATTTTTGATTATGGTGTGGAGAAATTCAGGTCAAGTCCTACTAATTCAATAATTGTAAGTCTCTAGTTTACTTTTAGTAGGATTACATGTGTTCAGGAGAGCAGAATTTGATTTCTCATTATTGTTAGAGTAGAATTTCAATCCTTGCAATCCAAAATCATATTTCTTCAAAATTTCTCTAATTCTATACCCTTTAGAAGCTTAGAAATATATATGGAAAAAAACTCAGCTGGGAGACCCTTAAGTCAGGTGTTCTAGTATGTGCAAGAACTTAATACAGTTCTCAGCCCATGACTTACACAGACTTTCATCACTCTGGGGCAGTATGTCTGGTGCATCGCAAACTCTTGTGTTACGTATCCAAGTAGACTACCCTCTCCAGGGAATGCTGTTTCCCTGTGCATGGCAGTAGATGGAAAAGTGTGAAAAATCCTATACCGTTCCTAACTCACTCAAAGCATTTGTCAAGAGAGAGTTGGAAATCTGATGCTCTGAGTGGTGAGTGGCACCTCTGTTGGTTTATACGGCTGTCCCTAAAACTATGCAAAAGTAGGACTTATAGCAGGAAGAAGGGACCATTTGACTTTAGTTTGCTAATAATGCATCTCTTTCAGCATACTCTTTGTGTTCCCTCAATGAGTTTCCCCCAAAACCCCAAATATCTAAATATCAGAGACATTCTAACGTAAGGAATTTGGACACTTTGCCTCATAGACCAAGACTATAGTCTTCGCCACTCAGTGCTAGCCAGCTTAGCATTTCTGTTACTTTGGATATCAACTTAGATCGCAGTGCAGCCAAACCATAGGCTCCATCATTAAACATAACATGTGTGAAGATAATTAGATGCAGACTGAAAGAGAGCCAGGTGCCTAACTCCCTGTAACGTAATTGATCTGTCCTTTGGATGCTACGGGGATAGACATCTAACAGAAATGGATAAATAGTTGTACTGGAGACACATAAGTGGAACTTATAATTATTACAATATGTATGGAAACTATGGAATAATAGACAACAGTCATTAGCTACTAATCATTATTAACTGATCTTTTTAACAATTAATCTTATTTAACTACACATTAATTAGTCATTAATTGATCATTATTAAGCAATTCTTTAAAATAAATAATTTTTAGTTACCTGGAAACATTGAACTCTTCCTTCACAAAGAGACATTTGTCAAATTATTCAAAATATTTTTCATATTTATTTTGCCATACTTTCAAGGGAGGAATCTCTGGTCTTGATAATATATCCTCTAACTTTCTGGTTGCATAGCCTGTGTTTAGGACAGTACAGGTCTGTCACAGAAAACTGGGCCTCCTTGATCCCTCCTGGTGATCCAACTCAGTCCAATAGAAATTGATGCATTGAAAAAAGGAAGATCTGTCACTAAGTCAGTACCTCACTGTTTGAATATAGCCTTTGACACACTTCAAATACTTGAGGGTCACTTCAGTAAGTTCCAAGATATCTTTAATCAAAGCCTTTCATTTTTTTCTTTTCTTTTCTTTTTTATTTTATTTTATTTTTTTTTTTTTAATCTTGCGGTATACAGTGTACACCTTTAGCCTTATCATTTCTACTATGAGAAAAATATCTACAGTAGTGATAATGGTGATCACTATTCTGCCCAGGATTTAGGAGCCCTTCTCCATGCTAAGTGTTAAGTGTTATCCAGATAGAGGCTCCAACGCTCAACACTCCTTTCAGATTATTCTGGCAGAGAAGTGAAAAGGGAGGCATCTGTTTCTTCATGATATATCTACAACTGTGTGTGTATGTCCCAGTGTGCAGATAATCTATCAGAAAATACCATCTAATTTGTTCTGGGCACAACAGAAATGTTTCAAATGTGTGGGAGTCATGTTGAGCATTCCAGCAATACAGTGTCTAAGAAAATCTAGGAATCCTCATCAAGAAGACTAAGTAAAAATAATACTGAGATTTTGTTACAAAAAAACCCATGCATTTTCATTATTTAGTTCAAGTTGCTTCTACTTGCTAAATTCGTGTAAGACAAGATACAATGAAAAATATCCAAACAAAAAGAAAATGAATTTAATAAAACGGGGAACTATCTAATTTCAGAAGCCAACATCTGTTATCCAGGATTAGGGTATGTACATAAATGTGTATGATTCATATTTTAACGTGATTAGTGAGATTTCTTCCTACTAAAAACCTTTAAGTTTCAGAAACAAACACAGAAATGCAGGCTGGAATATGATGATTCATTGATTTAGGAAAAAAAGATCTAAATTTGATCAAAAGAAATTCTCATTCCTAATTGTTCTGTAGTTAAAATAAAACTTTAAATGACAAGTATAACTGAATATAACTGTTTCTACAGTTGGAGATTATGACATGCGTTAGGAGAGATATCACTGAAGCTGCAGTTAACTTTCAATTGTAGTTTGGATATTATCCTTTTCTTCAAGTAATGGAAATGCTACAGCCATTCTGGATCTGCTTCACCCTATGCTTACTCACTTGCTCTTCAGATTATTGTAGCTTCTCTGGTTACACCTTCATTCAAATATTGGGGGGGGGAGGAAGGAGAACATATAAGTATTTCTGATCCACAGCTGCTATAAATCAGTGTAGCTCCTCTGTTGTCAATGGAATGACACCAATTTATAGCAGCTGAGGATCTGGCTCTTGAAGTCAAATTGTGAGCCAGAGGAGCACAACAGAATGCAAAAAGAAGACATTGTGTGGCTATAAAAATTATTCAAAGGCTCTTCAAATTTCAATGTCGATCTCTTTGTAGAATTCAATTAGCACTGCTGTTTCTACTCATAAAATACACGCTCTTTCCGAATCATCTTCTCTTATTCTTTTGCACTACCCAGAGGCCAAATCTTACAGCTGCTACTGAGGATAAATTCTATCGATTTCACAGGATGGCTTCAGTATGTAGGCTGGACTATCTAAATATCTATGCTGAACAATATGAACGTTGAGAGCAGTCTGAAAAGCTTCTTTGGAGTACAGACTCTAATGCTTGCCTCAGCCCCTCCCAAGTTAAATCCACAGGGCCACTTTATTGCCGTCTTTTCTTTCTGACTTTTTGTAACTTATCAATTAAATTTCATGTTGTGTTAGATTTTATGTGCTGTTTTCCTCTTGCCATATTGAAAAAAGTATATTTGTATGTGTGAAGAGTACAGCAAATCAATAAATACCTTCAGATCATCAGATATTTTAGTTTCTGTGTGCTAATATTGTCAAAAATGGAGAGGAAAATAACACGAATAGCTTGTTCTAGCCTTGTGTGTTGTATAGTAGGTGAAGATGTCATTTAAAACAATCAATTTTTGTTAGTATGCCATTTGTAAACACCACTGTTGTGAAAGGTTTATCTGAATTTTCAGTAGATATGATGTTCAAGACTAAGAAAATCAGAGATAAAAAAAATGACTATAAGTCATGACTGTTTTGATGCATTTTCCTGTATATTTAACCTTAATGGTTAGCTGGAGCCTTTTGACTAAATAAGCAGCCTAGGAGGAGCATTAATTGTGACTAAATTACCGTTCCTTCCCCATCCTTCTTGGGGCAGAACGTCATGGCAACTGCAAAGGCCAGTCTGTTTTCTTCCTACCATACTGCCATTAGCTGCATTATATAGATGCTAAAACAAGACTCCCATCCCTATCTACCACATAGTAGTATCTGCACCATAAAAGTGCTTGTCTTGCACTCGCCTTGTCTATTAATCATCCAGAAAATTTTGCAAAGCCATACCGTAGGAGGGAGAGAAAACCACTGATCCTTGTGCCGCCCAGATAATCCAATTAGGTTACATTATATCACTCCTAAGTTATTTTAATGTTGTTCCTTTCACACCTGGCCTTTTTCCAAGTACATCTTAGTTTTCTTCTCCTCACTTTGCCTGTCCAGCTTTCTATTTCAGGCCTTTTTGCACGCGGTTCCTAAAGCAACGTGTGCTCGGTTTCTCCCCTCTCCTTTCAGACTTCTTCTCAACAGCCAGTCAGAGATCATGCACAAATTCTTAGCCTGAAGTTTAATGTTGTTAGTAAGGAACTAAGATGAGTGATAAAAATGCTAGTTTAGCACAGTCCTCTGGATATGAGCCTTGCTAACAGTATTAGAAACATAGATTTATCAGCATTTTTATGCCTCACATGTACATTGTCTATCTACTTCATCTATAAATTCTTAGGGCAAGAGATATATATGCTTTCATGTTTTATAGAATGTGGAGCAGGTTGTGAGTACGCCTCAAAGAGAAGGATGATCATGATAAATGACAAACTGTGCTCAGACTTTTAATAAGTCCTCTGACTGGGAATACATAAAATACAAAAACATTCCAAAAGACTAAACTGAGAATAAATTAGAGGATATAACATTTAAAAAGAAGATATCATTTTAAAATCAAAAGTTACAGTATTTTGCAAAATATTTGCCCAACAGGCAAACCTTCAGAAAAAATAACTTTATAACATAAACTAAAATGGAAAAAATCATTATGCAAAAAATAAAAAAGCTTAAAACATGACAGTTACTGACCTTCTAAAAGTAAAAATTAATTGCAAATTTGATAGTACCATGATTCTTTATCAAGATCATGGTGAGTTTTAAGATGAAATCAACAAAATATTTTCTGTTCCATTTTATGTGAGCAACAAAAACTTCTTAGAAAGACTTTAACCAATGAATATAGACTTCCCCTTCGAACAGCCTCTTGACTTGAAGGAATAGCTTTTTTGTTCATTAATTTTTCATTATGTCCAGTTTAGATTTTTCATAACCAGTCTCAAACTTCTTCACACAGCAAAAACCTGCAAATTTTGAATATTAGTTCTTCTCTGTCAACAGCAGTTACATACATGAGCAAAGAGTTATTTTACCAAAATTGGTCATATATATATGGTCTTACTCTGGACTTAATTCTTCATTGTCTGTGGACGTTTAAGTCTGTACAAAACAGGCATTGCAAAACCATTTCATTTTGGCAGTATTTCATTCTCTCTATCCAAATATAGAATTCTTTACTTCAGATTTCTGTAGTTAAAGCTTTAATCTTGTGCCAGATTCTAACTGAATCTATTTTAATGGCACTGCCTACAAGCAGCGTATTTACTCTAAAAAGAAATCGCAGGAGGAGAACCTAAGAATTTTCTCTTCATTAAGGAAAAAAAAAGGAAAAAAAATTTCTTTCTCTCACTTCTCCACTCAGGCTCCCTTAACTGCACAACGTTTTTCAGAAAAATATCCTCCAGTCCCATTTTGCTTATTTAATCTAATATTACTAACTGTTAACTAAATTGACTAAATAGTTTGCTGACATTATTTTTCTGGAAAATAAATTATTCATCAAAATAATTATTCATCAAAATAATCATTCATCAAAAACATTCATACCTCAAAATCATGTGATAATTTGTCTTTTTATTTCACTATTCACGTTTGTAAATAACACACAGTTAAAAAAATAAATTAACCAGGAAAAATAATTGAGATTCACAAATAACGTGTCAAAATATAATCAACTTATCATCACAGTTTTCCAGGAGCCTAGATTTTGATCAGATGCCTATTTTAAATCACAGTAATTTCTCTGACTTTATAAAGTTATTTCCCATTTACAAAGCTATAAACAAAATGCAATCCAGATTCTGAGTGAAGTTGCTGCAAGTTTTGCCATGGACTTCATAAGCATTATACTTTATGTTTCTTTGCTGTTTCTCCCACTCCTGCATACTTAACGTTATTGAAGTTATAGTTTTATGCTATTCAGAAAAAGAAAGAAGTGCCCGTTATGGTGTACAAATCATTTATATCTTTGTTTAAGAGCAAGTATTGATACATTTTCTGACTGCCTTTCACTAGACTGATGAAGGCTATATCCTGGGGCCCCATAACTGACTATAAAAATTAAAATAAAGTGGTGAAGTTTGAAGGAATTGGTCACAGCTAAGTGGAAATAAAAGTCTTTTTATTCTTTTCTTAGAAAAGCCGTTAGACTCTCTTTTCTGATTAAATCAGATTATGAAGCCTTCCTCATCCCTTTTATAGCTTAAATATACATATATAACAAAAGTACTGAAAAAATCATAATCTATCATTGTTACACAAAATTTGTGGATTATGCCTTCTGTGACATATGAACAATAGATTAAGATTAAAAAAAAAAAAAAAAGCCAATCATGGACTACTATGCAATTATAACCATCTCCCATATATTAGAAATAAATAAACGAAAAGTAAAAGTTGAAAGCTTTTGAGAAACAGTTTCCATTTAATCATTTTTATCTGCCCATGATCGTCTCAGTATCTCAGCCTCTGACCTGAAAGCAATGCTTTACATCCGTTCTTCTGGTCTCCCCAAACAGTCAGCATTTGGAAACAAATATAGCTTCTGAAACCACTTTCTGAAGCTCACCCGAGTCCTCCAATTGCTCCACAGGACTCAAAACGGGAGAACTTCCCCCACGGGATGTTAGATGCCTCTCTGGGCATCTCTGGAGCTGGGGAATCAAGATGAACCTCCTGGACCCAAGAAAATCCCCCCCCTGAGAGGTCTGTGAAGAAGCAGCTCTCCCCTTCCCTGGCCCCAACAGCCAGATTTCAACTTCCGTATAAGTAGGAATGTCTTTAACACAACTGTGGTCAAGCAGCAAAACTGAGGTGATGGACACGAATAGCCCGTCTCTGACCTGGAAGCTGTTTAGACACATTAATCCAGGACTGGTAAATCCTGTCTTTTGTTTAGACCTATTAATTTAGTCAAATCCTGAGGCAATAGGACTTCAACACTAACAAATAGTGAGTTTATAGCTTCATAGCTGGGTACAGCTTTGGTCGTGTATGACATGCAGCTGCCTGAGAACCCACAGCATGTTCCCAGGGCCACTTGCTGTGTGTGCGTGAGAACCTGGCACACGTTAACTGAAGCAAAGTTCTCAAGCTGATTGGGAATATTTGCAATATCAGTTGATTAAACCAATGGAAATAGACAAAAGTGTAGGAAAGATCCTGAGAACAACTGAATTTGTCACCGAATAAGTTGTTTATCTCACGTAGACAGTGTGTACTTGACAGATCTGTGCATGCAAGTAGCTCTGCATTAGATCAGACAGTTTATGTGCTCAAAATTGCTTGTTTCCAAGTGGTTTTCCAGGACGACCTTAGTGTTATCAGTATTATTTTATTTTCTATTGATTTACTGATAATATTACAAAACATTTCAAAATAATTATTTGCCTAATACAAATAATTTCTTTACACCAAACTGTAAAGATTCTTTTTTCAACTGAAAGGCACTTGTTCCTGAGAGATAAATCATTTTTCATTGTGTGAAAGAGGAAAGGAGAATGCTGTAGGTAGGTAACATGTAAATGCTTCAATACATGCTATTAAAAACATATACTGAAGTGCTTTGCTGAATGATATCTGAAATTACTATGAACATAGTAACACAGTGTAAGCATACATAAAATAACTAAATACTGGCAGAAATACTTTGCTTTTAAACAATTTCTAATTTTTGAAAAGAAAGGAGTTAGGTGCTGAATTTGCACACTGACATTTGAGAACCTTACAACATTTTAAGAATGTAATAATAATTTAATTTAAATATAGATATTAATTAGAAAATACTTGATTAAACTAGAAATTCTATGAGTTTACTAGGTTAGTAATTGCTTTAGGGGATTTTTAGTTATGTTCTACTTTTTTAATTTTAAATTCCTTTTTTTTTTTTTTTTTTTTTGCCTTTTTTTATCAGTTCCACAAAGTTATGTCAGTACTGATGCCAGTGAAATCACCCACATACTTACAGTTAGGAAGATGTATATTTTAAAGCTTTGCTTCATCAAAAGATTTATATATGGTTACAGTCACAAATCCCTGTACCATATATGCTTCTTTTGTGCCTTTTTCTCTGTTTTTGCTTACAGATCTGTGAAGCATCCTGCAGTTACAGAGAGGCCAGCACAGTGCCTAAGTTGCCTCTATCTACTTGTCATTTTATAATGTAAGCTTTTCTGGGGAAGACTAATATTTCTGTAACATACTTGCATGTTGCATAGTGCAATTGCCTCAGGACATGAATGCAATACAAAAAGAAATACATAAATAAATAAACAACTAAGAAAATATTGTAAGCATTTCCTATTTACTTGATATGCTTTCTTTTTTTGAACTCTTGTAGATAATCGAGATTAATAATCTATTACTAGAGTTTTGCTTTAGGAACTCACAGAAATATTCTCATGTGTTGAATTATTCATCTATATAATTTGTTATTCTTTATTTTTGATTCGTTGCTTATGCCATCCTTTCTTTGTTGTTCAGACAGTTCACCAGGCTGAGAATACTACCTCTCAAGCTCAATATGTCACTCTGTGGCAGTCGCTGACTGCCACGTAAACTGTCTTTGGATTCACCAAATCTTAAGGACCCTTGTGCTCAAAATCTCTCTCAGAACAGCTGGTTTCCATACATAGGCCACAGATTTCAAACAGGTTTCAAATATACTCTGTTCTTTTTCATCTTTGTCATTCTATGACACTTATCTGCATGAAATGCTAAGGACTTTTCTTTGCTAGTTATTTCAGAACCGCCTTGCTTGCTTTGAGTATGAATAATGTCCTAGGACTTTTTTTTTTTTTACTATAAAAATGGCTTAATTTATAGATAGATGAAGCTTTTTTTTTTCTCTGATTGAAGTTTTTTGGAGTTTAAGGTAAAAGAGTATAGCTCAGATGCTTAGGAACTGCCTTGAAATCACTTTGGTTTCAGGTCTGTGAATGTCTGAAACCATGCTATTCTACATATGGGAGTGCTGGGTAAGCTAGTATCTGTAATAAGCAGAGATGTTTTTAAGAAGATATAGACAGGGGGTGCTATCCTACATAAGCTACATATCCTACATAAGGCTGTTGATAGATTCTCAACTGATGAAAATGGTCAGATCTTTGCAGAAGAGACCACAGGGTGAAGATATGACAAGATTTAGCAACTAGAGATTGGGCCTTCTGATATATTCTCAATTATTCTGTCTCTAATGGCAAGAGCCAAAAAATCTGAGGTTAAGAAGGTAGAAAATGCCAATGTTAAGTGAATAATTTCTGAGTGTCTACTTTCTATCGCTGTTTCTATGTCACATTAGTTCAGACATTACCTCTCACCCCCAATCCTGTTTAGCATTCATACATATTGTAGCACGTGGCCACATATGTGTGGCCCTGAAGGAATCTGCACACTAGGAATGCTTGATTTGTAAAATATCAGAATGCTCCCCTGGGGTTGAGTGGTGAGCTCATGAAGAAGGATACTGTTCTGCTTCTCTTTCCCAAGCAACAAACATCTGCCCAGATTTTTGTGGGCAGCTGGGGAGCAGTGGTACTCCACCTGCTCTAGGCAGGCAGAGCTGTCTTCTGCCATGATTGAGAAACATAGGCCCCAGAACAAATTCATTCAAATTATTATAGAGCTTTTTCCATGCTAAAAATTTATAATTCTCAGTGTAGCCCCTCCTACGGCTTGTCCTGGGACCAAGTATGGTGACATTCTCTTCCACATCAGCTATGAAATGCCTGTTGACTGCTTTTCAGCTGCCCCGTAACGAACAGCTTCACCCTGAGTTCGTCTTTTAAGGTTAGTATAATAATGAGTGAGTAACCTGAGAAGCATGTAATAGTCACTAAAGAAACAGCTATTATCTATTTGCCATAGGTGGGAGAAAAGAACAGCCAGGTGTTTTACTAAGACGATTTCAAAACTGCTAGTTCTCTTTTGGAAGATATCTTTATCTTGCTCCACAAAAAACCTATGTTTTTGGTAATAGAGATTTTAAATTCATCTCTGGCTGTGGATGATTGATAAGTAGAATGTGTTTACAGAAGAGAAGGATTATGGAGAAAAATACCAAAACATGTAAAAGGTCTGAAGGGATTGACGTATAAGAATAGATTAAAATTTTAATATGTGTAAAGTAGCTGAACAAAAACTAAGACGGAATTGATAGTCGTGCAGGGAGTAAACACAATAACTCAAGGCAATGGAAGGAAATTAATCACAAGAAAAAATTGGTCAGAAAAAAAATATGAAGGGTAGAATTGATTAATTTCCCAGAACAAAAGGGGAAATCCCAACACTTCCAAGTCTTAAATCCAGTACTGAAAAAAGCATAATAGGATGTTGTCTTAGGAGAATTCCTGCACTGCAAAGAGATGTTACTTTCTGACCTACCAGGCCTGTTTTAGCCCTCATTTGTCTGCATATGTAATTAACTTTTGGAAGAGTGCCAGGGAAAAATGCTGCAGCAAATCCTGTGGAATCCTGTCGCCTCATTTTAGTATGTGCGGAGGTGGTAGATACTGACTTTGATATGCTGTGAGAATCAAGCACTCATTCCATGATTTTTAAGAAGATGATAGTAGATGGTAGGCCAGGATGGAAACATCATCAATATTCAACCGATTTAACTTTTTTTCCTATCCCCCCTACATTGCCACCTGTACATTGTAATGTCTGTAATGTTCAAGAGGTTACCCAGAAACAAGCTTTGGGAATACATTGTCCCTGGAGAAATGTAATTAATTATCATTGTTTCCCCCAAAGGATTTCACTTTCAGACCATTTATTTTCTGGAGTCACTGATGAGCTGACTGGGAAAATGAAACACTTGAGTTTAATTACCAGTTAAAATTATAGCTTTCTAAGCAGGTACTTCATCTCATGCTCTCTTTATAATTGTCTCTTCGTATGATATAATATGTAGTTATATCTGCTGCCTTTCCCGATGTTAACAATGTCTTACTACCACTTTCACAGCAAAATGAATAAAGGATGATTGCAAGATGACTTAAGTGTGGCTTTACAGTGTACTAAGCGTAGCACAGCTTAATCTCTCACAGATGCTTTCACATTTTCCCAAGACTGCTGCAGAAATGAAGAAGAAAAATGAAAAAGTAGATTACTTGGAATTACGTACTAGCATTACAAACTTTAAAGGCCTTTTCAAATTTTGGTTTATAAAATCTAATGCAAATGAGACAATGGATATGAACAGTGCTACAAATTTTAGTGACATGTTTTAGTGACCATTGAATGCAGCACTTAGAAGCAGGTTCCCAGTGGAGAGATCCTACCTTAGGAACTGAGCTTTGTTCAGCATTATGCACATCTTCAAGGCGGGGATGTGTAAAACAAAACACACACCAAAACCATTTGCTCCAAAAAGACTACAAATGTCAAGAGACAATAATTTTATTCACCACTGATTTAATGAGATCTGATTTTGTTCCTAAAAAGAATAGCTTTTTTTCATTAGTAGCTTGCTCAGGTATTCACAGATGTGTTAGTCTGTACATTGCTTATGTTGGATGATTAAACAGAGTTACAGCTGATTAATTAGTGAAACTTTAATAGGTCTGCAGTTTTCTACCTTTATCTTCTTTTACCTGATATTCTATAGTATAGAGGAATTCAGTGCAGAGGAAACTTTGAAAATCAAACTTAGTAATGGACCCTATCAGAAACTCAGCTCAAAATGCAACATTTTCTCTACTCTAAGTGGGAAAATGTTTGCTTTTATGACCTAAACCACATGAACCATTGTTAATCTTAGTATGCGTCTAAATATATTTTAGGAACCTTAACCAGCAAGTTAATTTTATTTTAATTCTGTAGTTATGAATTAGAATTACTGGAGCTAAGCTAGCTGCTAATGGGAAGGTGTTATCATAAAACTAATGACTGCCTATCTTTAAAGAACATAAGCTTCTTCTTCAAGCAAGGATAAAATTTATTCCTATTAATTTCAGATATGATTTACTGAGACAAGTATTATGATTGGAAATCATGGCATGTTCTTGTTTGTGTTATTCTGCCTAGGGAGAGTTACTTCTAAGAGAAAGATATAAGACTATACAAGTATAAAAATAATTCTCAGAATGCTGACAAGCCATTTAATAACATGCAGTTTACTGAGCTTTAACACATGCACACAGAAATTAGGACTTAGATCCCCAATACTGTTATACCTATTAGGTAACACAGAAGTGATCTAACTGGCTTTGAATGACACTTATTTGCAATTACTGTAATCATTCCACAAGTAAGAAAAAATTATGACACTTGTTTGGTTGGTTATTTATCACTGAGTACGTATCACTTTTCTTTTGTTTCCACCAGTACTTTGCAGGAAAAAAAATGTTTTTATTCCTACAAAATTCTCTATCTCTTCCTCTCGGAACACAAAAGTCTATCCAATATAATACTGCTTTTAAATTGCAGCACATTTGCTATTATAATCTTTTGGTTGGTACATATAGTCATAGACCTGTCTCAGTAACTGCTTGAGTTTCATTTTTATTGTTTTGGGGCTAAAGTAGTGACCAAAAAAAAAAAGAAAAAATCTCTGGAATCGGCTGCAGAGGTGACATGGAGAAACACAGTAGGCTTCCCCACCCCTTCCAGGGAGGTTTACTCTTTGTATTTTGATGCCATGAAGTTTCAGGTACTTTTTGTCTCACACAAAATATATTTCTTCAAGTTTTTTTCATAGAAACTTTTGGCTTAATATAGTTATTGTATTTGCTAGATGTGAGACAGGTTGGAGGCATTTGCAATAAGCAAATATTCAGAAAAGAGAATTTCTGATGGTGATGAAAGCAAGTGTAACTCTGATGTTCTGGGTAGTTTTGATTGTCCTCTTTTTGCTTTTTATTATATTATGGTTTCAAATTTTGAAAGTTTGATTTCAAGGTCTGAAGTTTTTATATAACCTGATTGCTAATACTTTTGAAGGCAAAAGTAACTTTTTCATTAGTATCTGTATTGCTTTACTTTCAGAAGACAGGGTAGATGACATCTTAGCCATCAGACTGCAGAATAAAATGTTAAAAATGCAAGGATCCAAATGAAGATGACAAGAACAAGCACATTATACATGAAAGTATTCAATTAGACAAAATACTATGGAACATAAATTTGCAGTATATGATCTATCTTGCATAATTATTGTATATAAAGAATAAGTTACATGTCTATTACATAGGTTCTGTATAAAACCCTTTTTGCCTGCTAAATCAGGGAGGACTCAACTAGGAGCGTAAACGCCCGAAAGAAAATATATCTTAAGACTTCAAGCAGGAGTAATTTGTGAGCAAAAGAATGCAAGAAAGGCTTTAGGTTACCAAATTTGATTCTCTCATCTTACCGACAAGTAAAGTTATTAGCCATAATGCAACACTGCTTCCTTAGCACCTCCGACGGGATTCAAGAACTAAACCAGAGATGAGAGCAATCTGGCTGCTTTAGTGCGGCACTCCACAGTCCTACAGCCTCTACCTTGCAAATGCAGCCTGTTTCTCGGCAGGCCGCTTGGCTCTGAAGAATACAGTGCCAACGGGCTCGACTCACGCTGGTACCCAAGTTGGTCTGAGCAGACTGTGCTATGGCTGCATGGTCTAGATGGTACTGCACTGCCTTGTATGTATTTACTCTTATGCTTACCTGGTTGAGAGCAAACAGATGCATAGTTAATTTTGCCTGTGCTGACCCAGCACTGATTTGGACTTTGTGCAAACATGCTGCTGACCCTAACCTAATATTGCATCTGCTGTGCACCTGCACGCTTCCTCGACTCACGCCACCACTGTGCACCCACGGGCTGGCCTGAGCATGTAGACCTTGTGGCTTTGAAACTGTGAATCCAAGTCGGGTTTGTGATTTAAGAGATTAAGTCCTGTAAAAATGTGTGATTCTGAAAGGCAAATTAGATTGAAACACAAGCAATCAAGAACAACCATCACTCACTAACCTAATTTCTGCATTTTAAGCAGCTGAAAAACACTGTATTGGAGCCAACCAACAATAGCCTAATTCAGAACGTGCTATTGTCTTAATTAAATGTCTCATGATCAAGGTAACGGGACCCATGCCCTTCCATTTCTTAATGTACTAACCCTTCTTACTTACCCTCACTAACAGCTCCCGTGACCACCTTGATAATAACGCACTACTGTAACTAGCACCTTATTAGTTTAACACTTTCATTTTCCCCAACTTATGCTATTATTGATGATTACTGAAGATGAGATTGGTGTGAGGAAGGGGAAATTTGTGGACATTTCTTGACTTTGACAGTAGTTCCTGAGTTATACAATATATGAAAAAAGGAAGGTCAGCAGCTCTTCCCGAGAAAGTATGTGGTATTAAGAAAGACACTATGAATAATCACTGAGCTGTGTATTGCCTTGGAGTTAGTCTTTATTATATATTAAGTGCAACCAGAGGGAATGAACAGTGTATTAATAATCTCACATATAATATACTTTGGAGAGTATCAGCAGAAAGAAATAATGTCCCTTTAGGTTTAAATCAAAAGCTCCTCCAAACGACAGAGCCTCAAGAGTTCACAGTAACTTTTAACTAAGAGATAGAAATTCTTCTCCCCTTCTCCCACTTCTATTATACTTACAGTGCATTAGTATTAATCTTAAGAAGTTTATTTTTTTTATTTTTTTTAACTCTAGTCATTGCAGACACAGCAGATTGGGAAAACTGATCTTTCATTTTTATATAAAGATGCAACAATACCACCTGCTAATTAGAGCTGAAATTAGATTGTTCATGCTAACCAGATGAGGAACACCTCCTAACTGTGAAGGTTTTAGTCTATCTGAACCATTTTTCAGAGTTTTCTCAAAACTCTAAATCTGTTTGTTTCTTAGTCAGAAAATGTGCCAGACAGGAATCAAGCCATTTATATCAATAATGTTATGGTTTTTTTTTCTTCCATAATAAGGAAAAACAGAGTGACATCAATGATAACATTATTATTTTTGCTGTGATATCTATGCAGGATGACTGCCACTTTTCTGTTGGCAGTGCACAAACACAGAGAGAGACATATTCCCTACCCTACAATGCCTGCAGTCTAAATTCATAAGCCATTAAGCAGTAATCAAATCCAGCAGCTTCACCTATTCTTTGAAATCACGGGAACTCCAAATCTTAGGTAAGGGATTGGTTGGCAAAGCTTGGGCCTAACGAAGCTTTCTTTTGCCTCCTGTTTTCTGGAACACAAATTGTCACCAGCTGCAATGCTTCTGACCTAACTCGTTTCCTGCATGGATCACAGAAGGCTGTGTTTTCGTTATCCCAGCCTACCTCATTTGAATGTGCTCTTGGCATGATACTATGCCATCATCATTAATAATTAATTTAGGTGGAGTGAGTCAGTGTTTTTTCCTATTATTTTTTCAGCTCAGATCTTGCTCTGCAGAGGCAGCTAGTGAGCCATCAAAGGCAGGAAGATGTTATGAGAGGTGTAATGCCCCATAATTTTGATATGCAGCTCCCTCCACCACCTCACTCAGACGATAAATATTTTAGAAGGGAAGCAGGCAGATAAGTGAATAAGTGAATTACTTCACAGATCCTTATTTATGAAATGTTTGCTCCCAGATTCTGTTAAAAAAAAATGACTTATTAGAGAAATGGAAATTTGCTCTCCTGAAATTACCACCAGCCTCTCCCCAATGCAGAACTGTTGCTCTGAATGGTGCACAAGCGAGAGCGCAATCTCCTTTTAATGCTTGTCCTGCATCAGAGATTGATAGCTCTGATAAAATCGTTCCAGTCTCACTAGACTATTTGTGTGAGCAGATATGTCCATCATTTAAGAATAAAAAAAAAAAAAAAAAAATCTTTTAATTACAGCTCATTCTCCTTGGTCTTTAACTAATTTACAGAGGATCAGAAATACTGTTTATGCTTCAAAAAAAGCTGTTTTACCTCTTTGAGACAGTCAATCTTGTACAGCTGGTGCCCTGATAAACACATAGTTGTGCCCTCATATGAAATACTCCCTTTTTTCTTCTCTGTCTCTTAGTTTTCACTCACATGGAAGATAAACATTTTGCAGAAAAACTATTTATCACTTCATTGCCTTTTATGATCTGTCATGGAAGCTGAAAGTCTTTCTATTTCTTCAAATATTTTCCAGTGAGACCTAATAAAAGCTTCTCACTGGAAGCCACATTTAACATATTTGAGACTATTTAATTACATGAGCAGAGTAGGATAGACTGTCTGAGAGTGCATCATCTCCCAGCCCCCAAAACTGGTATGCCTGCACGTGCCAGTGTCCAGCTAGTGCCAAAGCAGAGGACTCAACCGTGTGACGTGGCAGTGTGGGGTGGTAGCTTTTGCCCAAGGTGCGCTGCAGGCACCCTAGCAGTTTGCATGTGAAGTCCCTCACCCTGAATGCCGTTTCTAGTGCTACTACCAGCTCCCTGTCAGGTTCAGCTGTGTTCATGCAGACGCTGCAACACGTGCTGCAGATTTGCTCGGAGAAATGCCTTTCTCTCCAGCCAAGGCTATTTGCCCAGGTAGTAGGAGACATATCTGAAACTTTTTGACTTTTTTTTTTAACATGCTCTTATGGCTTTGGATTTTTTTTTTTTTTAATTCCTTCTAACAGATATTTCCTGCTACTGCCTCCCATTTCCAAATCTATCATCTCACTGATTTAATTTTACTTGGGGCCCCGTAACATCTGTTACTTGCTGTCTCACGATCCCTCTATTCCACTAACATTTTCCCCCTCTTTCTGTTTGCTAATGAATTTACTACTTCCCCTGACTCACACCATCTTCCCACAATCTGCTGTAAATGGCCTGTGCACTAAGCAGTCCTGGGAGTAAGGGCTAAAGACCTGGATTTCCTTCTCTGAGGTCAGTTGCCTCCTTGCGGGCCAGAGAATGACGTTCCCTCTTGTTCACACTGTCTGGTCCAGTCAATACCGCGTTACATCTTGGAAGTGGCACGCGGCTCCCAGCAGCCTGCAGCTAACGTCCAGCAGTCTTTGGGAGGTCAGACGCAGCCCTGCGTCCTCTCAGCCTGCGGACGCCGAGATCAGCCTTACTCCTTGCCGTGCGCAAGGACAGAAGAAAGGGCAGAAACGGTAACACCCCCATGTTTCCAAAGGATGGACTGATCCTCCTCTCTGCTCTTTTAAGAGAACAACCTCAGTCTCAAACTCCGTGACAGAGTTTAGACCCATGAATCCCAATCTGACATAAATGCTTCTCTGCAGCCCTGAGTTAAGTACCAAAGCCCCTGAGAAGAGTGACATTTAAGTCAAATCCTGCTCTTCAGTATTCATATGAGGTACTTGAGCTGGCTCTCTGCTGCTCTGAAGCCTGTTCTAAGTGCCTTGCTTTCCTCAGATAGAGATTTACAGGAATACGTTTTCCACTCTGGGTACCAGTAACTGAAAAACAAGACTCAGTAATGTTTAGCTCTGCAGTGCCTGAGACACTTTGTGGGCTGTTTTTGAATGTTCTTTACGGACTTTAATCTTCATATATTAATATATTCATTATATATGAATAATATTTACATTAATATATTTCATATATTAATGTATTCACTGAGTGTTGTCACAGTGGACTGAAAATCTCTTCATTCAGTCACATTGTATCTCATTTTTAAGACAAAATGTATATTCCCATAATCAGACTGAAATAATTATCCAAATATATATTTATGGATCTAATTGATCTACTAATGAGGACTGTATATTTTAAAGAGAAGAATGAAAGATGGAGGGCAAAGAGGCAGACAGTAAACTTAGCTGAACTGCAGTTTATATGTCCTTTTTTTTTGTCTCAAAGCTGAAGATACCAGATAAAGTTTTCACTGACTTACTATGTTTTGTAGTCATTGTGCTGAAGTAGATACACAAGCATTAGTTCTTTGAGAAGAGCATAAAATCAAACAAGCATATAATTTAAAGTATGCATTGTTTTATTCATGATTGTGTGCACTTTACATGGCTGTGAATGACTATGGGATAGCTGGCCCCCAATTTACCGGATGTAGAATATTTCCCTATAAGCATTGTACTCTGATAAATCTTCTATCCCTATAATTCTGTCATATGTCTTTTGTAGCAAAGCTAAAAAATAGGGACAGTGGTGAACAAAAATCATGGAACTGAGAAAAGCCAACATCTCTGACAATCCGAATCTGAGTTTAGGCCTGCTCAAAGTATGATTCCCATTCTCCATGTGAATATTTCAATGTTTTTTTGCTTTTGGTGAAGGAAGAGCTAACCTTTGTTCTTTCTTTCAGTTCTTTCCTTTTTAGTACAACAGTAACACTGAGAAATGCTGGTTCATCATATTCCTCACCACTTGATGAGCCAACTACTGTTCATATTTCACACTACAACTTTTTCTTTAGAATCCCTCCAGTTTGCAGCATGTGCATCAACCACATATCTTTTTCTGTGAATTCTCCATTAGAGACCTTTTTTGCTTACTCATCCATATGTCCAGGAACTGCTAGAACAATAGAGTGAAAGTTTCTGATACTCCCTTCATCATGTTAGCATCTTTCTGTAACACCCCATGGGTTATTAACTGACATTACAATGTAAAAATAAAATAGTTGCTGAGATTAAAATCTGGAAGCAGAAAGAAGTAGACAGAATTGCATGTAAAGTTCAGATAGGGCATATTGTTTCATCAATACGAAAATACCTCAGTTGGACTGTTTTTTTTTTTTTTTTTTTTTTTTTTTCTATAGAGAATATACAAGAGAATTTTTAGCCAGCTAAGATTTTTTGATTTGAAAAGCAGGACGATGTACTCATATCTGCTCTTTCCTATGATGAAAAGACATTGATATCCACTTTTATTTTTAATTAAGTGCATGTCAGACAAATCAGAGGGATGTAACCTTGCACTGATCGCATCTAGGAAGAACTGGTGTCTGTTTTGCCATGTTGTAAGGGAGTTGAGCTATAGCCCATCTACCTCTCTTCTTCCTCCAGCTTTATAAATCTCTGCTTGAAACAGTAATGATATTATTACATATTTTGCATAAATTTTAAAGGAAAGGTTCTAGATTCCAAATGCTTAGTTACCCCCCAAAAAACCCCTGCAAGTCAGCTTAATTTTTAATGCAAAATCTCCATAAATCTACAATAAATCTTTAGAAAGAGCCCTGCTTCCTTTTTCCTTTAATACTACAAAACAAAATGAGCAAGGCACAGTACAATGCCAAAAAGGAAAATGTCACCTAAAAGCACAATGAATACATTGTTGTGAATTCATTGCGATATTTCATTTGAAGCAATCTCCCATTCTGAGTAGAGTGCTAGAAATGACCCAGTGTTGAAAAGCTTTTTGATTTGTGACAGTGGTGGTGTGAGAGTTCAATGCAAGAATCTGTAAACAGACTTCAAATCTATTTCAGTAATTGTCGAAACAGACATGAAAGACCATTTTATAAGGTTTAGTTTTTAATTTTTTTTTCTGTTTCTTAAATTCACATTTAATCAGGCCACAGAAATTCTTGCTTTTCATCCTCGTATGGAATGCCTCTCAAAGGACATCACTTTTCAGGAGAGCATTAAACTAGCAAGTTGCAACTAAAGCTCCCCCAAAGTAGACACATTGCAGTTTACTCAGAGATATAAGCCTGTCTCACCTTGTCAGCTTTCAGAGTGTTGAGCTGAGAAAAATAGGTGCAACTTTCTATTAAAGATCTCCTTTAAAGCCTGGTATTTAAGAACATAAAAATGGTACCTTAAATAAGGCTCCTAAATCCTAACTAGAAACTGCTTAGTGCATTTATTTTTCTAAAGTGCTGAGCACTCTGCAGTTCTCGTTAAAGTCAAAGGGGATTCATAGCTTGTTCAAGGCAAGATAAATGCCTAGTGATTTCTAGGTGTTCAGTTTTAGATGCCCAAATATATAGATGCTTTTGATATTTAGACATTTTGAATAGACCTTAATAAGGACTTTCATCCCTTCTTTTTATTAAGATTATTCTGCAGAGATCCATGGGGTTCAAATTGGCTCGCTCTGCTTTTCAAGGTGTCACCTAGTGAGCTCAGTTGAGAACCGCTGTTAACAGTTTTCTGACGTGAATGCAAGAAGTGTGATCAAGGTGAAAATATGAAACGGAAGCATAATAGAGAGTGACTATGATTTCTCTCCCTTGTTCAGCTGAAGAACTGTGAATCTCCTGATGCTCACAGAGGGCCTAGCTGTTTACACGTTCTTTCTCCAAGTAAGCCATAGTAGCTGTAAAGCGTGCTTGATGTTTACAGAACATTTTACAAATGTATTGCAATGTATTTTCTCAAAGAGCTTTCAGTGACAGTCAAAAAAACCTTAGGCAATACTGGATAGGAAGATGATCATTCATGCTAACAAGGAATGGCTGGCAGAAGGAAGCTTGGAAGAGGTCTCTGAATGCTAGGAAAGAACAGCTGGAACAAGAGGATGGACTCAACCAGGGGATGAGAGCAGGACAGAAAGCTAAGCCAAGACAAGAATAGAAAACTAAGGAGGGAGAAGGATTACAGAACATTTGATGGACTATGCAGAATTAAATAAACTAGAAATAGAAATATCAGGAAGATGAATGGTCTTGCCATCAGGAATGAATATCTTTACTATGATACAAAGGAGAAAAACAGTCAATAAAGAGCTTCAGAAAGGTGACTGACCTGATCAGAGCAAGAGCTAGGAAAGGAAGTTGGCTTTGGCAATGCATTTTGGCAATGCCACTGAAGACATTAAAATGGAGAAGACTGACAAGCAGTGAGGATGGGTAACTTCAGTGAATCAAAGCCAGCCATGCTTGGCTTATAACCATATACAGACTTCAACATGCAATATTGTATCCCTGAGACATTAGAGTGGAAGAAATCACATATTCTGAGTGTTGTTTATGGTTCATGTTTTAATAATACCTCAAAAACATACCACCAATGTGTCTGTACTTTACTGGGAGGTGCACTTGCATTACAGTATGAAATTTCTTCCAAGAACTCTGAACCAAAGACATACTGCAGTCTGTCATCTTGAACTCTAACCCTCTTTACCTTAATGGGTTTAAGTTAGACTCTTAATCACATCTAACACTGTCCATTGCTGTAAGGATTTTCCTCAGTCACAGAAAGAAGATGTCAAGCGCAGTCAGCCACAGCAGCTTGTTTCAGCTAACGCTGAGTTTCTTTGCAGTGGGGCCGGATGGGCTCAGCCCATGCCATCTCACCCACTCTACTCGCATGTCCTGCCATTCAGCAAAGAAGGTGATGAGGAAGCTGCATGCATTTTTTTTGGTCTGGTACGTCATTCCTCTCTTTGCTAAATCTTTAAGGCTGGATTAGGGAACGTGTGGGAGAGTGGTAGTACTTTTCTGTAGGAGTTAATGCTGCTGCTTACTGCTCCTCTTTGCCAAACGACTGAGTTTGAGATATCTGCCATGATTCTTAACACCCCAGATGCCTGAAGCCTTGCACTGCTTGTATGGAAGAACTTACCACAAAGGGAAAAGGTGTCAAGGAAATTAACTCAGTGGGGAAGATAAGATTATCACAAATCATAAATTCTGCCCCTGATATGGGGACAGGGACATGGTGAGGCAAGTTGCCATAATGAAACTCGATGTAATCAGTGAAGTAAGATGGATTTTGGTGCAGTGACAATATCGTGTGGGAAAATTAACCTACTTTCCTTGATAAATAATAATATATGATTTTAACTATCAAAAGTTTTAGTTCAATGTAAATCTTCAAAGATATAGCTAGGAAGAGACACCTTTCCCTTTTTATGAGTCTTTTAAAATCTTCTTTGTGCTCTGAAAAAAAGCCAAATAAAATAATGGATCACTCAACATCATCCCAAAATGAAATATTTTGTATTTAGCAAGAGAATCTGACTTTGCATTCCTAGAAGAAGTGATGTTGCTGTGGAGGAGGAATAATAAAGTTGAATGGTGATTCTCAGCCAAATGTATCGACTGTTTCTTGGGGAAAAAAAAAAAAAAAGAAAAAGAAACAAACCCCAAAGCTGACACTTTAGATTTACCAGTCGTAATGAATGTTGTGCCTGGTAATTGGCTCTAGTTTCACACACATCAGGTGGCGCCAGTTTATATCAGGGACAGTACCTCACGTGGTGCAATGGAAAGGGATGCACAGTCACACAAGAGGTGAATCAGGTCCCACATGCCAAATGAGGTTATTCTGTGCCAGTGCAGGTACCTCATATAAGGGAGGATGCTCCACCTGCAACTCACACCTTTCTTAACAGCAGATTGAGGACATGGTCTATAGGTGAAAGAAGATTGAAGTTCTTTCACACAGTCAGAGGCCACCTGGTAAAAAGCTTGGCTGTTATTATTGTATAGACATTTCTGTTGCACCCTCAATAGAGAGCAAAATAGGAGATGTAGATGGGTTATATTTCAGCCAATAATCTGTATTTGGAGAACCTTAGCTATGCATTATGGGCATACTGAAAGCCATTTTGCTCGGGTGAGCTGTCTCTTTGCTCACCTAAAGACCATAGGAGATGTATCTGTCAGCATAGTATGCTGCACTCTGTAACACTGCAATGTGGTTTAAATGCAGATCTTTTCCACTTCTCAAATATCTCAACAGTTAATGTTATTAATGACGATTCCAATATTCAGAAAAAGTCAGTAAATTATGTAACTATGCTATTATTTACTTCATTAAAACAGACTGTTTTTGCGAGAGAAATTATCAAAGCAAAACAGCAAGGTAATACAGGTACCAAATTCTATCCCCTTTCAAACTGAAACAAATAAGTTCCATTTTAGCAGAAGAGTAAATAAAATAAAAAGTATCTGAAACATCTGAGGTAACTGCCTGGAAGTCGGATCAGCTACAGCAGTGGCAAAAAAACCCCAAAATTCTGAGGAGAATCTGGCCTTTAGGGTATTGTCTCAGTTAATGCAAGAAATCACAGAAGTTACGTGAGAAAGCATTGGTATGAAATGACAGCTTCTGTTGTATCTGAAGCCTTGTCAGGTTTCAAGGTTAAAGCCATATTTGTGTTTTCAGAGTTCTTCATCATAATTGGTAAGGTTATATCTATGAATATTGTAACATCTAATCTGAAAATTTTCAAATAGGTTAAAAGGCAATCTATCATCATCTTTAAAATGTGATGTTAACAGCTTTATAGTTAAATTAGGCCATGAAAAATGGCTAAAGGTTGTCTATGAAAAAGGTCTTTTTTATGACAAAGATAATTGAACCCACAGAGAGGAAAGTATAAACTCAAAATCATTTAGAAAATTCATCATGCAAGTGTGTCATTATATTAATTTAGAGAGAAAATCACTTTTTTATTTACCCATCTCTTTCTCAGTCCAGACAGGCTACGAGAACATCAAAATGTTAATGATGAACATGTCAAAAGTTAGACTTTAACCTTGTCACATTCTGTGTAAGGCTCTGAGCAGTTAAAAACGGTGTTTCTGACGTGCTTGTAATGTAACATGAGCAGATTCTTTGTAAACCCCCCTCCCCCCCCCTTTTTTTTGAAGGATGAGAAAAAGATGTTTGGAAAAAGTTGAATTCAGTACATTTGTCAGCATTACTCTTTTCTTCTTTTCTTTTTCATATCAATGCATTATGCAATCAAGTGCAGTGCTCTAAGAGCACTGAAAATTTCACTTCAGCCTGCATGTGAAATGACTTAAATTGTTCTCCAAAAGTGGTTCCTTATCATGACAAGATGATGAAGGTGACAGAACAGAAATGCGAAGAAGGATATTTCTAGTCCTGTTACTGTTTTTTAGCTCTGAATACTAGTTACAGCACTTAAACTTTTTCTTTAAAAGTTCTTCTTTTTCTTAGTTTTTAAAGACAAAAAAGTCTCTCTGAGAGTCTCTACCTCTTACTAAGACTTCGTAGAATTCCATGAACTATCTTAAGAAACTTGCATTTGCTTTTCATGATGCATGACGGTTTTTAAACAATGAGTAGGAGCAGTATCTCATTGGTAAGAAATGAACAATATTCTAAAAAAGTTTATTGAAAGTACTGCTTGTTATAGTGGTCTCCAGGACTCAATGGATAAAAATGTTGCCATTATTTCTATTCTAGTCAAGTACTGATTCAGCCAGGAAAATAAAATGCTCCTCTTGAAAATGTACTTGAAGGATCTTTTCCTTGGACTGCTTTTGTAAATACAAGTAAAGGAAGAGATGCATACATCTGGGGATATAAAGTTGTATTTGTATATATCAAGAGCTCCATAAGCTTTGCAACATTTTAAGTCAAACTGTTGACACTTGAAAGCAGAAAACTGGGGCCATTCTGCCTTCATTTACACTGGCTTCTCATGAGTATAAGCTATTTACTTCTTTTAAATTCATTTTAATTTAAACTAGTATATGTGAATGTTAAAAGGGACCATTTGGATTATTTTTTCCCATTATGTGCACATTCCTATACATTTTGCTATGACCAAATCACACTGCAGCCACGGAAGAGCTGTTATAATGATCTTGGTCAAAGTTCAGGGCTGTTACCCCTCCGCCCCCTGCCTGGCCCAACCCCACATGTCAATTTGCTAAAAATAACAGACCAAAAAAATCAATCCAAAAAAGGACAGGAAAATAAAACATGCAGCTGTGCCTATGCTCCTGTGATTGTAGCTAAAGGCAGTGCACAGGAATTTCTGCAATGAAATCAATAGTCGTATCAAGCAAGCTATCAGGGTAGCAGAGAACAACTTCCCAGGATCTTGCCACTGGAAGACAAACTGGATGGCACACATGGCCCCATCTATGCACTGCTTCACTTTGAGGGTTCGTGAGGTTGTGTCTGAAGTGAAACAAAAACAAACGTATGTGTCTTCCATGCGCAGTAGATTTATATTGGATGTTTCTCTCATCCAAAAAGAATGTAGAACAGCATACAAAAATCTGTAGATGTCTGTTATATGAGAATAAAGGAAGTAAGCACTTGCTTACTTACAAAAAGAAATATTTCAATAAAAGATTTTAAATTATTATCATTATTCATAGAGAAAAAAACATATTACCATAAATGGAGAGCCAGATAAGCAAAAGATACTATCACAAGTATATTGTGGGAAAACCTTTATTTTATTTCCATAATAAAGAACCATTTGTATTAAAAGATATGTTGTTCATTGTACTTTTGGATGACAGTAGCTATGAAGGAGAGCTAGCTGCATATGCTGAATCAATATCCTGCTGCTTTAGGAAGCTAAATGGTAATTTAATGTGCACACTCCAATATATATTTCTCATATATGTATGTAGACACAAAAAGACACAGATTTCAGAATGAAAGCTTGCACATTCATCATTATCAGATAGAAAAAAAATCACAGCCACTGAAAACAAATTACGGTGACCGAAAAGGGGGCCTATCTGCCTAAATTTAAATCCACCAAGAATGATATAATCAAGAGAAATGGGAGTCTAGTGGTCTCCAGTTATTCTCTTGAATATTGAATATATTTTTCCTGAGATTCAAAATGTTAAATCCATTTTTAATTGTTTTTCTTTTTAATTAAGAAGTTAATAACCTTATTAAAAGAATGTTCCTCAACTGTTTGAACTAGTTTTCTCAAAGAAAAAACAATTACCAAAGGCTCTGCATGAGTTACAGACACTAGTCCACCAATCAAGAAAGAAAGGGAAGGTCAGCTTTTATGTTTCATATTTGGCATACTTTGTCAGTGCTGTTCAATTACTTTTCTGTGGATTAAATCCTTGTTAACTGGTTGATTTTTGCATTTCATTAACTTACATCATTATTAATGTCATGATAAGCACTAATGAAATACAGCTTCTTTCACTAATAGGCTGTCATAGTGATGCTCACATAGATCTTTTCCCTGGTAATCTTTCTTGGAAGTGAGCCTGAGATGAGGAATAGCCAGTTCATCAAGACATGATGAACATGCTAAAATAGCTGGACTACGTCCCTTATGTCTATGCTTTCTTTCTTAAAGACCAATACCTAGAAAAGCAAGAAAGTTATGACTTCATCTGTTCTTGAGAAAGAGAAGATAGAGCACATCCTCTCCTCACTGCTTTCAGTTTTGCTGCTAACAGGGAATGACATGATGCATTTACGTCTAAGTTTTCAAGTTTTTTTCCAAAGATGTCTTCTGGTAGATGAATTGGATATGCTGGAGTACAAAGAAACATTAGAGAGAGAGTGCTTATATACCTGAAATAGTCAGTACCATAAGCATTCATATGTATTTGGGGTATATGGGTCTCTCTGAAAGGCAACATTAATATATATATGTGCTTCTAATGAGTTCCAGTGCAGAATAAATATCCTCCATTGATGTATCTACCTTGCATAGTCAAAAGAACTAATGTAAAATTGTTTTTCCGAATAAGGAAAAAGCTAAATGATACAACTAATTACTATTAGTGTCTAATATCAGAATGAGGTGAATAACTCTATGGACTCCACTGCACTGTATTGACTAAAATAGGAAAGTGGGAGCCTGGCTCATATGCAGCTACCCACAGCCAGATGTCTTAATCTGTAAATTCACCTCATTCTTAGTAATAATAGAATTTAGTATCCAAAGAACTATTATGAGGGATTCTACAGTTTATGAGGGATGCTGAGCTATAATTATCAATTGGTTTAAGCGCTCAGAAAATGAGGTAGTAAGCATAGCATAAGAGCTTGAGTAGAACAAAACAGCACATTCATTTTTGAACCTATTATAGCTCAGATTTGTAGTGACAAAAAACAGGGAAACATAATACCGTTGCAGCCTACTGGTCTCCAGGCTTAAAAGAAATAAACTGAATATAGAATAAATCATTTACATTTCCCAGGAAGACACATAGAATTTGTGTTAAGGATAGTTGCAAGCAATTTGTAGACGAAATCATAGTTTGTAGCATTTCAAAACAACTTGTTTAGAAGCACTGTGTGTTTCTCACAACTTCATTAGTGACAGACGAAAGAATTAGCTAATTAATGCTCATGTTCCTAAGTGCACATATCCTATGCCTTTGTAAAACTAACCCCAAACCTGCTTTTAGAGGAAGTATTTGGACATTTTGCTTATGAAGGTACTTAGAAACACTAAGTTTCCTAAAACAGGTAAAGTTTCAGCATGTGTTTTTAAAAGCAAGGTTGCATTTATATTTTAACCACTGCTAAGTATGCTCAGTGTTTCTTTCTTGTCACTTCCTTTCTTTTCTTTTTCCAGTTCTTTCATTACATGGATAAAACCCAGGGAAGCCGAGTATTACGTTAACTGCAATTACCAAATCTTCTTAAAGTGCTTGTTATTTGAACTCTTTCACTGCCATCTGAAATTGCAGTAATCACAGTTCTCCTAACTGCCTTGCTTTTTCTCTTGATCTTACCCAGATCTAGTTGTGGCAGTCCACATAGATGAGGTATTTTGTAGCATTTATTCCAGCTTTTTCTTTTACTCTTATGTCCTACTTCTCCAAGAGTGGCTTTGCTACTGTTCCCCAGCAACATGAGTGAGACTGCTTCTTCTGGTTATATTTCAGTCATTCTGCTTGCTTCTGATCCCATTTCCCCAAACTTAGTAAGTCTTCAGATGATTCATTTTACTGTCTATATATCAGAGTGAAGACCCTTAGGTCACCTCTTGCTCCAATCAAAGACTAGTCACAAAGGTATTTATGCGAACACATTCTAGAATGCAAATCCTTTCTTTAATTGGGATAAATTAAGAGGAACTAGAGTGAAGTACTTCCGTGGATCCAGGCCAAAGGCAACAAAGGCTTTTGTTTCCCACTTGAGATTTTAAGAGCTCAACTCTCCACTTCTGTTCTGTATGGCTATGTCACCAAAGACCAAGATGAAGCAGCCCTTAGATAAAATCTGTTCTGCAGAGCAGGGAACTGGGCTCAAAATTTTCAGTAAGTCAGTATTTCCTACATTCTGCTCACAATCATGTGGACATTTGGGTAGTTTAACTCTTCCTGCAGATCACTCTATATTTAGCCATGCAAAACAGTAAAGGCACATTCTTGTCCTTCCTTCCTCTTTTATTTTCATATACTCATCCTCCAACTGTTTAAGCGGCACCATCCTTATGAAACTTATCTTACAAAAGAAGGCCTTTTTGACAAACCTGCATGCTCCGGTTAAACTTATTTAAATAGGGTATGCTTTACTGAATAGCGTTATGCTACCACAGAACAACCCTAGCCAAAAGATGATGTATTTAAATGAATACAAATATAGCTCACTTGACAAATATTTTTCACTTATTTGGAGCATTCAGATTACATTAGGTTTATATGCTAAATATTTAACATAAAAATATTGAGGCTAAAATACATCCTGACATAAGTGTTTACTGAGATAGTCTTTTTATAGTTATGTTCATATGGTTCACACTTAAAAAGCGTGAGAGCCCTAAGCATAACCATGTGCATACTGAAATGGAGTGATCCTTCTTGATTCACTAGCTAAATTGCTTTTGTAACTTAAGCGAAAATTCGCTATTTTTCACATCCTTGTTTCACTCATATATCTACTTCACAATCAGCACTTGACCATAGCACCTTTGCTGTCTGAGTGCATAGCAGTGTTAAATTGAATAGAGAAGGAGACAGGCATCACATTTTGCTGAAAAATAGCTGTGCGCAACAATTAGTACTTTTCTTCTCTCTGATCATTCTGTCATGGCAGGAGATAGTGACTATAGGCTCAGTTCAGATGTTAATGTATACGCATCCAGTGCCATCTGAGTTGAGCTTGTTGAAGACATTTTGTGCGACTGGTGGATATGACACAGGAGGTAGGGGAAACTCATGTTCTTGCAGTTGAAGGGCAGCTGGGATACTCTAGGCCATCTTAAATTACATAAAAACAACAGAATCCTCCTCCACCTTTCTTAAAGGTCCATTAGCCATGTACAATTTCTCCATAGTGAAGAGTTAGGATTTTAAGCTGATTTTTCTATTTATGCTACAATAATACCTTGCCATTTTTAAAAATAGCACTAGTGTTTAAATCTTATTATAGTGAAGACTTTAAAATTCACCGTGGCGTATTTCTTCAAGGCACAGGTCTGCACTATAAGCCAGAGTGTATTTTTATCCTTTTTTATTTTTTGAAATATATGAACTAAAATATACTAGAGAAGACATTAAGTCACTTCTGGAACTTTAGTCATAAAGTAAGCACTATGGAATCAACACCACCGTCTTCATTGTAAAGCTCTAAACAGCTAGTACAGAGTTCAGGATAGAAATTATATACAGCTCATAATCTGGAAATTCTGACACTTCTGATGAAGTTGCAGATTTACAAAATAGCAGGACTAGGCTTTCAGTGATAATTGGTACTTGATACATACAGTCATTTGTAAAAACGATGTAGAGGTTGCCAAAATTGAGTAGGGCTGAGAGTGCTCACACTAGCTCAGTGCAAGGCTCCCTCTAGCCCAGTGTCTGGTCTTCCTCGACTCTGCTATCTAAGTTTGTGAATGTCGCCTCTTCCCTTAGCATTTAAATATCAGAAATTTTTTTTTAGCTCTTCCCATTCTCTACTATTTTCTACAGAGTGGAATGGTACAAGGAGGACCATTTTAATAAACCACACAACTATGACTCATTAAAGAATTCTTCCTAAGGATTTAATCAAGCTGTTCAGAGTTATAGTGCAGTTCTGAAGGTAATCAAACCCATGCTCTCTCATTTTTAACATGCACTGATGAAGTTCTCAGGGGGGTCTTGGTGTGAACTAAATTCCTTTTGAAGAAAACTCCAGGTATGCATCAAATCTGCTCCTTTTGGACTGCTTTGAGCTGCAAAGGGAGGGATATGAAATTGCATGTACCAGAGTAAATCTATTCTGAAGTAAAACCTGAGAACTATAAACAGTGCAAAAGTTCAAGCCTTAACACAAACTGTCTCAATCTAACCAGCTGATGATATTGCACCAAATTATTTGATATGGAGACGTATCCACTGTCTCTAAACATTTGATTTCACTTTATAAGAAGTTCCAGTAGCAAAGTCAATTTTGTCAAGCCTCTCAAACCTCACTGAAGGGAAAACATTAGTATTGCATAAGTTATATCTATCTTTCAGCTGTCAGTATTATTAAAGCGTTCTGGGGCAATAATATAGCTTAATATTTGAAACAAACAAACAAAAAACACCCAAAGCAGAAAAATGGGACTTCCGACAGCAAGTCATATGCTAATAAGAAACCAAAAGATGATTTATGAGTTGAAGTCTTTCACAATGACCTTCCAGATTATTGAATTCACTCTCCATTTTTCAGCTTTGATCCAAGCACAAAACACCATTATAATTACATGGAGGCTAGCAAAGTTATACTGGAACAAAACATTAGCTATAGATATGATATCAGTAATGGAAAATGGATAATGGTAAAATTGATACATAAGAGACACAAGGGCACTGAAAAGAAGCAAGAAAGTCTACATGTTTAAAGGTCTACATGTAAATCAATCTATGAAGTTCTGGAAGAAAAAAGAAATCAGTAGCCTTTCTTCTAGAATATGGAGTATTTTTCTATGGGACAAGGATGGAAATGTAGTCATTTAAAATTATACCAGATGTCAGATCACTGGAAAGGATGATTTTCCTCTTTAGGGAAAGGGATTGGCAAGAATAGTGGATTACAGGATCTAACAATTCTTTTTTTATTATTATTCTCTAATTCCTATTATTCGATTATGACTAGGAAGTTTTACGGAAACGGCAGTTACAAGCTTGCTGAATGGCATGATACATTTCAGTAATAACTTTAGTGCACTTTCCTTCATAGAATTAAGTTTTCTTAAACCTAAAATAATTTATTTCAGGAAAAGGCATATGGTATCTGTGAAAGAAATCCACATAGATGTTGAAAGAACTGCAGTTGTGGACAATTATATGTAGTCTAAAATAGAATATCAATGTCCTGTGGATATTCTCTGGTATCCTAAGGAGTCTTGCATTCCCATCATTTTGGCTGGTGCCACTTCACAGGGCAATAGAGCAAGAGACATTGCAGGGGAATCACCATATGCTAGGAGGAAAAAAATCAATATAAAAGTGACAGAGCAAAAGGTCACCCAGTAGTGGCAGTCACACAATGGCTCTTGAATCTTAAATAGCAACTTTGAAGAAGGGAAAAACAGGCTGCTGTGGTCCTCTGTCTTAGAGTCCATCAGCAACCGAGAAACAGGGAAGGTAAGCAAAACTGAAAAATGAGCAGAGGTGTTCTTGGCACCACTCAGGTTGAGTTGAACTATGACATGTAAAGCTGCTTGCTTGTTTATTTTGTCTATACTTTGAAGAAAATATTCAAAAGCAAGTCATCCTCATGTTAAAAATCTGCAGCTTAAGATTCGCTGTGTAATGTGGCCAGTAATAATTTAGTTTAACTGTAACCTGAAGAAGTTTAAAGCATGGAAATATTTTTCAATTTTTTTTTCTTCTCAGAGAACTCTTTATTTCTCTGCCTTTCCTTTTAGGCTCTTTTTTAGACCAGCTCTATTTTCTGTATGTGGAGAAAAGAGACTTTATAAAATTCCTTACAGACAGAAGTTGGAGTCTGTTACTATAAATATGACCATCACTTCAGAGAGGCTGATCTGCAGTCACATCCAGTCCTAGTTAAGAGCCAGTAATGAATCACAGAATCACAGAATGGTTGATGTTGGAAGGGACCTCTGGAGATCATCTAGTCCAACCCCCGCCCCGGTCAAGCACGGTCACCTACAGCATGGTAGACAGGATCACACCCAGGTGGGTTTTGAATATCTCCAGAGAAGGAGACTCCACAACCTCTCTGGGCAACCTGCTCCAGTGCTCCGTCACTCTCACAGAGAAGAAATTCCCCCTCACGATCAGGTAGAACTTCCTGTGCTTCAGTTTCTGCCCATTGCCTCATGTCCTGTCACATGGGACAACTGAAAAGAGTTTGTCTCCTTCCCTTTGACACCCTCCCTTCTGGTACTTACAGACACTGATAAAATCTCCCCTCATTCTTCTCTTCCCCAGGCTGAAGAGGCCCAGCTCTCGCAGCCGTTCCTCATAGGGCAGGTGCTCCAGCCCTCGGATCATCTTTGTAGCCCTACGCTGGACTCTCCCCACCAGCTCCATGTCTCTCTTGTAGAGGGGATCCCAGAACTGGATGCAGTACTCGAGATGAGGCTTCCCCAGGGCTGAGTAGAGGGGCACGATCACCTCCCTCTACCTGCTGGCAACACTCTTCCTAATGCACCCCAGGAGACCGTTGGCCTTCTTGGCCACAAGGGCACATTGCTGGCTCATGGTTAACTTGTTGTCCGCCAGCACTCCCAGGTCCTTCTCTGCAGAGCTGCTCTCCACAAGGACCCCCAGCGTGTACTGGTACCTAGGGTCATTCCTTCCTAGGTGCAAGACTCTGCACTTGCCCTTGTTGAACCTCAGGAGGTTCCTCTCCACCTAACTCTCCAGCCTGTCCACATCTCTCTGAATGGCAGCACAGCCCTCTGGTGTGTCAGCCACTCCTCCCAGCTTGGTATCATCTGCAAACTTGCTGAGGAGGCACTCTGTCCCTTTGTCTAGGTCATTGATGAAGAAGTTGAACAGAACTGGCCCCAGTACTGAACTACTGAAATGAAGTATTCATTTCATTAACTGCCTTTATACGCATAAATGAAGTTTGTAAAAATCATGGTTGTTGATTTTTGTCTTTATATAAAATATAAAGTTCAACAAGTGGAAATCATTTCATATTGAAACATCTATACTGCTGTACTAGGTAAGCAAGACCATTGTACTCATCGATTAATTACTTGCCAATGGTTTAAGGAAGACAGAGAAGAGGTCTGCACCTATCCTGTCAAAAGGACATTAACAATTCAAGAGAAATAAGAGACGCTAGTACTCCCGGAAGGAAACTGCTTCCTGGTAAACTGACTGTAAATATTTTTAAGGGCAAGAAGCTGCTCTGAATTTAAATAAAAATACAAGCAATGGTACGGGCATGTAAGTTAGCATTCTCTTCTCTATCCAGAAGATCTTTCCAGTGGTTGTAATCAGGATGCACATGGGATGCAGGAGGAGCAGGTTCCTGACCCGGTGGGGTAAGCAGACGTCTACAATTTAATACTAGTCTTTAGGAGAACTGAATCTAGATGTGGAGAGACTTAATCCCAAAATAAATAAAATACTTTTTTTTTGGCACTTGTGTCTTTATAACCGTTTGTTCTTTTTTGATTTTGTAAATTAATTTATTTTCCCAGCGGCATGGTTTTCACTTAGAATGATTTCAAATTATATGAGTAACATTACCATGGGCTATTGTATACCTCCAGGATATTTTTCTAGTAACCATCTCACCTATCTTCTCCAGAGAATCCACAGCATACTCCTGCACAGCTGAGTCTGAGAGTCAGCAACACAAGTGGCCTAATGGACCAGATGTACAGCAGCAACTCAGCCAAGAAATGTCTTTGTTTTGAAGCAGGTTAGTGCAGAGCACACAATTCTTGATAGGCTTAATAGTGTTTATAACACAAGCATGCAAAATGAAAACTAAGATGAAGGACTCTCATAAAGATTAAATGCTTTAAAATATGTTGGATATTCTCCAGCTAAGTTAGAGGACAAAGAAGCAATTTCATACTTCTGAAATTATATTACATCTTTTATGTCTCCATTTACTGAGAGAGAGGAATGACCACTGGTTTGCAGCCACATAACCTACAGAATCTTCAATACTAGTACTAGTGTTTTCTTCTGCAAAGGTGTTACATTTTTTTTCTTTTGGACTTTAGTGTTGTTAAAGAAGACCGAGTATAACCTATGGTTCATCCTATAACAATATTTAGAGACAAATGTTTCATTTCTACCAAGATATGCCATGTGCATCCTGAATCCTGGATATATCAGAGAAATTAATAGCATAGAAAAAACTCTCTGAAATTTGGTCTTATATTTTAATAGAAACTAATAATTATAAACAATTTTTTGGAGGGAAGGTTTGTAGCTAATATATAATGTATCAATGTGAGTGCAGATAGATTAATTAATTTAATTCATTAAGAGTGCATTCTGATTTTACCTTTGCATTTTGTTCTTTGTAAAACTAAAAGGCAGAGAATCATGCGTAAATTTAACTTACTTTAATTTTTTATGGCTTATGGCTGTTGTTGCTGCTACTGTCGTTGCTGTTATTGTTATTATTATTATTCTATTTCTTGTCTCTAGGAAACAAAGCAATGGAATAGCCCAGGTATGCAAATGATATGTACATTAGGCTATAAAAACATACAGTAGGCATATTAGAGAAAGGGAAAAAAAGGTTGGTAATATTATTGTCTGTTCTGGACATAAAGTTAGAGAGAATGGTTTGGAGACACAGCTAAACTGTCTCCATAACCAGGCTGTCAATGTGGAGCCAGCTGGGCTGCCTCTGTGCACGCAGCACAGCTAATGCACAACACAAATCATGCTCCTGTGGGTGACTGAGAGTTAACTGCACTGTGCTGCCACTACAGTTATCTCGCTTTCTTTTATAATTAGTATGATCTAAATCTGGGCAAAGAACATTTTGGTGTTCAGAAGATTTAAATTAAGCTGTATTACTGATTTGTCTCTGACTGTCTAATGCATGGGATGAGAGTGGGTTTATAACAATGACTCGCAGAAGATGACTAAGGATTAAGTCACTTTCAGTCAGGAAATCCTGTGCATTGAAATATTTTTAGGCTTCTGCTGTGTGATATGACACCAAGTGCTGAATGTATATGGGATGATGCAGATCTATAATGATAAAAATAAATGTTTAAAAGCACTAGATAATTTTAATTTATTAATTATTTTATTATATTTTTATTTTATATTATTATTTATTATTAATTAATTTAATGCCTACATGTTTATCTAACTTGTTATTAGTTTTTTCTAAAGGATACCTTGTCAGGACATTCTGAAAAGCAACCCTACCTTTCCCTTAAGTTACCTTAAGAGGAGCACTTCAGTGCAAAAGAGCAGCACATAAGTAATTATTTTTGATCATGAAGGCCATTATCTATACAGACTCTGAAACATAAGGGTGAGTAGTAATGATGCTTCTATACTTATTAAATTAATCTTGTGAAACCAAATTTACTTGTCTTTCCTTTTATTTTTGCCATGAACTCCTAACCTCCTAAGAGGGGGAGATCATGGAAAAATAAAAGGTCATTTTTAACTCTAGGAAACAGGGAAGAAGAGAAAAAAAAACATATTCAAAGTTTCAGATTATAAAGGGAAAAAAGATATGATAGATATGATTTAATTAACAGTGATATCTTATTATTTCAGATTTTTCTGTCTCAGTAAAACTATCACTGGGAGGAGATAATGCGAAAGAAGAAAATACGAGAACAGAAAAAAGATTGGTGCAAGTCCCAGAGGAAAAAAAAAAAACACTTTATGTAAGAATCAACAGCTCAGACAACAGGAAATATTATTATTATTAGCAGTAGGTTTCCCAGCAACATCAGGCTCTAAAGCAGATGAATTTGGAAAAGTGACAGTAGTAAATGGCCTGCAAAAATGCTAGTGACAGGAGGTCTTCCAGGCTCATGTCCAAATGATGGATGATACCACATCAAAATAAACCTTATACCTCAAGAATTTTTATTCTAGAGGTCTCTAACTTTTAAATTCTAACATAAACCTCCTGTATATGCATGAATCTAACCCAATCTCATGCACCTGGAATGAGCTCACAATATCTTGAATCTCTACCTTTTCTTACCTTTATATAGCTGTGTAGAATAGTGATAGGGCCTGATCTCCACTTTACACCCCTATGGCTGAGTCCTGGGCCAAGTCCTGCTGTGGAATCCAGTCATCACCATTTGATTCAGTGACTCTGAGGCTCTTTAAAAAACTGTCTAAAAGTGTGATAACAAAATATGAGAACTACTGGACCGGATCAAATCCAATGCTGAGTAAGAATGAGTAATGTGCAGCATATCATCCCCTTACTATAATCCTTCAGTTTTTAGGTCCCAATAGTCTAGAAACTTCTTGAAGTAGATCTTGCATCTGGGTCATCATATTTAAGAGCTTCTCCATGAATTTGCTCCTCCTCTTTTGTAAGCAGTTGTACTTTGCTCTCAGTCACATCCCAACACCTTAATCTTGCTGCTCTTGAAAGCTAGTCAATAGGAAATACTGGGGACAGCAGTATATTGAACCACCAGGCAGCATTCAGACATTAGCTTTGTGCTGTAATTTGTTCCCTCATGGTACCCTAAAATCAGATAAGTTCCCTTTGTAAACAAACAAACAACAGGTTTATCTTGCCTTCCAAACAAAGACACTGTAAAATATTTAGAGGTGAAATGAGAACACGGCTTAGTCCACTCATTTCCAAACCACTTCTTCCATCTCTCTTATCTTCTTAATACATTCTTACTGGCTAGGTTGGCACACTGGTTTACTGCCTTGAAAAGAACTACAGGTGCTTTAAGTCAAAGAAAAGATACAGGAAAATATATGTTCCTCAGATGTTTGCTTGAAAGCTTGCATGTCAAGAAGAGAAAAGAGGGAGTTTTTAAATCAATCATGCGTAGGACTCCTTCCTGAAAAATACTCTCAGGAGTCAGGGAATGTGGATTTCAGTTCGTTTTGTAGCAAAAGAACAACTAAGATGGGGATCTTAATTTCAAACATTTGCAAAGTCCACATTTATCTACGCTGAAGCTTGTTCAATGGATTTGAATACGTACTTGTAAGATGTAATTCATATGACCTACCTCAGATACCACTTGTGTTAATAAAAAAGGATGTTTACATCAATAGGTAGGAAGTAACCATCTACATCATAGATTTTTACATTTACTCAGATGATGTTCACCCCTTCTCTTGAAGTTGAATAACTTAACCTCACTGTACAACAAGGGTAATTCTGGCATGCACGGAGACACAGATGTCACTGATGACCAAAACAATGACAGCTCCGTCCACAAAACTTGGGCATTCGTGGTTGAGATAGCCATGATTGGCATTCTGAAGAGTCCAACTTTCTGCACAGGAGGCCTGAAGATCTTCAGGTGCCTAAATTCCTGCATACGATTCTTTTTTGTAGGATGCAGAACTATATTTTAGGAAGCTTCTTTTGTTTGTTACAGCTTGTTTTCTTAGATGTAGAGAGTGGGAGAAAAGGGCATGAATGGAGAGAATCGCGTTTGGTAATGTGTCAATATGCCATAGTTGCCAATACTGAGAGGTTAATGATTTGACTCTTTTTTTCCATCAGGAATTATCTTGTGAGACTCTTTTGTAAGTATGTTGTTACTTCAGCTATTTCCGAAAACTATGTTACTCAGCTTTTAAAGCCAAGCTGAAGAAGAGATATAAAAATCTTTTAGCAACCTGTGTACTTCCTGGCATTGGGCAAAAAACATTTTTTTTATTATTTTAATTTTAATATATAATCAAGATTAGGAAATCATATTCCCACAGAGACACGTATAATCTAAAATTGGCACAGCTAGGGTTTGCTGTAGACTCTAAAGAAGACAGAGTTGCCTCATTTGCTTTTAAAATGGATACATTGAATATAGTACATGTAGGGAAGAATTAACTAACTGTGGCAAAATGTTTTTCTCAACCGCTTCTCTCTGCTGGAAATCCCACTATCATACTTAAAAAAAAGATAATGAGAAAGCCTGTAAGCTGAGAAAGTACTATCTCTAATCATTTCAATCCCAATTTAATATGCAATCTTAGAAAATAATAGAACAACATTCTTTAAGTTCAAATTTTAAGGTATTTTGTTGCAAATTCTTACAATGCACTGCTACCCACAATGGCATCTGAATTATAGCAAATATGTTATTGGAACACTTGAGAGTTAGAAGTAAATGCAAGTTTACAACAGCCCAATAGAAAAAAAAGTTGGTGGTGAGTGATGTGGATATATGGATATGTGGATATATAACAACAAGCAGTACAGATTGCCTTCAAGACATGGAATAGTAGTAACGGACAATGAAAAGATCTTATGGATACACATTAGCATGATGTAATATGAAATGTCTGTGACAAGTGAGACATACTCTAATAACAGTTCTGCCTAATTGAGAGCACCCATACTTGAGGAGAGCAGAGGTGGTGACCTTTCTCTTCCACTTTCTGCACCTTTGGATATTAGGGATAAAGAGCCTAGGGTGCCTCTGCTATCATAAGCAGTCATCTCTTATCTGCACCTTGAGGAAGAATCACTCTAGGTTAATATCTAAAATGGGATAATCCAGCAGTGGAGCATGCACCTGTCTTGCCCTTAAAAACATATAACATTTGAATTGATATTCAAATGCTTAACTTCTGGATAGTCAAAGCTAAGTATCTGAAATTTGTCTAATTTAGGGAGGGGGACCAAGGAAGAGGAAGAAAGAATGGAAAAGAGAAGGAAGTTTCTTGTCAGCTTTTATATTGTTTTTTCTCTAATTCCCAGTGCTCAACTAGTTAAGGTCAATATTCATCCTAACGGATGGCACATAAGGCACATGAAATAAATAGTATCTTATTTGAGGAAAAAATTCCAAACATTAATATTTCAAAGTGATGAAGAAATGATCAATTCCTGCATGCCCAAACCTGGCTTTCTGCCAGGTACAAGATTTTATCTTAACTGCTTTCAGAGTAGATAGAATAGGAACAGAAGAACAGACACATCTGTCTTTATTGAGAGGCTTGAAGGATATAGCTTTTATTGTCCGATAACATACACATTTCTTTTCTTTTTTCTTCTTTTCTTTTCTTTCTTTTTTCTTTTTCTTTTCTTTTCTTTCTTTTCTTTTCTTTTCTTTTCTTTTCTTTCTTTTCTTTTCTTTTCTTTTCTTTTGTTTTCTTTTCTGTCTAAAAGGGGCAGTATTTGTAAAATTTTGATTTGGCACTGTACTTGCAAAATGTACTTAATACTTATTTTTATCTTAATCATTGAAATGCTAGTCAAAATTGTGTTTCCTCATAGCCTATATGCTGTCTCATTATTACTTTTGCTGTTTTACATCCAAAGAGACTCTATTATAGAGTGTAATTTCTTTTGCAATTGTAGCCAAGCTTTTGATGGATATATTCTTTTAAAAAGTCACTTGATTTGGGGATACTTAAATATTAGTTCATCCGATTTTATAAAATTATGTAACAATATCTCAGTTGGGAGGCTATTATTGAACAGCATTGTTTGTAAAAGTAATGTTTAATAGGATCAGATCTTTTATCTAGTATTTGAACTTTTAAAGAATTTATCTCCTTCTCTGGAGATATTCAAGGCCCACCCCAATGCAACCCTGTCTAACAGGCTCTAGGTGACCCTGCTGAGCAGGGAGGTTGGACTAGATGATCTCCAGAGGTCCCTTCCAACCTTACTGATTCTATGATTCTATGAAAAAATATTTTGTCTGTACCTATGAATACATTGTATACATGCAATTTAGATATGTGCTGGTTTTAATATTACATGCTTTAGATTGTAATGCAAACATAAAATACACAGAGGCAAGTTAATAACCTTTGTGCAGTATATTCCTTTAGAAAAAAGTATATGAGCTATTTCAAAAGCACGTTGGCAGTTTGCTAGTTATTGCTTCTGGAAATAGTCCCATAAAATGAGTGCAAGCTGCCCTCTAAATTATAATGGAATTTTCTTATTTTAGTGGAAGGTAAGCATTTGGAACACTATCTTGTTTATCACAAATAGGGAGCACTGCTCTTGCTCAATGGAAAATATTAATTGATTAAGTGAAGTTTGTGGATACAATTTAACCTATGGTAGGAGTCTATTTTAAATATTATACAATCAAACATGTGAAACTTGATGAGCACAGTAAGATCACCTCTCCTGAACATGAGCATAGCTTCAAATCTCCCCAGATGTGTGAGACCTACAGAGCTCTCATTCACTTCATAGATGTTCTGCACATAAGAGCTGGGTCTGGTACCTATCAGCATATCAAGCTCACTATATATGCGCTGCACTACATATACATGCTCAAGGCAGAAATATGGCAATCCTATCAGGAGAAAGTGAATTACTATACTGGGCTGTCAAGTTTGGACCTAATATAAATGGATCACAAATGGTGCTCTACCTAGCTCTCATCGCAGTAAAATCCAGATCAAAGGAGAGGTTTGCCTTTAAAAGGGCTGTTTCATTGGCCTCGTTCCAATACTCAGGCTAAAAAAATCGTGAAGGGCTTTCTTCTTAGAGGGCAGTGGTGGAATATTCCCATGCACATGGGTGTGCCAGACTACTGGGCATGGGCAATTTATGAGCTAAGACTAAGAACAGTGCAGTAATTTCAATCATATTCATAACATATGTAAGAACTACTTGTGTTACAAATGAGTGTTATTTTTCTCAATAGTAAACAGAATGAAGTTTTAAAGCAGATTCCTGAGAGCCAGAATTTTTTACTCCTATTGGATGTGTAGTGCCACTGACTTCGGAGGAAACTGGTTACAAAGAAAGGTGATGTTGAAGATGAAGAAGGACAAAGAATACAGACTTCAGTTTCATAGGTTTTCTGGCTAGAGGGAACCATTATGATCATCTAAACTGACTTTCAGAAAAACAGCTCTGAAACCTTCAACTGTTAATTTTTTCTGTGAATGCCAAACTCTGGTGCAATTTGAGTGTATCTTTCAGAAAAACTGCTAATCTTAATTTAAAGGCTTCATGTGACGGAAAATCCAGCAAATTGTTATATAGTTTAATTATGTTTCACTGCTAAAGAAGTCTACCTTACTTTGAATTTATTGAGCTTCTAATTCCAGCCACTGAATCTCATGCTGCCTTTATCTGTAAGATCAAAGCACCCTCAACTACCAGAAAGGTTTCCTCACATGGGCAGTTGCAGATTACAAACAACCCACCCTTTAACCTCCTTTTTGTTTAGTTAAATAGATTAACTTTCTTTAGTCTTTTACAATTGATACAAGTTTTTCAACCTTACATTATTCTTTCAGCTCTCTTCTAAATCATTTCCAAACTGCTGACATCTCTTTTATACTCTGAAAATCAGAACCATGCAGAGAATATCAATAAATCCCTGTTAATGTTGTGGATGGCACCAACCACCTTACTCCTACTTGTTACTCTAATATTTATAAAATCAGAGACTGCATTTGGCTTCAGAGCTGCAAAGCCCTTTTATGACCTCAGGTTACGCTTGCAAAGCCCTGCCACCTCCAACTGCTCTATGGAATAAGTAAAGGTCTTTCTGAAATTCTTTCATTTTGGATCATGATCTTATTAAGTTATAATTTTAAATAGTTTTTAGATAGTATCATATTCAGATATGCTTAAAGATATATCAAGTTTTAACACATGGAGAAAGCCTTTTGCTCTGATGCGTGTATTATCCCAGGGATAAATCCATTCATTGGCTGAATAGGCAACAATCCCATGCTTGACAGAATTAATATTTTTAATAATTATCCAAATTTGCTTAATTAGAAAAATTATCAACTGCTGATAATTTATTACTTACTAGAAACAATATTTTCTTGAGTAATATAAAGGCTAAAATCAGGGGCTTCAGCTGAAGCCTTTAATCATTAAAGACACAAAGCTTACTACGCTTACTGAGCAAGGCACTGAATAGTTTTGATGGACAGAAGTTTTAAACAGCACAGAATCAGTCTATGGCTTTAACTGTCTTTTACATATCTAGAAATTTTCCATTTACACTCAAATTGAAAGGAAAGCATTACTCATCCTCAAAATAAGGAAAGGAAAGCAGATTTTCTCCTATAACATTTTTACTACCCATGCTCTGGTTCTCTAAGCAGTAGAGATTCTAGTTGCAGTGGTTACTCAGAGCAGGGTGATTACAAACCGAGTTTCTATCTTCACAGAATTTTGAAGATTTACACTGCAAGGCAACTTCTTAAATAAGATTTTGAATCACAGGCTGATTTTTATTTTTTGTTCCAAAGTTATACATAGAAAAAAAGCAAGCAATTGGGAGCATGATTTTACAGTTACTAGTTCCACGGATAATGAAACCTTGCTCTTGACTTCCATTGCAATTACTGTCCATTGCCCTAAGGGCTACATTGACCCTTTCCTCAGTGTCCTTTTGGGGTTCCCTTTTAGTGAATGCAAAACTACGGAACAAAATATCCCTGTGTGTTATACTTTTGCATAATTCTTTCTACTGCATGCGTGTTTTTGAGAGCTGGGAAAAGAGCAGTAGTTAGTTCCTGGTACTGATTTGTAGCCTATAAATTCTCCCCTGTGGGACCTTAACTGAGTTTGTCATGAATAGGGAAATGAAGCTGCCTCCATCATCTTTCTTCACATTTTTATATCCCTTCCCCTATTACGTAACCCACCAAGAATGACAACTATTACTTTCTATTCCTACTTTCTCTAGTAATGTTGAGGTAAAATGTTAATAGAGAAAGTAGGAATACGAAAGTAATAGAGAGCAACAGACAGAGTAACAGAGAAGGACCTGGGAGTGCTGGTGGACAACAAGTTGACCATGAGCCAGCAATGTGCCCTTGTGGCCAGGAAGGCCAATGGTCTCCTGGGGTGCATTAGGAAGACTGTTGCCAGCAGGTCGAGGGAGGTGATCCTGCCCCTCTACTCAGCCCTGGGAAGGCTTCATCTCGAGTACTGCATCCAGTTCTGGGCTCCCCTCTACAAGAGAGATGTGGAGCTACTGGAGAGAGTCCAACGTAGGGCTACAAAGATGATCAGAGGGCTGGAGCACCTGCCCCATGAGGAACGGCTGCAAGAGCTGGGCCTCTTCAGCCTGGGGAAGAGAAGACTGAGGGGGGATCTTATCAATGTGTACAAGTACCTGAAAGGAGGGTGTCAAAGGGGATGGGGACAAACTCTTTTCAGTTGTCCCGTGTGACAGGACAGGAGGCAATGGGCAGAAACTGAAGCACAGGAAGTTCCGCCTGACCGTGAGGGGGAATTTCTTCCCTGTGAGAGTGACAGAGCACTGGAACAGGTTGCCCAGAGAGGCTGTGAAGTCTCCTTCTCTGGAGATACTGAAGACCCACCTGGATGCAGCCCTGTCTACCATGCTGTAGGTGACCCTACTTGAGCAGGGAGGTTGGACTGGATGATCACCAGAGGTCCCTTCCAACCTTATTGATTCTATCGTTCTATAAGAAGGCCCCACAGGGTGAAGGACCCTACAGGATTGCTCCACCGTATCCTCGTCCAGTCTAGTCCTCAGAAAATTTTGTTCATTTGTTCAGCATCACATATTTTTTCAGTATGTTTGCTGACATTCTGTTTTTCTGAGACAGATTCTTGTTTTCTTACAGGTGGGAGAACCTACTTCTGATCCCCTACTCTAGGGATCAGTGATATTTGGTAGTTGAGCTGTGTTTTTATTCTGCTTCTAAAGAAATAAAATTGGGGACAATTTCCTTTCTTTTCATATTACTTTTGGCAAATATTTGTCAGTGTTATTAGATGCTCTCTCAACAGTTTGCAGAGCTGAGAGAAATGAAATTCTTCACTCATTGGAAATAGTACATGCAGTTTTTGTTTGTTTAATTTTTTTATGTTTGTATCTTTTGAGATTTTTCTGTGACAGATTGCAACAAATACTAAACATCATTAAACAGGACTGACAAATTCCAGTTGCTTTTTCACCAAAATTATGTAACATCATAAATTCCTCACAAACAGCATCTGAAGTGATAGTTCACAGGTTGTGCAGAGCAGAAACAAACCTGCAAGGAGCTCTTCAGTTCTAGGTAGTCCTGAGATGAAAGTTCTGCATAGTGCTAATAAGTTTCCCTTTTCATAGCTAAATATGAGACTTGCAACCCTGTAGAGTTTCAATGGTACTCCCTGTGGGATATCTTGCAAGTATTAATTGCAGTCAGTGAAGTAAATCATAATTATAAGCAATTCAGTAACTAAAAATCTTCCTTTATCTTCCTTCTGGTCTTATTTTTTAGTGATAAAAAACAAAGCATTTCTGCAAAGAAACATTCAGGACTACTCAATGAATTCCAAGTAAAAATAGTTATTGCTGTTTCTAAAGATTGCTTGTCAAAACATCACAGGATTCTCATCTCTCTTCTGGTCCCAGAGCAGTATCTCACGATACCAAAGGCCAGTGCTGCACTGCTCTGCACTGGGGGGAGGTAATGTCTGTCAGGGTCAGGATAAAGTTTTGTCAGCCCTCCATGCATCTGTGCTGCATGGTAGATTATCTCACTTGCTGATTATCTCATCATTAAGGCCTCTGGAATAAATTTTAAGAAGTTACCTGATTTTGCTTCACCTCTTTAAATCGTAATGGGTTTTTATTACTTTTTTGGAATTATATTTGTTTTCACATTTTTTCTCAAGTTGGTATTTTTAGACCAGATTTCTAATCGTCGTATAAATACTAAATCTCAATATAAATTTTATTGCTTCTTTGTAGTAATGCTACCACGGGTAATCATTCCCTCTCCAGCATTACATATCATCTGTAAATATCATTCATGTGAAAATCATTCCAAATTCCACATCAAAAAGAAGATATTAATTATGATGGATAATAAAATCTATTCCTGTGGAAAGCCACTAGACACCTCTTGTCAATAAACTGCTATTTATCCTAACGATTAGTTTAGCTGTCTTTTGAACAAAGTAAAAGAATTTGTTGCCATTTCCCACACAAAACAAAATCTCATCGTTTGTAAAACCACTAGCATCTGTTGGCAAGAATGAAAAAGGAAATAACACTTATGAGAGTAGCACAATTAGCTATTTATAGTTACTATGGAAACAAAGCAGAATCAAATAAGCATCGGAGCTTTGTGTGATTACACTTTTGTTCATTTGACACATAGGCCTGTTTTTAATAACATTTTCTTTCAAACAGTAATATAATTTATTGTGCTGAATTTCACATTCAGAAACACTTATTCAGTGATCAGAAGCTGAGAGATAGGGAGGCCTAAATTTTGCTGAACTATGAATACTAACAACATACTAAGTAGGGAATATCAAATGTCTTAAAGATCAGATAAAGTTGTGGCACAGAAACTTCTGACGCTCTTTGCCAGCTGATCTTTACAACAAAAGTCTTGCATTTTCAATTTGTGAAGATGTCACAAAAAAATGGTAAAATTGAAAAATATTTGTGTAGAGCTTATGGGCCTGCATGGATTAACTATGTCACAGGTAAGAAGTTGGAAGGTTGTAGTTATGCTGAGTCTGGAAGAGTATTTTTATGAATGGAAGAACTTAATCAAAATGTATTATCTTTTTTTAGCTTCTCTTTGCTAATAATATGAACATCATAAACTATGATTTATGGGGGAAGGATGCCAGATGATCCTTTTATTGCAGAATACATTTTTCCTTGGTAAAGAATACTAATCTGATTATCGTTAAGTCCTGTTATAGGTACTTATGAAATTAGATTCTTAACTCTGTAACAAGACGATCATACAAACCTACATCACCATTTTTAAAGGGAAAAAGGTAGTTTTCAGTTTTTCATAGAGTTTTTCAGAAAAAAAAACATACATAAAATATATACAGATAAAAAAAAATGCATAATAAAATAAAATTTGCATTCTTGAACAGTTTGCAAATGATATTTGCTCTCTGAGATTGTATTCTTCACTTATACCATATTTTTTATATTCTATTCTGTCAGATTTTACTCTTCACATAGCTAACCTGAGAGTTGTCTGTTAAAAAAGATCTAAAATGCAATAAAAATATGTGCAAGTTACATGCGTGCGCAGATAATACAAAACAAAGTTTATCCAACAGCTCCAACACTGTAGCTAATATCCCAGTCTAATCTCTCTTGTCTCTGTTGATTATTTGACAGGGTGAATTATTTAATGACATATTTTTGAAGAATAGTATGACTGAAACTATGAAGGGTATTTGGAGGTTTGTACACAAGAATCTTTACTGAAGACTTCTGAAATAGTAACCTAGCAAGGAAATTAAGAATTCAGGTTTTGTAATTAGTAAGTTTACTTTCAGAATTTTAGAACTATAATTGCGTATTTTACAAAATCTTTATTCATTAAGAAGTTATACTGGCTTATTCCAGGTTTCCTTCTTAAAAGATTTTGAGTTGTGGGTACTCACTTTTCTGCAGTGAGCCGACACCGCATGCATAAATCTGTGTGTTCAAATTAAATATTTTATGCTAAAAGGTCTTTAACAATTCCTTAGAAAGGAATTTTATCCTCTAATAACTTCACAAACAACAATTTTTTTAATATTCAGTTAACATTGGTGATCTTATTTTCATTTATGTAAAATGTAATCACGAATATGATAACAGCTAAGTATTTTATAACTTTTTTCCTCAACTGTCTCAACAATGTATAAATACACTATTAAATGTAACAAAAGATTGTGGGGTCATTTTCACAATAGTCAAAGGCTTGGGTTTTTTTATTCGAAATCCTTATATAGCTCTTTGAAAAGGTAACCTCATAAAGAGCTATGTGGCTTGGAACTTTTCCAAAAAAATTAACTTCAATCATAATGATGAAAGTATGATTTTACAAAGAGGATTGATGCATCCAGTTCTACCAAAACAACAAAGATGGGCTAAGTAGTGTATCACTGAAGGCAATAGGTACTTAGTGACATCTGTGAATTACAGCAGAAATGTTGAGAATACAGTTTAAATGTACAAAAGATATTGTGGTATTCTACATATTTCTTAGAAGCAACAAATTTTAAATGAATTAATGTTTTGAAAAGCATTTTCATTTAAAGGCATTTAAACATAGGAAGACATTAAAGATAACTTACTACCACTTTTGTGTCTGCAGCTCAGCACATAATCAGATTCATGTATTGCATGTATTTATTGTTCTCACTATTTTTGCAGGCATTGCCACTGCTGTAATCCCTGGGAATCCATGACATGAAGCAAGACTCTACATTTCACTGTCCAGCAAATATGCAATATATCAGCCTACTTTTCTGAGACTTTTTCCAGCACCTCAAGTAGCTTCTGATAGGGGTCTTTTAGTTTTACTTATTCTCTTGGAGGAGGATGGAGTTCCTCTCCACACCAAAAATATAGAAACACCACATTCTTAAGAAAAGACCAAGTTATGGATGAAAAACAAGGCCAACATACACAAAAGCCAGGAAGAAGCTGTTCTGCAGTAATAATGAGAGCTTTATAGCAAGAAGAAACAGAAGCTCTTGGTTGCTACAGTCCTACTTGTTTTCACATCAAGAAAGATTCTGACTATAACCTAATATATATGACTTACACAGTATATGACTTACACAGTATACAATTTATTGTGGTGTAGTATGGTATGGTATAAAGTTGTTTCTGGTATGACTTTGGAGTTCTTCGTGTCTTGTTTCCATTAAGGAAGGGCCTGTCATGGTGATAAAAGCCATCAGAGCTAAAATTTCTTTTTCTCACCAAAACTCCTGATTCTAACTCCTCAGCTAAGCTTCTGATAAGTATTGTTCTTAAATCAGTTTTTCCATTAAGATGGAAATTACTTTATGGATGGCATCCTGGTTCAATTTACATCAATAGCAATACTCCTCTCCCTTCATTGGAGCCAGAATTTCATAACATAAGCTCAAATTAATTTAAAAATGATTACTGTAAAAAATGCAGCTTCCAGAGGCAGATTTTTGTTGTTGTTTCCAAACGCTTTTGTTATAACAATGTTGCACAGTTTGTCACACTTTCATTTAATTACAATGAATCTTGGTCCAAAGAAAGAAAGGAGAATGAAATAGAAGAAAATCTCGATTTCCTATGGCGATAGTAAAAGGACAGGGAAAATAATAATGTAAAGAAGAAATTCAGTGTAATTGTGTGCCTTAAGCAGTATAATACGCTAACCAAGCTGATGCCATTATTGCATAACGCTATTTCAGGACAAGATTACAATTTTATGTATGATATGTTTCTGTATGTCCTGCTTTTCCATATTTTGATACATTAACTTCCTTTTCAGTATGATTTGAATGCCTGCATTTTCTTACTTTATAACAACTACAAAATGCTTGTGATATACTTAAATAAGCTGCCAATATGAATGAGAACATCTTAATTCTCATTTCAATGCTTTCTTTTTTTTTGTCTAGAAACAAAATTAATTGTGTCATTGTGCTACTACTAGTTGATGTCATTCAAGTCCCTGCTTAAACAGATTTTTGCTTTGGAAATGTTGGCAATACCCTAAATAAAACATTTAGTATCAGAATATTTTAGCTGTTTTTCAAATTGTAGCTGACATGCACACAAAGGTCTTTTGAAGGGCTGAAATTCAATAGAAAAAACCACATTTCTTAGCCTCTCAGTCATGTCTTTTTCACGTTTGGTTCTCCTTTTCTGCTGTCTTTTGCCTCTAATCTCTGACAACATCAAGCTTGATGAAATTAACTGCATGAATCAGTAAGAAAGAATGTATTACAGACTTCTGATCTGGCTGATCTATAATATTAGAACATCTTGACAATTATGCAAGGAAATGAAATGTGTTTGTTAGCTGGATACTTCATTTAGAGTGTTTCTGTTTTTGTTGATAAAAAATGATTATTTTCCAAAATACTGTATCACCAGGGAAAAGAAAGACAAACGTTCCTCATCTTATTACAATTATGAAAGGGAGAGTTTCTGCTGCCAGCAAAGTACGTGTGTTTCCTTCTAAAGGCATAATCCTTATGAAAGAATTATAATAAATACATTTTGGTTGGTTTAAACAGCAGATGGTTGCAATCTTTTACACTTTATTTTTCTAGTGATATTTTACCACTGTCTGAAAAGCTTGAATTGTAAAACTTGCTTTTTTTTCTTATTTTTTTATTTTGTGCTGGGAACTTTCTGAGAAGGAATAATGACTTGTCTATGAAGGCTGAATGTTTTGCAGCAGCTTTCTGCACATCAAGTCTGAGACAATGAAAAAGAATTATAATCTGAAGGATTTAGCTTTGATTATGGAACTCGGTGAAAGATCGGAGATAAGACGAACTACTTTGGCAAGAAATTTCTAGAAATGATAGTGTACCCCCTTCATCCTTATTGAAAATTTAAGAAAGTGTCATAAACATCCAGTTCTTATCGCTACATGAAGTCCCCTGACTTTGGAAACAATTGACATAGGAAAAGATCCTTCATTCCCCTGCAATTAAGAAAACAAGATGTGATGGAAAATGGAATAGCAATGGAAAAACTAAAAGGTGTACCGATGAAACAGAGATGTTTGATCTTAACTCAGAAACTTTTTAGGTCTGGATTCCCCAGTGACAGCATGTAGGACAGTCAAGATAATGATCTACGATGGTTCTTTCTATACAAATGTTAGTGTGAGGGAGAAAGACATGCTACACATGACTTGTCGCATACTTTGGGTCAAATTGTGTTCTTCCAAATGTAGTTCTTCCACAAGCAGAAGTCACATGTGTCCCCAGGAAGTACTGGCAAGTCAGGCTGCCTGCCCAGGTAGGAAAAGGCATGTCGCCAGCATCACGTCTTCCACCTTTTGCCATTGCCTTCCTTGCTGGCTATTAAATGGATTCTAGATTATACGGATAGGATGGATTCTATGCTTCTATAGAGCAAATAGCAGTCAAAAGTAGAGTAGGTGCCATTAACGTTGAATTAGTCAAACATTTTTGGCAAATGAAATTTCATCAAAATACTATTTTTCACAAAGCAGAAAAGCTGCCTGGAGATTTGTCAAATTGGAAAAAGCTGAACTTTTTTCTTTTTCTTTTTTTTTCTTTTTTTTTTTTTTTTTTACCAAGAAACGTGAAAAGAAACAGAGAGAAACAATTAAAAGCATACATGCACCCACACTCTCTTCTAAAATGCTCTGCCAGCATAATTCTTTTCCTTGAAAATATTTACAGGTTTTGTTTGTCTAAAAAAATGTTGAAAATGAAAAAAAAAACTTAAAAGTTGATATAAAATAGGATTTGAACAGTTCATCTTTTGGACAACTCTATCTGAAAGAAAGACGTCTAACAAAATAAGAAAGTTTTGTGGCAGCTCTCTAAAGATCCTCTAGTAGTTTACTTGCAGAAGTTCTAAAATTAAACTTTTGGGGTTTAACTATCATAGCCCTTAGAACTGCAATTTGAAAGAAGCTTAATTATGTTATTTTCTTACAATAAGCAATGCAGGCAAAAGCATCCAAGAACTACCTCCCTGTAACTAAAATTAGCTGAAGATTGTGCTAACCTGAAAAATCACGCAAAGGGATAGTATGAAATAATATTTCACTTGAACACAGTGACATGTATCTGCTTTCTTGTTCTTGTTTTCTTTCTTCCTAGAGCACTGTTCCTTATTAAAGCTGTATCATGTCATCTGAGCTGAAGAACAAGTTGTAAGAGCGCTACATATAAACTGTATTCTGTTTAAATCATCATCCTTGGGGAAAGGAAAACAAGAAGATCAAGGCATTGCAAAGTGCTTCAGTATCCAAAATATCCATGTTGAATCAATGTAAAGGTGTGCTAGGAAGTCTGGTAAGTTATCTAAATTTGCTACTCAGTCAGCAAAAGGGGAAACGTCTTGGTTCTGATCATTTCCACTGCTCATTTTTCCACTCCTCTGAGACAATATAGTGACATTTTATAATGAAAAATAGTTGGTATTAAGGGCAATGGATAAAGGAGTGCACACAGGAGAGGCAACATACCACGCTAATCGCCGAGATGTGCAACACTTCTCAGAAGTGAGAAAATAGAGGAACTCACAAAAGCACACGCAGAAAAAGTGTGAAAGCCTCTTCACTTTCTGTTCGGTTTGCAGGATTCCCATGTGGTCTAACCATCGCAATGGCTAGAAACTGGGAAGAAAGCAAGACAGAATTTCCTACTGTCAGCCACGGCCAGCAGCGTCAAGGAGAAGAAGGAACAGCGGTTTTATTCTCCTACCTGCTTCCTTCCCCCAGCTTTGGGGAAAAGCAACCAGATGGCAAAAGCAGCAGCATAGCTGGCAAAGAAAGGTACATCCCAATGGGATGAAAAGATAAAAATGTTTTACATAACTAACAGAGGACCAGTAATGCAGATGTACTATTTTTTTTTAACAGGAATTCAAAATAGCTCCTAATGTTTAGCTACAGCAGAGACAGAGATTAGGACTCTTAAGAATTCTTAAGAAGAGTTTCACAGGTGCCCAGTGGAGGGGAAGGATGATGTCCCTGGACCTGCTGGCTGCACCCCAATGCAGCCCAGGATGCCATGGCACTTGCTGTCCCTTCATCCCCCAGGTCCTTTCTGCAGAGCTGTTTCCAGCTCCCATGCTGTCACTCCACCCCAGGTGCATTCCCTGAGTTGAACTTCCTGAAGTTTTCACCTGCTTGTTTCTCCAGCCTGTCGAGAGCCCACCAAGAAGCAGCCCTGCTCCTGCCCGAGTTGAGTTCAATAGCCCTCCATGTGGCGCAGAGATATTTTCCCCGACCAAGGAGTTTGAAGGCTATGTGCTAACTAAGCACTGCATGCAAGAGCTGTCTCCTTATGAGCTGTCTGACTTTAAACTAAAATTGCCTCTCTAAAGCAAACCCCAAAAGGATTCGCCCTTTGCCCACACAGAGCATCTTTCAAGGTAATATCTTCAGCTTTCCCTTCTCACCTTGAGAAGAGTCTGTAGGTCATCTGAAAGGAGGACATGAGAAAAAGGAGGAGGTAGGGAGACAGCCCCATTCTGAAGAACGTATTTATTTAAAATTTTCTATGCCAGTAAGTCAAAGACATCAATATGTTCTGCATAGAGCCTCATTAATACGCAGAGCACCTAGCAGATTCTGCAAACGGTTAGCTAAAAGACCACTGCCAATACTTCTCTCTCAACACCTTTCCATATAGTTCTGGGGAAATGCATTGTGGCTTTCAGGATGTAGCCTTACAGGTGAGGAGGCACTGATGGGTACTTGCCTCCATAACCATGGGCCCAAATCTTTCCTTCCAGTGTTGGGAGCAGGAGGCATTGCTTTGAACTCATTATGCTGCTGCTTGTGCATGAACCTGTGCATATGCGAGAATGTGGCATATATAAAGTGTTTTAACTTCTTCACGTTTAAGCTCAGAACTGTCCCCTTTTTATGAATAGAAAAGACACTGGCCAGAAAGTCATTAATCAAATGATCTTCACAGCTGGAATAAGTAAGTCACAAAGAGATAACTGTTCTTGAGCCATTTTTTCATACTATAAAGTTAAGCTACCATTCTAATAAATGTTTACTTTATGCTATGGGAAGTAAGGGTGTTTTTTTTTTTTTTTATTATCATTATTACTAAATGGCAGGGATTATTCAACAAAATTATACAAATAAAAAAGAAAAGGAGGAACAATATGAAATCTGATGGATAGAATACAAAGAAATGTTTCAATTTAGGATCTTAAAAATGAGCTAAATTTAGAATACAGAAGTTATTAAAATGATTAATAATGACATGCAACTGATATCGTAATTGCCTTACTAATCATAGGGGCATTATGCAAAATTCTTTAAAATGAACAGCATCATTTGCATGTGTGCATTTGCTAATTAGTTTGATGCTTTGTGCTAGCAGAATGATCATACACCAGCGGCGTATATTTAGAGTACTTGTAACAAGAGATTTATTAAAAAGTCTGGTCTTCTAAGTTTGGTGATGATGGATGACTTGGTACCATCAATGAACCCTGAATGTTGTTGCTGCCCTTTCTGACTATGATAAAGGAGGGCAATGCATTTTCTATAGTGCCTAATGCAAAGTGGTGACAAGAGCCATTTATGTAGTTAGGAGAAAATAACCCAGAGTACTTTGTGAAAATGGCATTAAAACAAACAAATATTAGAAACAATGACAGCTACAGGCTGCTGGAATTCATATCAATAATGCCCTTCCTTTCCCCTAGCAACTAAGGGAAAAAGAGGAAACACAGTAAGTTGGATTACACAGAAAACCCTTTTACACCTCTGATTCTAGTAAAGAGCATCACCACCAGGAGGGTGAAGCCTTGTAGGTACTCAGAAGAAATTCCTCCAGATATAGGCTAAATCCAGAGAACCACTTAAAAACCTTAAGATGATGCATTAAATAGTTTTCAATCTACTTTCAGTTTGGCAGAAAGTAAATTAACATTAAATTAAATATGCAAGCTTATTATTACTTTGAATAAGGAATTTATTGTTCCTGCACTGAATATTTTAATAACTTTCATCCAGTAAATAGTGCAAAGAACATTATAGCAAGCTCATTCATTTTAATTAGTCATGCCATAAATTATGTGAGTGACACTGCCTCAGTTGCCTGGCAGTAAGTAAAATACCATTTCTGTATTCACATGTAAATAACTACGGGTGACAATTAAGAAAATGTTGATAAAGGAGCATATAATTACTGCTATTAACATTACACCTTAAAAACAGCTAAGGACTGAGTTATACCTGTTAAAATAGAAAGCTCTTTTGGAGACAAAGAACAAAAGCTTCTTTTCGCATGACTGTTTTACTCCAGCTGATTATTATACGTTTAATGAGTGCACGATACAAATCGGTACGGAAGACGAAGCAATAGGAAACAAAGAATATTTTCACTGTCCTGACAATTACATAGAATGAGGTCTAGGCTACTGTAATAAGGTTTTTAATTAGCCTGCATTTGATACAAGATGAGCATGACAGGGAACTGCCTTTTATTTAAGTCTTGCTTTTCTATTTACATTTTCAATTCAGTAATTGTAGAAGCTTGTGAGTAGATACAGGCAAAACTTCTATAACTAAAAACTATTTTGTTAATTCATTGTACACTGAAAAATTGCTCAGATGAAAAAAATGCATTTTATAAAGTCAAACCAAAATATTTAAAAATATGTTGAGATGCTTTAAGTCGTTTCATTTTTTTGTAGCTTTCTCAAATTTTATTTTAAGAAATATAAACAGTATTTATTAAAATGATTGAATTTCAATACAGTTAGCCTCTTTCATGTTACATTTGCTCCAAAGAATATGTAATTTTTAATTGCCAGTAACTAAAAGATTAGTAAACCTAATCATACATTAAAAATCCTAAGCCTTTATTAATGCTTAGGTAAAGACAAGGGTTTACCTGCATTATTGTTGCATCACTGAAATTCATTAAAAAGCATAATCACATGCGTTTATGTGAAATTGGAGAAATGTAATGAAATATTAAACAATTATTTTCCTTGCCCATTTCCTGGGAGAAATAGTGTCAAACACTTTGGTTCTTTTTGAATTCTAACATAAATTGTTTAATTTCCATTGATTATGTAATTCACACAGGAATTAATTCCAGGTCACTTAATGAATCAACTCCACGTGCTCAAAAGAGTCAAAAAGTTGGTAACTTGCCCCATCTGCACTAGTCCTTTGTAGCTCTTTCAGCTCTATGTCCCCATAAGAGGCATATGTGTTATTTAATAGTCCTCTCTGACTAGATCAAAATAGGACGAAGCCACAAGTCCAGAGTACTCTAAGTCACCTGCATCTGGGATGTGCTAATTGCATCTTCACCATGCCAGTGATGCCATCCTGATTAATTTGTTATTTACGCTCCAAACATTTAGCCCCTGGCCCCTCCCAAATTTTCTACATTCCCTCAAGTCAGAAAAAGACACTGAGGTATCTCTTGATGGCTAGCAAGATTTTATACAACTGTGGTGTATGTGGAGCACTGTGCACCACTATGCATTTCAGTCACCTTTTAGCATACACTATGCTGCATTAGTCTTGTTAGTATGGGTCCACTGCCCATTAGGTACCAAAGCTAGGCCCAGTCACTACCTTAAACCATCTCCATCTCCTCATCTCCAGCTATTCCTGTGATCTTAAAGTGTTCTTTCCGGAATATATTTTAGAAACAGAGAAATTCAGGCATTTTCAAGTTGCTCTACACCTATTTAATTGTCCATAAAATCTGACAACAAATTGCCGTTACTGATATAGAAGTGCAGAGGAAGAAAATCTGTGCCTAACAGCTCCAAAAGGAAACACTTCAAGTAGAAAGACATGAGAGCTGCTGGGAGCACTCGCAGTAGCGACTGATCTGGTTATAGATTGATTTCCTTTGTGCAAGCCAAGCCTGCTGTCAGCGATGGCTTGTCTCTCCTTTGGCTGATTTCAAAAGCATCACACAGAAAATTAGGTGTTGGGTGAATCGAAAGGTGAGGTTGCTCTTTTCTAAATCCCACACCATGCGTGATACAAAATGTCATGTCACCTGGCAAATGAATACAGGTCAGAATATAGCAATGAACTTATAGGTAGAATTAAGATGACACAGTGATTCTAGCTGGGGATGGCGGCAGCATTTAGAGTGTCTGTAGAGACAAACCATGACTGGCAACAGCACCTGAAAATAAGTGGAGGAATCGTTCAGAAAGAGCTACAGTAGTCCCTGCAGAAGTGAATGATGACGAACTGAAAAAGATACACAAGGACAGAGCAGTGAAGTCTGGTACAGAATGAAAGGAAATTTTCTTTACTATTACGTCATGTTCTGTCATTTGGTAAAATTTTGATAAAATTCGAAAGCTTTGGGCATGGATATGAATATCAAAGTAAATAAGTAATTTTGTTATTAATATTCATTGATGATTTCTCTAGTTGCTAACAAATGGAATAAACAGTGCCACCAGGATATATCTTGCAGCAACGTGCTATCAAACTTCATTGTGTTTTCAAATGAAATGGCAAAGAAACCGGAATAAATTCTACTAGTAAACTTTCTATAAAAAAAAATGAGATGCCATCCTAAAAAGTATTATTTTCATGTTCTTTCTCATACTACAGAGATGGAAAGGAATCATTAGGATTATAGATAATCCTGCAAGTAAGGGACTCCTAGACATCTCTGCAAATAGTGCATAATAAATCTGTGAGCAAAACCCATGAAGACTCCACAGCTCAAAATATCTTCAAAATCCCTATCCCTGCTACAACAGATGTATCTGAGTGGTCTAGCTTAAAAAAAAAATGCAGAAAAAAGAAAGAAAATAAGAAGAAAAAGGTTCCTCCTAGCAGCAGAATTCTCTCATTATTTCAGAACTCAGGTTTGAGGCTCAGAACAGCAGCAGTAGGGTTATTATCCTCTCTAAGACTCAGTCTCCTGTGACAATTTTTTGACAAACTCTAACAGGATAACAAGGTATGCAGGACTGACACAGGAGGGGGATAATGCACTCGAGACTGCCTTTTGAGTAATTACGTGATACCAATTAAATTATTCTAGTTTAGAATGTCTTAAAAGGCAGGTCAAAAATTGGCATTCATTGTCCATAAGCCCTGCTCAGTATACTGCATAATTACCATGAAAGTAATGATTAGCTCCTCATTGCCAACCTTCATTACTGAGCTTCCCTCACACCATTTACAGCTTGGGTTGCTCCCCAGTTTTTCTTGTAGTCAAATACATGAGATTCCAGGTAATAAATGTCATTTAGGATATATTTTAAGATATTATCAGCCCAGAGATAACTTCTGCCCTAATTAATCTTTTTCAGTATTTCTAGAAGAAGGTTTTATGCTTGTTCTTTTAATAACTAACTTATGAATCTGGACCCTATACAGTCAAATACACTTTCTGATCAAAATCAGAATATGGGTGCACTTTGGGAAAAGATAGCCTTTGGTTAAAAAGGAATTGCTTTGCCAATTTGTCTGAGAAGAGTTTTTGCACTAGTATTCTAAACGTAATCTTTCAAAGAAGCACATTTCATCATGCAGGCATTTTTGATTACTTTTCTGCACAAAGTACATAGATTATTTGTCCTAAAGGACTGCCACAGACAGTAAAGAGACTGTTTCATTTACTTTAAAGAGAAGGATTAGCATTCAAAGTATCATGGGATCTTGGATGAGTTCTCTTTTTAGTGAGACAGCAAATGACTTGCATTTGAATATATGCATAGCTGCTATGTAATTATTTTGATCAGTGAAAAATAAATAATTCAGATCTACAAGAAATGTAGGCCAGAAATGGTCAGTTAATTTGTTTCTGTAATTAACTTTACCTCCTATGGTTCTATCTTCTTGCTCCTATAGACTGAAAATAGCCTTTTATTTAGCAACAGTTATATATTTCATTGTTCAAGTAGAAGAAAAATGTCCTCCTAGCAGCAATGCATTTTCAGCTCAGACGTCAGAGACTGAGACGGCACCCAGCTATTCACTAGCAGCCTGCACTCAGCTCCCACCAGCTCCCACCAGCTATGCGGTGTCAGATTGGTCAAGGCTCACAGTTATTACTTCACTTAAACAATGTCTTGCTGTAATTTGAAATATAAATATCAAGAACTCCAACAGCCTGCCTGTGCACATGTAAATGAGCAGTGTTTATCTGTTAAAACAAAACTCAAACCACCCTCTATGTAGAGGGGAGAAATGTGAGAAGGTTACTATAAAACCCTGTAAGGTGCAAGTAAAAGATATTTATCCAAATCCTCATGAAATAACAACTTCATAAGCCTTGGTATCTATAGTTCCTCCAATAAAAAGCTTACATAAGTATCTGTGCTTTATACAAACCTACTGGGGAAAACACTTTCTTTCATGGCTGAGGTTGTTAATGTCTTCTGGAAGGAAGAGGTACGGAGCCATTGTGTGAATAAAATTATATGCATTAAACTGACTACTTAGAAATATCAGCTTTTCATGCAACAAACATCAGCAACTTCTTTTGCGTATGTATGTGTATATATAAGTTTATGAGGTACAAAACTAATTTGGCAATGCATTATTTAATAACTATCTACAAAGAGTCACTCTTCTTAAAAAGCTTGCATAATCCTAAATACTCCATTAGATACAATGAAAAAATAACTACAGTGTTCATTCAAAAGCTTCTCTGAATGTACATATCTGGCTGCATGACTGCAAGCTTATTTCAAACTCAGAGACAGTAAAGGGAAAGGGCTCGAAGGGCTCAGGGTATGGTTCACTACTTGAGAATTAATCGCCACTGTTAATTTTATAACTCACTTGTGAGTTGAAATCCAGAGGTGAAGCCAAGGGCATCTTCTGACTTCAAAGCTGCTAACAGTTGGAAAGGCAAGTTTGGTAAGCTATTGTTGCTTCCTGAAATAATTTTCACTTCTATCAAAAATTATAAATAAAATCCATCCTTTTAGGAGCACGTCCAGTCTGTGCAGCTGGAATTTTGTGATGGAAAGAGTACGGTGCAACATTTTAGTTGATACAAGATTGGCCTTTCCCCAAGAGAAAATTACAGATTTTTCTACCAATTGCAATGTAACACACAGTTTGCCAGGCTTCAAGTGCTTAGCAATATTCTTGGCAAAGGCTGATATATAATCATCTGTCAATTACACTACCACTGTGCGGGGGAAAAGGAATTTGACTACATTAAAATCTGAGCTACTTAATCCAGGCCTTGATATCTTTGTTCTAGAAGAATATTTTTTTCTCTGTAACATAAGATACAGACTTCAAACTATTCAAATAATTCCCACTGCACTTTACCTGGAGTAAAAAAAAAATAATAAAGGGAATACTTTGTCATTCAAGTTACAATAAAGTGAACTGTAAGGAACATGTTTTGTATTTCCTTTCAACAAAAGAATACATCAAATTCAAGGGTTTTTATCCTGGCCTGGTCTGGAAAAAGATCATCTAAAATCATCCAACATTTTAGGGAAAGAGAGGTTGATCTCAATATCACTTCAGAAGCAACAGAAAGTTGTCTACCACAACAATAAAGCATATTTGTGCATGAAACAGAGAATGAGTCCTCTTACAATTAAATAATATTTCCTTAATGTACATTATATCCCTTGATAGCTGTAGGAAGTCTTTTCTCTGATTCTGCATGTTTGAACATTCCTATATATAGGAATCTCTAATAACTTAAACTTCTTTCTATTTTTTGCTTGAGCTTCATACCATTGAAGAGCTTGCAATTCAGCTATGATGATGGCTTTCTAACCTTCTGATTCAACTTTTTGCATCGGAAAATATTAATATGTCCTTAATATAATGCCATTAAGGAGTTGCAAATTCTCCCGAGCAATCCTTTTCTTTTTTTTTAATTTATATTTCTCTCATGAGCTTACAAACTCATTCTTTGAGTTTTAAATAGGATTTCTTGAAGCTTGTTTTCTCCATTATGATGTCCTCTCTCTTTTTCTCCTTAAGAGCCATGAACTCTCATGAGTGCGTGGTCACAGTCAACTAATCTATTTTAGTTATTATAATCAAACCGGAAAGGGCTTCCTCCCTCCTTCTTCTCTCTTACTTCTGCATTGGAAAAGCAATAATTTCAAGCACTTGTCAGTCCCTAGGTTTTGCTACATTCTTTATCTTCTGGCTGTCGGAGTACATCAAGTCCCCTGTCACTACCAAATCATCATCACCTATAAGCCTCCTCCCTCTCTATGATTCCCCATCTTAAACACAAGCCCACATCTTTCTTCTGCTATACTACTGAAATGAGTTCTGTGTTACTTCTCACTTTTGGTACAAAAATCAAAAGGTAATTTGGATATAGGAATATTTTAAGTAAAATTAAAAGGAACGCCCAAATCTTTATCTAGAGATGGAAAGACAAAAGTATAAGTTGCAGAGAAAAATTCTTGCTCTCAAAATAATGAAAAAAATGTTTAATAGTCTATTTCATTTTAATCTTACAGTTTATAAATTGTGTTCTTAGAAATCCTACTTTTAATCCCAGAATTTTATTTGCTACTTGATTACTATTCCATACAATACTGGGTTCAACAAGTTAATTACACGTTGTATAAAGTAGATCTTCTCATTTTAAATACGTCATATTTTTATTCCAAGTAACCTCTTGTCCTTGTGTTACTGAAAAGTGTTAATAGGCTTTAATAGGCATCATTCATGACTTTACCTATGCAAACATGTAAAGTTTTGCTCTTCTTCCCACAATAAGTAAGATTAGTCTACATAATTGCTCATAAAATAAAAGTTTCTGCTTCCCTCAGACACATTTTTGCAGTACCTTCCTGAATTTTTCAATTCTGTTTGTTTGTCAGATAAACGAGAATGAAGCTTATTTTCCAAATGTTATTCTCTAGTTTAAGATTTGTTTTGTTCAAAAATTGTGTCACAATTTTACACTAGAATTTCACAACAAAAAGTCATTTTTGTGACATTCATCTTACTGACTTACATACCTGAATGCCATTGCAAATCACTGAAACTAGGTGTTAATGAAACTGCTGCCTCAGATATTCTTCTCCTTAGAAGCTGAATTTAATCTGGCATCTTTTATCATGAACTAGTGAACTTATTTTTACCACTGGCATGTTATTTTCATCTGCCTTATTACTATTAGTTCAACTTCTGTGATACAAGGGACAATTTAGGACTTCTAGAAGAACAGCATATTGGATATCGGACTTGAGATCAGGAGCTGAGACCAAAGATGTTACTTGAAACACGAAAATTTGGTTTAAACTTCATTTCTTATGGTGCCTTCTCTAAACCACTTTAAAAGGTCTCTGCTAGCCATTCACATCTGGTCTTTCCAAGATAGGGTATGCTTTGCCCCTCCATCAAGACCTTTTCCATAGGGTTTCTTCTCTGACCTTCTCATAAGAGCTGGTCCCTCTTGCCTGGCAGCTGCAGACATCTCACTGCACCGTGCTACGCCAGATTCCCTACCAGTAAAGCGCCGGAGGAGCTATAGCTGTGTCTGGCGGGTGCTGCAGTCCCACTGGCCAGGTGGTACTTCTGCACAAAGGGTGCACCAGTGAGGCTGGGGCTAACCCGCCTCACAGCTTGTTCTACACTAAGGAAGGGCAAACAAGCCCTTGGAGACCTTGTCTAACTCTAGAAAACTGTCTGATTCTGATTCTTCACAATGCTAATTGATATTAGTCAGGTGTAGCTGCACCAGCCTTTCCTCCGCTCCCTTCCCCGGCTTAAGCTCCAAAATGAAAACCATGAGCTACCAGTTCCTGAAGTTTAGGGGACTATACTGGGGAATTATTACCATATATTTGCGTCTGTCTTTCTTGTCCTCTTCCCAAGGTATTTGTTACAGTCTGCCTTTGGAAAGAGGATAGTGGGCTACGAACGTCTTTGGTTTGGTCTAGTCCACTGCTCTCATTCTTTTGTGTTTGTAGCTCAGTCTCTTCCTGAAATATTCATGTTAGCTAAATCCCCAAAGTTAACTACATAATAAAAGAGAACAAATAGGCTACATTGAAATACTAATAAAAGGAATACATATAATGTAGCAGGCAATCCCTCCCTTCACACACACAAACACAAACATGCACAACCCGCAGTTAAAATCTTGGCTTCTCCTACATGTAACACCCCCATCAACTCTCCAGTAGTTTCCTAGATACATATCTGTACATTTTCCTATGTGCATTTTGTTAGAGTATAATAAAGCAACCGTTTATTTGGATTTAAGTAGCTCACAAAAGCTGTTTATTGCTTATTATGCTGTTGCCACTCATTTTATCTTTTAATTACTTTTCTGACACGCAGATAGTTATATGAGAAAAAATATTTTTATGAAGTCATCTTTCTATAATTCATTTCATTTTCCTAGCTAAAGCAGACCATCTGCACGAACAGGCTGAGAAAATGAAAGGAAAACTTGCCACATTTAATTTTATAAATCAGAATTATTCATGTGATTTAGCTTTGCTGAGTTTAAATAACAAGCTGATTTGACATGCCCCTAATCAATTTGCGTAACTGTTGTCTCAGGAACATAGCTGAGATATAGGCTGCCCGGCTGTACGAGGAGTTACGGAGGTGAGGATCTGCAGGAGGGGTGGAGGGAGGGACGGAGGGAGGGAGAGGGTCCTCCACTTCCTTTCAGTAAAATCACAGGATTTTATTTTCCCAAGGTGGGCGGTTGCCAGGGAACAGCAACCACAGCAGAAGAAATGAGTCCATACGACTCCAGTCCCGTGAGCAGCGCCCAGGGAGCAAGAACGCCGTGCAGCCACTAAGCCAGAGATCAGCATGTAGAAATCCACGTTGGTTCGGGTGATTGCAGCACAAGCTACGCACAGGCATTCCTTCTCGCCTCCTGTCCTACCCTCCGCATCCTACCCCCTCTCCTGTCGGGCTCGTCGTCCCCCTGCCAACGCGCAAGAGAAGCGTCAACGCGGGCTTCGACGGCGGCACCAAGAAGCACCTGGGACGCTGCTGCCCGCCGGTGACCGCACCGGGGAGAGGAGGGGCTCGGTAGTGCCTGCGTCCCACGCTGCAGTAACTCTACAAGCTACTTGTTTGCCCTGCCTGTATTTTATCTAGCCTGGAAATCGCTGGATGCAAAGCCCATATCCTGCCTCATATTTGGGTTTCATCTGGTTCAGTCGGACTCTAGTTTTTGTTGTTTCCATGCATCTCCACTATAATAAACATAAATAATAACAGCATGTGTAAATTACCCATGATTAACTTTCTGGGGTTACATTATCAGCTCTTTGGGATACACACCTCCCATTAGAAGTCTGTAATCTTATAGAAACACAAAATCACTCAGAATTGTTAAAGCAAGAAGTCTTCAGCAAGGCAAGCTGATTCTGTTCTTGAAATCTGCAGCTATTCTGCCCTTCTTACGTAAATTAAAAAAATATTTCAACAGCTGCAGATTATTTAGTACGCTTAGTTAGTAAGTTTGGTCTAAGTAGGGATGATATACTTTATCCCCTCAAGACATACCTACAATTTATACAAGTATGAGGACAGCAGGATCTTGTGGACTGTGGGGTATTCAATCCCAGAAATATCAGGCCTAAGTGTTAACAGAAGAGAAGATTTTTCTCCAGCTAAAAAGAAAAGCTGTATCACTCCTGCTCCAAGAGAGCAATTTTTCCAGAGAAATTGGAAATTCAAAAGTGCAAATATATTTTTCTCTGTATAAACAACATCTGCATCAGTTTGAATATTAATGCATGCCCTCCTTTATTACACACTTTTTAAAGAGTTTAAGACTGGGAAAGCACGATCAAAGCATGAAGTCTAGCCAGTACATACACCACTCGGGCCCGGGAGGGAAGGGAAAAAAATGTCAAACTTTGCATAAAGTCTCAATAAGTACTGGCTGGAAGTCTTTGGCGGCTTATGGAGCTGAAAAAGACAGTGTCTCCTGGAAAAGTTACCTGTTCTGCTGCAAAGGCTGTTTTGTATTTGCAGCTTGTTAGAGGACTACAGAGGACTCTCAGCTCTGCTATGGATGTATGGACATCTGCCATGTACTTTACCCCTAAGTGACTTTCCACATGTCAAGCTGTCTATGTACAGGAACACAACAACGAGAAATCCAAATTTCCCAAATCAAAACCCCACATTCCTTCTCTCAAAACACATTGCCAGGATTAAATACAAAAACCTGTAAGTTTTTGCAATCTTTACAGTAAGCTTTGCCATAGGGAACTACCATGAGGGCAGGTCATACTTCAAACCTAACAACTTTGACAATATCCTTTCAATACGTTTCTTTTTTCAAAAGATCAGCGTGAGAGACTGACACTTCTCATCATGTAAGAACACTTGCTGATCTTACTACAACTTTCTTCTTGGTTGCATTATCTACCGAAAATGTGGTGACAGGTAGAACTGCCAGCAAACTGTGCTCTCCACAAGTAGCTGATTTTAGCAAAGTGCCGAAGTACTATATAGATACATGTATATACACATATGTATAGGTTTCTATGCATCCCAGTGGACAAAATTGTTCTTTATGCAACATAAAGAAACATGGAAAAAATTTAAAATAGCATAATGTATCCATAATTGCAGGATATAAATTATTACAGTGTTCTGATACATTATTATTATTTTGTCATTATTCATTTTAAGCATTTATTTGAATCAAATAAGATCATCCACTAAACTGCATCTTAAATGTAGGCACAGGCATGAACATACCCCTCTCCCTCAAACCGAGAGGGAGAACCTAAAACCATGAGAACCTAAAAATGCTTGCCCTGTTTTCTTACCTTCCGCACACGCCATCCTTTTGTGACTACCATCTATGTTTTGGTTAACTTTTAATCTATAGATGTCAGAGCACTTAAAAAAAAAAAAAAAAAAAAAGGAGGTCAGGGTTACTTTTGTCATTTTATTGATAGGAAAAATGAGGTAAAGGAAGAGACAGTGATCTATGCATGGTCACACAATCTCAAGCAATCTATCATCTCAGAATTTCACCTCTCTGACTACTACAGAGCAGAAGCTGTCTGCTCTCATCTCCAGCTCCATCCTCGAGGAGCTCTGCCTCCTTTCTGGACTGCCCAGCAGCGTCACCTCTTAAAAAAATTTAGGACAAAAAACTGGGAGGGAATCCTGGTCTAATCAAACTCCATGGGAGTTTTAGTGCTGACTCTACTGTCTTTTTTGTTTTGTTTTGTTTGGTTTTTTACCTGTTTGTACAACAGGTGCCTTCCAAAAAGAATATGCAATAACTGCCTAGAACAGGGAAGGTGCCTCCTTCCCGGGAAGGCAGTTCACCCAGGTTTCTATGTGACTCCTTGTTTAATCAGGAGGCCTTATTATATTAGGCCTTAAATTATATGAAGCCTTAAATAGGTAGAGATATTCTCAGTCCCTGCTTCCTGATGTTTCCCTTTTCCCAGCACGTGCCGCAAGAACAAGGCTGCGCGTTCTTTCACTCATTTTCCTGCCCCCGTGGTAAAGGAAACGCAGTGCCACAGCCGTACAGAGCAATTTCTTCAGCTTGCCTCTAGGGGAAAAGCCTGGATAGATTTGACTTTAATAACCTGGTGATGCAGCTATGCCGAAGTGAAGCAGACGTGGGACGAGAAAAGCACGTGGAGGGGAGTGAAGGGAGCGCAGCAGGGGGGATAGGGGCTCCCATTTGCGTCGGTACCTTCTCCCAGCTGCTAGTCCCGCGGTGACAGATGTCAAAAGCACTCCTAGTCTGTTCAAGATGGAAATCTATCACCTGCTCCCCTGCCAGATCCACTTAGATTCAGGGCAGTCTGTTCCTATAGTTATTCCCATTTGTAATTAAAGCCAGAGCTGTACCTAATGTGCTGTAGAATACTTGCTGGTGATGTTTCCATTTACCATTGGTAAAACCTAAGGCTTACTGTGTAAAATCAATTAAAAAATTGAATAGTAACTTTAGTATTCCCAGTTCTGTGTTATTCAAAGATACGCACTATTTCAAAATATACTTTCAGAAAAAAAGTAATTCTGCTTCAGAGGCAACCAAACAGAACCTCAATGTAGCTTAACAAAAGAATCCGATTTTTTTAACTCCCTGTTCCAAATTTCAGTATGTGTTATAGTTAGGAAAATGCATGTCAAATCCAGAGGGTCTCTAGGGCTGACAAGCCTGTTGCAGTTCAGCGTGCTTACTTAGCTAAAATAGAAAAGACAAAATATACTGGTAAAAGTAGCCTTGTGTCAGTACTGGTATTATGGCAGAGTAAGTACTACAAGTATGGCAGCAGAAATGTATTCTGCCAGTTTCAGTAACTTTGCCAGATGAATGATGAATACCAATCAAATAGTGACAGAGTGAATGCAACAGAGAATAAGGAAGATCAGTCTGTGTGTGCTTCATCTTCAAGCAAGCTTTTTAAGTAATTAAAATATGTCACTTTTCAGCATTCCCTTTGCTTCAGAGATTTTATAGAAAAGCTAGATAATCTCATCCTCTGCTGAAATTTAGCACAAAAATCAATGTTTCTGACAGCAGATGTACAATGTTGATTCTGCATGTGTTGCTTCGCTATTACTTTTTGTAATATAGTATATAATCATTGGGTGCAGAGTGATCCCTAAACAATTTAAACTATTGCCTGATTTCAAATAACTAGGAAAAAAATCTCTCAGTCAGTAAGATCAGCAAATCTCTCAATAATTTTTGTCTGAAACAATCAATTCTTATTTCAATTATAAGGAATGGAAACTTTAAGTAAGACAATTTATATATAATATTAATGGAAAAATTATAAAGAAAACTTTGCTTCCTTTACATGAACACTTGACACAAAATTACATAAGAAACAATAGGTCTCTGGACTAACTATAATTATCTAGATAAATACAAATATATTTATATATATTTTAACATACATGTAAAAAGAACAGGAAATGTGTAATCTTATCTTTCCTGAATTACGCTTACTTAAATTTCTAATCAGAACTTCAGGGAAACAAGAAACATAATCACCTCTTCTTTCTGCTTTTTAAATGATGAATATGATCTAAAAGACAATCATTTTCTCACTGTAACTATTGTCATCCATTATATACCATTATGTACATATCACTAGATCTATCATTAGATACCATTGTACAAAAGGTTACCACTATAAACACCATTATATATAAAGTCGGGACAGTATCAAGAAGTCAGGAAATTCCAAAATCATAGCAATATACATTCTGCATATAGCTTGCACATGAAGACATACATATTGGCATAAACAGAAATGCAGCTAGTAAGAAAAACAGGGTCCCTTTACTATTGGCCTTGTTGGTCTTAAAGTGCTTATCATGCTGCTGTGTAGTGTGCAATGAAAGCTGGGAAAACATACAACATCAGCACTAGAAAAAAAAATGTAAGTTTTCTTCTGAACTCTACTAAGAGTTGATTTTGGAAGGGAAATTGCAAGTTGCCCTTTGCAATGCCATGTACCATGCTACCAACCCGAAGCGATACAGGTCCAGTCCTTGGTCTTACTGGCATGAATGGTTTCATCTCAGCCATTGAAACTATGCTGTTGGAAAAAACTCAGAGAAAATTATGCTGATTAAAATCAAGGAAGTGATACTGGTACAGGTCTTGTCTACATCAGGTGAACTAAGGAACAGTAAAAATTATTTCTTTTTTGTATCAGTTGAGTTTACGCGATCAGCTTGCTAGAGATGATGCTTAAGCACCTCTATTGCAAAGTCAGCAAAAAGATTAGTAACTAGCAAAAGGGGGCTGTACGTATGTCTGTCTACACAGCCCTGGCTGTGAGCAAACTCTGCTGCCCTGCCTGACCTGCGGAGGTGGCTGTTCAGCCGAAGGGAGTGCTGAGCAATGTGGCAATTGCTTGGATGATTATAGCCTGAGTTGATCAGCTCTCACTCATACTCTGTTGAGTCAACATCTGACGTGGTAGAGAGGTTGGATTCTGGTCTTTCTTGAATTTGAGAGAGTTACGCCAATGCTTTTAAATGGGGATTGCAGTGCTAACGTCATCTGACTTTAAATGTCATCTTAAAGTTGTGCCTATTGAGGATCGCTCTGTCGTCACTGAGGGGCATAATGCATTTCCTGAGGGCAACTGATCCAACCACTTCACAGAGCCATCTCAGGACGGGATGAATCACTGACTTCAGGGACTTAACACTCTCCAGGTAGTGATATACTTGTGCAAGTGCCAAAATGCAGTATCAGAAAGAGAAACAGTGAGTATCCCTCACTGAAAAATTATCTTCAAGCAAGCGTACAGCCCCAGAAAATAGCATTTAGCAAATCTGCTGTGTAGTCACAGTTCGTAACTGATTTGGATTTATTTGCTGCTACTGACTCTCATGATTGTTCCCAAACAAACCAAAAAAAAGTACACATCACCAAAAATACATTAATGCAAAAACAGCAGGCAGGGGACTTTTCTAATTGTAAAATAATTTTTGGACACTATTTTTGTCCTCTGTAAGTGATATTACACCACCAGCAAAATACAGACCAGGACTTTTTATAACACATATTTACTTCAAAAAGATGAACTGAGGAATTGTATAAATTGTCATTTAAATTCAAGTGAAAATGGATTGTATTTCAGCTTATTACCTTTAACATAATATTTATAAATATTTTCTCTTGAAAAGTGGAAGAGTTAACTCATTTTGCTTAGGTTGTATAAAAAAACAAATGACAAAATTACTAGTTAGCATGATTCAATACTGCCAGAATAGTAACTGTAAAAAATACAAGAAAGTCTCCTAAGCAGAATCACTAGCTATGATAATCGCATATATTATAATCTTTAAAGGTAAGCTGTAAATGAAATTATGAGAATGCCATCCACTTAACTAATGCATGCTCACATGGGCCTGGTGAAGAGGGGCATTCATACACATAACTGAAAGACAGACAGATTTTTTCTTTCAGGCTTACAAGAATAAATCCTAGTCCTATTTGGTATTGCGTTGAAGATCACAGTAGCACCACATGGCTGCGTAAAGGATCCGTCTTGCTCTAAATGATCTGGGATATGCCTGGCCCATACTGGGAGCGAAGGAGGAGATGGAGAATAAGTACTGAAAATAGATGAATAGTACCTTGATGACACAGTGGCCAACTTTAATCTGCCTGCAGTCTCTTTTCCTTAATTTGGGATAGTATGGGAATGGTCATAGGATCGTGCACCGAGGGGGTTCCAGCCCCTGCACTGAAGCTGAACCCGAAAATAATGTATGTTTGTAGTCAGCCTTTATAACAGAGGAGACCATCACTCTGTAAACTGGAAGGCAGGGTCTTACAGACTTCCTTCCAGTTCTCCCACCACCTTTTTTTTTTTTTTTTTTTTTTTTTTTTTTTTCCCAAGTTTATCTTCTGCTAACCTGAATGGGCTTAGAGTGGCCAGGAGAAATGATAGATACAGGCGAGACTTCTTCCATCTGTTCTGTTTTTCATATCAACAGGATTAAAATCTATTTTGATAATTAGTCCAGGTATTTTTCTCGTAATTTCATGTTTCTGAAGAAAATGAATATTTCTCGTCCAGAATTTTAGCTAAAAAAAATATTGTAAAGAGAGGGGATATCAAATTTTTAGAAATGAGAGCTGAAAAATTTTCAGATGATAGTGCAAATGCAGAGATACTTTATTACTTGGCAATCTTACAAATAAATTGCAGTACACAATTAAGAGTATTTTTTTACTCTATCTTAATTGTAGCACTTCTCACATTAAAGTAAAATGCAATGTAGAACAGGTTGCTGGAAATTTTTTTAAAAAATAAATTATTCACAGAATGGTGTTTTCGATAACAACCTCATAAGTGGATTCTCCCCCCTCCCCACATGCACACCTTATTTTTGGAGCAAAAATATTCAGTAAAATGTGCAATGAAGAAGTGAGTAGGTTATGGCTTCATTAATATGTACTACTGTAAATATGTAAGTCTCAGGAAAAATAGTCCATTGTCAACAAAGTAAGCAAGAGTGACAAAATTAGACAAAATATAATCCATACCGTTTCTATAATATTTTCCACAGTTGTTCCAGAAGTGTTACATGGTCTGCAAGGACTTGCAAAAGTTGCAGACAAAGTGTAAATGGTCTAGTAAATCCCAAACCTTTCATTTCACAGACTATCAACTGTCAAATGTGTGGGCTGAAATATAAGCTTTACACGGCAATAATTCCATCGCAGAGTTGCTTTGGAAATGTGACATTATCACCTGTCTGTTTTTCCTTTGGGTAGCCTGTGTAAAATTTCAAAGCTTTTTCGATGATGCAGCCTTATGAAAACAATTTTCCATAAAGTGGTTAGCATTATATCTAAAATTAATGGTTCTCTTCTATGCAAATAGGCAAGTGATGTTTTCATAATGAGAGTAGAAGATAATAAAGCATTTAACAATGCTATGGCTGAGAATCTACACAAGGCTCATCATAACTCCCTGAAAAGCCATTCAGCAACCAGTAAAATGAAAATCGAGCCTCTCCGTCTTGAAATTTATGGCTCACTGCTTCTGCCGTCTTTGAAGATACCATCCTCAAGGGTCAACAGACTGCCACGCAGCGTCGGCGCTTGTCTGAGAACAGGCTATACTACAACTCATAAAACAGGTGTCCACCCTGCGTGAGAGGTAATCTTTCCGGTGTTCTTCATTTTTCACTACCCAGAAAACCTGATTAGAACTTAGGATTTTAATGGCTGTTTGATAATTATGATTAGAACTTAGGATTTTAGTGGCTGTTTGATAATTATGTATGACAAAATAGCTAACATTTGCCTATTAAATTCATTGCATTTTCAAAAGCAGACTTTTGAAAGATGTTATGGATGTTCTTCCTTTTCATCAAGTTTATAGATAAAAAAAAGCCTGTGGCTAAACTAGGATTCTCTTTAAACTGCTGGGCTTCCTCTTGATGAGATTTACAGACAAGATCAGATTTACAATCATAAAAAATAGCAATTAATATTTCAGTGATTTTGTTTTCTCTTTCAATGAACGATACAACTCAGCCATGGTCAGTTTAGACAAAACATCAAGTGAGTGGCAACTGAGCAAGCAAATTTATTCCTAGTCAGTGAGGATGAAATCAATTATATTATATGGGAATTTAACAAATCATTACCAGTTTACTCAGAAATGGTATCTTTTAAACAGAGCTTCTGAGCCATCCTATAGAATATATATATATATGTATATATATCTAGAAAAGGGATGAAATTTTTAATACAGACTCCCCCAGCAGGGATTGAGCTGGGAATCCTGCATCTGCAAAGCATTTGTGGCTTGGGGCCTGTCTAGACCTCTAGTTAAGCTGGGCAGCCCTGACACCTGGAGAGTAAAGGAAGGGCCTGGGGACCAGAGAAGTGACTCCATGAGAGAGAAATGTTTCCAAGTCAAGGGGATCCAGACAGTTACTAGACTTGACCCTCCAAAGCCTTCGCTGTTGTCCATACACAAATTCAGAACAAAACTTTGGCTCTAAGGAAAATAGAGAATTTTTGTTCAGGAAAGAAGCAAAAGCTAGAATTAATGTTATCTAACTAGCTTGTCACACAGCAAACATTAACGCCTGAGCTAATAACCTTATTCTCTCCCTATAGTACATAGACTGATAGCATTGAAAATACAATTCATCGACTTCAGAAAGTCATCTCTATCAGGATGAAACACACAGTTACCTCTGTTGACCAGAAAGGGTGCAGGAAAGTCAGAACTCTACATTGCACCTGGTCCATATTCAGGCACATGAAACATCTTCCTTAATTCTTATGTCACCTTCCATTCGGTGTTGTTACTTGCAGCAACTAGATAGAGGCAAAGCTCAGAGCTCTCCATAAGCAAAATGCTTTGCTTACAGAAGATGATCAAGGAGGAACATTTGTGGAGAGAGTCTGGCATGTCTCAATAAGAATGTAGGAAGGTAGGGAACACAGTAATTCTTTCATATTTCAATTTTCAACCAACATACTGAACATGTTAACATTCTTTTTCAGATTCAGACTATTAATTCACAAACTTTGTGATTCCTAGAATCAGTTTGTGAAGTTCAGATGTTGTCACTAATACTTATATACTTTTATGTATGTTTACTTTTTATATATACTTCCCTTTATAAATTTATCTGTATGTGCATTTATAAAAATAGGTCTTATCCTGTGATTTTCTGGCTTCACATATATCTTGTGGCTATTTCCTCCCTTTCAAATACACAGGTTGATATAAAATCTCATCTTTCACCAATAAGTAACAACATTCACTTAATTCATTGTTAAAGAATATTATACTTCTCAGAGACATGGAGTAAAAGTCATAGATTAGGATACAAGAATGTATTAAATAGATAACTCAGATAAATGAAGCCATGGAATATTTTAATTAGCCGAAGGACTTTTGTGAAAGGCCATTTCAACATTAAAAATCAGACTCGACTCCACTTTAAAACCTGCAATGATCAGTAAGATGTTAACTTCTCAGCCCTACAATTTACTTAACTGTGAAATATATGTACTAAAGGCTTCTACGAGCCTTCTCTCTTTAGAAAGCATTAGGATTCTTGGATGAACAGTGAGACAGCAGTGCAAAGCATTTTTCTTAAGCAGAATACTGTGACAAGCATGCTACTCCGGAGTATTTTAACAGTTTTGGTGAACTACAACAGGAGGTGAAGAGATACCCCACTGTCCAACCCATACATCTCAATGATACACATCAGTTAGATTTATTATGAGAGCTTGAACTGAGCCTCCAGCAAACGAACAGCAGTTTCTGATCGCCGGGGAGGGCTGGGCTAGGGTGACTAACAACTTCACCAAAGTCAATCACTCTTACACAAAGCATCTGTCAGGACTCTGTTCGGAGACATTTACAAATTGTGGATCATGACAAGCGCAGCATGTTCTATCCTTCTGTCTTTGCCTCAGTGAAGTTAGCAACAAGATGATTCGTATTCAGCACTCCTGTTTTTCATCATTTTAGGCCCTATTTTGCTTTGAGTACAGTTCAAAATTTCTCGCTGCTATAGCCAAATTTATTTTTGTCTTGCCTTGATTTTGCTTTACATGAAAGGTGCTATACAAGAGACCGGTGGAAATACCTACGTTGCATTTGTTTCAGAGTCAATGTGCAAAACATTTTTTTCTTGTCATCCTGCTTTGTAATCTTATTTAGGCCAATCTCCTGAAGCCAAACTCTGCCACAGAGTTGACTTTATCGGTCATGGTTGCAGAAGAAACATCCTCTATGGTACAAGCTACTTAGCTTCATGTCACAATCTTATCAGTATTTTCGCAGCCACATTTGCCAAATCCTATGTGCTCCTCCGTGCTTTTATCTAGTTTGCTTTTTCTTTTAGCATCTTCAGGATGTGATAAAACATAATTATGCATAATAAGATACAAAATATAGCACCATTATCTCATGATGGTTTTCAAAATTGCATTTAGAAAACTGTATAGGCTGCCTATATGATTGCACTTCTATTTCCGCCTTGTTGAAACTGGCACTAAATTTTGTTAGTGATGTTTTAATGGAAAATCATAAGATTAGATATCAGACTATAGGAAGTTGTATGACCTCCAAGTATTTTTTTAAATGAAAGATGGTGAGCAGGCCAGAGGTTTTTATGCCTAAAGTTAAGAAAACATGTCATAATTAATCCATTTAAACTGTGCTATACATACTGTAATTCACCCACAGGTTTTTATGTTAATTTGAATGAAGAACAGTCAGATGAGGATTGCTATGGCACATACATTATCATTGAAAATGTCATACACATTTTATAAAGAAATGAGTCACATATGTAGTATACTAAATGAGAGATATCTGCCTATAAAAATGCTATATGAAGCACGGTGTATGAAGAATGAAATACGCTGTTTATATTCTTCATCCTAAAAATGAGACTATTAAAAAATATTAAAACAACAAAAACAGATTCAATTTTGTAAAAGCATATATTTACCCCAGAATGATTACAAAAGGGATATTTAATTTCTAACATTCCTATACAACAAAAATATGGTACGTAAAGGATATACACTATCAACAGACTCCTAAATAGATGTAAAAATGTACTCAAATCTGAACCTCGCTGAATTACAGAATACAGACCACATCTCCTCCAGTGCAGATTGTAGCACCTTTACTCATTCGGACTCTTTAAAGCAAGGGAAAAGGCGACGAATTGTCGGTAGTTGCGCAACACTTTGATAAACATGAAATGTGCTCCCTGCCAGGAAGTGTCTTTTCAGTTTAACTTCAAAATGTCAAAATCTCTCTGTTTCCCAAGTTTCCTGATCACCCCTTTTCCCAGTGAAGCTTGTTCACAGTAGAAGAAAGGAAGGAAGAGGTTTAATCTGCAGCAGAATGTGTCTAAGAATAAATATTCTAACATTGATTTCAAAAGCTTAGTGCCCTTGCGCTGGTTTTCCAGTCCCATGTTACGTTCAGCAGTGACCTTTAGGCCATTAAGCTGAAGAACACAGAAACTTAAAAATACATAGTTGCCAAAAGGTAAGCTTAGGCAGGAAAACACAGGTTTTGCTCAAGAGCTGAATAGAGAAGAGCTGAAGGTTTTGGTGGGTTTTGTGCTCTACCTGGCAAAAGCGCAAAGCACATGCTTCAGTGTCAAGAACTGCATCCTGATGTCAACTTAGACATCACCGTAGTGGAAGCCAGTTACCTAATCTGCCTCTTTTTCCACCGTAGCCAACAAACGAAGTATTCATCCCAAAGTTAGACTCCGGGGAACGTGAAGCTGACAGTCACAACGCTGTTCAAGGCAGGGTTGTCTCTGTCCTCGGGAGCGAAACCAGTTCTCCTTCTGCTCACACAGGCTACACTGCAGCTGATCGTCTGCACTCGCAGACTGAAAGAGCAAAAACTCTGCGGGCGATGTTCTCCGGAGTGGCCCCCAAGGTCATTCTGCAGGCGATCTTACTCAGAAATGAATAGAAAAATGGAAATTTCAACTGCTGAATCAGGTTTTCTTAGCAATTTTACTTTACCTACATGTAACAAAGACACAGTACAGTATGCCTTAATGAAAAAGAAACATGTATAATTTACCTTTACTTTTCTCTCACATACAAATCTTAGAATGAACATATCAGAAAGAGAGGTAATTTTAGAAAGGAGGTTTGACTTTTTCAAATACAAGCCTAGATCCAGTAGAGACAGTAAAATCTAACTGGAAAATGTTTCATACAGATAATTGGTTTTGTATGATGGAGCCAAACATTTTTCCTCTACACTAGAAAATAGGCAGCAGCTGAAAAACACCAAAATCACTGCAGTTATACAGATTTATACTAGCTGAAAATGTCTGCCTGCTTTTATTAGATTGCCAGTATTAGAGCTTTCAGTGTGTCCCTTTCAGGCTTGAATATGGGCTTTCTTACAAAGAAACACCTTTCCTTAATCTCTTTCCAAATTGATTTTTTCTGATAGTATTTTTTTTTAAAGATTTTTAAATGGGGGAAATCTCATGTATGCCTTTCCTGATGGGATATTTATAGAATGCACTAGATGGTCTGACAGACCATCTATAGCATCATTATCCTTAATATATTATAGGTGATACTAATTGTACTACCAGCAATACGTATTTATAAATATGAATATTTATGTACACACACATGCACGTGCATATATATATATATGTGTGTGTGTGTATATATATATATATACATGCACACAAGTGTGTGATTGCTTTTATGCATGTGTGTGTATATATATATGTATGTATATACATAAATAAAAGCAATCACATACTTACATATAAACAGACAGAGCCCAAGAGAAGCATCAAAGACCTTAATCTGAGATGTAGAAAAGCAGACAAATGATTCCTGTGGTAGCCTAAATTACAATCACTATGCCTGATAAGAGAGTCAATATTATAAGCATCTGTAACATGACAGATCACAGCTTCCTGGGACTCCGGGAAAAACAAAAAACAAACAAACAAACAAAAAATCCTTTCTTATTTTGTGTTTTCACTATATTTTTGTGTAAGTTTATATGATTTCTCAAAAAAGTGCCACTATTTGAAATTAATAGAACCTGCCCTTTGAAGAAGAAAGTTATTTCTAAAAGTAAAATATTTCAAATATTAAATATAGATATAAAAATATATTTTATATATAAATATAAATATAAAAAGTAAAATATTTCATTTTCTTCCATTTTCATTTCTAAATGAAATATACCATAAAAGAGTAGTAATTTCCAGCATAATCATAATACTGACTTGCACTGTACAACTTGGTAGAAAAATAGGTATTATATATAAAATTCTCCATTCAAAAGACTTTAAATCTTACATGAATGAGTAATTTTACTTAACGTGATTTATAATCAAAAATTAATATATAACTGGAAATACATTAAAATTAAACACATCTCTCAGTAAATGTTCTGCCTCTGTAGTATATATATTTATGTGATTATCTGAGAATTTCAATTAAAAAATTACTTTCCTCACTCTTAATTAAAATGCTGTATTTAAGAACAAGAGAAAAAGCCATAAAATGAAAAAAGAAAAAAAAAGTCTTAATGAATAAAATGTCTGAAAGTACTATATCATTCTTTATTTAAATTGTTCCTTAAAGAATAAGTATATACTAGGTACATCATACTATTTCCTTTTAAGTTGGCTTCTAAGTCTGAAAAGATATGTACTGAAATGGAGGAGGAAAAAAGCGATATATCTACAAAAATCATTTCCTTAAATTTAATTCCAAAAGGCATCTCTTTTTCTACAACTTCATAAACTTGAGTAAGAACATATAACTGTCAGTTACCTCTGAGAGAGCATAACTTAGTTACTCTCATGACTTGTTCACACTGCATTAGGACTTCTGTGGCTCAAGCTAGACCATCAGTGGCTCTTTTTCCATAGATGACAATGAGTCTAGATCAAATCCTTAATATTTAAACTTTACAGGATAAGGATAACTCTGTAATCAGCAGGGGGTACAGAAGAAGCTGGTCTGCTTACTCCATACTTTTTTTTTTGTGAAGGATTCTTGCCTTTTCCTCAGAGATGTGAGGCAGACAGACCTCTGATTTGCTCCAGCCTGACAGTTCCCATGTTCCTCAAAGTGCAGCACACTTAAAGTCTCCCTGGCCGAGAAACTCTTTAAATTAAGCACATAGGAATACGAGTTTTGGCTAGAGCACCGCCCAAATGACAGCCTGAGAGACGGTCCTGTGATGCACCCTGGCTGAATGAGTAAGACTGCACTCGCATAAGTGAGCACAAATCTAATGTGTGACTTCATCCGTGGTTGTGCTTCACTAGGTACTTCCTCCAGCCCCTCATCCTATTACACGGGTTGCAAGACAGTGGCGTACGCACTGCTGCAAACAGTTTCAGTGGCAACAGGGGGAGTCGAGGAGCTCTGAGTGCCTCGTCGTTTCTCTTATTGCCTTTTTCTCCCTCAGCTGTTCACTCCTGGACCTCATGGATGCCAACTGCCATTTGCAGTTTTTCCTCACTACCCGTAGGCGTTCATGGGGCTTGAACACCCTGAGCCACCACACTACATGCAGTGAGTCCTAAAGCTCAGGGAGCTTGTGGTGTTGATTTACTCTGTCCGCAAGAAGTTTGACACATGGGCCTTGATCTGAACAGACCTTGCAACCGAGATTTATCTCCATGAGGCCATTCTCCAAAGTCCTTAAACTGCCTTTTACTCCAAGGAGGACTCTTCATTTTATTGGAACGTCCTCCTGGTTGTGTCTGCTATTAAAAGTAATGTTCCTCATGTTAAAAATAGCTCTCCCCCACCTGCTGAAGGGCTTCAACTTTCATCATCTAATGCAAGCAACATTTTCTGCTTTTCCTTTTTCTTTCCATCAGTAGTAGTTGTAGTAGTAGTAGGGAGTTCTTCTGAATGCTTAGCTGGATCTGAAGGACACATCCATATAGGTAAGTACCTTAGAAGTTAACATCACCTCAAGGCTATTAAGTACGCCTCAACGCTACAAGTAGTATCTCAGTCTGCTGGTACTGGCATATCTAAAGGCCTTAATAAATATATGCAAATCCAAAATATTCAATTCCTTTTAAGCTGAAGATACAAATACTATAATTAAAGATTACCCATCTAAACCACAGCACTTCTTCTGCCTCTGCCTGCAGGCTAGATTTGTTTCTCACCCTCAGTCAGAAATAGAGACTTAGAAGCAAGGGAAAGTGTCTACCCTGAGGCTGCATTAATTTTCCATTGGTTTCTCTTCCTCCTAACAAGTTGAAGGTCTTTCTTGGGCAATTGCTGCTAAAGGAGGTCCCTTTGCTGTCTTGAAAAACAGGAGACCTGAGTAAAGAGCTAATCCTGGCTTACCAGTCCATCTCAGGGATAGTCTGCAGCCAAGGATCAGTCCTCTCCGTACTGAGCAAGACGGTAAAGACAACAGAGCGCTGCATACTCTCGTGCTGAAAAGAGAGTCCTTGACCTCCCAAGCAAAGTACAATATTACACTGTCTAGAGCTACAATTTGTAATATCACATCCGGGATTGCAGCATCGGGGGAAATGGAAGGAGAATGCGTCACTGCAAAGAACGTCATGACAGAAGTGCTTTTGGCTCTGGCAAATCATTTGAATCACATTATTGATAGGTTATTTTCACTCCATTTTGACAAACCTTAAGTGATGGCCATTACATTTAAAGGAACAATTTTGTTCAATGCAGAAGCATGACGTTTGTAAACAGAGGGGGAAATATTGTAACAAGTGATTCTTTTGTTCGGAGTTGCTTATTTTCCTTTGACAATTCAGAGTAATGATCTGATATAAATAAATAAAATTCTTCTTCACATACAATAATATAGCAAATTCTGGAGAGATCAAGTAACTGAAGTTAAAACTGCATACAAATATTCCTCACTGTACTCCAGGAAGAATCTTAAATCCATATAATAGAGCTGAACATTTAGCCTGGGGAGGTTAAGGAGGAAAAGTCAGTGAAGGTTTTATAGGCTTCAGACTTAGCCTTCTTAAGGTTACGGCTTTGGCGTTGGGAAAAAGCATGAAGAGTAAAAAAAATACTCCCTTGAATGATGGGGAAGAGGGATGAAGAGTGCATAGTGGCTGAATTAGGACTCCTTGCATTATCTAGAATATCTCAGAGGATACTTCATGACAAAGGTGAAAAAAACCCTTTCTCATTCCTCTGGAAGGGAAGAAAGTGGGCAAATTAGAGGAATTTAAGACTCAAGGGAGCTTCAACTTCTTATCTTGCTAAATCTTAAGACTATGATCATTTTTCCTCAGCACAAGCTATAGTGCTAAAATCTACTCCTAGTATTTTTTCCTGATGAAACAGTAATGCTAGGATGTCTGTCATGTTAGATGATGGCTATAACAGGAATGCAAAATGGATACTATAGTTTATTAAGAGACTGACCATTGCAGAAAGAAAAAAAAAGGTTGGAGGAGTTTTGGTTTATTATAATCAGGAGATGGTAGTGAAATACTATAAATTAAACAGATTTTTACAAACATTTTAACATGGATTTTCACATCTTTACATAAATGTTTGGGTATTGATTCTGCAGTAATTATTTGAAAAAAAATAAAGTGCACAAAGATATGTTTGCAGATAACAAATAAGAAAAATATAAGCATAAAAAGGTTTTAACTGAACATGTGTATGTGCCTTTTTTAATATTTACTGAACTCTGCTGGCAAGCTTTAAAAACCCTGAGGAAACATAAACACAGACAAAATCAGTCCTTAAGAATGCAGTGGGGAGTGTAATTCCTGAGGAGTGTAATTTACTCCTCTCAAGATTTTATAAACATTGCTTAGATTTCTGTACAGTGTGTAGAAGCATGTTGCTGGAAGGTTTTCTGCAGTTCTTTTTAAACTGACAACCTTTCAAAACATGCTGAAAAATTTCCTGACCTCTGGGTTACAAAATATGTTGACTTTGGAGTACATTACATGTGCTAACATCTTATTTCTATACTTAGGAAAGCCATAACAAAATAATAAAGGAAACTAAATTTTGCAGATATTAAAATTATTTAATATTAAATATATGTACTTTAATAAGTTTGAATGCATATGACTTGGATGTTTCCCATCTAAGGCTCTTTAAAAGCTTTCCAAACATTAATGCATTCTCATCACATCACAGAGGACATAGTAAATTATCTTCCTCATTTATCACAGAGCAAATATATTACAAAAGCAAATACTTTTCCTCATATGGCAGAACTATTAGGTAAGTTTGTGATGAAAGATTTCTTCAGCTGAAAAAAAAAAACTTTTTATTCAAAGTGTTAATTTCCCCCTTTTTTATTTTTCTTTCCTTTTTTTGTCTCCTGGGAATTTTGCCCAAATAAAGACTCTACCTCAGGACACTGTATTTCTGCATGTAGAGGTATCACCGTGATATCACATTTGCCTTCATTTTGCTGCTTTATTCATTCTCCTTCTTTCTGTCTCTTTTAAAGATGTTTTACTATGTGAATAAAAATACCTTGGGTTTTATGCAGAAACTAGTATCTAGCCCCCATATCTCACACAAGTGTTTTTAAGAATGAAGTAACTGCACATTCTATGATTAGGAATGGCCTTTCCTCTTCCTTCTCTTCTCCGCAATGTTATAAACCACTTTCCCCAACTGATGAAATTTTAAAACATTTTATGAAATAGAATTCTTAATTTATGTTTTCCAGCTTATAGATATAAACGCAGGAAAAACGTCCTTGTCTCTAGGTTCTGACAAATGACGATAACTTACATTACCATAATGTCTAAGAATTCCAGCCATATAGAAGAGTATTATCATGAGACACTCTACAGCACTCATAGACAGGCTTAGGCTTGATGGTCTTAAATCTACATGTAAGAGGAGAGGCAACAGATTGCTATGGACAGATGGAAAAACGCAAGAAAAAATAAGATGATGGCATTAAACCCAGAAATTTTAGCAGTCTACTCAGCAGTCTAACTAGTCTATTTCCAAATTTATTTATAGCATCAGAGTAAAGAAGAGTTTTAAGAAAGCATTTGAATGAAAATTATAACACAGCTCTGTGCAGACTCTGTTAGTGTCATGGACAGGACGAGAGACCTGTAGAAGTAGAAGATACTTTCTTGACAATTTGCCCTGGTTAAGTGAGGGATTCAGGTGCAGGAACAGGAGAGACTGGAAGTCAGGGCAGATGTAGACTAGTCCACACATCTAGATGGGGATAGCTAGATGCAGATGAGGATGGAGAACAAGCTTAGCAAAATAAATCAAAAGGAAAGAAGAGATAAGGAAGAAACAAAGGGATGGGACAAAATGAATCAACTTGTGACTGAGTAGACAAAGAATCCTGTGCAGATCATATCCCACCTTATTCCAGAGTCTAAAGGTTATATCCTCATTCCCTTAGTCTCCACATTTCCAGCTTGTTATGGTGAGTAACACAAAAATATGTATTTCTTCTTCCTTTGCTCTGCCAGGCCATATGCAGGATAATAACTGTAACTGTCAGCCAAATGATACAAACTTCTGCAATGATCCTTACAGATCCCTTCTGAGCATGACTTGCTTTCTTATGTGAAGGAATATGCTCTCACTTTTTTGGAGGGGCAGTGTGAAAGTTGCAGTTTATTTACATGTGTGGGTATATGTACATAGAAAGAGATGTTCATGGATAAATGTCCTCAACCACTTTAGAAAACAAGACAGAAAATATACTTTAATAATATTATCATAGTGAAAAGTTAAGCACTTAAAATGATGAAATTCCATGCAAAATATAGCCTCTGTGACATCAGAGGAGTGGCCACATTAAGAAAAATTTAGTCACAATTACATAAATCTGTTGTGCAAACTTGTAGCTTTTCCTCGCGTGAGATTTACTATGCTTATTTGTACAGAGTATTTTTCATGCAGATGCAGATTTGCTGCGCCCATCCTCTTTACCAGCCAGATGAAAACCTCCTCCACATTGAAAGGCAAGATAAGTTAGCTTACTGACACTAACTGTGCTAAGTGGAGCTGCATTTCTAGCTAAGTTGAAATTCAAGTAGCTATTGTTGGTATCTGCTTGGAGGACGTAGGATGTTATGTTGCTTGTGAAAATATCATATAGATATACCATAGGAGTCCTGAATTTGCCTACAGTTTGCCTCAAAATAAAACAGTTGTGTCTCACACAAACAGAAGTATCATTTTTTCCCAGTGGCATGGACTAACGATGCGACTTTGAACATAAGCAGAAAGTTGAAGGGTTTGACTTGACCTAGAGAAGGATCACTGGCCTAGGGACGGGTCACTGCAGGTGAATCACCATCTTTGCTTCTCCTCAGTAGGTAGGAAGGTGCTGTCTTGGCTTTCTACAGACTTGACAGTTTGATCTGAATACAGGAGAGGAACAATCTCCTACCAGACAGCTTCTTTTCCACAGAAAATGCTGTATGTCCTATATGATATTAGGATAGACAGAATTATAAAGGAAACAATCACATTAACCTGTGAAGATAACCCCAAATAATTAGGCTGCTTAGAAGACTTAATCAGTTCTGTTCTTCTAAAAAAATACCTCTGTAGAGGGACACATCCTTGAGACTTAAACATATATGTGCACACAGAAATGCAGAACCGAAGACAACATATGAGGGTTCACAGTTCTCACAATATTTGTCTCTAGACAGTTTGATTTGTCAGTATTTGAGAGAAGAAAGATTCTGTGTCAGCAGCACAAAGTTTATGTATATATTTTTTTCAGGTACTGAGTGTGTAATTAATTGTTATTACACAGTAAGTATTTGGTAGAATAGTGAGAGAATTGATTTAAAGGGATGTATCATTTATCATTTTCATGACCACTGAGATACTACTTTACATTGCCACTTATATTTGTCATCTAGACTTAACTCGAAAAAAGGGCAAGAAAAAGATATAAATGATTAATACTCTGCATCCATGATACTGAGAATATTAAAAAAGGCCCCTACCCAAATGTTTGCCTAACTTCCAATTTTGCTTGTCTATCATGGAAACTGTACTAGATTTTAAAGAATAACATAAGCATGACCTGTTAACTCATAGTATGGTACTCTGACTAATTCAGAGAACTTAAAAAATGTCAGTGCTTTTTGCAGTTAGTTCCACTTGTGTATCTTAGACAGATGGATTTACTATACTTCAGTGGGTCCTGAATGTTTAGAAATGCTTTCTTGGTTTTTCTTGACTTTACTTACTGATTGGTAAAAAACTTTTGCAAAACTGAAGATTTAACTGTTTTAATTATGAAAAGTTAGGTTCTCAATGAACCACTCTTTAGGTACCATTTTTGTTTTTTTGAATCATGTTACAGTTCATCTTTAAGCTTCAGAGTACCTCGATGCTTTGTAGAGATGGAGTAAACCTGGCATCCCTAGCTTCTGTTTTATAATGGTAAATTTGACATGTTAGAGACCAAAGGAGGCTGTTATTGCCTTGCTGTGCGTGTTCAGTAAACATGAGCTAATATCGGGCACGTAGCAAGGGCAGCTTTTTCTTTCCTTTGGAGTTGTTAAGCAAATGTAAAGACATTATTTTGCATCAATGTTAACAAGAAAAATGTATAAAGCAAGAAATTGAAATTTGTGCGTAAAGCACAAGGATATTATATAAAAGTTCAAAGGTATGATTTATGTAAACAGCTTGTTCCTGATATTAAAGTTAAGACTTGTCATCCACTACCACAAGCTCCCACTAAGAAAGGTCACTGGCTTTAACCTTATCTGCTGTCTTCATTATTCTGTATTTCCTACACACTGGACTTCTTCCACCACCTTTCCTAGCATTTCAAAGCTAATATCAGCCTTTCTTGATAACAGCTGCATTCTTACATATGCCTCATTTTCCACTGCGTGGTCCTTATCTCCCTTTCACAGTACAGAGAGACTGGTGTGAGCTCTTCAAAACGAAGTGAATTTTGTCCTGAGCTAGTCCTTCCCAATATAAAGGGATATTAACCTTGCATTAAGGCTTACCTGTGGGCAGCTACTCCACTGTGAGAATCTGTGTTAACCTTTTTACACTGATTGCAATGCTGTTTTGTTCATACATCTGCTTTGAGACTGTGCCATGCAAGGCCAAATTTCAGTCCATGGTTTCCTAGCACAAGATTTACTTTCCTTTTGTCACCTTGCTTAGTTTCTACTTTACAGGGCCAGAGCTCATTTTGCTCATCTTTCTTCATGAGAGATCACTATGTAGTTTGTAAAGAGTGGATAGGTAACATGGGAAGGAGGAGGTCTTCAGATTACTTACATGAGATAGAAAGAGAGGTGTATAATTTCAGACCCCAGGTACCTACAGAGTTGGTGGAGAGAAAATTATTTCCGGAGAGTGATTTAGACTAAGAAGCTACTTGAAACACTCTGAGCTGCCTTTTGAAAGTGCTTGGCTCTCAAGGGAGACAAGGCACCTAAATAGCTGCACAGAGGGAAGAACAGAAGTCCAAAATCCCTCTGGGCTGTGAAGGAACAGCCTATAGCACATCCAAGCAGCATGGTCTTATATATAAAAAGGTCTTATACAATGTACTAGGCAAAAGAACTTTGGACGTCCATTATAATAACTCATTTCCTTATCAATTAAGAATAAACTGTACTCTGTTATCTTGTCTAAAGATCAGTTACTAATATGTGAAATAAACCTATACATTATAAAAAGGAGGTAGACATGCAATTAGAGCAGTTGAGTGGTATCCTCTTTGTGCAGTTCCTTTTTTTTTTTTTTTTTTTTTTTTTCTGGACTGTGAAAGAAGAGATAATCTCTCATGCAGTGTCAGCATGTCCCATAAAATTCATTGCAGAAAGCTTATGTTCTTGGACATTAAGCATGAGAAATCATTTAAATGCTGAACAACAACAGAGTTTGACCTCAAAGTTAAAAAAAAAAAAAAAAAAGAAATTTTAAAAGACAGCATTTACCAGATTTCAAAATACTGCATATTCTCAGTAGTGTTATTCTTTAACCAATGCAGGCTAAAAATATATATTTTAGTGATCACTGAAATTTTAAAAGTAAAATCCCATGAAAGGAAATTTCAGGCCCTAATTAAAACATAAATGAAATCTGAAACCTATCGTGGTTATGTTATCATGCTGGCAAGCAGGGTTTTTTCTTTTGACATTCTCCGTTATGATGCAGGGCAAGGCTTCATCTAGCCTAGAGCTGGGGAGAGGACAGCAACAAAGGGGGAAGCTGTGTTTTACTGTAAACTCTAGTTGTCTCTACGTCTCTGCTAATTCCACTGCTGGCTTCTAGCATACAAGGCCTTCTTATTCTTTCTTCCTGAGAGCTAACAATGCTGTTCATTGATAGTACATCAAATATTCTCCCCCCAAATCTATTTTAGTCTTGCTGGCCTTGTTGCCAAACTTGAAGGCTGCACGTTTGTCAACTCTTTCCAAACCCTCTGCAGGGGACAAATAAAGGGTGATTGAAACATTTCTACTGCCTTTTTTGTTCTGTCAAGGGAAAAAAAAATCTTTAGCATTCCCAATGTTAAGGTATCTATTCACTGATCTCGTGTTCTCTGAAATGCAGCAGCAGCAGCACAGTACAAAGATTCAAACAGACATTGATCTTATTTCACAGCTATTCAGCTCTGATAACTGTGGGTCAAAGTAAATTCCAGAGTGGTTTAAACATGCACTTTTGGTTTGCATCTTTCAATTCTGCACCATCTGTAATACCATATTCACAGAAGGCCAAAATGTGATCCATTGAAACCAACAGTATTATTTGAATTCGCCTGCTTTAAGTTTTGTTAAGCAGATCATCATCTGCTGAGTGACTCCTACATCCTGCAGTGATAATACTGAGGTGCACACACAAAGGCTTCTAGGGACATTTGTGGATAGGTGCATCCTAAAATCAAAGGCATGTTTTTGTTATTATAGTTGGATGTTTAAACTCTAATCCATAATGAGTATCACTACAATGTGACTACATATACAAAATATTTGTGATTCAAAGAATACTTTTCTATAAACATAATCTTACTGACTGCTCTGAATGACTGAAATGGTCACATAATTGGTTCAGATTTTTGCATTTCTGTTTACACTAGAATAACTCAGAGTCTATAAGATCTATATATAAATATATAGTCTTAATACTGAAATGATGGAATAACAGTTTTATTGTTTACAGAATTTTACTATGTCATTATAAGTCCATAAAAATAAATGAAATAAACAAATAAATAATGACTATATACAAGTAGCCCTTGCATGCAGGTGGAGACAACAGTATATGACAGTAAGATATGAGGTTCGTTTTTATCAAAAACATTGATATGAACCAGAAACCACAATAACAAGCTGTGACTATTTGAGATGCCTTGATTACTACTTTGCCTGGCCACATAATAATATCTGAGGTAGGCAATCAGGCACCAAAAGTTTAAGTACTGTTACACTGTGAGTCCTTTTCTGAATACATGCTGTGGAACAATTTTTAGGCAGTTTACCAAAACTGCTAGTGCTTAAGTTGATATTTTTGCACATCAACTCATATAAGCAAGAAAGCTCATGTTTCCACTGGCTTCAGCCCTCCTCTAAGTTAGCTGTTGCTTTTGTTTGCTGTTTAGATGTCTTAACCTGTTTGTTAAACTCCTCTGCAAGTATCAATGGGAAGCAACAGATTCTTATTGCAGTTTTCATCCCCTCCTGCCCCCAAAATGCCGTTTGCGTCACTAGACGAAATGAGCACCATGTACTCTCCCTCTAGCGTCGCAGTTTTCTCCCCTCTCCTCAGCGACGAGCCCCGCGACCCCTGAAGCTGTGCTGCCTTTCCCCAGCGCGGCACCCGAGCCCGCTGCTGAAGGCGCCTGGGGCAGCTCTTCCCGGCGCGCTGCTGCGGGGGACACAGAGAGCACCTTATCCTGCTGTCTTTGTGCAGCGCGGGAATACGCCTGGGCTTCGAAAATCCTGCTCGCGTTTGCCAGTGACTAGTAGGCTGATCTCAAAGACATGGCAAAACAGACTGTTTATGAAGGCAATTGGGCACAAAAAGGCGGCTGTTCTCTCAAGTCTTGAAAATTTTTCCATATTTTGCTTAGGTCTAAACCTAGGACATCTAAAACTTCCCCTTACCGTATTGATGATAATTAGGTAATGTAACTAAGCCTATCTTAAGATAGCATGTCTAGGTAAATAACAATAAATCAGAGAACTACAATCTCTCAAAGAATGCAAGGAAATCACTTTAAATTACTCTGCAAAGTGCATTAGATATTGGTGACTGAGCTTTCAAATCTACTGTTTCAAAGAGGGAAAGAATCATTAATATTGCATTCTAACCTCATAGATATTAATTTTTCATTTCTCTTCATACATTGAGTGCACGGGAAAAGCTTACAAAAAAGAAGATACCTCAAGAAAATAACTCTTACACACTTAAGAGAATGTATCTGAGAGCTATATTTAATTTTTTCAGTTCATGCTTGTGAAATGTGTTATTATAACTGCTAACACAGCAATTAAAATCTAATCAATATATCATTGCATTTATACAGCAGATTTAGAAAGTTTAACATATCTGAGCTAATGGTGGATTTCTCTCAAAAGGTCTTTAGGTGCGATTATGTTTTTAATGGATTTGCTCTTATTTATTTAACTTTTTTATTCTTCCCCCTGAAAAATTACTTCACCAAACTGGGGATAACTAATTCCCCCTTCCTTCTTTTTTTCCCTCTGACTCTGAGTTACATTGATATTGCTAGCAACTCTGTATCAACTGTATATGGGTAGGAATCTTCTCTGATCTTGTAAAAGACTTTTAGGCAGACAGAAAGTAAGAAAAAAATAATGCTATCCATAAGAATGTGCCTTTTCTGTTCTGAAGGAACTGTGACTGTTCTCCTAGGGACTGAAATGTCAAGCAAATGCAAGTGCACTTGCTAACAGGTTGCTTTTGTTTCTTTAATTATCCCAAATAGACAAAGCTCATTACAGCCATCTCAGGTGGGTATACGGAGATGTTCCACCTGTGCTCTTGGTGCTGGGTCTCAGCCAAAGTGGCCTTTTCATGGCATCACAGTGGTATAATTTGGTAATTTTTATTCTCTGCTTGCCCAATGATTGCACTGGCCAGCAATTGCAGTTTCTTTACGGCAAAGACATAGCCCTCAGAAGCACCTTTGTGTATCTTATGCTACAAGATAAGGCTGAGCGTTGCACTTCTCCATTGGATTCAGCTAAAACAAGCTGGGACTTGCTTTTGCCTCCTGTCTCTGAGAAATGCACAGCTTTTAGATGGGTTTCCCAAAAGGGACGCCTTAAAAGCAGCTTATCCTGAGCTGAAAATTATAAGTCTGCAATACCAATCAAAACCAATGTATGCACTAGAAATGTGGGATCTGCTTTCTGGGAGTTCATGAGTCAGCTGTGAATTACAAAGCTCCAGCTTTAAGCCTTGGAGCCAGAGTTGTACAGTGCCTTGTACAAGTGACTCCAAACACGTGCCTCTCAGTCTGCGAAGTACCAGCTGGAGCTTGGTGTGTGCAATGAGCACAAAAGCCCCAGCAGGCACCTGATGATTTTTAAGTCCTTTTCAGCTTATTTATTTACAGCTTGAGGGTACACACAGATACTCACTAGGATGTAAGTACATATCTGTTGTTTAGGTGTGCTCAGGGTAGTAACAGGATGTTACCGCTAAGGTGTTTTATGACTTTCATACCTTTCCAAACAACAACAACAACAAAATAGAATAGAATATTATTGAGATTATTTAATATTGAACTTCTTGCACAAGGGATTAATGTGGGTCAGGGAGGAAGGGTGCTGTGGCCAAGGACATATCTGTTGCCCCCCCCCCATCATTACTGGTCTAAGATGTCCCTGGGGTTTGTCCTGTAGCATAACGTGGCAATGGGGCTCCTTCCTTTCTTTCCTTCCCTGCCCTTTGAGCAGGTTATCTTGCTCCATCCAAACTGTTCTCAGACCCCAGAGTCTCGCCCTTGATGTAGCACCTCCACAGCAGCACCGCTGGTGACGAGAGGCAGGGGAAAGAGCCAAGTTAGCCTCTCCATGGCCTGCTCTTGGCGTGCGATGGGTGTGCAGGTGCTCTTGCCCCAGATCTAGCGGAGGAGGGAGTACACAGAGTGAGACTACCTGCAGTGGGGTGAAAGGCATGGTGCTGAGCAGGACACAGGACGAGCCTTAGCAGTGAGCAGGTCTGGTATCACTCAGGATAATGCAAATTTAAAACCACAGCACTACCACCTTGTTGAGAGACTGCTCATCTCTAGGTTATCATCTCTCTGAGACAAATCGTACAACAAAGAATGGCTTCAGCAGCAGCCGCTGAGCAAGGAGGGTAGCAGGACCAGAGGCAGGAGAAGAAAAGAAAGCACTTCAAAATGATGCAACACAACCAACATAGTGGAAGCATCGACCTGCTCACCGAGCGGCTTGTGTAAATAGCACGTGGCTACAGGGTAGTGTTCACGGAAGTCAGCACAGAGCAGGTGGACAGGACGGAGCAGATGGAAGCTATTTGCTAGTATAAGCAGAATCACTGATGGTGAGCTCAACGAGAGTAGCAGCAGCAATGTTTGTGTGTGTATAGCCGGAGTAGTTTAACACAACATCTCCTTTACTCCAACATGCACAAATTCATGCCACATGGTTCTGGTCTGTCTCAGCGTAAATCATCTGGTGGCTGAAATGACAGTGACTCTGCACTGGAGGGGATTTGCTGGGCTTATACAACTCGGTTAGCTGTGTGGATGGTAACTTCAGCTAAACAACAGTAACAATCAGACCACAGTAGAGCTACAAGGGAGTTAATTTCAACACCTTACAGGTAGTTTCTTTCATTCCTTGGTCTAGAATTTGGCATAGATTTCAAGAAAATATTCTCATTATTGCGTCTAAAAAAAACTATGAATTTTAAGAAAATCCATATGTACTGAACACACACAGCTGGTACTCCAAATCAGACTGCTTTATTTAGGTTCTATACAGCAACTTTAGCTTTTGGAAAATGAAAAAGTTATTTATATCTCCTTTAATTCATGACATGTGAATTAAAGAAACCCTAAACTTTTGTGCTATAGAGGAAGGAATTTTGTCACTGCATATGAGGAAGCATTGTTTTAAATGCCAAGAAGAGACGTGAATAGCCATTTATTTTTCCATAAGGATACAGAATTCTCCAGGCTTCTCTAAAGTCTTTCTATGCTGCATGCCCAATACAGCATTATGTCCCAAGTTTTCCCAGCACCAGTATGATGAGTAAGCTTTCTACCTCCTTTTAACTCAGATGCTCACTCTATAGAAAGAAGAATATAATATTTTTCATGTATCGCATTGTTTAGGTGTGAATTAATAGAAAGAATGCCACAGCTTTTCTTTTTTTTTCAGTTGGAGAGTTTTAAATATTCATCCCTCATCCTCTAAAAATTAGGAAAGATCATAGAAAACATAGAATATGGACAAATTACCTGATGGTAACTCTACCCATGCACATGCACACACATTAAAAAAAAAAAAAAAAAAAAAAAAAAAGCCACATTTTAAAAATGCAAAGATGTTATAAATATTTAATTAAACTTTATTTTCTAATTGCATTGTTAAAAGAACTTTTTTCTGTGTGAGGACTCCTACAATAAGTAGCTATACTGAAATAACTGAGGCTTCCATTGTGCTTCTGTATTGTACTTCTCTGATGTTAGTCATTTATCTCTATAAAGGAATTTTCCCGGTAATACAGAGATTAGTGGAAAAGAGGTGTATAGTTAAATATTTAGCTTTCATGTCTGACATTGTCCTGACAGAGGTCATAATAACCTCTGTGCTCCAAAACAAAAGGCATTCTAGCCTGCATGGATTTGATGTTTACTAGCAAACATAGAGGAAAATATGAGGAATGTAGATAATCCAATATAGACTATCACAGATTGATATAATGCCAAACACAATTTCATGTGCTCGCTGTAGTCCAGAGAGATACACAGTCAGTAGAAGGCAAGCAAACACTGGCTATAGGCAGTATAGAGTTCCCACAGACAGGGTCTATATCATCCTCCTTGGTTGATTTTAGTCATGAACAGTCATTCTTACAAATCCTACATGACAATAATAAGCTTAAAACTGAAAATGAACAGTTAAGATAAAGGGATATAGAAATGTCAAAGCTGCAAAGGTCAAATGAAGAGTGGCCTATCAATCATTCTCAAAAGTCAGAGCATTTGCTGACCATCTTTTCCAGCTTTTTCCCAGCCAGGAGTTAGGAGAGTTTTTCAGTGCACCATACTTACTTATCCTTACTGAAATCAGCTTTTATGGATAAGTATACCACACAACACACAACTGGATAATTAAAACCCAGCATGATCTAGTATAATTAGAAAATCGATATATTTCCTGCTATAGAAGTTGTTTACATTTATTTCAGCTTTCATTTAACAAACAGAAGGAACCCACTCGAAGGAACCTTGCGGACTAATATTAACATAATTAGAAGATTATTAAGGGTTCACTCACTTGTTTTCTATTGTAACTCTGGCAGTACCAACCAAGACAGATTCTTTCCACTACGCCCTCACACCCTTCCATCATGCCCTTACGACACTCAATCCTTCCCCTCCGCGTTCAGGCGCTCCTTGCGGCACGCTAGCTGTCCTCCCCCAGCTGTGGCTATGTAGACTGCCTTTTCCTCTGGGGGGTCCTAATGATATTCTCCGTAATGAGCCGTGGCTGTGTTGTACCCCACGATTCCCTCCTCCCACTCTGCTGTTTCCCAGTCTTTGCTCATTTTCTCCCCAACCCCTGCTAGGACATTTTCCTGTGCTGGCAGAAGCTTTGTGTGCTTCCTATGTACTCTCTGATGCATGAGCCTGTGGTTTTGAATATCCTTGATTTCTCATTCTGCTGGAGGCTCTCTGTTTATGTCCATTATACCTCCCAATACTCCCAATCTTCTTGTTTCTTACTCTAAGTACCATATACATCCTCTCTGCTTTTTCAGAGCCAGCTGTTCAGGTAGAGGTCTTTGAAGGATATCTCAAATATCTTTCAAGTTATCTCTAAAGTTTAAGCTGTTTATTGAAATTTTAACAGAACACTAGACACAACATATTGGAAGGTTTCAATTCTAAATATCATACTTGCTATTAAAATCAACATTTGATAACAGATCTAAGGAATACAAGAAGCACTCAGGGGAAAAATCTGCCATGAATAAGGAACGGAGCAAAAGATGCTGGGAGCATGCAAAAAGCTCTTTCCTGTTTCATTAAGCTTTTCTACACAATGGTTCTTTCCATAACTATGTAAACTGCTAATGAGTAAAGTAGTGCATGATGACCCATAAGCTCATGCATCCGTAGCTCATTAAGCCACAGAAACTATACTCTCAGTACAAAATGGTCTAAAAAAGGGAAAGCAGGTGCATTGAATTTGGAAACACACAGCTTAGCATTTCAAATCACTTTAGAACACTCTGTAAGTAAGGAAGTGATAGAGATGGGAAAATGTTCTCTGTATTGCTGAAAAATAAATAGACTTTTGCCTGCAAGCAATAACCATTTGGGATCAGTGAGACGACAGGTTCTAACAGACACCCCTTTGAGTCTTCTAATCACTACGCATACTTCTTACTGCATGCATGCATGTAGAAGATTTTCTTTACATTTTATTTCTCATTAAAAATGGCAGTGCAGATAGGTAGTGGATGTGTCCAAATATATAATCTGATTCCTTGCATTGCCGCTAAAATAGCAAATGTGCTAAGCAGGATATTCTTGGATCTTAGTGCAAGGAGTCCTTCTGAAATTACACCCTGACCTAACATAGTTTTCAGTAGCTAGAGGCACCAAATAAACACTGTAAAATCACTAATAGCTCCAATCTTTGCAGAGTCCTGTAGGGTGCCTGGAAGCTGCAAAATGTCTTCTAATGAGAAGTGTGCTATATAGACTGTACAGAATTTTTTATTTAGCTAGTAGATATTATTCAGAGATGTTTGTACTGTATGGAATACATTTTGCATTTTTTCTTCTTTACCTTTCTGTCTATTCTTGAGTGGGAAGATACTACTGAAGGAAGAAGATGGTGTCCTTAATAGGGTTCATTCCTTTAAAGGGCTCATGGATAGGTCAGTATAATGGAGAAGAAGGAACTGAGGAGTCATAACTGTAATCTGATTTTCCATCCAAGGAATGAGCCAAATTATTATTACTATTGCAGTAGCAGCCACTGTGACTAGGTATTGCTAGTCAGGCACTGCTTTAGACAGTCCATAAATATGATAGTTGAAGTCCTCCAAAGCTTGCAGTTTTTGCTTCTGACAAAGCAAACAGGTGGAAAACATGTGGAGAAAATAAAGTTTTAATAATTTCAGTCACAGTTCACTTTGGCCATCACTAGTAAATCTACTTCGGTAATAAATAGTCTGAAAGAGAATGATACCTGCCTTGAGTTTTTCTGCGGCATATACCTATAGATATTTGTGTGTGTGTTGGGGGAGCTCTGATGCTCCTCTGATGAGTCCAGGCAAAGATGTGGGAAAATGAGAGGGCTTCTGAGATAATGACTGCCTCTTTCTATGACTTTTTTGTCACTTTTGTAGAGGACTCTGCAGAACAAGAACATCTCTTCTACTCTTAATGTGGTTGTGCAGAAACATCAGCAGGAGAAAAGCCCTTTTCATTACAGGAACTGTCACCTGAGAAGGCTTTATTGTTCCAAAAGGCAATTCTTCAGGCTAATTTCTTTCGATATACTGCTACCCTGTTTCTGTTTCTGTCCCTTCTCTGTTAGCTGTATGCCCAAAGACTAATTGGAAAATGAACACTTGTCTTTTAAAAGTCTCTCACTTATACCAATAAATAACTGTCCACCATTAGCAGATATTCTAGCTCTGCCAACAGCAGTGTTTGAATCTCGGATAATTTTTTGCAGGCACAGTTACTGGGCAGTAGCAGATATAGCTACTAGGAAGTAAAAATAACAAGGAGAAGGAAGAGCCCAGATCAGAGACTTACCTTCATTATTCATTGTGAGAGAAAACTATTTATGATAAGGGGTGGTAGGCGCTGTCTAGATAGAAAAGCCAACTATTCTCAAAGGGAAATGCAAGAAGTGGAACTAGAACTGGGGGAAATCTTGGTGGATTTTGTCTTTTATGTGAAGGATGCACATGACAGCAGTATTGCTTGCTAAAGGATCTATCTCCAGCACACAGGGAAGATTACTAAAGAGGCAAGTGTACAACCATCGAGAGGATGAAGCCTGACAATGAAAGAATGGGAATTTTACATATAGATAGAATAAAAGATTTGGGGTGTTTTTTAAGGGATTTTTTTTTAAGAAAGAATGTTATTGTTCTTCCAAAACAGAATTGATTCAATTATCTTTAGGTCTCTGAACCATTTACTCCCCCAGAGAGAGCCATAGTCCTGAATCCCTATTTATCTTATGTAAGTGGAAAGGTTTTAAATTGCAAAGACATCTGAAGTTGATGTGCTAAAGAGAATCAAAGAAACTGATTTGGGACTGGAGACACTCTTAGAATTAATTTCAATGCAATATTTCTGAAATTATTTCTACTATTATTTACATATATAGATAAACTTTCACCACACTAGTTTATTTTTCTTGCTTACTACTCTAACTGGTATATTTTCAAAACTGAAGTTTTACAAAATGCATATATAATTAAAAACAAATACTATTTTTATCAATATTTTTTACAAAGATTCAGTCAGAGTCTCTTTCTCCTAGGATTATAGAGCAAATAGAACAAAGAAAATAACATTAATGCAACAACAATTCTTTCCTTTTTTTACATGTTAGAGATGCAACAAGACCCCTCAATCTTCCTGAAGCCAGTTACTCCTAGTTTAAGCCTGTTTTCATCTTATACTTTTAAAGAGAGATACAGACTTTTACAAGTCTTGACTTTTACTAATAGTGAAATGGTTCCTTTTCTTTTCATTGTTTTTTCCTTCTCCAATCTTTGTTTAGAATAAAAGGAATGTTCTTTGGAATAATGTTCTTAGTAGGCAGAAATCAGTAGTGTAGATGCATACAAAAGAATGAAACTTGTTATGAAAATTTCTATTGCTTTTACTGTCTTTCTTAATTTCAGTTCCCATCTGAAAATCTAAATTTAGCAAAAATCTATTCACTCATTTTTTCCTTATTTATTAGAAAACAATCAATAAATATAATCCAATTTCTCGTTGTCTCTCAAAATATTAGCTTTTCCCACTTTTCCCATTATTGTAAAGACAAGGATGTAGAACGCAATTTTTCATCTGTGTGAAAGATAACACTTTTGTGGATTTAGAGCAATGTGTTTTCCACACAGTTTGCCCAGAAGATCTAAAATTACTGCAGTTGTGCCTATAAGCTATAAATGCCAGAATACAATATTTTACCTTAAAAATCTACATTTAAAGCTAGACTGATGGCTTAAAAAATATAAATATCCTCTTAAAACTATTTTTTTTATCTATACATTTTTTTAGATAATAGACCTGATGATACTAAAATATTAAATTGATTTTTTGTTATTTAGGCTGTATAGTTTTTACATTTCCTTTAGCTTGATCTATAAAACTATAACAAAAAATTCTGTTTTATTTTTTTCAGATTTTGTTACTTTTTTCCTCTAACTTAGTTGAATTCAATGTTGTAAAATATTAGCTGCAAATAGTGCATTATTCATTTTTAGAAGGTTAAGCTTAATTGGCTGTTTTCTGATTACTTTGGAACCAAACTCAGAAGTTTAGTTCTATTACAGACTCATGTTATATCATAGCCAAAATGTTTTTATGTACACATATTTAGCTCTGTTTTATATATAATACATTTGGGGCTAGGTAAGTTATAATTGTTTCATACACAGGAGTAAATCCATAAAAATATGACATATATGTTATCATTCTGGATGCAAAGGACGGAAAATACTCACAAAAAAGCCTCCTTTATTGAAGGTGCTCATAAGACACAAGAGCTTAATAATATGTACCTGCTTTAAGAAAACCTAAGGAAAAATAGTAGGGCTTAGTTTAAATAGTAAGGGTAGTGATACGTTATGGCAGTACAAGGGATGTATGATAAGCTGCTGTACTGCCAGGATAGGCCCTGAGTATATATGCAAAAGATTTTTATGTTACACAGTGAAATAACTTTTGATGAACACAGACACGTACATGCCTAGTATAGTTACACATACTCATTCTGAAACTTTTACATTTCTGCTAACAAGTCTGCTTTAAAATTCAGTGCTTTCCAATAGAAGTGAAAAATGGTCCAGATAGTCATTTCTCCTAATTTGTCATTAAGATTTGTGAAGCTCCTAGCTCCTATTCAGAGCTGTATTACATTTCATTCTGAACAGACAAATAGAGATATTACAAATATGACTTAGTGAGGATTAAACATTGTTCTCTAACTCAAAAATAAATTATCATTGTTTAAGCAGTTGTGCAGCACCTGCCATGCCACAGTAACTGATTATGTGTACTGTAACTCTTTCAAAAGCAAAGACAATCATGCTATCTTACACTTTAGCAACAGTTTACCTTGCATTTACAATACACTAATTATATATAACAGTAATTGCTGCTGGGGATCATTTACTGAGGGTCAACCAATATACAATAACTCACTCTTTTGAGATCCCAATTAGGTGACTTCGAAATAGCCAACAATTCTACATACACCACAATTTCCATCTTCAGTCATTTTTAGCTTGTGAAGTCTTGCTTTTCATCTGTGAATTGCTTGTAAACTGCTACTGGCAGTCCAACACCTTTCTCCGTGTATGTGGGTTGAAGAGCTGTAGAAGTAACAATGTACCAGGCACTGGTACAGAAATGGAATCAGTTCCATTCCCAAATTTCTTGATTATTTCCTAAGTTTATCCAGGATCAAGATTATCAAAGAGTTTTATACTAGATAACCACCACTGGCAGAATTTTGGTAGCTGAAGCTTTTCCTGTTAGCTGTTAAATTGGTTTGTAGTATCAGCTTTGTCTCTTCTCTCTCTCTACATCTGCCTGCAACCTCTATTGTCCTGAGGATTTAGACAATCCCTTAAAAAGCTCAAACACCTTGAATCCAGAACTAGAAAGAGGCTATTTTAAATTCTCTTCTTTCCAGGAAAAGTTAGATCCATTTCAACCTTAAAGCATAGGCATCCATCTGGAGGGTAATCAAGCCCCGATGCTCGTGATACCATGGAGCCTCCTTCTCTATTTATGGCAGTTCAAAGCTACCTCCACACACAGCCTCAGCAGTGAAATATCACAAGAACTGCCCAGCTGGGTGAGTGCCAGATGCCCACATGGATCTTGTCATCCATTAAGATAATTCTGAAAGAAGCATAGTGAATATAGGACACAAAAACTCATGAATTATCCTCCCTCCCTTGGGATGTTCTGACAGCTCAGAGGAGTCAGTCCCCACCCACGCTTGTTAGCAGATTGCCACAAAGCAAAACAAGAGGTAGGAGCAGGGAGACTGCAGAGCAGTGGGTGATAGATCCATCAGTGACACCGTTCAGCAATAATAAGGATAAAATTCTAAATCATGAGCAAAGGAGAGGGCACATTCAGCTTCTGAGAGACACTGATTACCCAGTCTTCCTTTTCGATCTACTTCAAGCTCTGCTTCTAGTTATGTAACAAACTCAGGCAAAATGGAGTTGAGAAGAAGGACGTGTTTGCAGAATGTGGTGAGAATGGGGATTTGGTAGTTTGGCAGGTACAGATGGTGGACTGCAGCAATTCACAACACTAACAGAAAACACTGGTCTTTTCCAGTGTGAAGAAAAATAATGTTAAAATAAAACTGTTTTGCTTCTAAAATGATTAATTTAGATGATTTAGATAACAAGGAGTCAGACCACAGTGAAAACGAGATATTCCATAATTTTAAGATTAGACAGACGTGGTACCTTTTCAATGTATTGTCTACATAATACAGATCCAACAACCTTACTTGTCCAGATTGTATCATACTTTTTTTCTATAAAAAAGTCATATTTCAAAGGTAGGAACAGTCCTGAGATGGTTTTCCTCATGCCACTAAGAGGAGCAACTGAAAAAGAAATCTAAAAAATAAATCTTCTGACATTACAATATCAAAAGAATAACATTTACTGCTGGAAAGCTCAACTGCTAAAATTATAATTGTCTCTGAAGTTTGATGAGCACTATGACTAAAATCAACCCTTCAAAAATATTTATTATGTTGTTCTCAGTATCAGCAATTTTTCAGGTATACTTATGCTGAAAAACAAGAAACATTAACTGGTATGCTCTTTACTCACACAAATGCGTACAAAGAAGTTGAAGTAAGAGCAACTGATAAAAGAAAATTAGCTGAAAATATAATTGAAGAGTTGATATGACTAATTTACTTGTTTTCTTTTGTCATAGTAAAATATATTCTTTGCTCTTGAATTTCCAAAACTAGATACTAGATAGCCAAGTAATCAACAGCCTGATTCACGTACAATTTTAAATAACATAAAAACAATGATTAACTGATGGAATTATCTTTTGTATTTGGTCATGATAAATCATCAGCACATCTCAGGTTACAGAGTTACATTTTCATGAACTTAATCAAAAATACAAACATATTAAAAAATCTGAGATATAAAATTCTATGACATAAAATTCAGTGACATTTCCAATTAGAAAATTGCATGATGTAAAATATTTAGAAGTAAAATGCTTCTGAAAGCTCTATTTTAAATGTCTCTGACTCATCATTCATAGTGTGAATTTACTGCTCATTCACATACTGTGTATTGATAACAAAAAGGAAGATATTCACAAGCTCTAACCAGGCATGCCACCTAAATGAAGGGTTTAAGCTTCTATACAGTGAATGGTGTAAGTCTTCAGCATGCGAAAGTCAAGATGAAAGCCACCTTGATGGGGAGACACAAGTAATTTCCATAGAGCAGTTTTATCTGACATGAGATGGTTGATGCTGTAAAGGCATGAATCCCTATAGTGACTATATGGGGAACTGACTGTGATCAAATATTGGCTTACAATGATATTTCCTAATTGGTTTGAGCTGAAAAGCCTTTACGTTGCCTCCTCCTCACTTTTCTCTATGGCCAGCCACTCCTACCCTTTCTACCTACAGGTACTAGCGTTGATCCACCCTGGTGCCACCAGCACAGTGATCCAGTGAACCTGAACTGGTTTTCTTTCTTTTTGAATTAGCTTTCAGCTGTTTCATGAACCCGTCATCATGAACACTGATGCTCGTTGAAAGCAGAGGAGAAGGACATGGGGCCAGGTGACAGGGAAAAACAGATTTATATTGCATTAAAATAATCTTCAAATATCACAACATTAATGGCTAATCCAGCTACCAGATCAGATTAATTTGCTCTGTATGCCCTCTAGAGGCCCCAGTGACTACTTCATGAGCCTATTCAAGTTAGAGGTCTCAAGCTGGACAAAGTGAATGCTCTCTATAATATACTAATAGTAAGAACCTAAAGGTCTTGACATCACCAGAAGCTATTCATCTCGGTATCTTTGTGTGTCTGACTCTAAACAGCTTTTATATTTTGGGTAAGTCCCTCTTCAGTGTTAACTGTGTCAGAAGCATTTAAAACAGAAGATAAAAAACCAATCAAACAAAAAAGTTGGCATGTTCAGAAATTCCAGGAAACAGTTAATAGAAAAATTTGCTTCCTCTTAGGGCTCTTCCATGAAAGCAGAAGCTTGCAAAGTCTCTTCTCTATTAAACTGCCGGTGTGCTGGCAGCTCAGATAGCACTAGACACCAGACCCCATTTCCTACCTATCCTGTTCTCCTTTCCTGAAGGAGAGACTATAGCAACTGCCAAAATAAAACAGGAGTCTGAAAAAGAAGGCAGTTTTCATAAAACTCAAATGATAGTGCACTGTAGCAGGTAGCAATGCTCACAGAGAAATCTTTCAGGTATACGGAGTTATTCTTTGTATGTGTCTATCCACTAACTACTACAATAGCACCTTAATCCTCATTTTAATTTTTGATTTAAATTAGGTTGTAGTTACTGTTGATAATGCATGAGCATAAGTATCCACTAGAATTAGGTAAATTATTCCAACAACATCCTGGACAAACTATTCATAATAACTCCAAAGATCTTTCATTCCCCAAAGGTAATTCCAAACAATTTCAGTCCTGGACTCTGCCCTTGTAAATGTAAGCTTTGTTCTTTTTTTTTAACATAAGAATAATTTCATTAATGTAATGATTCATACGATTGGAGGTATCAATATAAATAAGCTTTTAAAATATGTGACCTTTCCAAAGCACTGAGAAACTAAAAACTGCATCTCAGATACTGAATCCATGATCAAAGATCTGTGTTTTGACATCTATTATTTATCACACACACAAAGATTGTACAATTTTGGCTACTCTATTTGTAAGTCATCTCTCTTTTTATTAGAATTGCAATCCATATTAAAAGAAAAAGACATCTTTCTTCAGGTAATAAATCCTCTAATTCTGCATTATGTAAATTGAACACATTGAGTAAAAAAAAATAGGAAAGGGAGAATAAGAAAACACACAACAAATACAAAATCTCTCTATTAATACAATTTGAATTACAACAGATTTGTAGGTACTTTTTGTATAAATCCTTAAAAGAATTATAAAAGCAATGATAAGAAAATAGTTCTCATATCACTTTTAATGAGCACAAAAGTACCATGCATGCCTTAGAAATTCCCCAAAAAATCAGACCCTGAGTGAATTATTCAAAAACACAACTGTTTATTACTCAAACAAATTTCTAGAATGAGTTGTAAAAGGAACAAACATATAACCCTACAGCCCCACATCTCAAATCTAACCATCGCATTAATGTAAGCTACCTAAATTTGTAATCCTTTCTGATTTTTTTTTCTAAATAACCATAATGAAGGTTAATTGAATTGTGTGCTTCATTAATTTCTCTAGTAAATGAATTTCTTATGTATTAAATAGTCACTTGATATATTCTATTTCTTGGTAAGTATGGCATTTTTCTAATATTTCCTTGCATACTAATATTTTCAGTTATCATTTTCAGTTATTGGAAGAAGTCTAACATATTGGAATGTAGCACTTTCCTATTTCAAAGATACTTTAAACAAGTAAAATGACTGATGCAAGAGAAGGTGACATTTACTGCAGGGTTCAAGGCAGATAACCTACACATCACATGAATACTTTAATCTAGAGAGGTACATTTAAATTCTTTTTTGCTAATCCAAATGCTCTCTCTCTCTCTTTGCTTTCTGTCTCCATGGTTCTCAAGGGCTGCTCTGAGTTCAGTGGAAACCCCAGTTTCTTTGTATATAGGCCTTTGTGTGTGTTCTTTCTGATGAGCATGAAAATTAAGCATTGAATAAATCTCATGTTTCAGATCATATTTTGTTTTCTTGCATGAGAACAAAAAAAGCCCTGATTAGTCTATTATCATTATTCCACCTTAAATAAAAGTATAAGAGATAAAAAAAGAAGACAGATTATGAGAAATACTTTTATGTTATCTTTTGCTTTTAGTTGGCTAGAGTATTCTGGGAGGAATATATGACAAAATTTTTGATTGGGATGTAAATTTTCAACACATCACTAGTAACTTACTCTCAAATTTATTCTTAAATATTTGGACTAAAAATCTATTTGTATCCTATTATTCACAAGCCTGACCCACAGCAGAGGGGTTCATCGACCTGTAGTTTTTAATCAGACCAACATCCATTTACCACTACTGAAGTGCTATACAAAGGTGTGCAGTACATGCTACAAATAAACAATTGTTAGAATTTTTCTTTGCATCAGTTATGTTATGTAAAGTCAAACTTAATTTCCATGAGCCCTTTCGATGTACTAGTTCATAAAATATTAAATATCATAAACAATTCTAAAATTAGATAACTCATGAATTGCACATTTATAATAAATATGTGATACATGTATCTAGGCATGTTGTGCTCTGTGTATTCATCACATGCCTTGTAAACAAACAGGAACATCTCCTAAAAAAAGCCCATTCCAAACTTTAAGTATTTCACAACCATTAACAAATATAAAAAACATAGTTCAACTAAGGTCATGTTAAAGTAGTCATACCACCATGATGTTCCAAACTGTAAGAGCTTATCACAAACATTTAAGAAAAATCTGCAGCTAGTCGCCCAGAAATATCTCAGTGTTCCTCAAAAAAAAAAAAAAAAAAAAAAACTTTCCATTTTAAACAAACTGTAAAATCTCCAATAATTACTGCTGCTAAGAATGTATGCAGACTTAGATGGATTTTTCAAAATGAAGGTTGTGTACAGTGCTGAGTCTCATGACAAAGAATCCAAGACAAAGCAAAGTTCAACACCGCATCTCGTAAAAGCACTCCTAATTTCAGCTGCATCAGCACATGCTGCCTTCACCAATAATGCTGGAAAGGGTATATCATAGATCCGGAGAGCAGCCTAATTCCTGGGAGAAAAACTGTGCTAGTGTTTGTAGTTCCACGGATAGCCCAAAGACATCTTTATTGAGATCAGCTTTACATGTGAAGATCATTGCTGCTCACAAGAGACCTGTATTTAGAGCAGAATTTTCTGGAGGAATTATTTAATTTAAAGCAGTTATCAATCATAAGTATGTAGGATGTAGTATTTAATTTTAATTTTGATATTTCTAATTAACATTTTTAGGCACAGTCTTGTAAAGTGATGTTGTATTTTTTTGTATGAGCGGAAATGCCTCTGTGTGTTTCAATATTAGATACAATAAAGTGCCAACACATAATTTAGAAAAATTCAATATAGTTTCAAGCCAGAAATACAGGGAAAATTATCATAGAACAATGTGACTCCTGATGTTTGAATTTTACATAATTAGTCTTTTTATAACTGTAATTTCAAAGGGTGCCAATCATGTACAGTATATGCTTATTTCCAAACTGTATTTCTTAGTATATAGTATTCTGTTTATTATGATTTTGCCTTTGATAATTTGTTATATTCTGCTGTCTCTCACAGAGTGTTATAAAAATTTTGCTGTATCTGATCATATTTTACTGGGCTAGTAAGAGCCATATGAATTTTGATGATTCAGGTAAGTTTTAGATAGGAAACAAAACTTTTGGAAGATTATCCAGCTGAAACTGAAAACATGTAGAGGTTCCACAGTTTTCTCCCATACTAAAAAGAAGTAAATTGGTTGTTTACTTTCTAATAGGAAGAATGAAAAAATTCCTACATCATTAAACTGTGCATAAAGAATGAAATGCAAATAACTGCAGAGAGATTGCACAGACCCCTTTTTATTGTATTAAATTCTACTTGAATGCTTAAAAGAAAGATTGATTCAGAGAAGTAGGGTATACAGGACCCTGTAGAGCAGACATTTTTCAGTGGATTATACCCTAACATGATAAAGAAGTTTGAGCATTCCCTCATTGCTTCTGATAAAGATTTCTCAGACAAAGCATTAATAAAGTGAGATAAAATTTGAATATATTGGCAAATTTTATGTATATATACATAGAGAGAGGAAGATTATATATGCATATATATATATTTACACACAGATACACACACATGGAGAAAGAGAGAAAACTAATTATCTAAAATACATAAGTAAGCTATTTCTAATTATCTTAATTATGACCTTTTAGGTTCTGATTAAATTAGGAAAAATAGCAGAAGAAGAATTAGCTGGCATGTTCTTACTCAGCTGCAATTGCAGACGTTTCTTTAGTACTGTTGAACGGTACTAACCTACATATTGCCTCTTAGTAAACTATATTTGACCACTTGTGGAGAACCTCAGCTACAGAACAACCAGATTATGCAGTCTAAAGGTTGAGGGTCTATAGTGAGGACTATAGGGTACCTAAAAACTTTGATAAAAAAAAAGAAACAGTTCTTAGTGACTGAAATCTCCTTTATTATGGTGTGATTACCTTCTTCACTGTTCCCCCCCCCCCCCCCCCCCAAGTCAAGCTCTTTGGAAGTCCTCAGTCCATTATTTACTTTGGGAACATACTTCTATATGGGAAGCTACTTCTGCAGCTTCTAGGCTACACTTCTGCATTTGGAAAATGGAAGCCTGAGCTGCAAATGCCATGAAAGAATTTGAAAAGTAGATTTTTCTTTTTGGTAGAATGTATTAGACAGAACATCAGTGCTTGTAGCTAAAGAATTTAAAAAACTGTGCAGATGGCAGATCAGGAATTCCAATATTCTGATTTTCCTCATAGTACAGCTTTAGAGAAAAAAGCTTTTTGTTCATCTTCCATTCTCATAGCTTCACACTCTGTCCACTGAATGATGTTCTTTGAGCACCCTCATAAGAAAAAGGATATTACAATTTACTAAATAAGTTAAAAAAACCCCACTGTTGTTATTGTTGCTCCTCCTGATACTTCATCTGCCCTCTAGTCTTCTGTGTGTCTCTCCCACAGTGATTCTCTCTGATTATACATTTGGACAGAGCCTAGAGCAACAGCACTTGAACCAGTTGAGATCTCTAGCTGTTATCATTGAAAAAATGACTGCAACATTAGTAGCACTTTTTCCTGTGTAGTTCAGATATAGGTAAACATTGTCCCGTACATGATTTTCTTAAACAAATGCTTTACATTTTGAAGTTTATCTCTGCAGGAAAAAATTATGAGAGACATTTGGGTTTTTTTGCCAGATACTGAAAACACACAGTTTCAATTCTTCATCCACTTATACCACATTTTAAGTGTTGAGTATTCTTGAATCAGTCTGCAGTTAAACCATTAACCGCACAAGTGAATCTTGTAGATTGAATGCACTACTGTTTGACAAGATGAGCTGAACTTTATCTCACAAAGTTGTGACATGGTATTAAAACATCTCAGAACAGTAAGACTAAAAATTATTCAATAAAAACTTTTATTTTAAAATATTAATTTGTTGAAAACTAACTTTTTGCAATAAGAAGAAAAGATGAAAATTTTTTGAAGTTGTTAAGAAAACCCTAGTGATGTTCTGAAAGAAAAAGAAAAAAACCCACAGTTCTTAGGTAAAAATTACATAGTATGTGTGAAGCAAATTTTGAATTTATAATTCTGAATATTCACGCCTGAATCTTTGTTGCCCATATTATATTATCAATCATTACCATATGGTTACCAATCATAGAATATATCAAAGAATCAAAGTGCCCAATTAATTCAGATGGTTGAAAACATTGGTTATTACTAGGGTCAGTGCTATTACACTCTAGCTATACACTACAAATTATCTATAGATATAATCTGGAAATATTTTCAGAAAGTATACGCAAAAAAGTACACTTTTTCAAAATTCAATTGGAACAGATAAAATTCTGTAAAGCAGCAAGTCAGTTCTCCCTTCTGTGCTTACCCGTCAGATCATCACTGACGACAAGAGAGAGTCTTTCAGTTCATTAGTTATAGGGAGTCTAGAGTTGTCCAACTGCTATGTGACTACAGCAGTTGAGATTTCTAGGATTTTTTCATGTTTCTCTTGAATAGTACTAAGCAACACAAATCTTGCCTATTTTCCAAGAGCAATCATATTCAGACTAGCACAGCCAACGCAATAGTAAAATATATTCTCTGTAACTTTTTATATACTATTTCAGTGCTAAAGTCTGCTTTAAATCTGTAGCTAATTGGTTAGGGAAGTCTTTCCTGTTCTGATTCAGGAAAAAACATCTGAAAACATACAATAGATTTTTTAAACCTATGCTGTTCTTGGAGTCCTAATTTTAGGGTTTAAGTAAAAGTAACCGTATGGAATTGGAGGAACAAGTATGACCTGTATGACCTGTCTTCACTTTTTCACTTCGTATGGACAATTGCTCCAATTACACAGGCATGTCTTTCTCACGGATGACAAGAAATTGAAAGAAAAAAAAATCCCTTGCTGTTTGGATCCAGCAGATTTCATTACAGAATAAAAGAATAATTCCTCTGTATTCCTATCTCAGTTATTCAGGATATATGTTTGTTCAGCATTTGCGATTGAGAACTTGGAGCAGAACAGGGGAAGGTGTCGTCTGAGAAAAGGCTCCTAAACCTGGGGATGACCTATCTTTCCCACCCTTTGACAGGGTCAGATTAACAGTGAAGGGGGCAGCTCTCCACCAAACGGTAGCGATATTTATCAGAAGTCTGACCTGCTGCCAATAAATTATCGCTAGACATTTCCTACCAACATTATCTAACAGAGCGGGTGGTGCAGCTAAACTCTGTTCCTAAGCTCTTACCATTCTGTATTTCGGCAGAGCTTGCACAGATACGCACTTTAAAGAGGAATCGGATGAAGGCGATGATAGCCAGGCGCTAGTGATGCCGTAAGGGTCCCCCAGCACCAGCCTGCTGAGACCAAGCTCTCAGCCCAAAGTCTGAATGTCTGGGCTGAGAAGAAAATCACACACCGGCTCCACGCTGTGAGTGGTACCAGTGGTTGGAGGCAGTGCCTCACCTTTGACTTTGCGCAGGCCAGTGCCTGTCCCAGGCCTTCATTTAACAGGTACCTCCTAGTTAGCAGCCTGTGTTGCCACATCGAAACAGTGTGGAAAGAGTTGGGGTTTTCTTCAGCAGAAAATATCATCTTAGTTTAAAGAACAATGATGTAATTTAAAAAGATAAGCTTAAAAATAGATATATGATTGTGAAAAAGATTCTGTTCCTGTTATGGAGTCAATACGGCATTCAGATCAATTGTACACAGCTAAGAAATAATTTTAGATGCTCTTTCAGTTTAATTTTCAGACAGAATAGAGACACAGATTGCTAGTTAATTCATATCACTTTAGCTAATTTATTTACACAGCTACAGATTAGGCTAGTCAAAGAGTGCTTTCATCATTAACAACGTCAATTTGTGCAGACGATTTTTATAAAAACATGGTGTTATAAATGGACTAGTAGTCTCCTCTCCCTGAAGACTTACCTCTGGGAATTCTTTCTATCTTTCCTTTAGAGATAATACATAAAAGGAATTTTATGACCTTTTTCATTGATACATGTGTGTGGAGAGGGAGAAATAAGAATCAAGACCCAATTCATCAGGTAGTGTTATTGAATATACTATTGTATCAGTATATTATTGAAAAAATGTCCTAAAGATAAATAAGAAAAAAATTACCCTGCATATTTGGTTCAAGAGTAATTTTAGTACTTTTAGTTTTGGATGAAACTCATGAGCTTCAGATGGCAGAAAAAATGTTTGGGTGCCTGTGCAAACTTCTTTCGTAGATCCACTCATACAGTGTTCAGATTCTTTTCTTCCTTTTTTCCCTTTCTCTGACATCAAGACTACCTAAAAATAATGCAGCAATTGCTTTGTTTTTTTTTAAGATAATTTTGGCATTTCAAATTACAGCCTTGTGCAGAATCAGGAAATGGAAAATATTGTATTGAAAAGTAGGGAGGACATAGGCTAACTAACTTGTGAGATGTTTAAAATCATTATTTAGTGATGTTTTATTCAAACTCCATTCTGTCTGGTGTAAAGCTGCCTCTGTCTTCTTTCGGAACATAAAGATAAACCGGCTGGATAATAAAACTAGATTTTCTAGAATCAGACTGAAAGTATGCTTTCTCTTTCCCTGAGAAAGTAAATATAATTTACAGTGCCAGTGGGAAATCTGTTGTTGCCTGATAGACAGGTGAAACTGATAAGACTTAACATTTGCCAATGTAAAACAGAATTTATACATATACGTATGTAACATCTACATGAGCCTAGAATTAAAAAGAAAAAGACCAGTTATCTGAAATTTAGAATTTTTCATATATAAAAAACAATGTCAGAGAATTCATTTCTGAATGATGCCTGAACTGAGTTTATTTATGAGGCCTGAACTCAAAGGTTCTTACTTTTATTATTTTTAGAAGGGAATTTTATCTCAGCAGAGATTCGTTGATTTGATTCTGGTAGTGTGCTGGGGGTAAGAGGAAGACTATCATGACAGGCAGTTCCGCATTTTTTATGTTGTTCTCCATTAGTTGTTCCTTCCCAGTCAATAGTAAACACCTAGTTATGGAGACTTTTCTCCCTGCCCTAATTTGTTGCTGCCAGCCCACAGCACGGCTCAGGGCCGAGTGGAATACATGCCTCATCCTCTGACAGTACCAAGCTTGGTGCCGGCTGCATACTCTTGAAGAGTATATTTGATGTATTTTATTTGGAGTTGTTGTTTTCAGAGAAGCACCTTATACTGAACTTGCCAGAGCTACTTAAGAACTCTTAGTAGAATAGCTTTTTTTTTTAAAAAAAAAAAAAAAAAAAAAAAAAAAAACAGGATTTTTACTCTTGCAACAGAATTAACAAAATTGGAAGTGAAGTTACAATTGAAAAAGATTAAATGCAGACCAGAATATGTTGGGCATCGAGCTTTACTTCTTCATGTAGGATTTCTCTGCCTCCTACTTTGGCTGTAGGAGCTCATGCCTAAGAGAATTCTTCCAGAAATGAATTCCTTCTTCAGTTTGTCTTCTGTGCTTCCACTTGGGAACTTTCTGGTTAATATTTAATGTGATAAAAAGAAATTTTCAATAAGGTCTCAAAAATTCCCATGATACTCTGAGGCTAACTGCACTTTAGCCATATTTAACACTCTCCCAAATATCAAGTGAAGAGTGGGACGACTCTCACCACAAAGATGCGTTAGCTTTAGCTTCACGGGAGTCTTTAGGTTCATAGGATGGAGGAGTGTGGATCTTCCAGCTCTGGTTTGTTTCCTTGTCTCTTACAAGGTCAAACCGCAGTTGTTAGCGCATAACATAACATTTCATTAGCTACCCACTAGAGAGACGCCTCCCCATACGTGCAGTCACTTCTTGGCCTGTTGGTGTTTTACTGGAGCCATGCAACAGAGTAATACAACAGAATTGTGGTTCCATGACATTAATTTTAAATGCTGCTGTACAGAAGAGAGCAAAATGTCTCAGCCACAAATGTCAGGTGTTTCAGTCTCTTTTTTTAATCACTGGCAGTCATCAGGCAGACCTGGAGTCATCCCACCTTGATTTAGACACTGTGGAGCTACTTTAGTTTAAGAACTGAACTCAAGAGTCTTCTTCAGCAGCAAATGCACTGGGATTACTGAGCTCTTTTTCTTAAGAGTGCCCACCACCGCTCTTAAACAGCCTGCCAGCTCAGGACCATTTTGGAGTAAACCACCCCTGTTAACGTTCCAGCACGCGCACTCCTGTACATTACGTACGTATACACCCTCCGTGCATGCCCAAACGTTCACACCCTGCTTTCGTGTGCAATTCAGGTGAAGGACTGCAGCCAGCTGAGAAGCACAGAAGAGTTGAGGACGTGATAACTCCCCAAGGACTGCTGAGCTGCTGAGTTAAAACCCAAGCTACCTCAAGCTCCTTGCTCTTCCTTTTGTGTGCCACTCACATCTCCAGCCTTATTTGTTTCTCAAATAAAAGACAAACACACCACTCCAAACACATTCTGGAGGACAAATACCCATTTTCCAGTAGTGTCTAGGCCAGTCTGGGACATCTGATCACTCCAAGCGTCAGGCGGGTAGGTGGCTGCTAGCTTATGTAATTGCCTAAGGTTTCGCTAAGTGAATCTGAACTTTATTCCAGTGCCAAAACATTTCATCTCTTTTTAGGATATGAAGTGGCCCTTTGAAGGCAATGATACCATTCCACAAAGAAAGCAAAATACACGCCTTTCAAACAGTGTCTAGCAAGATCAAAATATTAAATCTAAACAGAGAGGTCAAAAATAATTTTCATGTTAGGAACTTATGAATTTTTTACACTCGCTCTGGTTTCTCACAGGCTTTTTCACAGACTTTTAAGCAATAAATTAATATATTCTTGTAGCTTCCTGATAGAAAGTAAAGTATTATAGTTTCACATTCTTTTATGGTCAGTCCTTCCACTATACATCTGAAACTGGCATTTTCAAGTGAATACGTTCACATTCATTAGAAGCTATTTAGCCTTCTTGAAAAGTGTTTCTTCCATAACCATTCACTTCTCAAATCATTCATTCCATTTCTTAGAACTATATGAAGTCAAAGATATGATTAATCCTAAAAATCACACAAAAAAACCCTCTAGATGGTTGCTAAGAATTATGCTCTTTTTGAATTAGTCTCATCAATACAGTACATTTAGGCAAGACAATGGCCCCAAAAGGCTCTACATTTTTTTCCAAAAAATTATTTCGGTTAAGCAATATTAGTTAGGAAAAAAATGTGCAGAGTCATTTCTCTTTATGTTCCTTAGGTTTATATGTGGATGAAAAGTAAAATCATCTAGAAATGTCATATAGGAAAGTTTTTTGAGCTGCTGTATAGAAACAACACCTTCAAAACAAAAGAATCTAGTTCTGTAAGGAAATATATTTACATCTACTCTTTTTTATTTAACTTTCATAAAATATGTGTATCAACAGCTGAGAATATTATGTAAGTATCTACAATTATTTTTGTAATAAAACATAAGAAACAAAGACAAATTACTTGATGGTTATTATTCAATATAGGTTGGCAAGAACCATAAAATACTCTACCAGAGACCGTCATACCTCATTTGCAAGACTTTTGCTTTTGGTGTTGTGCAGCAGAATCTCCTCGGTTTTGCCCTCCCCCCCCCCCCTATATTGCAAAGGTTTGGTTGAGATTTAAACTGAACCATCAAATCCATTTGTTTCGGTGGCTAACGTGCTAGAAGATCTATCGATCAGTTACTGTATGAACACCAAAGCGTAATTCCAGTGTAATCTGCCCAGGACTGTTTCTTACAAGTTGTCCTCTGTGCCAAGCCACAAAGTAGATGGACTGTTACATCCTGCAAGCTGTAGTAACTCATTCACATAGCTCTGGAGCCTTAATTCCCTATACAGTAGTAGGAGACCATGGTGAGAAAACATACCTACCATCCACTAGGCTGAAAAATCTGAAAAGGTTTCCTCGTGACTGAATTTCTCTCCATTCATTGTCACAAAGACTACACCCCTGTACATTTATTATGTATCTTCTCATTGTCTCCCTATAGGTTTTAGAGTAGCACAGTTTTATAATTACAGAATATTTTTGCAATTCAATAGATATTCGCCAAAGCAAAGAAGTCTTGCAGGCAAAACTTAAACTGTAAAATCACACAAGTCTTAAATAAACAGAGAATTTTAAGTACAGATTTTTTTTTTAATTAAAAAAAACTCAGGTACACATATAACTATAAAACCAGGAAATCTGCATAACTATCAGTAATATTCAAAAGCTTTTAGTATTAGCATTTAGTATTTTTTACTACAAATTAATCATGAGCAACACTTCTAGATGACATGTTACATAGCTGCGTATGGAAACAAGGGGTGTTTTAATGTCTTTTCAATAAAAATATTAATATTGCCATATAATCATATTAGCATTACACATTAGCACACAAAATATCTTCATATAATTCTAGTAGAAATTATGTGTTTGCTACTTACCTAACTGGGTCTCCTGAACTGTTAGCTTACTCTCCAGAGGGTGTAAAAGCTTTGGTGGCTTATCTGTTAATGGTGCTAGAAAAGAAATTCAAACATATAGTTTTATGATTACTATTGTGTAGAATATTGCTTGATTTTACATATATTGTCTCACAAAGTCTTTGATTTTTCTTTTGTTTACATAATGTGCTTTCAGTAGCTGTGTAGTTTTTTAATTAGAGAGTAAATACAGCTTCAAAAATTAGAATATTTCATACACTGAGATACTGGTGCATTGTGTTGAAAGTAATTTCTTTAAACCCTCATAAAAAGCTTGTAATAATGTCTTATGGTTGTGTGTTTTCATAAACATTAGCCAGCATTGTAACACATGCTATAATATTAACTCAATAATTCAGCTTACCATTTTATGGGATACATTCATCAACAGAGAAATAATTTAAATAAACTAAGTTACTGAAAAATTATTCTGAACATTTGATGAATGCAGTGATCTTATTTAAAAGATCACTGAAGTCATCATCACTGAAAGTTTTGAAGCCAGGGTAACATAAGAAGGGCTAGTTTTCAAAATCCAAGGGATGGATGTAGTGAAACAGTGTCAAAACTCCCAATAAAATGATTTCATCTGTTCTTTTAATCCACCCTAAAAACAATTTTGATAGAATTATGTGATCTACAGAATAAGAATGGCACTTATAATGGTCCAAGAACTTTGTTGAGGTTCTCATAGGAAGCACACTCAAACCACACAGCTAAATAGCGTAGTCATTCTACTAAATTCATCAACTATGTATTTAATTCATAAAACTGACATTGATTATTACTACTTTTGTTGCTATTAGTAAGTCTACTCTTTACTGATCTCTGACAGATAAGTGCATGAGGCATGAAAAGAAGAACATTCACTTTTTTTCTTCAAAATGATTAGTAAGCGCTCATGGGAAAGAGCCAACTTTTGTAGTCATCTAGAACATTTGGATATTTTGCTTTTCAATATTAAATCATATTTAAGTCTTTCACATTGATTATGGGCTGTCAGAGGTTTAAAGTACATTTGACATTTTTATATAACTCTACAATATTTGCTCCATCCAACTTGTCAAAATCACTGTTCCCTTCCTTACTGACACACACACATCCACATGTGTATGGGATTTATCTACTAAAGGTACTCATTTATTGTCAGCTGAATTGCAGGAGAGATTTAGCTGCTTTCTCTTCAGTTTATTTTCTTCGCTCTTGGATTGAATTATCAATGCCCTTTGAAATCTACAGTATTAATTTAACTGCAGCAAGTACAGAAGGGATCCATTATTAACTCCCATGCTTCTGCTTTACAGAGGTTTTCATTTATCTGATGCAAGCATAAATCCACCCGAGTGGGGTCTGGGATATTGACCCATGAGTGCTAGGGCTGAATCAAAATATCTCTTCAGAGATGGCAAAGAACTGGAATTATTCCAGAGCTTCTCTTTCAGTTCACTTTCCAGCAACAGATTCCACCTTCCACAGAAAAGCATTCTGCACCATAGACTGCAGAGAGAGCCCACAGCTGTGAAAGACTTTTAGGCAACATCACTAGATTTTGTATTACTTTTCTTTACACTGATTTGAATACTTTTTAGCTCTCTGTTAATCGTGCTCTCTCTCCTTTTTTTTTTTTTTTTTTTTTTTTTTTTTTTAATTCTTGGAGGCTAAAGTGGGTGGGAGGAAAAAGCATTTAAATTGCTTGGATATGTTTTTTCTTAAACTGCAAAATTAGTCATTCCCGTTTCTTAACTTCTCTATAAAGGCTCATAATTTATCAGCACATTGCTATTTTTTAAAAATCATCCACTATGAATTTGAATTTAGTTTTGCAGTTCTGTCATTCTCAACTCAATTACCATTCATCAGATATTTTTTTCTGAGTCACTGTTGTTCTAAATCTGTTTTAAAACTCTTCAAAGCAAACAAAGTTCTTTCATTGTAAGTAAAGATGTAGTAACTAGTAGAGTTAATCTGAACACAATAAAAGAGCACATTAAAAAACAGTACATATTTTTTTCTTTATGCAAAGATCTACATTATTTTTGTGGTCCTATACCTCAGGTCCCTAAGAGGCTTCCTACTTTTAAATGACTAGGCAATAAGTTGTTAGTATTAATACCACAGAGGTAAATCATACATAAATAGCAATATGAAGTTAATATATAATTTTTGCTGAATATAATTTTCCTGTAACTTGTGAGGTTCAGCTCTTCAATAGATTATTCAACAGAGTAAGTGTGACTGAAAGTAATAAATTAGACCTGTAGCTGATATATTAGGATCACAGGATCAAGTAGGATGGAAGGCATCTCTGGAGGCCATTTGGTCCACACTCCTGCTCACACCAGGCCCGGTTAGAGCAGGTCGTCCACTCAAGTTTTTAATGCCTCCATAGATGGAGATTTCACAAGTTCTACAGGAAAACTCTTCCAGTGTTTGACCACCCTCATGGTGAAAGACCTTGTCCTAAAATCTAAACGAAATTTCCCATTTTTCAGCTTGTGTCTGCTGTCTTTCATCTTTTCACAGAGCATCTCTGAGAAGAGCCTGGATCCATCTTCTCTACAGACTTCCCATTAGGTAGTTGTAAACAGCAATAAAGTCTCCCTGAGCCTTCTCTTCCCCAGGTCTCTCAGCTTCTTCTCATACATCAAGTGCTCCAGCCCTCACCCACCTTGGTGGCCCTGCACTGGACTCAGTCTCGTTCACCAGAGAGCCCAAAATTGGACACAACACTTCAGATGCCAAATATCATTCTCACAAGTGCCAAAGAGAGGTGAAGGATTACCCTCCTGGACCTGCTGGCTATGTTCTCACTAAGATAGTCCAGTTGTGCAGTTGGCCCTTGCTGACTCATGCTCAACTTACTGTCCACCAGGCCCCTTTCTGCAGTTTTTTCCTACCCAATCAGCCCCAGCCTGTACTACTGCACACAGTTATTCCACCCCGGTGCAGGACTTAGCATTTGCCTTTGTTGGACCCCATGACCAGCAGTCCAATTCTCCAGCCTGTCAAGGTCCCACAGATAGCCACTCTGCCCTCCAGCATACCACACGTTCCCCTCATTTAGCTGAGTGTGAACTCCATCCCATGGTCTGGAGGACAGAGCATAAAAACACCTATAAACCACGCTAAAACAAATATACACCAGAGGTTAGGGTTAACAATATTTTACTCACTTTTGGGTGATAATTGCCAACGTTTGTGATACGGAAGAATTCCAATGAATTAATATTTTAAAGAGTAATCATAAGACAATGCAGCTCTAAGGTCTCTATGTTGGGGCAAATATCACCATTTCAGTATTGCATTCCTTATAGATGTCTACCAACCTAATACCACTGTAAGCATCTCTATACCACAGGCAATCATGTCACTTAGGTTCTGCATCATACTGCTGGAAAAATGAAAGTATCTCTAGGTATTCTCCATTGCAGAATTTTAGGCAGTAGGAAAATACTGTGATTGGGAGTACTTTAGGCAAGAAAAAAAAATCATTTTAACACTAATTAAAATATCTATCTGCATACCTCTAACAAACATTTAAAGATGAATTGCTCAATCAACAACACTTTAAGTACCTATTATTTTATTTACTAGCCTGCAAATGTATGTATGCTTTCCTGGCAGTTGATCTACATGGGCTGAGGCAGAGCTGAGAAGTTCTCTAGTTGCCTCTCTCCCTTTCAAATTTAACACTTTCTACAGACAATAACATTCATGGGCAGCAATCCTAATTTAGTTTGGAAGCCTTTGATACTTTTTGCAGCCCTAGTTTTCTTTAGAAGCTCTAAAGTAGACGTATGTGTCTCTTATAAGCTGTTTCTTATCCTTCAAATCATGGAATATAGACTCTTAACTTGGTCAAGCCACCATGCAGCAGGATAGTAAAAATTTTAACACAATTTGCAGGCAAATATACTGATATCTAGTAATTTGAACAGTAAAACTAGAATTCAATTATTTCTTCTCACCCTTTTACTAAATAGCAAGAACTTACTAAAAACTACAAAATTCAAAACTAGAGCTAGTCTCTTAACAGGTTAAATATTTTATATTGTTTCTTATGAAGAGATGTGAGAAGGTAATAATTTTAATGTCTTACAAAAACATCCATGATCCCAAAGCACTTCCTGTTCTGTAATGTATGGAAAGACTTAAAATTCTGTTGAAAGCTTTTAAAAAATAAAGAGAGGGTCCTCTGCCCACCAGGTAATTATTGACATGGTTGTCACGCAGGAGGAACAGATGGTGTTCAAATTCCTACTCTTAGCAATGGAGTTCTCAAGTTTCTTGGCAAGAAACTTAACTCCTGGATATTGTATACTGACAGATGGGTGTACATTATTTTTTCTTTTTCTCTTCCTTTGTATCTCTTGCTCTCTCTCTCTTTCTTTCTTTTTAAATTAAGACTTAAGAATCTTATTCTTGCAAAGTTAACCAGAACCGGCATGTTGCCCTCAAAAAATTGGGTTTTGGCAAGTCAGTTTCTTGTAAAGAAAAGCTGTGGAGTCTCCAGATCAAGTTTACTGGTTATCCTATGTTTGATTTCTGAATCATCTCTGCTGAGCTCTTCCTGGTATCTAATCAATGGCCTTACTCCTATGTCATAACAAAACAGAGTCCTGCCTACCAACTCTGCAAATAAATCTGTATCTTACTTGCTTTTCATTTTAAAAAATAACTAAATTAGTAAAAAAGACAAAAAATTATCATTGAAGTAAATGATTCTTAAACTGTTTTAAAATTAATATTTAACTTTAGAGGTATCCTCCAACGACACGCACTGAGATCCTGCCCACAAAGAAAGCGCCTAAATTCACTTTTCATGTCTGTCATATTGAATGCATTTTTAAACCATATTGAACAATTTGTCTTGCAGTGATAAAACTGAGAGACACCACAATCAGTCACCCAAGTGGAAACTAGCCAGAAGATAATATTTTTACATCAGCCACCTACTTCCATACTCCTCTTTCTAAGAGGAGGCAGCTTTAACTTCAGATGCTTAAGGTCACACGATACATACATTTGCTCTATGAGAGCTGCCTCTGTTCCAAAGAGGCTCAAAAAAGAAAAAGAATAAATGATGCTATTTGAAGAGACCAGCCACCTGTTAGAAATTAATATAGCTAATGAAGAAAATATTACATCAAACTGTGCATCAAAATACTGTGAATCTGGTCCTCAAAAAATAAAATAGCCTCAAAAAAAAGCTTTTTAATAGAAAAAAATAATGGTTCAAAAGATCTATATTTAATTCTGTTTTACAAAGTGATGAGTGTACTCAGGCTCTTTGCTTGAAATTGTAATGACTACATACAGACTTTTTAAAAGTCACTGAGGAAATCTTTATATAAAACATATGATCAAATGCTAAAGCTCTAAGCTGAGTACTAAACTTTGCAAAAGCTATGACAATTTAAGTTTTGTCTGCACCGAATGATAGCTGCCATTAGAAGCAGTAAAATAAAGCAAACCTCTGAGCTATACTTAGGATGTGTTTGCACAGCTCTCCTCTGCAGTGTTTGCAGTGATTCCTGCACAGCTACAAAACAAAAGTCAAAGAGAAGTTTATAACAGCTGCCTTTCCTAGTCATCTGGAGTTTTCTGCATTTTAAAAAATTTCTTGTTCTGCTTTTTTGTTGAAGTAAAAGTAAGTAATAAGTATTACTTATTAATTACTTATTTAAGTATTGAACTTATTTTTTGAGGATGAATTCTGCTTTTTTATTGAAATAAAACTTATTTTTTGAGGATGAAGATCCTTTCGATCTTTCCGAGGTGTGGGGTAAGACAACAAGATCAAACCTTCTCATGTTCATGAACTCAGTCTGTTTTTAGAAAAAAATACTGTCCTGTCCCTATAAGGTATTAGAACTGCAATACAGGGTTAAATATGAGACAATAATTCAGCACTATGCTGAGGTAAAACATTCCTACTCTTTGAAATCAAAGGATATCAGAAAGTCTTAGTTCTTTTCCACACTGTTTCTCTGAATTCACCTCTCTGTTTCAAAAGATCCCCATCTCTTTTCTTGCCTTTAGAAACAAAGAGAATTCCTCTTTGCTCTTTGCTTTCCTGCTGGTTTTCTGAGCCTCGGTTTCTTTCTGTCTTCTCTTCATCCTGTTATTGTTGGCATGGACAAGTGGCCTCAGGGACCAGGTACTGCCCGCCAAAAAAGGCAGTTTTTACACAGCTAAAACTTTGAACGCTCTTTGGCAAAGTGCCTGCAGCTGAGAGCACGCCTGCTCCTGCTGCCCAAAGGCACGGCCGGCGCGTGGCCACGAAGCGGGTTGAGGTAGGTCTGCCTTCCGACCACACTTGCGAACGCTCAGCCAAGCCTTGTCGAGCGTGAGAGCCTCACACCAAGAGCCCCGGAGAAGATTTCAAAGGAGATTAAAATAATGCATTTGGTTTTTAGACCACCACGTTAAAATGTCCACTTTGTGAAAGTGCTCTTAAGATGAAGCACTGTCAATGATACATCTGTTTCCCTCAATGAAAAGCCATCATTAATGAAAAGCTACCATAGATGGCAATATTTAGAAATTATAGATAATTATAGAATAGGAGGAAAAATTATAACATATCAGATGACAACTTCAGTACCTTGGAAAATACTGATTTATTTTTTGATTTTTATTTTTTGTTTTTTTCTCAAGAGTGATGTCTGTAAAAGAAAGAATATAGTAGCAGTAGTCTGTAGCAGGTTGCAGTAATACTAATTGCATACAGTCTAAGCCTGCACTCTTCAAATGTTAATATATAGGTGCTGTCCAGGTGAATGTTACTATTGAGATCTCTGAGACTTCTCAGAGTAAGTATGTGAAGGATAAATGTAAATGATGCAATATAAGGCTTATTTTTCCTGAGATATGGTAAGCCTATAGCCTTACCAGTTCAGATACATCACAAGAGAAATTATTGTCTTTTTTAAAAATACATATATGACGAAGTCTTTCATAAAAAGAAGTCTTTCTACCTGCTTGAGACTTCTCATAAGATTAAATTTTATTTCTCAATTACAATCAGGTTAGTTTTCATTCACAAGGCCATCATTCACAATCGTTACAGCATGAAAGGCACAGCAACCCTACAAAAGCGGTATGTCTCGAGCCTGCTTATATCTTGACTCAAGCAGTTCAAACTAAGGGCAGATAAATGTAAGGATACTAAAGATATGTGCATGAAGCCATAGACAGATGATCGTAAATGAGCTGCCTATCATGACTTAATTATCTCTGTGACTGACTGAAGATCAGTTTTTATCCCCAGAAATGTTCCCATAAATCTTGCATTCAAAGACAAAAATTCTGCTTCTAGTGTCAGTTTATGTCTTTCTTATTGTCTTCTCCTTACTATATATTAAGAAAAAAAATTATTGATATGGGCATACAGATGATAACACTCTTTATTTCTCTTAATCTCGTCTATCAATTTTTTTTCTGAAATTGAGGTTGCAATCCTCAACTTTTTTATATGAAAAAAGTTTTCCTAAAATAACTATTGTAATGCTGTAAATAGAATATTAGCACTTCCTGTGAGAAACAGCAGAAGCAGATAAAATATGAGCTAATAAAGATGTCATTATTATGCAAAAGTTTCAATGATGCATTCTGGGACAGGAAAAGACATTGCAGAAGCGAATCTTGGGAAAATACAGAAAGAATATTTCCAATAAGTTTTCGATAATGTTTTAAGCCTCAGCGTTTACCCATGGATTGAATACTGGAGAAAAGCAAATATGTGCCAGATGTTTCATTGTATCCTTATCTCTTCTAATAGAAACTGATGTGACATTTGTGCTTCTCCTATGACTTCAGAGAAGGTGTATATATTGCTTTTCTTTCTGGTTGTTTTCTTGAACACACAGGTCATTTCCCAGTGGTCTCCAAGAAAAAGATTCAAATAATCAAAATGTTTTCATCACAGATGCTAAAGTACTCTTGAAGTACAAAAGAGAATAAAAGTCTATGTAGTTTAAACAGTTGAGTGAAATATCAGCCTAACATCTCTTCTTGTTACAGATTTGGAATTTATATTTTTATCTTACAAAGGGAGAAGGCAAGAAGTCAGGAAGGGAAGGAAAAATAGACGGAAGGATGGAAGGAAGGCAGGAAGGCAGGAAGGCTTTTATCCTAAAATAGAGGAGGCATTCCCACCCTCCCCCCCCAAAAAAAAAAAAAAAAAAAAAAAAAAAAAAAAAAAAAAAAAGCTGATATATACTATAGCATGGTTTATCTACAACTCTAATCCCTAAAGCAAGACGATGGAGCTGAGATTTTTCAGGCAGGTCTATGAAAATGATCTCTTGTAAAAGCCTGGCCTCCCTCTACTTGGTCTGCTCAATTTGCTCTCTACCTCCACCTAAGTGAAACCAGATCTCGTGTAAAAACTGAGAAAAGGTTAAAATGATGGCTTCTGCTTTTCCATAACTAATTTGTGATATATACCTGTGTGTTTAATTAAAATAAGTGTTTTTCTGAGAAGGAGATGGGCCCACATTTCCACTAGCGTGCCCACCAGTAGATTCTCTGATATCTAAAAGCTGAAAGGTGAAGCTTACTACAATTTCTCCTAACAAGAATTTTGTCTGTTTTGTTCTGGCCTCTGAAGCCCAAACAGTCATGTCTCTTCCTGCTAGAGTGCCATAAACAGCTGCTTTTGGATAGTTATTTTTATCTATCTAAGGAGAACCCTCACACTGAGGTATAGCTGAAACATATTTCAGGGCATCCTTATAAACTATGTCAATGGGATCTCACTTTTTTTGTAGTTTCTGACTATTCCTCCTGGACTTTTAATGATGACATCAAGCAGCAATAAGCTGTGAACAAAGTAGATCCCTACAATTGGTATCTTCTGGCATTCAAATATCGTATTCTTGGTTTGCTTTCCAGTTTATTCTACAGCCTTAGCCATACAGTGTTTTCCATAAAACACCTTGTTTCTCTCTGGGGTATTGCCTAACTTCGTCGTCACCAGTTTGTGAGAACTACAGGATTAAATAAATCTTGTTCCCCTCAGTCTGATTGCACATGCTATTGTTTCTATTACTGTTTCTCTTCCAAGACAAATGAAAGGTTTGAGGGATATGTTTTCTAGCATAGAAACTTACTTTCTAGTAAGTCTGCCAGCCTATATTAATGATTTTTAGAGAGCTCTATATAGACTATGACACTTTAACAATTTCTGGGCCTATGTATTTGTCCAAACAAGTTAGAAACCATGAGGGTATATTTATGCATCTATATCTATGTGTTATGTCATGTCTCTATTGAGAAGAGTCTTCAGTGGTGTGTTATGTAAATCATGTATAAAGCTTGTGAAACAAATAGAAACATAGGCAGTATTCTTAAGAACTGTGGTACCTGAATAGATTATGTATTTATGAAGCAAAACAGAGATTTATATAAATCATGAGGTTTAGATAAACAAGTAAGAAAAAATAGATTTACATATCTCACAAGCAAGCATCCTTCAACACACACTATTGTAATTTCTCTGCACATAGTCACTGATCCTCTTCTCACACCATTTTCTTTAGTTTATTTTGTTTTGTCTGTATGTTAAAATATAGAAAAAAGTATCACAGAATTATGCTCTCTGTCTAGACCAAACAATTTTTTTATATCCTTAAAATTTACTCTACTATTCTTCCTGTATAACTCCAAAAAACCTCGGTCTAATGATCATTATATTGTCCAGTTAATCTGAGATGAATTTATTTTCTTATTCTGCCTCACATTTGCCCTTGCAAGTTCAATTTTAGCACCCATTATTACATCCTTTCTTCATTTTTTTCACAATAACTATCATTTTCCCTATAAATTTATCACTGGCTTCCACTTTTGGAATACCTTGTCTCAGATTTATATCATCTTGTATACCTTGTCTCAGATTTAAATTCCAAACCAAACTGACTAGATTGTACTTTCCCTCATTTAAATCCATTTATTGTGCGACATCAATTTTAGGAACCGAACAGTGATATAAGCGGGAATATCTACCTGCCTTCCTTCTATTACTCTCCTTTTTCTTCAAAGTTAGGGCAGATGGGTTTTGGAAATACTGTAGCTCATGACCTTTTCATGCAAATTCTAGATGCTCAGTTTTTCAAAATTAAATCCTTCTGCTGATAATGTTGACATTTCAGATTCAGCTTTCTGAGACTGTGAGCAGGCACTGTAAAGGGAATAGAGTCCTATGGACCCTGACCACTCCCACCCTTTCCTCTCGGAGCTCATTCAAAGGCTCTACAGTTAAAGTTTTTACATATTGCATAGAATTTCCTCCTTCAGGATTTGCAGTCAATCTTTTAATTATGTTGCTCTACTTTAATATTATCTCATTTAAAAATCAAACTATTTTCATTCTCTATGTTATGGATCTGCACATCTCTTTTCACTTGTTCTCTAAGTCAGTTGTAGTGATTTAGCTCTTCAAAATTTTCTTTGCTCTGCCAGAAATTTGGATGTAAGACCATTTCTCGAGGCATAAAAACTAAGCAAGAAAATCCTTGATTTCTACTTTTGTGAATTTGAGGGTCTTTTTTATACTTCTTATACTTTGCATGGAGTGCAGATCAACTTTTCTGTCCCCTCAGGCAGCTATTTTATATCTGCTCCAATCATATGAGTTCTTTGCCTTATTAGTTGGGAGAGTTTGGACTGGAAGAAAGTAAATGTTACCCCTATCTTCAAGAAGGAGGATCCAGGGAACTCCAAGCCAGTAAGCCTTACCTTAGTCCCTGGGAAGTGATGGAGCAAATAATTCTGGAAACCAACTTCACACACATGTAGGACAAGAAGGAGATTGGGAGTAGTCAGCATGAGTTCACAAAGGGGAAGTTGTGCTTAACCAACCTGACAGCCTTCTGCGATGAGATGAGTGGCTTGGTAGATGAGAGGAGAGCAATACGCGCTGTTTGCCTTGACTTCAGCAAGGCTTTTGACACTGTCTCCCACAGCATCCTCATAGACAAGCTGATGACATATGGGCTAGATAAGCGGTCGGGGGCGCAGTGTCGGGGGGAACCATGCCTTGCAAATTGCCCTGCACAACTCTACACTTAATCAAACAGATGTTCTGCCTGGTTCTATACTGTGCGTACAGATCCTTGCACTGCAACAGTAGACACAAAGTCAGAGGGGACTTTAGACTTGCACAATCTTTACACAAACCTTGTCTGAAGTCTAAGCCCTCAAGTATTAATTTCCACAGCTTTTCTGTTTTACAAGATGGTTGTAGGAAAGCAAGGTTACATTAAAAGAAAAAGAGTTACTACAGTCTCTGTAAGGGGGTGGAGGGAGGGGAGAGAAAAAAACTTGCCTAAGACCAGTAACACCGGTCATTTATAGCCCATTTGAAGTGTCAAGCCTTAAATAAAGCTTGCTATACAAATGCACTATGGCAAATATTATATCAGCCCATATCCTACTTGGCAACAAAGAGATTAAATATCATAAGCATTTGATCTGCAGAAATGTTACCAGAGCTATTGGTTACACAAACATAATTTAATGCTCTATACATAAAAAAGTACTTGTAATAAATATATAAACCATGCACATCTATATACTAAGTTCTCCGAAAAGCAAGCTCCAAAAACTGAAAGTGTTATTGGAAATAATTCTGATACATAAAATAATTCAAAAATAACCCAACCTGGCCTCTTTTAAATACAAACAAGTTGCTAAAAAGCAATCTTGCTGGCAAACAGGGAAGATTACACTAGATTGTTTCTTTTTTTCAGATTCTGTAACTAGGAAGCAATGCCACACTTCTATCTCTTTAGTTACCATTTTTTTTAAAGAAATCAGCTCTTAGTTTTCTTCAGAAACAGAAAACAGTGGTTGGACAAAGTTCATTCTATGAAATAAGGAAATCAATGCCTGTTAGATCATCTGTATATTAATTTATATCATGTTTTCTTTGGCAAGAAATCTATATCACCCTATTTCTTTGTAGAATCTACATCATGACACATTTACAAGTCTCTTGATTGCTGCTAGGCAACTTGCTGTGTAAGCAAATGGGAAATTTAGAAAGACTATCTCTTGGGCTAGAGGAAGTAGAAGTGGAACTGGAAGTCTTCTTTGCCTTAGTTTTATACAAACCCATTATTTCTTCAGAATATTAGCAGGAATTTCTCCTAGAATGTACAGATCAGTCACACAGAAAAGTAAGGGTTCATCAAGAATTTTCTGTTAATTAATATTTTCAGTGGGAAATAATATTTCAAAAAAACCCTGCCATTTCCACAAGAAATTTCTATTTTTTCTTGACAGAAATATCCTAGAAAAAAATATTACTTGGGGTTTATTCAGTTAAAATAGAAGTTTTCAACATGAATACAACATTTTGATGAAGGTCTCCTTGATATTGCTCCTTCTCTGCCTAGATTTCTACATCCTGGTTCTTGTGGTGCAAACACTTCTTGTCCTTCTACATGGACTGGGCTTTCTCACTAAACTTATCTCAAAACAGATGGAATTGCAGTTTCTTTTAATAATAATGATAACATATATGTTATTGGTCATATGGCATTGAAGAAACTGTCACCAGTGCCACCATTTCCATCTTTTGTATGCAAAATAAGGGGTTTGCCTGTCTATCTCTTTGACTGAATTAATATAGGAAATGAAATAGTGAGGCAGGGAGCTATAAGAACTCACCTCACACATGGGAAATATTAAAACAAATTAAACTAAAATATTTAGGTTTAGGTTATGTTTTTGAAATTGTTTTAGGAGAAGTTTGAGTCAGGGCCAAATTTATTTATATATTACAAAATCAGATTTCAATTTTCAACAAGAAATAAAGTGCCCTGGTACCTAGGTTAGAATTTTCTAATACCTCTCTGAGTTTGTCTAGAAGGCATTAGTCAGTGGCATGGAGAAGCACCTTGAGACAGCTCAATTAAAAAGACCATATTAGCAGACTATTGTATCTAGGCTGAAAGACTCTATTTGAAAAGCTCAATAATCCATGCTAATGAGCGTGGGAAGAGTGCCCTGCTAATAAAGCTGTGCCGCTTCTAGTGTATGAGCTAACTAAGTGCAACCGTACAATCCTACACCACGACATATCGTTAGTAATTTAGGAGCCTTAATCCTATTTTCAAAAGTGACATAGGAACGCAGGAGCCTAAGTGTCATGCCAATTCTCGAAAACCTTTGACTTGCTATGGATCTCGTTTGTTTAACCCTTATGCTTTTGTAAAAGCCACTAGTTGCCAGAATCCTTTTGCAAATCTAGGAGCAGGAATCTAAATCCTTGGAAAGAAAGAGACTTGCCTGAAAAGCTTTCTTTGGCAGAAAACCTAATTTTCCAACAAATTAGACTCTTTCCCTATGGATAAGAAACCAGTCATGTAGAGTCTGTGTAGAAAGTATCAGCATAACTCACTTTGCTTACAGATATTCTTTACTTCTGGTGTACACAGCTGACTTTCTCTGCATGTTCAAAGTACATAACTTACTGTACTGGAGAAATTAAAGAAAGAGTTGCCACTTCATCCAGGACATAATAAAACAAACCTATTTGGAATTTAAAATGCAGAGCTGTCGCAACCCGATAAAAATTGAAATAATTTTTTACTGGGGAAGAGAGAAGAAGAAGATTGAATCAGAAACATTGTAGCTTTTATAGATGCCAGATAAAATTACAGAGAGAATAGAAAAAGTCATGTTATCAAGAGAATCTCTTGTTCTTATACTGTTATGAAGATCGTTGCCTGGAAATGTTTTGACCTTGAAGCTTCTGTGTTCAGTTTTGATAGGAAAAGTAAATTTTCTGCCCACAAACAGCTGTAGGAAGCAGCTATTGCATTATGAAGCCCTTTTAGGCCGAGAAAGAATGTGAATAAAAGCTGTTAACCGGCAGTAGTAACCACCTCCCCTGGTGAGACCTCATCTCAAGTACTGTGTCCAGATCTGGGCTCCCCAGGACAAGAGAGACAGGGAGCTACTGCAGAGAGTGCAGCGTAGGGCTACAAAGATGATCAGAGGGCTGGAGCATCTGCCCTGTGAGGAATGGCTGTGAGAGCTGGGCCTCTTCAGCCTGGGGAAGAGAAGACTGAGGGGGGATCTTATCAATGTGTACAAGTACCTGAAGGGATGGTGTCAAGGGGACAGGGCCAAGCTCTTTTCAGTTGACCCGTGTGACAGGACAAGAGGCAATGGTCAGAAACTGAGGCACAGGAAGTTCTGCCTGACCGTGAGGGGGAATTTCTTCCCTGTGAGAGTGATGGAGCGCTGGCACAGGTTGCCCAGAGAGGTTGTGGAGTTTCCTTCTCTGGAGATCTTCAAGGCCCACCTGGATGCAACCCTGTCTAACATGCTCTAGGTGACCCTGCTGAGCGGGGAGGTTGGACTAGATGATCTCCAGAGGTGCCTTCCAACCTTACTGATTCTGTGATTCTGTGATCTTTGCTACATAGCACACCGGCTAGCAGCAGTCAGCCCCACTAGAGAGGCATCTCTGTGTGATAATCTTAAATACTCAGCAATGAAATGGCCCTCTCCATTACTATTAAGGTTTAGGCAGTAAAACAGAACTAGTTGCAGAACATGAACCCTCCTCAGGCAGGACAGCAAGCTGCTCCTGCACTAAGGTGCAGAGAAGACTTTCTGAGTCAAACAACTGCCTGTTCCTTCTTCTGTATTGCATTCCAGTGAAGGAATTGAAACCAGAATGAAACAACACAGCTAACTAAAACAAAAAGACAAGGCTCTCCACTTTTCCTTACAATACATTTTAAGTAAAAATAGTAAAAAGTAAAGTAAAAATCATGATTTTATGAACATTTTTTATCTGTTTTCATGGTAATTATATCAATAACTTTCATGGGTTTTGCCAAACAAGGCTAGGGGATGCTAGACGAATATTTTAAAAGTGTGTATTTGAACTATTAATATAGGCAGACAGACACCTAGATGAATTTTCAAAGTCTGAGTCTCACATTCCAACTGAAATCTACTGTAATTCTGAAAACTAGGAAAAACTGGAAAACTAGGCATTCTGCGGTATGTACAAAATGTCAGAATACTTGTCAGAGTAGAGTTAAACTTCATAGGTTTCATAGGCCCTTCCCGTAACTGATTCATAATACGTAACCAAGAGAAGATGGCTGAATGCGCCAGATCAGTGTCGAAAGTAAGTAACATCACTATTTTTCAAATCAAGCTTAAAAAGTAATTGTTATAACTTTTTAAAACTGCTTGAGAAACACTTTACACCCTTCCACTCCATTCAGCTTTTCTATTTGTCTAATACAAACACAGTCAAAGCGCTGTTGTAGCTGCCTGGAGCCGATCACTAGGGGATGTACAGTAATAAGCAGTGTAACGAAGAACTGGGCCTCCGCTAGACTGGGGACAAAGCCTAATCATGCGCTAACTTTAATTAATCACTGGATGCACGAGCCACAGATTGCAAATGTAGAGGCCACCACAGCGGAGACTCGAAAGTTAAAAAAGAGCACTCCACAAATATCAAACTTCTGTGTTAGGAATATATACCATTTTCAAACATACTGTGCAACAGAGAGGAAGAGTCAAAAGTGGGTCGCGCCCAAGCTCACCTTGCATAAGTAACGGGGGAAGAAAGTATGGCACCACCACACATTTCTGCTGAGATCAGCTGTGTCTCATGTATAAATGACAAGTTTCAAATCCTTGCAGCTCTTTTGAAGCTTTCTCCTTTATCATTCCTTTCATATTTATTTTCATAGAACAGAACTTATCAAATGCTTGTGGCAGCCAAAAGCAATTCCATGCGTACATTTTTATCCTTCGTGTGTATTTCAAAACTATTCATCAACATGCCACAATTTAAGCATTGTTCAACCTGACTCACCTGTGATGTATATGAAATTAATGTATTTAATTTATGAGACCAACAGAAAAAAGCAAAGAAACAGATAATAAGAATGGTAGGAAGCCAGCTATACTAGTCTATGTTGCAGTTTTGGAGTACAACAATACAAGGTGAATTCAAGCTATCAGAAATCAATAAGAAAGAAAATGGAAAAATTTGTGGTATGGAAGAACCCTGGAGCCATGCCATAGTCGTTTTCTTGGAGAATAGATCACTTTAGGAAGCAATATGGTAGGCAAAAGCAGTCACAGTGAAATGCGTGTCCCTTGATGTGTGTTGTCCTTTTCTGCCTCCCTCCCTTTTTTTTTCCTTTCTTTTTTTTTTTTTTTTTTTGTTTTTTTTTTTTTTGTTTTTTTAAGAGGAAGGTGAAAAGGGAGAAGAATTAGCTTAGCAGATGAATCCAAACCACACCAAACCACATGCATCAGAGAATAACAACGTAGTGCAAGGAGAAGTAAATAAATTTATGAATGTATGCTAGCTAGGTTTGCTAACTATGCCAGAAAGTTACCATGTAAGATGCTGGACAGATTTCAAAAACACATTTCACAAGCAAATATTGTAAAGATATAAAAAATGGGGTGCAATAAGTCTTTCGGAACAGAAAATACCACTGAAAGATTTGTAGTTCTGGCATGTATGTGATGCCTTTTTCATATATTAATCATTGCATCAGGAATGTATGGACATTTTTGAGAGGGTTTCTAAGAATGTATTCATTATGCTAAATATCAGAATCACAGAATCACAGATTAGTTGAGGTTGGAAGTGACTTCTTGAAGTCATCTGGTCCCAAATTCCTGCTCAAAGCAGGGTAAAATAACCAACTCATGTTCATGAGAGCTTAATGAAATTTTTCTAGTTGTACTTATAAAATGTTATCTTGCTAACAATCTTGCTGTATTCTCTTTAATAAAAACATTTTAGATGAAGAAGGCAGTTCATGTATTTCCCATCCACTTCTCCCTAGTCCATGCAAGAACTCTCTCATTTTGGCATTCTGACACAAGAAACCACACCAGAATAAGATTCTTTAAAATTTTTCTAGAATTGTCTTCTGACTGCTAAACTTTTTATAAATGGCCAATTTCTCCAACTAGTATTGCCATTTTTTTAAAAAAAACACTGACACACTCAAAGCCATTTCTAAGTGATAGCCAAATTAATAGCTGCTAAATGTTGGCAGTGTATTTAACATATCTAAAATATGTTTTTAGTTTCAAGAATGATTTTTTTACAATAGATCATCTTTGTTTTGTGAATTACCATGAGAAAAAGCTACTTTGAAGTGCAGAAGAATCAGATAGTCTACCATTTGCATGCATCTTAGCATTTTCGTTACTGCAAGTGCACCTTAAGCTGTATCATTACAAGGCATGTCCACTTTTGAACTGCTTTGTATAAGTTGTCTTCACTGGTCTGCTGATGTGTTTAGCTTCTCCCTCCCCCTTCCTCTGAATAAACTTAGGTATCTTTAATGTGAATTTTTCTGACATTTTTTTGTGGAGACACACAAATGGAAAAAGACAGGAGTTAAAACATACATATACATTGTACTAATAAACAGGTTGTACTAATTGGAAGACAAATAATAAACTGTTAAAATAAATAAAAGATCACAAATACAATGCTACATTTCTGTGATGCTGTTGGCTAAAAAGGTGGAAGAATGAGTAGGCATAACCTACTGACTGTTCAACCTGGTGTTCCTCTTAAATAAGCTACTTGTTTCACTAGGAGTGGAAGTCCAAGGTCCCCAAATAAAACAAAAAGAGAACTCAAATCTTAGGAGATAGAGGCATACTCAAAGCTTACTCTTCCAGTCTCACTGCAGGGGTGACAACTGGGGGGAGGCAAGAGGGAGGAGAAAAGTTTTAAAATCACATCAGTGGTTTCAGAGTGATTGTCTGAACTTAGCCTACTTTCCCCCCCCCCCCCCAATTAGGCATCACTGATTTACTCTTTTTGCAAACAAAATACAAATGAATATCCAAGCTTTTAAATTGAAATTTAGAATGGAGAAGAATTATCAAGAGATGAAAATTCCAAAAACTGAGAAAAGAATCTGGGTATAAAGCTTTGCCAAAGAGTCACCATACCATATAATTTTAGTTTAGATTTGCAGGGAGAATATGGGAAATACTTTAGGGCTCTTACTTATAAATTTCTGGATCTTTTTATTCAGACAATTAATGTGATTAAGTATATTTTTCCCATGTGATTTAATGAACTGTAATCTATTGTAAATTGGGCAACCAAGATGTATGACATGTCTTTCCAAATAGATGTACAATTATTGGGAAAATGAGCATAATGCTAGCATTCACTAGCCCAAGGCAATTGCAGTTATGAGAAGTGCTTGTTTAGTAAAAGGTCACAATTTGATGTCTTGCATTTGCCTGAAATAGTCCTGTCACTGCCAAGCTCTAGCAACATATTTTTAAACAATTATGATTTAGTAATATAACCTTAGAACTAATTCCATGTACTTCTGAATATTTTAACAGTAAGAATCTAGAATATATTATCTTGAAACAAATGACAGATTAAACATGTAAATTGGATTTTATTTTTATTTTGTACTCAAGCAGTTTACACCTTCTCCTATAGGCATATTTCTGAAAAAGTACGTCAATTCTATGAAATACTAATGATATGATAAAGAAGATTTCTTAATGCCATGTGAATTTTTTAAATCATCCATTCAAAATTACAGTAATATCCAAGTTTCTCTCTACTGTCTTCTGATTAATTCACTTGCATTTTGCTGGAGGCGACTCGCACGGAGCCTTTGCCTTCAGCCGGGAGGCTGAGGAAGCTGCCTTCAGTGCAGTTCACATCACATCGATCAAGTGCCCGTGCTCTGCCTCCACTCAGCCACCGCGTATTAGTGACCCGGTTCTTCAAGCCAGAATTCTTTGCCAGAAACCAGTTTTCTAGTCTGCACTGTAACACATTACAGCTGTAGAGGATGTAACCTAATTAGTCATTTTAACATTTGCTGCCAGCAAGTTGTCAAACAGCATTTGGGGAGAGAGGAAGGGGGATAGTAGAGAAATAGAGAGCAGGCTTAAAATAGATGATTACGAAGATCATTTTTTAGGCATCATGTGCTTCAAGAAGGAAATGGAATGAAAATGGAAACTAAGCTGGCTCCCCTTTGTGAAACATGTAGAAAGTGATGATGCATATTGTCTACGTTTCGCAAAATGAAATGACCACAATATACTGACCAAACCCCGCTTGATGTGAACAGTACATTTGTACAAAAGAATAAGATGAGCAATGATATTAAATTGCTGAAAAATCCCTACTAGAGTAAACAGTGGTTATTTCTAACAGGGTTTGCAAACTCTATAGGAAATAATATACTTGGAAGTTGGTTTTATTGCTTGGCTTTTCCCCCTTTTGATTTGTTAATAAAATGCCAGATAATACGCATAACTGAGGTTGTCATTACAAACTTCTAGTGGAAGTTCTGAAATATAGTTGTATACTGGAAAAACAGGTTTCTTTCACTGCACATGCAGTGAAAAATAATATAAAGTGCTGTGCTTATACACAACACAGTATACCAAAGCACGATATGGATCTTCAGAGTGACACTGCATCTTTATTGTGCAAATAAACAGAAGGGAAGGAAGAGAATACAGTTAGGGAATGTACAGAGGGAGAGAGAGAAAGAAAAAAGGGCAACTAAAATTACTGAATTATTTCAGAGTGCGTCAGCTGACTATCCTGTCACACGTGGTGACCTATGACATTGTTTCAAGGAGAATTGTTTCATCTGTTTCACCTCCTCCTTCATCTTTTTTTCCAGGTCAGAAACAAGTATATTGAGGATTATCTGCTCTCCTACGAAATCTTTTATCCTCTTAAACTTCTGTTTCAATGAAAACTCATATCTTTCATATTTCCTTTGGGAAAATAATTCATCACTACCTGAAACATCTCTTTGGTCTTAACTTCTAAACATATCAAACATTTAATATGTAAAATGTTTTACCTCATGCTCCAGAACAAACAGTAAAATATATTTTAAAACATTGTCCTAGCATTTGTCCACATATGGCTCTTTCAGTTTTTAAGAGGAATTTTCACAGAAAGGAAGAGGCTTTTCCTAGCAACCAGACTAATGTGGATTTTGTTTGGATCCATGTTTTCTGAAATAAAACCAAAATGCAGCTTATTTCCCATTAAACTAATGTAAGTATCTACCTAATTTTCTCAATGATGCAAATATTTTTTGATTCACAGACAGATACATTATAATGAATATTCTGCTTCCCTCTCAACTTAACAGTAAGTAAAAATAAAATGAGGAAAAGTAATCAAGCTTTTTATAGTAATAATTGATAATGGCATCCAAATGCTTTATTATCTCCAAAAAACAAATTATTTTTCCACAAGATCCTCTGCACAAGAATCTATGAACTCTGATTTGTATAAAAAATTGACTCAGTTCATGCATGACTTATCAAGCCGCTTTTGTATTCTGAGATTGTTTGTCTTGCTTAGGCACCCAGGACAAACAGCAATTATTGTCAATGCACTTCTTATTTATAAATATCTATGACAGGTATTATAGGACTACATAAATGCGAGGAAGTTTGTGAGCAATTTAGGAACATTAGAACAAATCTACATCAGCTAAGTTATTCAGTTCAACTTTTTTGTGTGATATCCATACAGCTAGGCTCAGATGGAATTACTGGAATTGGAAATTACAAAACATTATTCATTTGAATTAGGAAATAGCTGCAGTTTTTCACCCTTGCAACCTTTCCATAGTCGCATTTACTTTATTGAGTTCAATATTCACGATGTACCTTAATATTATGCGTCTGAATAGTCAGAGAGCAAATTTCAAACTTCATGATTAATTCATGTTAAGGTATAGCCAAAGTTGTGATTCTCTAATCTTCATCATGTGATTAATTTGAGGAAAAATTAATCATTTTCAAGCAAATTTTGAATAAAAAATATTATCAGATTAGCTTCTTTTTCTGGGTAGCCAAGTTGTTAAGATATTAAATGTGAGGTGCCTTTCTCCTATTGCTTGAAGAAAGACAGAGCTGCCACTCAAGAGTTTTTGTTTTCCTTCTAGGAAAAAAAAAAAAAGACTAAGTAGGCTGCTTCTGAAGCTGAAATGTCAAAGCTCATCATGTTGCTGCTTATCAGTATCAAAACTTTGAACTTACTTTAATAGGCATAACAGATAGATTTTTGTTACTTCACTTCTTTTACTGCCAGATGACCTAAAACCAGACAATATCTTACAACCAATTTTTGTTATTTACATATTGAGTGCTCTATTGCATAAACATATATCCTTTTTTTTCTTTAAAGATGCACAGATTTAGAAGAGAACATAATGAAGACTCTTTTTTTAAAAAAAGGAACATTTTTAGTATGAAGGCTAGGTGCACCCTTTCCCTGCAAGGATGGAGAAGCAAAGACAAGAAGTTCTGGCAAGGAACTATGTGGGCAGACATGAACAGCTCCAAAAGTGGACATTTTGAAGGAGAGATGCCACTATCATTCAGCCACAGATTTTGAAATATAATTACACAGAATCAGAATGATTGAGGTTGGAAGGGACCACTGGAGATCATCTAATCCAACCCCCTGCTCAAACAGATCATGTTAAAGCACATTGGACATGATTGAATGCAGGAGATCTCCAGAGAAGGAGACTCCACAACTTCTCTGGGCAACCTGGTCCAGTGCTCTGTCACTCTCACAGAAAAAGTTCTTCCTTGTGTTCAGATGGACCTTTCTGCGTTTCTGGTTGTGTCCATTGCCTCTTGTCCTGTCGCTGGCCACTGCTGTAAAGAGCCTAGCCCCTTCCTCTTGACACCCTCCCTTCAGGTACTTTTATACATTGATAAGATCCCCCATCAGGCTTCTCTTCCCCAGGCTGAAGAGGCCCAGATCTTGCAGCCGTTCCTCATAGGGCAGGTGCTCCAGCCCTCTGATCATCTTTGTAGCCCTACGCTGGACTCTTTCCACTAGCTCCATGTCTCTTGTCCTGGGGAGCCCAGAAGTGGATGCTGTACTCAAGATGAGGCCTCCCCAGGGCTGAGTAGAGGGGCAGGATCACCTCCCTCAACCTGCTGGCAACATTCTTCCCAATGCACCCCAGGAGACCATTGGCCTTCTTGGCCACAAGGGCACATTGCTGGCTTATGGTCAACTTGTCATCCACCAGCACTCCCAGGTCCTTCTCTGCAGAGCTGCTCTCCAGCAGGTCAGCCCCCAGCTTGTGCTGGTGCCTAAGGTTATTTTTTCCCTAGGCGCAGGTTCATGAGGTTCCTGTCTGCTCAACTCTCTAGCTTGTCCAGATCTCTTTAAATGGAAGCACAGCCTTCTGGGGTATCAGCCACTCCTCCCAGCTTGGTATCATCAGCAAACTAGCTGAGGAGGCACTCTGTCCCCTCATCTAGGTCATTGATGAAGAAGTTGAACAAGACTGGACCCAGTACTGACCCCTGGGGGACACTGCTAACTACAGGCCTCCAACTATATTCTTCCTATATTCTTCCTCTGAGCTCTGCCTTTCAGCAAGATCTCAATCCACTTCACCATCCATTCTACCCTCCACCTCACCATCTCACCCCCACTTCCTGGGCTTGCCTAGGAAGATGTTACAGGAGTCAGTGTCAAAAACCTTGCTGAAGTCAAGGGACACAACGTCCACTGCTCTGCCCTCATCTATCCAGCCAGTCCTTCCATCATAGAAGGCTATCAGATTGGTTAAGCAGGATTTCCCCTTGGTGAATCCATGCTGACTCCTCCTGATCACTTTCTTTTCTTCCACATGCTAAGAGATGTCATCCAGAATGAACTGTTCCATCACCTTTCCAGGGATGGAGCTGAGGCTGACCAGCCTACAGTGGCCTGGGTCCTCCTTCTTGCCCTTTTTGAGGACTGGAGTGACATTGGCTTTCTTCCAGTCCTCAGGCACCTCTCCAGTTCTCCAGGACCTTTCTAAGATGATGGAGAGCAGCCTAGCAGTAACGTCTGCCAGCTTCCTCAGTACCCGTGGGTGCATCCCTTCAGGGCCCATAGATCTGTGGGTATCAAGTTTGCTTAAATGATCTCTAACCTGATCCCCCTCAATGAAAGGAAAGTCTTCCTGTCTCCAGACTTTCTCTCTTGTCTCCAGGCTCTGGGATTCCTGGGGGCTGCCCTTAGCAGTGAAGACTGAAGCAAAGAAGGTGTTCAGTAACTTTGCCTTCTCTGTATGCTTTGTCACCAGGACCCCTTCCCCATTCAGCAGTGGGTCCACATTTTCCCTAGTCTTCCTTTTGCTACTGATGTATTTGAATAATCCCTTCTTGTCCTTGATATCCCTTCCCAGATTTAATTTCAAATGGGCCTTGGCCTTCCTTGATGCATCTCTGCATACTCTGACATCATTCTCATATTCCTCCCAAGTAGCCTGTCCCCTTTTCCACATTCTGCATACTTTCTTTTTCTGTTTGAGCTTTGCCAGGAGTTCCTTGCTCGTCCATGCAGGTCTCCTGCCCCCTTTGCTGGACTTCTTACTCATAGGGATGCAACGCTCTTGAACTTAAAGGAAGTGATGTTTGACTATAACCACTTTCTTGGACCCTGCCTTCCTTCCAGGGCCCTACCTAACCCATGCGATTTCTCCAAGTAGGTCTCTGAAGAGGCCAAAGTTTGCTGTCCTGAAGTCCAGGGTTGTGATCCTACTTATTGCCCTGCTCCCTCCACACTGGATCCTGAACTCCACCATCTCATGATCACTGTAGCCAAGGCTGCCCCTAACCTTCACATCTCCAACTAGTCCCTTTGTTTATTAGAACAAGATCCAGTAGGATACCTCTCCTCAATGGTTTCTCCACCAGCTGTGTCAAAGAGTTATCACTAATACACTGCAGGAGCCTCCTGGACTGTTTATGCCTAGCTGGGTTGTCTTTCCAGCAGATATCACAGTGGCTGAAGTCCTCCATAAGAACCACAAATATTAATAGGATCTTCTGTCATAGAAATCTATGAAGATTTTTTTTTCATTGTACAGCATACATAATCTTCAAAAACACATTTTCAAAACAAGTTGAAAAGCAAAATTGAAAAGCAAATCAGATACTTCATTTTATGAACAACTGAGGAGCAGAGAGACTGGAACTATATTCTGGATTAAGTGCAAAACAAGGGATACTCCAAATCTTGCCTTTGTGAAAGACAGATTTTTTTTATATATGTGACTCTTCTTTCAAAAGAAGAGTAAAGAATCAAAGTTGGGATACCTGTCAGGAGCCTCCTTCAATGTGCATTTCTTTACAAATTTTCCTTAATGTAGCACCATCCCTTGAAATCAACTGGTTCCTAAGATTTTATTTAGAAGAGAAGAGAAGAGAAAGAGCATTCTCTTGCTTGCAATTCTGAAATATCATATGAATCAGATGTAAACAGAGCAACAAAATCAGTCAAGCCTGTAGCAACCTGAAATCATAAATCCTAAAGGAGTTATGTGTTCTGATTCATCACAGTGAATTTCATAAGAAATCTAAAAAAGGTCATTTGAATATTAAACACACCATTATTTCACTGAAAATAGCTTCAACTAGAAGCACACTTCCAGTACTATAACTCTATTCTATAATCCTAAAATGGCTTCTCTGGTGCTCCCGATGTCCCCAGTTACAACTTAACTGATGCAGCCTAGTGTCTCTTTCTACTGCCTAAACTACAGCTAAATGTTACGAAACCATCAGTGCTTGATAAACTGACAGAAACAACTTATGCTTTTAAACCTAGGAATTATTTGTAACTGAGACCTGGCAAAGTCATATACTGAGGAGTTCCTTTCTCCTCAGGGCCACAAGGGTAAGTCTCCAGAACAGCCATCTCCAGAATTGTTAACTCTCCACAACTAGACCACAAGTCACTCTGTTAAGCATGAATTATATATACCCTGGGCTAAGGAAGTTTGTTGCACTTTTCCTAGGATTACAATATACAAAATAGCACATGCTACCTTAGCTGGAAGGTGACGGGAGCAGAGCCGGTGGCTTGCAGAGCAAGCACCACAGCCCCTTGGCCTTGGCAGTCGTAGACCCCCCTGTGAACATATGGGAGACCTTCTCACCTGGACCAGGTCTGTTGGGAGCTGCTCGGAGAACCACCTCATCTTCAGGCCCCAATGTGCCCTCTGGACCAGTTTATATTGTCAGCTCTTGCCTTAGACAGAAGACTGATTTCTAATCACAGTCACAGCATATTAAACTTTAAAAAGGTTAAGCAGATGAGCTTGAGTAGTTTTAACCAGAGGAGACATTCTGCAGATCATTATGTCCTCCTCAAAAAGCCAGGGAGCATTATACTGTCATTCATTCATCAACAGGTTGAGCTGGAGACAATAGCAAATGTCTTGAATACAATTTCCTTGATTGCTTTCAAATTTGCTGCTATATACTACACACAGATCACATTCATTTAATAGGATAATTAGGTGCCAGCAACCTTTGATCTTCGCTACAAATTATAAATTATTAACAGTATCTTTGCTAGTGAAATCTTTGTCTTTAATGCAGCTCTTTTCTGAATCAAGTGATTCAGAAAGCTAAAAGATGACCATGACGTTTTTATCAGGTTTACCACAGAGGCTGAATTGCTATAGCTGTAACACTACTGTGTCCTATATTAAAGCCCAACTGATAACCATTGCCATGGTAACAAAAAAGCTGAGAACTTCATATTAACAATTTTACACCTTTCTTATTTTGGAAGGTAAATTGGCTTTGAACAAACAGTAGTTTTCTGTATATATATATATATATATATATATATATATATATATATATATACTTATAAATATCTTTAGGTACTCAAGTATCTTGCAAAATTCATTAAGTAAATGTATTTATTGCTAAAGTAGATAGCTAGGTAAATTCTTATTTGCAATAAATCTAGATTCTGTAATAAAGGCAGGAAATTAATGCTCTCATTTAGTCCAGTAGGAAAGTACTTATAGCTAGTTTAAAGCTATCTTCTAGCATTCTTCATAGGCAGTTAATAATACATACATTATATAACGATGTTGACTTAAATGGTTGTATTGCTTGTCAGCAATTAAATCTGCAGCCTTTTTTTTTTTTTTTTTAGTTTATCATAAAATTACTTAGGCATGCAGTACCCAACTAAATAGGATGAAGATGTATGTCTTTACTGCAAACAATCTGATACCCATCACTTTGTTCGCTGCTTAATATGGTTCCAGTTGTGAAGAAGAAAACTTTAGTAAGTTAATGGAAAGGAGACAAGATGGCTAGCTTTATAAATCATAAAAATCATTATTTAACATTTCCTACTGGAGCAATTTCAGATTCACAGCTACTATAAATTCAGGCATAAGCAGGTTACAGTCTTAGTTTGACTTCAGAAAATGTGCAAGTCATAGGGATCTTTTCAAATATTCTTGCCTCCTCAATGAGCAGTCTAAACTTATTTTCTAAACTTTACAAAGTTAATCTAAGGAAAAACATCAGCCAAATAATTTATATATTATGTATAAAGTAGATCACTTTATCTAAAAACACCTTGCACTTGTTAGCTGTCATGTGTAATAGCACATCTCCTGTATAGCATGTGGAAACTAGTGTACACTTTGCATTTATACCCTATACAAATACTCTGTAAGCAGAATAATACATTCATAAATATATTCAGTTCCAGAATTTTAAACATTAAGTCATAGTAATTTTTAATACTCCTGAAATGAATAAAAATAAAAGTTTCAATGTCATATAGTGGTTATAGAATATAGTTATCTTATCAAATACTCTTAAAGTGTGTTGGTATTATACATAGATAAATGAACTAAATTAAATAAAATAAATTCCTCCTCAATGACCAACTAATGTACAAAATGCCAGAATACCTTTTAAAGAAAAGCATTTCTGTCTTACTTTCAGTTTTGCCTTGTTTCACATCCCCTTGCTCTAGTTTAATTGGAAGGAGGGAAAATGTGTTCTTCAAGGATTTTCAGGGCCATGATGGAAAAGGACTGGTTTAGAATAACATCCAATAAACATTCAATAGTTTAGATGTGTATCAAATCAGAAAGATATCTCTGTGAGAAGCACCCTGGTAATAATTTCTAGATATTCAATAACTTATACTAGTATATGTAAAAAATAAAGTTTACCTCCTTTTTTCCAAAGTCAGCCCTGGCAGGAAACTGCTACAAGATTTGACATAGGGAAAATCATTTAACTGTACTTGTACTTCAGATTTCTCAGACGAGTTAAAAATAAGAGCTATTCCAATAAGGTGGTTTGGATGACTAGATAAAAAATTGCATGCTCTAAGAGTATGTGGTAAAAAAACAGAATGGAAAGTTGAAGTATTAGATAATTAGGACTTGTTTAAAGAGTAATAAGCTGAAATCACATCTTTATGCACGGTAACCATATCTAGGCTTTTTCAGTATAATTTGCTTATGGAGAACTATCATTGTTTAACGTTAGGAATCTAATATAAATGGACTCCTTGGGTTAGCTATCACATATGCAAATGGAAATGAGAAGCATTTAGGAATGTGACTATCATTTCCCGTCAGAAACCCACAGAAGTTTCCCTACAAAATAAACAGGGAAGAATTAGCTGGTTCTTACCTCATGATCCCTTTCCTCTTACCCTGCAAAGCACAGATCTCCCAGCTGCACCATGGTGATCGTCCAAGAAACCTTGCTCCGTGGCCAAATACAATGTTCCACCAGACAAGACTTTCAGAGCAAGTTTTTCTAAACTTGCCCCTTCCACTCATCTTCACTGACTATGCAATAAGCCTCAGCTCTTAATACTCAGCTCAATCACTATGTGAGCATTTAGGGACTATTTTTAGGTGCAGGAACAGCTGAATTACCTGCTCAAGTCAGTTACAGTCTGATACAGCTGTCAGTATCAGTGTTCTGGGCAAAGTCCAGAATCAGTAAGGCACCTTCCTCTCAAATTCTCTGCTAAAAAGAAATGAAACGTAACCCTAAAGATTAGTTCTTTCTTTAAGGCAATCAAACAAAAGGTCTACAAGCCTTATACTTACGAACAGACTAACTCAACAAGGCAGACAATTGAAAGAGGAGAGAGAAGAAAAGGTACAGAGACCTTTTTCTTTTTTAAGTTACAGAGACACTATCAAACAAAAAAAAAGAGAAATTTTTAAATCATTTTTTAAAGAAATCACTGAATTCCAACAGAACATTAAAAGCCATACACAAAGACATACCAGGGTATATACTTTTACATAAATATATGTTTTTCTTGTGCTGAAAAGCAAAAATCACTGAATGGTTCAATGCACTTCCATTGTGTTTACATAGTGCCACTTTTTGTAAGTACTCTGCTAATTAGCTAGAGAGTGTGAAGTTTATTTAAGCACTCCAAAAAAGTCAGCCACCATAGTTACATTATTATTTTACGAATCACTTAAAATTTTACAAGTATACAGGTTTGTCTTTGTTTAAAATTATGCAGCGGTTTATTTTTAATGTCCTGATTTGCAACGCGGGAATGAGAGAAGGCTAAAGTGCCTCTAAAAACCAAAGAATACAGTTCTGCTCTTACAACAGATCTAATGATGCCTTACACTGTGTATATTTAACCAATCTATTGTAATAGATACATATTTGAGAGGGAATGATATCCTTATCTACTATGTCCTATACAAAGTTGAAATTGCTTCCCTCTGTTAAATTTTAAATGATAATAATAAAGCTCACGCTAAAAGCAAGGATACGTAGTGAGACCCATTTCAAAAGTAATATATTTAATAACTCATGCCATATCTAGCAAGGGATTATAGACAACAGTAAAATAGAGGGTATTCAGGTTCTAAATGATGTCCTTCTGGAAGCATATTTCCAATTTATACCTCCAACCACTATGAACACATGAATAATGAATAATTCTTCATAGCACCACTAAATAGTGGAATTCTCCCACATTCTTATTCTTAGCAAAATATCACTGCTGTTAAACTCCTGAAAGTTTAAAACCATCTTTGACTACATGATTTAGTGTATCTGAAATAAGTTAGTTACACATGTGCTTCAGCATCTTTGAAAAATTAGGTGCTTTACAATTACTGGGATGCTAGAGCTAGAATTGTCAGACCTAGACCAGGGTATGTGCATATCCACAGCAGCCAAAGAGATATCAGCAAACAGGCTGGTATTCAAGCCGAAGAAAACTGTCTTTTTTACGACTTCCATCACTCACAGCCAACATCTGTAGTTGGTAGAGCTCCTGCCACATTAAGACTAACTCTCTATCTACAAACAAGAATATATAAGATCCCAAATTTACCCTAAACATGTAAATTACACCAGAAGACATTGTCGTTGTGAAATCAGACAGTATACTACATTTTAAAATGTTTAGTATTTTATACAGTAGTCATATTTGTGACAATCTGTATTTTTTATTTTACAACTAATTACATAAGAAACTCTTCACAGAGTGACACAGTAACTGGTGATCACACGGCATTACTAGTGTGCCACGCACTTCGTTCTGGATACCCTGCAGTACACTTGCTTGCCTACCATCTGCTGAGGCGATCAAGCTGGGGTTTTTCCTTCTGTCTGCTGGCTTCTCGGGCAGACATATAAAACAAACTGACTTAAGCAGTAGAAAAGCATAGACTTTTCCTAGTGTTTGAGCCAGCCTGATTTTAATTCCTTAAACTCTTCATCAGATCTACAGAGAAAGACCTAAAAAGCCAGTTATTTCATGCTGGAAGATGACTGGTACATTAAAGAGCCCCTTGATTCTCAGAACGAGCATTTGCAGCAGCACTACTTCCGTCCCCTTCCTTGTCCTCTCTTAATTCCTGCTCCTCCGGGCCTGATGGCCAAGAAATGGCCATTTACTCTAAAAGAACCAGGAATGTATTCAGATCCAAACCATTATTGCTCAGCAATCCCCTCCGAGTTTGGAAAGCTGGACGTAAAAGCTTTCCTAAAGAAATTCACTCACAATATGAAGACTGTATTATTCTCCTTTCAGTGCAATGTAAAACTGTAAATAACAAGTCAACAGCATCTCAACATTTTTTACAGTTTGTAGGCACATTTAAGCCCCAGATATAAGCAAGAAATACAGTTATATAACACTGTGAGAGGAAACATTGGAAATGTTTTTCAAAATCTAAATGAAATGCTTATTACATTTTAATAAAGCTTTAATATAGGATCATATTTTTAGTAAATAAGGTCATTAACCTATAATACCTATTAGCCACGGGTATTATAGCTGAAGACGCTTTATGAAGGATTAAGTTTGTCATTTCCTGTTTCCTACTTAATTATTCCCACCAACTTTTGAATAAAGATCTTTTTTTAAACTTTAGAAGAATTGCTAAAATGATACTTTTTTCCATGCTTATCATTCCTTAACTAAATAAAAGTGATTGTTTTAAAGTATCATATGGGTTTACTGAAATAAACCAAATTCTCTATTTTTTTTTCTGAAGTATCCAGTGGCCAGTAAAAATTACATCATGCAATTAGAATCATTTTACAGCCATGGTTCACACTGAAGAAAAGTGCATTACAAATATGCTTCACTAAACATTTTTGCTTACTAAAATGATTTTATGTCATAGTAACTGAATGGCACGGGCTTGGCTGCTCAAAAACTAGATGGCAGTTGGTCTAGAAATCTTTGGAAATGATTTGGCACAACAAGATATGAGCTGCAACTAGCAATTTCATGGTCAAAGGTAAAGATTTTTATCCAGCAGCATGGCTGAATTTTCTTTGTGCAAGAACAACACTGAACTAGGATATATCTCCAGCCTCTCACAATATGTTTTGTTTATTACAGCTTACAGTGACAGGAGTTTGTGTCATTAACCACATATTTTATTTGCTGAAAGCCTATATAACCTGTCAATTAATGTCTCCTAGATGCAACTGTCTACCATGTCAAATACTCAGTAATTCACACACAAAGCATTTTCAGATTGCAGTTTTCATCCTCTGTAAGTTTTGTAGAAAATAAATAGTAATTTCTGAATTGCATTTCTAGCTTTTTGACACAAAGGAGCTCTAAGCAGGTTTTGTACAGCTTTTCCTATTAACTTGGATTGGAACTACTGATACCAACTGTGAATTAATAGAGCCAGGAGACACAAGATAGCTGCCTGCAAAGTTCATTGCTGATGCAGGTAGCTCAATTGTGCAGGCATCCTGTTGGCTCTTCATCAGCGGTGGCTATTCTTAAGTAAATGTAACGCTGCAAGACCAGTATGAAAGTGGCAGAAGAAATTCTGCACAGCATTTTTTTGATAAAAGAAATAATGTCTGCCTATGTGACATTTGTAATGGCAATATTACTTTTATCTACCGTTTATATCTGAATTCATGAATTTTTTATTCAAGAACTTGCTGAACAGTGCCTATTGTTTTGATTACATACCTTAAGCAAATTTACTGAATTCTAGCCTTCGAGTAATACAAGACAAATATAAAAATTTAACTTAACAATGGACAAATAATTTACGAACGAAGACCCTACTGAGAAACAGTGAAAAAGAAGGGAAACAATAAAGCAGAACTACATGAGACTGTCTCAAACAACACAAAGCCTAATACTGCATAAGCTGCACTATTTACCTACAATGAGTGGTAGAAAGATTAATGATGAACAACAAGCAAACACAGTGAGATGGTGGAAGAATGTGTGCAGCAGCTAATTGCTTAAAAAGGCTACCTGGAAGCCAAAGAACACAATCTGAGTGCTACCCGCAGTTTCCACCTGCTTTCCTGGGTGGGCTTCTAAAGGCCTCAAACTTTTCTTTCTGACTGATATGTTTCACAGGGTAGTATGTAGTATGAATAAACCAAGACTGAGAGCTGATTCTTTCATGGAAGAGTAATTAAAACATTATGGTGTTTTCAAGGAATGAACTATCATAATAAAATAAGTAACTGAAATTATAGACCTAGCATGTCTTTATGCTATTCTCAGCTCTCTTCAAGAAAGTTGATTTTCACGGGATAGTCAACACAGAGGTGACACACCTAAGCAGCTTTCTGAGAGCTAAATTGTACTTTTTTGCCTGCACAGTCATTTAAGTACATTTGCCAAGCATAAAAACCCAATTTGCAAATGCATTCTGTGAATCAGGACCTGAAAGTCTCAAGCAGTGTGCACAGTTTTTTGAAGGACCTGCAAACATAAACTGGTATGCTTGCTTGAGATCCTTCTTTAAAGAATATAGGTAGGACTTTTTTATTTTTTCAAAGGTCCCTTGCAACTGAATGTTCTCAGTCAGATTCATGAAAAGGCGGCTTATTCATGCCGTAATTGTAAAGATTCAAATACATCTCACAAATGTAGGCTGGGTTTTGGCATCCAATTTTAATTTATATGTGGTCCTATCATCCTCCAAATCTTTTGAGATCTTTAGCATATCTAGCATATAGGAGATGAATCAGGGTAGGTTCAGGTCCCAGTTTTTAATTAGTGACTCATATTTTTCAGAACTTTGTCCATTTTTCTCCACCAAGGAAAACGATCTGATAACATAAATAGAAGACTTTTCATAACCCTGTCATGCAGAATATACTTCCTGGAATAGTTACAGAGACCAAGATGCTTCAAACTGCATGAAAATTTTTATTCTTCTCCCTCAACAATATGCTCCACTCTCCTTTAAATATCCATAGAAGATGCCTTTCTGAATGATCTTAAATTCTCTTTACCAGTGAATCCCTTCTTTTTTAAGAGACCCTTGAGGTGATGTTAATTATTTTATTGCATGAGATTAGAATTGCTTGTTAAAGATTGCAGAACAGCAGTATTGTATTGAGAGAGATTCTTTATCGAGTGCAAGAGGTTCAAACTGGCCATCTTGCAATGTCAAAAAAAATATATTTCAAGTTGAAAATTAAGAAGTCTCATATAATATAGAAACAAATTATCTTTTCTCGAGAATTCTTTATATTTCCATGCTATCCACTGTCTATATGAAAGAGTTCTATACAGAAAATTTAATGGAAACATGATTTGAAAAAAAAGTAATAATCATTTTTCTTAACATTTTTATGTATAAAATGCTCTTCAAATTTCTATCCTTGCTATTTTTCTTTCTTACAGCTGGCCTGAGAAATGTAAAGGCTCTTCTGGAAGAATATAATGAAATTTCGCCATAATTTCAGAAGTATCAGAGTATCTTTTACTGGAAAATTCAACAGTTTGCAGTGTTACAATACTGTCTTATAATACTTATAAATATTTGTCTCCATTTTTGAAATTCCAGCTATTCCCTAGAGACTAAACTTCTCAAGTATTTATACTGTTTAATCTCTCAGACATGCTCATGTGCACTGTGACAGTACCATTCTGTACACCCAAAACCAGAAGTTGCCACCACCACATTCAAAGCACAAACATAAAAAACGCAAGTATGCACTTTCCAGATCTTTGAAGTACATAATACCTATGTGCATATGTAGCTTTAATCTTTTCCAGGTTGATTGTCCTTCATGACCACAGGGTCCTGGCCAGATGTCTGCCAGCACCATACTGCTCTAGAGTCTTGTTTGGGAAAGATTACATTTATAGGCAGCATTGCAACTATAGATTATCTTGCTTAAATTATCACTGGGAAATGGTTAAGGCCATGGAGAAACCTGTGGCTCAAGAAAACACATACTATTTTTCTTTTTCTTTTTTTTTTTCCTTTATGATGGTGTATCTTCTTCTGTAGAGGACAGAATGCTGTTTCCAAATTGCCAGTCAAAGTGCTCAGAAACAGAGTTTCTAATCTTGGTTTCGCAGCTGGCTATCCAAATGATACCTGGTCCTTTCAGATAGAGCTCTATGATGTTTTAGACCAAATTTAATTGTTACAGAGGTACTTCTACTTTAGAAAAATTCTTTACAATTCTTTACAGCTAGAGAGCTCTGGATTTTCAACAATTTTACAATGCTCTTGACTTGCATTGTCTTCATAAATTCTTCATCTTAAAGACTTAGACCCTATGATACCTGGATTTCTAGTACTGTGTTGTTAATGAGGTCTGTAGTGTTCAGTTAGACACCTGAATGATGTAGACAGCTATCAGCTATCACAGCTAGATAGCTGATTGAATGTTTCCTTGGTATAAAGTCTTAACAAATGATTCATTTAATCAGGAGCCACAGTTCTAACTACAAGTCATATCAAATACAACTAATACTTCACAGCATTAAAACAGAGTCAGAATGCATATGATTATCAGAACTACTTTTTTTGACTCAGTCCAAAAGTAGATGCAATAAACCAAACAAATCCCATTCTGCATAGACTTATCTAATCTCACAAATGAGTATAAAACTTGTATTTCGTAATCACTGCACACTGCATATAATAATGATTATTTTACCAAAATTATTTCATTACTTCTACAATGTGTTCCACTTTTGACAGCCTTAGGTTTTATGGAAATTCTCAGAACATAGCCTAAAAATTTCACAGTCTGTGCTAAAGACTCCTCCAGTATGTGACCAGTTTCCACAGGGGCAACAGAGGAGTTCATGGATAATAATTCCATATTTCATACTAGCAGTTCGCCAGGCATTTTACAGACAATCAATTGGTAAATCCCAGTAGCAGGACTGACAGAATCCAGCCTGTACACAGGAAATACTGCTGTAGCAGGAAAGGTATAAACTCTTATTAGAGTTAAAAACAAGAAAGCTTTCTGGAGGGAACACACCAGAAAAGTTTCCTTTGATGGATTTCCATTAAATAAAAAAGACATTTTAACTAGTGTTACTTTGCTCATTAAAAATATGCTTGCTGTTGCTTGCTTTTCCTTTCTTTTTCTTCCTGTCTTGGTTTAATTCTTTTCAGTCAGCTCTAGTCACAATTCACACTGACACCGAAGTTTGCTCTCACCAGCTAAAATTGAATGTCACATATCTAGTATATCTAGCTGCCATAGTTATTCTTACTGCTCTATAAAAAGTATCTATGTTACACTAATGTATTCTAAAAGCTAGGAAATAGCTGAGTTCTGGTTTACAGAAATAACTCTTCCAAAGCCAGTCTGTTGCAGCTGTCTAAAAAAAGTTGATAGCAACCCAACAGAGAATAGTACTGCGGGGAAAGACTGGTCTGGCATAATAAGAACAAAACAGGTTTCCAAAGACACTTTACCCCCATCAGTCATTTAGACAGTCTCTAAACAAGAAAGAGGTATGTCCATACAGAAGAAGAAATGCTATTTGCTTACTGTTGTGTTTTGTTTGGGAGCAGTGGAGATTTTTGGGGACAGGGAATAACAAGGAAAGGTCCCAGGTATGTCTTTTCTGGAGGTCTAGGCACAAGGTCTGGTGATTGGTTAGGTTATGGGTAACATCTAAAAAATCACAGAAAGTGACTTTCCAAAATTTTGTAAATCTAGTATATTTAGATAACTTAGATAAACTTGTCAAGTGCCTAAAGTTTCTGGAGCCCAAATCATTATTTTTAAAAGTCTCTAATGCTAGAATGGAGAATGTGTATTTACAGGCTATCTATTTATTTATCACTTAATTATGATTTCTAAAGAGGAGGCAAAGACAGTCAAATCTTTTTTTTTTTTACCAGTTTTAGCAAAGAAACAAAGTAGACACTTAAAAACAAGCTCTTTAAAATAATGATTTCTGAAGATGTGTTTATACGGTAAAAACAAAGGAAAAAAAATACAATTTGGAACAGATTTCAGAACTTATACCTTTAGTCAAATCTATAAAAGTGAAGAGACAAAACTAGTTGACCCTTTCCCTTTGTACAGTTTAAGGAATAAACAGAAATCTAGCCTTTTAAGGCATTTATAAAGCATATCTTTAATGGAAACAGTACATCTAGGTGACAAAAACACATAAGCTATATTCAGAAAATTTGTCTATGAAACTAGCTGGAAAGTTGTTTAAATCTAAATATAATTTGAATCTGTTTGGACTTTTTATTGTTTATTTTGTTTTTCTAATGGCAGGAAAAAGTAGGTCAGTACTTACATGGCAAAACATGGAGACAGCTAAGAGAAGCAGTAATCATCTTTTAAATAACTATTTATCTGTACCATGTAATTTTTAAGGAAATAAGACATCAGGAGAAAACAGTACTCAAGAAACATCAATGCTGTCTGAAAACATATCATGCTTTTAGACAAAATGGTGATTAACATAATTTTTAATTCCATTTTCAATCTGTCATTGACACAACTATAAAACATCATCTCTTTACAGTTAGAAATATCGTGTTGATCCTGTAGACTTTTGTACAGTTTTGCATTTTTTTCTCATCTCTATGCCAACCACAAAAGGAATGAGCCTGCCTATACATATTGTTGTAATAGCAGCAGAAAGATTCCACAAGTATCATAGTACTCTGGAATTCAGCAGCGAATAATCACTTTATGCATGTCTGTATATATTTATGCATACATTACTTTGCCCCGTGGACTAAAGATTTATTTTGCTTATGAAGACAAAACAAAATTCTACTTCCATTTTCATTTGTGAAAATCACTTTAGTACAACTCACTATTACAGAAACCATGTAATAGAATTTTATAAATACTACCTGTTCTCTCTAGACCTTTTTCCTTCATAGCTAGTTCCTATGAGCCTTGATAAATGACGTCCCACGAGGGAATTGTGAGGAACAGAGTGGCTAATTCCACAAATACAAGCGATAAATAAAGAACGTCACAATCATAGCTTTCCACTCCTGCTACAACTGAACAATAAAATTTTATGCCAGCAATTGATGATGCTAGTATGAAAAAAGTTACCCATTACCACATAATAAGCCGATTTTGATAGTAATTTTTTCTGATTGTAGTTTATCTAGATTAAATTATGCTTAAACTTCCCCAGCTCCTGCATCATAAAATAATGTTTAGCAAGTGTTGCTGCACAGAATATCTGAATAATCTTTTCTGAAGTACGTGTATAAAATATATCCTTTTCAAGCTGTATCATCATGTCACTAGTAATGCCCTGCAGCCATGTTGTACTGTAATCAACATTACTATAATGTGCTGCTTTAAATAAAGTTATTATGCCTGCTTTGTTTGCTCCATCCCTAGAGTCAATGACACCATCACAATACTTGCGGGAAGCTCACCCTTCATCACAGTTTTCCATTCAAATTAACATAGTGCAGGATTTGAATGTGATCAGAATGGAAATCTTTTGAAATTTTTCATTTTAATAGGGCTTCTCTGTTACAGTTAATGAAGTCAAGAAGTGTTGTATTACACACATAACCAGTTTGGGTTTTTTTTTTTTTTTTTTTTTTTTTTTTTTTTTTGATATTAATGTCTAGGATGTATCAACATCATTTTACTCAGAATTTTCAAGGCCTACTTCAATACAGAAAGGAGTAGGAGAGGAACTGTGCAGAGAGAAAATGGAAAGCTGAGAGGGCTCTTGCTGAGACTCTGGAAGCTGCTAAACCTTATTAAAGTACAGCTGGAGACCCAAAGGGAAATTTGTCAGCTCAGAAGAGATAGAGAAGCTGCCCAAAGTAGTAGAGAGAACCTACTTCATTTCTATTCAGTTTAATAGGTATTTAGACAGTATGAACTCTTCTAGAGGAAAAGTGCATAAGAAGTTGTGGGATTTTACGTAATGCAACATTTTTTTTTAACAAAATTATTGTACAAGGTAAAATCCACCTCATCCCGTGGATCTGCACCTGATCACAGTTTGTTAAACTTTGGAGAAAGGAGAAATAGGATCTAGGGGAAATATTGTGCAGCAACAGATGGGCTGAAATCATGAGAACTGACGTTCTCTATTTCCATGGGTGCTAGCAGTTGAAGAAAATCTCAATCTGTGCATTTCCAAAAGAGCAAACACTAAGCCAAGTACCCATAAAGCTACCTAACAGTACGTAGCCATAAGGTATGGGGTTGTCTGCAGGCACCAGCACCAGTTACATGGCTCTGCACCAGATATTATGTCTGAAAGGCAGATAAAATAAAAAAGCAATTTACCCCAAATTATGACATGATATCTATGACCAAAGTGGCACTCTGATTACATTCAGCACTGAAGTCTGAAAATAGAAAAATCGGCATGTGCTGGCCCAAACCGGCAGTCTGATGTGCCCTGTAATGGTGCTCTGTTAGGGTAGTGATGGAAAAGCAATGAGAAAGGGAACAGGCAACGTCTGTAGCAGAGTCAGAGACTGTTGACGTGGTATCTTATGTGCTATTCATTACTGCAGGAAGATGAGTCTGTAACAGCACTTTTTTTTTTTTTTGGTAACAGCAAAAAGCAATTAATTCAATTTCAGATCAAAAATAAATTGCAGTGGTACAAGGTACCTGAGCAAATCAAAATAATCATGCTTAACAGCAATATTTATACAATCTTCAGTGAAGTGAAAAAAGGACCAGATAAAACACTATGATATTTTTTCCTCACAGAGGAAGCAGAAAACACAGATTGTAGGTTTATATGATTCTTTTGTAAAAATATTTTTAAAAGAAATTGAGATGTCTGATGTTTAAAGCTCCTGAGAAAATAAACAAATTCGCACAAGTACGTTGTGATAATATAAGAATGTATGGGCAAAAGTAATGACTCTTTGTTTCCACTTACACAACAACTCACACACTATGTATATATGAAACGCTCTGGTGTTGTATATCAGCATGTAAGTCATACAAGTATACAGTATATCAGAAGATATATGAAATTGGCAGTTGCATTGCCTCCTCTTTCTAATGGTAATGTGAAATAAATATACAATTATGATTAGTAAACAGACAAACATCCCAGATTCATTGAATTGATTTTTAATGATCTGTTTGATTATTTTATTTTTCCCTCCTGATAGTATCACTAAAGGGAAGGGCTAAGTTTAAATACGTTTCCATTCCTTCATGTGCTTCAGATTTTTTTTCACTGAACCTAAGCTATGGATTTTCTCAATTTACAATTAGAGTTCTACTAATAGCTGCTTTCTGGGTTTTTATTTAATATGTGAGTGGTTCCACCCATAAAATGAAGGAAGTGGAGTTCTGCTGTACACCGCACAACCTAAATTTACAGTATTCAGAACAAATGTGGGAAGAAGAGGATTCCTAGCACCATGATGGAACAGCTGGCATGGGGTAAGGAATATCAGATTCCCAGACACCCTCACGATAGTAATAATTAGGACATTAATTTTAGCAGGGATTTTGCAACCAAGAGAAAGAGAAAGAGAGAGAGAGAGAGAGCGCACCCTAGTCAAGAATACCTTACAGTCCTGTGGCTAAGGAACCCTCTTGGATCATAAGAGACCATAAATTAAATCCAGATGTTAAACAAGAAAATAAGAGAGGAAGAAGATTTGACCCTGAGCCTTTCAGTCATCAAAAGAGTGAGACTAATTTCAAAGCAAATTAAAGTAGATTTTTCCCTCAGTGCTGTTGAATCTCTATTGTGTAATTGTATTAAGGTGTTTTGCAATCCTAAGCCAGTAATTAGAAAATTTTCCAACTTTGGGACTGCCTAAATAAAATTTAATATTTCTAGAAACAGGAGGGCTCTCAATGTTTTCTAGATTTGAATAATGTAAGTACATACTATTCAAGAGCCTGTACTTATACCTAAGTAATTATGCAAAGACACTGTTGGGTAATATTTTTGCAGATTTTTTTTTTTTGTTCACATATACATGATGCTTGCATTTGCTTGATTTAAGTAGAATTGAAACTTCTGATATATGTTTTCAAATCAAACTTTGTCTTAATGGCATTTTTCTTTTAAACATAATGCAAAACCATTGAATATATTTGTAAGCCATATAAAATGCAACCAAATGCAAATTCTTCCCTCAGAAGACATTACCGACTTAAGTCAATAAATATTTTTTATGAGCTGTTATGACATTAGTCAATTATTTTAAAATTACTTAAATATATGTTCAGAATTTCCTAATCACTTTATTTCAAAGATCTATTTCTAGCTGTCAGTACTGATTAATTTATATTTTCTGTCTAAATGTAGAATGTCATTTTATTACTTACTAATACAATGAATTTCCTTCTGAATGGGAAATAAAATGCCATGTGCAAGAATAATAGAGTACTGCCATACACAAGTGATGAGAGACGCCAGTTATTTTATTCTTCTTGCCATCAGCTTCAAGGCTTAAGATTTTCCATACTAGCACTTCACCATTCTCACTTGTTTTCTGTAATCAGTTGAAAATGATATCATTGAAACAGACACACCGGGAGATTCATCTCACAATGAACCAAAGTGTGAAAATTGAAATAAAGGCTTCACAATGGTATTTTAAAAAACATTAAATCCTTTAAGGAAATTGAATCTATATTAAGAATGATATGGCATTTATAATATAAAGACCTTGACTAAGGGTAATGAAGTGATGGCTAAAGCAGGATAAAAAGGAAATGTCTCCTGCAGTTGGAGCTGTGGATACAGAATACAGCCAGGTACAGCACATAAGAACATTGACTTACATTTCCTTGGGTGAACTAATGGGAATTCTGACCCAGGCACTGATATTGCTGCTTTCTATTTGATAAGACAACTTTACATATTTCCAGAATGCCCTGGAAAGGACACCTAAAAACGACTGCATGCTTAGAGCCAGGGATAAACAGTAAAATCTTCATAGCTATATAATTAAATGAGGAAGTTCCCTTTTGTCAGATATCGGCTGAGCCCCTCCACTGTTTGTCATCATCTTCCAGAGGCTGAGATTACTGTGCACTGGAGACTAGGTGTCCAGTTTTTACAATAAACTTATAAATGCCCTTGTTCCGAGAGAACTAATAGCAAGCCAATACCAACAGCAACTGGGAAGATCATATGCCTCTCAGTTTCTCTGTGACAGGGAAATAATTTTTCAAAGTCTTAAAGAAAAAAACAACAAACAAACAGTAGCATTTAAGGATGATCACAGCTAAAAGACCTAAGAAGAGATAATTCATACTTTGTTAGCTTAAAACATATTATAACATCAGCTTTATTTCACAAAACTACTGAACTCCGTTTAAATATCCAGACCAAACTTAGAAGAATTGAATGCAATGATTGGCAAGCTGATCTAGCCAGAAATCTGATGAATGAAGCTGGCACATTACATGTCTTCAGTTATTAGATTTTTTCAACTTTTTAATTTGTGTGTGAACAAATTTCTTGATGCAGATCAGAAGGAACTAAATTGGATGGAACAGGAATCATTTAATTTTTTACGAAAATTCTGTCCAAATTAATTAAACTGAATCAAGATTGTCTCCTTTAATTATGGAGTCCTTTATCTGGATCTGGTCAAAATAAAGATAATAGAACAGACAAAAGGAGAAAGCCACACAAAGTCAAGAGAAAAGAAGAAGCCAAATCAATATACAAGATAGTTGGTTTTTGCATTCAGTCAAACAAGACTTTAATCTTAATACAGTCTTTCCTGCCAAAAACTTATATTGCGTTACACATTCCTACTGCAATTGTTTATTTGTTTCATTACTACTCATGACAGTGTGCTTAGAAGCAATTGCACACAATTTTCTAAAAATGAAAAGCCACAGTCAGATAAGATAGCTTACACAGTACCCTTAGAAAAGATAATCCTATTTTGCACACACACGCACACACACATTTGTGCACGCACATACACACTCACTGCACCTATGACATTGTTGCAAGGCTGTCATACAGTGGGTAAAAGGATGCAGATCTGACCTGCATGCATGTATTTCAGTTTTTATCTGTACAATCAGATATTCTTCTGTTGTGTGGTCTTACACTACAACATACTAAAATAGTCTGAAAATAGCTGGCAACAAGAAAGTATCACCACTTGGATGTTTCCATTTTAAAGTATTCAGAGCTTTTCACTGAGTGTTTATCAGACTTGAATATTTACCAGACTATATTGTCCCTTCTCCTATCTCATATACAACACATGGATTTTTTTATGAGACAACTTCATTAACTGGAAAAACAGATCTTGCACAAAAAACGTTTATGCTGAAGTACAGGAGCTTGGTCTCAGCCTACATTCATTACTACCGGTACTCAGTATTACAAAGCACTCCCAGATCTTAACGGTACACTCTCTGCTTATAAGACGTCTAGTATGAAAAATCTCTACAGTAGAAGGTACATATATAGAGAAGGTATGTATTGTATTTACACACTGATACATTGACAGTCTACAAGAAAATGAAAAAGTGTGGCAATACACATTCCTGCACGAAGAAAAAAACAATAAGACAATCTAAAGAGGTAAAGAATCATTGAGAAACCCAATCACGGGGAACTAATAAGACTAAAACCCTGAAAGCAGCCTTTCTCTGTGTCTTTCAAGTTGAAGGATAATTACAAGAACACTAGCTAAGATGGAACAAAATGATTTTGTCTGGAGTTCAAACTATGCATTTTCTACAAAAATAACTGGAAGATCAAGAGCAAGAGCATTTCATTCACAATTAGAGACAGGTTGAAGGGGACAGTAATTTGATATCCTCAAATAACATTTATATACCATTTGGTAGCATTTTGGTAGCATTTGGTACCATTTGGTACCATTTGGTAGGGGATATATCATCATTTCTAAAAGACATAAGCAATATGAGAATTCCTCAAAATAAATAATTAGACTGTTACAAAAATAAAAAGAATAGATTTTTCACATCACCTTTGGGTGAAGTCTTTTTGTTTCATTTTCATAACAAAAATGGTAGACTAGGCTTACTGATGTTGAATTAATTTCTTACTAAAAAAGACCATGTAGCAATAAGGATAAGAATATAATGTATTTTTAAAAAGTATCTCCTTAAAAATGTTTTTTTTTGTATGCATGCATCTTGAGGCTTAAGATTAGAATGATAATGATACCATCAGATGCAACCAGTTATAAAATCTGTACATGATACCAGATCGTTCCATGGCACCCTCATGAATATAACTATGACAAACAAAAATCTCACATAAAAAAACAAAATCTAACACTGGACAATTGTTCTGAAATGCAAAGACAAAAGGAATATTAATTATGAGAGAGGAGGAAGGATTCTCAGGATGACACCTGGGAAAAGAGAGCTATGAAGACAAGGACCAGTGGAGGTTTCTCTAGGAAACGTTCATATTAACAGTGTGAAAGTAACAAAAAGGTGTGTGTGGGGGGGAGTAGGAATGAACCAAGGGCTATGAAGAAGATTCAACTCTACTCAACTTGACTGCTCAAAAAGCAGTAGGGTCAAAGGTGGTGATAGTTGTACCAGAACAAAATAAGAGGAATATTAAGAGCTAGATAAAAGATTCAAAGCCTAAACAGAAAGGAAAATTGGATAAATATAAGCATAAGAGAGAACAATGCAAGCAATAATACTTACATCTAGAACCACTAAGTATATTTTTCACTTCAAAATATTCCTGACTGGCTTTCAATAATACTCCCAAGCCAGCAGGTCACATATCAGGAATGAACCTGATAAACAGACTCTAATACCTATCTAAACCATAGGCTTTTTAACTGACCCCTGGGCTTTAACTCAGATTTGCTTGAGCTGTTCAGATTGCTTGAACAGTTGTGACTACCTGCCGAAGCCAAACCTGAGCAAGAAAGCTTCAAACCTCCCAGCCAAGGCAGCGGCCAGAGCATCGTCGGCAGCACCCCACGATTTCAAGCACCAGCCCCGAGCATAGGCATGTGCCCTCCAGAGTGCATGCCACCTCCGAGCGTGTCCCACGGGACACGATTTCCACCTTGGCAAGGCAGCGAGGTCACGATGTAGGACTGTAGGACTGAGCCGCTCCATCCCTCCTGCTAGTTCAGGTAGAAGAAGGAATGTTGCAGAGTGGTTTAAACCTTTATAATTATGCATTTGGGGAAGTTGTATTACAAAATAATCTGGCAACAAAATATTATTTAAAAATATAAATTGAAAACAAAGAACAAAAATGCAGTAAGAGTGGAATAATCACTCTCAGTCAAAATAACTTCCTTTTAAGGCAGGTTTTATTTGCTTGGGGTATTTTTTCTCCTTTTAGTTTGATAAATATCTGCAATTAAACAATCTCATACTTTACTTACATTTAGATTGAGTTTTCCAGTTCAGTATCTGGATTTTGGAGTCATCTCTTGGCATTAAATTTATATATCTATATAAATATATATGCACTTTCCCCCCACCAAATCTGTATCATTTTTGCAGCTGAAGTAATGCAGTTCAAATAAAACATGGCCTCGATGTAAGAATCCTCTTGAGGATTCTCTGGGTCTCGCTTCTCATGGATAGGAGTTTAAGTCACTAAATTTATGCATGCTTCAACAGTGTATATTTGTACCTTCTCTCAGGAGATACGTAAGACTGAAGTTGCACGAAAACAAGATTGCTTCTCAATAGCATGTGGAACATGTCTTTTTCTCTTCATGGGGACTGTGATCTCAGGACATGTGATTTAAATGTGCTAGCCTCTTAACTAGTCCAGACGTATTAAACAGAATATATTTGCCAATTACCTGCTTTAATCTTTGAAAATAAAACTGTGTGAACATAATACAAAAGTTGTGGAAAAAAGAAATGGAAATATTGTGTGTATCTATGTCAAAATTATAAAGGGAAGACAAAATGCAAGACATGATTTAAAACAAGAAAAACAGTAAGTAGTAACTTAGATTTCTTTGAATTTTATATCAATCAAACATCTGTTGTCCATAAATTTAAAAAGATTCTTTTTCAACACACTTAGAGGATGACTCTTTCTTAAAGAATCATTTGTCTAGAGACATACAAAAGCAAAGTAGGATTTAAGAAAAGTACATAAAATGTTCCAAACTAAGATATATTGATAATTAAAGAGAATAGAAATGTCAGTGAAGGATTTTTGCACTATGAATAAGTAGATTTTTTGCAAGACATAAATATCACGGGTTTTGACATGAACTGTAATTTTTCAAGTTCCAATCTAATTTGTCTTGCACTAATTATACATTTATGTGGTAAATAACAACCATTAAATTATTCTACAAGATAACAACTTTGCTGTTTCCTCAATGCAAACCCACAATGCCTTTAAACACTTCTTACTGAAAAGTTAGTTAAATACCCATATATAACCATGGTAACAATGAACAAGTTTATCAAGTTAACAGGTTCAAAATTAGAAAACTGTCTTTAGAAGACAAACTTTTACCCTCAACCCACTAGCTTGATGCTTTGTAGGAATAAGTTAATTAGGAAAATGTTAATATTCAAATTAGAACACTATTTGCATATGTGTTCCATAGATAAAAATATCAAAAAGCAATTGTATAAGCTGTTAAAAGATAATTGCAAACTATCTGCTTTTGCTCTTGTATAAAGTAGCAATAAAACACAAAACAGAAAAAAATGTGCAATGTTGTGTTTACAACTTGGAGCTTTCAGAAATTAACTTTAAAAGATTTTCAATGCTTCTCTCCCTCTGTCCCCAAGGTTCTTTATAGTCCCATCTATGAGTACAGCTCAGCTATCCTTCACATCTCTATTGCTCCATCAGTGTTAAACTTCAATGGTCCTGACCCAGTGGCAGTTAAAGACACTCTGAATTATTTAGCAGGACACAGTCAACATGTTCTGTAGTAGAAGGCTACTAACAGCCTTCTCACGCAGGTTTGCTCAAGTCATTTCACCACTACAGTATTTACAGTAAACCATAAAAATACTATACAAGACTTTCATAACTGCTACAGTAACTTGATTAATTTACCAAAAACTTTCCCAAGCCAGTTGTCTGTACAGTGTAATTTCAATATATCTTTTGTTTTGCTTTGATAAAAATTTACTCTTTTTTCAAAAAGCAAATCTCATATCATACAAGACTTTTGATATACATGTATAATTTTCACTATGTACAGTAACCATAGAGATTTCTAAGGTTAGACACACACTAATAATTTCAGCTATATAAATTTCACTGAAGTTCATTTAAAAACATAGGCATCCTAATTAAATCTATGTGTAAACAGCAAAGTACTTTATAGAGCAAATCACAGCTCTGATTTTAATGATTCTAACTGGAAAAATGAGAAGTAAATATTTGAAATTCAAAATCTCTTGTTTTCATAGGAAAACATATAATCCATTTGTGCCACAATAATTATCTTTTTATGGTCAAAATAACCAAAATTCAAGATAATTAAAAATAGTGCTATATTCAGATCTATAAATCTCTACAACCAAAAATACCACAGAGGTTACCCTTCTAAAATATATGAATGAACTAAGTTCATTCTAAAATGAATGAACTATAGTACTACTACCAAACTGGTCTCACTAGTCTATAATCCTCACAAAAGGAACAAAATGTTAGACATGCATAATGAGAAGAAGTAAAACTCATCTCCATATATTGTTATTCTCAGGGCACACAAAAAGGTCGATTTGGTTAAAGGGTTTCACTTCAGGCTTCCAGCGATCTGGATGGATGATGCACTCTTCCACTTCTTTCCCAAACTTGCATACCTTGCTTGCATTTGATTACTACTTTTCCAAGAGCAAAACTCCTTTTAGATCCTCCCCAAATTTGCTTTGATCAGCAATGCCCTTAGCATCCTACGATATGCATGAGATAAAGGCAAAGAAGGAAAGGATTATTACTTATTACACATTACCATTACATTATTACTCATCTTTGGGGATCTGAAATGCTAATCAGCTAGATTATTATGATTTCTCACTGCCACTGGCAAAAGAAATCACTAGGACATAATCTCAACCCTACAGATATTTGAAAGGAAATGGAAAAGGAATGAGAAAAAGACAGTAATTTCATGCAGATATGCTGCAGGCTGTTGAAAGGGAGCAGTGTAGAGACAAAGGTGCAGGGCGGTCTTATTGTCTCCTGTAATGATCTCCTCTCTCCTCCGTGATCCATTTAGAAAAGAAAAGAGGATATCAAAGTCTTCTTAAGGATACACAGCAGTCACTATTTGGACAAAAATGAAACACACCTCCAATGATACCTTTTTTCATGAAAATTACTCATCAGTCTTTCTTTCCTTAAAAATTAAATAAATAATCAGAAAAGGTTTTAGGCTCAAAGTTTAGTTTTTGTTGGCAATATTTCAGTTTTGAGCACATAGAAGTGAGGTGTGCATACAAAGCATAACTCCACCCAAGAGGCTACACAGCGTCCCATTCAGATTTTTTGTTCAAGTGACTAAAGACCAAAAAGAATAAATAAAAGCAAACAATCCAGAAGTATCCTATGGAGGGAAAGAACTACAGAGGGATCAGCGCTCTCCTAGATGCGGAATATCTTCAACACTTATTCAGTCAAAATTAAATCTCAAAATGATATGCACGTTTACACCGTAGATTGAAAGCATTTGACCACTCATCTGAAGTATAATGATGCTTTTGTTTGTTTGTTTAGCAGAGATTTATATATTTAATTTCAAATGCTCTTTCCTAGATAAGTAATAACATGATAATAACGGCAAGTTAATAGGGAGGAAAGGAAAATCCCCTGCCAGTCCCTAGTCATATAAAGTGTAAGAAGATCATTCATGGTGATGTTTCTGTGGGAGAGACTTTGCTGGTCCAAACTCCAAGCACAGATCATGGGGAATATTATTTTTGGTAATGTCCCCTGATATTAAAAAGGCTCAAGAGCAGAGGCAGACCTGCACAAGGCATCTGTGAAAGCATAAGGGGCTGGAGCGTGCTGGAGAGCTCAGCTGCCCCGAACAGGGATATCGTGAAAGCAGGTCCCCTTGGAGGGGATTGGGCAGCAAGGAGGTTGTAGTTGATGGGGGAGAAGGGACGATCAAAAGAGGTGGGTGTCTTTTAAAAATGACAGTTGTGGTACACGGACAACCTTCGTGCTGTTACCCAGCATGACACACTGGAGAGCATCAGTGCTCTTCTCCATACTGGATTTCAGTGCAGCTTTAGCACTGCAACGCTTTTAGCCCAGCAGAGTCATAAAAATAGTGATTAATCTATATTTAAAGCAGAATCAGGTACTAATATTTTCATAGGATCAGGGACCTTCATAGTGTAATGTGTTTATTCCCATATCTCACTTGTAAGCTATAAAATTCTCACTTTGTAGGTAGAAGACTAGGGCTTATAGATTTTAATTAATGTATTGAAGGTGCTACAAGAAGCTTTCACTAATGCTGGAAACCTAGATGTTCCACACTCCTAGGTTGATGTCCTATTAAGCAAGTATTTACTATAAAAAATATGCAAATTCATTTAAACCCTCAATAATCTGTGTTTTTATCCTCCATGCTGTGGGGTGTTATGGTCTACCCTCTTCATTTAGGCCATAATGTAAAATAAAGCATGAATCTTAAACAGAAATTTAGTAAGCACGTTATGAGGGAAGAATGGAAAAAAAAGAGAAAAATAAGCACGTGCTGTCATGCAACTGCTTGTACTTCAGCTGATCTTACTGGTCATACATCAGAAAAAAATTCTGACAATTTTCTGAGCATTTTAGAATGAAGCACTCAGTGGAAAACACTTCTTCTGTCAAATGCCTGGGAATGAGTTTCGAGCCAGAAAGACATACAAATCTGTCATTGAGCAAAGATACCAGAGATGTTGTTCGAATAAGAATGCAAAGAAATGGCTAGCGGACTCTACCAGAAAAGGAATATAAAATAACAAAATAATTGCAGAATTCACTGCTGACGGTCTCCGAAATTCATTCTGCTGTCATAGAAACAGGTAAAAAAGTCTGGTACCATAAAAGGCGATTTACCTTCCTTCAGCTACAGGGTCATATGGGTACAGTGCTAAATACCTATGCAGTTCCTGAAGCTGCTGCAAAGGGAAGGTGGACGAGGGATATAAAGTGACATCAGCAGACAGAATAAAATGACAGAAGGAAAAAGATCTTACTGTCACATTGAATCAGGATTAAAGTGTGGCATATGGTGACTGCATGTGAAATGTTATACTTTCTTGGCACAGACGTTGGATACAGAAGTGGAAAGGGAGAGCCTGTGCTTAGTTATTGGGCTAGGCTTTCTATCAAGAAAAGGGGACTGATTTGGAAAATAATATCTCCCAGAAATAGTAATGCAGTGTACTTTTAAAAACATTCATTTCTTAGAGAAAAGCTAAGGAATTGCCCAAATATCCTTTTCTGTATTTCTTTCTGGCTTCAACTCGAGAAGACTTTAACTATTGCATATTCCCAACCAAGCTAGAGAAGATGAATAAGTGAGATGAGATATTGACTTAGCCAAGGTTTTACAGGAAATCCTCATTTCTCCACCTGCTTTTTGGGTAGCTATAGCCATACTTTTATATTCACTTCATTATTTATGTATGTAAATACACATTCCTTTAAAAAGGAAAATGAAAGAAGCCAAATACAAATCCAAAGTCAGGCAAAAGTTTCTTCAAATGCTTTTGTAGTAGTTTCTGATAAGCTCATTTTACTCAAGTGGCTTATGCGTTAGCCTGTCTTGGCATAGTGTTAATGTAGAATACTCAAGATTTACACTAACAAAGTCATTTATCTGAAAAACTAAAAAATCATAAAACTGAAAAATGTGCAAAAACCCATGGATATGTACAATGTGTAAAGATAAAAGCAATAAAAATTTATGCAATGGTTATGTAATTAGTACTACACCTATGCAGTGAGATGTCTGTGTTTCATCACTATTATTCTTATAGATTTATCTGCTGAGGAATATGGAGGACAATGGGGTACTTTTTTCTCTAAATGCAGTCACAAGGTATGGAAATTAAAGAAATTACTACAAAGCCTGAAATCTGAAATTATAAATAACCATGAAAAACCAACGGGACCCTGGAATGACTAATAACACATCTCCTTCTTCCGAGAGGAAAAAAACAGTTCCCAGAAGTGCATTAAGTGTTTTGCTGCTGGTACATAACACACTCTCCAGCTCTCATTCTCACACTGAGTATAGAACAAGCCCAAGTAGGTTAATGCAGAAGGATTTGCGTTTTTACGTGGCAAAGCTATCTAGTTAGCATCTTCTGCCCCACCGTTTTTTTTCTGTAAGGATTTTGTTATTTGATGTAAGCCTTCCAGCTTTACAGGAAGACATGCTGAAGTACGTGGACCCCAAAGGCAGTACTGAACATACTGCAAACATGAGGAGAGGGTGGTATTGAACAATTTGTCCTTAACACTCTGCGGTGGGATAGCTGATTCACGAAACATTTCAAGACTGGGCTAAGAGCAGAGAAGAAGCATCTGAAGCTTAGTGGCAGGGAGAATGGAAAAGATTTAATATGACCTTTGTCTGGAGACCTTGAAAAGAACCATCTTTCTGACATACAATGTAATTTTTCTATTTCTTATCTAGGAATTCCAATGGATGGTCCAGAACTGTTATATACCAGTTGTTTTAAAGCAGCTTTTCACTCTTGAAGTGAATTATCGGCTATAAAAAAGTTTGCAATGACATTTTTTGGAAGCTGCTTTAAGAAAAAAGACAAGCGTTACTGTATTCATGCCATATAAAAGGTAATTTTCATTGGACTTCCAGAATAACTTTGTCTGTGTATTAATAATCTTTTTTTCTATGAACAACAGAAGAAATTCCACATCTTCTCAGAAAGATTCTTAAACAGCCCATTTTAAAAAAAATACTACTTTAGAAAATGGACTGTAGGTTAACAAGAGTGTAGTTTGAAAAAAAAAAGGAAAAAGCTTTAAAAGCATACTTAGCTGGAAAGAATAGCAAATTCCTCCTCTCAGAAAAATAAAAGATTTCTAAAGCAATCACATAAATACCTTTCCATTTCTATTTCTTTTCATTATCAAAAATATATAATCAAAAAGTTTTCTTTAATCAGCACTAAAATTGAAGGGTTTTGTTTCCCAGGTGTTTTCCTGGGAAAACCTCCGCTTGAAGGGTTTGAGAGGGTAGAAACAGTTACCTCAGTGAATGAGGCAACTTTTTTACTCTTTAACTTTCTAATGTCTAGGAAATGCTTATAGATTCAGATTATCATGCCTAGTCATCCAACAGTATTTCTTCCTACCCCCCCCTTTTTTTTTTTTTTTTTTTCAAATGTGGTCTCAATTTGACATATTTTTCACAAGTCCCAGGTCACTCTAACCAGATTAAGCCACGATCCGGAAAACCTATCAATAGTAATTGAAAATACAGTTTAAAAATTAAAATTAAATTAAAAAAATAATTCTCCAAGAGCATCTGAAAAATAAGCTGTTGTGCTCTGGAATGTTTATCTTTTCCTTTGAATTTAGATAGCAGCAGGGGGTGTTCCCACGTTATCCTCATGAGTCTTAGACTTTTTGTCGAAGGACCGATTGTAAATCTGGAAATGTAGCCCTCAGAAAAGACAATGACTGGAATAGTATACAACATGAACTAAAAATTATATCTGGGAGTAGCACCCAATACAGTTATTTTCCCACAGGGAACTCTATGGAAACTCTTCATCTCATTCTACGCAGAGCTAACAAATCCCTGCAAAAGTTTCTTGAACTAATTGGTATGTGAGCATTTTGACTGAGAATACTGTTATTATCAAACCTGTATTTTAAACCTGTAGATTTTAAAATAGGACACCTAATACAGCTTAAAAAAAAATCATATCAGCATTGAAGTGAGGCATAAAAAGCAGGTGAAATAATGAGATAATCCAGAAAATCCTTGCAAAAATTACAAGACAAATACAGGAAAACCTCTGAAATACCGCTAATGAATGACAATGTCTCTAAAGGAGAAGTTAAGAGCAATGTGGAATTTCAACTAAGAGTTGCAAAATAAAAAAAAAAGTGACAGAAAATATTTATATATTATTATTTTAAATCATGATACGTAACTATGGGCTCAATTCTGACATTCAGACTTAGTTTCAGCTCTATTTTTTCTGATTTTACTCTCACTTCGCATAAGTCATGTTATATGAGTGGAATCAGACATCTTAAGCATAGACTTCATGTTAAATTAATCAAGTAAATTCCTTTTTATGTGAACACTCCTTTAGTTCATATATGTATGTTTATGATTTTTCAAAAACTATGGAAATAATCTGGTTTGGGTTAAAAAAATAAAAAATGACAAAGAGTTGCTGTAACTAGACTTTTTTATGTGGAAACTTTACAAGCTATTGTTGAAATGGAACAGTCTTTATTATTTTTAAAAATTTGATATTTGATATTTATTGACATTATTGATATTTATTTTTTCTGCTACCTTCCGTACTCAGATTTTGGAGTGTTTGGACACTAATCACTTGTTTCAGAAATTTAGCCACCCAGGTAAAATTTAGGTTCCATCTGCTAACTCTTATTGAGTAAAGGAAAATTCTGGGTATTCTGAAAATAAGTATTTAATCTAAAAAGATTTTAATATGGCCATTGAAAATAGAGAAAGTGGGGGCTGATAAGCATTTTCAATAGTTGCCAGTGGTAGACAGATTTTACACTTAATTTCTGGTTTGGCAAGGAATGAAAAAAAAAAAGATGATGTTTTTGAATAAATTATAGATGACAAAAGATTAAAATACACTAAATAATTTGAGGTTTTATCTTTGTTTGGCATGCTATGCCTTTCCCTCCTCTACCTTCATATCATTATTTTGCAAATGAAATAATATCAAGTTCAGGAAGATTATTTTTGTTCAACAAGAATCTTAATCATGAAATTTCACTGAATTGGAACTACATTGGTTAGAAAGATATGTGGCATTGAGAAACAGAAGGAAGGCAGAATGAAAATCATTCTTTCCACTAGTGGCCATGTGCAACACTATAGCAAATAGAAAATATAATGTCTTGCTGCAATAACAATTGCTATTGCTGGCCTGATAAACCTTTAGAAAAGTCAGAATATTTTCACACACTGTCACAGTTATGCCCTATTGAAACAACAACTGAAAATATGATTTGGACATGTTGTTTTCTCGGGAGTTAACATTTACAAGCAACAACATTTAGAGCAAGGTATCTTGTCTGAGGCATCCCAAGACATGTTCACTGAACCTACTTTCAAAGTTGAGCAAAAAGGGGGCCAGAAAGTACACACAAAAGTGTGTATGTGAACAGTAGATATTTAATTATTTTTAAAGTTTGAGCATCAACAATAGAGACACAGTAGACGAACAAAGGCACCAAGTGGACTGAGTTAAAAGGAAAAACCTTATTATCCGGAGGAGCTATGTGTTCAGTATCGTACAGAGCAGTCCCACGACGTTACCCCGCAGAGCACAGCGCACTGAAAGCGGATTGATAAAGCCCCTAGCACAAGCTCTCCAGCAGTCTGAACCTAAGCTCCCAGACAAAGTCGGGAACACAGGCTGCCTGGGGCGCTCGTCTGCACAAAACGGACCGATCACAGCTGCAGAACAAATTACCGTCTGACTGACAGACTAGACATAAACGTGTTTTGTCAGGCCTACGTGGTTCTGCAACAGGCTCTCTGTTGCATGCCCTGGAACATGCAGCAGCGTTAACTTTTAAAAGAAGTTTTAAAATTATTTAAAATATCACCATGAATAATCTAATTCAGCTGTTAACCCTATGTGATCTATTCTTATCTTCCAGTTAGTTGATTTTGTCCTGCTTATGGTTTTGATTTTGTTTCATTTTTATTTTGTTGACAGATTTTAGCATCATCTGTGGGTCTTGCAACACTGCAGAAGGGACTGAAGTATGCAACACCAACTGCTGAATCGAGCTTAAAGCAGGTGGTTTGGGTACTAGAGCAGCCTAAAAATAGCTACGTGGAACTCACTATACGCAGCAAATTTGCCTTCTCAAGTTATTAGGGAGATTTAAGGAGGAGGTTTGACTGTGCCAGCAACAATTTGCCTTTGCCTGAGCCTCTGAAGGGAAATCCCTGTAGTTGTGTGGCTTCATCTTTAGATGCCTAAATTAGAAAATCAGTTATAGAAAACTACTCCAGAAAGCCTACGGCAGACCATGGAGTAGTTCCCAAACCCCAGATACAACTCAAGCCCCCAGTACAGACTGTAATTCCTACTGAAGTTATGGGCGTTGTACATTTTATCAAAACCATTACATCAGGTAAGATTTAATGATCTGGACATGTGTGTCTTCACAGATACGTAAATATACAGTTATGACCAGACATAGACTTTCATATCAGACTCTTGACTGACTACATGACTCAGTGCTAAAGATAATCACTTCCTGATGCTCTGCCACGGACAGACCAAACGTGACAGAGAGCAGCCATCACGATGTGTTAAACATGTCCTAAAGTTCCTACCAAAACGTATGATTCAGCTGCTTTGATATGCGCTTTTTGCTGAAACAGCACAATTAGCTATCTTCAGAAAGGCGTACAACTGAAAGAGCCAAGTCTGCTTTTGATCACCACTTTGAAAGCTTCATTAGCTCAATTTTATTCAGAGCTGCAGCTGCTTCTCTTTGGTGGTGGAAACTAATCAATCAAACTGCAAACTTATACTTCTGAAGGACTACAAAGCAGCATCCAAGTATCAGTATATTTTTGTTGTGGCTTTAAAGCATACTAATAAGGAGCAGAGTGTGTAATTCTCTTTAAACTAGATACACTGTTCACAGGAATGACAGTTAATTAGCAAGTAAAACAAAAAAGTAAATATTTGGCATGATTACAGCTTTTAAGAAAAAGAGCGTAAACGAACTACTAGGTCAAGTAACAGAAGTTTCTGTATTGTGCACCTGACAGGAGGGTTTTTTTTAAATGAGGTCAGTGACAAATTCTTTAAATTCAGGTTTTTGTTTTTATTTGGGTCAGAAATTATTACTAACTTGTCCCCTGTGATGATTGGAAGCATCTCTATAGTTGTTCATTTTTATTTCTTTACCACCTTAAGGTGTAAGTGTAATTAAGAATGCCAAAAAACAAATCGAGTCTAAAAGTAGAATTAACTGGAAGGAAGTCGTTAGGAAATTTGTCTGGTTTTCCATCAACCAGCGTGTATGTACAACAGTGTGACCAAGAAATTCCCTTGTGATCTTTCACTGGACAAAGCTGCCTTCCATTACATATAAGAAAGATCGTAACTTTTTTAAAGTTTGGTGATGGTTTAGGAATGTATAACAAGCAACAGCAATTTTGGAGACTCTCTTGCATGAAAATGTGAAATAACTTTAGTCAATTTAAAGGAACTACGCAGTACCAATTCTAACTATATATTGATTATTGACATAGGTATGCAACTAGTATATATATCTCAATATTGCCATACAATGTAGAGTGGAAACACACTTCTTGCTAGGTAGAGTAGAGCTGGAAGTAGAGAGACATTTTAGAAGACACAATATACTCAGAGAATGGAATTCTAAATATCCAAGAGGAAAATTATTCTAATTTTGAAAAAATATCAGAAGTAGAATGAACTCACTCAAGCAGGACTCACCTACTCCATGCTAGCATTTGATAAGGCTCTTTTACCAGTGGAAAGGCAAACACGGACATGAAGGTAATCTGGTAATTTGGTTCAGTACCAAACAAAACAAGTTTGGGTGGCCCTGCAAGGTATCCCACAGACCAGTGCACACAGTGAATCTGGGCCTGTGCAGACTGCCCTGCAGAGCCTGCAGTGAAGAAGGCCTGCAAGGTCCAAGCTGATTTCAGGAAGACTTGCTTGGGATGGCACTGCACTATGCATACCCATGTCAGATGGGTGTCTCACCCCAGTACTTTACATAGCTGAACTTGAAGCAGTGAGAAGCATCAATCAAAAGGAATCCAAACTTTTGTAATATTAAAAAAGTATTAAATGCGGTAGATAATTAGTAGAAAGCTACTATCACACAGGAATTTAAGATATTGTAGATGCCTACTTGTTTTTTAGCACATGCATTCAAATTAGGGTCAGTAAGACTTAAGACAGCAGCACCTGCACACATTTCATATTCCTTGTTCTAAAATGCCTTGAAAAATGCAAAAGGAGTAGTTATATTAATTAACTGTATCTAGGTTGGTGGCTGAAAAGTTGCAGTGATTTTAGCAAAATCTTAACTGCCTGTAGTCCTTGAGATACTTGATAATGTCAATACACTGTGAAATAGTGTAAAAGGATAAAAACTTTAGTATATTGGCAACTCAAAATTCTTTCTTAATCTTAACTCCTACTCTTAACCTCTACTCATTCAAATGTTTACCTAAGAGATCAGTTTTGTGACAGTCTGTTTTTGATGCCAAAACCATAAACTGGTAGTGATTTGTTCTATACTTCTCTTAATTCCTGCAAAGAAGCCTAAACTATTTTTGTATAAAGTTTAAAAAAATACATAAAAAATCACTAGAATATAAAAACTGTAGCCTGCAAATATTAGGAAGTTTTAAGCTGCTGAAACGAGCCTTTCAAAATGGAAATGGGCAACATGAAACAGAAAAATACTTTTTTGGAAGACATTACATAAGCAGATAATTCTGAAATGCAGTTCAGTTAGCCCCTGGAATAAGTTAGTATTATGTAAATGAAGAAAAATTCATAGCTTCTCAAATAGTGATTTTTATTAACAGATATATGAATAATGAGGTAGTCCATTCTATTTTTCTCTCCAAGTTTGTTTTCAAACAGTTATTTGGTTCTGTCATAAACAATCTGATAAAAGAAGATATATTTTTCTTCAGATATTATTAAAATAGTCTGCATAATTTTTAAAGGCAATTTGCAAATGACATTTTATTGTTCCAGAAGCCTCACAGATGCCAGAAACTATAAAATAACAGTCATGTTGCTCACAAACACAGGCTGAAGACAAAACATTTTCCCAGAAATCCTCATCTCATTCTGTCATTTGAAAAGAACTTTCACTTTTCTAACATGTAAAAATCTGCCCATTTTGCACAACATGTACACTCAGGATCAGCAGATGTGTTAATTTAAATGAACAGCAAGAGGTCCAATAGACTTTGACCCTTTTCACTGCTATTCCTTTGACAATAATATAAGTAATGAATGGGGGGCAATTTAATTAAAAAAAGAACTCTTCATTGTTATGCATGATTAAGTTCACAGACCAATAAAGATTAACATTTAACATTTGCTTGTTTTAACAATGCTCCCAGGGCTTGTAGAACTGCTTAAGGACAACCTTATTCTTGTAAGTAAGAGTTAACACTGTTACAATGGTGAATCTCCACAGACTCTGAAAATGATTAGTTTGCAGGGGTATTTTTAGGTAAAAGTATTATCAAGGGCCTTAAAACTCATTACAGGGCTTTGAAAATTTTCTTTTTAGATTTAAAATCAAAAAAAGACTTATCAGTCTGGCTTTTGATGTCCTACTTCCTATAATATGTCTCACCAACAAAGTTACAGTCTACGTAATTATGTCAACAGGGCAGTGGTTTTTTTAATCTTCTCTATTTATGTGCAATTTCTTACATATTCTAGCAAGTCTGCATTAACAAATTCCAGTTTTCTCATATATATACAGTGTACGCATAATCCATGCAAAGAAAAAATGAGATCGTTCACATTGCTGGAAATCAGGCTCACTGCTAATAGTTAATCCATGAGAAACATCAATAGAAATAAACAAAAACAGTTTTTTAAACATAAAACAGTTTTTAAAACATATCTAAGGCTAGATAATGGTTTACTCAATACATGGAAATGAGAAATAAGATTTAATTTCAAATGCAATTAAATACTGCTTTTAACTTCTGAAATGCTATGCTGATGAAGAATCCTAAAGCTGTGGCAAAAAGGCCGAAAGTTCAGGTAGCATTTGTGTCCTTTAGCATCAGAGGTATGAAAGATAAGCAATTAATATCATCTAATCAGCAGAGCTCCTCTGCAGATTCTAACATCCTAACATAGCTGTAACAGCCAGATGCGATGAAACACGGGGAAGATGCCTGTCTGCTTTTTGTGACTACTAAACGACTTAGCCAGCATTTTCTGTGCGCTCAACTCCTGCCACGCAAATATAGTCTCTAGGTCTCCTCAATCAGACTATTAGACTATACCAAACATTTTACTATGAATTATACTGTACTGTATAAGTATATATAGTTACAGATTCCAGAGAAAGCCTGTGTTATTATCCCCAGACTAAAGGTCAAGCAACTTTTCCTAACACAAAACCATAGCTCAAGAACTATTAAACCTCCTAAATCATAGTGTCAGTAAATAGTTTCAGAAAGTTTGTTACATCGTAAGGAAATCTGAAGAGATTAAGGAACTGAAAACTCAGCTGCTTCGAAAGGAAATTTCCAAAGGTTATGTACAGCAGTAATTATGAATACACTGCAATCTCTGACTATCTCTGAAAGATTTTAATGCCTCAGGTGACAGAGGAGTTCAGGGATAAAATTTTCATAAAATTTGTATAACTCCAGACCAGCTGTATCTTTCATAGTAAATAGGCTTTTTTGCGGGTAAGTGGATCCACTGGGTTCATCTTCAGAGCGTATTTTGCTTTGAGATGAACTGAAGATGGACCTACACATAGCCTGCAGGTAAATTAAAGGCTTAGTGAATTAAAGAATCACTTTCCATAACTGAACTTTTAAATCTTACCATCCACTTCAAAACCTTTAAATGAAGAACAAAATGTAAGCCCAGTACTAGGAGGAGATCAGTTGTAGATGGATTTTTGTCAGGATTACAAAGTTCCTTGTTGCTGTTGTGTTGCCACCCCTTACTGTGCTAAAGAGCTCTTCACATGCAGCATGAATGACAGAAATATTTGTGTAGGAAGGGGTTTCTCACTGAGAAGCTGCTTTCAGACTTTACTTCCAACATCTGCCACAGTGATAATTCTACCAGTGCAACCTCCCCTAGCAACATGATCTACCGAATAAGTGTTCTCAAAGTTAGGAAGTCATTCTTCATATTAAATCTAACACCTGAGCTGCAGCTCCACTCTAGTATTTCTTCAGTGCACTTAGTGGAAAATTAGAATGATTGATTCCCTCCTCCATCCATTAGTAATCTTTTTGGCATATCTTCTCTGAAGAGGGGTGATTCCTTTAAACATTACTAATGAGTGTTTATTTCTTTTAACATGTCTTTAAACGATGTTGCTGCTCAACTCCCATTTTTCTGCACACTTAAAATGTGGTAATCAGAACAGAATATAAATATATAATGATTTTTTGATATATAAAATAGATACGTATACAGTATATAAGGTTATTTAAATGTTGTTTTATAAGTAAGCCAGATTTATCAAGTATGTTGTTCCAGAGAAAGAATTAATTAATCTAAAAATTCAGTGTGATGGGCTGAAAAATCTATGTGAAAGTGATAATAAAATTAGATTAAAATTTACAATTTCTCAAATAATCTCATATAACTTGCTTTTTAACAAATGAAACAGGTCAATATGACAAAACATTTAATAAAGATTTAATTTAGCAACTTTTTCCTACCTCTTCCTTGCACTATGGCAATATAGCAGCTACTTCGTATTAACAGATCAAATCCTTTGCCCACATAACCTCAGTGGACTAATGCCAGGTTTACTGAGCTACACCAATTTACACATACTGAGTATCTTGCACCACGCATGCTGCCTTTCATATTGAGAATATCAGTTTCATCAGGCATGAATTTTAAACTATGAGGCATCTAATAAAAAAGAGCCTGTAACTACTTCTAGTCAACAATCACAGCATGCACGGAGCTGTCGTTAATGGTCTGCTTGCCCAGCTATCTGCGGAAATGAGGTGTGATCCTCAGTTACACATCAGAAATCCAGAACATCTCAGAGTCACTATGATCATTTTTGTAGTTCATTGTAGCTCTTAGACCAGGAAAGCAGTCAACCTCTTGCCTAACTGGATTATAGCCAGACACATTATTAATTGTTTGATGCTGAAAGCATTTGCAGTGGTAATTTTCACATCCCCATGTACTGGAAGAAGCAGTTCAAGCATGAACCATCCACGTGGTGCTGTCAGCATAGACAGTCCTCTATCTCCCTTCCTCACTGATGCTATATTAATTCAAAGTATATCTGGTTATGGTAGGAAAGAACGGAATCCCAGGGACAACAGGAAACAAGCTGATCCTCCCCTTTATTTCAGATTTGTTTCCTTTTAATATGCTGATCCGCTTTCAGATTGTGTTTTTGTTTCTCTCTGCCATCTAGAGCTTGTACCTCAGAAAATTTGCTTCAAGATAACATTGTTTGCAAAAAGCCAGCTGTGGTTAAAAACAAACAGACCAAAACAAGAATTGGAAATGTTAGCATGAAGAAAAAAAAATCAATTGCTCTTAAACTTTAACGTGCCATTTCAGAATTAATAAACAGTGTAGTTTTATAAGGCATCCAAGACTCACACTGTTGAGGAAGTGGAATTTATTAGCCATATAAATCTCAGTTTTGGAAGCCAGAATTTTATATCATATTATAACTACCCTACCTCATCCATCAGCCTTGTGCAAATTTATGAGTGATCCAGCCTTTTGATTTTATTTTTAAAATTCCACTAATTCTTTCCAATCTGTATATCATCTATTTTTACAAATACTAATAATTATTTTCTCATTGTCATTGTACTAAAAGCAGAAAATAAAAAAAATGCAGTTATCCATTTTCAAAACTTTCACTTTACAACTGGTTACTTAAGATTTTCAGTGGCAAAATGTTAGGTCCTCAGTCGGTTGTATTATGCTGGCATATAAATACTCTGAGAATGACCAAGAAAGCAAGACAGCAGCTTGTTGCCCCCCATAAACTTGTAAGACTGCCTGCTGGAGATGTAGCATGCTTTCTATGGGCTGCTAGTATCCAAGAACAGAATATATTTTTCAAATATATATTTATATGTATATATTTTATATATATGTGTGTGTGTATATGCGTGTATATATATATATACACACACACATATATATATAATAGTAATGAAAGAAATGGGTGCATTTAGTTTAAAAGTTCTCTACAGTAATGGTGTGATAAGGTTAAAAAAAAATCTCATAGTTTAATCCTTGGGGAGATGTTTCCTGGATCTTTGCAGGGAACGGGAGTTATGGGTTTGGCTTAGCACAGCACCATGCATGTCAACTGGTTACAAATTTTTCGGCTGGAACTAGACAATTGCCTGCCATGCTCCCAAGCTTAACACACAGAAAGTGTCATGGCTAAGATGCAGACTTTATGTGTTGAAAAATAAAAAGTAAGCTCAAAAATTGTGTGAGATGTCTGCAAGCAGATCAATTTTGCAACATGAGGTTGTCTGGGTTCCACACTAGTATAAAAACATATCAAGAATTTGAGAGGAGCTAGTAAATTTGATAAGCCAGCAAGTGCAATCAGAGTAAGGTTCCACAGGTCTGCAAATTACTACCGAAAATAAAAGCTGCAGCAACAAAGCACTAGTGGAAATCACAGAGGAAGGTAACTTGCTCCACTGTCAGTGACAACAGAACTGCAGAATGAAAACGGGCTCCCCATAACTCAGTACTCGAGTAACGCAAGCAAGAGCTCAAGCCTCACCTGCTGAACACTTGGTAACTGGTACAGCAGTTGAGTGCAGCCACTGGGAGAAGGGCATAAGTAGCCAGGCTAGAAAGGGTTTTCAGAGAGGGCAGGAAATCAAGTGCATCAACCTAGATGCTGATGAGCTAATGAAAGAAATTGAGTATTTTATGCAAGCTTAAGGAAGACTGGAATAAGTTAGATTAGTTTAAAGGAATCGTTAACAGGAATTAACACCTTAATTTTTACAGCTGCTGCTATTAAAGCTGCATATGCTGAAGCACCACATATGTATTAATTATGTATTTTATATGGATATATATCTATTTATATACACAGACATAGAGACAGATTGTTGCCTGCTGAAAATACACATATTCTCTTTCATGCACACACACATATGCATGCATGCATGGAGGAAGCAGGGCAAAAAAACGCCAGCTATATGAACTAAACTAAGTTTTGATCCAGGCGTTAGAGCTATATTTAAAGATTTTAGCAGACTGCCTATTTCTTCATGAGAAGTAACTCCATAGCAACAGCACCCTAAAGTTTTGCTGACTTGGCAGGAAATTCAGGAAAATATTTTTGTTGAAATACAGCTAATAATTGCAACAGGCAGGTTGACAAATCCAGTTATGCTAACAGCCTCCTCTTGTCTTGTGTGGTGAGAGAATACGGGAAGCTATTATGCCTTCCAAATAAACTGGTAAATATCAAAGTTACAACATCAAAACAATTTGGCCTCTCCAACTTAGACTTATTTATAAAGAGAAAGATACATAAATGGGTACAAAGCTGCTTATAAAGATTTAAATATGTACAAGAGCATTAAAATACAGTGATGAGGCTATCTTCTTTTAACTATTTTGATTTTACAGCTCCTTTGCCTCTGGTTCAGGATGTATAACAGCTGCTATAACTTCAATTTAGCCTCAATTTATCATTCATGATCTCAAAATGTGATTTGGAAACCCTTTTAATCTTTTTTGCTACAGTGCTTTTACAAATAAAGCTAAAACATTGTGGATTTAAAATGACCGAAGTAAAGAAGGTTAAATAATAGATACTAATCATTCATCATTACTGTTTGATTTTTTGGGGGATTATCTTTTGGGATCAGACTGTCACAAAAAACAGGTTGTTCTATGGAATATGTCAGAGTTCTGTTTTAGTCTAAATAAATTCTGAAAGCATAAAGTCTTCATTAAACATCTGAAATCAGGAGAAAAAAATCTCCATAAAATAACTAATGTATTTGAGAGATGCATGTCTCCAGAAGATGTCTTTTGGTGGATTATTGATCCACAAATAATTTTAGAACTATTCCTGTAATGAGGAAAGGTGTTCTGTTAATATACTTACAGAATTTACATACTTAACACAATAATTTTTGCTTCTGGCTTTCTCTGCTTCTAGGAATAGTGAAAAAAAATCCTATGGGGGAAAAAATTTTATTTTAGGAAAATGAAAGAAGCTTCATCGTGCAATATTTAACAACTGCAGAGGGCAGCACACTAAAATCTGCTACCCACAAACCTTCTTTACAGATAATTTTGATCTTGAATTCCTCTAAATAAGTCTCTACTGACCAAAAAAAAAGAATCAGCTAGCTCAAGCCAATATTGAGAAAGGTGGTTAGACAAATAAGCCAGCATTTTTGAGTATGCAGATCCCATATAGCTTTGTATCTGCTTTGTATTGTATTCAAAATACATATCTTCAACTTCGTCCTACGCTAGGAAATTAGCAACTAGAAGAACACTTGATAAAACTTAAGCAAGTTTTGGTTACAGTGATGCTTGTGAAAAGATTAGGAAATACCTTCTAAGACTGTATGTCCCTTATGACAACCCAGGTGAGATGCTTATGGCTACATCTGCCCTAAGATGCCTTCAGAGTAAGTTAAGCCTTTTGCTTGTTGATTCTGCACTACTATCATCACTACTCAGGTACCAATGAGATTAAAAAGCCAATTCAGTCCTGGCCAAAAGTTCACACTTTCTGATGTCAAAGTCCTGAGGGGACCACATACTTTGTACTGCTAGGCTTGATTATTGCAGCCCAGTCACCCAGGTATGAGAGCACCTATATAGAAGAAAAGCCATAATTAGCTCAAAATGCAAAAGGCCATCTGCTTAGCAACCGTGAGAACACATTATCCATCTTTCTGCATATTTTCTCCAGACAAATTCAGAGATCAGCTCAGTCGATCTGTTCTGATACCTAAAGCCATCTGTAGGAGTTGCCTTAATCCAGAGCAGCTATCATCTCTCCCTTTAGTAACCTTCTACCAACCCACAGGCCGTCCCAGGATCGCAAGAGGCAACCTGCGTATTTAAGATGGAGCAGGGTATGACGTTTCTATTGCTCAGCTGCAAGAATGACATCGAATATCACAACTTTCAGAACGAAATATGAAAAATTTCCAAAAGGTCGTTTTAAAATCTTTACGTGCAGTAAAATACAGCCTCATCCTCACAGACATAAAAAAAGTAACTAATGAATTAATAACGTTAATAAGCCTAGAGGTTTTTCTATTATAAATCTAGACAGAATGTTTTGGATAACACAACCTGACATCTTGCATAATACAGTCCATAAGACTTAACAGTATTTCTTTCCATTTGAAATAAAGTTTATTTTCTGCATATAAATAAAAAATACCCAAATACTTATTTAAATATAAAATAAATAAATACAAATTATTCTAATAGCTTTTTTTTTTTCCAGAGAAGAATTCATACGAATTGTAAGACTTGGATTCACTTTACTGTCCATGCCACTTCTCTCAGTTAAGATATTCTCTGCAAATTAAGAAAAATATTCAAAAATAGTTACTTGGGAAAAACCAATTTTGTGTATGCTAGATTTCTAATTTACTTCTGTAAATTTTTCTTTTAATAAAAACTGGAAGATTTAGCTTCTCAAATCAAAATGAAAAGTCATTTGGGAAGGTAGGACTGAAGTCACTCAAGGTCTTGTGCAACTCTCCTTGCCCAGTACTCTCGCAGATGGGTCCTCTCTAGAGGTTTGGCTTTCATCCTTCTATGCCTTATTGCATGGCAGAAAGCTCCTTATTTCTCCTGTCTTTGTCCTAGGAAATTCCTCCTGACACCTCGTAGGTGGATTTTCTGCCCCCAGCTCCCCTTGGCCATTTCTGCTGCTACCTGAGTTGCAAGTTTCCAGCTCTCTTCGCCCACCCATGCCCCACCATACTGTCCATCTCCTGCAAAGCCGTCGGCAGTTCCTAGGCTTTTTAGGAGGGATAGTAGGCAGTTGTGAACAGTAGGGTAAAACACACACCCACGCAATGTCATTCGCATGAGAAATAAAAAGTCTAGGCTCATATTGCATACTGATCTTTTAGCCTTTCTTTTACAAAGTACTAAGGAATCGAGAATTTAAGCCAAACTTTCACCTTCTCTGCAATTTTTTTGTGGAATATGTAAGTATGGTATAAGGTATAGCTCTCTCTAAGTATATTAGAATAAATACACAAACGGAGGGCAAATTAAACCTGTTTCTTGAATTTCACTTTGAGGATTAAAAATCTATGGAAAAATTTATTCAAGAAAAGATCACTTACAGCTTTAGTATCTTCATCTACACTGCTGCCATCTTCTAGTCCTACACACACACTAACCATAAACACAAATGGGCCATGTTAATAATGATTTACTGAAGTTGTTTTTTATTGTATTACCCAGGTTTTCATTTTCACGAGTTTCATGAGTCATTAAATCAGCCAACAGCATGCACACAACAGAATATCAAATAAGAACAAACTATTTAAAAGAGACATAGATTTGCTAATAACAGCAGCAACAACAGTAAAGTTACTATAAATGTTAACTTTTACTACTTGTTAAAAAATAGATCTTATTGTTATGCTGACAATTAAATCTTGCTCTGTGCACTGGATAATCTGTTCTCTGTGCCAAGATAAGTTGCTGTACCTTTGGTCGTTGGCTCATTTACAGTTCTCTCTGTACCAAATTGGATTCAAATTTTACCTAATGAAGAAACAACATTATTTCTGTGTTATCATTAACACAAATATAGAAATATCATGAGAAAAAAATCAGACTATTTTTAGTTAATTCTTTAGACAATCAGTTCTCACAATATGCTTCAGTCTAACTACCAGCAAATTGATGGAAAAAAGAATATAAATGTAAACTGCTTAGATTAATGTAAAGTCTGGATGTTGGCAGTGCAATTATATTTTGAAATCAACTTCTATTCTTGTTTTATCTGAGAGAAGCAATAAAACTGCTAGTAATTTCAACTTCCTTAAAGAAGTTTGGAAGAAGAAAGGGAAGAGCAGAGATATATAATAAAACACACAAATTTCTATAGCATTTATTGCAGTAATTTCTTCTTTTCCCACCAATTTTAGCAATTTTTACTTGAAAGTATTGAGACTACCATAGAAATATAAGAACCCAAAACTTTGTTTCCCTAATTGCATATAAATTTTAAATACAGAGGGGAAAAAAATTAGCTGGTAGGTATTGCTGTTACTCTAACACGTGTATTTCTCAATGTGCACATACATTTCTAAAACAGCGTTAGTGCAAAATATCTAACTCTCAAATGAATATTGCATATAACTATTTAAGAGCTATTTCAACTCTTCCTGAAGGAGACATGAAAAACTCAATGTGATTTTATAATTCATTCTTTTCTACAGAGACAAAAATTTGGCAAGAATATCATGATATAGAAATATAAGACAGATCAATACCAGTAGAATTTTATGCAGAGGGATAATACAGGATTAGGGAAAACTTAAAAGAGTAGCAGATCAGACCACAGAGACACTCAGTGAAGATTAAAAACACTGCTATATGTAAAGATGCATTTATTCTCATTAATGAAAGCTTGAAAATGTGGGCGTTAAATAGAAGCCCACTCTTACAAATTAGCTCAGGAAAAACATTCTATATGCAAGGGACGACACAAAAGAAAGTGTTTTGTATTACCAGCCTGATGCTGTGCCTGGAATCAGAAAGTGGGATAAATGATAATATGAGACATAATCTAAGTGCATTTTCAAGTGTTTCCAATGAAAACATCTCAATAAAAAGGATAAAATGAAGTGCTACATATAACTATTTTGTGCGGCAGATAATTGGTGTTACAGTGGATCAGTTTATTATAGATTATTTCTGTTTAAACAGTAAACTGAGGTGCTTGTGTAGGTCTCAGCCAATGTAAATCTGCTATCTTTTCTAATAGAAAAAAATAAAGCTGTAGGTGAATTCTTTATCAGCAGCTAAATGTCAGAGATAACAGTTAATATTTCATAACTACTTTCAGTATGAGATTTGGTCTAAATTTTAGAGGATTGATATCAATCAAAATCTTAGAAACTACAGATAGAACTTTCCTTATAATATGTTGAGTAAAAATGGTTGTGTAGTTTCTTTTGAACTAAACCAACAAAATGCCTGGTTACTTCTGTACTAGAGCAAGTAGGAGCAGAGAGGAGCAGAGCAGTCAAGTAAAACAACCGATGCTGAAGACCTGACATACACATAGACACATTTCAGGATGTTTGGATGTTTGAGGATGACAGCTTTTTTTATAAAACCAAAACCAAAAACCCCTTCAGATTAGTGCTACTCTAATCTGATAGACCAAATGATCATTTACAGCTGTACATTATTATGTGTAATGTATTCAGTGTGAGGAATTGCAAGTTTTATGTCTCTTGGTTGAATGACTTTACATAAACTCAGAGCTCCTCAGATATTTCTTTTAATTTGTGATCTTCCTCATCAATGTCACATTTAAGCTAACTAGATCACATCATAATTCTTTTCTAGCTCATTTGGACTAAGATGTTTCAGGCAGAAGCTGACATTTTTTGTTATATTTCTATATAATTCTCCAGACAGTAATGCAACAGTCCTTGATGAGTCACTGTTAACATCTGTAAAAAGTGGTAACAGCAATACCTTGTGAAAGGGGGCTGATCACAATGTCTCTACTTCTTTAGACTTGCACAGAGTGTAAAGAGTTATGAAAGCATTTATAGCATTGTAGTCTAAACTGTGGAAATCCATTAAGGCTTTTGCATTTACATGACACTTTTAGTTGAGTGCATACTCAGAGAATTATCAACGTGTGCATTTCTATTTCCTATTTAAAAAACAAGTAAACCACTTTACTATGATATAGTTTTGGCTAGCTTAGAAAATGGCTGTTAAACCAATGAAATACAGCAATGGTTTTAAAAGAAAGTGCCCTAGACGTTATACAGCTTAGTATCTAAAACACACGAGGATATAATAAGATACAGCTTTACATTTCACCAGAATCAAATAAATAATTCTGAGTTTACTGTATTAATTGTATAATAATATTACAGTGATATATGGTCTTGTTTTCAATTAAATTACCAAAAGTAAGAGGTAATCATAAAAATGTAGAGAATAATGTAAGCAAATTCATATAGAACAGTATAGAATAAGTAGAACAAGAACCAGTTGTTTGTAAATAACAGTTACAGAAACGTGAGCTGCAGACTGATGGTTAAAGGTGCTTAACAAATACAACTCAGTAGCATGTCAAACAAACCTGTAGAGAAAATTTCCCCATAAAAAACCTTTAACTGTAATATATATGAGCTACTGTGCATATTAATTAGCTTCAATAACTTATTTTAAAACTAACTTTTTAATATATAAAAACAAGTATACCTGTAAAAACACACTAGAAAGTGATTCTAAGTTAAAAGTTATATAAAACTGGTCACTAACGCTTTCTACGGCAAAACTTTACTGAAGCAGTAAGAAAAAACAGTAATAATGGTAATAATAAAAGGAATGCATTAAGAAAATAAACAGTGCAGTCTACATGATCAAACCTCTGTATTCAAATAGACTAGTGAATACTGATCTATAGAACTGACTTTATTTAACATTATTTTGAAAATTTTTCATTTTATTTGTATTGATTATAGCTTTTTTTCTGCATAACTTGAGACACACAGCAAAACAATAAGCAATACTCATCTAAAAGCCAGTACATATAATACTTTAAACCATTTTCCTCCCTTTTTTCCAAAGAGAATATTTTGATGTAGTGTCTACTTTTCCCTCCATCTCACTTAAATCCCTTAGGCTAATCCAGTGGACACAGTTATTTTGAGGTTGATAGCATATTCCACCCTGTGTTTACAGGCCTCTAATAGTCCATTTTGTTGAAAGGGAAGAAGAAGAGTGATTTATTAAATGTGATATTCTGAAATGGCACTGATTGCTTGCCCAGCAAGCTCTGCACTAAAGGCAAGAATGTTACAACTCATACATAACATCAGCTCCCTCAAACAAATATTTTTCTGAATAGATAAATAAAGCTATGGCCTGATGAAGACAAGTTTAAGGCAGATCATGTCTGCAGAAAAAGGCAATCAGCTCAAACTTAGGATAAAAAACTGCTGAAAGATCACAGCACCCAACACTACTTACTAATGGAATTTCTTCCCTTTCCCTCCCACCCACTGCCCCCAAAAGCACAGGTTTTCTTGGAAAACATGGAGAGTAGCTGCAACTCTGCCGAGTCACTGGGAAACCTCGAGAAGAAAAGACTGGACCGTCATTTTAGCATTTGACATTATTTTGCTCTAAATCCATTGCAATACTCGTGTTGAACTGTGAACGGATGGGGTCTGTACATTCTGGAATTTAATTCAAAATCCCCAAAGGAATAAACTCATTAAATGGAATAAACGTAGAGTATTTGAAAGCAGTATTTCAAAATGGTGAAACTGTACCAAAATCTAGTTAAATAAGGTATTTAAGACATAGTTTCCTCTAAAAATATTTTCGTAAACTTGAAGTTTTAAAAATAAGTGATTTGCATTGGCTCAATAGCTATCACTATTTTAGATAATTAAAATTAATTAAATCACATTATTGTGTTATTTTGGGAATAGTAAACATTGAGTTTTATTTTTTTAATTATGATTTCCCATAGTGAATAACTTATGCCAAAAGCGAATATATTTGAATATTTTTATCTCCTTGCAACTTGTATTGTTGCTGAAGTGACTGCTTATAACTTGCTCAGAGTTGGATCTATTCAGCAAGTGATCAGATGTGATAGCTCAAGGATCACAATATGCAAACAACATATTCCAAAACAACTCTTGCTACAATTTCCAGTAATTATTTCAGTCAGCTGTAACTTTTACTCTGAACTTTTTCACAAGTACTACACACCAATACTTAGGAAAATCACAGAAGCAATCATATCTGTATTTTGTGAAACAAATATCATTTGGAAATGATGAAATGTTTATATTTTGTGTTAAACTTCAACTATTTAACTATAAATGTGCTCCTCCTATCAGTTATGAAAAATTATATCCTTACACTTCTGCAAAAATGGAGTGAAAAGCCAGGTGTGCGTTTTAAGACTTCAAACTTTATGAACCTGAATGAAATTTGTACAATTTCCTTATCAGATTAAATGAACATTTGAGAACATATATGTAATACTGCAATGGTGGTGATGAGGGAAGTGAGCTGAGAAGTAACGTTACTTAGTATGTTTTCTTGTTTCCAAATTAAATAAATAAAGGCTTTCCTTGGCTGCAGCACTTGTGACTCTTTCAGAATTTCCAAGTTCAATTATTTGACAAGCGATTTAATAAATTATTCAGACAACAGGCTGTACAATGTAAAAAAAAAAAGAAAAAATAGTCTATAAGATATTCAAATATCTAAGTAAAACCATTATAGTTTCAATATGATGCCATGAAAGTGTAGTTTGTATGTTTACATTTAAGAAGCTGAATTTGGAGAAATATAATATTTGTCATTAAAAAAATCACAGTGGTTGCACACACATTGCAGACTTAATTCTTGAGGCAATAGTTCACTAAAGCACTGTATGGAAATTATTCTAGAAAAAAATACCAAAGACATTACCATCCTTGCCTTAAGCATGAACATTTGGAAATTTAACTTTAAAGGTAACAGTTTCTCTTCGTAGTGATAATACTTCATCCACCAGCAGGAATCTGTTGACAGGACGCTTTTGCGCCAAAGATTACTGCTAGAGAGAGTGTGAGAGCATCCAATGCCTTCAAAGACTGCAAGCCAAATACAATTTGTGTGGGTTCATGCTCTCTTTCAGAGATGTGTTTTACACCAAACTTTGAAACAACTGGGCAGCAAACACCCACTGTGGACCAGCACTGGAAGAATGAACTATTCAACAACATGATATTCCAGAATACTGCGAGTTACATAGCCCACACGCAGCTTGAGGTGTTGTGGCTTTCTCGTGCTGCCCTTTGCAGATGTGTGTGCGTAAGGCAAGCGGGGGATCCATCTGGAAACCCTGTGCAGTAACGTGCCAACTTTTATTGAGGTTTTTCAGGAAGGATCTTTTTTTTTTTCCTTTTTTTTTTCTTTTTCCAAGTTTCATGTTGCTTTTGAAAGCCAGAAAGAATTACTTATAATCCTGATTTTTTTTTCTTTTTCCACGAAAATACCCAGATAGGACAGGGAAGACTCGTCTTTAAATCACCCCTCTGCCTGGCACTTCACTCAGAACTGTTTGTATCAGAAAGTTCCCTGGGTAAGAAAAAGATAAAACCCGACATTTTGCTGGCTAAGATAGCTAGCTAAAGAAGATACAATTTTAAGTCGTTTATCTAATTTTTATTTATACTTTTTTTCCCATTTGAGAAGAATAAATGAGATACATCTAGCCCAGAAGAGGGAATATCTAGTGCTTATTGTAAGGAAATTAAATCCAAGTCCCTGATTTGAATTTCTAACACATATCTTTTAGTCAAATATTTTTTTCAGAAAATCTTGGCCTGTCCATACTAATCCTTCAGAGAGTCCTAAATAACAAATATTTTCAGCCTTCTCCAGGTTCGATTTTCTAATTCTTTCTTGATGTGTCTAGGTTTCTAACTTGTTCTGAAGGATAGATCCAGTCCCGAGACTTTGTCCATTCTTTTTTCCTCCCTGTCTAGTTTTAAAAGCAAGCAAAGGCAGCAGAAAGTAATACTTTCACTATCTGCCCATACTCTTGTGCTCACATGAAAGCTACGCTGGTTCCCATTAACCTTTCCTTTTCCAGTGTGGGAATTAAACACTCAATCCCTTTCACTGTAACATGTATTGCTTCTCCCGTGATAAAACAGAATGTTGTAATCTTATTTTTTTTAACACTTACTAACAGCAAAATCCATAAAGATATGACCAGGAAAGGGGTTCTAAAATAGCTGAGGTTTAACAAGTTTGTCTATACCATCTTTATCTTTTGGAGGTGTAAAGCCTACAATAAAATAGAGTGGCAAGGTTCATAAAATGTTGAGATTACAGAGTGATTATAATGATAACTTTTTATATGAAACACATTTTTGCCATCACTCCTGTAAACAGCTATCGATGCTGACTCATCAGTCTTTTCACCTAACTTTCAGGTCAGAAAAAGTGTTTCAGTTATTTATCATATATTTGTTCTTTGAAGAATAAATGCACTACATCAAAATAAGAACATGCTAGAAGATCACTGGACGTCTCTGATGAAACAGAAAATAGAAAAGTGCCTGGAAAATACCTTAAGAAAAGCACACACTTTAATCTCATCATATCAATAACATGAAGATATTTACACGTTTCACACACTTAGATGTACCTCCTACAAACTATTAAAAAAAATGTTCTTTCCAAATAAACTTTTCAAAAATACATCTATTTAAAAATTTAGTATTATAGACTAGATTGCACTGCCTACTGCCACATAAAGTGAACCAGAACTTCTGGGCCCATCAACTGTATCAGATTGTATCTCAGAAAGACAACATTCACAGGTAAATTACTATTGCTCATCCTCTTAATTTTGATTAAGCTTTAGATAAAGGTATTTCTTACAAAAATCATAACTAATTTTCTGTTTAAAATGAAGAAGGAAGGCATTTGAAAATAGCCAATAGCTTGGTGCTTACAATGGTCCTCATCATCGATCTACGAGACCAAGGAAGACCTGGTTCAAGGAGCAGCTAAACTGTTATAATGCAGCTGTGTGCACATGGCTATATACTGTATATATTTTTTACATCAGTTGTCACTGTAATTGCCAGTTATGACAATCAAAATCTCTCATTTTCTAACTACATTTCTACTACTTATCATCTATCAAACCCTTTTCTTCTTTTTTCCCTTTTTCTTACAACTTCTAATTTATATAGCTGCGTTTCTTTCTCCTCAAAACATGGTTCAGTTATTGTATCTGCCACAAGAATATTAATGAAGCTTGATCTTCCATCTTCATATACCTTCTAGGATCTCAGCTTCTATTATCTCTGTTTTGATAAGATCTTATTTACGGTCACAACCTTTCCTTGGCAAGAAAAAAAAGCCCAAGTCTCAGCTTTACCCCACCTTTCTCTGTTGCTGCTCTCCTACCATGAACATTCTCTTTAACTCCATTATTATTCTACCTGTTAGTGTAGAAAGTCTGGAGGAAAAGTGTGCAGTGGTATAACCAACACAGAAAAAAAAGTGTCTACATGAAGTATAAACATACTGAACTTTAACAGTTTATATAGATTGCAACATGCAAGTATGGCATGCTCAAGCACGGCAATAGCAAATATATCAGCTTTTTTCTTTAAATTTGGTAGTCAGTGACCACCAAACCATGACTCATTATGATAACTTGCAGTAGACAATTGTAATAAACCTTGCAGTATACAATTACAGTAAATATTAGCAGTACAGCATTATGGTTATGGCAAGTGCTCTTAGATCCCTTACAACTAGCCTTCCTAGAGCTCTCCCCCTACCTGTGACAGTCTTCAAGACCCCTCCGTCAGCCTTGTGAGTCCACGTTCAGGGCATGGGGCCTTCAGGGCATCCCGTCTGGTGTGCTGAGGTGACCAGGAGAAGGTGGTCACCTCCACAGGGGCTGATACTCAGATGCTGGAGTCTGCACCACTCCTCCTTCCCTGCTGCCCCCTCTCTCCCACAGCCTTGGAGTCATCTTTTTATCCCCCCGCCCCGTGCAGGGACCTACTTGTGCTTCCCCAGTTTCTCCAGACAGGCTGTTCCCTGCCTCTGTTGAGTCAGTCCTGAATCCGACTCAAAGGAAACTGCTCTCTCTCCCAGCACTGCAGCTCCAAGAGCGACCCAAAGATAACTGATTGCTTTGCCCTTGTTCTGCACCTATTTTTACATTATCCACCTTATGCTCCAGTAAATCACTAGGTATGTTCATGCTGAAATTCAGTTCAGCAATGGTTAGCCTCCAATCTGCCACAAACAATGCTAAGTATATTCATGCTGGATTGACAATTTGACTGCCAGCTATCCTCAGCTCAGTGTTTCACCTTTCCCATAACCATGGGTCAGAGGCCCTTTTTGCCATTATAACCAGATTTTAAGTTCCTATTACAGCTTCTCATGCCAAATCTCATTTGCTTTCTACATTCCTCCTTAAATTTTTGCTCTCAAGTCACACATTAACCTTGAGGAGTATAAGAAATGCACAACTGCTTCAGAACAATATTGCATTGAGCTTAGTATTCTGTTTCCAGTAGTGGCAATAGGAGATGTTATCGAGAGCCTGGCCATTTTTCTGAAAATCATTCTCCTTCAAAGTCTCTCCCCCTTTGACCCTTTTCCTATCACGATACAAAAATACTTAAGTCCATTCCATTTTCTAAAGAAAAAGGCATGCAATTTTCATACAATCATAGAATCAGTAAGGTTGGAAGGGACCTCTGGAGATCATCCAGTCCAACACCCCTGCTCCAGCTGGGTCACCTAGGGCACGTTAGACAGGACTGCATCCAGGTGGGCCTTGAAGATCTGCAGAGAAGGAGACTCCACAACCTCTCTGGGCAACCTGTGCCAGTGCTCCGTCACTCTCACAGTGAAGAAATTCCCCCTCACGGTCAGGTGGAACTTCCTGTGCTTCAATTTCTGCCCATTGCCTCTTGTCTTGTCACACGGGACAACTGAAAAGAGTTTGTCCCCGTCCCCTTGACACCCTCCCTTCAGGTACTTCTACACATTGATAAGATCCCCCCTCAGGTTTCTCTTCCCCAGGCTGAAGAGCCCCAGCTCTCACAGCCATTCCTCATAGGGCAGGTGCTCCAGCCCTCTGATCAACTTTGTAGCCCTACACTGGACTCTCTCCAGCAGCTCCATGTCTCTCTTGTACTGTGGAGCCCAGAAGTGGCTGCTGTACTCGAGACGAGGCCTCACCAGGGCTGAGCAGAGGGGCAGGATCACCTCCCTCGACCTGCTCGCAACAGTCTTCCTAATGCACCTCAGGAGACCATTGGCCTTCCTGGCCGCAAGGGCACATTGCTGGCTCATGGACAACTTGTCATCCACCAGCACTCCCAGGTCCTTCTCTGCAAAGCTGCTCTCCAGCAGATCATCCCCCTAGCTTGCACTGGTGCATGGGGTTATTTTTCCCTAGGTGCAGGACTCTGCACTTGCCCTTGTTGAACCTCAGGAGGTTCCTCTCCGTCCAGCTCTCCAGCCTGTCCAGCTCTCTGAATGACAGCACAGCCCTCTGGTATATCAGCCACTCCTCCCAGCTTGGTATCATCAGCAAACTTGCTGAGGAGGCACTCTGTCCCCTCATCCAGGTCACTGATGAACAGGATGGGACCCAGTATTGAGCCCTGGGGAACACCACTAGCCACAGGCCTCCAACTAGACTCCACGCCACTAATGACAACCCCCTGAGCTCTGCCCTTCAGCCAGATCTCAATCCACCTCACTGTCCACTCATCTAACCCACACTTCTTGAGCATATCTATGAGGATGTCATGGAAGACAGTGTCAAAAGCCTTGCTGAAGGTACACAATGTCCACTGCTCTGCCCTCATCTATCCAGCCAGTCATTCTATCAGAGAAGGCTATCAGATTGGTTAAGCAGGATTCCCCCTTGGTGAATCCATGCTGTCTACTCCTGATCACCTTCTTCTCCTCCATATGCTTGGAGGTGACATCCAGAATGAGCTGTTCCATCACCTTACCAGGGATGGAGCTGAGGCTGACTGGCCTGTAGATGCCTGGGTCCTCCTTCTTGCCCTTCTTGAAGACTGGAGTGACATTGGCTTTCTTCCAGGCCTCAGGTACCTCTCCAGTTCTCCATGACTTTTCAAAGATGATGGAGAGCAGCCTGGCAACAACATCCACCAGCTCCCTCAGTACCTGTGGGTGCATCCCATCTGGGCCCATGGATTTGTGGATGTCTAGCCTGCCCAGAAGGTCTCTAATCCTATCCTCTCCAGCAACCCTCTTTTCTCCGTTTGGTTCCATTTATAAGTGCACAAAACATCACAATGTCTAACCTGACAAGGCTTTCATATATTTTAGAGAAACTATTAAAATCAAGTCCCTAGTGGACCAGTAGTCTGCATTCTTTCTTTCATTTACTAGCTTCTTCAAGTCAGTTTCACTTTTCATGTCTTTACTTTTCTTCTGTTATTCCATTCATTTTTACTTTACTTTTACCTTACTTGAATCATTATGTCAGCCTATCTTAAATATGGTAAGTATGATATCAAATTCTGTGCCAATTTTCCCCAGGGTTTCCAGAGTCCTCTACTCTCGGTCATGAACATCTCATGTTCAAATTATTTCTATGAAGAAACCTCTCCATAGAAAACAATACCTATCGTAGTTGTACAGTGACATATTCCAGAACTGTATTTTTGGGCAAAATATACTGTACCGAATTTTAGATATCTTCAGCACTAGTAACTACATCTCTCATTAAAGTCATTGTAGAAAAATAAAATTTTTAGGCACTGATCTGTTTCAGATGACTTTTTTTCAGAATGAATAGTTTCCTAGGTGCATCTTATTTCTCTTAACTGATCATAAAAAAGTTTAGGGATTAGCTCAGACACTGATGTCAGCTAACCCCACTCAGTTTGTCTAAGCTAAAATATCTGTCTTTTTGAAACTTTTTATTATGGATGTCCAGCTGTCAGCTTAAGCTGAGATGGCTGAAACAATCCCGCAGTTCTTCCTTGCTATCCTATTTTCATCTCCAAAACTACCCATCCATTTGCTGAGATCTAGACTGTTAACTTGGATATCACCTTTAATTCGTATTTCTTACTTCACATCTAGCCCATGTCTGTATTTTGACAAGTATTTTTACATATAAAATAATTATTCTTAATTTTTTTCTTAGCATAAAAACCTTTTTTTCCTCTCTCAAGTGCACACATATTTAAGAAACTTGTGCCAAATTCATTAACTAATCTTATCACTTTGATGATATCAACTACCTCTTTTTACTCGTCTGCTGAATTCCCATTCTCTATCGTATAATAAATGAAAGTGAAGACAACAGGCTATGAACTTTTAGAAGGCTTCTGAAACTTATCTTCTTGCAGTTTATCAGAGTTAAATTCAACCAAAGTTAAAAAATAAGTGCAAAACAAGTGTACACTGTGAAGAAAGCCCCTAATGACAATAAAATTACCCAGGTAAATAGTTGCTACTTATCTAAAAAATATATATATATACATATAATTTCCAGGATTTTTCCTTATATTGTCCATCATTTTATTAACTTGCGGTCTATTTCAGATATAAGATTTTCTCCAGGCAGTTCATTTAAAACTGTTACAGTACATCACAGTTAAAAGAAAAAAGACAGTTTTTGTCACATTTCTTAAGAATTGCTTGAGCTTCTAATTCAACTACTTTCAAACACTTTTGCAGCAGTATTTGATCAAGTGCTCAAATATTACGTGCTAAAGGATTTGATGAGGAGCTGCAGTACTGTAATACTAATTCTTTTTCATTGTTAAAAATTTTCTAATATTCGACCATTGTTCATTACTGTACTGCGGTTTGATGTAATACACACAAAACGCAAACAGGCAAGATTTCTGCATACTCCAATGACTCACTGATTTCACCCCTATGAAAACTGCCAGTAAAGAGCTGTCATATGCAGCTCAAGTACTGAAGTCCTGAAAGGAAGGGTATTTCTGGTAGATAGCCTTAAATTCATGACTCAACTTAAGAGGCCCTTAGCACGGACGATGAGGAGACACATGCAAGTCTACCAGCCACCTCCTCAGCATCAGTTCTTCCCTTAGCATTCAGGGTCCTCCTTCCCTCGTGCTCTGATGGATTCTTGTAAGCAGTACTAGCCAAAAGGGCTGCATGCTCAGGATCAGTCCCATAGCCTAGGTTTTGTACTGCTGAAATAGAAGCAGCAAAAATCTTTTCCATAGCTGGCATCCAACAGAATATAATAATATAGTAATTTTCCGCCTTCCAATCTAAGGCTATTTTGATAGGATTTTATTCAGTATATTAGAAAGTTTAGAGGGGTCTTCTGCCTGTTCATCCCTAATGCCTCATCAGAGCTTTCAGGGTTTTTTCCACTGATGAAAGACTGTGGAGTCCTAGTTTTGTGAAAGCTCAGGGAATTATAAAATACGGTATCTATCCTTAGCACTGTGCAGTGTACCTATCTCTCAGGTGCCCATCCTGGAAGGCATCTCACTTCAGACATTAGGGTGAGAGGCATGTGTATCCAGCTTTACTGGGAATGAAGCAGCCTCAGCACCACAGAAACGCTGGCTGGAAGGGATCTCGGGATGTCACTTTGCCCAACCACCTACCTGAGCGAGACCGTCACCAATATAAGATCAGCTCAGCCATAGCTGTTGTCATTCAGTTGCAAGAACCAACAACATGCATGTGAGGCACAGACATGATTCATAGAGACGAGGCAGAAAAACAAATTTTCACTAAGGCTTCAGATACTGGTCTTGAAAAGCATCATTTCTGAATGCTGGGTTAAAAATTTATCTGGTAAGAGCTGAGGAAGAAGACAAATCTGATCAGTCTGTACATTTGCATTATGTAGGGAACATCAGTAATGAATCAATTGGTATTTTTCCTCCCACTGTTTCTTGTGTTTCTGATATAACTTATAAAAGCTGGCTCTGGGGACAGAAGATAGAGGCAGGAGGTATACTGGATTTAATGTACAAGACTGTTTTGAGAAAAAAATGAAAATAAAATCAATGGTTGATTGCAGATTGCAGATTTTTCTCATAACTTGCTGGTTGAGGCACCTTAGTAAAACTGCAAAGCTATTTCTTAATCCTTACAACTGTTTTAAACATAGGGTAATAGATGAAAAAATGATTACTTTCTTTAGAATGGTTTTCATTGTATATATATTTTTTTTATCCCTATTAGCATCTATCTTGACAGCTCATATTTTGACTTCTAGGTCCCAGTTTGGATCCTAAACAGAATATATACTTCAGGTTTTTACTAACAGTCAATTCTCTCTCTTAATCTCTATCACATTCCGGCTTTTGAAAACTAGATTTGGAAAGTATGTGAAAGAGTGTTTAAAATGCTCATTAAAAGCCCTCTAGGCAAATTATTCATTACTAGGAAACCAATAAGAAAAACCTAGACAGTAATACTTCATTACATGAGTTTGTGGATTCACACAAAAAAATAATTTTGCAGTCTTTGCTAATTCAGTTTTCAGAAACATTCATCAGCTGTAGTAGTATATACCTAAGACAATGTATAACTTAAAAAGTTTTCTTTGTAAGTACTGTATTTACATGAACAGCATCTTTCTCTGTCTCTAGACAGATTAATGTGGCTGGACTGGTAAGAGCTCATGAAATATTCTCAATAATACTTATAAGTGAATTTCATAAAACAAAAGCATGCATACAGTAGAGATTCACAGCTTTTATCCTAGAGCCCAACTGTTAAATTTTTATAAACAGTTAAACTTTAACACTACCCATTCTATAAAATCTGTTATGCTACTGCAAAGAAATTCACTTTCAAAGTTCATATTTCAAAATAAAAAATAAAATTAATTATAAAAATTCCTCCTAGTGGCCTTAAATACTCAACAAATTTTGTTTCTATTTATATTCAATATACCAATAAAAATACACAGAGAAGATATTACATTATTAACTTTCTGAATTACTATAATGACTTATATCTTTGATATGACACATGCCCTTCAGTGCTGCTGTTAGTTCTTTGATTCAATTTGTTAGTTCTATCAGTGATTACCAAACTAGAACAATAATACATATACATTATGTTACTGTACTCTATATGAAGTATAGTATACTATGTAACTTGTTAACTTCTTTCCGCTGATGAAGACAGTTCCACAAAAACTATTTTCCTTAGTTAATGACTTTTTTTCCTTTCAGCAGCTCAGAAAAAGATTCATTTTTTTTATAATGCAGTATTTCCTAATTTACCTTTGTTTAAAAATCAAACCAGGAACTGGAAGAACTGTCAGTTCTTTCAGATTCAAAATCTACTTCAAAAATGATACCATGTAGAGACAAAAATTATTTAGATGTTAAGCATATTCTTTTAAAGTTATTTTCCACTGCCATTTTTTTTTGATAGTACAGCTATCGAATAAGCATATGCCTACAGCAATTCTGCTCTGCTCTTCCAAAGGAAATACAGGTTCTGAAACTCATTAATCGTGAAGATACTGTGCTCTACATTGTGACATTGGACATGCTGGCCCTTAATCTGCTGAAAGCACTGCAGAGGCATTTAACTCAGTCTGAGGTCTAGAAAGGAAAATCATACATTATTCAGAGATGGCTGGAACTCAGGGGTCAAGAAGATAGATTGCATGAAGTAGTGCAAAATTAAAAGATTCTTAGGTTCTGACATGGATGCAATAACTTCAGAGAAGATGAAAAGTGTGGAATAACAGTAACGGAAACTGAAGACCTCCATTTATTGAACGAAAATACTGTAGCACTAGTTTCCTTGTACTACGTTATCAGTGAGCTATCAGATAATAATGATCTTCAGATACAACTGACCTGAGTCGATTTAAACTCGACCTGAAGTTGACAGACCATATATCCCACTATGAGGTCTTTAGGACAGCAATTTGGCCTTATGAATCACCTTTTCTAAATAGATAAAAGCATAATGATCTTCTTTGCACAACGCAACAGGGATCATACGACAAATGCCAGCAGCTTTGGAAAACAATGTTGTTTTTCAAGATCTATTTTTGATAACGAGAAAGGATTAACAAATTCACGAATGTCCATCATTTAATGGAATTATCAGATATTTATTAATTGTGGTGATGAGGAGAACACAGGTTGAGAGGCATTTACAAAGACCCCAGCTGGATTCCAACCGTTTCTGTTACGTGTTGTGTCAGGTAGGAACGAGAAATACTTAAAAATTCAAAGCAAAGATTTTTTTTTTTAAAAAAAAAAAAAAAAAGAAACCAACAATGCAAGCAATCCGAATTGGAAGCAATTTATTAACTACCATTTCAACTTGGCTATAATATACTCTTCTACAAACCCTAAGAAAGGACTCACTGAAGAGGGCTGGCTTCTTTTTTTCCTTCTTTTTACTTCCTCTTTTTATTGGCATTATCTACTGACTTTTCCTAGCTACAAGTCTGTACAGGCCCCTACCTCACTCAGATTACAGCTATACTGCTATAGTACACTCTACTTAAAATAACTGTACAGATTATAAGAAAGCAACCAAAATGGAATCTCTCTTCCAACTGAATTATAGGAGTGGCATTTGCAGTATCATAAAGTTAATTTATTGCACAAATAAAGAAGCTTCTCCCAAGTGTCTTTAACTTAATGATAGAAAAAATGACAAAAAACCTTTCCACATACTAAGCCACTCTTCCAAACTAGAAAAGGATAGAAATAGCAAATCAAAAATATTTCCGCATACCAAATATTTTTATCTACTGTTATATTTACTAGCAGATAATAATAATAAACTATGTGTTATGCATTTATTTTAATAAATATAAATAACTACATTAATAGAGTGATGGCAGAAGCAGCTCCAAACTTAAGGGCATCTTGAAGAGAAAACTTTTCTGGCTCTTTATTTCTTTAATATAAAAGCATTTCCAGCTCAAGTCCTTTTTAGACTTTAAAGAGGGATAACGAATGATCTTTTGCAGGTGGGCATCTATCTGGTTTCCAGAGGAATTTGTTGAATTTGTGGCTTAACTCTGTGCTTTAATGGGGCAGTAATGAGTGCTTTATTGGGAAAGCCATGACAGTCTCTTATGACAAGGTCTACAGACCTGGGTCCCCTCTCCATGAGGCATAGCAGTACCTTGACCAGTACTGCAGAAATCCACTGCCTACACGTAGTTATGAGCATGTTTTTTATGCAACTGACTGGTGCTCACTGCCCTCCACAGCATGAATGGGAGGTTCCACAAAAACAAGGCATCAGGTAGAGAGGTAGATGCTGTGCAAGGCATGTGGCTGGCTGCCAGCCAGGACCTGTCTCCAAGAAGCCCTGGGGACCTCAGCTGCTGGGTGGGTGCTCCTGGTCCCTGATGGACCTCATAGGGCAAGTGACTGCTATGGTGGTAAGAGGCGATACAGGTCATGCCAGTGTATTGCCCCACTTCAAATTCCAGGTTCTTTTAAAGTATAGCTCCACGATGGCATCAAATAACTTGGTTAACTTAAAAGCACAAACAAGGCTGATGCACTCCAAAATCATTTTGAGCCTTCCACAGTGTTATCAAGTACAGAAAAAGTCACCCATTTTATGTAATTTTGCCTAATGAAGAATATTCTACAGATGCGTGTTAAAAACCACTAATACATAATTGGTAAGCGTGTATATACGTTTGGGACACAAAAATTTAGGTCCTCGCTTGTTACTATCACTCTCCATTTTATTTACAGTTACTGTGCTCTTCATATGCCTACACCTCCAAAGCCTCACTAAGTTACACATCCACATATGCTGCACTGCAGTACTTTTACAGAAATAATGCTCTCTTCTACACTTCTAGACTCTTTTTTTGATTGTACAGCATATAAATTTCTACCAGTGATAACAATCGTGCTACAACCTCCTTTCCAAGATTAAAGATGGCCATTTTTTATCCTTGTGGAATCTTCTCTCTTTATCAAATTTCAGTGCTTGACTCTCATACTGTGGCTAACAAGCTTCTCAGAAATTTTTGGATGTTTTATTGAAGAGTTAGCTGAGCTGATCAGTACCTTGATCTGATTACATACAGGGTAAACAATCATCCTGCAATCTCAGTTATTATACTCACACATCCTATTTCTTTAATAGATACTTTTAACGAATTAACTGTCATGGAAAATGACCCTATCAGCTTCTGAAGAACATTCAGCACTCAAATAGCCAGGTTTGCTTTCTCACTGATGGTGCCAGCTGACCAGTGATTACTGGTCAGGTAGCACATATTTAAAAAAAGAATAAAAAAGAACACAACCAAATTCACTTCAAGAAGTTTTGTACATGGAGTAAGACAAATCTGAAGTGAAAATATATACACAAAGAAGGTACTATACACAGTAAACAAATAAGACATAACACAATGTAACAAAACATATCTATCAATCTGTCTTGAGATAAATTTTGTCAATTCCTTCAGATATACTGGAAAATCACTACTAGATTTCCCAGCTAATCTGCTCTTTCTTATTTATTATGTGTGCTATTACTATTCATTAGCAATTACACCCTTTCCTACATCCTTTTCTGACAAATTTCAGATTCAAAAGCAAAACATCAGAAGCATGCTTATTGAATGTTTTCTTCTACCCCTCCTATGTGCAAGTTGGCAAATTAAACATTCTTATTGGAAGCTTCAGCTGGAAAGGCCCAGAATATATTTTTTTTTCATTTAGTTTCATTTCTAAATGCTTTATTTCCTATTTCACAGGCAATGAATAACTTTGTTGCCTGTTAAAAACTCCAACCAAACCCTATTCAAGATGGTTGGACCCATCTCCTCCTGTGATGTAGACTTATGCATAACAAGACAAACCATGATGTCTTCTAGCGTTTTCTTATTCCACACCCTTTTCATTTTCTCTCACAAATGGTCTTGGTAATGTACTATCTTTTTTTCAACTTACAAAACAGTACAAGAGGAATTGTTTTCCTCTTGGTGACAACAGGGATAATCCCAACCTGAGATGATCCAAAAGTTTCATCGTAAAGGTTTGATAGAGCTTCAGTGAAAACCAGACAATTGTGTATGCCTTTGCTTTCAGCAAGTATTCCTTTTGAGAAATCAGTAAATTCTCTCCTACGAAATCATTGTTTCTTGTAAATGCTTAAATAAAAATCAGTGAGTTTTTCAGTCAGCTTTCGAAACACATTATCACACAATATATATTGTGGCTTCACTAAAACTCTGAAAGTCACTCAACATCCCTTTATGTGTCATCGGCTGTGCTTTATAAGCACCAAGCACTCCTTCAGTGCACAGCAAAAAAAAAAAAAAAAAAAAAAAATGTAATACATATATACACACACATATATATATATTAACTTTCCACATTGTTGAGAGTTCTTTTTTCTAGGTCTGCATTTCATCACTTGCCCCAGTTTTAGGAATGTTTTATGGAAGTTTAGCATTCTCTCAATTAAAACAGATCCACTAGAATAGCACAATAATTGCTTTCTAGAAGTCTTTGCAACTTTGAATTTGAATTTCTATTTGTCAAAGTTATTTACATCATCAGAATATATAAATGAAAACTTTGAGAAAATGTCTTTTTAAAATAAACAATCTTTAAATGATAAAGTGAAGATTATCAGAATTCATTCAAAGCTCAACAGATTGTTAAATAAAATGTGCTAAAAACAGTAGCTTCCTAACCCTGAAGCTGCAGAAGAGTTTTCATGAAGCAAAGTCTTATATACATATATATTGGAATATATCCCTGAATTCATTCCAAAGTTAACATTTTTTGAAACTACTTACACATTAGCAACGATTTACAAAAGACTTAGTGTCAACTGAATGTGTCTTACAAAGCACCAATAAAGAGGCCACAGTAGCATATAGAGAAGGAAAACATGTTCTTTTGGTTATTACTAACAGACAGTCAGATGAAATGTATATTGGATTTTATGTCTGTGTGGAACTAAAGAGTAAGGGATATGTTTCTCCACTTAGTATATTGAGTTTCCTGTAACACGTTTAAAAAGACGTATTCTTTCTTTGTTTAAAAAACAAGTGTTTCTTAAAAAAGGACATATGATAGTTTATGTTTTAAAGAGTTTTAGTTCAGAGAATATCAACGGTACTAAATTCATCAGTGCCTCCCTATCATCTTTAAGCAGAAGGATTACAGCAGAAGAAGTAATTTTTTTCTATGCCTTATCTGCAGGCTCACAGGGAGAGAACTATGGCAGACTTAATTATACTCACAATGAACTCAGAGAAAAGTGGTTCAGAGGTGAAATTTTCACTAAAACAATGTATCTTCATGTGCTAATTCATATACAGATGCTAAATGGCAGAATGGGGAGTTTCTAAAATATGTATCAACTGTATTTGAGTATTAATGAGTTATTCTGAATATTTGTCATGAGAAGTCATGTACTAGGAAATGTGATAAATCCCAGTGACAGTAGGAAGAGACACATACAGATAGTCAACCTCCAAACATTCAAACATTCAAAGGATGACATTTTCCTCCATGGTCTATCCAAATTTCCCATTAAGCAAGGTAAGTGGAAACAATCTGACACCAAATGCCATCAGCAACATACACAACAGTCATTAGTTTGTTAATACTTTACTCAGCACTTGTCAAGCATAGGATGATATTACTTATACTATGTGCCTCAGAGTTTTTTATTTGTATTAAATGTTATACAAAAACATAATTTGAGGAAACTTATAAAAGTAGAAAAAAGAAAGACAATAATTCTTTCTCATGTTGGCAAGTTAAAACTTAAGACAATTTTTGACATAAAAACCCTACAACTTGAAATTTAAAATGTATTAGCATTTTCTTCATGTTTGTCTTGAACAGTATTTAGTGGTATCTAATATTGCATGGTAGCATATGTATTTTTATCATATTCAAAGTTCAAGTATGATATTTATTTATCATTGGCATGACTAGGCCATTACAAACTTCAGCATCTCTTCTTCAGACCAAATAATCTCTTCAGCCTGGCTGATGCTGTAAAATCCAGGCATTTCCTTTTTTAAATCATAAATGAGAGGGTGTCCACTCTATCTCCATCTTTATGCCTTAAATGAACATGAAAAGAATTTTTAACTATCGTAAAATAAAGTGATGCCAAAAAACATGCATTCTAGATTTCTGTACAACTGTTAAAGATGTGCCCTTTAAATATCAGTTGCATCAGCTCCAACTTTAAAAGACTTTCAAGTGGCCAGGGAAATAAAGAAATGATATGGTACATTATTTGGATTTTTTCCCCAAAACACTGCTATAACTGTGACACAGCTAAGGTATACCTGTGAGATCAACGTGATTCAGTGTTCTCCATGTTCTCCATTGCTGAAGAGGGGAAACATTAACTATTCTACCTGCCACTCCCCAGTTCTCCATGAAATACTTGGGGTATCAACAAATATGAAAATGGTTAAACTACGTTTTATAAATAATTGATAAGCCATGCTGTACTTCTTATTTGGGAATGGCTGCTAATAAAAGTAGCCAGTTGCTTTAATAAGTACGCATGTGCGTACACTCAGAGAGGGAGGGAGGGAAGAATCATTTTCTTTTCTACTAAAATACTGCATTCTCTGGAATAAAATGAAGTAATTAGTAAAAGTTCACAACATTGCACAACAGTTTAAGACTGGAAGTGAATACCACAGCCAATTAAAAGTGCAGGGGGTAATTAAATTAGGCAGATTGTAATTACCCATACTGGCCTCTGTCCAGAATCCAGGGGGCAACACAAGGGCTCAGTCCGTCTGAAAGCTGACTTCAGAGAGTGAGTGCCCAGGCTGGGCACTCTGAATATGGGCTTTCATGTGAGCAGCTACGTACCCCTGAGGTCAGAGATGGTACCATAAAAGCCTTCCCACTGAAGTCTGTCACAAGAACTTCACAGCAAAAAGGGATCATCAGTTTGCACAAGGCAATGATAAAAACATGTCTCTCTTCCTTACTTTTTCAGGCATGTATTTCCTTCCTGTGTATTGACTGACTAAATGATAACTGTTGTAATTATAAAGTACTTCAGTTCATAAACATTCCAGCTGATTGATAATTTCAATCAAGTTACAAAAGGCTGTCACAGACATAATTTTCTCCTTTTGCCAGTGGTATCACCAAAATTCAGGAAGCCATTATGTTGACGCAAGTTTATTCTGATGTTCCTCAAATACAACCACCAAAGGCATTTATTTTTGTTAAGACATTTACATCTTATTCACCTTGTGCACAGCTAATGTCTGTCAAGAATTCACCAAGAAAAAAGGAAAATGGAAGTTCAGGCATAACCTGGATTCAGAACTCTCATGTTTCCTTACTTACATTGTTCTAAATCTCATTTCTTTGTGCAACCAATGAATAATCTAAGCTTTTAGATGCCATGGACATTTTACAGTAATGAACACTTTATTTTTGTTTGTTATACTGCAACAAGCAGGGAAACCTTCCTTTATAAAAACAAAAACATCTAATTGAGGGCATCCTCTTTTATGGATGGTCTTCATATCGTAAAATCCCTTCTACTTCCAGGGAAGGAGGTAATAGACAGTACAGCTTTATGCGCTGCTGTTCTGCAGCTTGCACAAGCAATATGACTTCCTTAGTAATGAAATCACTGGAAAAAAGTAGACAATGGAGATTCACATCTGTAAGTTAGTAAGGAGAGTTATATTCATCCTTAGAAAGTGTTCATTGTGTTACACTGGAACGAACAAGTCTTGAGCCAACACATACAAATTTTGATGCCCGCTACATGGCTCATTTTATTGTTGCCTCTTTTCATAAACTTTGTTGATAGCTGCATAAAGTCCTGCCTCAAGTAGATTCACTGTCACTCTTTCTAAACACCTGCCATGAGTGACCACCCTGTCTCCAGTTATGGAACTGTTCTGAATTTACTCTCTGCTCTCTAAAAACACGGCGTTTGCTTGCACCTGACGTCAGGCAGCCTCTCATGAAATGAAATTCTATGAAAAGGATGAGGCAAGTAGCATGACACATGCAATGCTCAGCGAAGGCAGTTCTCTTATTGCCCTCCATTCATTCATTTTGCCATTCCTATTACTACTTTTTCTCAGAATCAGAGGGCAGGGGAGACTAGCAAGAACCTCCAGAAATTGTCTAGTTCAAACTCCTTGCTGAAGCAGGCCAATGTCTGCTTGGGTCTTGAATATTTTCAGGGATGGACAACATCTCTGGCAGCCTGTTTGAGTGTCTGACCACCCTCATAGCAACAAAATTTGGGGTGCTTTTTAGGTTTAAATGGAACTGCCTGTATTTCAGTTTTTGCCATTGCCTCACATCCTGTCACTGGGCACCGAGAAGCATCTGGCCCCATCCTCTCGATATCCTCTGTCATGGACGTGATATATGAGGTATGCCTTAAATAAATTGTTTTTGCAAATCTGCAGAACTGGGAAGTGGTGAGAGATGGCAAGTCTTGCCTAGGCAGGGTAGTGCTGCCTCCTGCATTAACTCCCCCATTCTGACTAAAGATTAAGGGTGCGTGTGCACAGAAAGATCACTGTGGTCACGGCAACAGAGGGGACAAGCCAACCACCAGGACCCCCTACACCCCTCAGATCCATTTTGAGAACCTTCTGACAAAACGCCACCTGACAGGAGGCTCTCAGAAAATGAGAAACTATAAAAGGCACAAGATAAGGCAGGTAACTGCTGGCCCATCATCCAGAAACCCCGAGTCAGGGACAACGCAGGACAAGACATCGCCAGAACCTAGGGCGGTGATCTCTCTCTTTCCTATCATCTCTATTTCTCTGTTTTTCTCTTCTTTAACCTTCTCTAACGGATAACGTACAGTAGAGAAAGCTCCGTTTTGTCTATGTAGTATAACACATCGCATAAAATAGTTAGGATTGCACCTCTGACCGCTGAGTCATTCCTCTTGTGTAGTCATTAAGAAGGTTTAATTGAATTTATCAGTTGCTCGGTATTGATTTCACCTTTATTTGTCCCATTTGTATCACAAAACCTAGCGCAATCTGTTTTGAAACTCAGGGTCAGAGATTCGGATTGTCACACTCTCCCATCAACTATTTATACATTTAGATTAGATCCCCCCCCCCTTAGCCTTCTCTTCTCCAGGCTGAACAGTGAGTCTTTTCTTGCATGAGAGATGCTCCAGACTCTTAATCATCTTCGGGGCCTTCTGCTGGACTTGCTGCAGTATGTCCCCATCTCTCTTGTACTAGGGAGTCCAGAACTGGCTTTATTTTATAAGAATAGGAAATAAGCCTGCTCTGGTACAGCCTTCTGAGAATTAGCTATAGCTTGATGTCATTGTTCTGAAAAATAATTACAAGAAACACCTACAATCATGAAGCTGGAACTGTCTGTCAGTTCAAAACTACCACAGTATTTTATTAAGAAGTATTCTAAATAAATGTATAAACATATTTTTTTACATAATTAAGTACTTGTAGCTAGGTTTCGAGTATTGTAATTCATGATATTTCATTTTACTGTGAATCTATCTTAATTTTGTAATGTTCATTTTGTTTGCTCTTTAATAGAAAAAGTACTCTTCGTAGAATATTGCTAACTTTGTATATGCTATCATATATGTAATAAAGTTATATAAACGTATCCCTTCCATTTTTTCATGTAAAAAATGTCTGTAAAATAATGGGATTAAATGGTATTCCGAGCCAAGGAATATTAAACTCTGACAGTTTATGAATTTTTTTGTAGCATGCTGCTGAAGTAAAAAAAAAAAAAAAAAATCTAAAGAATAACTAATATTTTTTCATTGTAAAGTACATTGATTATATGATATCTTAGGGCTTATTAACATATTTAGAGCTTTCATTAACTAGTTAATATATAAAATCATAAAAGTATCTACATAATTTTCAAGTCTAAGTCCCAGTGTTTTAATCTCAAAAGTTTCAGTGTTGTCAGAAAAAGAAATGGATTTAAAAGGAATGAAGAGGGTTAAGGGGTGGACATGCTTGCTATAATGTAACAATATTGAAGTATTAAGAACAAAATAAATATAGTCTATTTGCATCAAATTTATTCAGAAAACATTGGGTAAATTAATGACCATATGAGTCAGTAATGCTTATATAATGAGTCAAAGTGTCTATAAGAAATTGGGTGGTTAATTAAATGAAATACATGAAGATTTTATTTCAATTTGCAGATGGATGGAGCACAGAGCAAAAACCAGCTGGTAGCAGATGCTGTCCTAGTAAACCGCTTTGACCTACATATGGGAGTATATATATCAGAAGATGCAGTGCTGCAGAACTGGAGCAAGAGTATATATTTCACGCCTTTCTCAATGCCATCAGGGGTATGACAAAGCATAAGGAAGGACAGGTCCACAGAAGGATTTCAGACACCAGCCTAAGGGAGAGATGCTGCACACTAGATGTCCTCAGTGTCAGAGAGTAAAGTGGGAATGATGAACTAAAAAACATGCAAGTGAAAAATAAATAAATAAAGACTTTGACAACTACTAGTATGACGTTTCCTGCAAAACGTATTACTAGTCGTTACCAAGTTATCCTACCTAGAGCCAGCACGCCCTCTGTAAGAATGGGAACATAGTTACAATGCTCTGCATAAACAAGAATACCTACTTTGCCAACAGTTCTAGAGAAGTGTCAAAGTAAGATCACAATATCCATACAAGAAAGCCACTGTAATTCACATTCTTCAGCATTTAATAAAATGGATGCATATAATTTGTTGTTACTGCATAAGCTACAAGCTCACTACTGTTTTCTCTGAAAATCACATACAGTTCCATTTGGCATTGCTAATTCGATCACATCTTTAATTACCTAGCATTCCACCTTCGCCATAAGGGTTAGCAAGCATGTAAACTGTAATCATACTGATAAATAAATTGTCCCTGAGGAAAAATTTTAAAAATATTTTTAATATAGCATTAGTATAATGAAAATGCTGTTTAACTCCTTGCACTTCTACTTAAAATAGCTCCAGAATTTCATCTGTGTAATTAATCAAAGTAGAGAAATTGCAGCATATGAGCTTAACGATATGAAATATATAGTACATTGAACAGAATAATATCCCTCAAATCCCTTTTTTTAACTGTCAAAGCCGAGAACACCTTTCAACTCCCAAACTCCTTCTACTGATGAGGACCATCTTGACAGTATTCAAATTTTTCATATTGAGACAACCCCAAATTTTTGTATATCACCAGTAATTATAAAAGAGAATAGATGGCAAATAATATTTGAATAAATGCTAGCATACAGTAGTAAACTCAGTATCTCTATCTAAACAACTGTAAGAATGACAAAGGTAAAAGACAGCGTTTGCAACAAATATACTCAGAAATCATAATATATACTTGTTTTCCTGCTTCTAACAAACCTTGAATCACATCTTCATGTACTCCTTTACAGATGAGAAATTCCACCCATTGCAACTAACCACAGCAAAGGAAAATGATGAGGAGAGAGAGGAACTTGAATATAGTTGTTAGTATTACCTTTTATTTTGAAAGCTACTGAGATATTATACTTTTGATGAGACTGCAAATTTAGTTTTACCCTTTCAATACAGATTACAACATTCTAGGTAGAAAACACTCAGAGATTTACTGTTACAGTCTGAAAGGACAAGCGGTCGGAGTTGATCTAGAAAATACTCATTCTCCCATATCAACTGCAATTTTTGTTCTTCATGACATATTAATAGCAAAATTAATATAAAAAAATTAGAAGTTTCAAAAATTAAAATATGAAACAGTTTTAATCCTTGATACACTTATTAGCATGCTTTTATTCAAATCAGATTTAAGGTTTTCATTACAGAAATTCCACAGTATTAGTTGTGCCAAGTAGCATCTGATGTAGGCATCAGTGTTTAATTCTCAGACATAAGCCTAAGCTCCATTTACTGAGTGTTTAATGAGTTTAAGATACAGGTTACTAGATGCAAATATTTCTTGTTAGCATTCTCCTCGTAATAACCGCATTTTAGAATATGAACACTGTAAATTGTTGAGTAGTTTCAATTCCCGGGATAATATATTCATTCTGCATAGTTATCTTCTATGACAAGATTTTGATAAATCTTTAACACCTACATCCCGTGTCACTACCACACAGGAAATGCATGGCCTATATCTCTACAGAATGCTACTATGATTATTTTACACTGCTATAGATATAAGAATGAAAGAGTAGAATAAAACAAGAGAAAACTGGTAACATGAAAAATCTAGTTTCAGTTTTAGCACATGCTGCCTCTCTTATCTTTGCTTAGTGAGAACTATACATTGGTCATTTTTGTTGAAAAAAAAATGTCATTTTCTTTCGCGAAATGCTGATTAGACTGAAATCCTTTTCTGAGAGCAGCACTGAAAACTTCATTGTTTTTGAGGATTTATACACTTTACAGTCTAGCAAAACCTTAGATGTTCAGATCTCTGAATAATCCATTGCAAGCAATTTCCTATTTAGCTTGCTATTCTGCCCACCTTTAGGTTGGGGGCAGGAACGAAAGAAGGAAGGAGTCAGGGTTAGATGAGCTACTGATGACTTCTGAGAAAGGCCATATTCCATTCACAGTATGTGAAAGGCAACACTGTCACTTAGTATTTATGTAGTATCTATGAACTGGCGAAAGAACCCTCTCTGAGTACCGACGAATGTAAACCGTAACATAAAAAATGTTCCAAACTTTCTGCTGTGCTTAAAATGGAAGCATTCTAAGGATTTTTTTGTATCACTGGCTATCTTTAAGTTACCTGACCAGTATCATATTTTGTGTATTGGGGTTTTCTTGAAAACTATCAGGTTTTCACTTCTGCAACCTTAAATGGACTTCCTTTCTTCTTCAAGTAGATTAACGTTTTATAACAAGGTTAAATGATGGCACTATGCAGCTATCTAAATGAGTGCTGTTCTTTGAAGGACAATTAACATTCTTTCTTCCACAACTGTGTTCTAAAAGCCCTTACACTTTCTCTGTGATCTCTACTTAACATTCTAGTACGTCTCAAGGTGTTACACAGCTTTCAGCTGAATTCAAGAACTAAAAACCAGTGACAAGTCAAAGTGATGCTATTTATTAGCAGGAAACATTGTGATAACAGGAACTTCTGCTTAACTGGGTCAGAGATATTTTTTTTTTTCCCAGAGAAGACCAAGCTATGGTAAATGTAGCCAATAAATGTAAACATTATCAGTCAACTCCTGTGTCAATTAACATATAAATATCTCCTATTAGTTAACTAATTAAACCTTTAAAGATTGACCTTTCCTCAGCACAAATATCATTGCTATCAAATGAAAGTATAACAGGATATGGAGTTTTTGATGGGTACAAATTTATCTTGAAATAAGCAAGTAATTGTAGTGCAGTCAACACTACAAATTGCATTTTCTGAGATTTTTTTTTCCTTTTTTATAACTTAAACCTTTCCTAAAATCCCAGTTAGCGCCCAGCTAGAGATCATATGCTTTGAATAATAATTCTGATGATCATATAAGGTAGCAATTTCAGCACTTACAGGGAGCCAGATACCAATTAGTAGTGACAGTGAGGTTCTTTTGTGTAAAAGCATAGGTCTACTATCTAAAATTGCTTTTTGATTTTATAAAATATGCTACTAATATACGATCATCTGAAATCTAGGATCTTTCAATTCATTTCAGAAAGGAAATGCACCACTGACTTCTATCTCTTACAATGACGAGAGAGCTATCACTTCTCAAATACTATCAAAGGAAATTGCTACTGAAGGGATCTTTCCTGCCTTGTTACTTTTTGTGTGTGCGCATTTTCTATGCTTCTTTGACAATACAGGTAAGATTATACACATAAGATCCCTTTTCCCCCCTTTATTAGCCACCATCAGTACTACTTCAACATCTATACTTCAAAGAAAGCAATCAGAAAACAGACTGCTTGAAAAATCTGCTACATAGAGTTCTGATTTTATACTTGTACAGTTATTCAGAATTTGTTTAAAGCTACAACTTACACTGGTCATACAGTAACTAACAGAAATATTGGTTTAAATGCATAATGACTTATAAAAAAAATTCCTGCCACTTTAGTGGTAACGATTATTTTTGAAAGAATAATTTCAGCAATAGTTTATTTCCTGTATTATCTGCAGCTCATCACATCAGAAAGTCTTTTCTCTGCCAATCTAAGACCTACTTTAAATATCAAATACTGAGAAAGTATACCTTCTACCTTGAATCAGTCTCTTCTGGTTCGTATTTCCACAGCTAAGCAGAATTTTTGTGTTAGGGACCAGAAAGGAAAATTTTCTGTCTTAAAAGAACAGAAAAATACTGTGACTAAAATATACTTAGCCTAACACTATACCCTTGTTTCCTCTTTTTTCCTGTTTTGGCAAGGAATTGGAGACTGTAACAGCTAGTAAAAGATGCACTGTGTTGAGAGAATATATTTGTCATTCTAAGGATAGTCTGTTACATAACCTCTTTCCAAATCAATTACTTTTTCTATTTTTTTATCATTTCCAGTTCTCTGTATTTACAAAGCTTATTTATTTATTTGTTGTAAAGCAAATTTATAAAGATGACTCCCTTTTTAATGCAATGGATAGTGTTATTCCACTTCTATTATGCTTTGCTGTCAGCCAGGTGAACACAATACTAAACCAACTGCTGTATGTATTAAAACTGATTTCAAAGTTAGATCACAAGAGAATAGTGTGATCCAAGTTGTTCCTAGTATGACTAGGAAAAACTGTTTGTTTAGAGATGATAAACTGAATAATCACTGTTTATAATCACTGACAATGAAAAATATTGCTAAATACTTAAAATATCATGGTTAGTACCACAGATGTGCAGGGAAGACTTAGTCTCTTTGCTTATAATTGGAGAAATTATTTTGAAATTATTTTGCAACATGAGACCTCATAGAGCTTGACAAAGAATACCAAATGAGCTCTAGGATCCTGATTACTGCAATGACGAGTCTCAAAAACAAGTAACAAAGACTGATCAGCCCTTCAGGTCAATGTCAAGTGTACAAATGAATGCGTATTGGCAGCTTCAGCGCTATGTAGCTGCAAACCACCACTGGGTGGAGGGAAATACCTTATAGCAACATAAGGGAATCTCGCAACTATTTTCTTCCTCTCTGTGAAAACAAGACTTTGAACCTACGCAGCATTTTAATAAACATCTTAATTTGACATTTAAAAGTTATTCTTTCTGTAACAGCCTCAGGAAAGCTAATGAAAAAAGTTTAGAAACAGGACACAGCCCATTTAATTTTAAATGATATCATTCATCTTAAGTTGTGAACAATCACTATCCTGTGAAGCAAAGCTCTGTATTTATCTACAAAATGGAGCAACAGAAAGAGCTTCTCCATCCCTACTTGGCTAATGTACTTTGGGGACTACTTCTGATAGTGAGACTCCCACCTCACCTTCGAAAACTCTTAAATGCTCATTTGCTCTGCTGAGCTTACCAGTGAGGGTGCCAATTACCTCTAACACTAATGGCATGTTTTTGTGATGTAGACATTTGTCAGATAGGAATTAAAATGAGACAAGTCAGACAATTTGTTAACCGAAATCGGTATCTTTTCATCACTGTCCTGAATCTGCTACAGACTCTACCGAGAGATGAAGGATACACTCCCCTGTTAATGGCAGGCTTCATCCTCTTTGTTGATTTTCAGTCCTTGAATTTATTGACAGTGACACTAAAGAAAAATTTGAAAAACCCCATACCTGAAACTATCTAGACGCAGGCTCAAAATTATCCCACCTACTACTGCAATTTCAATGCAATGTTACAACAGTTGTTTAGAACACGTCACAGAACATACTTGGGTATTTTTTAGTAACAGTGGGACAAAAATGTGCTTGCAAAGTATAATTGCCAAAGGTGAGTGACACCTCACTGACTCAAGCAGTGGCACAAGCAGCCCCCACACAGGCAAGTAAGTTTATTATGTCATTCAGAAAAAATACTTTGCTCAGTAGTATTAACTGACTGAACAGTGTGAATTTTCAGGTAGCACTCTAATGATTACTAAGATTTTTCTTTCCCCTTCTCCACTCCCCTCCTCCCCCCCTAAAAAAAAAAAAAAAAAAAAAAAAAAAAAAAAAAAAAGTCCTTGTCGTCGTTTAAATCACAGATTTTGGAGGAGGAAAAAGAGGAAACGTTTCCATTGGGGATTTTTTCTGTTGACTGGTAATCAGCAAGCTCCCTTCAGAGTGAGTGAAAGCAGGTATTTATGTTTAAATATAAACACTTAAATGTATTTAGGTGTTTAGTAGAATCTCAGAAAAAAAGCTTCACTAAAATACTGATTTAAAGATTTTATGATTAGGCGGCTATATACAAATTTGAATTAAAATACTCCTACAACAGGTCAAACAAACCCTATTCAGTCATGTACCCTCACTAAATAGCTTGCTTATTGTCATAAAACCTGACACATGACAAGGACTGACAAGTTGTCTGAACTGATACAGCATGTTTTATTCACTTTTTTCTCACCTGAATGCTATGCTTTTTATTAAGAGTATAACAGGCAAAATTAAAACAGTCATGTGACTATGTTTTTATACTTGAATAAGTAAAAGATAACCAAATGTCTTTTAGCTGTAGGTGAATGCATTTTCCAACCTCTTTCAGATCTTTTAACATCAGAGCCTTCCAGTAGAGCGCCCATCAGATTTATTTCAAAACATATACAAACTACAATAAAAGGGAAAACACAAACAGCTCTGATCCAAACTCACTTCATTATTTTGGTTCTGTGATAGACCTTTTCCAGCACTGGTCTAACTGCTGTTTAAACAGCTAAAACTGCAGAAAACTACTATGTTCTGTTCTTGCACGCCAATAATGTTGAAAGGTCTCTAACAGGGCAAGTTCCCTATTGCTACAGATGCTGGACAAACAACCCATACCCTGAAAATTCAACAGTCCTTCAGTTAATTTAATTAGATGTTATCAACTGTCATAACAAATATGAATTAAAAACTGCTCTGATTCAGCTATTAAGCCAGAATTGCCTTTCTCACTCTACTCATTCCAGTTTCTCATCTGTAATGTACGTGAGTAGGAACTGTAAGGACCTTCTACACATGTAGCTATACATATGGTAACAATTTACATATTAAAAAATCTCCTTTCTGCTCAGATAATCCTTTTAAAATTCCAAGACTTGATTCATCATTTTTGCATTGACTCTATAGCATGTTTAATCAAGTTAATGCAAGTTTTCTGTTCTTTGATACAATGAAGCACTCAGCTTAATAAGGGAACTAGGTCAGCTGACATGTTTTTGTTAGAAGAATTACTTAACGATATACTCAAAAGATGAAAGAAAATTTTCAAGTCATGAAAGTCTTTTAATTTGGCTTGTAAGGGCAAAAGGGGTAATTTATGGGGTTTTGCTTTGTTGTATCCTTGATCAACTAAGTAACAGTTTCCCCAATTCCATTTTTTTTAAAAAAAAGGTCAAAAGAAACCCAAGTAGTAAAACCAAACTGACACTTAAAATAAGTTACCATGTTTCTTATGAAATTGTTAAGTAATAACAGGAACCTGAGTTTGTATTTCAATATGAAATTTTCTTCCAATCTACATAAACTGTAGCATAAAGTAAGAAATTTTCAGTGGGTTTCTGTCCACCTCATAGTAGGCATACATATCTGTATAGTTTTCCCAGCAGACCTGATAAATCATCATTCCTTCAGCTCTATATGAATATCGACTGTACTATAACAGATCAGCAGGGTGCTCATGAACCACACAGACAAGAAGGCACCAAGAGCAGAACACTAGAGAATTTAGCTATTGAAAATATAAGCCATAATCTGTCAAATAGCATATATAATGTGTTATTGTATTACAGAGCACATGTATGAGTATTTTCAAATGTCCCTAACTTTTCAGGAGCCAGTGAAACTTTTCCAAATACTTTTCTCCTTCAGTCCTCTGATCTTGTCTTCATCAGAACAGTAGCTGTATGGGACTGATTCTTATTATAGTAAGTGTACAGCTATTTATTCGTGCAGAAGAGTAGGGGAGAAGGAAGAAAAAAACCCTAAACAAATAAAATTGCTTTCCTTGTTACTGTCACATGATTTCCAGTAAAACTGACATTATTGACATTTCTCAAGTGTTTTGTTAATCTCAGTTTCTGCCCTCATCTTAATCTCAAGAACCTGCCATTCTTTAAATGTGACCAAAAAAGCAAAAGCTAGATATTGTTAGACATACACGACAAAGCAGTTCACCTAGCTTTATTTCTCTTTTTTCCTGAAGGTGTCGGGGTAGTTCCTCAGAAAACTGAGTTTGCTCATAAAAATCTAGATTAAAAAAGAAAAAAATAGACAACCCACACAAAGGAATGAGCCTATTTCTATTTAAATTAGCTTATCACAATGCATTTTTTGCCCTTTGCCAAGTTATTCATGAGTGACTTTCTGAATTCTCAGTGCCAGCTCAAAAATTCTGAAAAACGAATGGAATTGTTTTGAAGGAACAAAAAGCACCTGAAAAATCAAACTCGTTTTTCTGAAATGTTGTGCTGTTAGGAGAGGTGTGACTGGGGTAGAGTGGAGGCAGTGGATGATCTGTGGGGAAGATCGGGGTGGTAGGGGCTCCTTTTGATCCTGCAGAAGCAGTGGTCTATGGTGGCCTCTATCTGGAGTGTGTTACTTCTGCACTGCATTCCCGCACAGGCGGTCTGGCCCTTGGCACTGAGCCTTGGCTCCTCTGCTGCTGACGTAGGAGTTCAGTGGAGACTAAGATGCAGATGGGACATTTGTACAAGGGAAGGAACAACTGCAGCACTGTCTGTCGAGGAGGCAGGGCAGCCATTTACAAGCTCCTGGCTTTAGCCCCCAACCAAACATGTCCTGGAAGCGATGCCAAGAGTTGAAGCGCGTTGCCAGGCTGTAATTTAAAAGGCAGACTTGGCAAAGGGAGAGTGGCCAGTTTGGGGGTATTTAAATGACTGATTGTCTGACAAAAAATTTTGTCTCTCTTTACATTTATTACCCACCTGGGCATTAATGCCAATTGATATCTACAGTAGAAATGCCCTGCCAGAAAATAAGGATAAGCAGTGAACAGAACTATTACTTTAAAATAAATTTACCATCTCTACACTGAGAAATTATAACCCACCTACTTAAATAGCCTATCTGTTCTCTTTACTATAACTCCTGTATCAATACCTTTGTTTACAGGAAGGACTCAGCTTTCTTGAGCTGTAACTTAAGTTGTATACAGAGTTATTAAATATAAAAAGAAAACTTTTTTCTTCTTACCAAAACCATCCCTTTCAAGTAAAGCACAAAATGCAGGAGGCTACACGTTACATATGTGTTACACATGAAGCAAAGATTATTCTAGCTGCCAAAATGAATCATAACAGTAATATTTTAATAAAAAACCTGTACTTGTTTTGCACAATGCAGCTAGCTTAAATAAATGCATGTTGTATACTTCCAGTGGAATTACTATTCCATCCTAGCAAGAACCTAAACACCATGAAAAACAATAATAGTAATGATGTTGTAGACATGACGATCTAGACAAACCAAGGTAGAAGCAATGCATTTTATTAGACCAGTTGATATATTAAGCACTGGATATCTGAAGCCAGGCTTGTGTACAGAAAAGCTTGCTTATTCTGTCAACTATGTATCTCAGTCTAAAACCAGGTATAACTTCTACTACAGAAGATTTGTTCTTGTCTGTTTCAAAAAGCTGTCATTAATTTTTGGACTTGTTTTATAGAAAGAAATATTTTTTTAGAGCTAGTTTATTATTTCCAAAGATCATGAACATAAAACTGTGAAACATTAGAGTATTATTCATCAGTTCATATGTCTATAATATGAATCTACATTTGAGTTTGTCACCTAAAGCTCCTTTGATAGTCAAAAGTTAGAAATAGGGATTTGTATAATGCAGTTCATCTAATCTATTTTATACATCAACTTTAGGATATGTCATGCTTTAGAAGTGCTATAAAGAGCAACTAGCTCGTATGTAGATGGTTGTAAATATTAAAGTTAGGTGAGATGAATCTTACCCCTAGAGAAAAATACACAACAGATCATACACTCAACCAAAAATAAACCTCCCAAAACTGGAATAAAATTATGCTGTGGGACTCTTGACTCTGTAAAGTGTACATTAAGGTCTGAAAGTGTTTCTTGTCATCTGCTGTGTCTGGAGATATATTCTTGTTTAACATGGGAAGGATGCATTAAGCAGAGACAGAATGCTTTAGACAGAGAAAATTCACAGGCATCCTTGTATTCTAACTCTCTCCTTTCCACATTGTATAAAGAATATGGAGGAAATCCACTGATTTCTATCACTCAGTCTTGTTTCTATAAAGTTATATCTCATATTTTTAAATTAATGCAGTTCTGAATGTGAATATAATACTCCAAAGTGAAAAGAAAAACTGTATTAAAGAGATGAAAAATGTCATTGCTGCTTCCAATTTCTTTCTCATATTCAAACAATTACCAAGTGTTATCAACTTCCCCACAGGAAAAAAAAAAAAGTTGGTAAAATTGTTTTCCTATATTAAGTTCTCACATTGATAAGTGAAACACCAGAAGTTAAATTATGATATAATTTTTGATTTATTCATTCCTATTCCTTTTCACATAGCTTTCATTTTTAAACTGTTCAGATAAAGTCCTCTGGAATAGCAAATTTATTCTCTTGACTCTTCTTTAAGTGTATTTTAGCCCTGCACTTTTATCAGTAAGCCAACAGTTTTATCCACACTGACTCCAGTAAGCATAGGATGAAACTGTTCACCAATTGAGTAAATCAGGAACAACTTTAGTTTTGGTCTGATCTGAAATTATAATCTGTCTTTTAGAGTCATGCAGAAATAGATAGGTATGTTTTCTCCATTTATTATGGTTAAAAAAAAGACCATCTGCTATCCATGCTGATGTGGATGATCATGACATAGCTATCTTTCCTGTTACTAATACATGACACAGATATTTTTAAATGTCTTTCTAAAAAGCGACTGATTAATTGAAATAAATTGCATGAGGGAATCCCCATAAAAGGCAAAGGTTACAATAAAATTTCTGTTCCTCACGGATTAGCAAGGTTTTTTGATTTGCATTTTTTTTAAAATATGATTTTACTCTTAAATGAACATGAGTTTTGATTTTTCATAACAAAAATGTCGGAAGATGAAATGTTGGCTCTGTCAAGTCAGTGGGCAAACCATTACTGATCTCAATGAAACCAAGATTTCAATAAAAGTGAAAAAGAATGCAAAGAAAATCTTGTTTATTAAATTTACTATGTGCCATTTTTCTATTGTTTATATACAATGATATTTTAGATGTTTAATTGATACTATGGAGCAGCAACATGAAAAGAAGCTTAATAACTTCTTTTCTTAGATGCAGGGGTTATAATCCTGAGGTTGTCTCAAAATACAAATATTTTATAAAATAAGTGTACTTTTGGTAGTACTGAATAATCCTCAAGAGAGTTTCTACAGAATTTTGGGGAGGGCTTTTCTCTTAAGACTGTACCCAACCAGGTAATGCTACAGTAAAAATGAGATGTCTTCTTCTTTCCTTAATCTTCTGCTGTAATACAAGCATTATAAGGAATTTCTTAGTGAACACGTACTATGAATATTGCTCACTTACTAGCTAAGAATTTGACTACAGCCTATAGAAAACAATGAAAAAAATGCTTAAAAGGTGCTTGTTTTTTTGAATTTCTTTTCATATAAAATACTCCTTCAGCAAAAAATCATCATCTGTTTATTCAGAGTAATATTTGGGAAATATACAAAGATCTTCGTTCTTTACTTATATTCCCATCTTTTTCTTTTGGACAGCATCTTTAAACCCATGCCTTAGAGCTTGAATATATGTTTTCTTCCCTTTGCTGAATATTTCATCATGCTTCCTGTAGGGATAGTTTCATTCCATCTTTTAGTTCCAGTCACTGGAACAAATATATGAGATGGAAAGATGATTCAAAATATCTTTTGTAATTGATCAAGAAATTTTAAACAAACATGTAAGTTCGATTCTAGTTTTGCTTAAGGGAAAAGGTTCTGATTTTACCCTCAATGATCTCAACCTCAATGTTGATAAGAGGAGTTTTTCAGGCAATGATATGACCTCAAAGGAGTGAACTTAGAGAAGAAGTTTTAAGTGACCAGAAATTTTAAATGTAAAAAACAAGGAATTTGTATGGTAAAATAAAAGATCTATTTTTTTTCACCATTAGCTTTTATAATTGGTCTTGGCACAATTTGTTGTATTATAACAGATGTATTAGAAAACAAAGTTGTTCTTATCCTGCAACAAAACATATTAAAGCTCTGATAACATTTAAAGAATAATAAAGCTGAACAAAATAATATATTTCACCAAAAGTGCTAATGAAGGCCTTATTTAGTCTATTTGTATTTTAGCATGCTATACGATAAAGTTTGCCCTTCATTTTAAAATGATATATTGATTTAGCATAATTGTATACAGAATGACTTTAAGGATGGAAGCAACGCTTGGTCCGTGTGCTATTGTACTTGGATATTTCATACTCTAGTTTATTAAAATATCATCCTAGAAAATCCACTCTATGCATAAATAAACTAAAACTTTCCCCCAAAAAAGCTTGGGAAGTTGTAAATGCTAGGTTAGGACAATATTGCTGGAATTCACATACTCAAGGGAAATATAGAAGTAAAATGAAATCTTCTGATTCCATAGTAATAATGTGAAACATTGACACTGAATATCATTTCACTACATTTAAAAGGTTGTTTAATAAGCATCCTGGGTGTCTTAAGAACAGATTTATTTAATTTATTTAATATCTTATTAAACTAAAGGTTTATAAGTCTTTTATATCTTTAATAGTCACCAATACTTACTGCTTTGTGAAAAACATTTTTGTCTGCAGTTTCTTTTTCATTATAGAATGAAGCTCATCTGAACAACTTCATCATGCTCAACTAAAACAACAGTAAGCAGCGCCATGGTAACAACATATACTTAGCATATTTATATTTTAATATTCTAATATGATTTATGAACAAAGGAAACTCACACAAACTTCTTCACACCCAGAAACAGCATTTCCCTACATTATTCTCAACTGATGTAAAAACGATTTTGGAGGCATATTTTTTATATTTTAAGTTCTTAATTTTACACACAGTGCCATAATTAAAATAAAATAAAAACCTTCAGCTAAGTAGTATCATACAAGTTTAAAAAATCATCAGCTTCCTAGCAACTATGGTATGGACATAAGCAAGCAAAAATGTCAAAATCTTCACAAGAGTACTTAGAGCCACACACTGCCCTTGCTATATAATAATTTCAAATAGAATTCTTCATTTTCATCAGGATGTAAGCTGAATGCTTCTACAGATATTTTATTTCTACACTGTAATCACATGCTACAAAATCCTTTCACTGCCACCATATTGTCAATGAGAGTGCAGGACATTATGCAAACAGAAGTCATGACTGCACCATCGCTTCATAATGTTTAACCAAGTAACTATTACAAATCTTACATATTTGTCTTATATGTTGTCTGAGGGCCATTCCTTAACATCGTATGAGATAAGCAGAGGTCTCAAAGGTCATGACACAATGAGAACAAGAATGATTTATATAAGCTTGTGAACACTAAAACTTACTTGAGTGTAATAAACATAAAGTTTTCTAATATATTTCAGGTTTTCATAGCTAATGTTCTATATTTATATTATCCATACAAATAGCCACAAGAGACTAATCATTCCTCCTCTTCAGAAAATACCCTATCGGATAGAGAGGAAAACCTGACCTATTGGAAGGGAAGCAGAAAATAAAGTGCATTTGTATAGGAAGCATTAGCATCATGAAAAGTCTGCAACAACAGCCATATGCTGGAGGAAGCATGATAAATAATGAAAAAATGGCAACTAAGAAAGAGAGCGTATTACAGAAGGTAGATTAGGCATGAATTAAGAATCTGTCTAAAATAACAAGTATATGAAAGTATTACCCAAAAGGAGCGGGCCATTCATCACATCTAACGTTACACAGAGGAAGCTCTGCACCTTCCACAGCCAGTGGAGAATGTCTTTAAAATTTGGGCCACCCAACTCTGCTACTTCTCTGAGTCACTGTCTAGCGGTGCTTCCCTCTCTCCAGTGGCCCCGAAAGGGAGACTAATCTCTGGTTATTTAAAGCTGGCCTTTGTGAACACCCCAATTAGGTGTATCACAAAGGTAGAAATGTCCAAAGGTCACAAGGAACAGGGTTTCAGAGAGAGCTGAGAATCTGTCTGCGTTTAAATTACACGTCTATTCTTTTGCTAACTTGTTGGTTTTCTAATTTGTAATTTCAACCTATAACACACAGTACACAATATAATTTGCACTTACTTTGAAATAAAATACATAAGCTTTGCTCATTGCTGCCGTCATATGTCTGGTTTTGAATAACTCACTGAATCCATTTAGAATGAATATGTTAAATGAACACTTACAGAGAATGTTTTAATCAAATCTCTACATAATATTCTGATTATTATTACTCAAATGCACACAGGAGATTAATTTAGATCCTTGTTTGCTGCTGCACAAAAATGATTGCACTATAAAAGAAGATCACTCTTTTCTAATTAAAAAACTACCCAGCCCACTATTCGGCCATGAATTTGCTAAACCTACAGGATTTTATGTATTTTAAAAATACTAGGTTCATATTTTGAATATGCTGTTTTCCTAATGAGTGTATTTTTTGGTTTATGCTTTATTAGTCTTTTCACAGAATAATAATGGTAAATATAATCTTTCTGTGTATATAATCAAGAGCTGAATTAAATTCGTGATGAACAAAAGTAATAAGTATCAACTCTGATAATTACAGGGATAAACTAAAATAAGGAAAAGGAGGTGCTGGGTGTATCCAAAATGGTTCATCCTTATCATTAGTTGCTGAGACTACACAGAGTCTGTTCTCAAGCTCTGAGTGCTTGGAAAACAGCTGCCCTTGTTCTTTAATACTTTTCTCATTTAACACTACCTACAAATAAAGAAGCACACTTAACTGCAGCATCTTTCTATGTTCTGAAGGAGACAAAACAGCAGAAGTGGAAAGAATCAGTCCCAACATTTTTGTGAAAAAAGAGGGCACATTTTGTCTTATACAGTTAAAATACAGATCACTTTAGGCAGGATAAAACTTTCCATGTCCCTTTCAACAAAAGAAATATCATAACTGGCTATGTATATATTCTATAGAGATATGTAAGAGCCCAATTAAGTGAGTTGTGATACTAGAAATAGAATTTCATTATAATTATTTTTTTTTCATTGTGTTTATTTACATGGTGGATTTTTCATCCCTAAAAATACATACTGACATATAGCTATTTAAGATTTTTTTACTGTGCTGATGAAGACTAAATCTTTCAGGAAGCAAAAGAAAAAAAGCTTGTTCAACAAACCCCAACTTTTTAGCAACACTAACAAAGTTAGCTCCAGTATAAGAGTGATGCATAAAAATGATAGTCTGGCAGTCTTTTTGCCTATAAACTAATGAGGAAGGAAGTCACAGACAGCAGAGAGAAAGAATATACTGTTATTTTCCACATTGTTACAGAAGTATCTTCAACCAAGCAGGCTAAATGCAAATAATGAAAAGACTCTTATCAATTTACATTACGTTTAATATTACTGTAGCTTGACAGTGAGCATGCAACACTAAATCTAAAATCATTCTCATTCCAGTAGGACTTGTTTTTAAGGGGACTTTAAGGGAACTAATCAATCCCTAAAGACAATGAAGTGTGTCTCTGAGAAAAAGAGTTCAGGAATAAGAACCTAATGATTAGCTCTGATTCCATCTGCAAGGTATGAGAACTTCTTTTGGAATGGAAAAAATATTTTAATATTTAAACCAAAAAGAAGTCATGGAAGAATTGAATAAGTAATGCTCCAGCTGCAAGGCTGACAGGATCTGTTTGCTTTATTATATGCATCAAGAACAAGTATTTGTTACTGTAGTGGGGTACATATACACTATCTCTTAGGCTCAAGCTGGACTTCCTTTGACCTGAAAGAGTTTGTACTTGCAAATACCTTAGTCATACTGGGAACAGAAAGAATAATAATCACCTTAACATTTAACTAAAATAAATTACTACTGGAAACCCTTTTTGACCCGTGTTATGCAGTCAGACTAAATTAATACTGTGCTATTAAAATATGAAGCTTTCCTCTATCTGAACATGTCCTTAATTAAGATTGTCACAGGGAGCTGATAAACTTTTTATTAAAATTCCACATATTAAAGAAAAAAAATGCTAATCTGAAGTGTAGTCTGCTACACTAGTCTGAAGGTGTAGATGTCTACAAATGTTTTAGTACATTGAAGCAGTTTTTTAATGCATAATTACATAACAACAAGCCAAGAACCACCAATTATGTTGTTTATGTGAACATTTTCATTAATGACAAGCTGTAAAAATCAGTGTGTGCAGTTTGTATGTTGCAAAGTAGATAATTTCCAAGTCAAATGCTAGTAGAAAATGGGAATTGATTCAGATCATTTAGATGATAATATATTTCCAATGTGAGATATAGATCTTCCAAGCAACATTAAAGTTAAAAAGAGGATATCCTAATAGGAAACTGCTAGATACATATCTATTCTAAGACAGAATCATATTCTGAAGTGGAAATAAAGTATATACTTATTCTTAGAAAGGAAAATATACCTAACATGACTGCCATTCACAAGATTTTTTTCATAAGACCAAAAATGTGACCATTAAAAGTGGTTGTTATTTTGTGATTGTTTCTTTAAAGGTGTACCTAAGATGGGATTCAGTGCTTATAATTTAAGCCACAAAGGGCAGTGTGTTTTCTCATTCTAGAACAGGTAGGAAAAAAATACTCTCTCCAGGGATTAGAGATTTCTAATAGCTGTAGTTAGATGAGATGGGTGCCACCTCTAAAGTTTGACCTTTTTCAAAAAATGTTCATGATTTTTCTTAACTTCTTAGCTTTCTAAGTCAGACTATTAGGCATACAGATATGTAACATGTGAAGCGCTGAAATTAATATAACAAGTATACAAAACACCAATATTCGAGGTCAAGCTCCTGTTTAATTATATGACTTCCCTAAAAGAACAGCGAGACGGTATGAAGACCTACAGTACTACCAAAGCAGTTTACTACTTTGGAGGTTGTGCTGACATCTGCCAGGGTTTCCAGACTTAGAAATTAAACATTTCCCTCCATAAGCATTCATTCATTTTTAGCATATCAAAATCAGACAAGTCTTTTCCTGTCTCTATCTAGTTAAACATTAAACACTGAACTCCTATCTATATCACAAGTGATTAATTAATTTTGTAAAATCATTACTACAAACAGTAAGATGCATCTGGTTATGATGCTTTTTTCTTTCTCCTGTCAGTCTGAGTCTCCTTTAAATAATGCTGTGCAGTGCAGCCCTATCCACAGTGACTGAAGGGATCACCTGAGGACTGATGGAATATATGCCATGTGAGTCCATACATCATATATTAAAAAAGGTTACTGACAACCCCCTTCTGGAATAAATCAAATTCTTGAGGACTCTATTTCTGCTTTTTTCATAGAAGAGTCAATCAAACAAAGTGTATGGATGTTTACTGTGAGGTTAATCACTAGACAGTAATTGCCTGTCTGTACTGACCAAATAAATCAATTCCGTATACAAGAAAATTATGAAGAGATCCTGGATATTGAGCTTAAATAAATATGATTGATTACCTGAATTCTCTCAAAACAACATAAACAATATGATTGCCAGACTAATCTACTAGAAGAAAATTACAAACCATAATTCACTATAATTTCTGCTAATGTAGAGGACAAATGGGATACCTCAGAATAGAAAGCAAACTTTTCACCATCACAGGAAACCTTACAACCTAATGCAAAACATAAATGCGGTCACTAATTCTCAGCATGCAATGTATTTCTATATTGGCTACGCAAGTGTAACAAGAAAAACGCACAGAACTCCCTCTACAAGATTGTTTTGCTTATTTGATACTTCAAAGGGTGCAGGAGCAAGCACCTTTGTGAAAGAATATGAATCTAGATAACCTTCAGTTTCCCCCCAAAATCCTGGTTTTGCCTTCTTTTAGGGAATATGATATGGAACTACACTGCATTATATAGATCATGACTACTGTCTTCCAGTGTCATCTTATAACTGCAGAGGTTAATTACACCTTAGGTGTAAATTCAGCTATAGTCTTTATGTTTTTATGAAACAGAAGTTAGACATGTGGTGAGGAATGGAGAAGTTAATAAATTTTTTTTCATAATATTCTGCAGATCAGGACATTCCTATTACAGTATATATTTTTGCTTTCAGCTATATTGGATTTTATATATTGATATGGTAGCTTTAAATGCAAGTTATATTAAATGCACCTTCTATTGCTGTTTGCAAGATTATACAGTTTATTTATGTTACATAATTACACTATGAAACTTGATGCTTCAAAATGTTGTTGAAGCCAAGGATAAATGGATTAAAAATATAATCAAACTAATGGAAAATAGGTTAATTGGTAACCATTATACATGATGACTTAGATCAGGAAGTTCTTCAAGTACTAGCTACAGAAAGCTGGGAGAGAATATCAGAGGAAGTATGATACCGTACTTCGTTCTCACATGGTCCAGATAATACTCCTTAAATGTCCATTACATTGTTACAGTGACCTTGTTGGACTAAAAAGATTTTAACTTGATCTAACCCAGCGCAAGTATTCTTATGTCCCAAGGCATTCAACCACAAGAAAAAGTATGATCGACTTCATGATCCTATTTTCCATTAGACGTAGTGTTGCGGAAGTTACCTGTTCCTTATCCTCATTTTCCAGTCGGAAATATGAACTCACCATGAACTTTTGCAACAGACTAAAACTCAAGACTTGTTCAAAATATTACACATATTAGTGTAAAGTCTTTGGGACAGCTTGATATATCAATTGTTCATGCTTTGGCATCCAGCAAAGTTTTATGCAAAAGAGGTTTAAGTAGATACAATGACTCAAATACATTCCCAGTCACAAACTTCAATGTTTTTCCTATATATAACAGATAACAAGAGCCCATAATTACCTGTAACTGTTAATTCCGTAGTTCTTCTGACAACAAAGATTCCATATTTTAACTCACAAGTATAATTTCCAATGTCATCCTCTCTAACTTCCCGAATGACAAGTGTGTCCTTTTTAAATACAATACTTGGTCTCCACGTCTTTGACTTGCATTCCTGTTTAAAGATAATATAACATTTCAGTGACTATGTTCTTATACTTAAACTGGACCACTACTGTCTATGTTGTTCAAAATCAAGAAGGCTAGAAATGAGCTCAACATATTCATGAATTTTACGTACACTAAAGATCTTAAATATTTCATTCCATTTAGTTTAGTATTAGTTAAAAAAAAAAAGACCAAATGACAGAGCATTTGCCCTTCTGACAACAAATAGAAGAGGATTTGATTCCTTTGGTTGTTTTCCTCTGACATTAGCTTTTTGAGGAGCTCCTATTTCATTTAGCTTTTACAGTTATGTTTGTGATCTGTATATTACCATTAGTTACAGTTTGCAGGGGAGAAAGTTTTGTTTGTGGGTTTGTTTTTTTAATAAAATGATAGTTAAAAATTGAAACAAAAAGATGAAAATGAAGAGAAACAAAGATGAGTTATATATCTCTTTCTGAAAACATCTTAGAATCAAAGTTCTTTGAATTCTTAACAATAGGTAAGTTCTGTATCAACAAAAAATAATGACTCTAAATTTTAATTTTTACTACCAAAACATTATATTTTGTGAAATAATAGAGAATATACATTCTGATTTGAATGTTTGTTGGCTGCCTAAATTGATTTCATTTAAATAACCTAGGTGCTTTTTTAAAAGTTTCTCAGAATGTTTTTATTCTAAGTTTTTTAAACATATTTGCATTGCTAACCAATATATTTATAAGGTATTAGGAATGAGGACTGATGTTTTTCATGAGACATAATGTCTTCTGACGGGCTGTCATAAAATACTTTACTTGATTAGCTTAGCATAATCATTGTTTATGCATTCAGGGCTTGTTTTTCAATGTTAAAGTATTAGAACTTGTTTGAGCATATTCACACAAGTGCTGTAAATGACGCCTAAAAAGACTTGCTTTTGAGCTATTGTTTGAGAAGCCAGTCATAGTTTAGTTTTAAATCTGATAAATCTTCAGTTATGTATTGTATTGCACATACAAAATCCAAGACAAATACAAGCAAACAATTTGTTACCTCTCAACTCAGCTCTAAATCAGCTAATACAATCAGAATCCTTCTAGTCTTTATTGCTATTAAATAACATAGTCTTGTGTTCCATACGAAGAAACATTTGTAATGTTATCAGACACGTTATCAGGCAATTTTTAAAATAATTAGAATGCATAGACCACATAGTTAAACTAGCATATTCCTCAATACACAGTCTAATTTCAGATTTTTGGAACTTTAGAGGCATTTTAAATTGTGTGTATTACAACACTGGCGTACTGAGTATTTCCTGCAAACAGCAGGAAACCCAGAACACAAGGTACCATTCATGAATGTTATTAGTGAGCTGCCCACAGGCAGTCCTGTTTTCTGGAACTTGGCCCTTAAGATCTAGAAATTAGTATACAATATCAAAATAAAGTTGTTAATGAGAACTATGGAATTATTGATAACTGCAAATAAAAGCTAATATGCCAATACCAACTTATAGGAAGTTATTCCTGAAATCTGTGTAGTAAAAATCAAGTAATTTGTTTGGGTAATAGCATGCACAGCTTTTCTACTTACAAACAGATTTTAAGTCTGAGGTTATACCCTTCAGGGTAAAACATATCCTCTAGGCTGGTATAGGACAAGCAGTTGCTGTACATACAGGTTTCATGACTATTTTAGCATATCAGACCAGCACAGACTGACAAAACTGGCTTTTTTAGTCCTCTCATTCAGCATAAAGCTGCCAATTATTTGTGACAACCATAAATGAATATTAACAAAACGCTAAATCTGAAGTTTACCAAAGAAAGAATTTGAATCTGTTTCTCGTGGTTCATTGTTCCGATCCTTTTGGTGTCTACTCTGGTGTCTATTTCTTAACAAAATTTAAAACCATCCAAGTTGCATATCATATTTAGATCACAAAAATCACCAGAACATAGCATAATATCTTGTTGAAGATAAAAATGTCTTGTATTCCTTACCTTATACCACAGAATTTCAGGCTCCCTAAATGGAAATAAAAAATCCTCTATTTCAGGGCATGAGATTTCCTTGCTTTTGCTAAGCTCAGCTTTTTCAAAATATTTCATCTTTGAATTGTAGCAGAGTCCAGTGTCATTTTCACCCACCGTCAGCGAAATGGACACTTTCATACAGTAAGTGGAGTTTCTGTAATGCAATAAAAATAGAAATAAAAGTCTAACATGAAAAAAATAAATGTCAGTGTACATGACATTGTTTTTAAGTCATTATTTTATTCCTAAGTAAGAGAGAGAAAATAAAACATTGTATTTTGTGTGTATTCTGTAGCTTTTCATGATAATTTTGCTGCTTTTTCAGCCACTATGTACAATATTTAGAGGCTGTTGGCCTTACTCTATGATTGAAGGCTTATTCCTTCCTTTCCTCGGGATCATTCTAACAGTACTGTCCTTATATTGTTTATTTGAGGACAGTTTTCTCCAAAGCAAATATGCAATAAAAGCTTCATGTTTTTACCAGTGAAACATGACAACCGTCTTGCTGACAAACACTATTACAACCATTCTCCGGGTGAAGAGATCATTTCGTATTACCACAGGCTAATGCCAAAGGCCGGCTTTGGCATCACACTGTGAACTGGGATATTAAGCTACCTGTTCATCAGATCTGAGCATGCTTTGAAGTGGGAGCAATAACCTTTATGCAGCCTTTGATTAAAATGAGTTTTGTGACCCTTCCAGTTATAGAAAAAAGGATGTTTTAAACTAAAGGACTGCTAAATTATTTACCATAGCCTCCAACCCCATACACCCACACCAACATGTTACTTCTGCATTAACTGCAATCTTTATTAGTTTGGGCTCTGTCCTGAAATTTAATACTTTTTTCGCTCCTGTTCGCTCCTGTATCAGACAGCCAGAGACTAGGGAACATTGTTTTGCTTCCCATATTTCACTATGCACTTTAATTAGTCTCAGAGATAAAATTACTTAAAAGGATTTTTTTTGTTCATTTTCATTTCCAGGTGGGCAGCAAGAGAGTGTCTAAAGCTGAGCACTCCCCAGGAACACACTGTGACAATGCAAGATTTCTCTCCCACTGATCTGTAAATGCATTTGACCTCTAATCTGCTGAAAGAGGATCCTGCAGAGAGCAGTAAGAAAACATTCCTTTACTTATTTTAATTCTCAGACTCTATGAGTGGATTGCTGATTTACAACAGACAAGTAGCCGACAGGGCAGGCTCTGAAAGATAGCTATATTTTCACATTCTCTTTAGACTTCTTAGAAAGCTTCCTTCTTTTGTTCAAGAAGAGGTGATAGAAATGCCTAAGAATGAAAAATACGAAAGAGAGACTTCAGTCAAAGCACTCAGCGGTCCCATTTCCTAAAGAAAATATAAACCTGAAAAGGAAGATATAAGTGACTAATTTATAAGATATTATTGTTAGAAATATAGATTCTGGAACTGAATGATCCTAAGATATCCAAATAATTTCAGAACGTGTAAGGGCAACAAACAAAATTGCATCCCTGTAAGTTAGGGCTAACTATTACTTATTACTCCATTCAGGAATCTGGCTGTATAAATAAAACAGAGTTGTCTAAACTTTACCCAAAGGATAGAAGTTATCTATTAAATATTGATCATTCTTTCAGCTTTTAGGCTGTTGAAGAGCCAGTTCTTGTATGTATATAAAATTCAGTATCATTCAGCATTTTAATGAACACATTTGCATTAGTGTACTTTACATTACACTATTGCTCCATTTAGATGCTATTTGAAATATTTATTTTTAGCTTGAAGACATGATAAAATGTCATCGAAGTCAATTTTTCAAAATAAGTAATAATCTGTTTCTGCATTCTTGAAAGACAACCCTGTTGCTTTGGAAACAGGGGGAAGGTCTCAGTAATCCACCATGCTCTCAGGGTTAAAAGCAAATACACAAACTAGATGACAAGGCTACTCTTTCGGATAACAGGGAAGATATGTAGGGAATAGGGAAGTATTGGATATTTAACTCATACGTTTAGATGTTCTCTTTTATTCTTTCCATGTGTTTGAGTCTTATGTTTGGTTCAATCATTGAATCTCATGATTTAAAAATTCCTAGAAGCCTGGAAAAAGGCACTTAACTGCAATCCCATTTCTCTGAAGATAACAGCTAAGGAAATTTTTTATTTTTGGTTTTAATATTCCTTCAATATTCAGAGAAAATTAGACAAACATTTAATTTATGTTTTTTTCTACTAAGGCTTCTTTTTTTGCAATAACAGCAATGCCAGTGGCTAGAGCTCGTCTGAGGCATGTTCACGTTTCCATTGCAGTAGGAGATCCTTTACTAGATGCAGCTTAGGCTTCCTACTATGTAGGAAGAGAAATATTTTTGAAATATCTCAGAGCTTTTAAACACATCGCTTGAAGAGGAGTTTAGTGTTGAGTGATTCAAAGATGTGAGTGTTTATGAACTTTTTGCAGGCAAAAGCACAAATTGACTGGGCTTTAAAATAATAATGTTCTAAGCTATTGGATACAAGGTACTGAAACCTTTTGGCTGGATCAATAAAATTTGGCTAGTCAACTAAGTTCCCTAACAGAATTTTCTCTCAAGGGCCTAAAGTATCATCACAGGAATCTACAACTCCAGGTACCTCCAGGTGACACAGACTTTCTTACTGAGACTCCACATACTAACTGCACTGTCAGTCCAGCCCCATCTGGTATTCTGCGTCAGAAGCCAAGTCTGCAACCGGGAAGACAGAAGACTGTTGGGAAGAAACCAAACTCAAAAGGACTAGTATAAAAGGCAGAGCACAATAAAACAATATGGTCAATGGAAACCAAGCTAGCGGGCTCCCAGAATCAGAAAAGCAGAATGAAAATTCAAACAGTCCCCTAGTGGGAGTGAGGAAGAAGAGGGAGGAGGAGAGCTGCTTGCTGTTTACAGCTGGAGCGTAATTGATTGAGTAGATGTGGAGCCCCTCAGCTAGCAAAACATGCAGCTGGCAGCAGAGCCCTGGAGCAAGCATGCATATGCCTCAGAGGATCAAAAATGTTTAGAGTGTTAGAGCTAAGGAAATTTTCCTTATGTATCTTACTGGAGGCACCAGACGAAAAGAAAGCAAAAATACCCTACACCACTGTATACTGTGTATTTATTTTATTTTATTCGCTGTTTGCTTTATAACCCAACGAAAACTTGCTACATTATTTATTAAGAGGTCTAAAACTTGTCATTTGTGGGACAGCTACTTAGAAACACTTTCAGGCAGTGTAAATCACACAGGTTACAAAAACATTTTAAAGAACTTACTAAAACTATATATACTTCCCTTTCTTTGCCCACAAGATCAACTTTCTTACTAGGAGTAGAAAAAAAATCCAGTTAGTTGTCATCTCTCATACAAAAAAAATTATTTCACGTGATATGACAGCAGCTATTCCTGTGTTTCACATGGTCTCAGAAGGCAGGCTTCACCCTAACTTGTGTTATTTGTATGTTTCTGGCCTATAAACAGTAAAGTAAACCAACAGCAATACTATCTGCTAAATATGTTGATTCCATTGTACATATTTTGTATGTCCATATGTTTTTAGGGACTAGTAGCAAAGGATATGTACCTGAAAGCCTGTGATAAAGATAAGACGAAAGAATGTAAAAGACTTAACTTCTCCATGTCTTCCTCTGTATCCCAGGAGTAGTTGTGCTAATGCTCTGAATCAATTCTTCACCATTTTTTAACAGATATTGTTTATTCTCTTGTTTGTACAGCAGCCATGTGAAAGCATACAGAGTACTGAATAACAAAGACCAGTCTAAACAAGAACAGAAGACTTCTGCATTTCACCCATCCCATCTCTCCACTTGAATTGATATCTGCTTCATCAGTGGATGCCTACCTGATTCTCCTTAAAATTAGTTGATCTGAAACTGTCATAGAAATACATTCATATTGGATATCTTATGTCACCTTGAAATTCAGATCCTGTGACACAAAGGAAGAGGACAGAGGGAAGAGTAGAAAAGCTCTATGTGGAGTACTAAAAGAATAAGGTTAAATTTGTAGAAGAGAAGAATGTGAAGTTTGGAATGACTATGTAAAGAAAAGAAGAGTTTAGCAAAGTTCTGGATGAAAAGAAGAAAAAGTAGAAAACAGATGCACTAAACAATTGCAAATTCAGCCATATTGCAAAGTTTCTTCCTTCTCCAGTGGCCTTGCACTCATACCAGCTCCCCAATGGCTCTGCTTAACTCTTGACACCACATTGTGTGTTCTAAAATAATATCGAGATATATAGCTCTGAAATTGTCAACTACTTTATCTTTCTTGAATTAAATGGAATTATGGCGGTTTGTAATAGATGAGTCTATGGCATACTTAACAACTGATTTCATTAGTCAGACTGCTTTCTGAAAAAACTTGAGATTGCAAGTAACTCTTTCTATAAAACAAATTTAACACTCAGAATAATTCTTAGCACCTGAAACTGTTTTATGACCATCATTCATTCATCAGCTCAAGGAGGTGCAGTATTTGTTGCTATTTAAAAACATCTTTCTTAATGTTATGCAATTAGATACAGAAGTGAGCCAGTGGAATAAAACCTGTCATTTACCTACATTATCCATGTTATAGAATCAGTGTGATTATCAACAATAATATTATTAATGCTTTTCTTCAACTGAATCAAAGAGAAATGTTTTGATTTGAGCCTGTCCTCTCTAGACTATATTCTACTCCTTTCATCTTTCCTATGAAAACTAAAAAACTTTGTATACAGAAAGATAACAAAGTCTAATAATACCTTAATGCATTTTATTAATTTTGAACCCTGAAACTAAAGCATTGTAGAGGTCTGGAGCATTTGTTAGCACCAGATGGGGAATGACTACAGTGTTTAACTAAAGACTTGCTGTTTAACATCTTGCCTGAACAGAGTATTTGATGATTAGACTTTTGAGCTGAACAAACCTTCTGACATTTTGAAGCAAAATATAATGATGGTGGTTTTTTTCAGATGTATGCTGGGAAATATTCATATGCATTTCATTAGTATTTCTTAATTGAAGAGAAGATGGTCAAGCTGCAATAAGCAAAGAGACATCTTGTATCTGAGGTATCTAGACTAGACACCTAAACCTCTGTATTCATAGGGATCTCTATGGTACCCCCATGGTAGAGGAATCAGAGGGCATAAAGAAAAGACTCTACAGAAAAGTCTGAGCTTGTCCTACCAAAGTACATGCCTGCATTGTTGTTCATATGTAGGAAAACAAAGACTCTTGTGAAGTTTATCATAAAAAAAAAAAAAAAGGAAAACCACAGTGCCCAAAGACCTACAGATTATTAGGCTAAGTTCTCTAAATATTCTCAAAGTATTTGATTTTGAATAAATGTTTGCAGTTGCGAGAAGCAAAGACATAAGTATTCCATATGCAGATATTTTTATTTGGACCAAGTATTGCGATTGTGAGAATATTTCAGAGGAATACACTTTTGATCACAACCAGTCAATCATGTAGTAAAGAGTAGAAACAGTGAACTGTTGGCAAGAATATTGCATGGTGAAAGGACTTGAAAATACAGAACTTCTACCAATTAATTTAAGGCTGAGATCTTGTCTATTCAAGTAGTTGTGAAGTAGTTGCTTATTGTGTACAAATAATGCAAGTGTACATCTGAAAATCTTGTTTCCAATTGATTTTTTTTCTTTTCTTTTTCCACAGAGAAAAGGCAGAAGTCAGCATGGGCTTCCAAAGTCTCTATGGATAAATATAAATCATCTTACCAAATTTCAACAAAAAGCTTTTGCAAATACCAACTTCACAGGTTTAAAAGAGGGAGAACTTTAGGAGAAGAAAGCTTGAGGATGAGCTTTTTTATTAAGATTAGTTACTCTTAGTTACTTAGTTATTTAGAATAGTTGGTTGTTATAATTTGGGATTTTCTGAAAGTTTTGAATTTACAAAGACAGGACACAAACATCCTTCAACTTCATAAAACCAGATTTTTAATCTTCTTTTTAATATTAAGCTACTAACGTATTGATCCAGTGTTAGACACTCAGATTGAAAACAATTTTAAGAATAAGTAAGATTAGGCATTTGAAAACTCTTCATAGCAGCATATGAAGAAGTTTCACATAGTTAAATTACAGTTATCTGTGGCAGAATATTAGGAATATAGATTAACCATCTTTCTCTAGAAATGTAGCAAAATTTTCTTCCTATTTACAGCATAAATGTATATCTCATTTCTCTTTTCAAAGAGGTTTCAAAGGTAAGTATACAAAATATAAAAAGCTTGTGTAGCCTAATTTATACATATCTGTTTTTTTTTTCTTTTTGTAGTTTTTGGGGAGTATGGTGTGAGCTTTTTCTGCATTTTTCATTCCATCTATATTTCACCTGTCAAACAGTAGCTGACTACATGGAAAATATCTCCTTCAAATTTGGTAGAATACCAAATAAAAGAGAAATAAAATGAGATGGAGTTATCACTTTGTGGAGAAAAAATGTATTTGGCTTTGTATTGCATTTCTGTGTTGCATATGGGCCTACTGAACAGATGTGATCATGGAACATCCTGTGTATCAGCTTTGTACTTTACCTGAAATTTTGTCAAAGTGCTGAACTTTTCATGCCACTGAACTTACAGAATCCCATGGGTGGGGGGATGCAAGTATGTAATTTTTGCCCTTTTAAGAAACCATGTGGGGGCAGCAACTTTAGCGTCATCACAAGAAAAATCATGGAATGAAATCATTCAGAGATTTCTAAATTCTACAATGTCATATAGCTCCACGACTAGATTGACCTTTATATAAGATAAATCTAATTATATTTATGTACACTTCCATATATTTAATTAAGATCTAAAATAACCCTTGAAAATAAACATTGGTCAGCACTGACTTTTGCAACAATGTCAAATCCATTTTGAAATTAATTCCTTCATAGGCCTGCAGCCCTGTAAAAGACTATTTCTGCTTTCTTACATTGTGATAAACTAAATATTTTTTAAAAATACACAGGCAGAGGTGAGAAAACCTTAGATAGTAGTGTCAAAAATTTTGGCTGCTTTGATAAAATATACTAATTCCCAGCCATCTTCTTTTTAACATTATTGTACGTAGTCCAATGTGATATCAGTTAATCCTGTACAGAAGTGTCATTACATCTGACAATATGAAAACACAGTGAATGATTCCTTCAGGAAAGAAAAAAAAAGATACATGTATTTTAATCCTTACTTCTATATTCAGTTTTGTGTAGCATTGTTATTACATGTGTCATTTAATAAATTAAAAGCCATGTATGCTTTTGATAAAAAAAACACTAAAAATAGGAGGCCACAAAAGTGCTGTAGGTCCCACAGTCGGTATAATTTTCAATGTTTTAGCACTGTTAATATACTAGAGACTCAACCAAGCTGTTAACTTCTGGTGTCTTGAAAAAAAGGGGAGAGCAATTAATCTGAATGAACCCTTTTTCGTTATTGATACAGATGGATAATGAAGACAATCATCACAAAATACCAGCAGTTGCTAATAATACATGACTAACAGACTTTGTTCCAACAATTCCCACTAACTAGGCTTAGCTGTATGATGTTATCAAATAAACTTATATTTAAAGCGCTAACAACTCTATTTCATTTAGAATCACTTAAGTTCAAGTACCACAATACTGATTAATTTCCATGCATACACCAGTGTATCTTAACTTCAATCCTGTTTGATTTGATACATCTGTGTAGAACCATTACATTTAAAGTGCAATACATTTAAAACATTAATACATACCAATACATTTAAAAAAGCAATACAACTCTGTCTTACTATAGCAGTCAAGAGCATGACTGATAGGGAGAATCAGAAAATAAGAATCTTCATATTAAAAAGAGCATTTTTTCAGCATGTCTAATCTCAAGTGTTTACTCGTTCTCAGTTTATCTACTGTGATGAGATAACTTGGGAAAAAAGGCATTGGGAAACTTGTAGCTGCTCAGCTCATTAAGTTTTAACTCACTGGTCACCTGATAGTTTCATTTTTGTTTTGTCTTTTTCTGAACAGGGTAAGTAGAAGAGCTAATAGACTGGTCACATGTTGCCACATATCAGTTTGTTCCTCATCCAATCACAGATATTCAGAAGTGTAAAATTTACCAGAATCTGTTCGTGCAACACAAGTGAAGCTTTTCATTTACCTGTTTTGTTAAATAGATTTTCAACTACTGAAAACTTCAGATCTAAAACATACAATAACAAGCAAGCAGCAGTTTTGGTATTTTTCTTTAAGACAACAAATCCATTTAAATCCAATTTATATGAAAACATATAAACTATCAAGTAACTTTTCAGACAGAATAGAACAGGAAGAAGAGAAGGCAGAATGGAAAAAACAGATTAAAGAATATACACACGAGCAAGTTTTCTCTAAACTTTAGCGCCTACAATATAGACATCTATATTAATTACCTAGAGAACTAGGTACTTGTAAGACAGTTTCTTCATAAAATAGACCTCTAAACAGCTCAGGTGAGTCGCAGTCGTGAAATTGGGGGCCATGGCAGAACCTGAGAGCAGCTCGATCACGTCCTTGTCCATCTGGTCCCTGTGTACCCTGTTAGGCAATGGTGTGACCAAGCAGGACAGTTTAGAGGAGTATTGCTTATACCGGGGATATACTACCCTTGAGATGGGAAGGCAGCACCCTTAGGGAAATCCTCCCTTCCCCTCATGGCCACACCGGAGAGAGAACTTTCACCAGCCCCTAGTTTTGTTTTCTTTGGAGTGCAGCCACATTTTTCTTTCTGGTCAAAGAAAAAGTTCATTTCATCCAAGGCACTTAGGATGAGACTATCCTCACCTAGTCTGCAAAGGCAGAGTTCATTAACAGGACAAGTAGACCCTTTCAGATACTGGCACTGATCATCAGGAAAGAAAATAAAATATCTTTCTGAACTTCCAAATGAAGTATCATGGAATCATAATGCAATAACAATAACCGCAGAGTGCAGCAACACCCAATATCAATGTTTTATTGTTTAAGACATCAATCTTAAACCTTTGTGTTCCTATGCACGCCCTTTATTTCTCTTTCATTTTCAAGAGGTGTAATTCTTGTAGTACACGGCCTGTTATGACACTAGATTTTTTTCAGGGCTTATTAAATACAGTGACTAATCAGGAAGTTAACTGGTAGCATACATGTTCTGTCAGTGTACACCATGACAGCAAATTCATTTTCTACCCTTTCAGTAACATTGCTGTTGAAAAAAATGCAAGTTTGAGATTAGTAGAGATCAGTTATTTTTACTGAGCTATGTTAGGATGCAATTTTACTAGGCTAAACAAACAAAACAAAGAAACAGAAAGCAAAAAAAATCTCTTTTTTACCCCCTCACCACACAAGCTGAGCTTATTTCCAAATCCTCCTAAACTTGGTGTTAAAAAAGAAAGTCTGTGAAATGTCTTTTCTTCATACTATTTTGAATCTTAATACCTAAACTTGGCCACTGTTGCCAATACCCACTTTCTATATCTTTTTCATGCCTTTTCGGGGAAAACTTTTCAAAGCATCATTAATTAGTTTTTACAAGTTTTCCTAGAAACAATTCAGTCCATTTTTAGTCCAAGTAACTTCTGCTAGAATTCTTCTGATGCCTGAAAGCTGGGGAGAAAAGTATTCCTTAAAGAGAAAAAAACATCGTTTTGATAAGCTAGTTCTTGTGCTCTTGGCCGGCAGCTCCAAAGGCTCTTTGTGAGCTTTGAAACTTTCCCACAAACAAGTTTTGAGCATTTAGCTGGAAGCGGGGGTTGTCTGAGGACGCGTCTGAGACACTGGGCAGCACAGCAAGGGAGCAGGGCCGGTGTGTGGTGCTGCAGCCAGCCGGGTCAGCCGTGGGGAGGTCCCTTGGACTGCGGGCTCTGATGCTCTCAGCCGAACGTACCTTCTGAACCGTTTGTTCAGGACAGCAGCTTCCGAACTTTCTACACGAGCGTCCCTCTGTTTTTTCTTTTCGGTCCCCAGCTCTGGGACTGCTGGTTCCCAGCCTTCCTGGCTCTGTTAGGGCGAATCACCCATTGCGTTTTTCGCAAAGCTCCCCAAATTGTGAGAGCTGGGGCAGCGCCGCAGGAGCAGAGAAAGAGAGATGAAGAGCGGAGAGCGGCGGCCTGACGTTGGGTGGAATTTTCCTCTGATTCATTACTTTGCCTTAGAAATCATCTCCTGCTCCCACACCCCTGGGGGCCAACCCAGTTTGAAAACTGCTTTTGACCTCAATTGAATTACATAAGCACTATTTTCTTCCCTCAAGGGTCATCTAATTATATGCATGATACTACAAAATAACCCACTGCACACGAGCCTCCAGGACTGTTTGAATAACAGTGCTCTGCAAGATACTTGTTTTAATATGTTCAAATTAGTCACACCAGGAAATATTGATGCATTCTAATGCTTGCTTCCCTCATCAGAAGCCGAAAATTTCACCTTTTATCCTCTTCTAATGCTCTTGGTACACACTGCGGTCCCAAGTTTCACCTTCTCCTCTCCAACCTTGTCAAAAAAAGAATGCCCAAGTATGAACTCTAACTGTGTTGAAAGTAAAAATGAAATACAAATTAACCTTAAGAAAAAGGAATTAAATTATCTTATCTTTATACCTTAAAGTTTCTTTTGTAAGGCAAGAAAAAAATGTGTGTGTGTGTGTGTGTGTGTGTGTGTGTAGGTATACACTCATGTTATTGACATTTCTTTCTCTTCTCTCTCTTAAATGTGAGTGAAACTATTCCTTTGAGAGAGCTGGAATCTATCTGACATTGATTTCCACATTTTAATAAAACTCAATTTCTTAATAAAATGCTTGAATAAAATTATAACAATAATCTGCATCAAGAACTTGTAGTGGCAAGTACATGGAAGCACAATTGCATAAAATTAACTAATTTCCCCATAAAACATTTTCTTTAAAGTTAAATCTTTCCTTCAGATACATTTAAAAGAAATTTCCCATACTCTTACACTATAGGAATACATATATATGTATATATAAAAATCATAAAATTACCTTAGGGATTCCACTAATTGTAAAACTAAATCAGAGAGAATATGAGACTTAAAAAGTTATCATTTTTATTTCTTAAGTATATTATTACAAAACCTATGTGTTATACATTGAGAAAGACAACCCTCTTTTTTTTAAAAAAAAAAAAACAAAAAAACAAAAAAAAAAAAACAAAACTTTCTCTTTGGAGTACCAAACTCTTTGGAGGAATTGTGCTTACTTAGATTGCATGCAAAAATCTTAAAGAGTTGCCTTTAAGGCCTATGGTCAATCAAAGAGCTGTTATCGCTACACATGGTGAGTCCAATATGGACTACCACTGGTCTGTATTTAATAGCATATTTAATATTTAGTGCTACTTACAAAGTTAGAGTTGTTATCTACTCATTTTTATAAGGATTCCAGGGATTATCACGGAAGACATTTTGGACCAGTGAATCATGCAAGGGCTAAAACGGAGAAATAGCAGAACTATACTAAATGTTTTCTTGGAGACAGAAGGATGAAGAGCTGTGTGAATATACCCTTATAGATGTAAATCCCTTTAGCTTTCTACCAGTTGCAGGAGGGAGATAATACTTTGCCGTGAAACCCCTAGAGGTGGGCTATCTCCTCGTAATTCAGGAGATGTCAGCATTTGCCTTTTGTTGGGAACCAGTGATCAGGAGGGAGAGTCAATCTAAAACCGTATTTGGCCCTGTATGATGGAATAGCAGCAACACAATGCTATGCTCCTTTGGAAAATGACAAAATCATAGATAGTTCTTATTCTTCCCGTTTATTCCTTTTATAGCTTGTTTTTCCATGAGGTAGCTGTCTGCTTTCCAGTCTTCCTACCAGCTGGGGTGAGTGTGTGTGTGTGGGGGGGGGATTGAGCAGGGGCTGTTAAATGAAAATACTTTTTTCCAAGAATTTATATAAAAGGGAAACAGTTAGTAAGAGAGTGAATGAGACAGAAAGAAATGCTTACTCACTGAAGCCAGGGGCCCTGAAAAGGATTTCTGCTTTTGGTGCAATGGTGCATACCAGAGCAGCTGTGCCTAGATGAGCTCCTGATGGCAGGAGCAGCACTGGCACTGGTGTCACCACAGCCTGGTGACTCAGAACGGCATCAGATATGGGAACATCAGTACCACCTAATCATTCCTTTTGCAAATTCAGTCCACCTTTATATATACATATATATATATCTATCTAAGACTGAAAGAGTTATTGGAAACAAAGAGGGTGCTGAACGGCTTCTCCTTCTGTTCTCTCATCACTTGATGACTTAGCGCAAGAGCAACCTGCAGTTCTCAGCTACAGCTAGAGGATGAGAGAGCCTACAGTTTGGTCTCGAATGCTAAGTTAGCTTCTTCTTTTCAGCTGTTAAGCAGCTGCATAAAGAATATCCCCCTGTTTCTGGATGATTATAGCTATTTATTTATATATATATATTTTTTTTTCCTATCTCTTGATAGTATATTCATTTCTAAATTGGGGATCTCTCATGTTCCGCTATCAGAGTTACTCATTAAAGATAAATATGGACAGAGTTATCTACCAATTATAGTATTTATGATGAATATTAGAGTAACGACATTTGCACACAATTAAGATTCCTTTGAAATCCTCTCCCTAACCCTTTTTGATACCTACCCAGTAAAAATGGGAATAAGTATGACATGCTTCAGAGCAGACATTAAACAAGAGGAAAAAAGTCACATTTATTATTAGGTGACTGCTTCAACACTAAATAATTCCTAACATAATGATGCCTTATTTCCCAACTCCTGGAAATTCTCAAATATAATTCATTTACAACTCTCAGTTTAAAAGGTAAATAATTCTGATACTTATGATTATCACACTGTTTGCCCTGCTTTTAGTTATGGTTGTTTTACATTTACTTTTCTATGACGAGATGGCATTTCAGAAACCAGGCTTTCGCCTCTACTAGAATCAGGATTAGAGAGAAGCAATGCTTTCAAATAGTGTGACATGCTACAGATGAAATTAAAAGCTCTGCTGTGTGCAGCTTTAACCAAAAATACAAATGGAAGTACCAGTGTTCTGCTAAAAAGCCAGTCTTTGACAATGCTTAACATGCTAGCAAATCAGGACTTTAGGAAGGAGGAAAAATTTAATGAAATGTCTCCAATCAAATATACTAGAGTAAATCCTATATTCCCAAATAAGAATTTTTCATGCAGAAAAGAGAACAGGATTTCAAGAATCAATCAAGATGAATAAAAAAAACTAGTAATATAATTTGGATGTGTGTGTCCTTCATCTGAGGACATTAAAATACACAGGCAATTTATCCATTAACTATTTTTGAATCTCTTCATATGAACAGCTTTACCACCAAATAAATTCCCCAAATTGCCTCAGTGTGACCTGTATTCACACCATAAACATTTTTAGTTCACTCCAGTTTTGAGCTCTAAGACTTGGTTCTGATCATTTTCAAGTCTATCACTCAAGATCAGAGTCCTGGATGTTCAGTAAAAAGAAATCAGAACCCAAACTGTAGTCATAATATATTCGTATCAAGAGCATCCCTAAAGCTAAATGTATGCAAGCAAGCAGCTCTATCAACTCCAGCCACATCATTCATCCAGTCTTGTGTCAGTTCTTAGCCGGGCTACCAGAGCTTCTTTCAGGTCTGTTTGTCGGCTCTTAAATGTACTGAAAACAATCTTTTTCTTCACATGTTCAAAACAAAACCTAGAAATGCTACCTTCACCCAGCATCAAAGCACTTCGCAATAGTCAAACCCATAACATTGCTAGCACAAAAGAGCCAATATGTCACTATTTTTCATGACACTGACAAGCACCTCCTCCGAAAGGAACTGCTACCCTCAGACTTTCTGGAGTGCTTCCTGAAAACGTGATGCACATTTCTGCATGCTGTCAGTGGTCTCCAGCGGTGTAAGAATAAAAATAATCAACTTCACAGAAAAGAAGAAGGAGCATGGGGAGGCATTTTAGGGAAATTTTATTCAATAGTTCCTCAGAACTAATTTTTGAAGTGCTTAGGACAGCCAAGGGAGCATATATTTTATTGCAAGACTCTCAAAGCACAACTGAGTTGAGACTCTGTGTAAAAGAATGAGTGAGTCTACTTTTCTGCAGCATCTCAAAATAAATTCACTCTTGTTTTCCTGGTCTTGACATAATGTAAAGAAAAACAACAGCTGTGCACCTTTAATGCTCTCAAAAGCCAGGTTTCTGTCTTCAGTGGCCGCCCCTAGACAATGTGTGACACATCTGAGCAGTCAGTATAGCCTTGAGGTTCAAATTTATGAAACTATATTATTCTTTGTCTCATACTATTATCAGCCACCATGGTAAATAAGTCTGAGGTGAAAAATAAAAAGACTGCAGAATCTTCTGCTACAACAATGGATGGTGTGGTGTGAGTATAAGGCATAGCCAAGTGCAAGACACCATAACTATTTTCACTCTGATTTGAGTTTTCAAACTTTTTGCTGGCTCTTATCCTCTAAGTATGAATCATCCAGAATATCCAGATATGAAAATTTAAAGCCATGCAGACAATGCACAAGGGCAATATGAATGTATGAATGCATTTCTACATAGACAAGTTTGAATAATTTTACCTGAATCAAGCTGTATGCAGCAGACCTGCATAAGTTATTTTAGTTGGAAAAAAGTGAGCTTTTTTTTGCACATTTTAATTCATATCCTAGATTTGAAAGTTCAGCTAACCAAGTCTAGCTAACTTTCAAATAATGGAAACTCATTGGCTCATCTTTTTAATTAGACCCAATTCCAACCTTTACTAAGTGTCAGTGTCTTTGCACAGTACTGTTCAGAACAAATCTCTCCAGACACATGAGGGATAACTACTGGTCTGGTCCCACATCTCATTTATTGGTTGTCTTGCATGAAAGTCAACTTCATTTGTGGGCAATGGAGAATCTCTAATTTGGCTTGTAGGGCTCCCTTCCTTCTATAGCAGGACACGATTAGGCTGATGCTGCCAGCTTAACCATGTGCTGAACCTTATAAACCAACTTCATGCCAAATTCCCTATTATGTAAATATAGGAATAGTTGTATGTCACGGTTTAGTTGCTTTATTAATTCACTATGGAACTGCCGTCAGTTTGTATAGCTGGTAAAAAATTGAATGGATATATAGACTCCCCCCTCAAAAAAAATTAAACTATCTTGTCATGTATGTGCAGTGTTTTCTGATTTATATTTCTGTTTCTGCTATCTACTTCAGTAAAAAAATGTTTTCTGCAATTCAGGGAAAAGCAAAGAGGACCTGTTAATTCCTGTATGATAAAATATTTTGTCACATAGTTCATAGATTAATTCATATTTATTCATAAGCATTTCAATATTCATTCAACAATTTGGGACAGATAGCTCTTCTGTTTGTTCAGAAATGACTTATTCTTGCACTCCTCATGGCTTTGCAGAGGTAGCTCAGTATGGTAGGCCACTAGATGAGAGGCTGCTGCCGATTTGTGCCCCGGGTACAGCCAGCAGCAAGGCTGAGCACGAATACCTGATAGGTGTTTACCTGCACACACACACACACACGTGGCTGGCAGCATGCAGAAAACAGTGCCTCTTCAGCACCTGCGTAGCCACACAGCACCCGCACAAACATGTACAGTATGGGCAACCCAATAGTGTTTGTCTTAGCCAGCTGATCAAGGCTGAAGTCTGCTGGTTCAGTATATACATATGTATACGTACAGCATGGATCCTTACAGGAGCTGGCCATAGACACCCAGTGTGCCCAGTGCCTGGCCCTGATGCCCTGCTCTCCTCAGCTGCTGGTGCTTGGATGAACAAGCCCCCAAGCTTCACAGCCCCTCTTCACATGCTGGCACTTGGACATTTTATCCTCCTCACCAGGTAGGGCAGTGCAAAGTGTACACACGTGCACCTACACCTACTCAGTGTGCAGAAGAGAAGATAGGTAGAAATAGGACTTAATGCAGGGCTCAGACAGGTGTACTGGGGGGTACTGTTTACACTGAACTGCCTTTTATCTCCTTTGCTCTCTCTCTCATTTCTCTTTAGGCTCTTTTTCCCATAGTTCTCCCCAATGCATCTTGATTCTTTCCCCACAAGGGAAAATTACCCCAAGTTTGGTTCTTCTCCTAAACACCCCAAAACAAGCCCCACACATTCCTGCAATCCCTTTGAAACACCCCTTAAAAGTAATTTTTGCACAATCCTAAATACTTTCTCCCCCCGTATCCCACAGTGAGTCCCATACCCCTTCAGCCTGCGAGGTCTTCCCCTACCGACTCCTCTCGGGGGTTTCCCACCAGAGTTGGTGGGCCGGCCGCTCTCCCGCGACAGCCCCGGGAACAGCCAGGTCGGGGTCCTCCCTTCACACAGAGACCCCTCCGCCTGTCACCGGTCCTCCAGCCCTCGTCAAAGGGAGGTTTTTTTTTTTCTTCTTCTTTTTTTTTTTTTTTTTTTTTTCCTATCAAGGGTTGGCTCTCTTTTCACTTTTCAGCCTGAAGATTTTCAAATCTAGTTTGAAATGTGAAAAATCCTGGGATCTCGTGGTAAAAGTAATCATAGTTTGTGAGTGCAATGATAAACACTTTTGAATGCATCACATACTGCTATCAAGTTTCTGAAATTTTCCAAAATTCAAAGCAAATGTAAAAAAAAATGCAAAATCATTTTTTTTGAATATTCCTAAACATCACAAAATACACTCTCTATTTTAGGGTATAAAACAATGTTCAATTTCATAGTTTTGAATTTTTATACCTAAACTTTTTATTTCTTCTCTCATCTATTGAAAAATATATTTGTTTACATTAGGGAGCTCATTATAAATACATATCATGCATCCATATAATTTCCTGATGTCCTAAAGAATATTCCAAACATTTATTTTTATAGTGGTCAGGAAAAGAGTAGAAATACTGCTCTTCTAAGCTAAGCAGTTTTGGAGCTACTACAAATAAAACAAATATAAAATATAGTGCAAATGACAGATAGCATTTCAGGATAGTATAATTTTAAAAGTTTTTATTTTTGGCAAACATGGCAGAAATTTTCTCTATGAGGAGAGAGAGAACACAATACAAAATTTAGAAAAATCTCTTTCATTTTGAGCAACTTAAGGGTTATTTGTTTTTTAACTGGGCTTGTTATGGGAAATCTTCTATTGTAATTATGGATCAGCAACTGCTACTTCATACTATTAGAACTTTCTGTATAATTTCTCTCTCTCCTTTTTCTGGAGAGAGCAAAATAATTCATAAATATTTCAACTTCCAATTACTGAAAGATAAAGGGCAAACTGAAATACTGAGAAAAAGACTACTAGCACAGCTTGTAGTACACTAAAGAAAATATGCAAGGAGAGGGTTTTGCTGAATTGCATAAACCGCTGGTGCAACACAAAGGTTTTTGGGGGCATAACTTTGAAGGTCTCATACTATATTCTGCTTGCTTCTTCTGCTGGTCAAAATTTATGAGAAAATCTTGCAGCTACTGAGATCAATAGCAGAAATCCTGCAGGCTTCAATCTACAGAGACAGATTTATCCATTATACAAATAGTCAGTGGTGTTAGTGGCAAGAGACTCAGGGTGTTACTGTAAGACACACTGGCAAAAGAATATTGTTTGGTCCTTAAGAAATCGTTTACTCCTTCTGTAAGGATTTACATAAAATTACAGACTTTTTCTGGTGATATTAAATTATTTTCACTGTAGCTAATTTTTGTATCTCAATTATGACAAATTATCAATGGAAACAGTACAGCTGTTACCCAAATAAATATAAGTATGTATATTGAAATGTAAATAGCCTCAAAAATGGAGAACATGATACCAGAAACAGAACACTATGTGCACCTTCTATACATTGCATATATATATGAGTCCAGAAATGAATAAATTTCTTCTCACAATGCAGTCAAAACCTCTGTAACCTGGCAACTTTAGGAATAAAGACCAAGACTCAAAAATAAGTTTATATATATTGTAATGTATAAAGGAAACATCAATTTTAACATGTGACAGCTTAGATAAGCAGCGGTATTACACCAAGAATGATTTAGCATGACAGCAAACTAGTCTATTATTACAAAAAAAAAAGTTTAAAAAAGTTTTTTCATTCATTAAAGTATGCTTATAGGAAAACAGACTATGAAAATCTCTGTCCTTTTAATCTGTTCTTTTAGTCTATCTCTATTTTGGAAAGAGTGTTAATGATACTACTCTTTCACAGTAAGTGGGCAACTGCAAAAACACGTAAACAAACAAAACTGAAATGCCCCTATCAGGGCAATTAGTATATGGATGTTATTCATTGCAGCAAGATGGAGGTTCAGTAGAAATAAAGTATTTAATACATCCTTATTCCTGCAGCTTCTCATTGCAAACTACCTAGCTAAGCTAAATTACTAGAGTAACTTATCTCCACAAGTTGTTGTTTATAGAAGGCTGTCCTGCAAAGCATCACCATACACTATTATTCAAACAAAACATACATTTGGAGTTAGGGCCATTTCCCAATGCCAAACTTCAATTTAAAAACAGTTGAGACTGTATCTCAGCTGTAGGTATTTATAACCTAGCCCCAGAAAGATGCTGAATTTCAGGGGATAGGCCCTCCTTTCTAAATTCACTGCAAGCTATCAATTCCAGAGAAGCACGACAGACTACAGAAAAGGAAGTCTTGTTCTGAGTACATTTTACTTATTTGAGCAGCTTTTCTCAATTTTGTAGCAAGCTAATACAACTTCATATCAGGAACCATGAATCTCCCTGTAGAGAACAGAATTGAAAAATTTTTGTAGGAAAAGCCATGTATCAGGGTTCTGTTTCCCATATCAGTTCACTGACAGCTCAAAATTACTTTGTGACCGAAGGCTGCATCGGACACCCAGAAGAACTGGGCTTATTATGTTAACACAGCAGCTACCACCACTGCGATCTGCAGCTGCAGAAGCTCACCAGGAAAGGGAGAAGCCGCCTTTATCAGCACACAGGTTCCTCTAAGATAGATTTCAGCTGTAGCTTCCCCTGTACAGCTAGTCTTGTGGCTTAAATAAAAATGATCACCTGTTTTGGCTTCAGAGTGCAAGATGACATGAGAAAGGAGTCACCACAGTAGCATGCTGCATACGTATATCCATTTATACAGCATTTCAATGTTTTAAAACTAGGAGAATTTTTTAGGAATTATTTTTAGAAGCAGTTAATTGGTTGTGATGTCACTCATGCAAAAATTTGGAAGGCACTGACTTAAATGATACTTATATTCCTTTAGCTCTACCACTTGTGCACATATAGCATGAAGCAGTTACTACCTACATATTGTACGTTACCTTCTGCTGTGAACCTAGCTCATTTACATGCACCACATGTTTCTGACTTTCACATGCTTAACATTTCAACCTATGTAACACTCCTTTTAAGACTTCCTTTAAGAGCTACTATATAATTCTCAATTAACAAACCTCACTGGATGTGTTGGAATTCAAAGATCTGTCTATAGGGCATCCCTCTGTGAGGCAGAGTAACCTCTCTGTGTTGCTACCTCAGGGCAAAGAAAAATCACATTCTTCTCCAAAAGGTCCACTGGGTTACTGAGGCCACCTGCCCCACAAGTTAAACACAGGCTTTGAAACCTTGTCTATCCAGTGTAGAATTGAAAGAAAAAAGTAGACTAGTTATATAAACCCTAGCTCCTCTCTCCTTCCCCCAGAAAAAGCAAGAATAAGATTGGTTTTATGGGGGGAGTGACAGATCTGTCTGCAGCACCACTAAAATATCATTCTTTTATCACTTGCCCTCATTCTAGTTTTAATAAGCTCTCTTGGCTCTCTTATCTTTTTATGTTCACTCCACAGCAATTAAACAGAAATGCAAATGTCATCCCCATTTTTATAATGGTGTCTCTTATAAAACTGCAATAAAGTCAGTAAATGAAATATCTGTTAAATGATCTATCGTCTTTTTGTCAATAAAATCTAGCCAATACCAGGATAATGTCTGTGTATGTACCATTTGTGTGTGTTTGCATGTTGTATAAACATGGGAAGATTATTAGTTACAGTTCCATCACAACTTCCACATTAGACTTTGAAAGCTCAAATCAGTTAAATAAGGCAGGAAGAGAGTTTATGAATATTCAGTCTGGATTTCAAAACAGCTGTTCTATTTGACCATTTAAAAAATTACCCCTTTTTTTATTCACTATATGCAAACATCCAGGAAAGTGAAATTGCATTCACACAAATATCTGATATCTGCTTTAATTCAGATGAATTTTCACATATTTATACAACCCTCCTTCTCCTTTAAAGGAAAGCCTCAAGATAGGGCAAATAAGAAAATTCAGATTCATTTTTCTCTATTTACTCTGAAACCATTTCAGGAAGCCAATCAAGAAACACAGAATAGAGCACACAAAATAATTGACTAATTGTCTATCTTGGATAATGAATGGCATACACTCAAAGTGAACAGCCCATCACTACGACCAGTAGAAAAGGCCTTACCCAAAGCATATGGTGTGCCCTTTGCTACTAGACATACCCTGGCACAAAATGCCATCCTGCTCCAGGCAGAAACTTGCCTGTGACCTCCTAAACCAAAAGCAGCCAAGTGCTTCTTGGTCTGTAATACACTTGCCTCCTCCTCCATGAGGTGTAGAAGTGTTATATTGTGGAGAAGGAACGGACGGGGAACGGCAACATCCCTGCTCCTTCCACATAATAATGTGACTAAATAGTGCTAAAATAATTTAAATTGAAGTCTGAACATTTGCTCTCTGTAATCAGCTCCATTTCTGAATTAGTAAATTACAGAATGAAGGAGGCGGAAAGAACATATGAAGGCAAAAACTATACTCCTATTTTATTTTTAGCTTATCAGTTCAATCAGTTCTTACGACTGTGCCATTTCTCCACATTTATTCATCCTTACAAAAGTTATTCATAGCAGTGTGGTGATAGAGGGGTGACAGAGGGGTGACAACATCAGGAAAATGGCAGGAGGTAACGAGGTAACCTAAAAAGCAGTGACTGAACTTGTGTTGAACAGCAACACATCAGGGTAGATTAAAAAAAAAAAAAAAACAGACAAAAAAAGGGCAAGTCATTAAGTCACTGCTGGCACTCAAAGTCAGTCTGAATATCAAAGGTATGGGAAAAAAAAGATATTTAATTCTTACTGCTGCTCATTCTCCAAGAGCATTTTATTAAACTTATTACCGTCCTCAGCAATATCCTCATACATTTAAAATGATTTTGTTTTGGATAGACTATTATATATTGTAATCTTCAGAAAGTACATTCATTAGACGTGTTGCATGATTTTCTGCAGAGTTAAAGAAGAGACAACCAACATGTAGGTAACACGGTAGACTACAGCACTGCTGTTTAAGCATCATTTCCAGGGCCTCGACAAGAACATCATTTGCATGTACTACATCAGGTATTGCACTATAATTTTGAATATTAAAGGACAGAAAAGACCATAAGGTATGGTAAGATCGGAAAGTTGGCTTTGAAAAAGAACAGCAAAATACTGCATTGAAAAAAACAGTTTGAATTAAGTGCGAGACCCACCATGCACTGAGAAAGTACTATAAAATACATCATTACCTACAGCTGGCCCAAGCTAGAATTTGTCTTTTTTAATGTTTCAAGTAATTTATTCTGTCTATTAATTTTTAAAGGTCTGCTTGCCACTTTCTCTTGATCTCACTATTCTCACTTCGTCTTCCTTAACAGCTACAGTCATCTCTACTTGGCTTAGCTTTTGCTCTCACTTTTTTCCTTTTCTTTTTCCTTTTCTTTTCCTTTTCTTTTTCTTTCTCTTTTTGTTCCTTTTTCTCTTTCTTTCTTCCTTTCTTCTTTCCTTCTCTTTTAAATCTACATTGAGTCAACAGCAAAAACACCTTCAATGTAATTCTAGTCCATAACATGCTGAACAGAAAAATAAAGGTAGAATGACAGAGGTTTCAAATGATACCTTTGATCTTCGTGGGATCCCAAACTGCTTTCCAAAGCACAAAACACTGTGGGTAGGGAAGTAGCAGTATAAAGCCACGTCTCTAGTAAGCAACAAACAACAGCTCTCACACAGCCTTAGATAAAGGATGGGATCTACCAATAGACAGAATATGAGGTGCTTCAAGTTCAACCTGGGCAATTAGTAAATATAATAAAAAAAATTAAAAGGCACAACAAAAATTCTAATCAACATCTTACCCAAAATAAATGACTTCCAACCGTGGAGCAATCCTCCTTAGGACTATAACTACACAATGCCACTATTTAAACATATTTTACCTATCTGTGAAGCATCTATTTCATTGCATCTTCTATTGTAAGTAATATGCAGGAGTAACTGAAGATGAGGAGAAGCAGTATCACTGTACAGTTGTACAGCAGAACTAGCACAGAATTGCGACTGCCAAGAGGTAGCTGTGTCACGCTGAATGCAAACAACCTGGCCTGCTCCCTAGAGAAGACTGAACAGAACATATCATTCAGGATAAAAAGAAATAGCAAGATTTCTAAAAGGTTTAGCTAAGGTTTTGGATGCGTTCAGTCTCTGGCCAGTAGAAGCCACTTGAATGAGCATGCTAGCCTTTACGATCTATTTAATAGGGGCACAGTAGGAGCGTATAAATGTTTAGAACTGAACATACAGTTTACAAATCTATCTTCACATCAATTTTAAACTGAAATCACATATGTTTTTCTTTATAGTTCAAATCTTAGAATCGCAACACCTTATTTGTATTCCAGTAGTGCCAAAATGCTTCAGGCAAAATGCATGCCTCCCTGCTTCAGATGTTGTGTGTAAACAAATAAGGGGAAAGCCCATGACTGAAAATCTTACATTAGAAAAAAATCATCCTTCCAAAAGGAGGGGCGAGAACATTTAAAATACAAAGCTGCCTGTTCTTCAGACTTGCTAATTTCACTTCCTTTTTCTAAAACTACAAAATAAGTAAAAATGAATGTGCTTTTATCACACGTGGGGAAAGGTGGATTGCAGAGAAAGAGCAAGAATTTTTAAAGTATTATTTTAAATTGTTTATATCCTGAGGAGCAGTAGAAGGTAGGCAGGCCGACAGGAAGGCAACGCTGGGGGAAGCTGGGCAGTGAGATGAGTCAACACCTGAGCGTCACAGGAAAGGATTAAGGTCACTTGACGTGAAGTTGGTTGCCCTGAACAAGAACTTTTCCACATAGTTCAGCAGACTTGGATAGGGGCTGGGTTTTCATAAGTTTCCTTCTTGTCTGAGGAGGAAGAAAAGGTGGACTAAATTTTTCCAAAGGTCAGTCAGCTCAGAAGACATATATATAACATGTGCCTTCAAAAGGGTTTAATACACCGCAAGCGCTCTCAGTTCAGCCTACAAGAGCTAACGTCAGAAATACGAGTATAAAGAAATGCAGTGCTTGGGCCCTGGAGTCACCCTGGTGCAAGGAAACATAGGATGTGACATAATGTAGCTGCGCTAATGCTGCTTGAAGACCAAATTCGCATCATCCCACGCTGCGCAGGCGAACAGGCGAGACTCTGCAATGTGCCAGCGTTGTGTCATATAAACATGCCTTAAGACTGCTGTTCAAAGCAATTTCTCAAATTGTTTCTCTAATGCTTTCAATATCCTGAAGTGAAATAAATCTTGTTACAACTGGCACAGTGGTAGGGAATCTAGTTCTTAAGAAAACTATTTCTCTAACTCAAATATTTATGAGAAGCCGATGTATAATATCCCCATTTCCAACAGCATTTTTGTCTGAAAAGCTGAAGACAGAAAAAAAGTGAAAACCCTTTAAATAATGTTAAGCTGGTTTGTAAAATACATCCATGAAAAGATGTCATAGAGAACATATTTTATGCAAGTAGGAACATAATTAACTGCAACATGTAGCAGACAATGTGTTCCAGAAATAATGAGGAAAATATATGTTTGCCTGGTTGGTTAAGTTATAATTAAGTTGGCATCTCATGAGACACAGGTTAAAAGAAAGATTTACTCTTTCAAATAGCATATTTATGAAATGGGACAGAAAATATGGGGAAGACATGGCAAAGACATCCTAAGATAGCCCACTTAGTTGAAATACATTTTTAAATACCTTTTAGAGTCACATTAGTAAAAACGCTGTGACTATTCAATTTCTTGTTTTCGGAGAAATGAAACAAAACAGCTTTGAAAGCACAGTGAAAAAACTCACTTTGAGAATTACTGCCTGTGTCAGCAGCTGTTACTCAAATTTCTTACATACGGTGCCAGGAAAAAAATATGCTGCTTCAGGCGTATTATAGTACATTGCGTCGTTATGTAATTTTGACAGTCTGAGAGATATTTATTTCTTCAATTCTGGTTAAAATTGGTGGTATACCAAAACTGAGGAGAAATTTAAAGTTATTTAAACTAGGCAAAGCTAACAGAGTAAAGACCCATATGTCCATATACAACTCCCTCAAAATAGTAGTTGTGTATATAGACACAAAATCATATAGGATAAAAACAAGCTTTGAGTGACTGCAAGTTGAAATTTACAAGGAAAATTGAGAAGTGAGTAAAAGGTGAGAACTCCTGAGGAAAAAAATAATAATCTGAGGAAAACTAAACAACATCTCCAATAGTAACAAAAGACCAAACTGCTTTGCCATTCATCAACTAATATATGTTTTACAGTCACCCATGTGAAGAACATTCCTACCATTCGCTGCGAAGCTACCCTGGATGGGGAAGGTGGATACTCTCCTTAACCTCCACTAGAGCACTGGTCACAACCAGCAGCTAGCTCAGCCACAAAACTACTCAGCAATGCAGGCCATGGAACAGAAATTCAGAGTGCAAACAGGTGGACAAGCCCTACTGGAAGCAGTATGGCTTAAGGCAATAGGGTAGTGGACTCATGAGAGCTATTCTATTTTCTTTCTTTTCCAGGGCTTCTGTTGGTCTGTCCCTTGGCAAATCACGTTTCACTTTTCCCATCGATAGAAAGGTAATATTAATACTTATGTATTTTAAGATAATAATAAGATCCAGACAATATTTGTCTGGCAATTACTTGATCATCCAGGAATACAATGAAAATAATAAAAAATAGCAAAACATTTTTCTGTAGTGGCAAGAATAAATTGTTTGCAAAACTGAATTAAATATTCCTATTTTGAAAATGAAATAGGCTTTGCTGATTCTTAAATACAGTAGTCAAGAATGGTAAATAACACAAAGGAAAATGATAGTAAATGTTAGTAAAAGTATATTTATATTTGACACAGTTAGATTGTTAAAAAAGTACACTAATATGAATGCAGTATTAATGTAGAAATGATTTTACCAGGATTCAAATATACATGTATACATACACATATATATGCACATATATGCATATATATATATATATGTATATGCATATATAAATATGTGCGTGTATATATATATATATAGTGAATCCCTGTGCCTAATGTTTCCTAAAGACAGCCAATAGGTGTCTTTCAAAGATACCAAATTATTGGAAATATGGCCTCACATACCTTTTTGAGAATTCTAGCATTTGAATATAGTTCTATAGTATCTTAGTCAGAAACATGAAAAATTGACTACCTGTGTTCAGTTCCAGTAGATGGAATTGACATACATGGTTGCAGTTTATTGCTAAATTTAATTAAATACTTTAAGTATCTTTTAAATTTTTCATGCTGGCAGACTTCATGATTTACTATTAGACTCTACTGATACAAAATAATAATTCTAAGAAACATTTTATTTGCCTTTGAAAAAAAATACCATGAAGGAAATGGTTTTTTTTTTATCTGCCATGTATGAAAGAGAATAATTAATATTGATGTGCCATTGCATCTTTTCTTTTCATAACCAGACTGCATAATCTCCAAAATTTTCCATGGAGCAGAAGCTTAGTCATCTTCAAACTACATTCTTACAAGTAGAAACAAGCTGGGGAAAGACAGCTGTAGCTCCTTTGCTAATATCCACATTTCCTCATTTTGTATCATTACATTTTCTCATTATCTCAATCACCCATCACTCTAGGGTGAGAAGATCTCAAATACAGTTACTGGCACTAATCTGAGGGTCCTAGGAGTCGTGTAAATGATAGATGTATCATTTACTAACAATCAACTTATTGCATTTTTTGCAGTTTACTAGAAGAGGAGACGTTTTAATGACAGCTTTCAGTGTAATCATTATATTGCTAGTGCTCAGAGTGACTAGAGCTCAAGCACACTAACTTTTTCAAGAAATATGCAACAGCATAGTGGAATAGCATCACGAGATATGTATAATATAGGACTAACATGATGTAATAAACTATAAAGGATGAGGAAATGCAACATACACTTTAAGAAGAAGTGTGAATATATAATTTGCATCATACATGGCATCATTATAGTTTATGGCATAAATAATAATTAATTGTGTTTATATGCCTTTCTACAAAAATGTAATAGGTGTTCTGAAATAGAACAAAAGCCTTTCTAAAGAAAAACCATGCACCTCAGAGTGGCCAGTCCTAGAATGAGCAGAAGGCCTCCATTTGTATAAACAACTACCTGAACAAGAAAGGAGATAAAGCCATCTAGTGATTAAATAATGCCCAAATGCATGGCTACACATAGCCCTGTAATTACTTTAAATTCCACCTAAGTGTAAGTTGCATAGGACATATGTATTAGCATATAAATATGCCCCCCTCCCCAAACTGAAGAAACAAATATATTTTCTAATGAGAATTTGAATCCTGAAGAACATTTCAGAAATAACAGTTGCAGCTGATAAATGAGTATTTCAGAGTATTTCAGTACTTAAGGATCATCATACCCTTTGGAAGGTAGCACCTGAAGATTATTTCACTTATCCTGAAATCATGTTCACTGCAGTAAGCCAGGTTAAGCTAAAAACAAATATTTCTTTATAAGAAATAAAATAGAAATATATTTACAAAAGATTATTAAGAGACAGGTATATGGGTCTGAAAAGATACATAGCTCTAATTTGTCCTTGTGTTCCAAAGAATCTTTTCACCTCGTACCTGCTCAGCTGACAACTGCGTACAGGCTTTGCAGTGCCTTGGCTGAGGATGCTGCTCTTCTGCAACCCACGGTCTTCATGTTACTCTCATTAATAATGTCTACCTTGTAGACAAAAACAGTTTTTCAAAGACTAGTTCCATCTTTGAGGACATTCAGATATAAGATCCTTACATGTCTAGACCAATGTCTTGCTCTTTAATTACTGCAGGATTGCTCAAAATTACTACCTAAAAATAGAATGTTATCTGCTCACTCCAGCGTTACAAGTGAGCATCCCTTTATATGACAAGTTGCAATTATTAACTGGTTAGTAAACAGTAAGGATCAATTCCACTGCTTAGGGAGTGTTAAAAAATATCATTAAAATGTCATAAGGTAAAACTCAAATTATCAGGGGAATATTGAAAACTCAGAGTGAAATCTTTATGAATTGAATTTGATTTTTTACATAAAGAAGGAAACTGACATTTTATAAGCATAAAAATGAAATAAATGTCTATAGCTAATCGTATTTTTTGTTAAATCAGTAAAATGATGATTGAGCATTTGAGATGACAGACGGGGGATGAGCAGACCCAAGTCAAGTCAATAATTTGACTTTTATGACCTTAGCGGAATATTTTTATATGTACATGTTTTTGAATGTTAAAGCTACGACTATTATCAGTGAAATACCCTATTGACACATGAACCCTTTATTCTCCTGTCCTAAAAAGAATCCAAAACAGAAAGAGTGATTATCAGGCAAAATATTCAGTCTTTTGAAGTCCATATTATGTAAATGTATTCCTTTTAGCAGTTCTCTGATTGTTATTACTGGAAGGATAATTTTCAGATGCAGCTTCTTATCTCAGACTTTTCTGTTTGGGTCCAAAAATGCATTTTCTGAAGAAATTTTTAAGAAGTATTACTCCATTTTCCTCTAGAAAAAAATGTTAGAATATTTGATAGTTTCTATGAAACAAATCCCAACTTCGCAATTCGTTAAGTACGCTGGCTTTGAGTGTTAGTATTGTTTAATTCAAATGACTGAGTTACAGCTATAAAATCTTATGGCCAAAGAGTTAAACCAAATCTAGCTGAACAAGGTAACAATTTTTCAGAAGGAGAGGTGTACTGGGAACCTTCAAGTCTAATTGAAACGTATGCTTTTCTGGGCTGTGAATATTCCTTATTGAATACCTTCCACAGAAAATTAACTATACTGTTACACAGTAGTTGACAAGCAGATACTAAATTTTATGTTTTCTTTATTTGGAGCTCCTTCTCATCCACAGCTGAGGATTCAACATATCTGATCCATAGCTAATTTGGGCAGCTTCGGGCTTTTGTCTTCGTTTTACTGAGAAGATTTTTTTAAGATATGAGAATGCATGGAAACTAAATTCATATAAGACTGAAAAAAATAAAAATGATGGATAAAGTGCAGCTGTTGAGAGGATAATAGTAGCTCAAAAATGGAAAAAAGAAATACACTACCATGAAAAAGTATAATAATACTCCAGGAAAAAAAAATAAAAAGCAGAGAATCTGGAAGGGAGCAGCTCAGGATGTGTGAAGATCAGCCCACCTCAAGGACAAACAGAGGCCGACTCTTCCCCGACTCACGGCTGCTTTGCCATCAGCATCTCACTCCTGTCCAGAGTCTTATCAGTGGTTATGTTGAAGGTATGCTGAAGCTTAGCCCAGTAGCATGTTACTCCCAGTTGTCTACTGCAAGCATTAATAATGGCTGTGTACTCACTTGTGCGTATACTGTTTGCAGAGTCTCTTCCCACAGTAGAAAATGTCTAAACAAAGATGACCCATTGACAGAAGGTTATTTTTTTACGCTTCTCTGAAAAACTGAGCAGTTTTTGCAAAACGTAATTGATCAGACTATTATATTTGTAAAGTCTTTTCAACATCTGGACATTAGTAGGAAAACTGGTATCTGCATATATTTTTATAACCTTGTTTTAAAAGTCAAGAAGCAGGAAAGTCACACAATTGATCAAACTGCTGGTGCTGGGACTCAGCAGAGGTGGTTTCAATTTTGTCTGCCACCACACATTCCCTGTACGATTCTGAATTAGTTCATCTAAATCTTCAGGCACTTAAGGTTCATACAAAGCAATGGATTCTAGACACTTAACTATCTAAAGGCACCTGCTTTCCCTCTGGTTCACATTCTCTTTTGCCCCCTCTGCTTTAGAGAGCTTTGCAAACACACGAAAAAACATAAAAGTGTTCAGATAATATACAATAACATCTAGTACATTGAAGGTACTTAAAATCAAGAGTCTTGCGTCAAGATCTATTTCAAATGGATTTTTAGAAGTTGAGACTTGAATTGTTTGTTCTTTAGAGAGTGTGCTTCCTCTCTTTAGAGAACATTAAGAGTTTATTTGAGCTCCTAAAAGGAATAGAATTGAAATTGTTATCGGTTATACATAAGATTTGAATGTAATTGACTTAATGATTTCATAGTACTTACATTTTTACAAGGTACAAACATTGCAATGACATTGGCTAATTGATTAATAAAGAGGATTGATCTGCAGGATTTAAACCTTTAAAGAAGATTAAGCTTTTATGCAGAAGGATTTTTTTTGTTCATTAAGCTTTAACATAAAAAACATAAATGGACTAAAAAGATAGGAGCTGGTTTATTTCCCATTGTAGGGCTGGAGAGTTCAGCAGGCTAAGCATCAGAATCAATGAACTTTCATAAAACTACACTAAATCATAAATGCAGAACTCAAGTGAGAGTACAGCAAATGATAGTATTATTTGTTTGCAGTTAAAGGGATGTGGGAATGTTGTCATGATCAGAGCAGAGAACGTGAACATTTGTAAAAGGAGATGCTTACATCCCACTGCTTTCTGTTTTGTTGAAAATTTTTACTCGAAATTTTCATCTTCTACAAACATAAATACATAATCTTCAATATTATTGGATTAATTCCAAAAGCAAATAGAATTCTAAAACCTCTATTTATAAAAATTATAAAGTTCATAGAAAAAATACTTCATGAAATAGGTTGTTTGGCTATTTTTTTAACTATTATCAAGAATGGGAAAAAGTTCAGTAGAAGATTATAATTGTTAACAAATTTCTGTTACTTCTCCAGCTCAAAGCAAGTCAGGAAACTTTGTGCATTGTACTTTGGTTTTTAAAAGCGGAGAGGTAGCATTTAATGACACTTATAAATAAAAGAAAAATTTGCTGTAGTATATTCAGAAGGCACTAGCAATTCAAGTGTTCAACACTTCAAGTGTTAAACACAAAAAATAGGCAGTGCTGAGCACTCTGGTCATGCTGATGTTTTGAACAAAAAGCCTTTAAAGATAGTTTAAATAGAGTGAAGATATTCCCTATTATTAGTCATTTCTGGAAATTAAAACTTTGGGAGTACATTATAACACACTGCCTAGAAAGCCAAGTACCAAAATCATTAGTATCTGAAGAGTTTTTTGTCCACTACATGCTTTTATCTGTTTTTTTTTTTTTTTTGTCTTAAGTAATAATAATAAAAAAAAATACCAACAACAAAACTTTGAGAGCTACATGCTAGCCATTTTCATTTAGACAGGGGAAGGCTACTGTCTGAAACAACTAAAATCCTAAAAGATATCCTGTAAAGCAGCAGAATGTCATCAAAACTAGGAAAAAAAAGCTTCACTTACTGGGCTACTGTCTACTTTTGCAGAAGCTTATGCTCACTGAATACATCAAACTGTACTCCATGAAAACAGCTTCTTCTGCTTTTACTGTTCCCTAAGCATACACTTGTGCCTGCAGCTCTTATTGATTTTCCCAGTTAGGAATGGGAATCCACAGGTACAGAGAAACACTAAATTACCCTCCCTCCCTCCTCAAATAGGGAAAGGGAATGTGGCTTGCAGAAACCAAATCACTTGGGGAGGTAAATATATGAAAAAAAAAGGAAGAAAAGCAAGGGTTAAAAATGTAAAAGCAGAGATGCCAAAAGATGGGACATGAGAAGGGAACAGAAATGGCCCTTGAGACTGTGGGCTGCTTGCCACCTGCCCTCTACCATCACTGTCTGCCCCGTGGGGCTATGGAAGGCAGCTTTCTAGGGCCAGGAGGAGATGGAAAAAATTTTAGGCTTTCAAAGGAGAAATAAATAAAAATGAGAGGAGAAAAATCAGAGCCAGAAACTCAATGAGAGGTTATAGAGAGTCAGAGATGTGCAGTGGGGTCTTGCTGCAGCAGGGACCCAAGCTGGGGGATCTCAGGAGCGAGGCCCCGACTTCATACCTACTGCTCCAAGAGCAGTCTCTGCTTTACACTCCTGAGTAAATTGGACCATTCCCAGAGCCACAGGATCAGCAAGCAGCAGAAGTTTGCCCATCAAACTGGTTGGCTGGGGGATCTTCTTTGGATGTAGATGAGTGAGGAAAGAGAGTCCAGGACCCAGTGGTGCATTGAGATGTTTCCAAAGGGCAAGTTGGAAGCAGCTGGCTTATGCAAGCTTGGGGCCTCAAGTTCACGGGTGGAATTGGTCTCCCTCAAGACACCCTGGGAGGACTCCGAATTCAAGTGGGCTCACCTCCCCGGGGCAAACAACAGAGAACGTGGCACAGGTTTCTGTTCCCACTGCCTCAGCCTGGGGTGAGAAGACCTGAAAAAAATTGCTCTGCGGCTTCTTCTGACCAGCTTTGCTTGCAAAAAGGGTGAGAGAAGTGCAGTGCCCAACTCATAAGGGAAATGACACAACATTTTGCACTTTTCTCCTCATTCGTGCTCAGTTGTCTGATTGCAATGGTTATGGATGGACAGGAAGAGAAAGGAAATGTCAAACATACATCACTACCTACTGAGGTTCCTTAAGACACTATTATCTTAACTGCAAATCACCAAGCCAATCCTGAAATTGTCAGGAAATGGACAGTTTCTTATTCCATCTTTGATATAACCATCAGCTAAACCATTCGTATTCATCCTCTCCCTTCTGCACGCTTCTCAGAGCAGGACAATTGGGTTCTGGGCCATTCTGTAGCTCCTTACAATAATTTCCATCATACAAGAAGAGAGAACAGTCAAAAGTGAAAGGTTACAAGAAGCATACAGAGCAAGGATTCAAAGCTGAACGGGTTTTCTGTATCATGTGTCCTCTTGGAAGTGTTCGATCTAGATGAGTGGCTTTATATAATACATAAATTCAGGCCAAATTAAGCCCCTTTTTGGATTCTCTTTGTAACCAAAGATTTCTTTTTCATCAGATTACCCAACACAATATATCTGTATCACCAGACACAGAACAGAATATTACTGAGCAGAGGCCATATTGCTCTTCTATCCTATTTACAATATGTAGTAACTGATTCTAAATTTAGCAGTCATTATGTTTTTTTACTTTACTAAAGAAAAGATATTTCTTAAGATCTTTGTACTGAAATTTTAGAAACTACCTTTTTATCTATTTATCCTTAATGCCCAGGATACTGATACTGATTTTTTTTTAAAGCACAGTAGGTTTTTTGCATCAGAAGAGGCCAAATGCCAAATATTTCACTTTCACTAGAGTTAACTTAAGAGTGCTTAGGAAGTCCTGTCAGGGATATGTTTTTATTTCTGTTACTATTATGCTGTTGCTACTCCCATAACAATCGGTAAATATAGCAGAATGGTTAGTAACAGAATAATTGCAGTTGCGTACAGCTAGGGGTAAGCTGGCCCCTTAATTTCCACAATTAGACATTCTGTTCAAGTCGCAGAACGTAAGAAGGTATCCGATCTCTCCACGGCTCTGTAGTTAGGCAGATCATTGGTAGCAAACAGCGATAAGATCGTCTTTCACGCACAGGCCCTTCCGCTCTGAAAAGCTGCTCCTGTGCTGAAACAAACATGACATTTCCCCCACGCAACTGCTTTTACAAAATGCACAGTAACTGAGTGACAACCTCAGAAGCCCTGGGCACAGTGGTGGAAAGACTAAAAGTACATTTTTGATGATGGGAAACAATATTCTCTGTAGTTGATCAAGTAACCGACAAAAGCGCCTTTCGCAAGGGGCCTGAACGTAATTCAAAGGCAAAATGGAGACTAGGAAATAGCCAGGGATAATATTAAAGCTATATTGCCTGAACTGAACACCTGCTGCCGCACTGATTGGCACTTGAGTGCCTGCATTGCGTATGAATAAAAATAATGAGTGCACTCGTTATAACAAGGGATTCACAACAAAAGATAATCAGGAGGTAAAAACCACAGTGCAATGCGTAAAGAACTGTATACACGTAACAAAAAATAAGATCCTTGGCTTGGACTCAATGTATTGGATATTTTGACTTCACTGTGTAATACTTACTTGGTCATGATATAATAGTATTAATATGTTTGTTATTAGCCATAGTTTCCCAATAAGCTATCCAGTATGACAAGTCCAATTTTAAACTTATATTTAAAGGTAACTGAATAAGCCAAGGCTCTTTTTTAGAGAGTGCAGAATGATATATCATTCTGGATCAGTATTAATAGGGATTATTTTCCAAATGGCTGATCCTGGAAGATTCCATAGTAATATAGGGATCCTTGGGTTTCTCAGGGAAGTAGCAGATCATATCCTAAATTACAGTCCTATAGGCGGTCTATATCTGCATCAGAAACATAAGCCTGCACATGTATTAACAAAAAGAAATAAATATTTCAGATTTAAAATTTTAATATTATGAAAAAATTTTCATGGAGATGTTAACTCAGGTCCTATCAAAACATTATCACTGTTTGCACCAGGAGGGGCAAGGCCCATGCCACCCATGAAAATTAAATATCATCATACTTGAGCTACTGCCACTTATTATAGGTCTGTTTGGCACAGCCAAGTGAGGAACATATCAAAAGTACTTTAAGGAACAGATATTGCAAGCTGAAAAAGAAAGGCATATTCAAATCAAGGGAAAAAGCAATGGCTGTCATGGAATACTTCCCAAGACCAAACCTTTCATTTTTAAAAACCCATAAAACTTCTTATCTTCATATTTTCCATGCTGCCCTCAAGATCAATCAAATTTTTAAAGTTATTTGATTAACTGAAGAGGGAATTGATGCTATCTGATAAAAAATAATAAAAACACATTGCCCTTGCAAGTCAATATATATCTAAATGATTTGTCAAAAATTTTAAAAAATGTAGGAAGAACTTATCATCGTCACTTCATAGATTTGTCCTAAATATCTCCACTAACTATACAGGCAGTGTCATTGCAAAACTATGAAGACATCGTTACTTGCTTGCTTTTTAGAGCTGTTTTCATGCAGCATTATGACGCAAAACAATTAAAATTCAGGACTTCAGAAACCCAGTGGCAATGCTGTCACAATGCAATTTAGGACAATTCAATTTAGATGCAGCAGCTGCTTTTCAATGAGATTTTGATGTTTACCCAATTTTGCTGCTGGATTAATTGAGTCATATTGAGGTCAAGTGGCTTGTCTGCAGTCACCCAGATGTAGGCTCAGCGAGAATTAGAACCCAGGACTATTACAGCCATAAGCCTTTGTTTCCTCCAATAGGGCAAAAATACAAACAGAAATAAAGTCATCACTGTAACACTGTCAATAAAAATCTCTGTCAGCTGCCACAGCAACAGATTACTTGGATTACTTGTATTAATAAAGAACAACCACTATGTAAAATGGAAGAAAATGCATTAACATGAAAATGAGGATAAAAAAGAGCTAAGTACTGTAGAATTTATCTCATCTTAACAAACTGACTTATTTGAAAAACATGCCAACAAGTTAAACTTGAGTAATAACTAACCAAAGCAGAGGAGCTTAAATAAAATCTCTTCATTTTGCCACAGGAAAAAACAATTTCTTACCCAAACCATTACACAAACTGACTGCCTGTCTGTCTAAAGGAGTATCCAGCATAGCAGACAATGTTAAACAACTCACATCCAGAAGAACAATTTGAGCTTCTTGAGCCCACTGCTGAATGCAGTTCAGCTGAAACTGTTCTGGGGAAGGTGCCACAGAAAAGGGCCCTATGTGTTGCTGCAGTTCCAGCTATAACAATAAATAATTAAAAATGCTAAGTTTAACAATGGTAGATATATATATAAAAAAATAAACTGTGAAAATGTATTTTTGTATCTTTTTTTGCCAATATCTAATAGCTAGGCTGATAAATCTGTCATTTGCTAGGAGTCTGTGCATATGCAGAATAGAAAGGTGACAGCAAAGATCCGTTAAATCTTCCCAATTATCTGAAGTGTTTACTGGGAAAGAAAACCGAGTCAAATGACAGAGGTAGCTTAGATGGTAAAACCTCCTTTGAAAAAAATTCAAAGATTCTAAAGAATCTAAAAGATTTCTGAAGAATTGAAAGACTTAAAAATATTCAAAACCAAATTTTTTGAAAATTCAGTTACAAAGTAAAGAAATAACAAGTTGATACTGCAGAAATGTGAAGGGCAGACATCCAAACCCACAGAAAGATGTGCTGCTGTGAAGATAGTTTTTCCTTTATGATCTTAATGAGAGGTTTAAGGATTCATTTACTGAGTAAGGATACATTTACTGAGAGGAAAGTTATGGAGTCACAAACTCAACTCAATACTGGTTGAGTATTGGTCAATACTTTGAGAGGAATTAGGGATATAATGGTGCCAACAAGTAAAGAACAGACCCTTCAAGGACTATCACATTTGGGAAATCAGAGAAAAGCAAGGTAAAATATTTTGCAGCTTGAGATGAACATCATCTTTTTTCTTTTTTTTAATAAAAATGGACACTTATTCACTCTCACTGTCAATGGAATCATAGAATCATAACTTAGTTCAGAAAGGACCTACAGAGGTCATCTAGCTCAAACTTCTCCTGCTCAAAGGGAAATTTAATAACCGACAACTTAGCAATGATATGATCATATCATCTATTTCTGAGTACTGTAAAAGCCTTCCTGGCTACGGTAGCCAACCCAACAATCTGATTTTTCCTGAGTAACAAGCAGTTTACATTACCTATATTATCAGTCTGTCATACACCTAAATCTATGTTCCTCAGCATGTCTTGTTTAATAATTGTAACCTTCTGAACTATTAAAACTCTAAGTTGCTTCTATCACAGAAACAGATACGGTAATGTTATCCAAATTAGGAAATATTACTTAGATTGATTGCATCATGACCGTACTGAGGAGAAAAGTTTTGAAAACTCTCTGCTCTCCACTTGCATCCTCTTTGAGTTGATTTTTTTTAGTCTGCTCAGCTATTGTCTAAACTAATCATGAAATTTCTTCTTTCTCTGAACAAAATATTTCTCTTCTTCAGGTTATCTACTTCTGGAACATCCTCCAAAAAGCTTCATTGTAAGGTAGAGACTGCTTATTGGGAAACACAGATCTGAGGCCGGAGAGGCAAGAAGATCAAAGATGTTGCAGGTTTGAGATCAGACAGTGATGATGCACAAGCAGAATTACTAGTGTTTGATTATTATTTGGCTAAAATTTTGTGATTGCAAAGCAAATGATCAAGCTTTTGGAAAGGCTATAGTCCTGTTTCGTTTTTTAAGATAGATCAGCTTTATTTCTTTAGTAGATTGTAGTTAGAGAAGAGACTGAAATTTTGTTGTTAAACAAAAGCAGGTGGGAACACATAAAACTACTTGCATGTGAAAGCCTAGATAGACATTGCTGACTGATGATGCTGCGTACTTCATTCTTTAACATGGAGATAGGCTTTCATGAGAGAGGAAAAGGAGAATAGAAAGAATGGGACATCTTTAACTACAGGTGAAGCAGACTCTTTGAAGAAAGCACTGGGATACTGCAGACTAAATTAACAGGCAGGTGTTAGGAAAAAGAGAGTGAGCTTTTAGCTATTCTGTTTAACAAATAGGCAATCTGCAGCAATAGCTTTATTCCATTAAAAAGTCTGATTGAAACAAAATAAAAGAAATTTTTACTGTAGACAAATGTGCTGCCCTAAGTGGAGATTCAACAAACTAACTTACACAATTACCTCTGAGCTTTGTGTGTAACGTTTCTATTACTTTTAAGGCAGGTATCCCACCCCTAGCTATGATGTTGCTCTGCAAAGTGACAGGAAAAATGACCACCTTTCTCTTTAAATCTATAGTTTCCATTTTAACTCTTAATATGATAGAAGAGGGAAAACCTCAGCATGATTTTATCTAGAAAATACTTACTCAAGCTAATTTCCAAGCAGTTTCTTTAGAAGAAGAAGAAGAAGAAAAAAAACATAATCAGCCCAGCATTATCTAATCTAATCAGATGCCTAATCAAATGTAGGGGAAAAAACACTGTAACATGAAAGCCTACACTGCCAGAATTGCCCTTAGAACTCTTCAAAACATTTGTTCTATGTTAATTGAACAAGAACTTCACTCTCTGTCTTCCTTTCTGGTGTGATTACAGCATCTCATATAGGAAATGATGGATGAGGGTTCAGGAAATGCAGGTTCTGTCAACTCTCACCCGCTCTGTGATCCTGTGAAAGTCAATTTGCGTTTGCTCTTGATGTTAACCTTTATGTGTTTCAGTTTTTAGGTCCTATGCTCTTGAGATCCAGGCTGTCATCATGAGCCAGAACTCCATCTGGTATAACAGAGGGTTTAGTTACAGTGAATTAGGATCTTCTGCTTGTACACAGCACTGTGTCAGCAGTAAATAACTATAACTTCAAGAGAAAAAATCTGGCATTAACTACTCCTTCTTAGCATATCACATATATTAATTTCCATGATATATGCTTTAGATTTGTTTGGAGAATTTTGGTTTGGTTGAAGAAGTCCAGTTAGTGTGGATGAGAGAGGATAAGCTGCTATTTATTTTTTTCCCTTCTAACTCATGTCACTGATGGCTAAAGACTTGGATGGGTGCCCCTTCTTTTGTCATCCAAATTAATTCATTAATTTCTGTCAAAAGAACTATTTTCAACCAGAAGCTGCAACTGAGCACAAATTTTAAAAATGTAAATGGAAATGAAATGGAAAGCTTATCATTCTGAACTTGCAAGTGAATCATGAAAATTATATTATTCAAAAGTAGCTGTAGGTCCAACATTACATAGCGCACACTGATATTTTTTTAGGTTGTATTATATTAAAAACACTGATATTTAACTTTCCACCAGCAAGATCAGAACTTTTCTAATGACAGATATGGTAAGAGTAGTAGAGAACTACTAATAATGAGAGTAGTTTTCTTTTTAAGGTACAATCCAATCTTGACTTTATGTCACAGATCTAAACCGCATGAATCAACTACAGCACTTGAGCTTTTTAGCTCGTTGAATCTAGAAACCTTGGCATTTGTTTTGTCTATACTAGTATGATTAAAGGATAATATTCATGTTGCTAGGGTATGCTAAGCAATAAATTGTTCTAGCAGTTGATTAAATATCTGACCAAAGCCAAGACACTTAATCAATGTATAAAGCCCTTTGCTGCCTGCACATTCCATTGCCATTAATGTTACTGCTACTCTAACAAAAATAAAATGCTTTTGGACAACACGATCTTATAAGCTCTCTCTTTTTTAAAAGCTTTAAGTGTGATGTGACAGTGTAATGATTTATAAACCGTAACATTCTCTAGGAGCATGTTTCAGAATATGAATTTACCTAAATATCTGTGATTTATTGATTTTACATTCTTTTTGTCTCCCACACACCATTTTTTGACTTGTCTTACTCTCACAGATAGACGAAAAAAAGAACATATATATTCAGATAAAATCACAATGAATCAACGTCATTCATTCTATACATATTACGCACTTCATTTCAGAAATCCAGAGGCCACCTTGGCAGCCTGTCATTAATTTCATTGAAACATCTTGTTAAAAAAACATCTAGGCGGTTTTGTCTTTCCACAGGTAATATGAATTATGTGCATGTCACAAATAAAGGACAACGTGAGACAAATGTATGTAAGTTCTGGATATGGCAAATATTTTCAGGGATCTGCATTTAAGTCTTATCATAGTTACATCATGTGATCCTTCACTACACTATAAAAAAAAAAAAAACAGACACACAATGAAGAATGAACACAAAAGAATGAATAATACTATTGTTCAAACATAAACATTAATTTTTCAAGAGAATACAGATGAAAACTGTTCCAGGGTATTAAGCTCTTCAGTTTCTACAGCATTGTCAAAGCATCTGTCCAGCTCCTCATTGAGTTTCCTGGAAATGATTATTTTAGGTTCCTTCTCATAGAAGGATCTGTCTTCTAGCAAGGCACGTTCTTGGGAATGAATGCCGTTGTTGCATTGTCCAAAGATATTATACTTTCAAATGTCAGAAGGGATCATATAGCTATCTGTGGAACCATGTAGGCTAATCTCCTGCATGTTATACACTATGAAACTTCACTTCATAACTTCAGTACTGCAGTATAATTCTGTCTGAGGTGTGGTATGTATTTCGTAAATATAATTTTACTTGATTTCAGTGTCCCAGCAAACAAACAGTCCACCAAATCCCTAGAAAAAATCCTCCAAAGTTAACTGTGAAAACTGAACATTTTGTGTATGAGCCTGAATGTGGATAGCTTCAGCTTCCTGCCACAGAACCCTGACATGGCCTTTGCTGAGCCACGCTGCTTGGTGCAGCCCACCACCACCATGTGTTAAGGGTAACAGCTACAGAAACAAAAAGGGAGCTCCTGATTCATCATTATCTACAACAACCCCATAGAACTTTTCAGTTACTGCAATCACAAAGTTCCTTATCTCGTATATTCGGACACAGTCTTTGCTCTAGAAGTTGTAACTGGCATTTGATGGCATCAAATACTCACATTATTCAATGAGATGCCTTGTTATAAGATGTCTACAATGATCTCCTTTATCATATGCCAAACATCCCACTTGTGTAAAGATAGCAGGAATAACTATGTTTTCTCTAGAAAATGGAAATTGGTAATGACCAGGGAATGGGTTGAAAGGTTTAAATGACCAGCTGCACATGCTTGGAGCTTAACAGAGTAGGGCTATCTTTGACAGCTGTCTATCTATGAAGATAATACACCTCTAGCACCATACTTTCTTGAGGCAATTTAGTTTATTAATTGCTTCTGTTGAAGATTACATAAATGGTACGCTTCAGTAGACACTGCTTTTAAATGAACTCTTAAATATTCTCCTCATTAAAATATAAATTACTTTTTATCATTATCAAGTAACTAGGTATGTATACTCTTGAGCATATACTTACATATTTTGCAAAACATGAGTTCAGTTAATTGCAAGATCTTTGACTGACAGTTTCTGAAGTTTCTAACTTACAGTAGAAGCTGTAGTGGGGTCTGCACCTGGAAAGAGGGCAGAAAACGGGCAGCAAACTGAGGTTTTGTAAAATGGTGGGTATCATATATTATCAGTTTGTATTGCACTACTCTGAACTAAATATATTGCTTTCTTGATTTCATTTTGACTCAGGATAGTGTATAAATGATCAAACTTTGTTTTCACTAACTTATTACTAGATATCTGTCCAGATATTTTTGTTTTGCTTTCTTTATTGAAAATAAAAAGATTCAGAATTATATTATGTTTTTGGTTACCATATAGCTAATTCAAAATCATTAAGGTTAAAATCTACGCAGAAGTAAAGCAATGATCAGTAAACTATTCAAATTACCCTATTACCTTTCTTCTACAAGAGTAATACATGCTAAAAGAGCTAACTGGCTACAAAGTAGATGAGAATACCTGCAATGGTTCCTATTTTAATGAGGATACAGAATTCCTTCTAGAATACAAATATTCTTAACATACATATCCTCCTCCCCCCTTTCCTTATACATATCCTTAGAACTGGAAAGATTTTATGTTACTATTTGCAGAGGTCACTCAATTCTCCACTTGAAACCATTTATTACTAGGAGGAACCTAACTTGTCAAATTTACAGAACAATCAGGCTTGTGTGTACTTTCTGTTCTCTGAGTCAAAACAGATTAAGTGGGGCAGGCATCATTTTTGTTGTCCCTGAGGACATGTTTACCTTCAAGGCTATAGAAAGCAAGCTTCCTCAGAATTACAGTGCTAAACACACACATTCTCGGTAAATACAGATAACATGTATTATGCTACCCTTACTTCTTGCGGTCTTTGGAATTTTGGCTCATTGCAAGCAATGCATGGATTATCTTTTCCATCATTTCTACTTCCATCTCTTTGCTAAGTGTATCATTTTGAGTGAAGTTCATGACCTAGCTATGTCATTTTATAAAGATCACATTTATGGTAAATATGGAAAGATCTTCTTGCTATGTTTTTAATGTCAAACCTCCCAAATTTCTCTTAACTGAAATGGCAATTTGCTAATAGAAATTACTGAAAAAGTAGAGTCTTTAAAAACTCAAATTGAGACTAGAAGAACAATTCTGCAATTTAGACAGAGTAGTGCAGGATGAGTAAATCATCTAAATTTAATTGTCATCACTAACTATATTGCAACATCAAAATAACACATCAAAATTACTGGTTTACAAATTTCCATCAACTGTTGCACATTAGTTATCTAGTAGAAGATGATGGCCCCTCAGGACTAAAAATACTACAAAATCAAAGTTCTTCTTCTATTCACAGTGATTGCTTATGGTTTTAAAAGGAATGGCACCCAAGATGCAGATCAGATTTACTCTAATACGAAGTGGTACACAAATTTCTGTATCACAGTTTACCAGACTGGACGTACATGCAGCACTATGGCCTCTTGCCTTGCCTGGCATGTCCCATCTAGCATAGCTAACTTACCCTGCTGAGCGGATGTTAGCTGAGCAGTTGCATCTGCTCTGCATTTGTGGGAGAGGGGAATAAGAGAGGTCTTAGGAAGTGGGGCTGCATAAACAAATTGTGACCTTAAAGCAAAGTAATGTATACGCATGGAATTCTGATTTAAAATGCTTGAAGTACACCCAAGAAAAATCAAGATCATAATATATTTTTCACATATTATTTTGTCTATACAATTGTATATGGAAGCTAACTGTTTGAACTGACAGAATGAAACTATAAAGCAATTTTGTAGGTCACATTTTCCAACTATATCAAATCCACAGAAATGGCATTTACTGATCATTATGGTTAGCCTTATTTTGAATATAAGCATGTTAGAAAAAAGGAGAAAAAAATAGATATTGAACTCTTCTGTTTAAGTTGATTTCATTTTATTTGGCCTCTTCTAATTTTTCTCATGCCTTAAACATCCACAAGATTTAAAGATATGTGGGAGGATTTTTCCAGTAAAGAGTAGGGAAACACAGCTTAAAAGTGCCGCTCTAAACAAATTGTATGTTATTATTACCTAGACTCTGTTTTTATTGATCCAATTAACAACCAGGTATTTTCTTTCTGGTGAACAATATGACAGGTTATCAGAGTCTCTGTTTTCACTCACACCCTGCTAAAGACTCCCTATGACCAAGCTGGGACCTCCATGGTCCTAAGCTGGTACCTCTATGGTTTTAGAATGATTGCCCAAGATTAAAGAGACTTTACCACCAAGATAAATAAACAGAAGAACTACTCTGCTAAGGAAATCTAATCCTAGTGGAAAAAGTGAACAGTTTTTCAAGAGCAAGGGGCAATGTCTCAGGCCAGACAACCGGTCGGATATAATGCCCCTTGAGCAGTGTGCTTGTAACAGACTTGGGCTTCCCAGGTGCTGAGCGGGCCCAGAAAGGCATCTATGCTGTATGTTGGCTTCAGCCCACAAGAGACAGACAGAAGAATAATCTTTAGCAATTTAAATGAGCATGAATGGAGTATTTACTGTCAGTATGTTGTAACTCTGCAGTAGATCTCACACTTATCTAGGGCAATTCTTTTCCTCATTTCGAGTGACAAATGAATCAATGCAGCATTACTGTCAGGCAGAAAAGGGATCATCTCTTCTCACACCTGAAAGCAATGCTCCTGTGAAGGAAATCCTTCAGCAGAGGGTCTTTCAGCATGCAGCAGCCTGTAGGGAGATCAAATGCATCCTCCCAAATCCCCGTTGGCCTTGACCAGACCTGCTGGAGGATGGTCGCTCCAGTGATTCCTATGCGATCTCTTAGGGGAGCGATCGAATGCAGAGAACTGGAAAGCTTCTTGCACAGCTGTTAAATCTCATCACCATCTTACAGAAGTTTTTTCAGAAAGACAGGGATTCAATATAATTTCATATAGCACTAAATCTGTACAATTTGTTAATACCTTCTCTACCTTATGTGTGTGCTATAGAGCCGGGAGTAAAATATAAAATTCATACGACAGAAGACAGTTGAAGATCACATACTAATTTTAACAAAGTCTACACGCCCCATTAAAACCATACAGTTCTACATTTACAGATTTAAAATACTTGAAAAAAGTATTAAATAAAGAACCAAGAGGTAAAGGAATACTATAATTAAAGTTTCATTAACTCTGCTGCATTGTGTGTTCGTATTACAATGTTATCTTTAAATAGCATGAGAACATTTTTTTTTTTTCTCCAGTGTTTCCTCTACTCAGCCACTTCCTCTTCTTATTTGGTATTTTGGATGAGAAACCCTCAGTAAATGTGCTGTGATCTCATCTAGCTTCCTATCTTTACCATTCAGTATGCGGGTCCAGAATTACTTGTGTGTCCTGAGCTGAATACAAAGGATTTCATTTTTTATAAGCTCTTATACAGTTTTATCACTGAACTATTCAAGTTTTTCATTAACCTTTCACCTTTCAAACTAAAATATTTGACCATGGTCTCTGAGGGAAACTATTTTTCCTTCTTCTGCCTCTCTCTTGCAAACTTCAGCCAAACAACTTATCAAGAGCTAATTGTTTTCACTGAAGAGTTAACTGGAATTGTCTACTCTCAGATTAACTCTTCCCAAATTAACTTTGACTGAGTAAAAATGGCCATTAAATGACACGTGCTTGGGATGATTGAATTAGCAGCTGAAAATCTTAGTCTATGTGTAACTTATATAACCTCAATTCTTGAATTCCAGCTACTGCAGTTCCCCTGCATTGAAGTTAAGACTTTGTATAGTTAACAAGGAAATTATCAGCAACACTTGAATTATACTTGAAATGAAAACATTAGTAGATAGGAGGAAAGAGCATGGTCATATTTTTGAACAGTCTGCACCTAATAATACTAGCTGAAGTGATCAATTGAATTGAGTTCCTGTTGAAGTTATCAGGCAATTTCCAGTGACTTAGAAGTCAGAATTTCAGCCCAAACTCAAATTTTGAAAGGGAATGGTTCTCTGTTAAGAAGTACTCTTGTATTTTCTGCCTGTTGGCAACAGCATAGTCTTTCGTTTATTAGGGAAAGAACTGTTCTTAAACTAAATAGGGTTCAGGTGCCTTGAAGTGTAAATGAAACAGAAAAGTAGCTAAAGTTAAGGCTTTTTTTTTTCTTCACTGCAATATTTGTTTAATATACTCAAGATACTCTAATCAAGTTCAGCTGAGAGTAGTAACACTGCAAAACTAGTGTCAAGCATGATTTGAGCAAAGGAGTGTGATTTAGAAACCTTGAACTTTGATTTTTACCCTTTAATATTAGTGTTATACAGCAAAGTATTGCAGGACACTGTCTCGCATGTTCCTTGTCTGCCTCCTAGTAGAAAACCCAGCGTTTGCTGGGAATGATAATCTGCTGTGCATGGGTGTTGAACACAGAGAAAACTGCTACAAAGCCAGGGGTATAGGCACCTTATTCTTTTCTTCTCCAGCACTGAACAAAAAGGGTACCTGCCAGTCCATTTCCATAATATGACAAGTGCTTTCATGTATAAAGATATATATGTGTATATTTATTTATTTATTTGCCTTTACTGTAAAAAATATGCTGAAATAAATCTATGGTTATAAGCACCTGTGTTTCGTCAAGGATCCATAAGGAGCAAAGCAATACAAGACAACTATAGCCAAAAGTAAGGATGTCATTAGCAAAGCTCCTTTTAAAAGCATGCAACACAAATAGTGAACTCCACTTTGAAGGCACTTGATTTAATCTAAGTTTGGCAGTAGAAAATCCTGTGAACAATCCTTACCCTTTAAATAATACTGAAGACATGATGAACCACCGCTATTTTAACAGCTCTAATGGCATACATAAAAAAAAATGCCCATGACTGTCATTAACTTACTGTTCCTGTATGTGTGACTAAGGATATATCTGACTACAACTCCTCCTTCAATTACATCTCACAGCTGGACGTTACTGACTGCAGCTCATAGCACAGAAAAGTAATGTTCACGTCATCTAGATGAGAGTAGCTGTGAACCTAGTCCTTTGAAGTCTTTGATCTTATCGTTATATGTATATATACATGCATGCAGATGTATATATCAATCCAGATAATATATTTACGTATGTAAATACATGCATACAGGAGAAGAGTTCTGGTTAGTTATTCAGGCAGCAAAAGATACAGAAGCACCTAGAAATTCTAGAAATCGTGGAAAAGAATCATAGTTCTGCTGGATCAAGAAAAGTAACAGTAACTGAAGCCCGTTTTCTGAATGCAGGGATAGAGGGCAGAAGGATAAACATGGAAAGTATTAATAGGTGCTGTAAGAACTGAAAAAGGGGTAAATGGTGACTCCTGTTCCCAGATGAATACCTGCAGTTTCTTTGCCCTTCAACATTTCTCCTAAACTGGCAATGAAATCTTCACACTTTATCCTCATCTTTCCAGCTTTACACTGCGATACCGACTGCACTATTTTAAAGAATTTCCCTCGCTAAATCATTCCTCTGTCTTCTCCCCAGAGTCCTGGCTGAGGTCCAACTGGAAAAAGCCTTTCCTAATATACCTTTTCTGATATTGTTTGACTGGTAATGACTCTCCTGAGGGTAAAAGCTTTACAAGCTTTCACCAAGAATCTGCCCATCAGCTGCCCAGGACACTTTTGGGGCACCGCAAAACAAGGCAAGACCAAGGGAATTGATCCTCTGCCCAGAAACACAGTGTCAGTGTCTTGTCCTGGTGTGACGGCCAGGGTTTTCTTTTTCTTTCTTTTTTCTTTTTTCTTTTTTTTTTTTTCTTTTATGGAGTTGTTATAATCCAGCTTATTTGGGCCTTGAATGTAAAATCCTGTATCCTATTGATATCATACCAAAAAACTGACCTTGGCCTGAGCCTAGCTGCCACACAATGGAAAGAAGAATTCCCTTCAGTTGCCATATAACTGCATAAAAACACAGGAAAGTTAAGTGAATATTGAGACAGAGCTATACCTGGACTCAAACACTGAACTGAACAGTTTACATTGAGTAGAGATAATTCTAATGTCTAGATAAGGCAGATGGACATTTCAAAAAAATCCACATCAGAAATGCCATAAAAATTTTGAAGAGACATTAGAACTTGTGCTGATTCAAGCAACGTCGCTGTCAATTTAACAGCCCATAGCTAAAGGTGATGAAATTTAATCTGTATTCTCTACCCTTAGAAGCTAGCCAGCTTGATCTTAAAAGCCCAACAACGTCACACAACTGAAGCTGTTTCTTTAGGTGATTCTAAACCCCTTCAGCTGACCTTGTGCTTGAGAGGAGAAAGTTGTTTAAAAAGAAAAAATTTATAACTATTATTTGTTCCTTCCACTGCATATAGGAAATATTTGAAAAGAGAGCATATGAAAGGCCTATTCTGTCAGTCAAGGCTATCATAAAGCGACTTAACTTATCAGGCAAAAAGAATGTGTTTTAAATTTTTTGACACTACTTTTTAACAAGCTTATTCATTTATTTTTACATACACCATGCTTTTAGAATTCCATTATATAAGTCCATTAAATAAATTCCTTTTGGATCTTTTTAATTCTCAGACAATAAATATATGTTTTAAATTTGACCTGGTTCAAACAACTTCATGAAAAAAGTTACCTTATTTTTCTTGCCACTTATTTTAAATTGTTTATGTCAAGATCAAGAATGCAGGGGTGAAAAAATAAATGCCAAAATCATGGAAACTTCTTATGATAAAGATTTCCTACTGATTGACAAATTTAATTTGCACACCCCCAAAAGAGTGAGGCCAGACTGATTCCATTGCCTTAGCTAGAATCACATAGGAGCTTATGACAGACAAAAATTAAGTCCAATTTTCAGGGCTGTATCTATCAGTAGTAATCATGAGACTATCCCTTCTTGCCTTCAATTCTCTTCCTCATTCACTGTGAGTGCATACACGTATGTACACATTGGTGTGTGTGTGAACAGTTAAATATGTGTGTGTCTGTGTGTATATTCATGCACATACATGCACACACTGACTCTTGCAACAAGTGAAGCAGGGAGCTTGAAAACTACTCAATATTAATTAATTTTCTAAGTGAAATCCAAGTTTAGCACTCAAAGGCTGCATCATAATGCTTACTGCATTAAAAGGCTGAATGGAGATCATACAAACAACTTTGACCTTAGATCATCATCTTCTCAGCCTCCGTAGTTAAGGATCTCAAGATTCATTGGGTCAGTCCCATCACCTTTGCAATTAGCAGTGCTAGGCTAGGCAAATTCACAGATGGCAGCATTAAGCAAGAACTGAATATGAAAATAGCATTAGTAATCCTCTACAGTGGGAATATTTACACAATATTATTCTCAGTGTCACAAATAATTTTATTTGCCAAGTCTGCTTTTAAGTTTTATGCCTGTATAAAAATCTGTAAATTCACAGATTTCAGACTACCATCGAGTCTGGACATATTTACTCTATACTTTAAAGTTAGTCATTCTAAAGACATCATTGGAAGTGATCAAAGAAATCATTGTGAAATATAGTAATTGCAAACATGGATAAATACTTATCTTACATTTATGTGTGAACTCTGACTTTATCATAGCAGAGTAAGAAAGAGAGATATTCTTTGAAACCACATGATTTATAAGTTGTTATAGAATACTCACTCTATTATTTCTAACACATCAAACAAAGTCACTGAGGTCTAGCATGACTCCTCCAAGTCCTTCTGCAAGTACTCTACCCTCTTCACACTACATTAGTGTTGATTCCTCTGCATCATAACTCGTACGAAGAACTTGCTACTTGACATTGCCAGACTTGAGAATTAACTTGCTTCTAGTCATGCTTCATGCTTCCAAGGCAATATTTCATTAACATATATGTTGTGTAAACAGGTATATGTTCTGTCCTCTCATTCTCTCCCTGGTCTCCAACTATCATCTATCTGATAAGATTATAAATTGTTGGGGTCATGCATCATATTCATATCTATTTTGAATATTTGAAAACAGATGTTACTAAGACAAATTATTATTGACCAAAGTGTTTTTTAAAAGTACTTCATTCAAATTCCACTCTTGATCAGTCACAGGAAATATGCACAGTCACATCCATTAATGTTTTTCAAGATATTTACTATCTTGAGGGTCCAGGTCATCATTTTTCTTCTTCAGCAATACAGTTAACAATTAACTCTACCATCTCAATGAGATAAGTAACGTCTAATTACATAATTATATAAATGTTAAAAATTGTTATTAATAGAATAGTGATTCATAGTCTTTCCAGTAGTAGTATTAGCAGATACCTGAGATGTGCCTTGGGAACTATTCTCATGTTTCTGTTTTTGTTAATCGAATTTCTGATTAGTGCATTTTGTTCAAAACATCTGTGACTACTGGGTGACACCTCTAAAAACATACTATGATAAAATAACACTTGCATCTTTATAACAGACAACACTCTTTAAGACATTCCCATGTTAGAAAACCTTGCCTGCATTGAAAATAAATAAAATTCACAGGCTTCATCAATATAATCCCCTCAAAAATTGTTTAGAGACATGATTAGAGAGAACCTGAGGGATTTCTTTATTACTTTATGGAAGATTTTGGAAAGTGAAAGAAGGAAAGAGAAACTGGAACAAATCAGAGCCAAGCTTTCCAGCAAAAGAATATCAATATTCTTTTTATCAATAAAAGTCAATCAAAATATCAATAATAAATGCAATAAATTGCATTTAACATTCTGCAGACTAATATATTTATTCTTCAATTTCGTTTTCACTTACTTTCCTCTACCCCTGACTTAGCCTCTGCTATCTTTTTGATGGGAAATACTTTTAATTTTTTTTTAAAAAAGGACAGGCACAAATTTGTTATGTTCAAAACCATTGATGTCAGCCTCAGAATAATCAAGACAGTCTTTTATCTTACAATTATTCTTTTTTTTCTTTTTTTGTATTTCTTTAGTCTTCTTACAATTAAAATTTTGCATTTTGGTCATAAGTATAGTTGAAATAACTCATTTTCATGTATGTATTGCTAATGAGAACAGGGTACTTATCCCTGACGGAAGTTCAGAAAAACCTTGAGCCAGGTGTATGTGCTAAGTGATGTCTTTTAAGCTTTCTTCAATTTCAATTTTTATGATTCACAGCTTTCTGGTTTTCCTCTGGAATAATGATACTACCATTAAAAGTTCTTTAAAAAACTGAAAGCCAAAAATCTCTTGTAGGACCTATTTACTAGGAGCTGGAACTTCAGAAAAAATATTTACCACACTACCAAAAAAGAATCTATTAGACATACTGGAAAATTTAAACAAAACAATATGCTTTTACTTGACTACATTTTACATATTTTTCATAGAAACTTTTGTCACTTTTTTTTTGATTTTTTATCACCATGCTCTCCACTTACATTTACTTAGTTTTCTCTTTCTTCACATCAACCTATCTTTAGGACTTGTAACACACACTACTTTATGACTTGGAGTTTACACCATCTCCTTGACATAATAAAACCCCAGCCTGAGGATTTGCCTGGAAGATTTCTTTCTGCTTACTCCCTACAGCAGATAAACAGGAAATCATAGGAAATCTGGAAGTTTTGCGATTTGATCAGGATAGAGAAGGCACTTGAAGGAGAGAATAAGAGAAAGAGGGATAGAGATTTTGTTTTGTCTCCAATTCTTTACAGATTGGGAAAAGTCTGGGTTCCACCTTTTCCATCCTGCTTGCTGGGGGCCACCCAACCTCTTATTCATTTTTGGTTGTATTGGATACCCTTCTCTGATTTATTGAAAGAGAGAGAAGACAAAAACAAGGATCAGAAGAAGTAACATGAATGTATCTCGAGATACTGGTGGAACTGATTTAAGGCCAACTTTGATTTAGGGGGAATAGTCTAATTAATTGCTGTGGGAAACAAGGGGTGGCTTGAACTGTTCCAGAAACATCCTGAAAACATACCACATTCTTCCCAACTTCTTCCTACCATTGTGGCACCAGAAAATAGTAGGTAAACAGGTTCCCTTCTGTCTCTTCTCTGTATTTGTGATCTTCCTGGGTTATAGCGCACATACCCTTTTCATATTTACCCTTTCTGAAAAAGTCTTGTATGACTTCACCACAAGTAATTTAATATTTGATGCATCCTAAGTCTGACTAAAGAATCTCAGCTGCTGCTTTTCTTCCCCTTTTCTAAAGAAGCATTTCTAACATTTATTTGTGTAGAAACCATGGAAATGTTAATCTAATTGTAAAAAAAAAATCTTGTTTGTTGAACTCATGGCTTTTAAGTCATCTTGATGAATTTTGGGAGCCTCAGTCACTACTTTAGATTTGCATTTCACAAGAATTTAGATCATAAATTAATTCAATCACTTTACATTTTTAAATGATAACCTCTTCAAATAAATTTAATATTTTAAAATATCAATCTTATGGCATAGCACAAAACATAGGGAACATTCCTTAACTTTCAGCTCAGCCAGTGCATTTTGGTGTATGTAATATGAGTACACAAATGAAGTTAATTTAGGTTATGATTTAGTTTAAGACAATTCAGTTCAATGATTCCCTGCAACTCACATATCTGTGCTCTATGTCTAAACTCCTACTGTAACTACCAATGTCATTGATGGAGCCCTAACAAATGATTCAGGGGAAAAACCACAAAAGACTCGATTCATTTATCTAAGCAGGGATGTGTAGTGGTATCTGGGATGCTAAAGGGTATCCTGTCCAGCCTCCTGCAGTTCCTGTGTCAGATATGGTAGATGCAAATGCTCTGGACATACTCCTCATGCATCAAAAACAGCATTAGATACCTATCTCTGTGTACCTCAATCAGGCCTTCGATATCTATTTTAAGTTGAGCTATATTGCTCTCTCATCTGCAAAGAATAATGGCAGTGAAAGAAGAAAGCAGTTCACATGTGGATATTTAAACTGAACTCCATATCTACTGGCTGTTTATATACATGGAAGCAAACAATTGCTTGACAGGATCAAAATACAGTTTGAAATAAGATGATAAGAGTGAACATAAATGGTTATGTAAAAAGTAGGAGGCCCATATTAGACAACTTGGTTGCTTGGCATTCTGTTAGAGGAAATAGGAAAAAGTTCTATAAACACTCTCTAAAGACAAAGAAAAAAACTGAAGGTATTGCTTTGAAAAAATTCAAAAAATGATTTTACTTCTTTGCTTTTGTCTTGCATTTTCTCTAGTGTCTAGAGGAAAATGATCTACTACTGACTTAAATACCAAATATCTGGAGTTAACTTTATCTGTATTTTCTCCTTCACCCCCATCTCTTAAAAGGGTAGTTGTTAGGCCACTTCTGTAATTTCATATATTTTTTGGTCCTTTTCTAAGATGGATGAATTTAGTTAGCAGGAGAGTCTAAAATTGGCAAGATATTGCCTTTGGTTTAATAAAAGAGAAGCTCTATTTCTTATTACAAGCAATGAATCATTAATGCAACCTCACTACAGGTTAGCGTTTTTTCCTCTGAAGTTCCAACTGCAAAAACAGATCTCACAGACAAATTTTATTATTATAGTGAAATGAGACTGAAATGTTGCCATTTTGGTCAGAAATGCTAACTTAGTTGTAACAAGAAGAAATATCATAATCAAAATAAAAGCAAGTGAAGTTGGTTTGCTAAAGGTACTCTTAGAAACTAATAGGCTAGTAAAATGGTGTAAATAATAAAATAAGTTGTTACATTAATATATTTCTGAAAATAGCAAGAGAAGAATTAACAGTAAAAAGAAATTGGTATCATATCAAAAGCTTTTCTTCAAACAATTCTCTCCTCAAACCCTCTCTATGGGGCATTAATAATAACTTCTGTCCACTCAAAGATACCAATTTTTTGTTTCCCAATATTAAAATCATTCCCTCATTCTGTACAAATATAGCCATTATCTATTTTCCTCCTCTATAAACTAATGCAGTCTTTAAGGAACTCTCTCCGAAAACTACTCTCTTCTTTGACTCTTAGTTCTCAGCCTTGCTTACATCTAGTCCAGCAAAACTATTCATTTTAATCAAAACTGTGTCTGCTCTATAGATCATATTGCTCCTTTATCTAATTGCTACTATGACTTTTTTTTTTTAATATAAGTTCTCACTGAGAGAAGCAAATAGCAGATGCACTTGATGGAGTTGAAGCAGCATGCATAATTTCTACAAATCTAACAATGAGAAGAGGTTCTCTGTGCTCCTCTGTTTCTCTCTTCCACCCCAGGTGTTTGTTTTGCCCTAATGGAGCCAAAAGGTATTTCCCATACACCACCATGCTGCTAATGGCAGATGCTGATCCCCTGCAGGGTCACAGGGTGTGAGGAAGGAAGAAAGAGGCATCTCTGATCCACCTTGCTTCCCAAAAGCATCAGCTTCACCAAGAAAATCCCAAATCTCTTTTATTTCTGGCAACTAGCAGCTACTTTTTCCACCTGTACAAGGCTTCAGGTAAGTTGCAGTAATCCATGCTACATAAGTTCCTAATGTCAACCCAAAAATTATATTCCTACTCACCAAATCATCTTCTGTAGAGTTGCAATGAAAAATTTTTAAAGCGCTGGATCTCTTGCTAATCTAGCCAAGCATACACTGGAAAAGGAGGTGAGTCAAACCTTAATCACCACAAGAGACCTTGCTGTGGTTAACATACATCTTCACAGAAGCAGAAGACCTTGGGAAAAGTTCAGATGAGCTCAAAAATTGACCAGAAGAAGAACAGGGTCAACTGCTTGGCCCAGTCCTGGGTAAGGCAAAGCAAGGGCACCTAAGAAGGCAACTTGTCCACCACCTGTCAGACTTGCTGACTTCTCTTCAAAGAGCTGCAATTGCAGTTCAAACACTGTGCAACCCAAATGGGGCAGCCATCACTCTTACTTCTTTCTCTTCTTCCTTTTCCATCCCCTCAGGTTTCTTCCCATATGGCGATGAATGTGTATTTGTTAAAGCTTTGAAAACTAAACTCTTTGTGTGGATCACTGCTCTAAAGGGCTTCACTCAAAACCAGAAACATCACAAAAAACTTAAATCATGCAAATTTGCATTCCAAATTACTTTGGAGTCATTTTTAATCTGTATCCAGTGCTCTTTTTTTCAGTTAATTACCGTTATAATGATATTTACTTAAAGGAATTAATAGAATAGCTCTTCCGAGAGTTATTTCTCTGTGCTGCTAACGTATTTGGTCTTCATTTAAGCAAGTTTAGTTCTCTCATCTATTGTCAGGTTTCTTTGTTACTGACACAACTGAATGTAACCAGCAACTCCACGCAGCATATTTGATTTGGGGAACACCATATTTTTGAATTTGTAAGATGAACTTTTGTGTTCAATTCCACTGATTTTTCTTTTTTTTGTTTTGGATTTTCATTCAGTTTTCATGTCTAGTGGTTATCTGAACACTTAAACCTTTTCTGAAACAAATCTATTATATATTTCATGACTTGCCTACCTTAACCTAGTCATTGGTAAAATTTTATAAAGAAATAAAAATATTTATAAGTATTTATGACCAGGGGAAAAGCCCTCTTACAATCAAACAGATTTTAGAAAAGGCTGGTATCATGAAATGGTAATTCCTATTTTTAAACAGCTTTTACATTATTCAGAATGATTTAGAAACAGCACTTGCACAAAGTTTATGAAAAATTTATCATATTTTTTCAGGCTCACCATATCCTTTACCAAAGCAAAGATTTCCTTCACATTCAGTATTCAATACTTCTGATAATGGATTGAACAATTGTGTAGATACATAATATGACTGTGTACAATGTCAGTAACCAATAGAATTGTATATGTAAATAGATACTTATTTTTAAATCTTCATGAAAGGAATAGAAAAAGACTTCATTGTATCTGAATGAATCCTAGTAACTGAACAAGTAACTCCAGGAGGGAAAGGATACACACCACTTAAATTTTTTTTCCTCCAAACAAAGAGGATTTTCTCTAGAAATATACTGCTTATACTTTTATTTTAAAATTCGTATTTATTATCTCCTGTTTATTTCACAAAATTACTAGGTGCTAATAATAATAATGCATCTCCATATAACTGTAATTATTTTAACTAGTCACCTATAACTAAACAGTTAATGGGTTACATTGGTTAATTGTCAGAATCTGTCAACACTAGGTCTGCTAAAATGCAGAAAACCTAGGTTTATCATCTTCAGATACAAAAATATTGGGACATATCCTACCTGACAGAACAACTTTAAGCTATGTAACATGGAAATGATTTTTTTTCCACGATGAAAAGACTATTTTTTTCATAAATTCATGTCAATCACAGTTTGTTTTTCAAATCATGCCACAGACTAGAACAGAAGAACATTGCAAATAAAGTCTTGTGTGATCGCTCAGCCTGTGATATTTTTTAACAATTTTTTACTAGCTTTAGTAGAAAATTATATTGAGAAAGTTACTATTTAAAATGCATCTAAAGGTGTTCTATTTCTGTCCCAAACAGAAATAATATATTAACTGAACTATACAGCAGGGAAGTTATGTAATTCTGCAACAGAATGTATGTGTTTGCAAACATATATGTATGTGTGAATATAAAAAATAAAAGATGCAACTGCTGTTAAGTTGAGCAGAGATATTTAAAAGTATAGCTTAACAGCAAAGATTAAAGCTTACCTTAAAAATAACTTAGAAGCAATGTTATGTTTGAGATCTCTATCTTGTACAAGGCCATAGCAAGGGTAATGAAGCTAAATACAGATCTGGCCAATGATCTGACTTTGTTTCAGCACTCCGGGGTTGTTTTCATTTTCCTCTTTCAGAACTAAAACCAGAAAACTCTATAGGCTTTTCTGAATAATTCAGTCTTTACCTTTTCCTCTAAAATGCTAGATTTGTGCATGACTAAGAAATAGTTAAAGATTGTCAAGCAGATGCTCGTTTGTGTTTCTGACTGCCATGGAAAATAGATATGAACCTTTTCCATCATAGTTGCTATTCCCAGCTTGAACCTGGCAGTCCAACCTGAATTTGATCTTCAAAGCTGAATATTACCAAATGAACAATAGGCAATATTTTTAAGCCTGATGAATGACTAATGAATTTATTTTAAATGTGTTAAAAGTTGGAAAAGGCATTTCATGAAAATTAACAGACATCTGTAATGTAATTTATAATGCATTATGTTAACCTCTGTGGTTACCTATTTCTTTCTGAATTGAATGCATGCTTTATAGCCACTCTGATGCATCTGAAAAAGACTAGTAATGCTTGTACACATTCTTCTCTATGAATTATCTCAGCTTACGAAAGCAATTAATGTTCATAAATAGCCAAACACACCAGTCTACAGAGAAGCAACTGAGGTGATAGAACCACCATTATTAAGAAAAAATGGAGGAAAATGGTTTAAGCTGGCACTGATTTCTACAAGGTAAAACACTTTAAATCCAGGTCTAAGCAGTGAGATTTTCCAGTACAGACATAAAAGCAACATTGCTTTAAAATATGAGTTTAAAAGCAATGGAATAATTAGACGGTAAGAGTATATTCAGATTCAAAAAGACATCTGAATTCCTAGATATGCTGTATGAGGTGATAAAGATGATTTCTAAACACCATTTAACTGACATAGCAATGTAAAACTTGGGATGAATGAATCATAAAAACCTATTTCATCCTTTGCAATATAACCCATCGTAGCACCTTAACATAAACAGCAATCTAGCTGTCTCTTCAGTGTCCACTGAGCGGATTGGACCACTATTAGAGATACTGTAATAAAAATTTCCAGGCAGGGAAGGAAAAGATGAAAACATGAAGGGATGTCAGTTTGACAAGAACAGCAGTATTTCAACTTTTTTGCAATATTAAAGGAGGCAAAGTCTGACCGAAACTGGGCTCTACCAACGTAATACAATTTCTGAGAGCTTTTGTTGAATATGTACATTAATTCTTTGTGTGGCCTATCTACCTATAGCTGCTGCCTATATTGGATAAATAAGAGATAATTTTGTGATGTCACATCCACTGAAAGGCTTAGTATTCTGCCACTTCTGCTTCCTTAAGTTTGCAATGAGCATACTAACACATTGTTGCACCTAAAATAAACTATTTTATTTCATTTTTTAAAAGCACTGTGTAAGCATTTGTTAGCTTCACAGACTTTTTATTGACCATAGTAAGCTGAAAAGCGACTTATAACTCTGTCCATATTCTCTCCCTTAGCTATGCGTGTGCAGCAGGTCCTTGATAATAAGGCTCAGTCTTAATGTTCTGCATTTTCTTATGGCAATCAGCTTCCCATAGGAAGAAAGGTGAGGATAAGAAATTAAAGATGACAGTATTGCAAGCAGTAGTGAATAAGGATGAAGGTTATTTCTTCATTTCTGAAGTAAAAAAGAGTCAGCCTTCACTATTATCCATAGACTAGTTCCACTAAAAATGTGCATTTTTCTATTCAATGAAAACTCAATGTTTCTACTGTACTGGGAATGCAGTTTGGTCCACAAACCTTTCCAAAACCTTTTAATATTCTTCATTTATTGCCATACCATCTGTTTGTTCCAGCATTTTTTTTTCTCCAGCAGTTACACTCCCTGTGTAATAGATATACTTTTTTTCCTTGTTGTTGGGAGAACTAGCAAAGATAGAGAATTGTGAAGAAGAAATGAATTTGTGAGCAAAGAAAATAAGTACTGGACTATTCCACCCCTTGCAGTAAGTCTGGAACATAAAAACTAGGCAGAACTATTTATTCAAAGCACATTCTGCCTTTTGCCCATTTGCACTGCCTGCCCTAACTGTCATTACATGCACCTCTCTTCACCCTACTCTCCTGTACAAGTTGTTGCAAGCACCACGTTGATCATTGGTTTCCGACTGGGTCATTTTCTGTCTCCTCACTGAGCTTCTTAGCCTTCAAAACTGAAATAGCCTCTATCACTATTCTGAAGGTATTTAAAACTCTCTTCATTAAAATAAAGGAAAACTTCAAATCTGCAAGAATTTTTTCCTAAATCCCATCCCTGCAATCACTATTTTGTTTCTTGCAAGAAATTATCATTCTTGTTCACTAACCCTCCTCTCAATTCTTTTTCGTACTCTACTAGGATTAATGTAAGATTTAGTGATAGCAGGGCTGAGTATTCTGATTTCAGAAGAGAGCTATCGGAAGTGAGAGCTTTTTCTAGCTCTGTTTACAGCAATAACTGCAAGTATAGATAGACTACATAATTTTGCCAGACTGCATCAATTCAACCTCTCATATTTTTCATCAGATGATCAGTTTCAAGTGTAAGAATCTAGAGGAACAACAGAAAAAAAAATGAACTACTATATTCCTGAGTAATTCACTTTATTTTTTCTGATTAAAAATATCAAATACATGTTTCACTCAGGAACTTAAAGTATTCTGTTTTAAACTTGATTCTACATGGACATTCAATGCTATTTGAAAGTATCCTTTAACAGTATAAAACATAGATAAAATAATGTGTTTCTCTGATTATGAAATGAAAATTGCCTCTCTTCTATCAATAATTGTCTTCATCATACAACTGAAAGTTTCTTTCAAAAGTGTCTAAAACTAAAATTTTGATGTAATACGCACAGACCTTATTGTACCAACTCTTTAACTGATACTTGCTTGCTCCAGTGGGTCTACTCAGATTGAAAGGTTTTGTAACTCTTTATAAGAGTATTCAGGATAATGGAGAAATTAGTGTTTTTTTTTTTTTTTAATCTATCTTCCAGCTCCATATACAATCATGGCAAGCTGGACAATCAAGCATGTGTTAAAAAAGCAGTATGCTGTCTAAAGCAAATTAGAACAAGCCCTTATCTACCTCCAGATTAAAAAGAAATCCATTTATAAAGGGAATAAATACAGATTGACATGATAAGCAAATTTCACAGAAAGGTTGATTACCTAAATGCAGCATTTATTCATAATTGCTGCAAAGTGTAATACGAGTTATTTAAGGTTTTCTATTTCTAAACAGGAGATTAATTACAATATTTCAAATAGCACTATTGAATAATTAAAGATAAATGTTGCCATTTTCATGGCTACTGCTGTATACTTATCTGAAAACATATTTCTCTAAACATAAATAAATATTCTCCTTAAGAGGCATAAATTGCTTGCCTTTTTTTAAGAAATCATCATCAGAAGAATCTTGCAGAAAATGCTGTTGAACAAATGACATGATTCAGAATGCCTTGTGGGTAAAGAGCTCAAAGAACAAAAAAATACGTGTAGTAAAAAAAATCCTATACCACACATGATACAGCATTCCTTCCACCCCCTACTCCCACCAAAGAAAAGTGTACTCTAAACATCACTAGACTCTCCAGGTGTTGTTTTTCTTTCTTTTCTTTTTCTTTTCTTTTTTTTTTTTTTTTTTTGTTTTGTTTTGTTTTGCAATGTCAGAATAGCTTCATCAAGATTTCCTAGTCTAGTCACTCAGCTGCTTAGCTTTTTTTTTTTTTTTTTTTTTTTTTTTTAACAGTTTCTATAGTTCTATAGTCTATGAGTAGAAAACTGTTTTTATAGATATGGAAACAGAGAGGTTTATAGATATGGAAACACTGCTTCATCTGTTCTCCTAAGTACAATAACTAATTGTTTCAACCCACTGAGTAATTAGTACCGAATCTTCCATGTATCTTTTATGCACAATTTGCATAGTTTCACATCTAGTACAAATATAACGTGAGACAATATGAAAGTGCCTGATGGTCTTTTTAATGGAAAAAAGTCAGAAACAATGTCTCAGTATAAATCACTTTAGAGATGTAAAAAGAAGCTTAGCATCTGTCTCACAAAGCAGGAATGAGAATCTATTCAAAGTTAAGGGCTTGATCCATCAGAAGGTTAAATAATTTTGGAAGATATCTGGCACCCAGCCCCCATTACTAGGTCAAATCAGCTATGATGGGGGAGGATATATGTCTGTAAAAATGTCTAAACTTTGTTATGATCATATAACATTTTCCTCAATGCAACCATTTTACATCAAGTAGTAGAAACTTGGCACAAAATAACTGGCACAAAATTTTATGTGAAAAGGTGAATTAAAAAGAGATTGAGGAAAACTCATGGAAAATTGAATTTGAATTTGCATAATGAACTTTTTGCACTAGAAGACGAATTGTAAGTGTTAAATCAAAGCAGAGGCAGGAACACATGAATTCCATGATGGGTGGGATTGGATGTATAAATTTTAAATTTTGTTATAAATAACCAAAATTTATACAACAAATTATTGAAAATGCTCAGCATATTCATTCAACAATAATTTCTACTCAAGCGTGAAAGGGGAAGGGACAGCAAGGGGAGAAGAAATAGGAACACACTCAGAAAACACTGTTCTTTGCCACAGAAGTCTCACTATCAGTATCCCCCCGTTTTGTATCTGTGTCGCTGAAATGTAGTATATTAAAATATAGTACCTTATAACGCATGCATAAAGCCCGCTGTCTTGTACCACTGTTGGCCGAAACCAAATGGAGTCTTCTTCTTTGCTCATTCTAGTTCCATCAAAAGCTATAGGTTCCTCGAAGTCTCCAGGTCCAGAGCTTTTGTACCACATCAAACTGAGTCCAGCACTTTGGGCTAGGGAGTAATTAGCTCTAATATATCCATAAAAGAGTGCACATTTTATACGAACAGGTTCTCCCACTAAAACTTGATATTTCTTGTAATCCACAGACCAGTCAGTACATCCATCAGCTGAAAGAGAAGAGGGAGGGGGAAAAAAAGAAAGGGATTACTATGGTTTCAGAGAGCACACATGAGCAATAGTTACACAGCAAGCTTTACTGCAGAATAGTCCGTCGAGTGACTAGTAGTCCTCTTTTGATCACTGGAAAATTAACTGCATTTCCACACTGTTAATATCATTTACTTTCCTATGCGGAACAGTTATTGAGAGAATTAGTGGTAAATCTTGATAATTTCTGAGATAAGTGAGCAATTACTCTTTTTCGTCTCTTGTGGAACTCCAGCATGAATTGTTATAAAATATTGGAATCAAATTAGTGCAGTACTGAGGCCATGCTGTACACAGGGCGTCATAATCAGTGAAACGCATTAATCAAAAACCTTCAGGGCAACAATATAAATGAAAGAAGGGAATTACTTAGTCTCAGAAGACATTAGGACAAGAAGCTGTGGCCTGAAGTTGAGAACGTAAAAGTTTGGGTTAGATCTAAAGGAGGAGAAGAAACTGTCTGAACAGTAAGAGCAGTTAAGGGCACATACACAAAAAGAGAGAGCCAGGAAAATGGCTGAAGATATGTTCAGTGGATTATTCACGAGCAAGTTAAGATCTCATTTAGAATTCCCGACTTTCCCAAAGTACATTACAAATTAATTAAAATGATTCATGTATTTATTCGTTCCTGGCCCAGCTAGCAATAATTCTAGAATAATTATCACATTCTTCACCTGTTTAATATAGAGCAGGTTGTCAGTCTGGATCAATCCAACGTCTAATAACTGCTCCTCAGGAGAGAATAATAGATTTTTTTCCCTTTCTTTTTAAAAAAAGATAACTATTTTTAATTATAAAAGCACACAAGGAAAACAGATGCTTTCTATAGTGTTTTCCTATCTAAAGCTTAAGTTTTGTTGCAAAGGAGTTTCATTCAGGAGGGGATTCATTAGCACTGGCTGCTGTTCAACTGAGTTAGTTATTCAGGCTCCTGCATATTGAAACCATATGTGGTTGAAAACAATCAGTACATCCAAAGGACAACATATTTCATGTTAAAATGGAAATCCATGATTGGAAAGAGTGTTTGGTCTTTGAAGTGGTCATTTCCCTTCACTGACTTTATAAGAGCCTAGCTAACTAGATATCAGATATCTAGATTCACACGACATGCTTTTCACCCTAGAGTTGGTTGAATATTGATTTTAATGGAGAGTTCAAGCTATTCTTCAAGATTAAATAGTATTATCACTTTAAAAATAGAAAATGTTTTCATCTCTTATTTGGGAGAAAAGCATGTTACTTTAAAGAAACTTTGGAGATTTTCCTGTGGATAGTACCACAACACTCATCATACACAGTAAAATATGAGATAGACACAAGCATGTTTACACTAGATACCATTGCATAACAAATAACCTAAGACAATACAACACTGAAAGACAGAGGGGGGAAAAAGGAAAACTTTAGAGTCATTTTTCATAGTGAATAGAATTCATATAGTGAAATATTTCATATATCCTTGGAGTGTTTCCTCCCATGTTTACTTTTAAGGTTGGAAAAGGGCAATTAATGTGGCCCTGTTACAATTTTCCTACCGCACAGTCCCTAAAATCAGTATTCTTTACCAGTCTCTAATAAGAAATAGATGTACTCTTGCAGAAATTAAAGTGAACAGAGACAAGGCTATACTGTTAGTTTCCCAATAGGACTTAAGAAATTTTCATTTTTTTCAGAATACACTTACATTTCATTTTTTACCTTTTTGAAGGAGCACTCTGTCTCTGATTGGGTTCTCTTTCACTCTATTTCTGAATACCCAAGGCCAAGAATGAATTAAAATGCACCTCTAAGCAGAGTTAATTCCATTATACAAGTTAGCAGGTAATAGCTTCATCATACTTTATTATCAAATTGTAATCTTGCCTTTCGCTATCTAAATCACTATAGTTCAGTTTATATTAGTTGCCTAGACATGTTCTCTCTCAGGATATTCAGTCCTAGTGGTCCAAGCTCCTTGAGCTTGTTGAATCCTTGAGAACATACTAGAAAATAATACCAACTGTATTTCACACCATTGTATCAAATAAAGGAGTAACTATGCAGAACATATATCCTTGACTTTATTTCAACAAGGTATTCCTCATGAAAAAGTAGCAAGAACCACCCATTTGGTATCACTGATTTGAACCACCCATTGATACCATCTCCAATGTAATTTAGTAAGCCTAGACAAACAAGCTAGCAAGCATTCTACTCTCAAATGCAAAAAAAAGAACACTTCCAAAATTTTGCAGAAATTAACTTTTTAAAAGTTTGAGACTTGAGTTTTAGAGAGAACGTTAACAATATATATATAGCCATTGTATTTACATTAATGCTCTAAAAAGTAGTGACTTCAAAAGCTAAGTTGGATGATATTTTTATGGAAAGAAAATACACGTAAAAAAACTCTTAAATGCCCAGAACTGCATTAAAATTTTGTATCACAAAGTATAAACAAAATTACACTTTAATGTAACTATTTTCTACTTGGTAGTTTGTTGGCACCAACCGCATCAGTATGTATTACCAGACGGCTTAAGAGAACAGCAGCTCAAGGAAATACGAACACTGGCATGCCTATAATGTCATGGGAATCTATTGTATGTTTTGTCTTAAATCCAAGCTTTAGAAACAGGTCCTCATTTACTTTCTGTGAAATTTAATTATCGATGACCTCTCTTTAAGATGCATAAAACCAGATAAGAACTAGGTAATGAGTCAAGTCATGATCTGTCAGCTAAAAAAGAGAATCTCATGCTTTAAAGCATTAGACAAATTTCTCAATATTTTAACTATCCATGCCCAATGAAACAATCCACATTCTTTTATAATTAATGACCTTGGCTTATTTTTGATATACTAGAATACATATTATGAAGTCACATTCAGTGATAATCTTAAGAAAACATTTGTCCTCTTCTCAGCATGGTCTTCCAGAGAAGTGAACATGACTGTTTCTCTTCTCACTTACAGAAACATTATACCAGTTTAACTCTGTCAACACTGATATTCAAGTCACATAGAACTGCATTAACCTTATCTCAGCTGGAAGCTTTAATACCTTAAATATCTTGCAGGGAATACCTCACACTACAGCTCAGCCAACATTTCTTCATCCATGAGAAGGTGATAATACAATTTTGACAGATGCAATAGAAATTCATCATTCCTGTCATAAGACACAGATGTCTTTCACATTCAGGATTTTTCTTTTTTTAGTGTTCGCAGTGATTTTTAGGAGATAATTGTCCATCTGTGCTTGAAATCCTCCTTTTCCATTGTAATAGGGGAGTATAAACAGAGACTAAAAGACATATAAAATGGGAAAACCAGACTTTCATGTCTTTAAAAATGAGATTACTGTGAATACTCAGAGGATAGCATGCCTGTACTGTAACTGACATATTCTACTTATACTCTGTATAAGGTGCATAAAGTACATGTTCATTTTTAGTCTAGAAAAACTTGGTTATATGGGAAACCTCATCCTGATTTCCAAACTTCCAAAGGTAAGGGTATATTTTCAGACACAAAGACTAACTATATTTATGATATATTTTACATTTAGGAAAATCTTTGGATTTTTCTGTTGACATTGATACCTTAAATAAACTTTATATTTTTTAGTTAGATCTTAAAAATATACTCTATTGCTTCATAAATAAGAATAGGCAAGAAAAAGTCTTAATAGTCTTAATGTTAATCCATCCGTGTTAATATCAAATTGACTGAGGGCTTTGTATACAAATTTGCAGTTTAACTGTGATCCATTTCAATCTTCATTACATTTTCTTACTTTTCTTTATCTCTAAGAAGGTTATTGCCTAAAGAAAAAAACTGTGTTTTCCGTCTTTGTAATATCTGCCGCCACCACACAATCAAAACATACATTTGTGCTGGCACAAAACAATGGTGGGAAAATTATGCTCAAGACTTATCAAAGTTAGGCTTTCCTGTCCTATTTCTATTGTCACATCATCAAACAGGCAATCACTTTATTATTATTATTATTACTATTATTTCATAAATTGGAAAATACTTAAATAATTCAACAGCTATGACATTCGAGAAATGCATGCAAATCCATGCTTGTAGTCCCTGACCTCTATTTTAACATGCTGCCATTTATTGTGACATCTAATAGCACAATATAGTGACCAGGATGAATATCATTCACTCAGTTATTTCCTTGAGTGATTTCCGGGTATGAAGTAAACCACAGCACATCACCATCCTAATAATGAGACCGTTCTGCCAGATAAACAAGCTCCCTGCAGGCTGCATCTGGTGATAGGACTCAAACAAAATATTTAACATTTCTGACAGGGTCTTCCCTTTCATTTTTCAAGATCATATACACCATTTTCGAGGGAAAAATCAGTGCTGAAAGGGAGAAAATTGAACTAGTGACTCCTGGGTCCACTGCTACAACCCAGCTTAGTTCATAAACTTCAATTCCATTTCTGGGTCTGAGAGTTAATGGAAGTCTCCAAGTTTCCAATGCATTTGTGGAAATCTGACTTCCTGATCTAGCTAAACAATTTAGGTCTGGTATTAGTTGAAAACAGTTCCCCTAAAATATCCAGAACAGTAATTCAGTAACAGGAAACCCTTCCAAATTTATTGTATTTATTTTCATATAAAACAAAAATTATTAGATTCATTTTTTCTCATTTATGAGTGCTTGCTGTTCCATTCAACCTAATTTCCTACAGAAAGGAGGTTTATGCAATATCACTGTATGCCTTCCATTTATTTGTCAGCCACTTTAGGATTTTTTGAACATATTAACCATTTGCAACCAAATTTAACAGGAAGATGAGATTTTTTTTTGGTTTATGTATCTTTTTAGTTTAAATTAAAAAAAAAGAACTTAACAGGCATGAAGAAGCAGCTTAAAATGCAACAAGCACTGTTAGCTGAGGAAAAAAATGTGATCAGCTCTATTTTTAGATCACTTAGATTCTGTACTTTCAAGAGAGTTCCAATATAAAATTAGAAACATAAAAAAATGGATTTATCATTAGTACTAATGTTTTCAAATGACCGCATCAAGTATATTTCATACATGATTAAATTTTCTTTGCATTAACCTTGCTATTACAGCTTTGCACATTAGTATGCTGAAGTTCGCTTTGAGACAGCACTTTTATCTTGAACTCCTATTTTTCATTCTCTTGAAAACTCTTGCGAAAATTACCTTGTAGGCTAAAAACTTGAATATTTTGATCTCTATCTAGAAGTGTGTGGTGGCTGGCATGACAGGAGGCTAGTAAGAGAAAATGAAGGTGCTGAAGGAGATGTGAGGCAGGCAGAAAAAATATTTTTAGAACCATCATCTATTTAAGACCTCAGCTCCTAATAATTACAATTTCCCCAGTCTCACTTGAGAAAAGCTTTAAAAGTGGCAGACTTGACAGTTGAGTGACCATGGCAAATGCACTAGCCTGCAGGAAGAGGAGTACTGGAGAAAGAAATCTATGGCTTGCAGTAAATTAATTTAAAATACTCTTTTTCTTAACTTCAGAAATTTTTTTTTCTTGACTTCAGAACACTGTGCTAAGGTGAAACAGAGGATACATGACTAGGTATTGGAGTACTTACATATTTTGTAAAGTCAGAGGGAGAGCAAAAATACTTTTGTGGCAGGATGTTTTTATGTAATTCTCTCTCTCATAAGCCCCATTAAATAGTATTTTCTGTCTGAATTAACATTTATCCTTGTAACTACCACCATTAACTTGCAGAAAAGTTTAAAACATGAAACACATTTTAGGAAAGAGGGGAAAAAATATCCTATGCAAGTTAGAACAAGTAAAGAAAGAACGAGTGCATGTTGAACTGCATGAGGTCTTACTCTGAAACAACCAAGAATTCTTTCCTGATGCCCGTTCGGTCCCATCTCTCCGCTAGCCCTCATCTGTGGTTCAACATGATGTGTAAAGTAAGTCTCAGTAATCACATATTTAAAGGCAGCCTGGCCTGTGCTTCTCCCTGGCCTCTCCAATTCCTGATTTTCTGTTTGCATGAGCTACCTTCTTTCTAGTACTCACCTTCATTGCAGAGGCCATCTGTGTATCTACAGGTGTTAGCATACAGCATAAAGGTGGCAACATACTGCAGTCAGCAGCCACAAATCACAGTTCTTCTTGCTTGCAAAGCCTGATATTAGTCTGCACTACTGATCTGTGCCTATGGAAATGAAATGCTTTTTGTTTATTGCACTTATTATGCTTCCTTATCTGAGGGCAATTCTGCAGCCTCTGTTTTTTTCAGCAGTGAAGTCAGAGGTTTTTCTGCATCCAAAGAACGCAAGTCTTTCCCTACCTGCTCCCCAAACTTACCACAATGTGTTTTGAAAGAGAACTTTCAGTCATGCGCTGTTCAGTGTGTATGAACATGCAATTTCAACCATTTGCTGTACTGTTCAGGAGCAGAATAGCTACATTATTAGGTGAGGAACTGAAGTTTAGGGCGCATTGGTCTTAGAGGTCCCTGCAGCATTTTAAATGGCTAAAATAAAATAGTCACCCAACCTCAAGAGAAACACCACGAGGAGTGGTTAAGCTGTTTTCTGAAAATTAAACAAAGAAAAGCGAAGATACTTTTTCAGAAGGAAGATTTCCAAGCAAGGAGAATCCCTGGAGCATACTGGTGTATCACGTTGTACAGCAGGTGGCAAATTATTTAATCTCTCCCACAATCTCTTCATATTATTGAAACCGCTTCTGAAAACTCATTCTGTTCTCCAGTAGCCTCATTTTGGAGATTATGACAGAGATTGAGGATTTCCTCGTACCTTATACCTTTACACATTTTCCTCCTACAAAGAGCCCAACTACGTAGGCAAGTTTCTGAATATCAGCTGAACCGTAGTAACTAAACATTTGAAGGATCTCCACTTGCAGTAAATATGAGGTAATTAAACAGATTAGCCCATAATATACAAGGATTAAAATTAATCAAATTATCACAAACACCGTGGTGCAAACACCTTGGTGCTGTGACTTAGCAGTAGAATGGCAGTCCCTAAAGCTGCAGCAACATAACTATGTGACTGGGACCATGTGGAAATGAAAAGGATAAGTAAATGTTTCAGAAGAGCTGAGACCCAAAGAAGTGCTGTTTATTTCAACCAGGTTTTGAATCAAAGGATATTTGACTTAAAAATGTTCAAAAATTAAAAGAATATAAATAAGAATACAATTAAGTGTCAGTAGCCATGAGGTTGTCTGCAATAACACATACTAAAAAAAAAAAAACATATTTCTGTTTATTAATCTGTATACTACTTCCACTGTTAAAATACTAGGATAGAATTAATATACTGAAACTGTGATCTTGGATTGATAGTATCAATATTTTTACTACCGTATGTTAACTGCATCAAACTCCTGCTGATTTTAGGGACTATTTAGAGCCTACAAATAGTCTTACTAGACTCAAATGGTAGACATTTATTTATTTAAAGCCCTGTATATGTCAGATAGGCATTTCTATCTACAATTAAATAGAAGCTAAAATACAGCATAACATAAGTCATACAAACCAATTCTAGGGAGGTTTCTTTTCTTTACTCAGTATGACAAAGTTGTTTGAATTCTCCCGAAGCTGACAAGAATTTTTAAATAATCTTCATTGTATGTGCATGTCGATGTTTCATTTGATTAACTGTGTGCGCATTCGCACACACAGTAACTCAGAAAGAAATTACAGTGTTCCTGGTTAGGAACGCAATGTCAGTATTTATATCAATATTTTCATCTGACATGTTCAACGTGCCTTCAGAAATCCCTTAAATAAGGCTTTGGTGATTAGTGTTTTTTAAAATGCTCTATGATCTTTTAAAAGACCTGAGGAAAGAATATCTCATTGTGTCTGCAGACACCGCAGAGCGAAGGTGCAGTCTAGGACCGAGCACAGGGCAGGCAAAACCACAGACAGATGTGCTGCTCACAGCTGCACTGGGATAGCACAGGTTTTCCCACACAGTAGGTCTGACCAGGATCCGCCTGGCACACAAATAATGATTTAAAATAATATTAATAATGATTTTTAAAAAATAAAATAAAACACCCCCAGTGTAGCTATATCTTCAACAAGAGGCAGATTTACTTTAAAACATAGCTGTCCTTCTCATAGAAAAAAAATTACATTGCATGATTATGTATCTTAACAAGCAGCAAAACATACCCACAAATACGAAGATTTAGCCTACTGAAATGGCTACATTTTGGGTTTAATACTTTCTGTATACACACACAAATGTCCAAGGCACAGAAAGGGACACATTTTCCTTTTCTTTAACCTTTCCTTTCAGTTCTGGGAGCCCTTTAAAAGTTTCCATGTGAAGCCATCAATAACAAAAGCAATTCTTGATATTACTTGGCAGCTTACTAGCAGCACACAGTGCAGCACTTGGGACTATAACAATTAGAAAACACATGCTAGCCAAAATAAGAAACATATTGATGTTGTCACTTGAAAATTTGTTAATTAAAGGAGGTCCCCTTTTATGTAAAAAGTACTATTATTTAAAGACTACCAAAAGTGGAATAGAAAAGATTTTGGTAAAAAAAAAAAAAAAAAAAAAAAGAAAAAAAGAAAAATCATGCAATGTTTTTCAAAATTACAGGAAAATCTTCCAGATACGTGAAACACAGGGGTAATTTGACATCAAACTGCTAAACAAAGAATACATTTGCTTATGAAATACAAATTCATTTTAATTGAGGAAGTTTTAAGGATATATGTTCTTTTCCTGCAGATACTATCAAGTACAAAACATGGTAGTTTAAAGCCAATAGGAACCTCAGAAAGACTTAGCAAGGAACAACAATATTAGTTGAACTTTAAAGAGAAAATATTAACTACAGTAAATCTACACTCTAGGGATTACAAAAAGTCATTATAAATCTGTTTGTACTTTCTGTTCATTTTAGAAGAACTTATATTATTATAGCATCTGGCATTTTCCTTCCTTTTTTTGTCCATATTAAGTCTGGAAGCTAAAGCCTGCAAAAGATATTAAATTTCGTAAATCTTTGCTCCCCAGTTTGACATTTCCTCTGTTCCCACATGCCACATATTTGCCACACTTGAGATAGCTTACCAAGGAGAAAGAGGCCACCAGAGTAATATAGTAGTTCAGCACTTTAATCTCAATAGGTAAAAGAAATGAAAATCATTACTATTTGAGTTTGAAAAGAAAATTTTGCTCCTTTCACCAAAGCTTACTTTAAAGATTATCATGAATGTTTTGGTTGAAGTGAATCTAAAGAAATCAGAATGGATTTAATTGAGTTAAGAAACAAAATCCTATGGGATTCAATGAAAAGCTTCCTCATGTACCTTTATGGATCAGGTGCCCATGCTGGTGTGCCTCACTGCATTAGATTTCTAAGGCACAAATCAAACATCAGCGCATTTCCCTTTCCCTCTTTATTCTATACCCTAGAGTATATCGCCCAAAATTAGTTGGTGTTAGATGAAGAGAGAGCATTTTTCCTGTAAATATATGAATCTTTATATATTTCACATCCTGATTCAGTGAATACAAGAGAAATGCTTTTGGAAAGAAATGCCAAGAACATTTTCAAACAGAAAAATTTGTCATCTTCAAATCAAAGAAAAATTTTTGATATTTGGAAAAAAAAAAATTCATTCTGGTTGAACAGACACAAGCATGAGACTGCTTTTCCCTAACGTGCCACTGGGCCTCAGCAACTGCTGGTCAGGTCAGATGGCTCAGATTTTCCATAAACATGATAATTCTTAGTGGTCATCTCACACAAAATCCTTGCAGCTGTAAAATGTTGGAAAACATTTTAAAAATAAATAAACATAGAGATCAGCATGGAAGTTGAATGAGAAAGGATCTGGGCTTTGGACATCCAAATCACAGTTTCCAAAGTAAAAAAAGGAAATGTAATTCTATGCTGATTTACTTCAAATATTGTTTTAACTGACTTTAAGATGAAATGCCACAAATTGGGTGAAACTTAATTCAAAAGTTATGTTTCTACTTCTCGTCTAAGTGTAGTAATGTCTAAGTACATTACATACTATTCTATGTAATGTAGCACTGAAAACTCAATTCTTGTGGGTAGCATAGACATCAAAAAATATATTCAATTTTGTTTCAAAAAGAGAGTGTACACTAGCTGTGTAGTTATAAATTTGCAAGTAAGAGAGGCCAAGTGCATACTGATCCTTATTGACACTTCCCAAGGCAGCAAGCAGAGAATTAAGCACAGCGGTGGGCTCCCGCCTCGTTCTTTTTCCTGTGTGTTCGGTCTGTATATTCTCCATTTGTACTGTGTTAACAGAGGACTCATTCCATTCCTGGCTTGGTTGCTAATCACCCAGAGGGAGGTTTCTTCTTCGCCGGTGTAATAATTTGGCTGGGAGATGGGAGATCATTTGCTAGGAAAGCACCGATAGCCTTAGACAAACAATGCTGGGTAATGGGTGCAGCTGTCTCTAAAGACAGAGAAATTCCCCTGTCAAAATTAGGATTAAATTTATAGCTAAAATTCGCATCCAGAAAGAATTTTCAGATTAAGGCTGAGTGGTCTTTTTGTTATCGCTGCCACCCTTCCTTATCCTTTGCTACGTACCACAGTTAATGTCATCAGCAGGCAACAACAACAACAGTCTCTGGGTTTGAATTGTTTTTATTTGTCCTAAATCTTTAATTTTCCAGCCAAATGTTTTCCAGAGAAAAAATTACAATTCCAATTTTCAAAATTCTACCTCTAGCCTCGAAGAACTGAGCAGCTTACTTTATTCTCTTCCACAGGCCAGATTCCTTAGCTAACCTAGTCTTAGCTTAATCTTCTAAGACACAGTACGGCCTTCTCTCGTATTTGTCATTAGAGTGATTCTTTACGGGATATATCATCTGCAGAAGCCTGGCACACATTTAAAAACCAAGGGACTAGGAATTATATTATCAAAAAGGATCACAATGATATCCTCTCCTTACCCCCATCCCAATTTTCTTGTCTGAATGTTTTTTCTTTAAAGGAAGAATTATTTTTCCTAGGAAATACAGAACACCCTAAAATAAACAAAACTAAATATGATAAACAGCTTTCCGTGAAGTCTGGTACTCGTGTGCCTGAAGATGAAATTGTTGCTCTGAACTAGGCACTAGGTATGATAGATAGCACTGGATAAATACTATAAGATATCTCTACTCTCTATGCTTTCATTGTATAGGATCATATTTCAGCTATGTGGAAAACAATTATTTTATAAGTAAGCAATTGCTTTGAATGTTTTGGAACATTCACTTATGCAAAAAATAGATGTGTCTTTGTTATTTACTATTTATTTATTATTTATTTATAACTAAAAAAACTAGCCTACAAACTCATACTAAGCCATTACAGTCACTGAAAGAATGAACATTTTTATAAAGGAATTCAATGAAATTAGAAATGGTTGTAAGAGCACCTTATAACCCAAATATTCCACCGAGAGCAACTTTTATTGAGTGATGCTTCACTCTGTTTGATCTCTGTGCAGCCTTTAAACTACCTCGAATGCACTAAGGTAAAGAAAACGCTAGTATATTTTTCAAGATAAGGTCACAGAGCTGAAATAGTTTTTGATCTGCGATTATTTAAAGTTTCTTCAGGGACTGTTCAATTTAGTAACTAATCCACATCCCATCCTTCCTCCCTCTCCTGCTCAACACATATATGCACACATAAATGCACACTTTAATTATTCATGATGAGTTTCGCTGCACTCAGTCAGGAATACTGATGAGACTGAAATTTCAGCACAACCTGGAGATGAGCAAGCCAAGGGTCGCCGGTGTCGTAGCCCGCTGCTAATAACGCGTGGGAAGCACAAACACAGACTCAGATTTATGCCAGAAGAAAGGAGAGATGACTAAAGTAGACAAAAAGGCATTGATCCCATCATCCACATAGCCAATAACTGAATTTGCAATTATACATCCTAAAGGAGAGGGGAAAAGACTAGGTATATTTCCTGTCAGAAAAGGGGAACCCTCTCTCTCTCTTCCCCCCCCCCTTTTTTTTTCACCCCAGACTAGAGGGCATACAACCAAGGATAATAAAGTGAAACATGTACTAGAAAAAAATGGTATATAAAGGCACTAGAGGGAAACAAGACTGGATAATTCTGAAAGATAGAGAAGGAAAAGATAATAAAACGAACACCATAGCTGGCAATAATCAAGCACATTTATTTCATCAGTGGCAGAGTTTATATTGTTCTCTATGTTTTTTATACTGTTCCTCTTTCTTACAGCATCCAAGTCTTTTTCATACAAAATCAATATCAATAAAAAAATGAAACTCCTAGAAGAGTTCATACCATCTCCCCCAAATTTTCCTTTTCTAAGGCACATGATACCTTTGAATTTAGAAATTTTTCAAGCATTAGGTTTATGCATTTGATTCATTTACTGATTGGTTTGTATAAGGTCTCTCTTTTTATTTTCTTCCTTGGGAGGACTGACATCTCTGGTAGAAAGATGTAGGAAGATACAGGAAATCCTACAATTGAAACATTCACTTCTGAATTTCTAACAGTTCAGGTACAGGAAAGAGATTTCACTTGAGGAGAAAGATTTCACTTGAGTTCTTTGTCATAATCAAGATACTAACTTTGTCTGGACTTCTTGCAGCTTCTATGAATTCTGATGAAAATAACTCAAACATCCTAGTTTTGTTAATATATGATTATATACATATATTTTCCCCCAAATCTATTCTGAGTGGAAAAAACACAGGTGTATATGCATTTATAAGGCAGGGTAAGGTGAACTCATTTTACCCTGACCTGTGCTGACTGGACATACATCAGCCCCATATTAGCCCAGTCCACAAGCTGTTAACTTTTATGCTTCAGGTTGGGGGTAACTCCTTGCTAGTGAGAGTATGCAGCTTCCAGGTTGGAGAGCTTCAAAGCTCACAACCATCAGTGTAGGCATCTCAGGGCAAAGTGTAATTTCTACTTGCCTTTTGAAAGGCAGGTAGGTCTCTGAAAGCACTCAAAGAACTTGCATCAACTCCTCCTTCATCTTTTCACACCATGCACCTCCCCTTGCCCCTGGGTTTTCTGCCGAGTGACATTTGTTGCTCCATTTTACAGTAATAAATTAGTGCTGCTCCAATAGCTCAGAATGGCTGTTCACATGGTATTTTTGCAGCACATTAGCCAAGCAGTAGGAGAAGTCATATGTGTCTCCCATTTGACACTTGAGCCTTGTTTTACACTTGGGTTTGTAAACAGAGTAAGAAATAATATTTATCAAGCTTCTCCTCAAGACACTCTTCTTAATATCGAGGGAAACTTGTTTTTGGTAATAAAATTGTCTCCAGCTGAGCAATGATTTCTACACTGCTGTGTTGCTGTCTGTAAGTAAACTTAGCTCTTATAAGGGTCTTCAACAGTTTAATTACCACCTTTCTCTAAGGGTTGATCTTTAGTGGCAGTAAGCATATCCGAAGAAAAAGTTTTATTATGGTTATTGCTTAACTATAGGAAATAAATTCTTCCATCACCATCGAAAGAGATTATAGGTCTATTGAAAAGATCCGTTTAATAAGAACGATCTTGAAGTGGGAGATTCCGCTAGAAATCCCTCTTCTTTCAGGTCCCCTTTGAATTTAAGGCCAAAAATTTTCCATAGGATTATTTTTGTTTACAAAAAGTCATAACATGATGCCCAGGCTACAAACAGCAAGCCAGAATAAGGAAAACGTAACATAAGGTACCTCCAGAAATAGTAACTGCTAACTAGTTCTTTAATGTTGCATTAACCAAAAACGGTAGCTAAGGAAATAAAACAAAACCAAAAAAAATGTGTGAAACTTTGATGGAATTATACCTCTCTATATAGCATATGGTATATTATTTCACACACACATTAGAGCAAATGAACTGGATGAGGCACGTAAGTAATAATCCCAAGATTCGCACAACACTCATCCTCAAGAGTCTTGTTTTCTGTTTCCTCAGAGTTGATTTTGTAAATGGTGGCAGAAAAAAGAAAGAAAGGCTATTTTTAATTGCAGGGAATGAATGCTGAAAACTAAAATGCAGGTCTTATAATTAATTTGGAACATTTTACATGATTATATATGTACTGCAGATGATATGGCTTTTTATTATTATAGAAACATTATTAGTAACTCTATAGTTAAGGCTGCATTGAGATTTGCACTTAAAGCAGGATTAAAATCCTTCTATTTCACACTTCATTGATTGAATCTATTTTCCAAGGTTAACACAACCCATCTTCAGAGCAGGTTTTTTTTTTTTTTTTTTTTTTTTTTCTGGAAAAAAATCATCTTTCACATAGAAAAAAAAAAAAAAAGCTGATCCCTTCTGAATTTCTCTTTCAACCTTCAAAATACCTGCTATTTTTCTTCTTAAAATTCACAGTAATCCCACAGTGCAAACTCACATTGTATACACAGGTATATAGTCACATTTTAGATAGGTGACGTTCCAAAGCACTTTATTCCATTAACTCATTGTAATTGCTATGTAAAAATGGAATTAGAGACCTGAGAACTTTCTTTTTCTACTGTTCAGCATCTCACCCTGTTTCTACGACTAACGTGTCTTCAGCTTTTTAAAGATAGAGTTGCAAAAGCTTTAGTAGTTATCTGCTCAAGTCATTGAAATTCACTGTTTGTGCAACTGGGCCAATCTTAATCAAAACTCGTTTTTTGAAAGAAAGTTAGAAAGGAAAACAAGTAACAGTATTAAACATGGAACTCTTAAAAATATTTGTATTTTTCCATTTAAATTATTTTATTCTGTATTCATATCACATGATAAAAGATAATTTAACGTAAACTATCAGTGTCAAAATGAAACATTTCCTTGACATGAATAATTTCTTTTTTTCTTTGTGACAAAATGGTCAAAAGTTTAAAGTGTACTCTTCTTCACAAAATTGTATTATTATGGACTTGCATTATCCAGTAAAAATTCCTACTTTCTTTGGAAAGCTTCTTCTCCATAAAGGCCTTCTTGGTCTTCCATGGCTTGACTTCTCACTCAGGAGTCTCAAGACTCATGAAGCTCTTTTTCCTTTCCTCCCAGCACACTGTTAAGTGCCTATAGCTGAACCTGTCTCGATAAGACTATTATTTTTATTAGCATATGGTTTCTAACTTGTAGGTAAGAGGACATTCAGATTGGCATCCAGTCTGTTGCAGAGATGCCAGGTACATGTCTCTGCACTTTGTCCTGGGATTGCTAGAGGGAGTCAGCATAACAGATGAGTTGCACTGGTGCATTAACAGATGCATTTGTCTAAAAAACAGAGAAGCTCACTGCAATGAAGTAAAGTAAAACTACCAGAAAAAGACAAATTAATGAGCATCAGACATGCCCCTGAGAGTCAGTGGTTTTCCCTTTGGCAAAGGGGTAATACAACATTTTTCTATTGTTCTTTGGTAGATAGTTTCTGGGTATATTTGAATTTTTCAATTTGACAAGGAAATCCCAGAATTAATCTATATATAAGGCTTAATCTTTGACTTAATCTTGACTTCTCCACTTTTTGTTTTAGGAGATTCTTAGTCTGTTGTTTTTCCCTCCAGATAGCCAATGTAACACTATAAAGTTATAAAATATTGTGTACAATTAAAAATTTTCATTAGTATATCAAATAATTCCTATTACCATGCAACTAAATATATTAATAATAAATTAGAAAGAAATTTTTAGAAAGAAGTAATGACGTTATACACCTTTTCGTTTGCCTGCAGCTTGAAATAACCCAAAGATCTATTGTGGAATGCATATTTACAGGACCTATTTGTATATTTGGACTCTCAACAAGACAAACCTTTAAAATTATTGATTCCTTTGTGAACTAAAGTCTGTTAAAGACATGACGATGTACATAGTGTAATATTAAAAAATTAGCCAGTGCAGATAAAAGATGTGAAATTAAATTCTAAAATTAAATTCTAAAATATAAGTTATGTAGCAAACATGGTAAGAACAGTTGTCAAGAAAAGTACATAAGAAGCTGAAGATTTCATAAATTAATATTTCTTATTTTTCTTGAGTTGTCAACAATTTATTAGTTTTTTTTATTTAATCTGCATATAAAACATTGTTCTGTTTTCTGGTAGATACTTCCTGATATCATATGATATATTTCTCTAAAATGAAGGAGGTTACGGAAACCAATTTTTCACATAAAAATATGCAATGTAACACTAAAATAAATGCAACATTAAAAGAAAATGAAATATGCAGAAATAATTGATTTCCACTCATTTATACCACACACTCATTTATTTCTAGATACTACGCAAAGGGTGTCTACTAAACATGGCCTTTAAAATCAGGTAAAAAAAATCCCCACTTTTTGACCTTCAAATGTGTTCCACCAAAATAATTCATTCTTCTTAATGGCAGGACTGGACTGGGGCTTCTAGGCTGCCAGTTTAGTCATCTATCACCTCAAGCGATGAAAGTAATATAGAGATTCTTAAATTAATACTTATCTCAAGGTCACTTAAATAGTTTGTTCTGAAATTCCTGCTCAACACTGTGCTTCAAAATCTCCTCCCTTTAATGTTTAAAAATTATCCTATAATTCATATTCCAAGTTGAATATATACCTTAAGTGTATCTGTGGTCAGTTTATATTTACACCTACTTCTGCATGCAAGTGTATCTCATTTATTTTCTCTTATCAACTAGCAAGAAGTTGGTCTTTGGAAGAGCTGTTACACTATCTCATACTCATCTCTTGTGTTTATCTGAAACGTAGGAGAGAAAAAACCCAACTTATCAAGATGCAGCTTGATCAATGCAATACAAGGAACATTCCCATATGAATAGGTGAGAAATTACTATCAGTACCAAGAAGCAGATTTGTAGCATAACAATATATTAACAATATGGTGTTTGGAATATACTCTAAGAATTTTAGAAAAAGGTGTATTTTAAGAAGAAATTAGAAAACAGCAGCACTGAAAATAATTGCTTCAAGTAATGATGATACAAGTAGATCTCTATCAGGTGAGTCTAGCATTGTCAAAAAAATTAAAGAGGATTTTACTAATTTTAATAAATCCTTAAAGAAATCTTTTTATTGTCCCTAAATATGGTCATATCAGATCATTCTTTTATTTCTTTGAAAGTTTTCTCTGGTTTCATTAAAACAACACTCTTGGGGTGTGCTGCATACCCACAGGTAATAACCACTATAATTTCTAAGGCATCAGCGTCTACTCTTGTAAATCAGAGCAGACACCTATGTTTTTCTTTTTCTTGATGGTAAAACCCATAGCTTTCATTTTCCCCTAGATGATAACTGGCTTTTCCATGGTGATTTTATTTAAACCTAAAAGCAGGAACATTTAAATGTACAAGTCAGGTATTTTGTAAATGTCATTTATATGCAAGATGTTGATAAATCCAGCTTGCTAAATGGAAGGAAAAGTACCCTGCATTTCAAGGTGTTTTTTTTTACAGGTATCTTGAGGGACAGTTCAAAAGCAAACTGACTTTTCCTTGTTGATAGAGTAACCAATTCACAATTTTCCAGGAAAAGAAAATCAGATGTCAGCTTTTGAGTAGTGTGGTCCATGTCTATCTGCTAACAACATAATTGTCTTCATCCCTTTCCCCACACCCTTGCCCAGAAGAGAGGTGAAGGGAGAGGACAATTGACAAGGCAGCACTGCTTCTCAGAACCATCGATCAAACATGTTTTTCCTTCTTTCACAGAAAGGAAAGGAAAGGAAAGGAAAGGAAAGGAAAGGAAAGGAAAGGAAAGGAAAGGAACAAATCCCCCTGTGACTACCAGTTTCCAAAAATCAGCTTTTGGCAGCTGTCCCACAAGAGTCAAGCTAGCCAGCCTGTGTGATTTGGAAAAAATCAGGCAACAAAGTCAACCTAGGGGCTTGAGTCCACCCTCAATGCTACATGGTTATTCTGCCTAAAAACATTTCAAAATCCGCAGACAAATATATTGTGGCAGATCTGTTTCACCCAGTGAGAAACAAATTAACATCTGTCTAGAAAATGATGCTGTGTTGTACACTTTGTCCTTCTCTTCAACCCCCAATCCAGTTTTCATTCAATTTTAATTCCTGCTCAATTCTGTTTTTCTGAAGAGTGAACAACTCAGGGATTGCAGCTCTGAACTGCATGTTTTCTAGCTCGTGAAAAATGCATGTGTTCTTGTTGGTGTTCTTGCCAAGACAAATACAATGTAAGAACACAGTGATTTTCATTATTAAGCCTGTTTTGTCAGATATGGGATTTTCAGAGTCCCTGAATTCAGTAATAACATTATCTGTTATAAGAGATTAGGCAAACAAGTGCTAATTAAACCCTGGACAACAGCCAAGCTATCACTGCTAAACAAGAGTAACCTGAACCTCAAACAAAGGCAAGAGGTGCTACTTTAAATACATGTCTGTTTTTTCACTCCACCAAACCTTTTGGAGAATTATATAGTCATGAAGCTTGCAACATAATGGATTTTATTTTTATTTTGGGGAACAGTTCGTGAAGGAGTTGAACTGAAAAATAAATAAAAACATCACAAGCCAACAAAAACTAATACTCTCAATAGCATAAAACACGCAGCACAAGGAATATATGCTTTCTAGAAGTTCTATAAATTTCTGTGGGACAAACCCAGTACATTGCCCCTTATAGCTGTAGGAAAAGTTTCTTTCACTGTCTGCAAATTAATGTAATGTAACAGTTAGCGACTTGAGTTGTTCCCTGCTAATTCTATCACCCATAAACTATAAATACTATCATAATATAATAAATTACAAACTGTACAAACTGTAGTTTCAGGACGGCAAAAAGCATACATTCATGGACATACAAGCTACCCAGTGTACCTCACTGACCATCTTACAATGCTTAGCAGCTCATGTAAATCCAGAATCCATAAAATTCTGTTTCTCTGGAGGTTACTCTGTATAATGTGTAAGTTAGATGAGCCTTTGACACAAAGATATCTATGAATAAACAGTATAGAAAGTTTCCTGTTTCCTCTTGTGAATATCCAAAATGGGATTTGAACACTGGGACAATTTTCGGTCCTTTCAATGTCTTAACAGTTTTGAACTGGATCTTCACTTGGAAAGCTAAATCAGTTCAGCACTGGTTACAACTTTATTGTAAATGTAATGCAGTCCCTGTATGGATGAAAAGGAGTATTTCCAAAAGAAAGTTGCTCTCTTCTTGAAGAAAAAGATGCTACATGCAATTTTTAAGATGGAGGCTTCATTTACCATTCCTTCAGTCTCCTCTATACGCAAAGTGTAACATAGAGTTTAATGAAAATAAATGAGAGATATTAATTAGCTGCCTTTATTCAACAGCTCCAGACATGTAAATCCAAACAAGTAAAACAAAATTGTAAAGCAAAAGTGCAAGTAAAAACAGTGCCAGAAGTTTTCTTCTATTTTTCTTCTGAACTGCACTGCCTGTTAGTTTCCTCAACTACTGGAATACAGCCCCTTGCACAAAATGAAAGGTCCAGACTGGACAGAGTGGAGGAAAAAACTATGACAGAGAAGACATTTTTCAGTGTCCTGAGTGGCAGCTCTCAATGCAAAAGCAGTATGGGGTTGGCAACAGCAGCAAAAAAATTCAAAATCTTTTATACTAACCAACTATACTTTAAAATGTTAAATGAGTGCTATATTGGCCATGCAAATTTTTATGCTTTTTTTTTTTTAAAAAATTTACAGTTTTTTTTTTAGCAGTTGGAAAGAAAGTCAAAAGATAATTAAAAAAATAAAGTGTGTTGTACCAGCTTCAGCTATTAGTAAAGTATTCCCTAAACCTCCACCTGTGATTTTTGACTTTCATCAGAATAATACAATAGCAGCAGAGTAAGAACTAATACATGGTTTTCTATACCTTGCTGTCTTAAAACATCTTTGCGACAACTTAAAGGTGCCAGGAAATTAGTGTTTTGATCATCATAATTCTCCCCCGAATCTAAATCTACTTCATGACACTCGTAACTATCAGGAATTCATGATATAACAAACCCTGTATAAGAGAATTTAGATGGAGAAACAGGATCACGCAGGGAGCCGGAGGCAGCGACCGACGAATGCAATCGTGTTCTTACACTGCTGGGCAGCAAGCGGGCTGCAGAGTAACATTTCTCGGGATCCCAGAAGAGAGAGTCTTGACTTTCCCGAGACACAAAAGCTTCACGAGGAAGCAGCTTCCCCCAACCCAAACCCTGCAAGGCAGGAGCGTAGCTGTGCCAGGCCTCAGGGTTTGCCAGCTTTCGGCTGGGCGTCTCTCGACCTGCCTGGAGCTTTCTTTGAGCTTGTTTCACCCAAGTAGCAGCTTTCCTAATGACAAGGTGGCTAGTGCCTGACACACTTTACTTTTGCTCAGTCCCTTCAGTTCCAATATCTTATTACTTAAAGATAAGTGACAATCTACAGTTTGGGCCATTTATATAGTTTTTAAACAACAAAAAAAATTAACAATGCATAGAATAAGCAAGCTTTTATCTGTATTCAGTTCCCCTTTCGCACAGGAATGATTAGCTCGATTTTCATAATTTCAGATGACAAGCTGTCAAAAACATGCTTTCCTCCTTCCTGATTTATCTTGAGAAAGCACTACCTCTTTCCTGTTAAATTATTCAGAATTACTAACCAGAATACCAGAATATTTAGCAAGTTTAAAAAAAATACAAACTAAATAAGGGGGGAGGGGGGGGGACAGTGCTGCATGCCAAAGATGTGTATAATATATATGAGTTTGCACAAAAGTGGCATTTTTCTTCTCACAGGCAGATATCTGATCAGATATCTGGTTTTATCCTGCATATTGTACATACACACATACACACACACACGTCAGAATCCTCAGAGCATGTTAAGAGACAATCAGATAACAGAATAAAGTAATTTTTGCAAACAATAAAGCCTTGATTTATAAATTCAGTAAAGCAAAGCAGTGAAACATCTACTTTTTAAAGAAATTTTGATCATCATCTCCATTCCCCTCACGCTATAAAAGCTCCATTTTGGGTATTAGAAGAGGCACTTGGCAGTGTCGATATTCATACAGGAGAAAAAGACAAATTCTACTTTAATTTCAGCTATATTATGATGGTAGTTGAAAAGCTCAAGAGGCAGACAAGAGGGACAGTTTTCATTTCCAGTTTCCTCTCCAAATTTCATTTAGTTGACAAAAAGGGTACTTCTCCCTATTGAGTTATGTTCTGAATTACATATGATTTTATTGACATGTATCTGGCTTTGCCACTTCTTTAGGGTGTTTTTTAGTCCTTTCCTAGGGAGATTGAACCCACCTAGGAAGAAAAGGAAGAGGAAGACAAGGAAGAGAAAGACACATAGCTGTCAGCCAGTGACCTGGTTGCTAACTGCTATAGTCTTGGCAATCCTCCTCTAGATACTAAACTTTGATCCTAAAATACTTACAGAAAAGCTTATATTAAAGAATTTGAATGGCTAAAGTTAATAAGATCTCTCACATGCTTAGAGTTATTCAGATGTCGAACACCTGCAAAAGTAAGACCTAATAACCTTTCTTCAACTTTTTTTTTCTTTTTCATTTTTTTTCATCCTCCTTTCTACCATTACAAGCAGGTGAGAAGCTGGTAATTGGATTTGAGGCCATAGACCATAGAAACATGGACAGCAGGTGTGTAAAAGGCATCTGCAATTAAAATTTGATAGCAGAAGATGGTCTTCCTCTGCAGTATCCCGTACTCGCTGAAATACTTACTGAAAATCAGTATGCCTTCCCTCAGCTTGGTGAAGAGACCCACTTGCTGCAGCTCTCACCAGAGTAGGCACGACTGAGCCAGCAATGCACAACATACAGGCACTTGGAAATCTTTCCACGCCTTAAACATCAGTAATTATTTAGTCAGGAAACACACACTGGAATTAATCAAATTTGCTCAGAATCAATTTGTTTTTGTGGCAGTAAAGCCTGCTAGATCAGCACAAGTTGTCCATACTTTCATAACAGTGCTCTTTTTCCCCCTCATATATACTTTTGTATAATTACATACTCAGAAAATGTCAATGCAGCAATTTACCTATCATATGTCTTATAGTTTCCAGTAAGAAGAAAAGGCAATGTGTGAGAGAAATAATTCATTTTATGATTTAAAATGCTTTAAATTTGCATGTGGATGTTATAATTATGTACTGATTTTTTCTGGTGCGTATATATATGTGTATATACATGCACACACACCTGTGTATGCATATATTTATATATCAGACATAGCTTAAAGAGTGTTAAGGATGCTTTTAGTCTGTTAACAACAAACACTAAAGCTAGCAAGGTATTTCCATTTTCTATTCTTTCTAATTTCACAGATGACCCCTTCTTCCCTTGCTCACCAAGGAACAAGGAAAACCCCCCCCCCCCAAAAAAAAGAAGCAGGTTTGAGATTCAGAAGATCAAAAAACAAGATCGTGAAATGGAAGATGTAAACTCTCACTGTAGTATCTACTCATATATAGACATTTGCCTTTTTGGGCTGTTTTTCAGACCTAGATTAGGTTTCTGATTATGATTAGGTAGGTTCCAGCATGGCACTTGGCTATGTCCCTGCATCCCTACATCTATTTTTTGCTCCTATTAAATTTAAACCATGTCTCATTTTCTACTATTAGTTTTAATTACAGTAATGAAAAAGCCACAGGATTCTCTAAATGTCTAAGCAAATAACATGGTCAAAAAAATAGCTTGTTGAAATTCTTATGCTTGATTTATCCAACTTTTCCAGCAGCTCTTGTCAGATATATTACAGAGGTATCAGTAGCAACACTATAGTCAAGACTGTATTGAGATTTGTACTTAAAGCAGGATTAAAATTCTTCCATTTCATCCTTCAGTAATTAAAATTAGTCTCCAAATGATGTAGCAACTCTTCAAAAGATAACTACATATTAAATAATTTACAGAGGAACATTTGAAAATAATTCCCTATTAAACATTTTTCCCAAGAGCCTTGATGTGCTTGGATCACCTTAATACCATAAATGTAATGCTTTTTCCATTAACATATTACATTCTTAGAACATCTCAAATCCAAGATGTTTTTTAAACAAGCGTTTAAACATTGCTATTGCCCTTCTTTCATTTTTCTCATAAAACTCAAAATAAGTCCCTGTGCTGAATCTTTCGGCTGTGTCTTGGCCACGTAAATACCTTCAGGCTTTATCTGCACTATGCCTTGTTGCTTCCACAGCCTTGACTACAAGTTTTACAGTTTTATATTAATTAAAAGAAGAAGAAACACATGTCAGCAATATACTGGAAAGTCCTCTATTTGCTTCTTGGATGTCACCAAACCTTTTCTATTGAGACCCAGAGAACTCATGCAATTCTTTAATCTGAGGAACAGAAAATAACAATAGAAAGTTTAATTAAAATTAATAATAGTCATATTTTTTATTTTACCTTCTTCAAATACCCCTTCCTCTCTCAAATCAAGACTGTTCTGAGGGAGCTACGTGTGCATCCAGAAGGGCTGCAATAGCACAGAGGGATCTGCAGGCAACTCTAACAAAAATCAGAACTATTACAGTCCAGCTCAACCCCTAGGTCGTACACTTCTCATGAACCACTTATCACAATGTCTTCAAAATCAGTTCTGACATTCTCAAAACAGACATATTGAATTATTCATAATAATATTCAAAAGTTTTTACATTGACTATATTTAAATGTATTAGACGATCTGAAAAGGGCACTGTAAATAACTTAAGTTTGCTGTGTTGATAAAATAAATTCAAATAGATCAAGGTGTTTGTAAGAAGTGTCTGCCAATGTGATTTAAAATGCATATGAAACTAATATCTTCCCACAAAATTGATGAGATCTTATCTAGTAGGCTTACTAGTGTCTTATTAATGAGAAATTCTGCATGGGTTTTTCATTTGCTTGGCTTCCTGTAACAACCCACTATGCCTGTATTACTTCTTCAGACTCAGAGTACCACTTCTCCGTGGACACTGTGCAGGAATACATAATGGAGTCTTTATAGTAGCACCTTAGTGTTCAACAGTTGGAATATTATCACAGAGTGCAATATATTTCTTCCAATTTGCACTTTGCATGCAAATGGTTAAACCAACAAAAACCCTGTGTTTCTATATTATTTTGTTGTAAAACAAACTTTATTCAGCTTAGGCGTTCTTACAATGTAAATGTCAGGATGAAAATTACCAATAGCATGCAAAACAGCCTACCCTAAATTTTTGTAAGACCCTATGGTATGCAACATTTGGAGGGAAAGATACTGGTCCCTACTCAATAGTTGGAAAGAGCAATTGCAGGTTCTGGATATATGTATTGTGTAAGAATGTTGGTTATTTAATGGTCGATATTTGATTTCTATATTTGCTGTTAGGCAAAACCATAAAAAAAACTTCAGAAGATAACTGGTAAGCACTTGAGTTTTGTCAAATATGGCTTTGAGTTTTATGTGCTAAGAGACACAAATAAAACTTTCAGTTTCTGTGCTTTTGTACTTGGCTTCCCCTAGACATATGGTTCATGTTCAATGACTTCTGAAGGAAAATTTAATAAACTGAAAAATATTTCTCTTTACTCTACTTGTTTTAATTTGTAATTTGCAAAGGCTTTTTGACTTGTAGAGGTGGTTGGGCCATCTCTTTCTCTGAAAGTTAGTTCCCTGAGTATAAGTGATTTGGAAATTCTACTGTGCCCATTCCTTTCTAAGGAGATTTTAGAGCTCACTCTCTGCTCTAGGTCTGTCCAAGCTTTGTGTTCTCCTAAGGAAACACAAAGCCTAGTTTTAAGCAGCCTGAGGTGAAAGACACAAGAGGACATATTTCACTCGACAGGTGCCCCCAGAATATCTTCTCACAGTTATTCCCCAACAGCGATACCACTCCGTGCTTTGAAAAGTGTCCCAGGAAACTTCCCAGAATCGCTGGCTGCCACCCAACCTGTTCCAGTGCCATCGATTTTGCAGGTGGTGGAAATATGAATTGTTCTTACACGAACACTACCATACTTAGTAATTACACAAACACAAAAAAAGTTTTTTGGGTTATTTTGCTGCACTTAGGCATTTATACTGCCAAAAACAAATGGCTCTGCTGGAAATTGTATTATGTTCCATAGAGATGTCATTTTTTCCCCCTATTTTATTTTATTTTAAGAGAAGTAATTGCAGATGCTGTTTTGCTCTCCAAAAATAGTTATCTGCAAAACAAATGATTTTTACATTTACATTTTGTAGCCTGTTCACTGAAATATTTTCCTTCAAAATATGTGAGTTCAAGAAAAGTAATATGCAATTAGTCACTTTTTTTAACACACCATACCTGCAGTGCATATTATCTAAAAATCTCTGCTTCATTTCATAGCATAAGTTTCTTCTTTTGAAATGTTTGACATTAAGTAAATGACAGAATTGTCATCTTATTTTGGAGTTTCTGATATAAACAAGGTCATGGTATAATTCAGAGCATAAAAACCTGTTTTCTGATGAGGAAAAAATTGAGTCTTAGTGCCACGGTATAAAGTTAATTGGACCACTGGGAAAAGATATTTCAGGTAAGTAGCTACAGTAGATATTTCTTTACTGCCACGTATGGATATCTTTCTCTGAATCCATCAGTTTGGTTATTTTTTCTTTAAGAGATTCATTTAAATTACACATAAAGCTTCTCTCTAACCTATTTTATACCAATCAATGCAATATGCAAATCTTCAGCAAGATGCTCTGGTGAGAAATGAGTATCTTGCGGAGCCGTAAAAGGCTAAGCTGACCAAGCGCTGCGAAGGTCTGCTTGTCCTCCGCTGGATTTGTTCTCCTCAGCCCTAATCAGCCCAGTCTCCGTTTGCTTTTAACGCGCCGGACAGGATAAGAGCTGCGGCAGGCTGACGCGAGGCGAATTGCTCTGATTCCAAAGAGAAACACACGGGCTACGACAGGCCAGTGGAGCCAGGGAAGTTTGCAGGCTCATGCCACTGCTTTTCACCCATGACTTCCAGTAACAAGATTTTTTCACTCGTAAGCCAAACTATTGATTATTGGTCACGTCTTTTGGTAAAGTTGGAAATAAAGAATTAGCTCAGATTAAGAAGTAAGATCATTGAACTCTTACCATTTATGGTTTATCCATGCATGACTGAGGGACAAGGATTAAAATTTACAATAATCTGACGAATAGCATTCTTAAATGATTCTTGCAATGCACACTTGAAAAGAGAAATGCCAGCTTAGTTTGGGGCATGCGAGGAAAGCTTTGTAGCTCCCTTAGTTCCCTTAGTTCCACCTGGCCTTAGCCTTCACTGACTTGCTTAAATTGTCTGCTCCTAGGCAAAAATAACTTCCTGAAGAATGAAGAAAAACACAAGCTTTATGTTTTCAACAGAAAGAAGAAGAAAATATAGAAAGTAGGAGAAGAAATCTTAGACATCCTTTAAGAGAATAAAAAGGACAGATTACTCAAAAGTAATTTTTCTTTTCACTGGCATAGCTCTTCGAAAGCTTTCAACAAAGTATTGCACTGAGTTTGGTCAAAAAACATTTACTATTGTTTGAAAAAGTATGCAACAGTCTGCACAAATACAAGTCCAAGTTCCACATCCAGCAATTCTGATGCTAATTTTTTCAACTATATTTTTCAATTATAAAATTTTTATAATATTATGAGGCACAATCTGGAAAAAGGGGAAAAGTAAATTGCAGTAAGAAGTACTTCCAGCTGGCAATGCTTTATCTTAAATGACTCTTTGAAAATGCTATGTAAATTAAAGGCCAGACTGTGTAACAGAATTTATTACTAGTTCATGGTTATTTACTTAAGCGAAATTTTCCTGACTATGAAAGCTCTTACGCAAACATTTATTTTTAGAAAATATAAACATGTATCTTCACAGCCATACAAATTAATGAAGAAAATAAAATATTATACTAATGGATAAAGCTTTAATTTGCACTCAGTTTAGTACACACATATGGAGAAGTCACAATCCATTTATTCAGGACAGTCCTTTTATGTGTGCATACATATAAGTAACAGTCTCTTATTGTATTTTTAGTTTTTTTTTCTTTTCACTCAGATGACACCTTTCAATGTTAAGACTGAACTATCAAGCAGCAAAGGCCTAGCTGTGTTGCTAGAATTGCCAAACATAAAACCCACAGATGGGCTGCATATGTCTGCTGGATAAATAATATTTACCATATACCTTTGAACTTCTCACTTGCATTCTAATCAGTAATCTATCACCCAAAGAAGTTATTTTAACAATAGCAACCTCTCTGCATCTGTTAAAAAGCAACCTATTACCAAAATATTTTGTTTTTTCCCTTGCAAATGTTGACTTTTTTTCCCTTCCAACTTCATTTTGAGACCCAGGACAGGCATTCCTCAGTCCCACACCTGAAACAAGTAGAGGATCTCTTCATCCAGCTGAGTCAGAAACAATTTCTTTATGTCATGGGAAGAGAGTGACTGACAGCTTTGTAACAGGGTTTGCTATAGGAGGTTAACACGCAGCACAGGCGTTGCTTCATGCTAGGTACACTAGTTTGCTGATTTTTATACTATAACATTACTTGCATATAAAGAAAGAAACTTTAAGGTGAAACAAGTCCTTTCAAGATTATCAGAGAAAACATTTATGCAATGAATTCTCTGATTACAGAAGCTACTTTCACCTAAGAAAAATTCACCATTAGTCCCTTGCTGTGGCACTGCATAAAATTTAATCACGAAGCACGAAGCACCTCAGGGGTTGGGGAATGGACAAAAATTTTCACGTTGTATACTTAATTGTAAATTAAATGAATATAAAAGGAATTTGTGATCCTATTACCTTGAGAAAGATGTCACTGATGGCCTTCAATCAAGTTCCTCTAATACCAGCTTACATTGCATCATCCTTTAGCTATCATTTCTTTGTATTGAAATCCCTTCTCTCATGGCTTTGTGGTTTTGGTTCAGGTTATGTGCGAGGTATTAAGGGCTAAGAGAGTGTCTTCATGGCCATTTGTACAGTGCTGACCACTGCCAGATACTGGGCTATACCAGACACTGCAGTAGTACTACGATTGTGACTTACTATGCGTCTTTCAGCTATGCACAGTGCTACAAAATGACTTAAAATTCTCGTTGCTTTTGATATCTTATTTTTTACTATGACAAAGAATACAGGACAATACCTGTAACTTGGAAACAGGCTTTTCAGATTAGGAAAAAAAAAAAAAAAAAAGAGAGAGAGAGAGAGAAAAGAAATACATAATAAAATGTTGTCTTACAGTAAGAACACAAGTAGAGAATTACAAGGAAAAAAAATGCTCTTTTTGTTCCCCTTCACCACTCTGTAGGGTTTTTTTTCTTCATTTTGTGGCAAGAAATAACAACTGTTATTCTAATAATGATGAAGTATCTATAAATTGGTCTTTCTGTGAAAAGAAAGCCAAGGTAAAAACAATGGTACTGAAAGAAAAGTTGTGTAACATGAATTCTTTTTTAGGTCAAAATTGATTTTATTGTCTCACTCCTTAATTTCCTGTAATATACAACTACAACAGTCATAGACTTCAGCAAACTCAGCAGGGTCAGTATATTTGACCTACAACTGATTTACAACTGCAAAATAATATTGAATAAAAGCCTTCTTATTACTATCATCTTCCCCACAGAGACAATCTGTTTCTGAAGGTCAAGCCTTACATAATTTGTGCTGTATCAGAAAACACACATTATTCACCCACCCATGTAAACAAACAAAAGTAGAAATAAGAAAAATAAGGCAAGACCCTTTAGTAACACTTCAGCTTCTCCTATTATCATTATTACTCAACTCATAGAAAGGGAAAAAACCTACATCTGCTCTTGGTTATTACTATGATTATTTAATGTAATGCAAATGCAAAAGAGAATGATTCAACAGACACAAGAATTGATATTTGCAGTAAGCTCAGTAGATGCAACTGCTTAAAAAATGTGTTTATTTTTAAAACTACCCTTCAGCCACTTTTGGGGAGAAAAACAGCCTACAGATGAACTGATCTCAACCTTCGTAATTTTGATCACAAAGGCCTCTCCTAAGAGGACTTATTTGGTTTTCTTAAATTAAAATAAAAATGGAGTACTCATTATAGAATCTCCATTTGCTAAGCTCCGTCTTATGTCCTGATCCTGCTCTGACTGTACTCATTACCGCTTTCTGCATTTTTGATACTTTAGTTCTGATAAAGCAGTTTTCTTTCCACTCGCCCCAGATGCTGACCGGCTTTGCTGTTCTGTGCTGTATTCCAGAGGTGAAGGAAGTGATCCATAGAGAGAGCTGACCTATAGCGGAGATTTTAACCACTGTTTTAACTAGTGTTTGCTGAACGCTCAGATGAAAGATATTGTGAACAAAAAAGTATTAGCATTGTATTACAGCATCGCCATGCAACATATGAATATTGCTCTAGACCATTTAAATTTTTGAGGTTCTCACAAGAAAGGAGACAGTAACGCAGGTTCACCTTACTTCACAAGAAGATTTTACTGTGATATATCAGTTAGTAAGAGCATCAGTGCTGAAAATAATTCTGCTTCTCGTAGTAGATATTTCTATAATCTCTGACCTCTTGAAACCCTGAGCCCTGAATAGTCCCATTTCCCCAGCAGCAATTTGTGCTTTCTTTCACCAGGCTCTGCGGTGATAGAGCTTCCTGTCAGCTTCTGGCAGGCTGCTCTGCTGCACTTTCCATTTGAACTGTAGATCTCTTTTTAAGAAAGTACAAATGCTGGGCAAGTACCTAACAAATATTTCATTTATTTTTTGTTTTCAAAAAGAGAAGGTTTGCAATAGATATTCTGGAATACGTAAAAACTCACCTTTTTTATTTAAGATCTGAAGCCTACAAATCTTCTTGACAATTATAAGACTATTATTGTGTCTTCGTTGTAATCGGTCAGGACAATCAAACTTGTCTAACTGCTTCTTGACTCTCCTCCTATATTTTTGTATCCATGCACTGCTCTCAGATATTAGATTTGTAGCCCAGTGGCCCCAACCATCTTTGTGTACGTGTTTATGCCACAGTTACTCAAAACTCTGGACTCAATGACTAAAGCAATATAAATATCAAAGAATAGTAGTAATATTTGAACACCCCTTGTTCCTTCCTTTCTTACTTCTGACCCTACTCTACAGTCAGTAATGCAGCTGGTTTATGAAGCTTTTAGATCATCATCTTTACCTGGTCAAATTCAGGTTTACTCCAAAAGCACTGATAAAATAATCATATTTTAGCAAAACCAACCTTCTAGGAAACTAATTTCATTTTTCTGAAAAAATTTACCCTCCTTCGCTCTGGTTGCATTTCTTCAAGAACCTCTGTCAGCTTCAAAGTAACATCAGAAAAGTCACTACATTTTACTTCTATACTTTGAAAGACATATTGACTTGAACTGAAATTTGATTGGTAAATTTTCAAGAAGATTTGAAGGTGCCTCATCACTGCATTCGTTACTGGGTTGCTGATGCAAATCTCAGTACTCAAATCTGATTTGAAAGTCAAAGTAGATTTCTGCCCAAAATTTATTTTATCAGCACAAATATTAATGCCAAAAGGAAGTTGCCTTCTCTCCATAAGTCTTAGACTGCAAAAATACCACAATGTTTACAGTGCAGGCTCCACTTCAGCTGCCTATAAAGCCTTCCATTATATATCTCGTATTTTTACCAGAATGCTAACCCTGCAAACCCTGAAGTCACACACCTCAGTAAATAGCTGTAATACAATACAATGATATACTGCAATTCCCCAGATTCCCAATTCTTCTTGTTACCCAAGGCTAAGAGGTAATGTTACAATAAATTTTGTATGTAACTTCTAAAGGGCCCACTGGGCTCAAAGATCATTTCTCTTTTTATATAAGAATAATATGTACTTGGAAAAAAATTGGCAGGTTTTATTTAGGATGTGACCTAGGTATAGCATGTTGCTTTCTTGAAAAGGATAGTTTCCAAATAAATAAGCTTGTTGGAATTTTTCAGTTCATTTACCTTGCTTTCTTTTCCTGATCATTTCTACTTTCTTAGGTAGTTTAGTTTATTTTTTATCTAGTACAGCTATTTTTACCTGTATACAACTCTTCCCCGTCCTAGACCGTCATGTAAAGGCATCAACATTTTTCTAATACTACGTACCACGCTACATCTTTACTCAGCATCCTGACTATGACTTCCAAAATTAACATCCAGAAGAAAATACAACTGGCAATTCAAAATATACAGTTGAATAATGTACCTACATAGTCTATTCTGCATCTGTCTATTGTTCCATTAAAATCTCATTAAAAATAAATAAAAAAATCATACAAACTAACCACCTCATCATACATGTAAATCATACAAACTGGCCACCCTCTTACATATATCTTCTTCCTCTGCTAGTCACTTTAAAGTTAGAAAATACAGCAAAAATAGGCTAAGTCTAAATCACCGAATTTTCTATACTCTATTCATAAACTAAGTACTTGATTTGTTTTTAAATGAACAGGGATAAATTAAACCTTTCATGAAAAGAACAGTCCTTTGTACTTTAAAGTATTGTGGATTCATATGATACATGCCTAGAAATTGTCCAGATTAACCTGTGCAAGGGACTACTTAACAGTAGTGGAAGTGTGTTATACAGAAGAAAAAAACGTCATATTCTTCAATAAACTTCTTCTAGGAAGACTTTCAAATAAAGTTCTTTACTCTCAAACTTAGACTGCAACAGAAAGGGCAAATGGTTATCTTAAAAACCAAATGATCTATATATATATCTATACAAAACAGCTGCCAAACAGTTGTTGAGGCATCATTTACAGCAGCCAAGAAACTTCTTCTCTGTAAATAACAGAAGATTGAATATTATGATATGGAAATAAAGACTAGGGCAGTGAAAAACCTTCACCACAGAACAGAGGAAATATCTACTGCACATATAGGGGGCTTAATCTTGCCACTTAATTTTTTTCCCTCTGGTGGGGGAAAAATAAAAGTCTAGAAAAAGACGTCTTATTCCGTGTGCACGGAGGTATCCAACGGGATGCTCATAAAGCAACTGTTGGAGAACAACTTGTCCTACAGAGTTAAATAAAAGAGCATAAATAGGCTCTCATGATGAATCACAGCCATCTGTGCAGACCAACATATGTAGAATTAACAGGTGGCTCTGGAACTATTATAATATCCTTCTTCATTCTATGGAAAAGGAAGTGACCTACTTCAGTCACTTCCAAGATGGATTAGATAGTCTTGTCCTTGAAACAGAGAAAAAGCACAAAGAAAGCTATTAAAAAACGTTCATTAGACAACTGTTATTCTGATTGTTAAGATCACAGGCAGAAGAGTATACCTGTCCCCCCAAAATACAGCCTGGTTACTTGTAAATTTGGCTGTTCTCTTTCATATGCAGGCAGAAAACCTTTCAATCTGCACTCAGCTTCGTATCCTTAACCCAGGAGTTTGGTCAGTGGAAAGCACCACGTCTTCAAATAATATAGGATTTCTTAATTAGGCATTCAAATTATATCTATACTAGGGTCTTCTTTTCTGGTTTTTTTGGTAGTTTTTTTTTTTATCTTGTTGTTTGTCTCTTTTTTCTTTCAAAAACATGTCAGGAAGGAAACATTTGGTTTCATCCATTATTTTTCTTCCAGCTCTGTTAGACAGACTTGCATTCTTTCCCATTTGATAAATAACCCTCAGACTTCCTTTCAAAAAGTAAAATTAAAACTTGATGGATACTGTGACTGCCATGAGCACCTATGTAAGGAAAACAAGCAGATCAGAAGTGTGAAACCGCAAACCTGAGTTACAATTTCTTAAAGCATCTGTTTCTAGCTCAAGCACTAGCTTTGGGGACAACTTCCCTTTTCTTCTTCTAATCAAGGAAAAAAAAAACTTCAATGCTCAAAAGTCTCCACATGATGGCACCATAAATATCTGAAACCCCTCTTTTCTTGACTCTGGAATAAGGCAAAAAGCCTTATATTTGCATTATTAAAAAGTGCACGGCAGTGCTGAGACCATTATCTTAGACTATACCTAGGTTCCACATCAGTATACCCAGCTCTGGGTTAGCCCTGACTATCCTTAAACAGTTCTGGGTTTTTCTCTCAAGTGAAGAAAAAGAGTAGTGCTTGTTCGTATGTTTTTGTTTTATGACCAAAATATTTTGAGAAAGAATTTTTTTTCCTCTTCAAAGACTAAAAATCTGAGTAGTTAATTTGCAGATTTTTTTCAATAACTGTTACTAACTTCAAGATGTATGATAAAGTGTACCAGGCAGAATAGTTTACAGCTAAATTTGTAATTTAAATTCCGCGAAGGGACCTGGCCATATATCCAGCAAAGCCTATCTACTTTTCTTGGAGCATCAGTTTTCCTAAAGTAAATGGGATTGTTTCATTGTTTTTTTTCTAACTTTTTTTCTTTCGAATCTTCCTCATTATTTATTCATATGCAGTTTTCAACAGAATAACAAATCTTTTGAACTGTAAAAGAATACTGAATTCTGATCTGAAGAAAAAGCTTCCATTTACAATTTTTGGAACATTAAACAAACTGTTGTTGAATTAGAAAAGCAATATAGAAAAAAAATGTATTCAATGGCTAAAAGAATATATAACATACTACTGTAACAATGACTGGCTATAACAGAAATATAAAGCTGGTAATTTATTTTAATGACATTATAGAGTGGTTTGACAAAACTCCAACAAGATGTTCCAACCCAATGACAGAGCACAGGGCCGTCTGAAGCCCTTCTCTCTTAAGATCCAGAACGAACATTTGCTCTACTATTGCTCTTCTGCCTCTTTTACGGTACCTTCCTTGGGTTGTATGAAATGTCCTGTCAGGAAGATTAGTTTTATTTAGCATCAATGGATGTTTCAAGAATGGAGTGAATTATCAAGAAGCTGATTAAATTGTTGATGTTAGAGTCCCTCAAGTTTACCTGCTGCAGTGTGATCTCCTAAAACCAAACTGCTTCCTCTGCTTCCTCCCACCTCAGTTCAGCATATAACTTCCCTACTGACCTTTAAATCTCAAATCCTTTTAGCTCTGTTTTTTTTATTATTTATGCACTGTAAAAGCAGCTAATATAAAGTACATTTTTATAATATTTGTCATTACTGAGGCCTATATCAGCAGGGGGAAAAAAAAAAGCAAAAAACCTTTTCTATATGTCTAGCTTGTTTCTAGAAACAAACCTGCAGTTTCTACCAGAGGACTTACACTGTTTGAGAATGCACCTCTGGTTAGATATAGCCCTTATTTTTCCTCTCATTTATGTCATAACTCAGGACCTTATCAGCATATCCTACCAACATGAGTCACTAGAATTTCCACTCCGAAAATATTTGTGCAGCTGTGCAATACCCAGACACAATTAAACTAAGATCTGACATTTACAGTTTCACATAACTGCAGTGGGCTCCCAGGTCCCCACTGCAATGAGCTCTAGCTCTGTCTCTTTGCTAACGAGCTGCACATCTTCTCCTACCAAGAGCCATGTGTGAAAGCAGAAAAGACTTTCACACTGTTCCAAGAAGTTATTCAGTTGCCTTTATCCCCTCTGGTGTGTGTCTGTAAGGTAGCAAGTAATATGCTTAAATGCCTACAGTGATCGGGAGTAGATGATGAAAAATCAAAATGGAAATAGAATATTCATTAACTTGTTGAATATATTTACAGTAACATCTACTTGAGGGCATTTAAAGTATAGTGCTCTAACACAGTGTATCAGAAACTATCATAATATATCAGTACAGAAAGCAGTGACAAAAAGTTAATGTCAGAAAAATCCAGTATAGCTTATTTTAAACTTACAGGCAATTTGGAATGAGTTTAAAATAGACTCTTTCAAATACAGTAGCTCTTGAGTGATTTATTTTATTTTTGCTAATGGAACAAGGTTAGAATGACATGATGATAAGAAGTCTCTACTTTTTAATTATATATCTCCTCTCATTTTAAGCCTCCCTTCTAACATCATTTCTCTCCACTGACATATATATACTCTCTGTTTAGAACGATGAAAGCAGACTCCATCTGCGGGTGTTCATCAGTTGTACATTTTGTATGCCCTGGCAGAGGGAGGTTAGTGGCACAGGCCGATGAGGCTTAGATTTGGAAACACAGCTGTGCTCTCATCCTCCCAGATGTTCTTGAGGAACAGTTCAACCACCTCATCATCATTACTAGACCCGCAACACGCAACTTTAGTGTACTCACTTAGGTAGAAACCTTGCTCAGTCTTCCTTGCTAGAAAAAATGCATGAGATCATTGGCCATTAAAAAATAAGAGAAGAGGTTAAAACAGTAGCGCTTTCATGTAAAACACAAGCACTTAGTCATTATAGAGCCAGGACAATCCTGTCTGATACTAAAGTAAACAAGTATATTTCTTAACTATTTTTATTAAAGAAATATTAAAAGATTGCTCCGAGTTATGCATAGGCTTCCTCATTTATTATCAGTTCATTCTGAAACGCATCTCTTTCCAAGTAATAAAAAGTATATTTAAGTTAAAGAAAAAAAAGCTTTTTAACAGACATTTTTATCCTTCCCTTCTTTCTCTCCTTCAACTTCTTGAGAACAAGGGTGTCTTTACAACCCACGTTTCCCCTCAGATCTGGGGTCGCTTGATCTCTCTGCAGTGACAAGATAGTTTCTTAGGTCATCCTTAGGGAAGCAGCTAAGTGTGGGAATGCAGATCCTAGTAGGAGGCAGTGGGAATCACGTGCTGTGTTTCGCAGAGGCTTGGGTTACCCAAGGGTAGCTAATTTTAACACAGACACTACATGAAGCAGAGCTCTGAACAGCCAAGTGAAGTCAATTTTACTCATACTAAATACAATGAGGATTACAACCATAAGGATTCTGGTCTAGAAAGGAAGGAGGGGAAAAGAGATGCAGCAAGGCTGAGTCACAAACAGCATATTGCAAGAGAAAGTCAGTCTAGCCCCAAAAGAGATGAAGTTAATTGGGCTAAAAGGAACTGTCAAAAGCAGGCAATAAGAATTATATTTGAGATAAGACTAAATATTCAATGCTTTCTATTTTAACTTCTTCATTCCATAGGTTACATATCTTTGGGTAACGGAAAAATGGAACAGACAACACTTTATCTTGGAAAATCTGGAATTTTCTTTTTTGGGGGGGGAAATTGTCTCATGACACATTTATTTTTTGAAGGTCAATGGGCCAAAGCTGATTTGGCCTGTTAGACTAATGGGTTTTAAAAATAGCTAGATTTCAGCCCAATGATGCATTTTAAAGTGGCTAGATGGCATGGCTTCTACTCAGAATAAGGAGAAGAAAACAAAATCTGTCATTAGAAAGGTGCACTCAGGAGCAATTAAAGCGAATTTGAAGCATAGCCCTCTCTGGTACTATAGCATCTGTTTTGTATTACCATGTATTCAGAGTAACATTTGGTCTTTGCTCTTTATGACACTCATAATAGAGTGAACTTTAAGAACTAATTCATAAACATCATTGGTTTATATTCCTAAGCAGGCACAAAAAGCCTTCTTGCATGCAGAAAAGATTACCATTTTCACATTGTATATATCTGTTTATGGAGAAAATGTAAATATGGAGGTTACAACCACTTTTTGCCAAGAAAGATTTAGAAAAAAAAAAAATCGTATATAATCTGTAATGTGTGATGTAGCTGCAATGTAAGGCAGTAGTGCTACCTATAACACTGTTGTGAGCACATGGAAAAAATCTTTTTCCGAAGACCCGAGTTTCAAAGCTGACATGATAGTTTGGTCTGTATCATAGCTACTAATGATGGCACAGGAGTTCTTAAGATGAAAACATTTTGATTACATTTTTTTTCTTTTTTGTCATCTGGGGGAAAAAAAAGAATACTATGCCTTGTTGCATCAGAATTAGCTTACCACAGATTTGGTGTTCAGCATAGTAAGAACAATGTTACTTAATACTCACACAGAGAAATCATGATTGATCAATCATTAGTATTACTGAAGTTGAAGAAAAAAGGCTTTGGGGAACATGACAACAATGAAAACAGATTAGTAGTGGTTTAAAAATGTCTTCTTTGAAACAAGAATCCTAGAATGCTGTTTTGACTTCTCAGTGCTTCAACTGTAGCTTTTTTAACATTCTCAGATTTTCAGCTTTCTGTTAGAGAAGTCATCTGGAGACTGAATTTGACATTTGAATACAAAAAATAAATTTCTCCACAGATTTTTAACCAAACGTGATTTGATCCTCAAAAAGGGGAGAATACTTATGTTGCAGGTTTTATAATTATCTTTATTTCCTTTAGAACATAGAACAAATTCCATATCACTCTAGATTTAATAGGAATTATGAAACATTATGTAAGGCAAAGTGACCAATGCTAAAGCCCTCTAATTAAATGAAAAAGAGTAAAATTGAAGTTGGCAATAAAGGCGTTGGGCTTTCACTGTTTTACTTATAGACATAGACAAATAAAATTTGTTACACTGCACATGTGGATGCGGATAACTTCTCAGATTGCTGAACATACAGGAGGTCCTATCACAATAATTTTGGAAAGGAAAGTGAGGGCAGTATTTTAATGATATCCAAGAGGACCTTATAGTACATGCCTAACTTGTATTTTAAGCTGTAGGATGCATTAGCAGCTCACGTAGCATTACAAAAATGATGACCAAAAGATATAAACTCTTGAATATGGTGGATGCATGTGTTCTAATGCACGAGGACGGTATTACTCTTTACAGTGAAAAACATCTGAATGTAGTACCGTGATGATAGCTACTATTTTGAGAAAATCACAAACACTGCTCTTCAAATGAAACTGCTCCTTATTTCTAAAGGTATGAAAACAGACTATCAACACTTTATAGACTAAAACCATTATGGATCAAAAAACCACCAGAGAAAGAATACCAATGTTTTGTATTTAAAAACTCTACAAGTTTTGTTCACAAGATCTTACAGAAAATTGCTATTAAAAGAAAAGCTGTGGCTAAATTTTAGTAAATGTGGATGTGTTTTTATTCTGCAAAATCAACAGCATCAGAGAGGAAAAGTTGAAGCTCCTTCTATGTTTTCTCCAGGATCATCACAGATACAGTGCACACTTAATCAAACTCTAAGAAACTAATAAAGATTTTTTCTTTTTTTTGTGGGGCAGGAAAATCCACGAACATATTTTCATCAGCTTTCTCCAGGTTTTACTGGAAAGATGTGGTAAAAAAGGGAGAAATTAACATTTATTTTTATTTTATTTTAATCTATTTTTCTGTGATAAGCAGGTTAAAACATTACTGGGCCTTCTGTTTCGGAAGCACATTAGAAAAGTGAGCAGCTCAAAAAATAGATCTGCTGCCTGTTCCTGAGCTAAGTAGCCTAGAGAACTAAGAGAGTTTGAAGGACATGCAAAATCATGGAGCCACCTTTGATGCCAGCCAGCGGATGACACAGCCAGCAGGGATCTGCTATCTGACACAGCAGGCTCCGGCATTGCTCTGAAACTTGGGAAAACTGCAGATGCACATGGCCGGGGACCCCAGGATACCCTCAGCCTTAGCATGCTGGAGCTGGAGCCTGCTTGCGTGCTGGGCAGGCTGCCACGTTTCTTGTGGAAATGAGCTGCTGGAGGCATTTAACTTGGGGGTGCCTTTCCCAGTCCAAGAGCGAGCAGGCCAGCGCCGTATCAGATTTCATGGTTCCTACTGAAATCAATGCTGTACAACAGGATTTTCCAAATATATTGGCTTTTTCCTGTGGTATCATCTTTCTCCTGGATATTCTGATAACTTCTTTGTAGAGTAAATCCAGATATCATATGTGATTAACCATTTGATTTCACCTCCAGGCCCTGACACTGATGCCACTAGCTCCGTGTTAACACTCTTAGATCTTCTCTATGTATGACCACATAGTCCTAATTAAGCAATGTCTGTGTATTTTCTGAAGTACTTGATAATATAGTCTCCCTCGCTCTTTCTACCTTCTCAGCTTGTATACAAAAGTAATTTATAGATGACTCTTTTCCCTGCCATTTTGAGTGAAAATGACAATTGCAAATCTTAGAAAGCCAATATGGAAAGTGGAATTTCACAAGACATGCTTAAAAAGATAGACAATTTATATAAATATAGGCACAGTAATTCTGATCACAGAGTCATAAGACTAAGCCCTGTAGCAAGAGCTCTATCATATATACACCTCCACTTATCAGATCAGAGAAGGTAACTTTTTCCAGACAGCTGAGAAAACCTTGCAATCTGAATGCCAGAGGGACACCTTGAACTAGATTCTTTGAGATAAGAAAATAGATAAAGAACAAAACCTTCAGACTATATGGTCTACTGGGCACACTGTTCTGAAAACTCAGCAGAAAAAGTTTTACTTTATTATTAAAGAACAAAAATTGCAATAAGTAAGACTAGAGCGCTGGATTATTTTACTGTATTTTTAATATGGATAAAGGAGCTCAATCTCTCTATCAGAAACAAATAGCAATAGCTAGAAATGGGAGAGGGAAAAAAGATACTTCCCCCACGCTTCTAAAAAAATGTCTCCTTTAACATACCTTTTTTTTTTAATAAAGCAGATGAAATTCATTCATTTCCTTTATAAATATACGTTGCTTTGTAATGACAAAAATTAAGCTTCACTTGGGTTCACTTCTGAATCCTGGAGCAGCAAGAAAAAATCAAAATACAAAATGAAAGAACACATTATATATCATCTCTAGCTGCTATTTCCAATATTTGAAAATACATGATGATATTTCTACAGCTAATTTTAAGGTAAAATCACATCTTGAATATACTCCCTGCTAGAAATGACAGAATTGTGCTTTAGAATATACTATAAGAAGACTGAGGTGGGATTTTATCAATGTGTATAAGTACCTGAAGGGAGGGTGTCAAGGGGATGGGGCCAAACTCTTTTCAGTTGTCCCGCGTGACAGGACAAGAGGCAATGGGCAGAAATTGAAGCACAGGAAGTTCTGCCTGACCATGAGGGGGAATTTCTTCCCTGTGAGAGTGACAGAGCACTGGAATGGGTTGCCCAGAGAGGTAGTGAAGTCTCCTTCTCTGGAGATCTTCAAGGCCCGCCTGGATGCAACCCTGTCTAAGATGCTCTAGGTGACCCTGCTGAGCGGGGAGGTTGGACTAGATGATCTCCAGAGGTCCCTTCCAACCTTACTGATTCTATGATTCTATAAAGAAATAAAAGTACCAAATTTGTTACTGTTAAATTAAGAAGAGAAATTTTATTCTTTTTTAAAAAAGTTATCATTGAAGTTAGGCTTAATAAGAAAGGGAATTCCTCTATCTCTTCTAATAAATAAGAGGCAGAGAGTAATGCAATTGTTTATTACTAATTAAACTTCCTAATTTCTGAGTCTACCTGTCAAATGTGCTAGTAGGTCTCAAATAAGCACCAAGAGCTATAACCACTGTAACATTTGCTTCCGTAACAAAGCTAGAGTTTTCCTTTAATAACCTAATCACACTACTTCCCAAATGGTATTACAGGCCAACAACATGAAAAAAAAAGGCTAGAAGCCAATTGTCCATTTCTAAACATGACCAGACGGTCTAAAAGCAAGCTGTTTGGTTAGCAGCAACTCATTAGCTGCTTTATGATTTTGGAAGGGCTCAGAGCATTTCTCCCCGGGATCCCAATCAAGCTCATGAGAAACATTATACACAAACCAACAAAATGGTTTGACATGACAGAAAAAGATCACTTGACAGAAAGACAGGAGATTCAAACAAGTTGTTCACCAGCAGTGTAACAAAAACATGAGACCTTCATTGTTTTTGAATTTTTGCCTATTATCCTCTAAATGGGTCAAACAGTTCACCAATAGAAAACAAACGTGTGGAGGAAAGCAAAGAAGATACTGGTGGACTTTATTGCCCCAAAGAAACTTGAAATCTGGAGAGGGCAACGTGACAGGCATAACTCCTGCCTGTGCCCATGCACAAAGGGAAGGAGTGGGAGGATGGGAAGTTCAAAAGCCAATTAGGCTGGCTTTCTCGGTACTTGAGATTCAAAGCCCCGGTTTATTACGATATCATTACTGTTTATTGAATTATATTCATCATATAGGTTAGCAAATATTTTTCTTTAAAAATTCTTTCAGAAATGTCAGTTTTCAAACAACATTTAACATGGGGATTCAGTCCAGAGTTTAGATATGTAAATACGAAGAGACAGCTATCTAAGAGTTAAGTGGTCCCAAAGCCAAGAACGAAAATGCAACCCAAAGTCTAACTTATTATGCTTAATAACAGAAACTTTATGGAAACATAATCTATAATAGAATCTAGCTATATCCCATGTCAGCAGATTAAAATATTTTAATATAAATTGAACTGACAATAAATCTGTCTGATAAAGAATTAAAATTAAAATCTCGGAAATAGTTGCATGTAATTTGCATATACATTATTCATTTCTCAAGCACATGTTCGATTAAGTGACTAATGGTAGATCTTATTCTAAATGTAAATACGTGTATGTGTGTGGTATGTGTGTGTATCTCTATGCATATGTAAGAAACTCAATGATCTTAACAAAAATATTTGTAAAAAGACTATATGAAAATTGGTAATCAAAATAACTTAGTATTACAAATATAATTACGCAATAAATCCATAAAAGTATCTTTACAAGTATGATTTGGAAGCTCTAACTCTAAAAGATAAAGGTTAGGTATATTTGTGAGGTTACAGATAAATATATTCTGGTAATATTGTATTATTCTCACAGGGAAGAAAAAAGTTATAAGTGTATTTTTTTTAGAACAAAAATGGAATGAAGTTATTAAATTGACTATGTTATATTCTTCTTTCTGCACCAGATCTTGCTTCTTGTAATATTCTAGCTAATGCTCCAAGACATAGACCTATATGCAATTATAAACAGTGTCAGCTGGCAGTTGTCAGCGAGAAGCAGATATTCCTAGCTCACTTCTACAACAGCCTAAAATCTATTTTATCTTTTTTCTTTTTTCAATCAGATGCTCTGTGTCATCTAAAGAAAACAATTTGATCACATAGGAATGAAAATCACTGTGCAACATAAGGCATAGCAAATGAAACAGACAACTTCCTCATTTATGAATATTTTAAAACAAGATGACTATCCAAGGAATGTCTTTCATAATTTCCACAACTTTTATTGCTTTCCACTTTTCTTTTCCTTCCTTTTCCTTCTCTTTTCCATCATGTCTTTATTACTTAAAAAAAAAATCAAAATATGACCAAACTGTATTTTCGAGTGGAGTTGCTGTTTAATGTCATCTCATATTCTTTTTAGTACACTAGGAGCTTGTTGGCAAGTTATTTTCATGAGGTAACATTTACATATGCCAAATACAGATAAGATAACTCCCACAGTTAATCATTCTGCGAAATACAGCCTAGTAAACCAATTCTCAATTATTTAGACATAGCCCAAAAGCAGACATTTTATGGGAGATAACCAAACCAACAGCTCACAGGAGGTCATCATACCAGTTGCTTTTGTCTTCTTAATATTAGCATATGCACTTTATAGAACAGGTTGAAGATGCCAAGAAGAGAAGTACATTCTATTTCTTCAATAAAGTTATTTTAGCACATTCCTTTTATTATTTGGCAACAAGTTTTCTCTGTTAGCATAAAAGACTTTTGAAGCCACTTTCTAGAAAATTGGAAGATATTTTATCAAATAAGTGATGCAATACTGCAAGTATATTGCAAATCACAACACAACGGCATGTATTGTTAGTCATGAAACAAAAAAAATTGCAGATATCTAGTCTAACACACTTAACTTTAAACTTTCTAGAGTTAACTTTGAGACATAGTATCTACATTTAGAAAAGCACCCAGTTTTGACTTCAATTTTCCCAATAATGAAGAACAACAGAAATGATTTAAATATTTGTTTGTTCCATATGTATATGTTACATTCCATTAGGAGCATTTGAATGTGCTTAAGGATCAATTACATCTTCAGGTGGCTACCTACCATAATACCCTTTTTATTTTTCATCCTTTCTTAGGATTATTTTTTTTACATATGGTACGTGAAGCTTAATTAAAAATGAAGTTTAATTCATCTAATTAATTCATCGTGTATATTCTAGCATTATTTATTTGATTTTATTAAATAATCTAAATTGTTCAGTATTAATAGCTTGTCCTGTTAGTATCTTACTCACTTATCAATGAAAAAAAAAATCCAATTATTGATAAAGAATGTTAAAGAAGGATGGCTTGTCAAATGCCACCAAGAGAAGAAATATAACCATATGATGACAACTACCCAGTTAGAATTTTCTTTTGACAAGTCAGATAGTGCATAATGACTTTATAAATACCTAAAGTTACCTCAAAATCAGATCAACTCCCCTGTTTTCTGAAAACAACTACAGTGTAGTTTTGATTCAATTATTATAAGTTTTAATAACCAGTGTGGCTTATAGCACATAATTAGCCGTGCTTTTCCTTTAGGTAAATTATGTTCCAAAAAAACAAGAAAAAACACAAGAACAATCACTATGTAATTATACTGAAAAATTGAAAAGCAGATGCTATTAAATTACATTAACCTTATATCAACTGATCTCTCAAGTGTATACCATACAGCTATATCAAGTAAGGAAGCAACCAGTAACAGCAACATGCAGTTCGCTATAATCTAATTTATCATATTTCTCAACGCGAATTTTTCAGATGAATGAAGAAGCCTGGTAAGTTGGTCTACACAGAACCCAGTGTCTTCATGGTAGTCCTTACTTTGATGTAAGTCAATACGTATGTGATGGGTCAGAGAATACATACGAAAAGTTTAGTGTCTATAGACAAATTTTAGAAACCAGAGAAATATTTTGTGCCATGGTGCCTTCAATATTAATAAAGCTGTGATTTAGTAAAATATATCTAGAATCTGGACATAACATATCAATTAGTTTTCTTAACCCTCTAGCAGACAGTTACAGTATTCTGCATCATGTAAGGCATGTGCTCATTTCTTTCAAGAAAGACTTAAGGAAGTCTACTGCCATCAAGCCCTTCACAACAGAGGATTCGGATTTTCCCCAGCCCTGCCCCAATCCTAAATAGCTACATTAGAGATCCATGCAGTCTAACATGGTAGTTCACTTGGATTAGTAAAAACACAGTTTTTTTACCTTGATTAAACCAAAACTGAACTCAAGAAAGCACTAGAGAAAGTGAGAAAAGAGAAAATTTACTTTCAGTGACATGTAGCAGATTAGAAATAAGCAATAAATAGCAGATTTTTTTTTAAAAAAACCTGTGTGTTCTCAGAAATGTCTATCACAATCTTTTGTAATTTAATTAAGCCATGAAATTAAACCCCAAAGTTACAGAAGTATTTCTGAACAACGATAAAGAATTTTATTGCCAGAGATCTAAACAGTTTTCAGAAGACTGTTTTAGAATTTATCTTAAATTTGATACAGCTGATAAAGGCTGAACTAGACAGCAAATATACTTCTGTATCAGTTCCATGGTCTGAGGCTTTCATATTGCTATGTTGTCTAGCCTATTTCAAATTACTTCTGAACATACTTCTAACGAAAGCACACCCTATGCGGGACGTCTGTGCCGAGGTGTCTCATTGAATCACAGAAAAGTTGGGGTTGGCAGGCACCTCTGTAGATCATCTGGTCTGACCCTCCCTGCTCAAGCAGGGTCACTTACAGCAGGTTACTCAGGGCTGTATACAGTTGAGTTCTGAATACCTTCAAGGACAGAGCCTCCACAACCTCTCTGGGTAACCAGGTCCAGTTCTCAGTCATCCTTGCAGTAAAAGTGCTTTCCTCTCCCTCTCCTCTCCCTCTCCTCTCCTGTTTAAGAAGAACTTCCCATGTTTTGGTTTGTACCCATTGCTTCTCATCCTGTCACTGTGCACCACTGAGAGGAATCTGGTCCCATCCTTTTTACACCATCAGGTATTTATACACATTGATAAGATCCCCTGGAGCCTTTCCTCCAAGGTGAGCAGTCCCAGCTCTCTCAGTCTCTCCTTATGAGATGGATGCTTCAGTCCCTTCACCATCTTCATGGCCCTTTGCTGGACTCACTCCAATATATTCAGGTCTCTCTCGTACTGAGGAGCCCAGGCCTGGACCCAGTAATTCAGATGTGGCCTCACCAGCACTGAATCACCTCCCTCAACCTACTGGCAACATATTTCTTAATGCAGCACAGGATACCATGGACCTTTCTTTACCACAAAGGCACATTACTGGCTTGTGTCCAATTTGGTGTCCCCAAGGACATTCCTACTCAGATGCAAGACTTTGCACTTCCTTTTGTAGAACTTCAGGAGCTCCTCTCTACCCATCTCTCCAGCCTGTTGAAGTCCCTCTGAATGGCAGCACAGCCCTCTGGTGTTTCAGCCACTCATCTCAGTTTTGTATCATCAGCAAATCTACTTAAGGTGCACTCTGTCCCTTCACCCAGGCCATTAGCGTTAAACAGGATTGGCCCCAGTATCAATACCTGGAGAACATTACCCTGACACCATAGTGACTAGTCTCCAGCTGGATTTCATGGTGTTGAACACAACTCTCTGAGCCTAGCAGTTCAGACAGTTTTCAGTCCCTCTCACCATCCACTTATCTAGCCCAGCCTTCACCCAGCCCAGTTTGTCTATGAGGATATTTATGGCAAACAGTGTCAAAAGCCTGACTGAAGCCACAGTAAACAACATGCACTGCCCTCCCCTCATCTACCAAGCCAGACATCTCCTTACAAAAGGAGGGTGATTAAGCACAATTTCCACTTCATAAATTCATGGTGACTACTCCCAATCACCTAGATGTCATGTATCTAGAAATGCTGTCCAAGCTTAATTGCTCAGCCATCTGCCCAAGGATTGAGATAAAGCTGACTGGCCCATAGTTCCTCGAATTCTCCTTCTTGAAGACAGCAGTGACATTTGCTTTCTTCCAGTCCTCAGGAACCTTCCCAGATCACCACAGCCTTTCAAAGATCATTAAGAGTGGTTTTCTATGACATTGGCCAGCTCCCTCAGCACATCATCATCTGAGGGGTGCATCCCACCAAGGCCCATGGACTTGTGTATATCTAGTTTAAGTGTTCCCTAATCTGGTCCTCCTACATCAAAGAAAACTCTTCCTTGCCCCAGACTTCCTTTCATGCCCCAGGGGCCTGGACTGCTGGAGGAAAGTTCTATCAGTAAACACTGAAGCAAAGAAGGCAATGAGTACCTCAGCCTTTTCTGTGTCTCTTGTCATGAGTGCCCATGCCCCATTCAGCAGCATGTCCACATTTTCGCCAACCTTCCTTTTGCTGCTGCTGTACCTGCAGAAGCCCTTCTTGTCCCTTGCCAAGTTAAACCTCAAGTGGGCTTTGGCTTTCCTAACCCCCATCCCTGCACACCCCTGTATTCCTCCTGAGTCACCTGCCCTTGCCTCCACCTCCTGCACACCTTTTTATGTTTGAGTTTTGCCACAAGCTTCTTGTTCATCCATGCAGGCCTCCTGCAACCTTTGCAGGATTTCTGGCTTGTTGGGATGGACCATTCTTGAGCTTGGAGGAGGTGATCTTTAAATAACAACCAGCTCTCACTTTTCTTCTCTCCAGGACCATCTAGCATGGGATTCTTCCTGGCAGATCCCTGAGCAGGCCAAACCCTGAAGTCCAGGGTTGGGATACTGCTTTTGGTCTTTCTTCCTCCTCTCACAAACCTGAACTCCACCATCTCATGGTCGCTGCAGCCAAGGCTACCCCCAACCTTCACAACTTCGACTAGTCCTTCCTTTCTTGCTTGCAGGCAGAAGGTCCAGAAGAGCACCTCTTCTTGTTGGCTTCTCAGTCATGTGAGTTAGGAAGCTGTCATCAGTGCACTTCAGAAACCTCCTGGCTTGCTAGTGTCCTGCTGTTGTGTCCCTCCAGCAGATATCAGGGAGGTACAAGTCCCCATGAAGATCATAGCCTGTGAACATGAGGCTTTTTTGTGGTGTCTGAGGAAGACCTTACCTACTTCTTCTACCTGACCAGGTGGTCTGCAGCAGACACTCACAAAGACATTGTCCATGTTGGCCTGCCCTCTAACCCTGACCCATAAGCTCTCAGCTGGCTCTTCACACACTCAGCAGAGCTCCATGCATTCCCACTGTGCTGTCACAGATAGGACATCTCCCCCTCCTCTCTTTCCTGGCCTGTCCTTCCTAAAGAGCCTGTACCCCTTCATTGCAGCACTCAGGGCATAGGTCAAATATGCTCCTCTCACTCCCCTGTTATTTCCTTTCCCAATCCTAACCATGGTCTACAATAACGCTTTGAGAGCCCAGCTTATGAAAGAGATTTCCAAGAAAAGAGGTGGGTTTTTTCCTGTTTTTTTTTTTTCTTCTTCTTCTTCTTTTTTTTTTTAATGGCTGCTTTTTCATAGGCATAACTGCCTTTGTAGGAGAGAGAGAATGCTACTTCTGTTATTTATTCTGATACAAGAAGAATAAAACAAACAGGTCTTGTGAAATCATAATCCTTTACTGAGTGAAGTAGAATCAGTATGACTCAGTTATATTTATATAATAGCTAACAACCTATAACTGTCCCACTGAACAAACAAAAAATGCCTCCATTACCTGTCAGTGAGAGGAATTTAACCAGCTTCTTTCAAAAAGTGCCAGTATTTGGTACAGAATTGTGGTAAACTTAATCAAAGCTATTAAAAAATAATGAGACATATTTGTAACAATGCAATGACTGAAAAAGATGAGATCTTATTGACAGGATTATTCCATGAAAAGATAATCTTGTCTAGTGCAGTTTGGTTTTGGAGTTATGAAATGCCAGACACTTCTCTTTCCTTTTGTAACTAGATATTTTAAAGAAGGTGATTTAAATGTTAAAGAAAAGAAAAAGGGGAGCATGAAAAAAAGGAAATGAAAAATGAAATGGGGCTAAAAACGAACTTGTCAAATTTATTTATATGGTCACAATAGCAAAAGGTATTAGAGACTGAATGAAAACATTCAAAATGTTACCAAATTGGTGAAAGAAATCAAGATTTGTTTAATTTTAAAGCCTAAACATATTTAAATTTTTATTTTGTGTTAAAAATTAATGTAATTTAGCTCTGTTTATCACATGAAATAAAATTATTGAGGGGTGTCTCAAGGCAAAAATTATTTTAAAAATTCATATATGCTCTATCTTTTACAGCTAGAAATAAACTTAAGTCTAACCTTGTCAAAACTTTATAGTCTTAGGAAACTTCCTCATTTCTGCTGTTATAAACACCTGTAAGTACAAAGCTGTAGTTGGCACTGATTTCCTAGGATGTCATAGATCTTATCACTTTTCCAGAGCACTAGACCTTCAAGCAACACAGCATCTAAATTTATAAAGAACCTAGAACAGAACACAAATTACATCTCAGTATCACCCAAAAGCCATTACTTAGAGAGATGTTCCTAAAGCCACCTCCTGAAAAAGAATGTACAGAAAGTGTCTCAAATCTGGATTTGTCATTCTCAATACAGTTTTCTTATAATGTTACATTCAAACACTCTTTGGACTCAAAATTTCTAGTCTTAAAACTCTCCTATCACAGATGCCATTAATCTAGTACACATACTTTTGTCAAGAATATAGATCATTCACCAAGTATTGGAACAAGATGCCCAAGAAATCTATATGAATCCATTCTAAACACTTAACATGTTACATCTTTAGGAATGTTTAAAACTGGGCCTAGTGACATACTGTCTCAAGATACAAGTTTAAATTTATGCCTTTGAAACAGTTGTGAAAACCACATTTTTCTGTCTTGTAAATAAGCTTCTAATGTAAATGAATGGTCAGACACTGTCATCATCCCCACAAGGGTACTCGTGTCAAAAAATATTACATTATTCTAAAAGTTTTTTCACAAACATATTTTACATGAGAATCTAGAACAGGTTAGCATGTGGCTAACAATTATAACTTAGCATACTTTTTTTGAAGGATTTCTGATTTTCTTGGGTCTTTTTTTTAATGCTTAAGGAAATATTTTGAAATAATACTAGTCATGACTTTGTGGATATGCATAACTACTTTGCCTTTTCTGTGTTAATAACTGTTTTAGAATCATACTTTAGGATTAAAAAAAAATCCCCCCAAAAAGTCATACAAAACCCCAAATACTTGGCTTATGTTAGAATATTAGGCATTGAAAATTAGTTTTATCTTACATGTTTACAGTTCTGCCTTTCACAGAATACAGATTGAACTATGGCCACCTGAGGTGTGTGATAAATATCTAATGAGAATAAATACACCAAACCATGCTGAGAGACCACCTCATTTATCTCTGGTTCTGTAATCCAAAGGTGGATGCAGTTCACATATTTTATGCCACAAAAACGCTATGAAAAATACAGTGACCAAAGTTCTTATTGTATAATTAACTGAAAAATATTTTGGCCGAGAAAAGTTAAGCAGTCTTCATATGCTGTTAGGGATCATTATGCATTTTGAATAATTTTTCAGATGTTTCTCAAAAGAACTACTTTTTACTTTTGAGGTAAAGCAGTAAACATCCTTTTGAGATGTTCTATGTGAAAAGAAAGTAAACTATTTGCTCTGTTTCAGGTGAGATGATTTGCCATCATCATTAGGTACTAACATATTGTATTTACCACCCAGATGTCATGGAAGTAAATTGAATGATTGGAAAGTTAACCTCCCCTGATCTTAACAGAAGGGATTTACTACTGCAATTTGAAACCTTATTTACTACTCTTGCTTAATTAGAGCTTTATGATGTAGAACACTTTTCCCCTGTAGAAAGAAAGCACTATTTCAGCTTAGCACCTCAGGGCAGCCCCCATAATTTAGCAGTGCTACACACTCAGACCTTTATTAACAAAACTAGACAAGCACAAAATGACCCACATAAATGAAGAGCTGAGATAATCTCTCGCTTTGGGCTTGGCTTCTGAGCAAGTGAGGGCAAACTGTGGCACCAACTCGATGAGCAGGTTGCTATGAAACTCCTCATGACCAGCAGTTGCACCTGGGTGCTTTCAAAACTTTAATCAATTCAGATATGAAAACAATCCAAAAATACTTTTCCACCCAAGTATCACCCAAACATCATGTACTTTAAAAATCTCCAAGATAAGAAATGCTTCTCTAATTTTATAGAGAGCATCAAAACATAAAATTCTGAACCCCCTACTGAGTGGAGTCAGGTCCTTCTTGACCAACGTGATTAGGAGTTGTCTAAATAATCCATAAAGTTACCACTATCCATTATTAGCCATAGCTTCCAAAGTACTGTAGCTCCTGCTGAACTCTTAAAAGATGTGAAAAATTCTCACTACAAACTCTTAGAAAGAAAGCAGTGCTATATCACATTAGCTGTCTAAAAAAAACCCTCTTAACTCTAGCCTGCACACAAACCCTGAGGACAACTCTTCTCTCATGGATTACTCAATTATATCCTCCAAAACACCGTAAAAACAAAAAATTGTCAAAACAGTCCCCTCCAGAAACAGCAAAAGAAATCATTAAAATACCCATTGAAATGAAAGAATTCCCTTTACATGGAGTAGAAAGCCTACAGGGAGAGATGAAGAGCAAGTGCAAAGGGGAGGTAAGCTGGACAAGAGCAGCAGGAGCCTGTGTATCTTCACATACATGTGATCACTGCACATGTAAATTTGGCATAAGATATTTCGTACTACAACTTTCAGGTCCAGCTGTTCAAGAACCCCAAAGATCCTCTTGACAGGCTCAGTTTTCACTGCTCAGGGTAAAAGCCATGCCACTATTTCTTGTTTATTCATTGATTTTATTATCTAAGCTAATTAGGTTAAACACAATAGGAGGTGTTCCTGTGCACTGACACCTCCAACCACACCAGATTTGGGGTTTGGATGATGAGGAAGAGTTAGGAAAAGGAAATGAGGAAGCCCATGGGAAATTTCTATAGATGCAAAGACTAGAGTCTAAGTGATAAAGGCGGTACCTTATTTTTGAAGTAGTGAACATAGTTATGTCTATTGATACAGATGAAAAATTGTGTACAAAATGATGCACAAAAATTTGTTATTGCCTATTCTTTTGTTGATCTCCTGCATTCTGACCAGTTGAGATTCATCCAATTAATTGGGACATCAGAGATGAGTATGACCTATCACATATTTCAGCTACACACAACAGTTAGATTGTGGAAAGTAGATATGAAAGTCATGTTACAGATATAAAGTAGAGAGGTATAAAAAGATGACTCTACAGATGGGACTGTCCATAAAAAGTTAATAAACAGAAATTGTTAAAGATCCAGTTCATATCCAAGTAAATTCTGTGGAAGTTTTCTTACCCATTTCAGTGTGGAGTAGGTTTAAAGATTGCTCGTGTTATGTGTCTCCAGTTCAGGGTATATGAACAGTAAAGGAATTATTCATTTTTTCCCTCAGTTTTGTAAGGGCTTCTATTGAAAACTGGCAGCTGCCAGCATTCCAGAAAATCAGATCATTCATTTATGTACCAAAATAGAAGCTTTTACTTGTTGAGGGATTTGATAAATCTATCTCTAAATGACTATTTGCTACATCAAGTACATATTTATAATTGCATAAGATTATATTTTTTTCTAGCATGAAACTAGGAATGCGAAGGATGTTTTTGCATAGAAACTAATTCACTGAATTTATTTCAATTCCTTCCTCACTGCTACACTGCTTCCCATCAAAATAGTTGGCTATTTTGGAGGATATATTTTATTATAGTAGGCCTAATATAGTGTTACTCAAAATATTCTTGGAGAGCTATTATTTAAAGAAGTAGTATTAACAGAGTTATTTCTATGTCCTTAATGATACCCAATATTAAGGATCAAGAATATGTCAAAAGACATGAAAATATATTCAGTATTAGTGACTATAAAATGTATCTGGAGGTTTCAAGGCTAAGATTTTATTAAAACAAATAAAGCACTTCACTTCCTTCAGAAATATAAACAGTGACAGAAGACATGTAGCACAGTGGATTAAGGTCCTTAAGCTTTAAACATTTTTTTCTTATTACCTCTTATAGTGATTAGTTGCTTCTGTATAAATTGGAAGTTAAAAGGATAAACACACAAAACCAAATTTAATTTCCAGCCAGCTAATAATTATGTAACCAATTACAGTGGTAATTGTAAATGTTAGAGTTCTAATGAAATTAGCAGTTAGCTTTTAAAAATTAAATATATTTCTGTTGTTGACCAATACTGCTCAAATATTTTCTATTTTACTGCTGCAGAAGAAATCATATTCTGCTGGATTTCTCTAGTGATATTTTTAAGCAACATCTGGTTTAAATACTAGTTTTTAAATGGAGCCTTAGGATGACTTTTCCAGTAAGTTGTACTTAAAGTTTTTGGCTATTCTGATAAGGAATGAGTTTCATTTGCAGTGAAGCTAGAACACTGTTTTCATTTTCTTACTTTTATGTTGCTGTCTGAAACACGAAAAAAGTGTGCTTATGATAACGCCAAAGTTGTTATGGAATTCTTTCAAAGAAGTCAGCAGTAATACCTTTACAGTCATTTTCCATGGAAGCAATTTAAATTAACACTTGTCACAAAAACCAACTACAGCAATAGCTTCCATTAGCATCTGCATCTGAAAATATGGAATGTATGTGTGCACTTGTGTAGTAGAATGGTTTTAATATAAATAAGGTAGTAAATTCAGCAGTGAAAAGAAAGGTAAATGTTCAGAACTCCAATTACTTGGCGAAGGTTAAAAATAAAGGGTCTCTGGTTATATCGTTCCTTACAAGAGTTATTCATCTATCCCAGAGCGGGAGGCAGGGGGGAAATCCTGCAAGCTGTTCCCTCTCTCTCTTTCCATATGAATCTCTCACTGGCCATGAGTGCAGCATTGTGTTCAGGATTGTAAGACCACAGCTCGTATTATACAGCGCAGAACCAGCAGTTCATAATTCCACTATCAAACATGCAACGCACACGCATGCACTCTATACAACTATATAGAGCGATATAGATGCACCTACACACAAGCAGAAGAAATTCACAGCTGAGAGAGACTGCAGAGAACTCCGTCTTGCGTGCGCACAAACATGTTTCGCCCTTCCATAGTCAAATTATGGAGCCTTTCTTCTGAAATGCGGATGAAATAAGCCAGCTTTATAGTAATGTGTTGAACACTTACGTTAAGACAAGATGTTACGAAAAATGTACAGACAACAATGAACTTCTCAGGTCGTTCCAGTATTTCAGTGAATTTGTGGGTATGGCATAGGGAAGAACAGTACAGCAAGTTTTATTTCCAGTTGGATTCTTAATTTTCAGCTCATTAAAATTTACTTGTATTATCAGAAGTCATACTGGGTATTTGGTTTTCAGGACACTAAATTCCTTGCAATGCCAAGAACTGGTAACAGCAACTGTCAAAGTGAGTGCATGGCACGAAGCAATTGTTTTCAGCTCTTTCAGGGACATAGCCTAAAAGCTTTTGCTATTTATGAGAAAATTTCAGAATGATTTTTAAAATGTTGAAATTTAAGGTCATTACAATGCTTCTCAGACAAACTTACCATATTCTTCTATAATGTTAAACAAGTTTCTGATTGATAAAGTCATCTTTATATGACTTACCCTTTTCTATGCAGCATTTTACAAATTCTTTGATGTATTGTTCATTGTTCTACATGTTCTACTTACAGACAGATTCCAGTCTTGTTTTTCCTTCTCCTTTTTCATTATCCTTACAAACTTCACAGGAATTTACATGTTCTGATTAGGCATTCTCAGCAGTGCCAAGCTTTTTGTTAAAGAAATTGTTATCTTTCTAGTCTCCACAACCACAGAAAGACACCAAAAGCTATCTTATCAATGGTCTTGATTGCATGATTGTCCAATTTTGACAATATAGTCCAGTCTCCTCAAAAGTCTTACCTAGCCAAGAGTTTCTATTCCTTATTCCCATTTGCCACATTTCCTACACTTCCCCTTGCCTTCCAAGGTCTTTTTAAACTGGCCTTTCATTCTGCCAAACTGATTCTTCAGAAGATACAATTTTCCATTTGACATCCAATGAAATTCGCTCAACTTTTTAATTTCTGGCTGAACTCCATAAACTTGCCAGCCCCCGAATGATTGTAGTGCAGCAGTTCTCTTAATTAAACTGACCTAATTATGACATAAATTAAAAAGAAAATAGTTCTTTTTCTGAAGTATCTTTGAGGTACTTTAGTACTCAGCTGGTATTAACTAAAGCATTACTGAGGAATTCAAATATTTAAGCCCATCCAAATAGTTCACGATGTCTTAGAAGCTTAACACCTAGGCACAAGCTAGTTAATTCTTATGGATTTAATCCTTTTATGAAAGCCCTTTAGCTAACATTGTTTCAATTTAAAGTTTTAAGGAGTTGTTTTGGTTTAAATTAAATGAAGTTTTGAGTATTTATCTGTTATTTTTCAGCTTCTAGGAATTCTAAATTTGAATCTCTTTTTTTATCAATCTTAAAGTCAAACAAAAAGAAAAGAAATACCTCTCTGACACCCCAATTCCAATTAAACCTGAAATACAGTTTGAGAATGCCAGTCAAACTGCATTTTGTTTCGTGCACTGCTGGCAATAAAATAAAAATCAAGCAAGCCAGATGGTATCTTCACCTACATATGCAAAACTTATTGACCTTAGATGATGTCCTCTGCACCTGTGCAACCACAGAAATACCTTCAACAGCACTGCACAGGGACAACCTGCAAATAGAGAACTTTGGTAACAATATATTTGATTATTCATAAGCTAAAATAAAACTCTTTGTACTATACCCAAACTGAGTTAGATCTACAGAGCTAAAAAAGTGGGAGCTAGCAGTAACATTTTATATTTTCTCAAAGAGAGGAGATGGGGTAGATAATAGACAATGAGCAGATCTGCCCTGATACTGCTTATGCAGGACTTTCTTAATGAGGCTCGGGACTGCATATCAACTTAATTTATCACTATACAACCCAATTAAGCTGTTTTAACTCAGTCAAGCCCTTGAACCAGTTTAAGTTCTCAAAATTTACTTTAAAAATATAATGGGTTGCAAGGGAGTGATTCAGCTCCTAAAAAGTGACTATTGACATTAGGTATTTTTCTTTTAAATAGGTCTTATAAATATAGAACCATCATTTATCTCCTCACTTAACTGACTAAGCTACTTCTACTTTTTTTCCCCTATTTATTTCTGATGGCCCTGAACAATGAATTAGCTGATGGGAAAGCCAGCTGGAACCTCTTATACTTTATGAATAAGTCAAAACTCTGACCTCAGTGCAGGATCACCAATATCAACCGAAAAAGTAGGAGCATAATTTGAAGACAAGAGCATTCAGCAGTTGAAACAGCATAGATAATTTGGCTTGGTTAGCTATTTCTGTCAAAGCATCTTGCATTCCATACAAGAGGAGCAATCCCATGATTTATTTTGAATTATGCCAAAGAGCAAGAAGAAAAGTGAAGTTCCTGTGGGAGAACATAAACTAGTGACAACATAAAATGTTTTTTTTTTTTTTTTTTTTTTTTTTGTATCTGTAGTTTGCCATCAAACATAGTACTGATAGTTTTAGGTTTGTACAATGAAATGCATGGCAAAAAAAAAGAGTCAGAGAATGCAGTAGGCTTTTTTTATTGGTAGATCTATACGGAAAATAGTTCAAAAACTTGATTTTTTGAAGTGAAAATTCAAAGAGCTTTGAACTGAAAGTCAATAACATGCAACCAATATGCATCCCGAAAATGCCATTTTAGGAAACACTTCTCAGACAAAGAGCCACTCATGAGAGGAAATGATGTCTTAATAACTAAGCAAAACAAAAAAAAAATACAAGAAATGCAGCACACATTCAAAAATCATTAACTTCTTCGGAGACCCTAGTAAAAGTTGGAACCACAGGACTGAAAGATACAATTTAAAACAACCATGCATGAAAATATTTCACTTTTCCACCCATTTCAAAACTCTGAAAGTAGATCTTGTGAAGCAGGATCATTTTTTTTCCCTGCTCTAAGTTTTTCTACTTATAAACCTTGTATTTTATATTTATTATATAAAATATAATTATATATTATATATTATATATTATTATAGTATCTTGTATTTTGCAGATATGTCATTGCCTGGAGAAGACTATTGAGCTGATACTTATTAAAGAATAATTTGTGCTGTCTTTTTCCCCTCTCTTCTCCCGCTCTCCCATTATTCAGATGGAAACTTTCCATGCACCCATGGAAAGACAAGACTGGGGAGCTGAAAGAGAAGATGCCCCCAATTCCTCCAGCCCTGTTCAGAAACTGCAATGAAAGCCACAGTTTGCATCAACTCCATCCAGAGATGGAAAACAGTACTAGTCAAGACAACTTTAACAGTACTATTTTCTTAAAATAGCAGCACTGAGAAGGACCAGTCACCTCTACAGTCTGCCAGATTTGTCAGTCTCATGAAGACAGCCATAAGACAAACACCAACTCAGCACGGCTTGCTGCAAAAGAGTCCAAAGGTTTCTTAGCCCTCCCCTGCTGTTGTATTTTAGGCCAGGGTTATGAGATTTGAATAATTTTCAGAGCTGAGGCTAAAGTAAATCAGAGATGTGCTGAGGGTTCCCAGTATGACCAAAAAAGATACCGTTACATTTTAGTACAGAATTAGAGTTGTGAGGATTTCATCAATTTTAAGTCACAGTCACAAGTTCTTTGAGATTTATGTTTTCACATGACTGAGTTAGAACAGATAAAAACTGAATGTAGTCAACATCTTAGAAAACTTTACTACCTAAAGTAGCTTGCAAGTTTTTAAAGTTTCCAATTGTGAACAAATTCTTACTGAATAAGGTATTATAGCTGAATACCACGTTCTCAGAAACAAGGTTTTCGTAATTTTAGAGAAGGACTGTTTGTCCACAGGCAGCAACAAAGAGAAAGAGTATAGGAGGTTGCCTTGGAAGAGGCCAAAAAATGAAAACTGGATTATTATTCTGATAATCCCTTTATTTTGTGGCATGATCATGAGAATTAAGAAATATCCTCAGGACTTTACTCATATCTACAGCACCTGTTCAATTTACCTTTGTAGTTACCAGCCCTGTTGATAAATCCCTATTATGTAGAAGAAAACGTCTCACTTTCCCAATAGGAACTTGGAGGTGTACTTTTATCACAGAAAAAATTGTGATACTTGAAAAATGTGAATCAGAAAAATTAAATTCCAGTATGATAAAGTCCACAAGAAACAGGCAGCACTTTTGGGAATTGCATTGACTTATCACCTTTATGCAGCATTTTAGCTACCTGCCTTGCATGATAAAAGATGTCAAACAGAAAGAGATCATTATTTAGATGCTCTACGCATTTAACAAACAAGAACTGCATTCACACTAAATGTTAGCTCTTCACTCTTTTACAGTGGTACACGAATCCTGCTTAGCGTTTTCTTTCTTTCTTTTTTAATAATGAAAAGAAATAATTCTCCAATAAAGGATCTCTACTTCAATTGTTAGCCCATATTCTGTGATGCTTAAAACATCTCCTGGGAGATTAAAGGCTTAGAAAGAGGTTTAAGAGCCATTTTTACAAAGGAGAACCTTTACACAACACAACCTTTATTTTAGTTGTTGTGAGAATAAACCGCTGGGAGTTTGAGGTACATGGATACTTCACCAACAGAAACCTTACAAACTCTTAGTCGAAATACTGATCTACTGTAGATATCATCCATTGGAAGAGAGAGAAGACTACGTCCTGTGATCATGCATTTCTCATGACAGTTTAAAGGGGGAAAAACAAGGAGGTTAAAGAAATTAACCTTTTTTTTTTTTTTTTTTTTGACAATCTCTTGTGTCCAGGCTCATGTGAAAAACTCCAAAAGCCTCTTGCTTGTTACCAGTTTCTACATGCAGTATCAATTCTGCTACTATCAATTCTTCTACTAAAATTCAGTTTCAAATTCTACTTTGTTTTCTTACAAAATCCATAAGGTCTATAATGTGGCTTAATAAAAATGCCTTTCATATCTTCTCTATTGCTTTTTGTTTCTTTTACAGACTATGTCCTAAATGCTTTCCAGTTATTGTGTTCCAGTAATAACTGTTACTGCTCTACCCATAACAAGTTTATTAGGGTGTAAAAGAAAACATATGAAGACAGAAAGTATGCTTTGCTTTTAGGTGGTGGTTGAAGCGCAGACAGTTAGAGATAAAAGTACCGTAGATGGTACTCCAAGTTTTTCTGTAAATTTGGAAGAACAGGAAGAGATTCAATGAGACAAAATATGACCTTGAAAGCTGCCAACTCAACCACAGCAAGCACATATTTACCACTGCTTTTCACCTACATGCCTTTTGCCACATGCATGCCTTCCCCTACCCCCCATCCATCTCTTCTCTTCTTTGTTCTATGAAATATTGCATTTATCTTCAATTTTCATTTAAACATAACTCAGGAACACCTTGACAGACATTTTTGGTCTGGCTTTCAGATTATATAAGCAGGAATAAGGAAAAAGCATCCTGGCATATTAGAAGGAATGCCAGATGCGTCCTGTAAATACAATCACAGTCTTAATTCGGAAACCTTTCTTTTCATGGAGATGTAGATTCCCTTTCCAGGCAATCACTCGTGCAGAGGAACGGTTTGAGGGAACAAAGCCTGAGGGAGCATGGATCAAAGCTTAATCCAGACTAAGAAAACACAGAGCAGAGAAACTAAGAAGAAATTAGGTGTATTCATTAGCAGTTAAGAATAATAAAATATTCATTTCCTAAAACTCAGGTCTTGCCTACCTATGATTATTCACCTCATTTGTGAATTCCCCACCTCCCCTCAGAAGTTTTCCCTGGAGTCATAAACTGTGCTTCTGCTGAGTTAAAATGTAGATGAGACAGAAGAGAAAGTACAAATGTTGGATTTGGGGCAGACTCTTTTTTTTTTTTTTTTTTTTTTTTTTTTGAGGTTTGTAAAACACTTGCCGCAATTAATTACTCTTAAAGGGGTTGACAGTTTGTTTTACAGATAAACCAGTGCTATACAAGGATAAGCTATAAGCTAGTGCAATACGAGGATTTACAACATTCCTTGAACAAATGGGTATAGACTACGGGGCTGGAAGGGGCTGGAGGGGACAAGGAGACCGCTGTACTGGGGGACCTCCGCCACGTGGTTTAGGAAGAGCGAACCACGGCCACCTCCTCCTGCTGCTCCAGCTGGCCACCTACCCCAGCAGGGAGGCAAAAGACTGCTTGTCCTGCCAGCCGCTTTGCCTGCTAATAACATCCCACCCTCCCACGCAGTCAGCCCAGAACCTCCTCCTCCTCTTCTTGCTCACGGTTCCCTTAGCCGAGCTTCTGCCGCAGCTCACCAGCACGTCACGCACTAATCTCATGGCTTTACTTGCTTTCTGGTTGGACAGGGCTGTGTTTTTGTGTTTCTTTCCCCCTTCCTCTGTTCGAAAATTGTTGTTATGGCCAACACACAGGATATTCTCATGGATTCTCTACCCTCGTCCTGAACTGCTTTTCCACTTTTCAAATACCAAAGGAAAAAAACTCAGCATTTTAAAATAAAAAGTAATCTTACTGTGAGTGATATCTAGTCTCATAAATTACTGGGGACTGTGGAAAGAGAATGGAGCTGAGCTGCAATCTTAAAATTACAAAAACCCTGCATTTTCCATTTTCCAGCATTTTCCATTTTTTCTTATTTATGTTACAGTAAGGCATACAAACTAAAATCTGGCAGGAGTGGACCAGTGCTGGCCTACTAAGGAAGAAAAAGTAAGTGTATTATCTAAAAGTCAGGTATAGATAAGCTTTAATAATATGGGATTATAACTAAATTGTAGAAAGGAGAATTACAAAAGGGCAACTATGCTTTATTCATTATTTCTATTTCTAGACAAAGCAGCTGCTAAACATATTTAGCTAGACTGCTTTCAAATATTTTTTACCTAGTTCAGGCCTGAGGATTTAAGCTATATTTACTCAGACCAAGTCCTAAAGCAAAATAGTCATCTTCTACATACAGGAGATGTGTCAGAGGAGAAAAAACAAAACAAAAAGCTAGTTAAGTATTACCTGATACCAGCAATGGTATTTTCTAGTTCTAGCTTAACAATGCCTTCAGAAAACTAGCTAATAATGAAACACACACTTTCCCCCCCTCGTCAGTCCATTAAATCATTTACTTATAGTTTTATGAGTGGTAAAGTTTTATTTTAGACACTTGTCAGGAAGATATTTATTTATACTATATCCCTTGAATAGTAAATTCTAAAATGATGGTACATACTGCCTATAATTTAGATGAGCCTGTTTATGCTCACTGCAGGGACAAAAGAGGGAAGCTTTCATTTTAAGCCAGGAAACCTATGCCCTTTATAAACCATGGTTCCAACACAGTTCCCAATTAATATCAAATTAAAAGTTCCCAATTTGAACGTTAAAGCATTTCCTACATTTTTGAGTATTACTTCCAGTCCTGCCTGTGCACTGTACAGTTTGGAAGGGAAAGAAGAAAGTTTGTTTTCCCTTCTGTCCCCATCAACACTATGAGGCACAAGGAAACAACGCCTTCACTTTTAAGGTCCTTTATTAGGGCACCACAATACATGTTTCTGAGAGTTTTGTATATACATTAAAAAAAAAAATTATCACTACTGCAGACAGGAAGACTAACCAGTTGACTGCATCAAACTCCTTTCAGTGCCACGTTCTTGATTTGCATGCTCCTCCAGAAAGCTTCAACCAGCTCACACTGTTCCAGTCCCACCTTAGTAACACCTCATGAACACAAGGAAAATTGAAACGCCTAAGGGAATTGCTTCTCTTTTTTTCTTTTCTTCTTTTTTCTCATTTTTGGCACAGGCAGTACATGCATTCAATTCAACAGTGGCAGTTTGCACTTGACATGTTTAAATAAAGAAAAGAAATCCAACTCCTGAGGAGATGAGAAGATTAAATCCCTTCTTTCGGTTATGTGATTAAAAAGCTTGTCTCCACACACACAAAGCAGCATAGAGAGATAACGCCAGGTGAGGAAACCCAAACAGTACTCTTGCCTAACCCCTGTCCCAGGAGGGTGATCAGTCCCTGGGCCAGGGGAGCATCCATCACATTGGGTCTCCAGAAGGGCTCTAGGAGCACCTTACAGAGCAAGAGGGCACCACCTACAGGGAGACGGGGCACATTAGGGGAGTACAGGGAGGAGCAATTTTACTAGACTTGCAATGGGATGCTTTGGGGGAGAAACCACAGGTGGGGAAGGGGAGGGATCAAGGTGGCTCAGGGAGGAAAAAGTATGGGGAAAACAGAAAGAAAAGGGGATAAAAGGAGCTAGTCACTCACAAACAGGGGCTGGTTAGTACATTGCTTGGCCAGTCCTGTCTTCTCATTAAACTCTATTTCTAACAATTTTCCTGGGTGAGGGACTCTCTGTTCTGTGTCTGTGTTGAGGTCCTAGTGCCGGCAGCTGGAGCAGGACCTCTGGGCATAAGGCCAGTGTGTCTGTGTTGCAACAGCTGGCCTAAGTGAGGGTCCCCATGCCCACGTGTGTTTGCTAATGAATAACTAGCTGGATCAGCAGGACGAAGATTTGGGAGAGCAAGTAGAGACCAGAGGGTCTGCAAGTGAGTTGGCTACTGGAGGGATCAGAGAGTCCACATCAGCTACAGGAGAGACCGCAGGGTCTGTGGTTGTCGAGAGGGGCCTCTGTATGAGGAGGTCTGCATCTGCAGCCAAAGTGGGGCGGCAGCCTCGGGGGCTCAACACTCAGCTGCCAGCAACTGGGGAGAAGGAAGGTCCAGAGCCAGCCACCGAATAACCAAACGTCTAAGCCCAGGTACCAGAAGGACCCACAGATTATATATACATATATATTTCACACTAGCAGACCTTCATCCTGATTCAACCAGAGAGGAGAAGAGGATGGGACTGTCAGTGCTCTGGCACTGTGCCTCTGTGAGTGCTGAGTGTTTTGGCTTGAGTTATACACACACAGCGTACTCATATGTATACCTGCACATACAGTACGCGCGCACATGTACTCTATACTTTCATTTGCTATCAGGAACACATGCCTACTGGTTGGAGCTGCAGCAAGCTGACCTCCATTGAGCTGCCAGGTCCAGCAGCCCCAACATCTTTGACTGCACAAGACCTAAGCACATTTTTGCATTTAACATGTTTGTTCTACTTGGCACAGAAATAATTGAAATCATTCATTAACCTCTTGACCTCAAGACCTCAATCAACACAAAATTATTCATACTTCCTCTCCAACATAGCCTTTTTAATCTTCAGACTTTTCACTAGATCACGTGCTCCAAAAGGGGACAAGGATGAATAAGCTCAGTAAGTCATGACACGAACATATCTCAAAGCAAAGGACAGAACACAGGACAGGCAATTTTCTCTCACAGTTTTATTTGTGAGAAAGCTCAAGGCTCATCAGGAAGTACAAAGGATTCCCTTTTCAAAGCATACAGGTACAATTAAAAAAATATTTTCCTTCAAAAAATCACACTTGCTCAGGAAAGAAGAAATGCTACAACACAACATACCTTAGAAGGCAAGTTTCTGTTACCATTGTTCCACTGCTTCTACAGCCAAACTTTCTTACCTATAGCACAGCCATCCAAAACAAACCTGCTAGCATCATCTATTGCTTTAAGAAGGAATCGCATAACAAAACTCTGGCTACTCTTTTGTAGCTCCTGAATTGTGCTTTACTTAACAAATGATGCAAAATGGAGGAGGGAAGTCATCCAAGGTCAGAGCCTTTTAGGAGAAAGGGCCATGCTAATTAACCACTGCTGGGCCCAGTGCACGCTGAAATGGTCCCAACTGCAAGCCTGCTGGAGCAGCTTTAAGAACACAAGGATCTGCAGACTGCTTCAAGTAGTTGTAGAAGAATAAGCATGGATAGACAAATTTTACTTATGCAAATATATATTTTATGCATATATGCATACATACATACATATACACAAAAAGTCAGGTTGCAGGTAATCTAAGGGGAAAATCGCTATTACATGAATTAAGGACTAAACATACATTTTGAGTTTTCTTAAACACTAATGTTTACATTCCAACCTCTGGTTTGTAAATGGGCAGCATATATTCTCTCTTAATAATTGTTCCTTTTTACATTTTTTTTTCCTGTTTGTTCACTTTAAGTTATTAGGTCCATCTAATGACAAGCCAACGCACTGTATCTCACATCACAGGCCAACATAAAAATTGTCCCAGCAGGAAGAAACATTTGAACTGTCCTATAGAAGAGTCACTCAGATGCATAGCATAGCCTAAAGATTTGTGTGCTACAGAGAGGGAGGACAACAATTTACAGACGGAGAGAACTTTGAAAAGATCTCAAAAGCAATTTCAATTAATAAGAAGCTAGTACTCCCATCAGCTCCCATCTCTCTATAGCTGGTAAATGGAAAGTGCAACCTGAAAGTGCAATAGGAGAATATTTCCAAATGTCTGAAGCTCTTACTAGACCAATTCAGATGGGAAAGGGGGTCTCTTTCCCCTCTGAACAGCTGTCTTGTTCATTATTAGTAACTGGACAGCCTTACTTGTCTCCTTATGCATCCCCTCTACGGACTTGCACAAGCTGGTCAGAGGTTTTCCAGTATTTATACTAAGAGACGAGCAGAACTTGGTTCTGACAAAACATGAGCACCTCCATATGCAGCAAGAAGATTTTAACAGTGAAGCTATTTTTATTGTGAGTTAATTCAAAAGGGCAATGCAGACAATAAAACCAGCTGAATATTGAGTACATGCCAGACATCTCCTATAAGCAAAACAATTACATATACTATGTAATATAAATGGCAGCATTCAAGTCACAAATTCTTTTTAAACAAAATTGTATACTACCACAGCAATTTAAAGCAGCCAGTTATTTTGCATATCTCTTGAGATATCTAATGTAATTGCATTCGTCTCCAGTAGATACTGTGCACTACCTGTTTTGAACTTTTTCTATGCTACAACAAGACTACTCTAGTAGTCTGGGTTTTTTTTTGTTGTTGTTTGATTGTTTGTTTTTTCCCCTCTAGGAATACGGCCTTCAGACCTTATGTAAGATTAATAAAAATTCACATCTTGATAAAAAAAATCTGAAAAATAATCTTATTTAAAAAGATGTGTGGAGCATCTTTGCAGAGCTTTCAATACATATAAGTTCTTAGTGCTTGCAATGGGATTATTAGTAACTACCAAGAAAGAGACTGTTTTAACTTGGCTTAATAAGGACTTGTTTAATGAAAGCCAATAAGAGATTCAGAACTGCTGTAGAGAAAAAAAATACAGAAAGGCACTGAAGAGAGAATGTGTGGGTCTTTCTTGTTTAAACACACCAGAGCCAAATCTCAGTGTGAAGCCTCCAATGGCAATGGTTGTTGAACAACTGCCTAGCTGTAGTGCTTCAGACAAAGTTAACTCTAGCAAAGCTGAAACAATTATCAGTCTGCCATGAGAGTTTCTGTAAGATTTCTTTTTTGGAGTCTGGAAAGAAAACACAGAACAAGTAGCAGTAAAAAAAATCAAAAAGATTTATAAATTCTGAGAGGCAGCACTTGCAGACAATGTTTCTCCCTTAAGTTTTTTAGAGATCCCCTTAAATGCTACTTATTTTCATTTCTACTATTCTTTTCTAACAATACTTATAAACATTCAGGTGTATGTGTATTTTCAGCCAGGGCACAACTCTCTACACAATCTATGCAATATAGACACATGATGTGTGTGTACACATATTTTATTGTATCCCCTTAACACGGTCTCACATGTGGACCACCACTACATATGGTGACACCTTCAAGACCTGCCATAGTTTGGAAGGGTCTACTAAAGCCTTTCTGACAGGAGACTGAGTACAGCTGTGCCAGAGAAGGACAGGAAATTCTCATATCCCTCAGGTGGCTCCTACCTCCCAAATGGATGAGTAGCAGAAAACATTTTCCTAAGAAGAGTAAGACTTTTGTTGCTATTCCTAACCTTCTTTATCATATCTAAATGCTACTCTGTGAGGGAACAGAATGAATCATCTTGCACTGGCCCCTTATCTGCAGAGATATTGTCCATGGACACAGTCTTTATGATCAAAAATCAGTGACAATACACTGCAAGAGTAAAAAGAAGTTGAATCAGTGCTAATGAACTGTAAGATTAGAAAGAAGATGAATTTGTAACTGGACAGGCACTGCAGATGATGTGTATGTGTGGTTTATAACAGAGATTGCTTTAAAAACTCAGTCTGCTTTAGAATACAGATGGGTTTTACTACCATTCCAGATGATCTGTTAGCATTTCCTATGTTCATTTTTTATATGCAAAAGGGAAAACCTTTTTATGATAAATTTTCAGAAGCAGCCTACAAATGAAGTCTTGTGGGCGCCAAATAATTTGCTCTCGCAAGTACGATGTTTATTTGCAGTTGATGCTTGTTAAAATCATATAAATATTTAGTGACTTCATTTGTATGCACCAATAGCCTTCCTGAGAGCACCTGATTACAAATCTGGAAGGCTGCTATGAAGTTGCTTTTACTGAATATAACTCCTTTTTTTTTTTCAATCTTCAAATTTTTCTTCTTGTTGACAGAAAAGAATGCATAAAATATACTGCTTTTATTCTCCACTAGTTCTATTAATCTATCTCTTTGCAAATCACTTTCTTTCAGACTTTGTATAAATATGGAAAATTTTGTTCTGTCCTCTCAGTTATCTACGTTCTTCCCTTTAGTGAAACTTTTAATTAAACAAACAAACAAACAAATCCCAGATGTATTCTGATCACTTAATTATCTTCGCATGCTTCTATTTCAGAGCTAATTAGAAGCATTTTCTTACTAATATAATATATAATAAATTAATATAGTATATAAAATCTGTATAGTCAGTCACTACATCTGCAACAGCAATTCGCTGATCATATCTCCATCTCTCTGTGTGCATTGAAAAGCAGAAATAATAATCCAAAAATTCCGGCAAATTAAAATGTGCAAATAGCATTGTAGGAGCAAAACTGCATATGACTCTAACATGTCAGCCTTCTTAGACATCCACACAGCCGCTGGAGTGTAAAAGGTGCCTGGTCACACTGTTGACAAATTACATCTGCCAGCAGCTACACAGAGAAGAAAACAGAGGGGATTTGACTGCACAAGAAGACAACACACTTTCTCCTCTGAACTGGATTTATGCAGAAACCTAATGTGTGATTTAAAACAAATACAGGTAAATACAGAAAGCAGTTCTCAGATGGAAACCTTTACTAATAAGAGCCTACCGAACGGATAGGTGAATCCGCTTGAGTACGCCAAGCCTACTATCACTTTCTTTTCCTCCTGATCCGGTGAAGCAGAATAATACCTAGCTGCTTGTACAGTCTTTCCACTCTCGCCTAGGAAAAACATACACTACCTGACAGAGCACCAGAATCCCTGGTGCCAACCTTCAACTTAATTATACGGACAGAAAGGATTCTGCAAGGACTGGCCTGTCAGGAGCTATCAAGATCATTAAACCCAATCCCCGCGACCAGAACGTTGAGTCATTTTCAGGAGGTTGAAATGCAATGGCTCTCGGCCTTCATCAAACTCATTTTGAATCAGTGCCCAGTCGAACTCTGCTCGTCAAGCACAGAAACTGCTCCCATAAAAATCAGAGCCGAGGGACAGTGCTTGGGCCCCTGGCGGAGACCAGGAGGTCGAGCCTCCCGACCTGCAGCCGGCCTCCTGCGTCCGTTTGCATCCCACGCTCAGAGCTCATTTGGAAGCAGAGCTCCCAGGTGTACACTGATTTCTGGACTCGGTGACTAACCCACATGAGCCTTCTGAAATAAATTACGAGCCTGATTCTCTTTCCCGACTTTCACATTTCCTAAAGTAATGTAAATTCATTGTCGATGAAATAAAGGACATTATGAAGTTTTACTCCTGACTGTAGTCGCACATTTATTATTACTCAGAACATGACCATTAACTCCACTGGAGCCACTCCTGATTCATACAGATAAATATAAGATTTCTGAAACTATTTTAAGAGCTGATGTAAATAGAAAGCCAGAGAAAACTATTTCCATGAATAAAATTTAATTGAAGGCATCCAAGAACCTATTGACACTTTGTCATTGATCCTATTATATGTGTCCACAAGTCTGAGAGTATACAGTCTTTTTTTATTTAAGTGAAAAACTGAGTACCTTAGAGTACCAGAGGAATCAGTAGACTATGTCTTTATTTCAAAGCTTTATAATATTTTTACTATATACAGCAATAGAGAAAGACTACATGGAAGAACACGTGCATATTTTCTGAAATACAAGAAGGAAGAGAAGGCAGGAATAATCAGTTAAATTCATGTTTTCTTACAGCTTTTCATACAGTTTTGTTGCAGTTTCCTTTCACAAGTTTTAAGGAGAATGACCCTGAATGTCTTTGAATGCATGGCTTCCTGTCACAGTTGTCCTAGCCAGGATCTCACAGTTCTCAGACTGAACTCTGCATACTTGAATGAAGTGTGTGCCTAACTTGAAATGAAAATCTTTCCAAAATGCCTACCAAAGAATCAAAGAGAAGAGCCAGTGAGAGAGCAATATATACACATTTTATCTGAGGCCACAAACAGTCTGTCTTATTCATATCTCTCCTATAACATGTGATGACAACAAAAAAAGGAAAGAATATTGTGAAATCCTGTCCTTTTCTTTGCAATATCACTCTCCAGTACACAATTTATGTGAACTAAAATGAAAACGAGCTAGTGTTCTTTCCTATTGGATCCTTATCCTTAGCATGGGCAACTGAGATCATTTTTCTAATAGAACAGGACAACTTTGTTAATATTAAACTATCCATAAAAATAATTAAAACTGACAATTACAAGGGAAACAAAAATTATTGAATGCTTCTGGCCTCCATTATTTTTCTAATATGTTTGTGTTCACAGCTCAATTTTTCTTTGCAGTTGACATATGAGATGATATTCCTCTTTTACGAAGATTACCAGGGGCATAGAGATGACGCCTGAGCTGCAGAATTTGGGAGAGTTTCCAGCTGCACTCTGGGTGCACACGAGAGTGAGCAGAAGCACCAGCTCCTCTACCTCTCAGCTGCACCATGCTTTCTATGGAAAGGAAATACAAGCCTGTGCCTCAGACAGCAGTCACTGAGGGCACTCATGGATGCAGCTAAGGAGGCTAAAAAACTTGCTTGCCTTAAGTCTTTGGAGAGCTGAAAAAGGAAGTTGATCATGTGTAACTCCAAGTTCTATCTATATATATTCTTTAGTATGAATAAAGAGTATCTCAAAGCAAGTATATGGAATTTCTCCAGAATTAAATATGTCTGAGAACACAACAAGACTTTGTTTGTTCTCTCTAGTGAGTTACCAAAATAAATACTGTAAATATAGCTTTCATTTTAAATGCAGCCAGTTGAGATTATGAAGTGTGCCAATCTTTTTGCCCATATGAAACAGCATCATACATTAATGTAAATTAGGACAAAAAAGGACTTTCAATAGCTAGTCAAATCTCTTGTTGAAATACGATGTCCTATAATATACAACGTATTTATCTTTTACATTTAATAACTTGTATGTATTATTTTTCTGGTAGTTAAATACTTTCAGTATTAAAAGTGCAGGCTTTATTTCATGTTCGAATTTGGTTGGTGCCATCTTCTAGGCACTGATTCCTTTTATACTGTTCTCCCTTACATTTTCTCTATACTTTATTTTCTATTTTATTTTCTCTCTGTGAAAGACTATTTATACAGTGAACTAAAGATACTACTTTATTCTTTTATTTGAAAAAAATAAAAAGCTGAACAGACAGTATTCTTATTCTAAGGCATTTTCACTCTTTTTTTTTTTTTTTTTTTTTTTTGTCCTTTTATGTGGGCTTGCTTATTCTCTCCTTGTTTTTCTACAACTTTCAAGCAACCCGACGGCCGTAAATGTGGAAACTTTGGCTGCAGCAGTGCTCTGCAGGGGGGCAGAACTGAGAACTGACTGAAAAGTTTTATATCTATTTTCAGGCTAAGGTTGAAAATTTTATGTTAAAACCTTGTTCAGTGAAGTATTTAGATATATTTTAGCGTTGTTTCTGTATTATTCTAGTTGTATGAATAATCATGTATAGTGCATGTATATCATGTCAGATTATGTCATATAACAAAATACAACAAAAGTTATATTGAGATCTAGCATCTGCCGGCCTGCCTTTCTTGGCAGATTTTCTCTGTTGACGGGCGCCATTCTGAAACCGAGATGTTTTGCTCCGGCCCTAACACCATGCTCAAGACAGCGGTCCAGAATCGAAGCCACCGCTCGTGTGCTGGGAGGCACGCGCGGGCGCCTGCCGGCTTCGGACTAGGCACCAGCCGAATGGCTAAGACCAACCAAAGTAAGACTCAAAGTAGGGGTTACATGTCTGACTACGCTGTAGAAGAAATGCTGATATAGGGATTGCTGCCCCTCGTCAAAAAGCTGACTGCCGAGCAATTTCAGTCACTCCTTTTTTCCGCCTATACTCTTTACATGACATCGCTGAGCACTTACGTGCAGTAAGCACAAAATGTGCTACGGGCGGCTGTGAAAGAGATCCATTAGAAGCAGACGGCTATATGAATCAGAAAATAAATCCTTATTCGTCAGGATTTTTGTCTTCTTTAATATTCTGTTATTAGTTTAGTTGATGATGCTGTTATGTTATAAAACCAAAACACAAGTAATAACTAAAAAGGGGGGGGGGGGGGAGGAATGGTGACTTTGTTGTTGCATGGATTTATTTCAGTATGCCTGGACTGATATAAAAGTAACAGGTAAATTATCTTCTGCTATATGGCCTCGAGTATTGGTTTCTCAAAGGGACCTACCTCACATCCAGCTTTTAAGACTTCATAACATGCCTAAATCTTCTTTAAAATTATCTTTTAAATGTCTATTTAGTGAACTTGTGTGTCATTAGATTGGAATTCAAGGATCAAAGTTTCAAAAAATTGTCTTGTCAAAAATCTCTGTTTGAGAATAATAAAACTGGGAAGTTTCTAAAATAAAACAGACAAAAATGAGGCAATCTCCATGGTTTTAGAGTTGGGGAATGATTCTATTATACAGAAATAGAGAATACAGCAATCTCTTGAAAAAGAAACAAAATGACAAGATTGGGAAGAAATGACAAATGGAAGAATTTGTGATATTAATTGTGTAATCTATGTATTAGTGATCCAATTTCCAAAAGAAAAATCTAACCGAACATAATGAAAAATACCAGTGTGGGCTAAGCAATCCTGATAATAAAGCAGATTCTCCACTTCATTTCTAGATATGCTCTCTTTTTCCACATTCACTTTGATGCACATTGCTTACAGACCTTTGAGCAGTCCTGGGTAACCTGATTATAATACTACAGCTGTGCTATACAGGATAAAATATGTAAGGGCGTTGTGGGGCTGACTTTCTCTTCTTATCCACTGAATCTTTCAGTTTAAGTATGGCTCTAGCTGAACTTCCACATACCTCTCTTTCGCAAACAGCAATAAGATAAAATTATGACTGTTCTTATGTCTTTTATGTTTGAGGGAAATGTATCTATTTCTTGCTTTATTTTTTTTTCTTGGGGGAAGAAGGCAACAGGCTGTAGAAATCTGTAATTTAACTCTCTGTTTCTTGTGATGGATTGGAGCAAGTAGCTGCAGGTAGCAGCAGCAGTATTTTATTTTGTTTCTCCCTGAGAATATATCTAATTTTCTGTTATCTGTGGCTACAATAAGGACCATTTTCATACTGAGCTGTTTCAGAAACATACTAAACAAAGCTGAAGGTATTTAAAAGCCGTATTGATATAATCTAATTTGCACTGATACCACACATAGATAAGTAAGTAGATAACAGAGCAAAAAAAGAAAAAAAAAATGGAAGACTATTACTGAGGCTGCATCACGTAACTGTGAAACCAGTGTATCCCTTGGCAATGACATCTTTGCTTTCCGTGTTGTTTTAGGACGTACTAACCTTTTCTTGTAAGCATTTCATGAGAGATACACAGCTGCTGCAGTAAACGTATTTTAACATCGCTCTTTGATGAACAGAACAGCACTTATTATGGGCTGTTCAAAAAAAGCAGGCGGTTATACAAATATGATTCCACTACAGTAGCACCATCTAAATGGGATATGTTAAAAAGATCCTGGAAGCATTTTCATTTTAAGATGTTTTGACTGTGTTGCACATCTCCAGCTGAAGTTCTCAAATGAACTACATTACAGATAAATGCAGTGAGGCAGGAAGTGTTCTATTTTTATATTTTCAAATAAATTAATTTCTTGCTCTATTTACTTTTACTCTTTTTTGTAAATGAAAACATATGTTTTCCTAGACTCATTTTAATCTTCTCTTGAAGCCTTTACTACACATAATATTAATACTCCTTACTGTTCAGGCACTTTCAGATGAAATTTAAAACAGGAGGACAAACAGATTTTTAAAGGAATAGTCATTTTCGTTCTGACTTCAGGAATGAAATAGTAAGGGTATGTGTAAAGCAAGAGCAACCAGTAGAGTCTGAAGGTTATATATATGCAGATTACATTATACATTCCTCTCCCCACTTCTCAAAAAGTAATATTTTAGTGAAGCAAGTTCTTTATAATTTTTAAGTTGTAAGTTATCCCTTCATTGTAGTATAATGAAAGGGATTCCAGAATCCTAGGGACTAATTTTATTTTATTTTATTTTATTTTATTTTTTCAGAAGATAACTTTATTGCAGTATATTGCTCCCAAAGCCAGAGATTTCAGATAATTTAGTCTCCTATCTGAGCTTCTCATGAGATCTGCTACATTTTACCCAGATGGCAAATTACTCTGTGGTTTTAGAGATTATGACAAATTCATACACCTAACAAAATTACAGTCTACCTATAAAACATCTGCTTACAACAGAAGAACTCCTTTGTATAACTTCAGTGAATGAGGAATGATCATTTTCTTCTACTCTGTGAAAGATATCATCTGTATTAACAAGAAGCTCCTTCATGACTTCATTTACTTTGACCATGAGAATAGGGTCAAGAAATTGAAGGGATGGGTCAGGAATTTCTCTGTGTTGTTACAGCACGCTGCATATCTCAAAACCACCCTCAGCTCTACTTCTTGTTGTTCTTAATCTTTCACCCACTTGTTTAATGAGCTTTGCCTAAGATACTTAGCTCAGTCAGCTCATGTCTCCAAGAGCTGGTAGTGGAATAAAAAAATACCATATATCTTTCTGAGAAATGGCTGGGTGTCATTTTTTGCTCACATTCTGTTTCCTTCTTGACAGCTCTTTTTCCATCAAAGCTTTTCTTTCTTTTTGTTTCCCTGTAAGGGACATTATTTTTTTTAACCATCTTCTCTTAGGAGTCCCTTATCAGACAGAAGGGGTCAAATTCCAACAACAAATGGATAAATAGTCAACTCTATTTTTGGAAACTGGAGTTATGTTCAGTGTCATTACTTTTTCTGATATAAATGCTTTGCTTTCCTTCTTTCATTCCTCTCTGCCTGCCCCTTAATGTCAAAAGGAGGATATTCTCTTATCTCTCTCATTAATCATCTCTGACATTCAGTTAGGAGCCTTATCCACAGCAATCTTTCTGCAGCATGCCCTAAGATGGTTTCACCTCACCACAGAGGAGGACGTGGAGCTTGTAACGCTGTGATGCATGGACATAGTATGGATGGACTCTTTTGCTCTTTCAGCCTTTTTTTTTATGCAAGGTCATCATCATACAATGCCTTGTCAACCTACGCTGCCCAAGCATGACGAGGTTAAACAGTCTCGTGGAGGTTCTGTACTAGAACCTTATGAAGAACCTTCAGCCTTTCGTATGATGGACAGGAGAAGCTTTCACACTGTTGCAGGATGACAATGCCTGATATACTGGCTATAATGAAAATTATCAAGCTTTCCTCAAAGTAATTTCAAAAAATTATCATTGCATCTTAAAGTGCCCTTGAATAAAACATTTTCTTTTTCCTGCAGACAGGTAAATAAGGGGTACTAGCTGAAATAAGAACACCAGTATATACCATGTGCACAGCTACTTCAGATGGCAATACAGAAGTCCTCAGCTGATATCGCATAATCAGCATCAGAAAATTGTATAAATTTATGCAGCTACTTTTATAAATTAATATTTTAGTATCAAATATATAACATATTTTTTATATATATATATAGTATATGCATATGTCTATGTATATGTCTCACCCACAAAGCTTCTAATATTGCAAACAGTTTCATATACTTAAAATGCTTTTTAATTGTACGTGGATGAAGTCTTACTTATTCTGCCCATGAAAGTGTTACAAGTAACATAAGTTTGTTATAAAATCTGGTCTGGAGTGTAAAAGGAACATAGACATTCCTAAGTCATACCAATAGAAAAAAAAAAAAGTGACTAAATTACGAAACTCAAGCTAACTTGTAGCAAAGGATAATATACATTGTCTTAATGCTGCTTATTGCATTAGAGATGTTGCAGGAGAATACTACTGAATTGGTTAGTTAGCCAGTATGCTTGCAACTGCAGAAGTATAATGTCTCTGAGTGACATAGAATATTCATTAGAAAGATTTGTGAAACGTTTATTATTTATCAATGTATTCACAGTTACTTTTTTATAGTTAAAAATGCATCATATCATCACAAGTGCTTAAAAGCACATCATACAATCTCTTATATCAAAATGGAATTCTGACGTTTGACTAATATCACAGTTCAACCACTAAATTAGTCTCAGTAAAAAATAAAAAATAAAAATAAAAATAAAAGGCATTAGTAAAAGAATACATTTTCAAACAATGTTGAAAAAGCAAAATTTTCAAAATAATGTGTACAGAAGGATGTACAAGGGGACTTAGTAATCAGTAATACTGAGAACTTCTCATGGTATGTTTCCATATATTTGAAAATACATTTCATATATTTTCTTAACATTCAATGTTAAGAAATGATAGTATGAAAACACTCTGAACTTGTGCATGTTCCTTTTATCAGGGCTGTTGCTCCATTGTATCTTTTATTCTTGCAAGAGCTGAGTCATAGCTCATATGTGACATTGCAAAACTTAAATCTTGTAAAACAAAATCTTCTGAGAAGCATCTGAGCTCTAGAGGGGAGTTTTGCTGTAAATCAGTGACATTTAAGATCTTGGTGAACAAATGTAATCTGCACCAAGCATGTAAAGACCCATGCTAGCTCAGTGTGAGCTAATCCCAAAAGCTGAAAATGAGATGGAGATCCTTTAAGCTAGCTCTCCTTGGACGGACTTGAATCTGGAAGCAGGGCAGGTGTGTCCATATAGCACTCAGCTAAAAACCCCCAAACTCTACTGCTTCCAGCAAGATCCTGCCACATCTACATGAAGCTATGCTGTGCTGTGTAGATTTGCCAGCTTGGATTGCTACTAGCTAAAGATCAGCAGCTATTTAAGCTAACCTGTCGTATATGCACTAAATGAATTATCAATGCTTACCCAGTTCATTAGTTATCGGTCAACTGTGGGACTGGGAACAAACTACAAAGAAACATAACTTTTATACACACAGCAACAGGCACTTCATGTTCAGCAGACAACTATGAATTTGTAGTTAGCCTCGACAGAGGAATTAGCATCACCTGATTTTGGCAATCTTGAATATATACATCTCCTGGACACCAAGACAACTCATATTTTTCACGTCTGCATGACAGATTTCTAATGGAAAAACATCCATTGCTGCATGAACCAATCTAATACTATATTCTGAAATATGAAACATGCTATATTTGTACTAACTGAAACCAAATGCAATGGCAAAGTATAGACAATATATCTAAAAGTAAAAAACTGCAATGTTTTGAGAATTTTTCATAAGTATAACTCTCACGAAATATCTTTAAATTAATTACTAACTGGTTTTTTATTGTTTCCCATGTTAATCTTTCAAGATATGCAAGGCAGGTGAAAACTAATATCTGTTGGCTATTAATGGTGACATTTACACTGACTGAAGGATGGAATATCTTTTTGGTGCCTTCATGTGAAGACATTTTTCTTTTATGTAGAAAAAGGTTCTTACACTACACCTTTTATGCCTATGTGCTCCCCACCCCCATAAAGGGTTCATGCAGGGTCCTGAAAAATACAGCTCCTCCCCCAAAAAAGGCAGAGGAGCACCATATATGAGTCATTTCATGACAATATAAGTCATAATCTTTCAGAAAGCACTAGTCCAAAACTGACTTAAAAATTGGTCACTCTCAGGCCCAGAAGTATCAAGCTAATATGACTAAGAGACCATTCCAAAAAAAAAAAAAAAAAAAAAAAGGAAACAAAAAGGAAATAAAAGAAAACAATAAAAAAAACCCACTTATGATACTGATATTCTGTATTGGAAATGGAAGGAAAGGGACTGTAACTCACACCAATAATATGACTGTTGATTTCTAAAATATATCACGTTAGATCAGCCAGAAGACTATATTTATCTCCTTGACGGAAAAACAAAGACATAGAGCATAATAAAATTCTGACTCATTATGGACCTATCAAAACGTCATTAACCACAGCAATGTAAATAAAAATATGGCCCGTAAGTGTTGCAGAAGAGCTCCTCATGGCACACATTTAGTGTGAAAATGTTGAACAGTGTTCAATTAAGAACAGTGAGTACTGAATTCAATACAGAACACTGAATTTGAAAATCCATCTTACAACCAAGGACACAACAAAATAAATATATACTAGCTAAACCCCATAACTCATGAGCTGGTCCATTTCTGAAGTCCTTCTGTTTTCCCAAATTGGCTGAAGCGCTGTCAGTTACTAAAATGTATTTCAGAAGTAGACATCATTCAGGAAATATGCAGTCATTTCAAAATGTAGTGACCTATGGCATATTGAATCATGAAAATGTTGACCTTTGATATATGAAATAATACATCTTTTGTGTAATGTTTTTGGACAGTGTCTGCAAAAACTAGGTATACAAGGGCAAAAGTTTAAGACTAAAAAACAGAACAGTTAAAAAGCAGGCTGTTGTTATGGGGTTTACTGAATAATTAAGATGAAGTCTACTGAAATATTAAGAAAAGGAAGGGGAAAATTTTCAAGTAACATGGAAAAAATCCTGAAGGTTTTATTGCCCATAATATAGCCATATTCTAATATATGATAACGTGTTTATCAAACCAAGGAGTATATAGATGAATATGACTTATCCCTTTCAAGAAAAATAAGTGACAAGCATACAGGGTTCAGCCTTCAGTTCTGAACTACTGCTGTATGTGCCTAAGCTTCAAAACCAGAGTCCAAGGGTCTTCAGTTTTAGTAGGTCAGACAAAACCTTTTGTCCATTTCATTTTTTTTGATAAAGCAGCTTTTCTCTGAATAAAGCTTTCTAAGAATAAAATCCCATATAATTCTAGCGGCATGTATTTAACAGGCTTAAATTAATTCAAACTTTACAGTCTTTCCCCAAAGTTACCCCTAACAGTCAGCTGACACAAATGGGTCTAGCAGGATCTGATAGCAAGCTCCAGCCACAAGGAAATGTCCTCAGAAATTTTTTTCCTCCATTGGTTTGTTTCAGCTATGAGTCTGGTATACGGTCCCTGCTACAAGGCCACTGCCAAATGCTGAAGTCTCTCAGAAAATGCTCTAGGAGTCTGAAAAAATCTGCAAATATTTAAGTCATCGGAACTAGAAGACTTGGCTTTTCACCAGAAACGTCGTTTCTATCAGACATGTGGCATGCACCGAGCCACGCTCCTCCTGGCTGCTGCTCCCGAAAATTCTCCTAAAAGGAGGTCTCGCACAGCTACACACAGTCAGACCCCAGGCTTTATCCATTTTAGGTTCCCTTCGTTTCTCATGTGAAGTGACTCTGTAGAAAAATCAGTATGAAGTCCCGAGTTGAGACACAGTGTGATCGAGGAGATTTTACTTGCTTTATTGGAATAACAGCATAAGCAATATTTTCTCCATATCCTTGTGCAAATGGAAGCAGAGTTTGGCCTAACACAGAGGAGTCTGGCCTAACAGAGTAAGATGTCAACGCAATCTTTTTTTTTTTTTTTTTTTTTTTTTCTTTTTTAACAAGAGACTTCCATTTCCCAGGAAACAGAGACAGGAGAAAAATTCAGTGAAGTTAGATGTAATACATGAGTCATCTAAGTAAATGCACTGTTTGTACTGTATATAAAACATTACTCCCTTAAAGCCATAAATATATAATTAAAAATATAACAAAAAGAGTCTACAAATAGAAATGCAAATACATACTTAAAGTTTTCTCAGACAGCTCCGACACCTTACGTTAAACATTTCAACAAGCCACTTCTGCTATGCTGCAGTCTGCTTTGCATGACTTATATAATTATCGTGTGGGAATCTATTCCGACCATTTCATTAGTTAACCATTAATGCAAGTCTATTCATTTGGGAGGAACCAAGCAAACCCTTGAAAACTCCCATATTTCACTATGAAAATGTAACTCTGTAAAAATAAAAGTGGGCTTGCGTCGTGTGGGGAAGCCAAGGAAAGGTGCCAGAACATTTCATGGCTTTGTCAAAACTGGACCGTCTGTGCAGTGACACAGGGATCAGGGGCTCCCTGCCACTCGTGAGCTTTTGAAATTAAAATCTTCTAGGAAAATATGGCATTATAGCACATTGTGGTTCTGTAGCCAAAAGGTATTAAACGCAGATTGCAAAAGGTAATGTGGGAGACGTCTCCATACCGCTCGTTCCCTGTTTCCAAGCACAGACCTGGGAGGGAGGAAAAGGAAAAGCCAGCAGCTGGCACGGGGCTCCCTTCTCGCTGCTGGCTGGCAGAGGGGCCCGGCACGGCGGCAGGGCCCGCTGCAGCCCGCGGGAAGGTGGGCGATGCTCCTGCGTACCCTGAGCGGCTCAGGCAGACGCTGTGCAGGGCGGGGACCCCTCGAGGTCCCACAAGGCAAGCGGTGACCTGCACCAGCCCAACTCAGTGCAGCCCCTAATAGGCCCAATCTGACTTGTAACGACCCAGGGACTTTCAGAATTTGACCTAAATACTTTATCTCACTAAAAGTAATAGGTTTATCTAATTCATAAAGAGAAAATGAGGTGAAAAATACACACAGGAGAATATTTCACTCCATAAGGCACTACCCTGTGCTGTCTGTAAACCAACTCACACCAGGGAAATGATGTTTGAGTTTTGTTAAAGCAACTTTATTTGAACAGTTTGATTGCTATTATGAACCTTGCACTGGGGTTTTAGCTTTCAGCATTATCACATATGTGAAAGTAAGCCTGGTGTGCTATTCTTTACGAATATAAATTTCTTTCCCCATGAACACATCAAACGTTACACAACCCATAGATATTGCTGGGAAGCCCAGCACCTTCTTTCACAGCTTAGAGCTTTTGAGTTATTCTCCTTGTTGGCTAAGTTTTAAAACAAAAAAAGCTATCAATACCTGCTATTTAAGTTAACATATGTATATAACATCACAAAAGACAAGAAAACATAAGGCAAAGCTCTATCCTATCTATTGTCAAGTAGAAGGGAAACAATTGATTAGGGGAATAAATATCCCAAACTGTAGGATATAACTTATTTACGTAGTCTCAATGTGTAAAAGCGTTTGTACAGAAAGACCTTTATGCTTGAGAAAGCATAAAAGAGATAGTACTGTATGCATGCACATTGCTCATGCTGCAACATAAATGCTTGAACAGAAAGTATTGTAGCGGATGGCAAAGCAAGTTGCACTTTCTATTTATCATACAGATTTGCTTCTTTGCTCTCAACTGCTGTTTTAAAAAGGTATATAGTTCTTCAAAATTATTAAGCAATGCAGAACACTACAGAGAACTCAAGAAAAATCAAAGAAACTGTTTTTAAGGACTTAATGGCTCTGCCAATCTATACATTTCAGAAGTATGAAAAGATTGCCGTAAATGTCAGAAGTTCCTGTTCCACATCACTAGGATGCCCTCTGACTAGGACAAGGAAAATGAGCTCCATTGGCACTCTGGTAATATAAAAAGATGGCTCATGATTCAAGGGCTTGAGGATGAGAAGGCACATTCATGGTTCTGCATAATTTTAAGAGAAGTTAGGTACATTAAGATTTTTGAATGGATTTTCAAATAGCCCACACCTATTCACATCTTTGGATGGCTAAATACATTGTGAAATCTGTTCCTCAGGGGGGAAGAAAAAGGCTTTTATATATTTCACTCCTACTCTAAAATTGCATCCCTACTCCAAAATTGCTCTACAGAGATGGAAGCCGTCATACTGCCAGACATGGATGGGCTTTCTGAGCTTTGTCAGCTGCCTACAAAGCCTTTTTCAAAAAGGCTGCTTAAAAAGGTTTTAAGAGACTCAAATAATCTGAAAACAAGATGCCTTTATTCTTTGAGTTGTCGGATCAAGGATTCACTATTACATATTGTATCTCCTGCACCATCTTTCTTTTCCTCATGATTTTTACTTAATACACATCCTTCACTTCCTTGTCTTCTGCCTTTCGCTTTTCATAGAATTAAAGTGCTGAAAGAGGCCTAAACAGGTCACCTAGTCCATCCCATCGGGTCAACATCAACTAGCTTGCCCCTGTTGGTCAGTCACTCAAAGACAAATGTGGCTTGCACCTTATTAAACTAATCAAAACAAAACCCCTCTGAAATTATTTATCAATATACCTAATGCATTGTGCACAAACTCTTCCTGGGAACAAAGAAATATTCATTAAAATGTGCATCTCCGTTTTCTAAGCAAATATCCTACAAGCAACACACACAAAAAAAAATAAAGATTTTGAATGTGCTAATACTGTGTTGCCCCAACATTCTGAAACAATAAAATATCCAACGATTTATGGGCTCAAAGAGTCTGAAGAACTTCTACAGAATACAGAAAAGAATAAACAATGGCAAAAAAGGGTGACTATGATGCATCAGTCAGGATATTTTTTTTTCTCAGTAGACAAGGTACAACCATTTTTCTTATAAATAGGAATTTCATCATATCTCTGGTCAGCCTGGTGATATCACCCTAGCCTTGATAAAAGGTCTATAAACATCCCTGAGGAATAACCATCAAACACTAAATCAAGGTCTCTTTGTGGGTGCATCATACACTGTAAGTCAATGAAATACCGAGAGAGCAGTATCTCCCAATTTATTTTTCTATTTCTAGTCATTTGAAACAAAATAATTTAGATTTGATTACAAACAAATTCTAACTTTATAATTCCAGCAAGTTTTCAACAACTAAAAACTAGACTAAAATAAAAATTTCTCTATCTTTAGTATGAGTTCCAGGGGAAAAATACAGGAAAATTCTAAAAAAAAACCTTTAAACTTTACTTAGACAATTTTCTGATACAAAAAGCACTGAAATGAATTCACTTTTGCAGGCTTAAAGGCTTGATGCAAGCGTAAGCATTATGATGGATTAAAGTTGTGATTAATTAATGCTGCAGGTTTAGATAATCATCTCCAAATTTCTTATACTTCAAAAATCCCTTGAACTTTAATAATAATATTGGAAAGAGAAGCTAAAGTGTCATACTTTTGTATATTTCCCAGTCAGCCAGAACCAAAACCTTCTTTCATCAGTGCTTTTCAGGCAGCAAAAACTGGTGAAACGAGGCAATTTTGGAAAAATACCACAAAAGCAAGACAGAGTCAGCTTTGGTTAGGGAAGTCCACAGAGGTGACGCTATAGATACAGAGAGGCAAATAAGCTGGGATGTCTCTGTCCTTTGAGGTTTTTATAGCAATGCTTTATTCTTCTGTATTGACTGATGTCCCCAAACTGTCAATCCAGTTTGGTGTGCCAAAAGTGGTCAGCCTTAGCCTAAATGTTCAGTTTGACATGGTGAATGTACCTTGGAACAGAAGAGAAAAATAATATCACTATAAATTATATCCAGTTGCTGCATACAATAATTCTAAAAGCAATGCAAAGTTTATGCATTTTTCACCCAGCATGCATATCTGTTTTATGCCAGGGTAGATAGAAAACTATGTATTAAAATGACAACCCACATTTTATAGATCAAACCTACATTTTACAGATATTGCAATTTTGGAAAATGATAAAATGAAGTTTCTTTTCAAAGATGGGCCAAATAACAAAGTTATTCAAATGCAATTTTGCATTACTTAAAAATGTATATATGATGAGAATGTATGTTTTGTGTGTACTGTATGCCATTTATACAGGAGAAATAATTAGATAAGCTCCCCATCTAACACGGAAAAATAAATGAGAGTAGATTCAGTGATAATCTACTATAATAATATTAGGATAACAAGCTAAAATAGAATATTTTTCAATCAAAAAGGTAGTTCCAAGTTTAAAGCAGTTTCACAGTAAAACAATTTAAACTTGACTTTTAGTTAGTTTTGATTAGCCCAGTGGCTCAAAACCAAAGCATTTTTTTTTCTGTTGTACAGAAAATAGCAACAGAGAATGCACTAGCACTAAAGGAAAAATGGCCCAGTCGATTTCTATTCAGTTCTTTATTTCCTGAGTCCAAATATGACTATAATTTAGATGTCAAGTAAAATTATGTTAGACAGATTTTCCTTGCCCTTGTTTGTTCACATCACAAAATTGGCATGTTTTTCCAGTTCAGCTGGAAAGCAACAAGAGACTTGAACTAAGGAACTCATATATGAAATGATGACAGTAAGCGGAGAGGTCTGCACAGTATTTTCCTGCACCATACTTAAGTCCAAGTACCTCACTAAAGTATCTATTTTCAGGACAAAGGGCTAGCTCAAAGTGGCTAATAGCTACATATGAATCTTTGCATAAGAGAAAGCAAGATCTAAATGAGATCTAAAACTTTAACCCTTTATGAGAAAAAGCCCTGCAAAGTCAGGATTTCATTTCATTTCATTTCATTGCCAGATCATAGCAGATCCATGCTGTGTTTGACAATGGTTCAGTGCAGCATATTGTTTCTCATTCTACCCGTAGCTTGGCAGAATCTGACACATTATTGTTTTGAGGTGTTTCTTACAGAAGAGTGAAACTTTAATAAAACTTAATCTAATGAGTAAGCAATCTTTTTCCATTTTCCTTTATTTTTTCTTCACCTAGCAAATTTGTATTTATTTGTGTCTTTAGAACAGCCAAAAAAGAGATCATCTGAGTTTCCAGGGCTTGTCACCTCTCAAAGTAGCCAAGTAGTAGCAATTTAACATCGTTCACCTGGCACATGTTTCAGACTACTTAGTTATCTGGATATAGCTAGAGATAAATCCAGGCAGGGTGGTAGAAAGGAAATGTAGGAGGACAAAATGACATGAATTCCTACTTCTCATCTTATTTCTCTCATCCGACCTTCCTGTCTCTTTTCTCTCTGCAAACACGTATGCAATGACACTGAGGTAACAGTTATCTTAGAAACAGACTTTCTATACATGTATATCTTTATAAGTACTAATATCTGATTGTTCTGCCCTCGGGAATAAACCTCTGACTAAAGCACACAAAACCAAACACCTGTACTCAGTATCTCCTTTCAAGCATAAGTGAATGAAAGGTTTCATTTTTTCCACTTCATTTCAGCTATATCTAATAGGACCAAAATATATTAAAACTATCCTGGTATTTTTTTATTTATTTGGCTTCTGAAGTTGAAAACATCTCAACACATTTTTTTTTTCCCCCCATAAGATCAGTCTCAACAGATGTAATATAAGAAATGGCTTTTTGCTTTCCCTTTGGGGTAGGACAAAGAACAAGGTGACCTACAAGATATACATATTCCAAAGCAGTTCAACTGCACGTGTAATCAATAGTTTAACCTATAACACTTGTTACCATAGAACATTTTGAAGTTATTGATGGTAAACCAGAATACTGATAATGAAATAATTATATGTAAACATATGTCTAAAAATAGAGTCAGGTTCCGCACAACTCAAGGGATATTTTGCTAGACTGTAGCACAAAACATGAAAATTAAGCCTGGATCTGAAAATGAAGTCTTCTACTGCACACAAAATAAATAAAAAGTACTTTAAAATCAATATGCCTCATAAAACTGATTTTGGTGTTGAATTTGAGAAATTTTAGTATCTATAAACACAGATACACATATACGCATATGTATTACTTACATATCAAGCACAACAATACACAAAGCCATCAAAGTATGCTTACATTTGCTCACATTTGTGAAGTATAAATAACAATGATAACAATAGGAATCCATATTTTCAGCTCTAAATGTCTTCAAAATTGAGCACTTATATCAAACATATATCAATGGGTAATCCTTTCATGTACTCAGCTATATGTTTAATTAGAAGTTTGTCTTCTGAATGTTTGCTGGATGTTTGGATAGCCAAGAGGGGATTTATTTCTCCATGTTCCTCCTCCCAAAGTTAAATTCTAGGCTTAGAGGAGCCCAGCTCTTGCTGTTGGCTATATTAGCTGTAGAGACACCCTAGTTAATTAGTTTAGATTAAGTATCTTGCTTCAAAAGGCTAAAGTGAAATATTTTTCTGAGATGAGTAGTTCTAAAAGGAGTTTAAAGGAATCAGTTCTTAAAGTCTTTTTTTTTATTTTTTTTCAGCCATTCGATTATGATGTTGAAAGGACATTAAAGTCTGCAGCATTTTTATAGCCTGCCATTTGCCAAAGTGCTCTTTGGCCAAGAGCTCTACTCCATATCTCTCCACATGCTTCCATGCAGTTGGAGAACATTAGAGAACAGCAGTTTCTCACCTATAGCTCTTCTACTGAAAAAGGAAAAAGTGATCCTACAGCATTGCCTGAGGTCACGCAGCAACACAACACTCACAGGATACTGATTTTTTAACCTTGACAATAATTGTTATATGACATTGCAAAAGTTATGTGAACACAATGAACAACAAAGATGCAAAGTCACAATACAAAAATGACAACATAATATGATTCTCCAATTATTTTACAATTTTCTGTAACTTCACTCACTAGTGACATGACTTTCCAGCCCTTAAAGACAGAATGCTATCGCATGTGTTTAAAGGATATAATTTTACCATCCTGAAGATCAAAACTCTTATCTGCTTCTGCCCAGAAATCAACACTGGATAAAAGTAAATCTATGCAAATCTTTTTTGATCTACAATACTCTACCTGACCTATGGAGGAGAAGGCTTATTAATTATAAATATGCTTTTTAACAAAGTAATTCCTTCATTTGGTCAATGAATTTTGTTATCATTGCTTAAGATGGACTCAGCTTCTCATCTACAATGTTATCTGTAAAGGATATTGAAGAACATTTCAGTAATGTGTACACTGCATTTATAGACAAAGTTAATTCACAATCACATTAAGTCAGTAAGTCACATAATAATATTTTCTTAATCTTACATCAGTGGGACGAGTGATTTTTTCAGTCTAATACTGAGCCTCATTAAATACTCTCACATACAACATGAGAGAGTATGTCTCCTTTATGAGTTTGAATTTCTTACATAGAAATGTCATTCCTTAATATTTTCAATAGAACAATCAAAGTAGATCAGGAACAACTGAATCAGGTCTCATCTCAGTAAATATCCCACCTCTGAAAGCAGCCAATGCCATTCATTTCAGAAAAAGGTTCTCTGTGTTAGGCAATCATAAATCAGCTCTGAAGAAACTTTCCTCCTAAATCTGCAAAACGAGAGAAAGTCTAGCTTATAGCTTATACAACATATAGCTTCAGTTTTACATGTTATTACATTAACAATATTATTTTTAAACACTAGATGATCTTGCATTTCCTAACAAAGATTAATTCCTTTTTAAATGCCTGTTAAAACACAGCAGCCATGAATTGCACATTTTGTGTAAAAACATACCTTTAAACAAATTCTGTTTCTTCTTTTCAATCATTGTCCTTTTCTGTTATTATTACAAGAAAAAATTTAAAGAATATCTCTTTTTACAGTTTTACTCTTGCTCTTTATAAGGTAAAATGATGTCACCTTCCCAGTCTTCATTTCGTGTCTTTCTTTCTAATCATTTCAGTCTCCTATCCCTATTTCCTCTATATCTTTTTAAAGTGTACGATCAAATAATTACACAATTCTCCACATGTAGACTATGGAGTCTACTGACTTTTTTCCTCACAGTGTCCTCTGCATCACTCATGTAATGTTTCCTGTGCATGACTGTAGTGTTAATTAAATCTCTTTCAGCATGATGAAGGTTCTTTTCCTAGCATCCAGCCAACACCTTCTAGATGATAGGGAAAGATTTTATTTGTTTGATTCACAGCTACTTCGTTTTCTGAAGTTACCATGTGAGCTGGAAGAGAAACTTTTGAAGTGGTTAGTTATAAAAAGCAAACTGAAATGATATTGCAGGAAGTAACAAACAGATTTGCACTGAAATGCAGTAACTGAAAGACGCCATGATGATTTGGGGTAAGACGGTGATGTCTATGATACTGAGATAAGCAGTGGAGATGAAAAGAAATGGTTTTGTTGAAATGTTTGATTGTTGTTGTTTTCTAAACATCAATCATCATCTTAAAATTCTAATATGAAAATTTATAAATACTACGTTCTGTTAGATTCACTAATTTAATTTATCAAGTCTGAAGTGTTTCAGTATCGCCAACGATTCCATGACTCAAAGTCCTTTTGACATGGATATCTGTACGATCTGGGTACCTTATGAATGACAGGGGTATGGTCTGAGGAGCAGGTAGGAAGGGACCTGTGCAGCTTCAGGAGCAGTTCTGAAGCTCCTGTCTCTCCTAGGGACATCTGCAGGTCACGACTTTTCCATTTTGTCTGACATTACACTGCAGTGTGCAAGCTCAGTCGCAGCTGCGCCAAGCAACTCTGAAAAGGGTTCTCCAGCTCTTTTCAGACATACGCTTTGCCTTCACCCCAGAAGTTTGCAAGGGCCCGTGCCTCAGACATATAGACCTAGTTACAATCTGTCTCTCTGAATGTATCAGAAAGTACTGAATGAAAGCAGAAGCCAAAATTTCTGTTCTAATTCTGGCCTCTTTCAACGGCTTACTACATGGGCTTTTGCACATATCTTAACTTTCTCTAATTTATTTTCCCCATCTGTGAAATAACGATAGCAACCTATGTATCACAGGCTGAATACAAATCAACTTCTTCTGAAGAACTTTGGGAGTCTGAGGGAGAAGGCATTTTGTAAGTGCTAAATATTGTTATAATTACAGCATAATTATATGTAGTAACATCACTTTTTGTCACTACGAAATTACCTTATTACAGAGGAATTTTCTTAATTGGCATACCCCCTGGTGGAATAAGGAATGTGCCATGTGAACAATTGTCCTAATTATTGGAGATCCTGAGAAATGTATCATGCTGGGAGATTTTTTTAATTGCTGTAGAAATGGGCTCAGGTGGTAGAACAAATACCCTTCTTCTCCATGTACCTGCTTGGTAACACCATAAAGAATGACACCAGAAAAATGAAGTCAGAAAAAGCAATGCACTTTAACAGGATCAAAGTATGTTTTATTCAATAATCTTCTTAACAGAGCAAGGAAAAGCTGAAGCAAAACAAAAGACTGACAAAGTCGGGTAGCTGTGACTGCATGTATGAAGTCATTCCTTTTAACTGCAGTGAACAGACCTTTGTACTAAACCAACCGTTCTTCCACTTAATCAGACCAACTGTCTCCTTTATCCGCTACTCTTAGATAATATACCTGTTGCAGAGTTACTTCATTTTCTCTCCTCACTTTCACCTCTTTCTTCTGTGTATTGTGCCAGGACTGAGAGCTTTCTGATTTAGGTGCCTTGCAGTAGCAAAACCCTGGTATATTATGGCATGCATAAGCAGTTGCAAAGCAAACAGAAGCAGTACTAGAGTATCTTCATCTTTTCAAAATAGTTCTTTTTATTAGGGTATTACATCAATACATCATTACATTATTTATTTTCTACCAAAGCACAGACATGTTAGACTAAATGGAAGTAATACTATTTTGTTTTATTACCATATTGCTTGTAATATACAAATAGCATTTATTTCCTCCCTCTTTCTTTCTTTCTCTCTCTCTCTTTCTCTCTCTTTTCTTCCCTTCCTTTCCTCATGGGTTTCTCAGGAATTATGAGACCACCTCAAGACAATAAATACCACAAGACAAATGAAGTCAAAGAATAGGTCAAAAATTCATTCTGATGCTGAGATTTTGAAATGGGAGCCTTGTACAGTAAGTCTAAAACCTCAGAGGCATAGTCCAATTATGAAGAATAAAATATAATTTGGTTTTCTACTGTGTCTTACAGACATAAAGCATCCCAAAGCACTCATCAAAGCAGGAAATTAGCTACTGAACTGCCTGTGATGGGTAAGCACATAGAGCAACAGTTTTCTTTCGCACACAGGCGGACTTCAGAATTGTTTTTAAGATTAATGTTAGATAAAATGCAGGGCTTTGCTTGACCCTTTAGTAACTAGTTGGATGAATGACACTCTGCTAGTTATGGACGGGGGGAAAAAGAGAAGTTAAGGCCTGGAAAATATTTTATACCAATAAATTAAGAAAAATAAATAATTTAAAATTAAATTTTACTAAGAATGAGTAAACAACTGTATTCATGGAAAAATGTTAAAACTCATTCAGTCCCACACAAGCTACAGACCTCTTTTCCCCTCCCCTCCCTTTCCCTTTCCATCCCCTTCTCCCTCTCCCCTCCCTCTTCCCTCTCCTCTTCCTCTCCCTCTTCCCTCTTTCCTCTCCTTTCCCTCTTCTTCCTTCCCTTCTATTTTTTGTAAATCTGAGTTTCAACCCTATTCCTCTCTGTTTGCCTGAAGCATATATTAAGGACTGAGTAGGCCCTCCAAAAAGTTACATAAAACAATTACTTTTGATTATGAAGTATCAAGCAAACTGCCTATATTTTTTCCATTCTAAACATTAGCTAAAATATGCAACTAGTTGGTTATTTCTAGTCTACTAGTTCATATAGTTAATGAATTATTCATAGGTTCATGCAGCTGTTGAAGTACTGCAAAAGTTTAAATTTAGCACTCAGATGGTACACTTGGCAACTTGGCAATTATATTATTTTTTGGAATATGGCTTTAATTTAAATTCATATGTGACTGATGTGATATGACATGCTGAGAGTACAACAGATAGTTTAATCAACAAATGGGCCTTATGAATAATGTTGATGCTAAAAGTTCTATTCAATTTCATGTCACTTTCCTCATCCTAAAAATGAATTTCAGTTCTTGTTCAGCTCTTGACGTTCAATACGTTGTTTACATTCATTACAAAACATCTTAAAACACCGAGGGAGGATGAACGGAAATGCAAATAGAGAATAGATAATGATAATATTTAGTGTTCTCTATGATTTCATTTTCATTTCTACTTATTTATGTCCACTGGCTTGGACTTGGTACAACATTTTCCATTGACTACAGTAAGGTTTCAGATTAAACCCTATGCACTCATCAGTATGCAGAAAGATATGGAAGAGAATTGCCTTAATTGGCACATATATTTTTCTATATCAGAAGAGGTTCCAGTAATTGTTAGTAAAGTTCCTTAATTCATGATGGTCTAAATACCATGAAGAGACAGGGCAGGATACTTATTTCCTTGGTACCAGAATAGGGTGTGCTCGCAAGATACTCTGGCAGCAAGAATCAATTTCTTCATAATCTAGGTAGATTGTATGGCTATGGGAAACATAGAAGAGGTAAATTTTCTTTCACAATAAATTGCATACATCCTTATTCTGTAAAAGCTTAACATTCAAGTATCTATTTTTTAGAAAAATAGGGCAGAAGATAAAGGTAGGGTCACGCTTCTTAGCTTATGATCCAGGAAAGGTAAAAAAGCGTGTATGATCTTAGTTGCTGGCTGGAAAAGGGAGCTGCAAAATATTGCCTTCAGTATAAATGCTTTTTTGTCAAATGTAACCAAATAAATAATGGGCAAACCCCCAAATATGGCTGTAAAAGTGAAGATGGCTGTGGACACCAGAAAAAAATCACATAAAGTGATTGGCATGCATCTTCACTATGCTTTTGCTTGCTATTACTGTGTAAATACACTGGGCAATAAACATAAGTCAGATTATTTGGTTCTTTGGATGCCCCCCATGCCTTTTCTGTCTGAAATCCCTTCCCCCGAGTGGCTCGTGCTTACATCCTCTTCCAGCCACTGCTGCAGGTAGGAGCTTGCAGCCATTCTTGTGGCAGTGGCTAGAGGCACTTCCAAGCATTTTTCTCCTGTTCATCCTTCTCTAAGAACAATAACAAGGATCCAAATATGTGTTCAGTTATGCTATTTTACATAACATGTAAGTGTTGTATTAAAAGTTACTATTTGATGTTTTGGGTATGACTGGTGAATAAAATGTCATCTTTCTGAGTTATGAGAGATATGATGATCTAATTGGATTTTAGGATGCATTTTAGTGACAAAAAAATATCATCGTGGAGGGTACATAAAGACTTATAGTCTTTTGGGAATTATTTCTCTTAGCAAAAGGCTAGGAAAGTTTCTAACTAGTCATATAATTGTTCTGTTCTATCTGTAAAATTTAACACTTGTGGAGAGATTACATTTAAATCAGGAAAATGAATCCTTTCCTATATTGACTGGGAAAAAAAAACAAAACAAAAAAAAAAAAAAACATGATCTTCTGAATACCTACATTTTAAGTAAATAATTATAATTTGATCTTTCATAAGACTATCTCATTTTCTTGTCATATGTGATTAAGGCATTTTCACAACTTATATTGAGTATTAAACAGCAAAGACTATGTTTAGTAATATCTAATCCTCCAAAACATAAAGAAAAATAGCGAATCAAATACAGCTAGGAGTCAGTTTCTTACGTTAATTTGACTTCCTTGTAAGTAACCAGACAAAGAAGCTAGTCTTATCAAGAAAGTATTTTTCTGCAGCTGTAGTGGTGCTGGAACTTTTTGGTTAGCCTAGAGAAGATAGGGAAAAGAAGGGTATTCTAAGAATAAAAAGTGGAGCTGAAGATCTGAATAAACCTTGGTCTGCTCAGAACAGTAGTCAGGGATAAGAAAGATTTTAAGATCATAGTAGCCACTATCTGGTATCATTATCTCATAGCAACACACACACACACACACACACATACACACACACACACACACACAAAAAAAAAAAAAAAGTAGAGAAAATCACTGAACTCTGTAGCTCTCTGACATTTACTCTTTGGAAACAGGCAGATGGAGCATGGATGTGCTCTTTGTTCCTTAGAAGAATGCACCTCCATGAGACTCTGAAAAAATGTAGTGCCATAATCTGCTGATTAAATTGACTTGTTAAGAATTCACACTTGAACAGGTTGAAGAATTGTTCTGCACAGGGAACCTCTCTGAGACACGGAGACTCCTCAGGCTCGTGAGCAGATGGCATGCATTCTTTACAGAAGTAACATGATATACTTTTTATGCTCAAAATCTTATCAGCCAAAGGAAACACACCTTTCCAGCAAAGTCAAGAATTTACTGGTAGTGTAATTGAAATGTTACAATCTATTCAGGTGATTATTACTAGTCTGGATATAATTATTACAGAAGAAAAGGAAAAAATATAAATATGATAGCAGAAAAGAAAATGCTACAGAAACTTCTTAGCATCTACCCCTTTTTATGGATTATTCACACCCTCCTGCTGTCTCTCTGGGTTCTTCAGTCCAGGGGTAGCTATAGTAGCATGTCATCAGCACCCCACGTGGTGGGATGCTCATGGGGAGGAGCACCATGATGACACTGGCAGTTTCTTGCTTTACACTCCAGGGTGTAATTGAGGCAAGTATTAGATTTTTCCAACATCGTTACAACTTGCAAGACTTTTTTGGTCTCCCAGTGCACACTGCGTGTGGATTTACTATATGTAGAACATCTTATGTATGTTGGATACTTACCTGTTTGTTCTTCTTGTTACTTTTAACTGTTTTTGCCCAGCTCTGAAGGCTCCATTTCTTTAATCGTCAGTAATTGACTACTGGTGAGTTGCTTATAGCCCAGGCATCTCCAGTATCATCTAGTGCCACCTTTACTATCATGCCTGTACTCTGTTATATTATGTGCCATTTCCCTGCTTTCAAGGCCTCTGCTTTACTCTCATGCTTTTATTCCACTACACTATGTCATTATGCTAGGGTCGTAAATAGTTCATTCTATACAGAATAATTACTTGCTGGTATTATCTATATAAAAATTATGGTTCTACTACACAATTATACAAAGCTAAGCAAAAGTAAAACAAATTAGGAAATAGCCATCTGGTCATTAGAATATTGCTGTTACAGCTAAATAAGCTGAAACAAAGCTCCGAGCAGGCCAAGAGAAGTCCTGACAAAGCCTGAAAAGTCCTGAGGCTTTGGAGTGTCAGTATGAAGCCTGCGGCTTGTTATTAGCAAGGCCAGTCCTGTATTTACTGGGCTACAGGGCTTCAGATTTGACAGTTGTATACATTCAGAATAACAAGACTTGCCTAGAACATATGACTGATTTTGTACACTAATATAAATACATATTAATTGACTTGGCAATGCAGTGGAATAATGCACAACAAATAATCAGTGGACATTTACAATTTGTGATGTGCTACTGAAGAAAGAAGGATAACTGAATGGCTAATCTACAGTATAAACTGAATAATCACAACTGGCAATTTTTGCACCAGAAAATCATTTTGATTAAAGGCCAAACTTTGCCCTTAGTTGCATATGCACAGCTGCTACTGATGTCAAATGTGGTTATGGGTGTGTGTATCCGAGAGAAGGATCTGTTTCTGAATAGTGATGAGAATTGTTGTATTATTTGCTTTCAAAAAATAATAGCATTTTGGAACCTTACATATTTCATATATAACATAGGAATTGCTTGGTAAAACTAAAAATCAATTGGACCAACTTCTATTACCTTTGTGGAGTAGTACCTATCTGGTGAATAGCCTTTCTGATTCAGCAGAATTATTTCCTATATAAGAAGTATTCAATGTGAATGACGGATTTTTTTTTTCATCTTAGTAACTAAACCTTTCCCAAAGTTTAATATATATTATTATACAAAAAGGCATATATTTTAAAAAGCTCCTTTCTTAAACTCTTTCTATAAATGATTTAAATGCAGATTCATTCATTTTAGATTCAGGTAAAATTTTCATGATTTTAAAGTATATCACACTTGAAACAAAGACATTTTGCCATTCACATTACATAAAATTACAAGTACAGACCACACTGGTGCTTAAAAAAATTAGGCAGTAGAAACTCAGACAATGATAAAGACAACAGCACAAATAACTCGAACTTTCACTTAAAAAACACATGATCATTTTCTTATTCGCATTTTCATTACAGAATTAGTGCATCGAAATTTTTGTTTTCTACAAACAGATCTTTTCCTTCAAACAGGAACAAGATCTTCACGCATCACCACCAAAATCAGTTGAACTCTATCATTTTGGAAAACAGAGGTGTTATTTTGCTGAATGTAATATCACCTTTATGCAGAACAGCCATTGATTTCAGCCACTGAGCAGTCCCCTGTCCACGGAGGAGCTTTGGAATCCCAAGTTTCTCAGTTATAGTCTGTACTTTTTCACCTTTCTAAAATATACCTTCCCTTCTTTAACACTTACTGTTGCAACAGAAGTGGGGGGCCCTGAAGGAACTGAAAGTTTTCCTACAGAGCTGAGAGGCTATATGTGGAGAGGTAGAAAATAAGGTCCAGCGATACTTCACCGGTTTGCATAGTTCCATATACTCTCCTTCTGCTTCTCCTATGTATACTGTAACAAATAAATATGTGTAGCAACTTGTTGCATTCGTAGTCAAAAAACAGACATATATTTTTAGTTTTTCTTTTTAGAGCAATCATGAGCATGAGGAAGATCTTTCAGTATTTTCAGGTGTTAAATACAATCCTAGCACTGTCACAGGAGAAGAGACGGCATCCTGCCTTCCCCCTCCAATTTCCCAGTGGTGAAAATGGAGCTAGAGTACAATACTTTCTTGGTTTTTGCTTGGCTCTTCATTGCAATCTCAAGTCATTTTTAACTCCTTCTCGTTGTCTTTATGCATGTAAATTTCTTTAATGATCGTGTCAGTCTGGTAGAAAGATAGCAGCACTTTCAGGAGGCTACTTGGGAAGCCAGAAGGAGGAATGAGACTTCACTTTTGGTGACAGCGAACCGTTATACCAGTTCAGTTGTTTGTGGAGCTATATGCCAGCAATATGTCAGCATATATGTCATATATGCATATGTCATATATGTCAATATGTCAGCAATATGCTATGGTTGACATGAATGTTGGTGGAAGAAACAAAGCCAAAGAGTACTTGTCGAGCTGTACTGACAAAGCCCATGCCCTGGCTAGCGTTCAGTGCCACGGCTTTTCTGCCCCATTGGGCCTCCAGTTTTTAAAGCACTGAAATTGTTAAGCATCATGGGAGCGCAGAGTCAATCATTTTAGCAACCACCTTTGTCTACATCTTAACTCTTGAATTAGTTAGCAATGGGGAAAAAATGTGACTTATATGCAGTGTCTGTTCTGTAGTTACACAGAAACACCATCCTTTGATGGCCAGTGTGTGCCAGGCATGGTGTGTCATCTAGCATTAGAAGTGCAGCTAGGGATCCAGCTTGACAATTACTTTAAAAAAAAAAAAAAAAAAAAGTGTCTGAAAGTATGTCACTGAGGAAGAGGAGGGTGAAGAAGCAAAAAAAGAACATGCAAAACAAATTTGCTATGTTATTATGGAAATGCCGTTTCTATGGTAATACGTTGCTGAATTGATCCACAGCACTAGCCTTCAGAAGCCTTGCACAGCCAAGAACAGGGCAATTCAATATATGCACAGGACTGGTTTGGTTTATCTGACCCCACTTGAGCAGTGGAGTTGGACTCGATGAACTCCAGAGGTGCTTTCCAACCTCAACCATTCTGTCACTCTGTGATGCTGTTTCCTCTGTGCTTTCAGACATTATTTCACACACACGGCCTAAATAGTTTTCAAATTGTCAATCCACAACCCAAAAGATAAAAACCCATATTTTATAGAGTCCCTCAACTAAAGTTTATATCATTCATGACTGGTAGAGTCAGGACATTGCATTCAGATAACAGGGAATTTGGTTGCTATATTTCTATTTCCTCTAGATGCATGCCACACTTATTTAAGTATTGTATATCTTATTTACAGAGGAATAAAAAAGGTGAATTTGTGAGCAGCTGTAGTCAGCTGCCCAGAGAGAAAGAGCAGACTTTGAGTGTGCACTAGGTTTCTAGCTTAGCTAGCTACCTGTGTCAATGTTTAGAGCATGTGAATGCCTATCTAAGCTCTGAACTTGAAAACCATCCAGTTATCAACTAGCATGTCACCCAGCAAACCATTTCCTGTGTGCTTCAGTATGCCACGCCAAAAGTGGGTATTACTCCTCCCTGGCCTACTTCATTGGCTGGGAATGCTTGCTGCTATACAACGGTGGAGAAAACTCATTATTTTAACCAAGCACTGAAAGAGGATTTCCAAAAATGCAAAGGAAAGTTTGCCACCAGAAAAAAGTCAGTGGACTTCTTTTGAAAATCTCTCTAATACTAACCTGTCCTGTTACTCAACTGTAGATTGAAGAATCAGGAAGAAACAAGAAAAACAAAGCTCTGTATTCTTTTTTGACCTCATTTTCTCCCCTCACCTTTTCAAGCAAATAATTTAAAAACCAGAAAATGTGGTCCTTTATCTTATTCTGGTACTTTGAAGCACTGACCCTAATAAGTTCATGATAGAATAAATACAGCTCTTATACAATAAACTATTATTGCTGTAAACCCAGAAAGGATTTTCATATGTTTCCCTAAGACAATCAATATAAAGCTTCCAAATTACTATATTAAATTCTCTTGTGTATAAAACCAGAGATATATAAGTTCAGTAAGTTATGGCAAAAGTTACTTCTATAATTGATGCTGGAAGGATGAGACTTTGCCCAAAGAAGGAAAAATATGTATCAAAAATATTCATAATCGCTAGTAAAAGTTTTTTTCTATACTACTTAGAGGTAAGGATGCAAACAGCAAGTCTTTTAGGAAAACTCATGCAGAGAGGAGAGCTGATGTCACTCCTAAACAATAGAGGAAAATCAGGCTAACATCCTACTTGGTAGTAAGTCACTTAGAGATGTCAGCAAACACATTTATCTTGTTAGGGAAATTGTCTTGAACAACTGCAATCTTGAGATATAGAGAACAATCTCTCTGGACAAAGCTGCTTTTAGAGATCTAACAGTCATCTACAGACAAGCACATTTAAGTGAATACTGAGTAAAGACATATTGGACAAGCGTTTTAAGCATTTTATAGTATCGCTTTAAAGGACAGATACTGAAGGATGAAGATAAACAACAGCTGCTGGTCTTGGAGACGGATGCTAAGATGCTCCAAGTAGAAGAAATAGAAATACATTGTACCACTCTATCTGTGCATTCAGGTTGGGACAAAGCACTGCAGATCTAGGGAAAGTTCCTGATTTTGGATAAGCATCATAAAGATACCCACATTTCAGCCCATGGGTCAATGGGGACAATTGACCCATTGAGTCAAATAGCTCAATGACTGCAACCATAAATACAATTGGTAAAGTATACTGAGAGTGTTTCCTAGGGGATTTTAATCTTAATTTAAACTTAATAAAATTAAGATAGTTTTTTAAATGGACACATTCCTGCAGTGAAAAATAAGGAAACTGCATCTGTTGGAAAACAATGATAAAATAAATGTGGTAAAAAATGACAGAGAAAGAGAGAGAGAAGAAGAGAGAGGGAAACAGAAGTGAGAAAGGATAAAAAATAGTGCTGTTCAGGTTTGCTTTGACAGAGCAGTAACAGCCTGAAGTTTATCTCCCTTCAACCAATGTGTTCAGTCCATATGTTTTTGCCACAGCCAGCTGATAAATTGCATTTTGTTTTGCTTTGCTCTGTTCCAGTAGTCTGGCCTATTTAGGCATCGCAGTAAGGAAACAAGAATCCTCCAGAGAATGACAGGAGCCATTCAAATGAATCTAAATAGTTATTTACGTTCTGTCTGCGAACTTGTAGAATGACCAAAAAAAAAAAAAAAGGAAAGAACCTTAAAAAAAAAAAAAAAAAGACTATCACCACCATCTTATGCAAGCTAGAATAATTCAGAATAAACTATTTCAGCTACTCCAGTGGAATATCTTTTCAGGTTGCATTATGTTAGGGATTGCATTTACAAGATTTGCAGGCTTTCTTGGACAATTAATGGAATAATTTTTTTTTTTTTTAATTCTGCATTTTTTATTTTATAAAATTATTTTATGATTATTTTAAAATATTCTGCAAATCAAATAAATGAATAACTCTGGAAATAACTATTCTGTTACAAGAGAAATCAGTTCTAAGTGCACTGCTTTATATTCTTGCTATAATTCAAGTTTCCAAGAGAAACTGAAAATCAGCAATTGCTATTGAAAGCGATCATTATCTCACTCCAAACTTGAACAAATAACTTAAAGAGTTTTACTATTTCTAAGTGCAAGAAACTTCAAAAATATTACTTCTATTATGTAAAAGTAATTCTCTTCTAGATAGTTAACACAAGTTCTTTACACTTTTACATCCTTTAGCTAGTTAACATGGAATAAAATTTCAAATAAGTCAAATCTATTTTTAAGATACAAAATACTGCCTATGCAGTGTTCAATGTTTATTATTGTTTTGTAATCTTAAGTCTCACCAAGCAAATCCCACACTTGCTTTCTGCACCTGGAAAATGGCTTATGTGTCTTTTTTTCTTGATGATTTGTATCAACAGTCAGATAGGCAGCTGCACAGCTGAAGGACCTTATTTTACATGTACTATTTCTGTTTATACAAAGGTTATATGGCTCAAACTCTATCAAAATTAAAGAATTCAAATAATGACACTGAAAAATTATGACTATGTTGAGTTGGGATTTTTTCTGTCCTTAAAAGTATCTTTTAGAAAGCAAAGAGATAAATTCCTTTACCCAAATGGCTATGCGTTGATTTTTGTTCCTTATTCCAAAAGTCAGAAAAGTAGACCTCTGTGGAAATATTTAGGCAAAAAAGCACAGATTTCCAGAGCTGATAAATAGAAACAGAGTCCAAAGAAAAATGAGAGATAAAGTTTCGTAACCAATGTATGCTATGAGAATACAAATAATTGGGCATAAAATGAAAAAGAAAGCTTTCTTTACAGAGGTTTGTGCATCAATAATGAGGAAAACACAGTTTTGCGAACTGTTATAAACATCCCATATTTTATGACTGATGAACTTACTTGGATATACCAAAGAGTGAGCATCAGAAAATTGTATTGAGTTGCTCAAAAGTTTTAAGACTCTAACCAGCTAAGCATTACAACAGTGCCAATATTAATACACAGTCAAGCTGACTTTCTCCTTTGGAAAGAATACACTGAGTACTAAGATGGATGTAAACCACCTCAACAATGCATAAAGCTAATCCAGGTCTTTACAGCATTTAGGCACAATGGTCTCGAAGGACTTGCAGCATGAAAAAAAAAAGCTTATCAATGTTTAACAGACCTCAGTACAATGTTGAATATAGGATTAGAGAAAAACAGAAACACATATCAGAAGATCCTAGGGGTTTTTGGCCACCAACAGCTAAATTTGTCTGTCACTGGTTATAAGGAACAAAATAGATACATAAAGCATATTTATTCTCTTCCTTTTTCTCTTATCTTTTCTTTAACCAAAAATAAAATTTTATCTATGAATTATTTTATTTTTTGTCTATTATTTTTCACTCATTTCAGCAATATGGTAGTCAGGCAAGGCTGGACAAAGGCAAAACAGTTGATCACTTCTTTGCTTAAGGAAAAAAATAGTATTAAGATTTGTCATTATTCAGGCTTCAATTCAAAGAAGCTTTAATAAAGATTCTTTTTAACCAAGGTATTTTCAATGTAGCTGGGTAGCACAATGCAAAAGATGAAGCCTTTGACAGCTAAGAATATATATGGAAAAAATATAGGACTTTATGGAAAATACTAATAAAGTTAAATGAAGATGCTTGCTTACAAACAAATAAAAAAGCTTGTGAAGTATTTTCATGTTTATTTTCAGCATTTTCTAAATGCAAGGCACTACGGTATCCTGTCCCTAATTTTGACAAAATTAGCTTTTATTTTCGCATTTGAAATTAAAAAGCAAAGTTATAAGTTTCTCTCATTAAATATACTTAGTCTATACAGATTCCTCTAAATGAAGATATGCATGTTTGGTATTTGAAAGCAGAAAGAGTTAAAGGAGTGGAAGGGTTCAATTATAACAAAACTATTTCAAATTCTGGAGGGAAATTTGATAAGAAATTTGTGAAGCCACAGGGGCAAGGACTAGAAGCTCCGGTAAATTTGCTTAATTCTCAATATCTTAATATTTTCTTTTCTCCTTAGGCTTTATATATTTTGGAGTTTTGTCAAGAGACAAAATTACTGTATAACTATGAAAGATATTTCTATACTGTTTCAAACTTGACCCTAAGTAGCAAACACTACAGATCACATGAATTAAACCTCCTAACTTTTCTAGGCCTATTTTGAAAACTTCTTACTTGGGAAGTTTGCCTATGATAAGTTGAGTATCCAAGCTTTGGATTAATAGCCATGCCTTTGAGGTTTGTTAAATAATTGTCTTAAAGTATAAAAACGCTAAAAAAAATAAAAAAAATAACCAAAGTAACATAAGCAAGTCACTGTATAGTAAGTCTTGTTATCTTGACAGCTTTGCATGAGCTATATTTTGGCTGAATTGTTCTAAAAGAGATCTCAGAAATGTGAGAATATTTTCCTTCCCACTACTTTTACGTGCTTCAGTAAGAGATGATACTTGTCATGATCTCTGCGTTAGCTTCCATTTCTGACTGCAAGATTTTCACATACATTGTTTTGCCTATTTTAAATATGGAACTTCTTTAGTAAAGGCAAAACTAAATGTTTACTAATTTAATTAAATATTTAATAGAAAAACATGATTTACAGTCTTCATCAGCAGCATTTATACTTTTATCTATGCAGAATTATGATGAAGGATTATAATTATCAAACTGAAAACCTAGTTAAAAAAAGATTTTGCAAAATGAGAATTCATGGTTTATTTAACATTTCCCCTTTTCAGTTGTTTTGTGCTTGATGCCTTTCTATTGGCTGCCTATTTAAAAATATGAACTGTTGAATATAATTTAATCTGAATTTGATAAAAGTCCTTCAAAAAGGGACGATATCTATTTTAGCTAAGATGAAGAAGATGAAGAATTTGGGGGGGGGGATTGTTTGTTTTTTGTTTTTTGGTTTTTTTTTATATAACTAAAGGAACAGACAAGAATGTTCACTGTTGATATCCACTTAGAATTTCCCTTGTTTTGTTTTCATGATATCCATTTGGAATTTCCCTTGCTGCAACTTGCACCCCTTGCTTGCCTTTTGACCTCTCATTGTGCATCTGGGAGAAGAGTCTGGCTCCTTCTTCTCTGCATCCTCCCACTATGCAGTTAAAGACAGCAATAAGATGTCCCCTGAGACTTCTTCTCCTGACTGTGTTTGCTCAGCCTCTCCTAGTATGTCATATGCTCCAGCCCCTTTGTCAGCCTGCTGGATTCACTCCAGATTTTCAATGTCTACCTTGAACCGGGAGCTCACAGCACTCCAGATGTGGTCTCACCAGTAGGGAGGGGGAGGATAGTTTTCCCTGACATGCTGGCTTTAACCCAGGATATTGTTAGTCGTCTTTGCCTCAGGGGCACACTGCTGGCTCATGTTCAATATATTCATCCCCAAACTCCATCAGGCCCTTCTCTGCAAAGTTGCTTCCAAGCTATCGGCCCCCTGGAATTCCTGAGAGCCCCTTTCTCCAACCTGCTGAGTTCTCCCAGAACTCAGGTACTTTTTGGCCTTCTTTGCCATGAGGGTGCCTTGTGTATCATTGGTATGCTACAGTTTTTATCTTAACTCTGTACAGAAGAAACTGAAAAACTGCAGAAATAACAGACGATGAAAGTCTAGACATAAGAAAATAAAGAAAACAGTAAATTTGATTAAACTTAGGCATTGCTGAAAGTTGTCATGTTGAGCTGAAGACCTGAAGAATTAACTGCTAAATGATTTAATTGAAATAAATACTGCTTTGTTATGGCTTAACATCATAGGTCATAAATCTCATAAAAGTAAAATGAGAGAAAAAGAAAAGATCTTAATGATCAAAAGTCCCAGATGCATAAAATCTAAGTTTTAACTTAAGAAAATTAAAAGTCTACCAGTATTTCTTTAAAAGCATGTAAAAAATTACAAGACTGAACCAAACCCTAATGAAAACACACATATGAGAATTTGCATCTTCTACAAAGATACTATCCTATTTCAGTTGTGTGTGACAAAATGCTAAACAGAAGATCCAAGCTATAAAGCCAGAGATCAACAAAAAGTTTCTGTTTCAGACAAAATAACAAAATAACTTTACAAAAATCATGGTAAAATGGAAAATTGAATGTAAGACTTGAAGATGCTTTCCCTCTCTTCCACTTGTGTTCCTCATGTCAACATTAAAAAATAAAATGAAAAATACTGCAGCAAAAGGGCTACACATTTTAGATTTTAATAGAGCAACATTTTACTTTAAATTGTGCATAAAAACCACAATTTTACAATTGTCAAGAGACATATAGATAAACCCAGAACCTCTGATTAAAAATGATCAGCTGTGATGCAAAAGCTTTAACTTTGAGAGGATTTCTATTTTCTAATGAAGAAAGTTTGATGACTTAATTTCGGCCCTCTCAAATTACAACAGTGTTGTCCCAGGATGATGTTGATGGGGTTGATAAGATTTCATCTTTATCCCTGAACTGTGCTACTGAAAACTAAACAAAGAATATCTTCCGATACATTTTGTTCCTGAACTTCATGAACATTATTGCATTTGTGCAAATTTACTCATGTAATGTATTAGGGATGTTTTTATACCTTTGTTGCATAAATAGAGAACCAGGATGAAGCATTTTGCCCAAAGGTGTCATCTTTTCCTCCATTTGAACAGGTTAGTACTTATGAGTCTCTCAACAAAAGAGTAGGAAGAAAACTTACAAACAAAGGAAGGGGAAGTGAATGTGTTGCTGTATTAAGGATGGACAACCAAAATTGTTCTCATATGCTATGCCTAGTGGACAAGGTGAATGAAAGTGCTTCTGTTTCGTCAGTGTTTTGAGCCTAGCCAATGATCACTAATATTTCAAACATTTCAAATTATGTAGTGTGTTCCTAGAACTGTGTTTAATAAAGTCTTCATCATATTCCTCAATCGCTGAAGTGTACTCCTGTCTTTCCATTCAGGAGTTACCTCATTGATACAATGGTATGAGCTTCACAGATGAAGGAAGCTCATACCTTCTGAAGAAAGCTCTCCTTCTGAAGCCCAGATTCAGGGGATCCTGTCTTAATCTAAACCATATGGAGGAATAAAGAAAACTTGCTCTATAAAATATTTAGGAAATATGGGAATCTAATTCCCTTGAGCAGAGAATATGTGCTCTGGCTTATCATTAACCATTTTCTTGCAAATTTACTGCATCTACATAAACAATTTCATATGTTCTTGTTAGTACTGATTGAGGCTTATACTACTTTTTTCAGGTAGAGAATGATCAAGTCAAAACTTCTATTTTCTAGAAAAAATTATTCTATGATGCCAATATAATGTTAATGGTAGGCGTATATGTGTATACTCTTAGGAGTATGGTTCAGATATGGTCAGAGAACATGGTTTTGTTTTTTTTTCTGAAATGGTTTATTGATGGCTTTGTTAAGAAAGACTGTTGTCCTCATGAGACATATTTAAAAAGACTTGGACAGTTTTATTTCACTTTTTATATCTATGTCACTTTTCATGGTATTATGTTGTAAAACTGTTTAATGCAAGACAAATATTGCCATGATGTAAAGTACTGTGTCGGGTAAAAAAAAAAAAAAAAAAAAAAAAAAAAAAAAAACAATAACTTTATTTCAAATGAATTTACTGTTCATGAAACATGTTAGTCTGACAGATTCTGAAAGTAAGTTTTAAGATTTATCCACAGAAGAAGTTTCATAATGGTAATAGATGTATAGTCTTATTTATTTACTCTATAAGCCATGTATTAGAGATTCAAATCTGGCTCCAAATACACTCATAGCTGATGGTTCATCTGAATGGCTTATGGTCCACTACACAGAAGAGTGATAAACAGAAACATCAGTATGGTATGGATCAGAAACAGACTGTATTTCAAATAATTATAGGTCCTCAGTCAAAATAATTATATGTCCCCAGTCAGATGGTAAGTACTATCAATTACTATCAATTTACACAAATCTGAATAAAATCTAAAATGTGAAGTGTCCTATCCTTTCTTAACTCTTTATTTCTTCATAGAATCATAGAATCATAGAATCAGTAAGTTTGGAAGGGACCTCTGGAGATCATCTAGTCCAACTGCCCTGCTCAGCAGGGTCACCTAGAGCATGTTAGACAGGGTTGCATCCAGGCGGGCCTTGAAGAGCTCCAGAGAAGGAGACTCCACAACCTCTCTGGGCAACCTGTGCCAGTGCTCTGTCACTCTCACGGTGAAGAAATTCCCCCTCACGGTCAGGCGGAACTTCCTGTGCTTCAATTTCTGCCCATTGCCTCTTCTCCTGTCACACGGGACAACTGAAAAGAGTTTGTCCTCGTCCCCCTGACACCCTCCCTTCAGGTACTTGTACACAGTGATAAGATCCCCCCTCAGTCTTCTCTTCCCCAGGCTGAAGAGCCCCAGCTCTCGCAGCCGTTCCTCATGGGGCAGGTGCTCCAGCCCTCTGATCATCTTTGTAGCCCTGCGCTGGACTCTCTCCAGTAGCTCCATGTCTCTCTTGTAGAGGGGAGCCCAGAACTGGACACAGTACTCGAGATGAGGCCTCCCCAGGGCTGAGTAGAGGAGCAGGATCACCTCCCTCGACCTGCTGGCAACACTCTTCCTAATGCACCCCAGGAGACCATTGGCCTTCCTGGCCACAAGGGCACCTTGCTGGCTCATGGTCAACCTGTCATCCACCAGCACTTCCAGGCCCTTCTCTGCAGAGCTGCTCTCCAGCAGGTCAGCCCCCAGCTTTTATTTATTTAATCCACTTTAGAGATTTACTTAAAAGAAATCCCTCAGTATAATTCTGCACATAACTGTCATCAACACTGTAATGTAGAGATGATGGATAAATATTAATACATAAAAAAAAAATCTTATATTGAAAATTAGAAGAAAATAACAATTATATGGGCTTTAACACTATGATTTTGCACAAATTTTCTTCATATAATTTTAATATTTAGAGTCAAATCATAAAAACTGTAGAGTAAAAAAAAAGTCAAGATGAATGATTTTTAATCATTTAGGTTAGAGGGTAAAGAGAAGAAGAAAGCTATAATGCTATTTAATGTTTTGTGGGCTTGATGGAGTCTCAAAAGTAGATACAGTTCTGACATTTTTCTTTCTCTCAAATTATGGTTCAAGTACAAAAATAACAATTTTGTTTTATTAAAATCAGAGAGAAGCACTTCAGATGGGCTCCTACCTTAAAGCCAGAAAAAAATAGCTTTGCAGATGAAATTTATCAATTATTTGTGACCTAAAAAAGAGGAGAGAGACAGGAAAAATCACTGGTCATAATGGATACCAATGTGCTTCCAACCTGGCCTACAATTATGCCATTTGGAAAAGCAGGATTCTACATTCATGTGTGATTCTAATTTTCAAAAAATAAATTAAAAAAAAAAGTAAAAACGGGAATCAGCATAGTGCTTGGAAAGGTATTCTCTCATATCTACTGCCATACAAGACAACCCATGCCTAGCCAAAAGAAATGAAAAACATCTAGTTTGATTTTCACCTTTTTCAAATTCTAGGAGTACCTTATTTAAACATGTAAGTATGTATATATATATACAGACACACACACACATATGCATGCACGTTTATTTACTATATCATGAAATAATGCCACAATTTTTCAGCTGCACTGAATATATTTTCAGTGTTTCTGTATTTTTTCATATATCTAGGCTTACTATCTTCATAAATGTGCATTGCAAAAACACTGTCATTTTGTTGCCTTCCTTCTGAAAGCTTATGGGCCATGAGAGGTCTAGAAATCACAACATTGCTTTACACAGCTTAATGCAAGCAGCTCAGATTCTTTTTCTCACATTAAGCCAGTACACTGTACTATTTATATACATACTTCATAATAGATCTTTCAGTTGTCATTGCTGAATGGTATTCCTGAGATTTAATCCAAAATGCAGTCTTACCAGGCTACTTGGAAGCATAATTATTATGCAAGCTGCATAGGCCTTTCTTGTTACACAGAACTGTGACAAAGACTAGACTTCCATTATAATTTGTAGAGGGAAGGAAAGGAAAGGAAGCTGAACTGGAGTTCAGATGCAAGGAGGGATAAAACTGGAATTTATAAGGAAACATTGGCTTGCATTTCCTGAGCTGAGTCTCTCTTCCTCTTCCCTCTTTTGGCTCAGTTGTTCCACTTCTTCTTGGATTGGCCCCACATTAACCAATAGGTCTTTTAAGGGGCTTGACATAAAAATTGGTATCAGCAATGATCCGATGGTGCCTGCACTTCTCATCTGTATATGTTACCCGTGTGCGTACACATTGCACACAGTACACTGGCACAGTACACAGTACAGAGGGGGGCTAGTCGAGTGATTAAAAAATGGACAAGCTTGCTAAATGAAAAAAGACCAGAAGGGTGTGACCAGCTTCAGCTCCCAACACCACGGGAAAGAAGGCTTTCAACTCCTCCATGCTAGAGAGGAGTGTGAGGGAGACAAGGTAAGGAAGGGAGGGCAAAGAACAGGGAGCAAAAACAGCTAAAGAACCACACTGGTACCAAAACAAACAAACAAGCAAAAAAGATGCAAATGGCCAGGAAGATGCGAGTGTGATCATAGTGCTGTCTTCTGATAAGGCAGGTAGACGACAAAACCACCTAGTTTTAAGGTGGAGCTTCACCAGGTTGTGAAAGGATGATATCCCAGAGAGAAACAGAATTAGACTTGCTCACCCCGAACACCCTCTTGTCCTGAAGAAGGAGGATTTTTGACCTATCTCTTCTTTAGGCTGCTGTCAGAAAGCCTGACTATTGATTGTCTAAATAGAGATTTAGGATGCCTGCAGATCTATAATTATCAAGTGTCTGTGAATTATTATAGTAGTAGTTTCCTAATAAGATTTGCTACCATAAGCAGTTGGATTCTCACTGGCCAAAGTGATAAATATAGGAAAGCAGCAATACATTCTGTACATGGATGTTACACGCAGCTGAAACAAAAATTTCTGCAGAGAGCTCAAGTGGACATCACAAGGTGCACTGCTTACTTGAAGCTCTGTGATAAAACTGTTTCTGATACAGCATTAAAAGTGCTTACAGATATACATAACACTTTTATTTCTGTCTTCCCTCTCCTCACTACCACCTTATCGCCTACCTCATTGTCCTCTTTCGCAGAGGGAGAGATCTCTGCTAATGTTTGGTCTGCAAGAGCTCTGCATAGTATGAACAAGACCAAGAAAAGCCATTTGACAAACTACCAGCAGAATTTTAGTCTAGTTCTAGCAGATAGCATACCAAAGTGTCACTTAAAACATGGCTGAACTTCTGCTTCTGGGTGTGTATATTTGCTTCCTGCATGACAGCATAGCTGATGATAAAATACAAAAGAGAAGAGTGAGAAAAAGTGTCTTAGTGCAAAGAAGCCTCACAAATATATAATCACACAGAACAGCAATACAGGAAAGACCAAACTGTCTCACCCTGCTTGGAAGGATACAGAAGAATAGTACTAATGCAGTTCTATAAATGGTGAAAAAAATCCATAATAGATAGCTGATCCAGTAAAGTGCTAAATGCTCCCTCCTCCTGGGTCCTTAGGGGACCCATCACTTCATGAGAATGCTTAGAGCACTTTGCAGAACCGAGCTCAAATGTAAAAGCCTTCTGAACTAAAAATAAGGTGATAACTGAGCTCTGAAGAGGCAAGCTAACATAAACTACAATAAACTACCTTTATCATTTGACAGTAGTGTCCCTTTTAGATGACCATCTAGTGAAAACTCATAGGCTTTTGAATGCTATTGATGTAAAGAGAATTAAAGTCAAATCTTTAAGGTCAAATCTTTAAGGAAGAAAGAAAGAAGAAACAAATTCCTAAAATCAATCAGTACAGTCCAGGACTGGAGGGGGGGAAGAAAAAGAAAAAAAAAAAAAAGAAAGAGAAAGAGAAAGAGAAAAAGAGAAAAAGAAAAAAGAAAAAGAAAAAGAAAAAGAAAAAGAAAAAGAAAAAGAAAAAGAAAAAGAAAAAGAAAAAGAAAAAAAAAGAAAAAGAAAAAGAAAAAGAAAAAGAAAAAGAAAAAAAAAAGAAAAAGAAAAAGAAAAAGAAAAAGAAAAAAAGAAAAAAAAGAAAAAGAAAAAGAAAAAGAAAAAGAAAAAGAAAAAGAAAAAGAAAAAGAAAAAGAAAAAGAAAAAGAAAAAGAAAAAGAAAAAGAAGAAGAAAAAAGAAAAAAAGAAAAAAAGAAAAAAAAAAGAAAAAGAATCCTACATATAACCATTGTGAACCAAATTAATTGTCTTTAGGTGTTTCATTTGATTCATGGCAATCATGCATATTCTATAGAACCTCATATTATTTGCCATTTTTCTAAAAAAAAACCAGAAGCTATGAGAATCTGAGATTTTAGTTTTAAAGCTAAATTTGCAATTTTTGCAGCTTCAGGTAGAAATCTGAAATACATGAAACATGAATTCTGGAAGGTCAAAACAACAAGATCAAATACAAAGTTCTCATAATTGCAGATATCATGACAATTGTTAAAAGTACTAGATTGTGATTTACTAATTCTCCAAGTTGCCATTAGGTTTTTCCCAGCCACAGGGAAGATGAACTTTCTCAAAAATGGCAGAAATGGATAAGAATATTCAAAAACTCAATGAAGTATTTAGACCTGATAAAGCAAGATGGTAGATAGACTTTCTGTAATAAAATGATCTGAAAATTCTTTTCATGAGCAATGACTGCATAGCTGTCAGTTTTACGACATCATACAAATCTTGTCTCAGGAAAATATACTGGGGTTAATACTGTTTAACACCATTAATGGCCTGGGTGATGGAGCAGAATGCACCCTCAGCAAATTTGCAGCTAACACAAAGCCAGTAGTGGCTGATACGTTATAGGGCTATGCTGCCATTTAGAGGGACCTTGACAGGCTGGAGAAATGGGCAGAGAGGAGCCTCATGAAGCTCAGCAAAGGGAAGAGCTAAGTCTTGCACCTGGGGGAAGTAATAACACCAGCTATCAGTACAGGCTGCGGGCTGGCTGGCTGTAGAACAGCTCTGCAGAAAAGGACCTCTGGGTCCTTGTGGACAACAAGCTGATCATGAACCAGCAATGTGCCCTCAAGACAAAGAAGATCAGTGGCATCCTGGGTTGCATTAGGCACAGCGATGCCAGCAGGCCAAGGGAAGTGATCCTTCCCCTCTACTCAGCACTGGTGAGGCTACATCTGGAGTGCTGGGCCAGGTCTGGGCTCCCCGGTATAAAAACACCTGGACATCCTGGAGAAAGTCCAGTGAAGGGTCATGGAAATAATGAAGGGACTGGAGCATCTTTTTGTATGAGGCAAGGCTGGGAAAGTTGAGACTGTTCAGCCTAGAAAAGAGAAGGCTCACGGGGAACCTGATTATTGTATATAAATATCTAATGAGAGGCAGTAAAGAAGACAGAGTCAGACTCTTCTCAATGGTGCCCAGTGACAGGAGGAGGCAATAGGCACAATCTGAAACACAGGAAATTCCAACAAAAAACACTTCTTCACCGTGAAGGTGACTAAGCACTGGACCAGGTTACCCAAAGAGGCTGTGGAAATATTCAAAACCTGACTAGACGTGGCCCTGAGCAACTTGCTCTAGGTGACCCTGCTTTGACCAGCGGAGCTGGACTGGACAATCTCCAGAGGTGCCTTCCTGCCTCAGCAGTTCTGCGATTCTGTAACTTCATGTTTTACTGAATGTGTTGTACAACTCTTATTTGTTTTCTGGAGGGCTAATTGTGTCTCTAGATTGCAGTCTTTTCTTCCATCCTTCCCTCTCATCTCCCTTTCCCAGTGCAGCTACAGCATTAAACCTGTCAGTATGACTGATGACTGTAGAGTGATAATAACAATTTTGTATCTAGCTAATGTACACACTACTACATAAGTCCAGATAACTGATACTGCTAAACAGAAATTCTCCACAGCATGTTCTTCCTGCTTTCCAGCAGAAAAATTAGTTCTGATTAACTTGTGGCACATGAAGTGAATCTTTTTACCCTGCTTATCCTTATTCCTTGTGTTTCATTATTTTGATACTATACCCTCAGTGGTCACTGGTGAAGTATATGCATGCTCCAGCAGGCACTAAGGGACATTTATATGGGCAGCATTATCCCTTAGTCTTCCTCAACAGATTGAGTTGCCAGTATAGTAAGAGTGGATGATGAGTTACTGTCCCTCTCATGGGTCATAAGATGAACAAAGGCTATGGTAGAAGACAGTCCTTATATTTTCAGAATTTTTTTGAACGCTTGAACAGTGGAAACTATTTTTCAGTGGATAAGACATATATGTATATAAATATATATGTGGAAAATACATCAGTTATGGAAAACTGAGGAGTGAAATTGGGAATTTGAGCACTGTAGAAAGTGAGAGGAAACGCTAAAGATTTGATGATTTATTTTTTCAAATAACATCACATTCTAGGGCTTTTTCATCTGAATATAGCATTATATTCATCTGAAAAATACAGGCAGCCAGGATTGTAGTCTTGAGAGCAGGGCTGTTATTCCCAGAAGATGGGAGTTAAAACTTCACCTGACTAGACACTCTGAGTTGGCTTTCTGGAGGACAAGAGCAAGTTAAGTTGTCTACATGGACATGATCAAAGTCTCAAATCAATGCAAATTATCTTGTGCATTTACCTGCTGCAATAAATTCAACTTGTCTAATGTCTGGAAGCAGCTGTGGCAAGTGAGCAAGTCAGATTTGGATGTCTTCTGCAACAGGCACTCAAAGCCAAGAAACGAGAATCTATCTATCCTGTATGAGGCAAACATATGGACAAGTTGTGAGAAACCCAGGTTAGTCAGGGCTTGATGATTCCAACTACTATGAAGCTGGTCGTAAGTTTGCCTGATTGAAGAACTGCTCACAGCTTGTCATAACTTCAGAGCTCTGGAGCAGAGGTGAAATTAATATGTAGCAGCTTTCCTTATACACGAGCAAAAACTAAATGACATCGCCACCCACTGAGAGAACATCAGCACAAACGTAACGAGCTTCAGTTTGCAGAAGACAAAAAATACTTTGTCACAGTGATGAACAGATACTACTACACATTCGACTTCTGAAAGTGTCATGAAGAGCTGGAGTCCTTGAAAAGATAACAGAAAGAAAATTGTGCTGCGTTTGGTAGTTTTATAGAGCTAGCCACTGCAGAAGCCAGGGACTATGTGCCTCTTCGTATGCCTAAAAATGCTTTTGTGCAAATACCATATTGCACAAATACCATATTGTGCAAATATCCATACATAAGCATACATATAAATATGTGTGTATACACGCATGTATTTGTATGTACACGCAAAAATTACATAGTCATAGTATATGTTCTTCTGAGAGGGCATACTGGAAAGCACAATGAATGGTCAAGAAGAATAATTTCAAGAATTTATAGTTCCTAGAAAATGCTTGAAAAAGATCTAAAATATATCCGAAACAGTAATACTTTTCAAAATAGATGAATCCAATTATGTGAAGCTCTGCACAGTCTCTAAGTGCATAAGAAGTTCCAGTAATAAACGTAAAAAGAGAAAAATAACACTGATGCTTGAGAAACTTCAGATGTACTCTGATAAAGGAAGGAAGAATCTGCAAGAAAATTATATTCTCTACAGTTCTTCAAAACTGCCAAGCAAATGCAAAACTAACAAACCCATACATCGTTCTGTTGAGAAAAATAACTCCAGAGTACAAAAGGTCTCTAAACTCTTAAAAAGTCAGTCATTCCCTCAACCACTGGCAATTAGAAGACAGAAAGAGTTTCAGTATGTGTCTACAGAAGGCTACTGGCTGAATTCTTTAGAACTATAGACAATATTGGTAAATAAATCTGTGTCACGAGTACCGCCTTTAAACCAAATGAGAATTTGACCCCCTAGTCCTGAAAATGTCTCACTAGAGATGAAATTGGAGAATTCCACTTCTTAAAATGTCAAAGATTTTTGAAAACAATAGATTATGGGTCTGTGTCCTTAATAGCATGTTGTCATATACAAAGCATCCCAGCAATTCTGATAGCAGAATATAATGCAAGAGCTGTTAAGAGTCAGCAGCATTCTTGTAAACTCTTCTAAAAAAGATTAGCACTGAAGCAGCGTGCCAAAAATTTATTTTAATAGTCACCACATGTACCAGTATTTTTCTTGCTTCATCTGACATGTGTTCTTTACTTGAGCTGTGCTGCTTAATCCGCTCAATGCACTAAGGCAGCATCACAGCAGAGACACCAGTTTTACATAAATTTCACACAGACATCCATATTCTGTCACTGCACACTAGTGAGTGAGAGCAGAATTTAGATGTATTTCTCCACAGAAAAGGGAATTTAAACCATTTTTGGTATTCTGTGCACAGCATATCAGTTAGTAAGAGTTTGAGTCAGTCTTTGAAAGTGAGGTTATCTTTTGGTGCAAAATGGTGAACATTTATTCAATTTCTCTCTGCAGTTTATATAGAAAACTTAGTCCAGTTATCAGCGTCTTTGGTGGAATCATAGGAAGGTTTGAAAACTAGAAAACATACACATAAGGCCAGTGAAAGTATGCCATATAAGCATGGCATTCCTAAAGTAAGTAATTAACACAGTGTGTAATCAAAAGTGAAGGCAGTCACCCTGAGCATAAGGTATCTAATGGAAAGCAGTGGCAGTTTAAAATTATCAGAGCACAGATGTTGTGACACTATACAGATGATCAAGGAAGACAAAAATTATTTATGGGAGTCTAGTATTGTCCTCCGTGAGGATACATCTATATGGCAAGGATACCTAGAGAGAACGTTTACACAAATGCCCTTATTACCCAATATTCCTTAAAAATATAACCCTAAGTTTCTCATAAAGTTTTGAATGTAGACCTGCTACCATTTAAGGCTGTTATTCCCTCCTATTCAGTGGCCAAACTGGAGTTTTGAAAGTAATGGTACATCCGCATCACCCCCTTTGCCTCCTCAGGATACCCAGTGTACCTATTTGAAGTGTTATGGCATCCTAGTACGAAGAACAGCACAGTTCAGTAACGCTGGTACAAATTCTGGTACTGTATTTGTGTATTTGCTTATATTGTGCATTTAAAAAACAAGCAAAGAAAAACTCCACTTGATCCCTGCCCGAAGTTCCATACCATGGAAAATGTTGTTTCCTGGTGGCTTAAATTCAAGACTAGAGTTTTTCTGGAAAATGTTTCTTAGCCAAACCACAAGTTATGCCATTGTCAGGCAAAATTTATAGGGTTTGCTGAATGAATAGCTCAATGGATGGTGTATAAGAAGTCAGACTAAACGATCTAATGGCCTCTTTTGGACTTAACTCTGTAAGGCTATGGATACAATAAAACAAAAAAGTCATTAGAGGAGTCAAGGTTGATTCAGATACCTTGAATCTGATCCATACAGCTTCAAAAACATACAAGCAATCAATATGTTTGACTTTTATGACTGGTCAATGCCTTTCTTATGCAGCAGCATAAATAAGAGACAACTAAGGATTTTCACTGAGAAAACCATGCTGGATTAAGACAATTGTTGTTCATGGGATCAGGGCACTCTGCCTCCTCAACACCATGCAGAACTCTTCCAAATAACGGAGTTAGTCTCAGTACTATAAAGCAATGGAATGGAGACGTAAGGAAAGCTGGAGAATTCACTCAGAAAGGAAACTGAGATATTAGACACATTTAATGTCACCAATAACCACAGCAGAAATATTACTTGCTGTGTATATAGATGATCTCAAATCTTTCATCAGATGATCCCAAATCACTTAATGGGTTTTACTGTATTTATCACACCATGTATGTGAGTCGGAAAAATACTACTATCCCCATTTTTCAGCTAACAAGTGGATGCTAAATGATTTACTGAACATAGAACAGTGATTTACTCAAGATGGAGCAGGAAATTGAACCATACCAATTTTACTGGTTTATAGAAAGTATTTTGTAGACAAAGAACAATTACTACTTTGTTTTAAGACTTTTTAAAATTTTTAAAATTAAAGAAAAGTGATAGCTAAATCACTACAAATATATAAGAAGAAGTTATGGTAGAGCAGACTACAGGTAATTTTCTTCCCAATTTCAGATACAGACAAGGAAAACTATTTATACTAATAATTTTAAAGCTTTTTCTCTTAACCAAATCATCCGTGAGAATAAGTGAAACTGAGAATCTGACTTTCAGGAAAAAAGTATTAACAAATACTTGCAAAGCTTTCATCAAGGGTATGAAATCCAATATTGTATAAGCATAGAAGATATAAAATTCAACCAACAAGCAGCAAGTGCAATCAACTGGCTTTAACACATATTTTCAGCTGGAATCAAGTTCTCATAGCCTACGGACTGGACATGTTGTACATATACTGGATTATCTGCACTCTTACATGAATTGTTATACTGGAGCAGACCTGTGATTAGTTCAGCACTCTGACACTGGCCAGGGCCAAATACTTCAGGGGGATATACAACACATCCCTAGTGGAAAATGATGGAGTAATCTGCCTTCTTAAAGCATATCTTTGTACTCTTGTCAGTTAAAGATTGCCTTGTGCCCTGAAGAGCGATGGTTATGACTTGAAGGATGAAAGATTGAAGCTTCTTGTTTCAAGCTGTAAAGCGTGACAAGTATAAAAAGAAATATGCTCTGGGTTGTTGCGAATATGCCCACCACACTATTCTCTGAAACATATTATCACTGACAGTATCAAAGAGAAAATACTAGACTAGATGGACTACTAGTCTGGTCTTCTCTGTTTTCTATTTCCTTTGAAATATGGAGAATTATGTACTATTCTTCAGTTACTATACTATACAATTTTATACTTGTACAAGGTAGCCAATTGTGGTGATGGTTCCTTTTTTGTAAACTCTCAGCTGCTAGGAGCTGGGGTAGGATATGCCACACCATTCTACTGACCATGTTCAGAATTTGCTGTTTGCTTCACTGGCAACAAAAACATCCACTCAACTGCCAACTCAGAATTAAAATATTGAAAGAAAACCCCTCATTTTACCTTTTTTTAATGAAATCCTTAAGCATATATTCAATTTTACTGATAAGTTACTGGTAGGTAATAGCTAATCTTGTTATTTAGCAAAAAGATCCTGCAATTACAATGAAAAATTATTTGAAAATATTAGCTAAAGAGTATAGCAAAGAGTAAAAAGAGTAAAAAAAAAATGTTTAAGAATGTTAAGGAAAGGAAAAGAGAAGGAAACTGTTTTGACCCTCCTATCTCAGAAAGAACAAGAAAACTAGAAAAGAAGCAAAAAAGGGTAAGGATTCTCAAAGACATAGAAACACTTCCACGTGAGGACTGACTTTTAAGCCTCGGGCATGTAACACAGGTCTGTAGCATCTCGAGTGCAACGAAGAAAGTGAATAAGGAATAAATATTTGTTGTTTGTCATAACATAAAAATTGAATTAAAGGACTCCTCAAATCACCACACAGGAAGTTCAGTACAGGAGGTGCACTATCACTGCTCATAGTTAAACTCTGTGCACACTAGTAAACAATTGTCTCAGTTTACATATCCTCAAAACATTTCTTATAATTCATGGCAGAAAAAAAACATTAAGAACAATTCAAAACAAAAACATACCAGCTAGCTAAGGAAGACCCTGCGACTATACCTGGAAAGCAGAGTTGTATGTTTGCCCCTGTTTTTGTCTCTCACAGAACACATTTATTCTCACAGACTGCTGTCAAAATACTGAGCTAGATGTATTTTTTCTCTGACCATGTATGGCCATTCTCATACAATATTACAGTAAGTTTAAACTATCTCAACATCTTTTCCTAATCTCTTTTTTCTGGGATTGCTGATCTCTATTAATGTATCATCAGTCTTGCTTTATTTCCTCTTCATTTTACTCAGCCTTTAAGGCTCTCTCATTTTCAAGCATACTACATACTTACTAATAACATATATTTTGTATACATATACTTAAATGTGTATATATAGAAACATATATGTATATCTCTATATAGAGCGAAATACAGCAAGAATACACTACATTGTGACACACTTTAGTATATATATACATATATTTATATCATTATTCTCAGCAATTTTATGTTTGGTTCAAGGAACATTTGCCTATCATTTTTGCAAGAAAGACTAGAGGAAATAGAGGTAAACGTGTAGAGAGGAAAAACTGAAAACAAAATACTACATTTAAACCAGGAGTTGGTTAATAACGGCTGTTATTCAGGACCTTATGTACAATGTTCTTTTCCTACTACTGAAAGACTGCCTACGATTATATTCCTGTGCATATGCCCTAGAGTATCCTAATAATTCAGCTGAACACGGTAGGGCAAATGACCATTGACTCAAGAACAAAACCCATCCTACATTTCTTTTAAAATATCCAGGAGTCTTGAAAGACAGCTGTATCAGCCAATCACTATGATCTCTTGGAATTGTTTTCAATCAATATTGTATCTATTTGTTCAATTCAGAAAAAAATGTGTAACAATAAAATTATCTTTATAAATTCAATAGTAGGGACGACTGCATTAAGTCAACAGCCACTGTACATATTTCACTTCTGCATTTGAACTTATTTCTTAATTGATGTTAGGCACTTTAATGATATAAAATAGTAAGGTTATAGAAAATAATTTAGAATGTAATGAGGATTTTGTATTCTTGTTACAGCAACTACTGAAATTCCAATTTTCAGAAAAATAAACTTTAAGGAAAACAAACTCTTCAATCACCATGATAGTTTTAGCATTCGATCGCAAAACTTGACACTGACTTGAAGCAAAATATTATTGCTTCTAAATAACACCCATGAATGTCAAGGAGATTCTTTCAGCTTGTTTTAAGTAGAATTGGTCTTAAATTCCCCAAAGACATATACCTGAGGTGGTTTATGACTTCCTTGTTTTATGCTATGGTCATGCCAGCTGTTGAAACTGTAGGTTAGTATTTCAAAAGGTACACATGCATTTTCTGGAATAAAAATCCTTTTTATAATCTGTAGGGAGAATGAAAGAAAAGGTACTTATTCCATTGACTCTAGACTTCAAAGCAGACAAAAAAGTTGCTTGTAAAATTTTCATTTTTCAGCTTGGAGTTACTGGCTCAGGCTATTGTTCTCTTGTGGAAAAAGCTCCTTTTTTAATTAGTAACAATGTACAGCTTTAATAATACAATACAAACATTCCATTTTCTGTGTTGTTTCTCTTTTTTATGTTTTAATATGAAGGTGATACTTATAAAAGTTGCTTGATTCATTGCTCTGGAGATTGTATGTGAACGGATGACTTAAATGTGTTCTTTATCACATTTGCCATAATCCAACTTCCTTACTGTGTTAACATTTTGAAGAAGCTAGCCTACACATTTATTTTAAATGCCACCCGTATAATCTTTTTACTGTAGGTAGTGAAACTGTGATCTCTAGAGAACCTTCTGTTTTCTGAAAGTCTTCCCTGTTCAGAGGTTTATTATACATATGTAGTATAATACCACTTGTTTCATTTATATAAACAGACAAATCTGTCTTAGTCACTGATAAAATGTAATGATACCTGACATTCTGAATTCACCTCAAGTTTTACAGAAACAAACCATTCGGTATTCTCAGGAAGATGTCACTGTAAAATACACAAAAGTGCGAGCTAGATTAGGCAGGCAAAACACATATACTGTCATAAGTGAGGAAGTTATATATAAAAGAGTATTTTCTGCTGAGACTTTATATATGACCCAACCTCAAATGTGGAAAACTGTGATGAACAAAAGAATAAAAGGAAAGAGTGCCTTACTTGAATTCTATTTTGTTCGTAGTGAAACTTAATGGAGGTAACTTGGGTAAGTTTTGCACAGTGTATACTAGAAATTTAACCTTAGAATTTCTGCTTGGACAGACTACATCTCAGAGTATGCTAATTAATCCCCATCAACACCTTTTTAGAAATTCCTAAATTTAATTTAGCAGTATAAAGCCAATGTTTTTTGCCCAGTTTGAAACTATTAAAAATGTAGTGGGATTCCTAATTTCCCTTCACCTCTTTTCCTCATGACTGCCCATTACTTTATTCTAAATAAATATTTTTAACAATTAGAGATCCCTGCACATTTAATGTAAGCATTTGTTATACTCATGCAGAGTTTTGACTAAGAATGCTCATTACTGGGTCATGCAAGAGAGTAGAGCTATACTTCCAGCACAACTGGCTGGGAATATAAAACGGTGATATAGCAGCTGGCTTCATACTCTTCTCCTTGTTGCCTTGTTGACCTCTCCCAAAAGCAGATGTTGGGTGCGGCTGTGCTTGGCCGCGCTCAGAGGGACTCCCGGAGAGGCGATAGATGGTGCTCTTGTACTGAGCAGCTGTGCTCAGGGCTACCGCCTGGAGCAGGGATGAACCTAAGGAGGTCTCCCTGCATCCTGATGTTGTCTGCAGGTTTATGTAGCTGGACATGCTTGAAAGAAGGTTTCCTGACAAAGTTTTCAGCATTTTTTCCCACAACTCACTCACTCGCTTTTGTCTTTAAAGGCAGATTGTGCACTGCTTCCTCGTAACTGCTTTACAATAGCATGGCATAAGTGCTTCCTCTCTCTCTCTCTCTCTCTTTTTTAATCTTAAGCAAATTTAAATCATAAAATTGGATGAGATTATAAAAAGTAACCTCCTCTGCTCTCATTAGGAATCTGCAAGAACATATGAGCAATCTAGAGCAAGAGTGTTTTCCCTGTAGATATATATATGAAGCAAAACCAAAAACAAACAACAAGCAAAAATATCAAACAGTAAAGAACAAAAAATACTCCGGAACCCTCCTAAAGAAGTTTGCTTTTAAGAATGTTTGTCTTTATCAAATGTCTTCTATACTGCTGTTTTGTGTTGTTCTTTTGTTTACTTTTAAGAATGAATGTCCTTCTAAAATACAGTTTTGTAATACTTGTCATCAGAGTTTATGATCATCTAGCTAGCTACCTGTACAGTCTCTCCCCAGGCCTGTTCCAGCTAAATATCACCTTTCAAGGAAATTCATATGTTTCATTTCATTCTCAATGAGGACTAACTTAAGACAGCATTTTTGTTCTTTCCTCAACCATGATATCCCAAGATGATATCCAAGTACCTGCTGCCACTACTGCTAATTTGCCAGGTGGCAGGCAGTAATGCTTATTGTCTTCCAAACCTTTTTACCACCTCCAATTTAGCACTGAGCTGTGCTCATGCTGCTCATCATAAATGGATCTGTAAAAACACCTTTCACTTCTCTCAAGCTCCTTTTCTTTAAGAAATGTCAGTCACAGACAGATTGGTGGATACAGACTCACAAAAGCCATCCTAAAGCAGCTCTTAGGGCCAGCTACATCAATTTTGGAGCTAGTTTGACTGGATGAAACTGTTTAAAGCAGCATAGCAGAGCAATGAGCCAGGGGCAATGCACTTTTTTCTCATTCTAACACTTTATTTTAAAACCGTTTGTTGTTTTGCCAATTCAGTGGGTTTACATTTCAGTGCAATATAAAACAAAGGTGAGCATGCCACTGGTGGTCCGTTTGATAATGCTAATACCCAACTTCTCTAATAGCATTTTGCAACTTCTTCTCCAGTTCAAAGCCTGAAAGCAAAACATTTAGATTTTAATGGAATTCATTTGATGCAGTTAATAAAGGCATTGTTTTATTTTGAAGAAACTTCTTATACTAGCAGGAGTGTTGCCAAAACCATAGTATTGCTATCTCACAAAAATAGCCCCCAAAACAACTGAAAATATACTAGCATAGTGAATAATTTTTTTTTTTAAGTTCAAAGTCATGGATAGAATTCCATTCTAATAGATTTACTGAAAGTAAAGGGAGAAGATAAAGGGTTAAGAGACTCTAGTCCCTTCCATGCAGAGTGTGGTATACATACTTCCATATTAGCTGTTAATTCTCCACCCTTCATGACTTACATTTTAATAAATGTTCTATTAAATGTCACTATTCACCAAATTTTATCTTTTATTGGGCTTTAATTAGCTGGATCTTTGGCTGGGCAGTTGAGGATGCCAACTTTCCCAAGCTTTCCTTCTAAAAGCCTTGGACAACACAAAATCAGCTTACGCTGCCTGTTGACTGCTGCTTGGTACACCAAATTCTTTGTGTGGATGGTTTGCATGGCATGGAAGCAGAGAGGCATAAGCTTTCATGATTGCAAGTCCTGTTTCTGGGACTTTCAGGGAAACCACGTACGCCTTTCATCATCACAAAGCTAATAGTGAGAAAAAGGACTTTTAAGCAGATACATGGATTGATGAAAAAAGAATTTGAAGCTCAGGTCTGAACTTTTTCAGTTCTGTCAGCACAGCAGTTTTGAGCACTGGTGCTTAATGCTTATGAGGTCTAGTAAATCTGCTGTTAGCTGTCCAATATATCTGATTTGATATATCATGAAGGAAAGGATTGCACACCATTTCTATGACTCCTCACTTACAACATCAACAATTAGATTACAATTTTCACTTCTAAAGTTCAAGCTATGGCTCAGAGTGAGAGTCATGGTAAATGTATTTGTATTTACTGCCTATTTGAAAGTAATTGCTAGCCTGCCATGTTGCAATGCAGCATTTCAAACCTCACTACATGCTAAACTATCCTTTTATTATTATTATTGTTATTATTATTATTATTATTGGTAGCTGAAGGAATATGTGCAGAGATGTAGGTAGCTTGGCAGTAATAAGGAAGAAACTGCAGGTGATGACACATTTTTGAAACAGCTGCGAAGCCTACTTATTCAAAAACTCAAAAACATAAGAAGTAAGTGATAATCACTTAACTATGCACTTTTGCTAAATGACTTCTGGGAAACGAGTATCACCAACTCACATCAAAGATTCATAATCCTTATTTTCACACTTCAATCTGCAGGTTTTTGCTGTTTGAAACAAATATACCCAAAGAGCAGGATGTGACTTCTGTGTTGGAAGATGGCCATCATTCCTTGCATTCTGCTCTTTCGGTTATCCTTTACTTTAAAACCCCGACATCGACTAACAGTGATACACACATGGAAAAACACAAACTCCTACAGCTATGCCTCCTCCACAAGAATAACGGGGATCTGGCAGCTGCGATTTGTCCTTCAGTTCATGTACCTCCGCCTTTGGGCACACGAGCTGGTGGGGAACCGGCCACGGAGCTGGCTCCGCTCCTCGTTGGCGCAGGGAAACCCCAGCAGCCGCAGGACGGATCACACAGATGACAGTAACAGCTGATAACAAGCTAAGAGTAATCGGACGGTAACTAACTAGAAAAGTGGATTACTTGACCTTCTGGAAGGAGCTACAGGATTTGAAATAATGTAATTAAAAGGGTCCTATGGAAGCAGAAGCAAGTTCTGGGCTGATAAACTGACAGACTTGTCAAAAAGAATGCATTATTTCTATACATTAAAAAATCATTAGAATTCTATGGAATAGCTTAAGTGGAAGATAACCAACTTTAAAATTGGCCATCACCAACTCACTGAAGCCTAAAATATCAGAAGTAATTTCAGCTAGGAATGAGATCACGTCTAGGGAAGTATGCTCATGTGCCCTAGAGCATGTACTCAATTGTTTTACACATTATAGCCACACTTGCCTACTCTTATGCGCAATAGATATCTTGCATATATCGAGAAAATATATTGTTTGGAAACTGGAATTAAGTGACAAGTTTAACTACTACAATATTCCATACTTTTTCACATATTATTTAAACAAAGACACCCGTGCCTTTCAGCATTTTGGTAAGTCTGATCCCAACACATATAAATATGACCTTAAGTCACTAACTCATGAGATTTAAAAAAAGCTATTCCTTACGACAAATGTGCAGATGCAGGCAAGGTGCTTTAAATGAAAGATATAAATCTGGTACTTTAGAAAATTATACCTAGGCTACTCTTTAGTAACATCAATATTTTTAGTTTTCACTTTGACAAGTGGAATCCTCAGAAAAAGATTATCCAATCTGAAAAGTTAAAAAAGTAATTTTTGAAAAAAAGGTAACATGCTAGAAATGTAGGTATTATAAAAGTCAAAAAAAAATGTGCTATATACATTGTAAATCCATTACAACATTTTAGAGACAAATTTTATGATGATACTTAGTTTTAAAACTAAGTATAATGATAAGTATCATTATACTTAGTTTTAAAAGGTTAATACAAACAGTTTTACAAATAATCAGGAAATTTTGTTATCTTATCCTAAAATAACGCATTATATCTGAAAATACCTTTCTTCCAAGTATGGCTTCATTTTAGCTGAGATAGAAAAGTATTGCCTTATCTACTTATGTTGATTAACTTAAAATATATTAAAGTGAACACAAGTAGTGCCACTTTTGAGAGGGAAAATATAAAAATAATTATTATGCTTCTTCTTGTGTTAATGCAGAAATATTCTTCTTCACTAACTCAGGAATATGGAAGCATGAAAAACTGTCACTCATGGAGATACCATTTTCTTTCAGCATCCAATATTTAAAGGACATATCACTAGACCCAAATATACTTCAGAGTTACTTATTTATTTAAAAAAAAAACCCTGCAATTCTTTCACAGTTTTAAAGATTGCTGTTTGGGGAATATTATTTCTGTTTCATTAACAAAAGCATCACTTAGCTTCAATGTCTTGTGATAGTCAAGCAATTATAGAAAATTTTGACATATTTTAGGCCATTAGATTTTGATGTAAAATGGCCAGACATTTTTTCCCAAATTTAGTATTGCAAAAGAAAGTTGAACAACTCTTTTTGTTAAGTTCTTCCTGTGTGCCATTTTTCACTAGTCCTGAAAGTTGAAACAGACTTTTTCACTTCATTAGCTTCTTATTTTTTATCACTCTAACAAATAGAGGAAATGAATTGATCTTAAATTATCCTAAAACTTCTTTCCACAGCTCTTGAAAAACTGAACATTGCTTTTTCACTTAATATATAATTCAGACATGCTCAGGACTTCTTTCTTCAGTGTACCAAATAAAAGCAACAAAGAAGCTATGTTTGGAAGAAAGTACTTCAATTTCTAATGCATTTTTTTCAGTCCATGCACAAATAGAAATTCTGCCTAATACCAAAATAAAGACAGATATCTCATTTGGAGAAAAAAGTACCACAATCAGAAACGCACAAAAGTTACTGCAGCCTGAGTAGTAAGTCTGCAATGGTGCTGGAGAGGCCAGTTGATTTCTTCATCAAACCGATACCAAATAAAGTAACCACCGCAAGTGCCAGCTACCAGATTGCCCATTTCGGACAAGAGCTTTCAGGGCTGTGGACAGCATCAGGAGTTTTTCTTTCCTCACTTCTCCCCCTTAGTGCCAATATGATCTGCAGAGGCAGAATTGACGCAGATCCCTGGGGGGCTTGAACCTACAGCTAGGACTGTAATCGAACACAGCAAGAAAGGAGAAATGTTCCCTCCCTACTTCCTTGTTTTTCAGTGTTCTGGACCAAGAATCAGGTCCTTCGTTGCCCAGTTCCCCTGGGGGGAGTCACGATTCCAGAGGCACTGCGTGTCTGCCCGATACTGTTCTGCAGAAGCCGAACACAAGAGTCGTATTGTGGCTATGACAGGCATGTTTGCTCTTCATAGTTCTGGCATCACGTCACATCACATACATCTAAAAACACGTTATGTTTTCTCTAAGAATCTCAGCTTCACCAATATCCCTGCAGAACTCACTGTCTTTCAGCCAGCAACGCTGCTGAGGAGTTACAAAAACATCATTTTTTGGAAGGGCTATAGCTATTTCATTTTTATTGATGTGAAAGCTCAGCAATTTGTAAGTCAGAGAAGGAAAAAAAGTAAACAGGAAACTAAAACAAAAAGTTGGTATTTCTTTCATCTGTCATCCTTGCTTGCTTTCAAAATTTATTCACAAACTCTTTCCCTCTGTCCTTGTATTCTCTATACTTTTTGCATTTTCCCTTTCTCGATTTGTTTTATTCCCACTTATTTTTTATTCCCTGTATTTGTCTCTCTCTCTTCTTTCTCTGTGTTTATTCTTCCTTGGCTTGCAGTTAATCTGTGAAGCCATCTTTAAGACCAGCTCCTTCCTGCTTGTCAGCCCCTCCTGTCAATGCAGAATTATCAGGCAACAGAGAGAGAAGGAGCAAAGACTGTCACCCCCAACTGTCCACAGTCTAGCGCTGGGGAAACAGGATGAGACATTTTGTTATCAAATGCACAAAACCAAGCAATTTCAAACAACTGAAGAGACACAGAGAAATGTTTTCCCTTCATTACCAAAAAAAAAAAAAAAAAAAAAAAAAAAGAGAGAAAAAGAGTACCAAAACAAGGTGTTGTAGGGTTTTTTTCACCCAGAAATATGATTTCCATGTGATGGTGCTCTTTTCAACTTAATGTCACCCCACCACATGCTCTGGGCACATTGGTTTATTTATGCTCAGTGTTTCCAAACCCGATTATTATTATTATCTAAAGGTTAAATTTACGTTCGTCGTTTATCTCCTTACTGTTCCAGCTGACTCAAAAATATTGCTCTATATTACATATGACTTCTTTCTTTTACGTCTACATTCAGAAAGAGCTAGTTTGTTCTAAATACATGGGTGCTGAAACCTTTGCCCTTGCTTTCTGACCCCAGATTACAAGCATCAGACAAAGAAGCTCCCCATGTGAGCTACTCACCTTTCCACTCCCTCAAGTGTTAACCTTGTTTTTACAACCTGGTCTATGCTAGCGCATGAAGATGGTTGACTGGTTGGGAAAATAATTTTATTGGTTTTTGAATCAAATTATACTGTCAGTGCAAGGCAATCAGGAGTTTCCGGACCCATTCCCTGTAAAACATTCTCTATTCTCTTTTTGCTCTAGTATGGTGACATAATTATTTAGGGTGTAACTTTTCAGTGTTAACCTTCTTAAACATATAAGTATATATATATATATCTATATTTATGTATATACACACATACCTCTGTTCTCACAAGAAGCTGGAAAAGCAGAGACTGTAATGAAATGTGTAGTCATGCCCCAATTTTACAGCTCCCATGCTGAAGTCAGCACATAATAGCTCATGCAGTGGAGAATGCTGAGATGCCACCTTGTCAAAGACTAAATCAGAGATTATCTCAGTGATGCTTCTACTTCTTTGAACAAGACAATCTTGGCGCTTTGCCAAGTAGTTGTTTGGTTACATATTTCCATGTCTATCTGTCGATCCCTGTTAGAACATAATGCGTTACTGGGTTTTGTGGGATTTTCAGGATTGTGATCCTTCTGTCTCCCTACATGTTAACTTTCATAATTATACCTTTACATGATGCATGCAGCCTATGCTCTTTCTTCTTATTTTTGTAGCTGTCATAAATATTACAGAGTAAAATGTGAACTCATTATTCCTTTCTACTTTGCACATCAGGAACTGTAATTTTGCAGTGCTTAACAACTCTGCTGCAGAGTTTCATCCACACTGCACTTGACATCAATAAATACTGTAAGGAGCAAATCTAATAATATAGGAGTAGAATCTCCTCGAGCATGTGAAGGAATAGGTCTGCATATGAAATGGCAGTATTCTCCATTCACTTTACAAACACAGTCTTACCAAGTTGTAGCATCATTTAGGCCCTACCTTCCTCTGATATCCCAAACTGTTCTGTTACATACAATTTCAAGACTAATTTCCATCTGCATAGTATGCTTGTTTTTGCAGAAGAAAGAAATTCATTTCTTTCATAGAAATACAATGACTTTCCTGAGTAAGTTAGGATCAGTGTTATTTTCTTTAGTTATGCACTATAGAGATTTTTCAAATACCTACAGATCCAGCTGACAGTCCTCTATCAAAACTGTAATTGTGTGTTACAGTATTCTTTGCCTGAGTTATAATGCCTTCGCCAGTAAGTCCTATGCTTTAGTAGACAAAATGTCATCTAAGTACATTGGAGAATAAATCATGCCAGCTTACCCTTCTGGACAGTAGATGGAAAGTCAGTGGATTTAACAATACATTGATTAAAATGTCTTTCTGATGGAAAAGGCCTAATATAATATACCACAAGAACATACCAATTTTTCACATACCCTGACATCTCAGGGAGAGCTCTGTTTCCGCCACAGTTTTGTTTGTTTTCTTTAGTGGGGGAGGGATGCTGGGAAGATCCAGTGCTATAAATGAACAATAGACTACATTCATTTCTGTTAACTCTCATTTTACTTTCATTCTAAGGTGGGAGAACATATTCATTGTATTTAAGGGATAATGTAGAGAGAGCGAAAAAAAAGGGGGGGGAATCTTGATTTTTCAAATATTATTTACATTTTAAAAACAGCCACGGAAATGAAGAAAAAATTTATTTATTTATTTATTTTGTGCTTAGGGGTCGTAAACTGAAATAGAGGAGGTTCCAACTAGATATATGGTAAAAATGGTCTTTGCAAGGATAATTAAGCACTGGGTCTAGTTGCCCTTACAGGCTGTAGAATACCCATCTTTTGAAGTATTACGTATTTACATATAACATTACATATTATATACAATGTATAATAAAAAATATTATATACAATTCCAAGACCTGATATGACAAAGCCCTGAGCAACCTGATCTGAATTCAATGTTGGCACTGCTTTGAACAGGAGGTTGGGCTAGAGACTTCCCCAGGTCTTTTCTATCCTGAGCAGTCCTATGATTTGTCAACGTAGCAAGGTGCTCGGATCATTATTCATATCATTATACAGCAGGCAGTCAGCAGTTCAGCATAGTATCAGAGACGAGGTACTGTAACTTAAAGATGGATTGCAAAGAAGAATGCTTTTATCAGTAACAGCATTTTTGCATTTCTTTCATTCTGCGTTTCTAAATTCTTGTTACATTTTGCTAGTGCTTTGATTACAGTTTTTCCTCCACCAGTAAATTCAGTATGACTTTTGGGACTTACACTCTCTGGACGAGATGATTATTTGTCTACATGCACATGACTTCTTAACTCACAGAATTTATACCTATGTTTTTAAAGCACTTTGAAAAAAAACTTCAAAATGAGAAGAAAGTAACAGAAATATATCAAGTACTTACCTATTATTATGATTTTTGTAATGATTTAAAATGAGTTGGGAAGATTCCTGAGATCTGAAGGTCATATTTTTGCAGAGATTTAGATGACTGACTGCAACACAGCCAGATACTGGGATGTTTTCCAAGTGCCTAATTATTAAGATTTACATTGGAATTATTTGCTCACTCTATTTCAGTTCTTTTGAAAAATACTACTATCTACTTATCTTCATTTTTATGAACCTACATACATTTGAAATTAGCCTGTAAGTAATTCGTGTTTGATTTAAGAGCTAGAATTTTTCATTACTTAGTCTAAAATTCTTTTTTAAAGGATCTAATTTTCAAAAATATACTGCTGGAAAATCATGCCATTTCTTCTGCCTTCCATCCACTATGGAAAATGGGAGTGAACAAAAACTATTATTTATTGTTGAGAAGAAGTTTGGCCTTACAATTCTAAGTCTCCCTGAAATGCAAGTGATTAAAGGCCATTATTTACCAAGGTTTTATTAAGTCTCACGCTGGACAACCAGTACATTTTTTCAAAGCACTTATGTGGGGTGCTGAAATCTCACTGTAAGAGTTAAACACTTCCAAAAATTAAATTCGCATTAGATTCACTTGACGTTAGTTACCCAAGTATCTTGTATATATTGTTATCTTATCACAAGGCCTGAGGATGACTCATAGCGGTGGGGTTCAGCTGCTTCAACACAGATAAGGCATCAGCCTGCAGCTATTTCTATTCCCAAGGGTAACTGGCACTAGCTTGCAGCTGGCAAATACAGCAGTCTCGTAGGGGAACGTCACCTTCTGGACAGGCAGCTGGAGACCAGAAATGGCACTTTAGAGTGTCTAAAACACTGCTAAATGCCTATGTCGAGACCAAAAAATTGCTGTCTAATAGCCCTTGCTCAAGAAAACTCCCTTCGAGTATACTGGAAAATTAGTATACTGGAATCTCAAAGGACAGACTTTGTCTGTGATCTCAAAAATATTTTACTTAAATTACAGAAAAAAGATCTGATCTCTGATACCATCTGTGTTCTGTATGAAACAAATGATATGATATTTTAATAAAATATTTCTCCCTGTTTTGTTATATCTTACGGAAAAATGAACGTATTAAACAGAAGATAACGTAGTTTTATAATGAAGTTCCATCAAAAATTAGATATTCCACTGGCTGGTCTCTCTTATAGGAGACCTTTTATAATTCAGGATGGTTTTACAAGTGATTTATTTGAGATGGTCCATTAAAAACTACATTTATTTCAAAATTCCTGTTAGTATGTGGCATTACATAACAGTCTACAATTGCTCCAAGGAGTTGTTATATTTAATTTTGTCAATTTTATCAGAGATTTCTATTTTTTTTTGTTGTTTTTTTAATAACACCTTACATAAACAAATTAATCAGTAAATTTAACCTGTGTGGGTACATCCAGTAGGTAGTGTATCAGGTTTCGCTGTTTCCCTGCTGAAAGATACAGCAGAGTGCCCTTTCATTAATAATTTCTTCCGTGCATCATGGGCTTGTAGCATATGAACAGCAATGGAGGATTTGTTCTGTAGTAGCATGTGGAGACAAATCCTACATTTTTTCAACTATCTGGCATTCCCATTACAAACTATCTACATCCCATATGTGTGTGGATCCACTACAGAGGACAAAATATCACATACAAAATCAAATGTAACATCCTACTCCCAAAGCACACAGAAGCATTGAGTGAGATTCCTCTCACCTAAAAATTAGCTATCCAGATTTGAACTTTCTTTCATAATTAGAGAAGAAAGTGGGAAAAACGAGTCAGCGAGTCTGTTGACCTCTTGTAGGTGTGTAGGTGTCTATTTCTGGGTGACAAGAACTGTCTTCTGGAGGTGTCTGCTTCTCTACCAACTAAATAGTGAATATCAGGTAACTACATCATACCTTTAGATAACTACATTTGGCCAAATGTATCCTCCTTATGCCCTCCATACCACAAAGCCAATATCATAAAAACGGCTACGGAGCAAACTCTATGCTCAGTCATATCAGTATCAAGCCATTGACTTTATTGCCTTGAATAATGATTAGATTCTTGAAAGCTTACATGCATGTCTTATGTTAAATATTATATTGAGGCAGAAATAAAATATCTAACACAGTAAAGCTGACTGCAAATAGAAGGAGGCTTGAATAAGAGATGTCTTTTTTGCTTCTGTTCTTGGCTCCACCAGAATATACTGCTGATGAATTTTTTTTTTTGTTGTTGTTCTTTAAACTAACCAGAAGCATCAATGGTGAGAAAAAACATAGAAGAAATTCCAAATAATCCCCACAGGGTGCACACTGTTCACACTCACTCACACTGGGATATGTGTGTGTACCTATGAGTTTCCCTGGCTCTCAGCTGTGGAAACTACAATGCCTTAATCATTTCAGAAAATGAAGTCAACGATGCCCAGCAAAATTATTATCAAAGTATCTTTCATCTAGAGAGTTATTTTCCCAGATCCATTAATTTGGAGGCTCTTGTTTCTAACAGATTTGTCATATCTTAATTTATTATTCCACGTGCTAATCTACAAAACCCACAAAAACATTCCATGACACTAATGCAAATTTCTAAAGTCTCTTTCGAGTTTATTGTTCCCTGAACCATCAACAAATAATAAGTAAAGTTGTCTCACAAAAAGTTGATTTCTTCTGCTGTCTGTAAGGATGATACAGTTGAATGAAATTAAACTGGTTTCATAAATAAAATTAGAACTAATGTCCTTCCAAATAGAACATAGATAACCCCTACAAAAAGACATTAAGATTGCTTAAGCATTTCTAGCCAGACTTAGAAATGTTTAAAATATTTCTTAAGGAAATATAATTTATTTTAATTACGTGGGCTACCTCTTTTTTTTTTTTTCTTTTCTACAAGAGTAATATGCCTCTTCTTCAAAATGATGTTTGTTACATTAAATATTGAAAATGGGATGAAAATTGTTTTTTCAGTGGTGCCCTTTTGTATCTTACTTTGATTTCACTCTGCTTTAAATAAACAAATAATATTCATTTTAAGTTCAATCTTTTGTACAAATCCATCTTACATCATTTATTTATATGTTAGAGGCTCTTTTTATATTAACATTGAGATCTCACCTTTAATTTTTTGTGCTGGAAAAGTTATATTTCTATGTTCTGAGAGGAAACTTGTCTCCGCAACAACAAATTGGCCTTCCTAAATATTAATATTCACTGCTCAGAGAAATTGAGCTTAAATTCTTTTGGCCACTAGCTTATCTGAAAAAAAAGTACTAATCATGACTTGCTTAAATGTCAGCTTGTGCCTTGGAATTCAAATATTTAAACTTTAAAGAAAATCTCAAATAAAACATGAGGAAAAATGTGTTAATAAACAGTCCTAGACAGAAAATAAAACATGAGGAAAAATGTGTTAATAAACAGTCCTAGCCAGAAAATAATTACATCAGTATAGGACATTATTTTCATGACTCTGTCTAACAGAGTAGATATGACATTGTTAATGGATAAGATAAATACTATACCTTTAAATACAAATGAAATCTATGTAGGTAAAAACCTATGGTTTTAGAAAGGAACTATAAATGAATCTATCGCTTGTTAAAAATAAATAATTCATAAATGGACAATTTTCCCTAATTTTCATAATTTAATTTTCATTTCTCTGCCTGCTCCTATAAGTTCCACAGACACCCTATATGCTCTACCACATTGTCCAGAAACACAAGGCACATGGGTCTGCAGAGATTCATTTTCTCATGGGGGACTTCAACCACCCTGACATCTGCTGGAGGGACTACACAGCAAGGCACAAACAGTCCAGGAGGCTCCTGCAGTGCACTGATGATACCTTCTTGTCACAATGGTGGAGGAGTCTACAAGGAAGGGTGTCCTGCTGGACCTTGTCCTTACCAACAGAGAGGGACTGGTTAGAGATGTGAAGGTTGGGGGCAGCTTTGGCTGCAGTGACCACGAGATGGATTGAGTTCAGGATCCTGCAGGAAAGAAGTAAGGCAACAAGGAGGATTGCAACCCTGGACTTCAGGATAGTGGACTTTGGCCTCTTCAGAGACCTAATTGGAAGAATCTCATGGGTTAAGGCCCTAGAAGGAAGGGGGGGGTCCAGGAGAGCTGGCTAGTATTCAAGCATCACTTCCTCCAAGCTCAAGAGAGGTGCATCCTTATGAGTAAGAAGTGCAGCAAAGGGGGCAGGAGACCTGCATGGGTGAACAAGGAGCTCTTGGCCAAACTCAGACAGAAGAAGAAAGTACACAGAATGTGGAAGAGGGGACAGGCTACTTGGGAGAATTACAGGAATGCAGCCAGAGTATGTGGAGATGCTGCGAGAAAGACTAAGGCCCAGTTGGAATTGAGTCTGTCAAGAGATGTCAAGGACAACAGGAAGGGCTTCTTCAAATACATCAGCAGCAAGAGGAGGACTCAGGAAAATGTGGGCCCGCTAATGAATGGGGCGGGGGCCCTGGTGACAAGGGCTACAGAGAAGGCAGAATTACTGAATGCCTTCTTTGCTTCAGTCTTCACTGCTAAGGGCAGCCCCCATGAATCCCAGAGCCTGGACACAAGAGAGAAAGTCTGGAGACAGGAAGACTTTCCTTTCGTTGAGGGGGAAAGGATGAGAGACCTTCAGGGCAGGCTAGACATTCACAAACCATAGGCCCAGATGAGAGGCACCCATGGGTACTGAGGGAGCTGGCAGACGTTGTTGCCAGGCTGCTCTCCAACACCTTTGAAAGATCCTGGAGAACTGGAGAGGGGCCTGAGGACTGGAAGAAAGGCAGTGTCAGTCCAGTCTTCAAGAAGGGCAAGAAGGAGGACCCAGGCAACTATAGGCCAGTCAGCCTCACCTCCATCCCTGAAAAGGTGATGGAACAGCTCATTCTGGATGTCATCTCCAGACATATGGAGGAAAAGAAGGTGATCAGGAGTAGCCAGCATGGGTTCACCAAGGGGAAATCCTGCTTAGCCAATCTGATAGCCTTCTGTGATGTAGTGACTGGCTGGGTAGACGAGGGCAAAGCAGTGGACGTTGTATACCTTGATTTCAGCAAGGCTTTTGACACTGTCTCCCATAATATCCTCCTAGGCATGCCTGGGAAGTGTGGGTTAGATGAGTGGAGAGCGAGATGGATTGAGAACTGGCTGAAAGGCAGAGCTCAGAGGGTTGTCATCATTGGCATGGAGTCCAGCTGGAGGCCTGTGGCTAGTGGCATCCCCCAGGGCTCAGTACTGGGTCCTATCTTGTTCAACTTTTTTCATCAATGACCTGGATGAGGGGACAGAGTGTCTCCTCAGCAAGTTTGCTGATGATACCAAGCTGGGAGGTGTGGCTGACGCACCTGAAGTCTGTGCTGTCATTCAGAGAGACCTGGACAGGTTGGAGAGTTGGGTGGAGAGGAACCTCATGAGGTTCAACAAGGGCAAATGTAAAATCCTGCACCTAGAGAAAAATAACCCTAGGCACCAGTACAAGCTGGGGGCTGACCTTCTAGAGAGCAGCTCTGCAGAGAAGGACCTGGGAGTGCTGGAGGACAACAAGTTGACCATGAGCCAGCAATGTGCCCTTATGGCCAGGAAGGCCAATGGTGTCCTGGGGTGCATTAGGAAGAGTGTTGTGAGCAGGTCTAGGGAGGTGATCCTGCCCCTCTACTCAGCCCTGGGGAGGTCTCATCTCGAGTCCTGTGTCCAGTTCTGGGCTCCCCAATATGAGAGAGACATGGAGGTACTGGAGAGAGTCCAGCGTAGGGCTACGATGATGATCAGAGGGCTGAAGCACCTGCCCTGTGAGGAACGGCTGTGAGAGCTGGGGCTCTTCAGCCTGGGGAAGAGAAGACTGAGGGGGGATGTTATCAATGTGTACAAGTACCTGAAGGGAGGACGAGGACAAACTGTTTCCAGTTGTCCCATGTGACAGGACAAGAGGCAAAGGGCAGAAGTCGAAGCACAGGAAGTTCTGCCTGAACATGAGGGGGAATTTCTTCCCTGTGAGAGTGACAGAGCACTGGACCAGGTTGCCCAGAGAGGTTGTGGAGTCTCCTTCTCTGGAGATCTTCAAGGCCCGCCTGGATGCAACCCTGTCTAACATGCTCTAGATGACCCAGCTGAGCAGGGCAGTTGGACTAGATGATCTCCGGAGGTCCCTTCCAACCTTACTGATTCTGTGATTCTGTGATTTTCCAGAGCATGCTGGGTGCATCATTAGCTGCATTAGCAAGCATTAGCTGTTCTAACAGTGACTAAATGCATTAGTGTGCAGACCTGAATAAACCCATCAAGCTCAAGTGCTGCGTCTGGTTGATACTGGAAGCACTTTACAGATATGATGATACAGGGATATCCTGCTACCGTAGAGTGAACAACAGCAAATCCTCTTTTCTACAGAAAAAAAAAATCAGAAAATATTTTTCTGTTGTTATTGACTTGATTGGTCAAATAGAGCTTAACAGAACTAACAAGAAAATGATTTTCCATATGAAGAGATATAACATTTGGAATTTGTATTTTCATACAAGAAGAAAGTAAGATTTTGGAATTCATCACAAAGTAAAATGAAGAAATATTTCAAGCATCTTCAACTATTTTGATAAATTCAGCCTTTTTTAAAAGGAATATTTATTTGGATTGACTTAACATTTCTTATGCCGCATATAAGGGTGACTGTAAATGTTTATGCTACATAGTTAGAGTCAATGGAGTATTCTAGATATATTTATATATCCCAATAACTGAAAAAACACAATTTCTTTTGAAAACTTATACTTTTGTATTGATTTGCTTGGTTGTAGGATGCAATAGGACTCAAAGCAGGGCTATAACCACACAATTTTACTGCTTATTGTTAATTTCTGCAAGTATCCAGCCCCTATTCCATCACTGAGTAAGGAGTAGTAAGAATGTTATTAAAAGATAAATTTTTATTTCTAGAATACTATCCACAAACCACTCATACACCAAAGAGTTTGCAAGGCAAATCAGTGGTAATAGCAAGTGCAAGAGCCCAGAGGAACCATTTTATGAGTAAAAACTGGCTACTGAAAATGTGTCAGTGGAGCCTGAGCTGTATTTTTGCACTTAAATTCAAAGGCTGCCCACTGCAGAAATATGAGCAGAACCTGTAAGTAGTAATGCAATCTATCTTAACTGTTTCTTCTGGAAAATGTGCCTTGCTAAAGCTAACTGAAAAGGAGTTCTAGGCCTTTCATATAAGATAACAAATTAGGCATGCTCTACACATATGATCACTCTGCATGTTGATACTTTTCCAGCTGGGTAGTTGTTACAGCAAAGTACCAATTAATCAATTAATTTTAATTAACTCAGAAAAAAAAAAAGGAAAGACAAAAGAATAATGATAGTTCCTGCAAAATTGAAGAGAATGTGCGACATCAGGCGTTAAAAGAAATTTTGGTTCTTTGTGAGTGCCTGTTTACAGTATGTAAGGGGTCTGGAGAGTGAGGAAGACTACGGGAATAAATTGGTAGATCACAGCTTACAGCACAGCAGCCTGGCATTAATAAGACTTCCTGAGATATATGCGAAATTTGGAATGGAGGAATTCCATACATATCATACATAATCAGTGGTGGAAAAGTCGGGAGACTAAATGAAGACAAATAAAGGGGAGGCAATTCAAGAGATGTAGGCCAGTGGGAGTAAGCTAGATATGGGTGGTGGTTGTTGGGAAGAAATCTTTATCAAAAGAGCACTTGGGAGCTCCTGTCACAGCTGCTCCTATTGCTTCTTGCTGTTCCACCACCTGGAATGGCCTGACCCTCTAGAAATTCAACTTTTTAATGGGCTAAGACATGCAAAAGACATGTCCTGCTCCTTTCTTTGTGTGGATATAAAAAACAATACAGAAATCACTGGGAACGAACCCTGTACACCTGTAGATGTTATAGCTCACTCATAGTTATTAAAAAAAAAAAAGTAAAGAAAAATTCAGAGGTGTTGGACATTTTCAATGAGTTACAGACAAGATGTCAAAACAATCACTTAAAAGGTAACAAAACAAGTAAATATAACCATGAAGAAAAAGTTAAATCATAGGAGGGAAAATAACCCCAATAACCACAGCAAAGAAAAGTAATGAGATCCTCTTAAGTTTTAGAAAACGAGGGAATGAATAAGTCTTCTGAAGTAAGAAGTTCACATCGTTGTTCATGTCCACAAGGCCCAGAGCTTACACATTAGCCAGCAACTCTTGGAAATGAAGTATGAATGGTCCTATGGAAGTTTACAATTCAATGCTAACACACATTAGATGATGCAAGATTTTATTAACCTTGTCAGTCTTCTGGCTGGGCTAACATTTTATAAAGGATGAAAAGATCTTGGTTAATTGTTGTGAAGATATGAAGTCAAATTTTCTCAGTTTTAACAACAACGGACAAGAGGAGTAGACATTTAACAGAATGAAATACAGCTCACTAGAGGTAAATCTCCCACTTTTAAACAGAAGCGAGGAAAGTTATTTCCATTGCTTGCATTAATAATAATACTATTAAATTAAAAATGTGTCCATGTCAGTACACATCTCCACTTTTACCTATGTCTCATTCTCTTCAGGTAGGATACTTAATATTATGCTATACCAGATTTGCTCTGAGGCAGTATCTTTCATTCTCTTAAGAACCTCCTGTGCTATAACAGAAAACTACTACGTAATGACCTTTTGCACATGGAGTTCAAAATCTCCATCTCCTCATCTGCTAAAGCTGTCAGAACTGTTTGCACCAGCTTTTCAGCCCAGGTGAAGGTACTAGCAGCAGGGAGCATAAAGGTGAGAGATTCTCATTAACTAAGGAGACTTGGAAGCAATCCAAACTGTTCCCAAACAAGAGAAATGATATCTATCAGAAGACAAAAACCATCAACTGCAGAAAGTTTTAAAGAGTCTTCTTAAATACATAAGTACATTGACAATAAAAGAAAGACCCTTCCTATTTCCTTCAAAACAGCTGGAATGATAGTGATGCAAGTTTCATTTGTCTAGACACTTCCACTCTTAGAAAAAAATTTCTTTTTTTAAGGAACTCCTTAGCTGACAACAGACTTTATCCTGCAAGATTTGGCTCTCACATCTAAGAAACATTATTCTTTGATTTCATGTAATAGACTTGATAAACCTATTATGTTACAGTATGTTTTATTTTCATGGATGGAAAAAGCACATGATCATGTAATTAAAGATAACCTTAAAATGCAGATATTAAAGAAATAAAGATTTTCAAGAAACGTTTTGTGTTTCTCTTTGCCACAAAATTCTTTTTCATTCTAAACCAACTCTCTATTCCTATACTAACTCTTCCTTCCTGTATCCACAGATCCTTTTCTGATATTGACAGTTGAAAATAGCCTGTCTCTCCTTAACTAGGATAAAAGACTGTTCTGTGGTACTACTCAGCAAAACAGAATAGGAAAGGGAAAGCCTGCAAATGTCTTACAGAAGAAAGTCAAAGTCTTATTAGCAAAGGAGCAAAGACTGTGACCTAAAAAGACAGAGGGTTGTTTGACAAACAGTTCACTAGGAAAAGAGAACACAATGCTGAGACCGTAAGTAGCAATCTAAATTCTCCTCTTTAGAAGCATGGCATCCACCTGATTTCCTTTCTTGCCTCCAGCTTTGCAGAGGAAGTTAAATAGTAGGCCTTGTAAAAGTGATTATTTCCAACTGGTAATTCCAGTTTGAAATCCCTGAGATATCAGATCCTCGGTCTCTTTTCCACTTAGCTCACTTATGCTTGTAGTATTGGTGGTATTTCCTGTATAAAATTATAGAGGTCTGTGTAGCAGCCGGGAAACCATCTTTTCAGATTTGCTAATAACAGTGTTGAAGAAGTGCCAGTTTGCCTGATTGTAGTCAGAAAGTTGAAGGAGAATTTTGCAAACTGTAGTTATAAAAATCAATGCCATTCAAAAAGACCTCACTCTAATCTGTCTGGTGGCATGCAGTCTACACCAAACTAATCTTTGTCCATTGCTCATAAGCAAGAAAAAGAGAGCCAGAAAGTCTAAAGAAATGTAACGAGGATCTGAAATATAAGTTTTCTGCTCTAAGTTGTTAAATAGACAGGAACTGAGGGAAGAGGGATTTGATAAATGGCATAAATTTTCTATCTCTAAACACTCTTAGATGAAAATGACTCCACAGCCTTGTTGCCTAAATTGGCAGATGAAGAACCAAGTTCTGTGGCAGCTCATGTATGCTAATGATAGTCAAACATAATTTAACTCTGGAGAAATGTCAGTGCCTATATTTGGCACATAGTCTAAAAAAACATGATGAGCAATTATTTTAACATTTAACATGAACTGGCAATGATCTGCTCCCTTCAAATATTTTAGTTTTCACACTGAATATGTTCCTAAACCATCAACACTGGATAAAGATTTTCAAAGAGTTAATATAAAAATAGTAGTGAATGATGCATATCAACAGTGGCCTAACGTAATTTTAGCTTCTTTTAAAATGCAGTGTATAGTGATATAATAATAACAGTATAATAATAACAGTAACATAACATTTTATTACAGTCAAACTCAATTGTGAAAAAACTATCATGCTGTGTAGTCTCTCTACTGATTCCTTATATACAACTTATTTCTGAAACGAAGAGTTATAGATAGTCAAACTGAAATTCCTTAAGTTAATTTACCTAAAATCTCTTCAGTAGCAATCTATGAAAAAGGCCTCAACATTCCTAAATCTGAAAACCAATCTAACATACACAGCACAGAAAACCCAGCACTGCACACATGAGCTTTTGAGGTCCTAATATTTTTAAAGTCGCAAAATTCATGCTTATTGACTGCATCTGGCCTACACATATTCTGCATAAAACACTCAAATGCTAACATTCTTTCACTACTTCCTGTGAGTTGTGTTTGTCTGTTTGTTTGTTTTGGGGGGATAATATTTTCTATTTACCTCCCAATAAATCCTGCATATTGCCAAACTTCGTGGTAAGATCCTTGTATTTATAGTAGCCAGTACTGAAATATGTCACGCTTACTTCCTTAATACATATTTCCACCAACTTCAGCAAAAGCTCTTTTATTCTGCCTCTCCTGAGTCCATCATTCAGCACAGTTTCACCTCAAAGTAACATATCTATAATGCATGTTACAATCAAATTGAAGAAGATTACATTTTTTTTTGTATTTCCTTGTATATTTTTTCCAATTGCTTCTTAAGTTTTTATAACTGGAAAGCATGACTAGCTCACGCTATCCCTTAGCAGAGGTTGTTGAATTATTTCTGCTCATATGTGTTACACTTAACACTTCCTTACAGAATTGAGGTGCAAAGAGAAGTTACTGAAGAAGTAAGCAGGGAGGTTGTATGGCCATGAAGGCCGTAATGTGTAAGAAAGAACACCAGCAACTGCACAATACTAAGAATGGGGAGAGATTGCAGTTTACATCTAGAGTCTGACAGAATAAATCTGTGCTTGCTTTAACATTTCCTTTTCTGGTTTTTAGATGTTTAAATTTAGTGATTTCTTGTCCTGCAAGGGTGCGAGGCATGATTGAGCACTTTTAACTCTGTCAACAGCATTTTAAAATAACGATCAAAATGACAGGCTTTTATTAGCATTTTAATCCACAATGTACTAGTCATCAATGCATTGCTATAGAGCGATTAAAAAGGAACACTATGAAGTTAGTATTGTACTTTCTTCAGATGGTGGGAGATACCTACTTTTAAAGGTTGCTGCAGAGCAATTACTTGATCAACATTAAATGGTGTTAATACTCTCCCATTTAACCAAGTAAACTATGAAACAAAGTCCCTATATGGATCTGAGAAAATTCTGCAACCATGATTAATGGAATGAGGATATTTATTGGTGGGAAAACAAATAGTAGCTCAAATACCCATCACTCAGGAAAAGGACAGACAAGGCTACTAGCATCCTTTTTCTCCCTGCGGTAAAGAGAGATCTTGTACATACACGTGGGGAAGGAAATGCTTCTAGACACTTGCAGAACTGGGAAAGCTGCGTAATGGACCAGTGTCCCTACAGAATAGTGGCTAAAATAGGAGCAGAGAAGGGAATTTTAATTTATCATGTATAAAAATTATGCACTTCCAGTTCTTGGAAGTTCTTGAACATTCTTTTTCTATTTTATTTTTCTATATAGTTTTGAACAGTTCTTCTCAAGCTTTCCTGAAAGTGTGACTCATTTTTATTTTACCATCTTTTTGTAACCTCCTAATGGCCCAAACTGACAAAGTGTCACCATCAAACATTTAAGAGAGAAAAAAGAAAGGCACGTTTTGAACTGGCTTACTTGAGACGTTTATGTATTATATACTATACTTCTTTAGTTATACATTCATCTTGCTTGGGAAAAAAAATTAAGTTTTTCCTAATCCCTGCAAATACTTCAGAAGCCTTTTAACACTTTGTCCAAGAGTCACCGAGGTGCAGTCATCTCTTGGGGACCACATCCTTGCATTCTAGCAGAAAGGTCAACAGTTATTTCAAACCGGGTAAGCAAAGCAAAGATAGAGCATGCCAGGCGCAAAGGTACAAGGTAGTGAATGTACTTTATGCAAAACTGAGCTGACTTTATGTGTCGTCTGTTTCTTTCCAGTGAAACTAAGGTGCACTGAAATGTATTCTGGCGGCTCAGTTTTCCTAGCTTTCAAGAATATATTGTTGTGAGAACTGAACAAGAAGGCAAAGGCTGGCTCATGAGGTAAAGCTATGCTTTTTTTTTTTTTTTTTTTTTTTTTTTTTGCCTCCCAGCGTACAAACCTCTCAGGAACAGCATTCTCAGAACACACAAACCCTAGTTTGACACGATTCATAGCGACAAACTTGTTTAAGCACAACATAATTTTTTCATACTAACATCAAATAAAATCTCAAGATGCAGAGATTAATCCAAACTTTTCTGACAAATGCAATTCTTTCAAATATTTGCTTGTAAATTCTCAGCAAGTTTCATAGACTTCTTACAACAAAAAACGATTAGCATCATCCAGTGATGATGCTATTTTCTAATGTTCTGACCACAGAAGTTTCTCATAGATTTGTTTTAATCTAAATCCAACCTATTGGCTACTCCTTTTTATTGTCTTAGGTTTTCTTCTATCCCTCAGACCTTTATAATACCTGCAATGAGAAGCTAGGAATGTTTCTTACCCTGCAAGAGCTTGAGATCTCTTATCCCAAACAGGGACATTCTACAAATAAAATTTATCTGGTAAATGATTTGTTCTGTTAACTTTGAAATGTTTTACTCTGATATTTTTCTTTTTATTTGCTTATTTAAGTGCATAGCGAGTAGAATACCAAATTAAACATTATCTAGAATAACATAAAGCTTTTCTTTTGAAGAAGAAAAGTTCTCCTTTTGATTACTTTAAGAATATAAATCTTGATTGGAGTTACAAGTTAAATAAAAAATGGCTTTTTAAAAGAATGGTATGTCTTTTCTGATGAAAAAATATACTTGAAAATTACCAATTGTCTCTTTCACCAAATTTTCTTTTCCATGGTTGATTAATTTGTAACAGTGTTTTCCTTCCTAGAATCAAATTCTATCATGTGGTAACCATTTCCAAACTAATGAGAAAAACAACTAGCAAGACAATACTCAGAATATTGAAAGAAGAATGGATGATTCCAAGAGTCACAACAGAAATATGCAACTTTCTATAGCTAATTCCTAGACCTGAATCTAGCTCTGGTATTATGAAACGATACTTCCAGATTCTATATCTACGTTCCACTAAAATATCAAATTTGAATTTCAAATGAATGGAAAGCAGAATATAAAGTATACAAGGACAGAAGCTGCTAATCTGAGCAGGAAGGAAACGAGAAAAGGGTCAATGGATGTGTACAAGAACAAACGTGTACAAGTGAGTAGTGGATTATGAAACTCACTGAGACTAACAACAGAGCATCTGTTGTTTATGGGAGTATAGCAAGTGCGGGGAAGAGTCTGTTGTCAGGAGGAGAAACCACTGCTCTGCAATGTTCGGTTAGCAGGCAGGTAGAGACAGCAAGCCTAGTGGTGAGATGATAGGAATGACACAACGTTGGCACCAGCATGTATCCCATAGAAAAAACAGAAATGTCTCGAATTACAGTGCTAACCATAAAGGAAAGGCCAATTTTTTAAAAAACAAGTAGCTATCATCAGTTTTTTAAAACTGCCCGCTGAAGACAAGAAGGAGAACTTCTCTAAAAGAGGTTATCTCCCGAGGGCTGAGGCCAAAGGTGAGAATGGGGAGACGTGATTCTTACTCGGATGAGGCTGAGAGCGGATGGCAAGGACACTGGGCTAGAAATGCCAGTAGTCAGTGGCAATGTCTTTATTTGTAGCTGCGGCTGAGGATAGAAAGAAGAAGAATTACTTTTAATTACGCCAAGAGAGAGCTCCCTTCAGGCCAAATGTGCAAAGTATCATCAGACAACTCCCTCTCCTTTACTGTCATGGATGTACCTGTTTTGCAAATAGGCAGGAGATACCAATCACCTAGACTGCCACCTGCTTGGAAAGTTCGCTAAGCATTATATTAATTTGCATCAAAACTTTTAAGAAGGGAAAAGAGTTTAGGAGAAAACAAAGGCTCACATCACTGGAGAATTTCTTTTTCTTTCTTTTTTTTTTCCTAATCTTCTTTACAGGTTTCTTTTACATACGACCTAAACAAGACCAGTCATGGTGAGAAGTATTTTTTGAAAGCTATTTTGAAAGTACTATAGGTCTTATGAAAGAAAAAGATATTTGTCACTGAAAATGTATGGGTTTTTTTATTTAAAAGGACCAAAATAAATTATCCACTTCACTGTTTATGAGAACTCTGCTCTAAACACAGGTCCTAGCTCCTAGCTTATTTTCAGCACATGAACTCCTACTAATGCAATAGAATTTTCATAGAGTTCAGACTGAAAACTTCAAATTTTCAGTGTTATTCTTCCAAAATCCCTATTGTGCAGCCGAGTAATTTTCTGAACTTCAGCTAAAGCCTTAGAAACACCTATCTTTTTTTTTTTTTTTTTTTTTTTTTTTCCTTCTTAGTACAGGTTTGCACTAGTTTTTTTTACTCTTAACTGTTCTTTAGGTAACCTTCTGTTAGACAAGGTTTTGGCATAAAATACAGCTCAGGAAAAAATACTGTACATTACAAATAACAAGGATTTTGCAGACATGAAAGGCGTCACTGGTATTTACTTTGAAAGTCTTCATTCCAAGCTGTAGATGCACGTACGAAATACAGAATAACAAAATCACAAACACAAACTTATCAACCATGTTTAATTGCACTTCCTTCCAAAAAGTGTCATATAAAGCTATTTCTTACAAAATGGTACTTCCAGATTCTGTATCTACGTTACCAGATTTTTCTTTTATATTTTCCTTAGTACCTCTTTCCAACCCACCACTGAAAAAATGAACAATGTTGTATTACTATCTTAAAGGCATCAGATCTGAGTTCTGTGACAGCAGAGCAGTGAATTTCTAAGTCTAGAGCGCCTGAAAGAAGAAAACAAGCCAGTCACTGAAAAGCAAATTAAGACCTTTACCTGTATTTTGAGGCTAATAATGACAAATTTATGCAATGACAAATACAGTTTGCATTTTAAAAAAATGCAGTGTGTGAGAATTTTAATTTTGTAATTTCTCTCCCATTCGACATTTTGTCTTCTTTCCCTGAGTTAAGTTTACCAGGATGATTTTTTTGCTATACTTTAACTTTTTCTTGGTGGGTTGGATGCATTATGGTTTCTGCTCTGGTGGACAACAGTTATTGGTTACATGAATATTAACTGTCATAAGAGATGTGGCATGGTTAAGATGCAAGTCCTAGAATTATGTGAAAGCCTGGACCTAATACTGAAGAAATATAGCAGTTAAACATTCCTTAATGAATGTTTCTCTTCTGAAATTTTCTCAAAACCAAAACAATTTGGGGGGAAAGACTGTTATTGACAGTTACTCTTTACAAAAGTAACTTGGAAAAAATCACTTAAAATCTCCTCAGACATTTTAAAGGGAGGGGGAAGGTCCTATTTTTTAGGTCAGAAGGAATATGAATTGCAAGCTAGTGAATTTAAAAACCCACAGTATAAGAAAAATCCTGGGCTAAAATTAATATCTAATCAAGATACAATGAAACATTTTGTCTTACCCAAAATGTATTTTAAATTTAGCACTTTACAAAGCATAAGGTTAAAAATTCCTGCTATTTCATAGCTCTGATATACTTAAGATACTAAATCAAACAGCCTGTGTTTTTATTGTGTTTTTCTACCGTAAAAACAGGTACAAGATTTTGGAAGGACATTTCTATTACGAAGGCTTGTGGTTCTGGAGGTCGTGGTAGAGTGAAGTAGTCCCAGCACTCTCTTTCTCTTTCTTTCCCAGTAGGAAAAAAAGAGATGGAAGTGCACAGCTGAACAGAACGGCTAAAGCAATCTCCCAGGTAGGCACGGCTGACAGCTGCCTCTGGAGCGAGGCACCGCAGAAAAGGCTCCGCTGACGTATCCGAACATAGCTTTGAGCAGTCAGTGTTCCCGGAAGGCAGTACGACGGCGTAAAACAGATTCTCTAAACTCAGATCTAGCCCTTTTTTCACTTTTCAATCACTTCGATTAAAATCAGCACTTGATCTTTCCTGGCCCGTGGCTATCGGAACGCGCATCGTACCACGGCGTGAACAGCACAACGCCACCGCTGCACTCCAACGCCACTGACAACATCAGAGCAACAACTCTGTCACCGGCGGGTATCTTTGACCACCTCTTGACTCTTCCTGAAGAGTGCTCTGCTCTCACTCAGAGCGCTGGTCCCCCCAGTGATTGAACGTTGCCATTCCATAACCAGGGATTGAATTATCCTGCTATCTACCCTAATTAGCAAAGACTGATCAGCGTTAAATGTGGAAGTTACATTATTATTAATATAAATCATTTGGTTCCTTAGAATTTGATCAAATTATACAGAGAACCAGATTCACCAGTAATTAAATTAAGCAAAAATCAAAATGTACTTCACACTTTATAATTAGCTTCTTTGCATTCAGGAGAAAAATAAGCTGTAATTGCACAGCTTCTTTGTTTTCATTAGTTCTTATTAGAATTAAAAGATTAGATTGTGATTAGATTTCAAAAAAGATAAAAAGATATCAGTGATGGTAAAATGTAAGTATATATATATGTGTGTGTACCTTGAAGAAAGCCCTTAAGCCTGAACTTAAATTTCTGCTTGTTTGGTGAAGTACTTAAAAGTGCATTTAACTGTTTAAGGAATACAGAAGAGCTATTTCCTTAGCTGCTGGCCCATCGGAGGTTACAGAAATAGCAATTAAATGGTTGCTCAGTCTCCCAGTTCCCACTCATTTACTACCAGCTAAAGTATGTCCAAGATGCATGAAATGAGAGTGATCAGCAAGGATTTTCATGGGAAGGGTGAGTGTGCCGGGAAGCTTTTAATTTGGCCTGAGTCTAGTCAATGTCGCACTTAACAAAATCACTAAAATCCCAGACAAAAAAACAAGGTGACACATCCTACTTGCATTTCCAGAGCTTCCTACATACTAAGTTCCCCACGATTCCTTGTTTGATTCTATCAGCCTCTGCCAGGTTACCTCTGCTATGGAGACAACAGCATTACCAAGTTTTAGCTCTGAAAAGAACTCACTGTTTCTAATTTGGACAATGCAGTTTACCCAGTTTTCGTTGCCTAGGACCTGGAGTGCCAAAGGTTTGTCGCTAGATTATTGTGTTTATGCCACTTTGCCCTATTTTAACCCAGTCACATAGCCATGCTGACATACAACTGCTGGCTGTGCATCCCATACTCCCTCTGAATACGTCTTAGCCTTTCATGCTCTGCAATTTTGCCCAGAAGCTTAGGAAATGTTGCATTTGACCTTTTCAAAAGGGCAAGGCTATAGCTTTGTTTATGCCACAGATATCGCAGAGAGGAGAAAGCATGTCCAACTCTGCTTTGACAGAGCTAGAAATAAAATAACTCGCAAACTTTATCAACAGTGATCTTGCAGCTAGCAATCAAACTCTTAAGGTGTAACAACTAAGTCAGATTTTTTTTTCTCCTCAGACAGAACTTGCTTTCATTTGCACAAAGGAGTGCTATAGTGAGGCCTCTTTCTTCCAGAACACAACAATCGAATCAACTTTGTTACTACACAGAAGCCCTTCCTTCCACTTCTGCCATTTTTCCCCCTATAAGAATTTGTATGCATTGTATTTGCATGAACTCCGTATTTTTGGTTTGTATTCACATGAGTTTTACAGCTTATGATTATATATCAAAATATGAATTTTAAAAACAGTAATACCTAGTACACCAGCTGGGCCCCTGCCTTCAATCTTCCTTCTACCCAAAATATTTACTAAATCCAAGAATTCTGTGTTAGGTGGGTTCCACTGTATTTTTTCTGTGCTTCATGTGATGAAGCACAATGCATGATTTGAAAGCTGTTCTCATTAAACTGAAGGTCAGTTGTATTTGTGTGTGTGTGTGTCTGGGTGAGTGTGTGTGCATGCACACCTGCACATGTATAGATACAAGTGTCAACAGAGAAAATAAAATCCTATGTTTATCTTCACAGAAGCTGCAGCTAATCAGATATTAACAAAGCTGGGGGAGGTATCAGATCAGAAACACATGACCTGTAGACTTAGGCCAAATATGTAATATTAAGATAGAATAAAAGTCCCATCTAATCTTGCTGATTAAAAATACAATGGGTGAAGATCATCTCTCTTTTTCACTTGTTCTCACACTAAACCTTGTCAAAAATGCAAAAAGTAACTCCCCCGCAAAAAGTCATTCCGGCTGATACTCAAGGAAATTAATTCTCACGCTTGGGCTTGGTTATCTAATGCATTATATATTTCTTGTTCACAGTATAAAATATGGTATGATACTTAGGGCAAAAAAAAACTCTTCAACAACTTTTACAAGATCTATTAAGTCTCTTCTGGAATGGTGAATGACACTAAAATGCACTAAACAGCCATATCAGATCTTTTACTGCAAATCTTACCTGACAGAAGGAAATGATTTTCAAATATCTAGTACTGAATGTGTCCGTACTTCCTTATGTACTAACAGTTTAGTTATATGTTAAACAATATCCACCCATGCAGAATATAGAAAAATAGATATCCTTATGAATAATACAAAGATAAATAAATAAAAGCCAGCTGCTAATGAACACACATTGTGATGGAATTACTCTGAAGTTCAACTCGGCAAATCAGGTTTCCTGGAAGTGATAGTCTTTCCATTTTAAAACTTATCAGATCACCTTTCAGTCAAACAGCACAGAACTTTGTAAGTCACACTGAGCACTTCCTATTAACTAAGGAAATGGGGCAATCAATATGGTTGATTTAGATTAAGTAAAAGACAACCAAAATAGAATTGAAAAGCAATGAATGAGGTTAATGTTGGCTGTGGGCTGCAAGATACGTCTGCAAGATACAGTTACAAGTGCTCAAGCTATTGAGCAGCTACTAATTGAAATGAGAAAATTCTAAAGAAAAAGGTTATTACCTCCTACAGTATCCCAAAATAGTAATTTTTAAACATTTAAGCATATAATGCTACTTTTATATTTAGACATAGCATAGCTTTCAGCAAAGTTTAGGAAATAATGATTTATAACACAAATTAACAAAAAAAAAAGCATTTCTGTGCTCATACACATTTGATACAATGCTATAATTTTTAATCAACAAGGAACTTTCTCATCTATCAAAAAATCTGACATCTGGGAAAAAAAAAGGTCAGCTGAGTTCGATATAGAATAAGATGTTCTATTTGTTAGAACAAGAAAAGGGTAACAAATGGGTTACAGTCCAATTATCATGCTGATCTAATTACCACAGCACAATCTCTGAGTACATCTGCAGACGTTTTGGTCAGGACTGAGAGTGAATATAGGGAGAAACTTCTGTATTGCTGAGATCCCTAGGGCTGCTGTAGACTAATTTGTCTTGTAAGACAGAGCAACCACAAAACCGCTTCAAATCATTTTGCCTAGTAATTGTCTCACAGACTCTGTTACATCCTTACCAAAACACAGAGAACATTTGCTGTAACGCCTCGTTCTAGCTTAGAACTCTATGACCTCTAAGGAATTCTTAACTTTCCTATTTGGGAAATGTTGGATAAGATCCATCTGCAATTTCAAGCGCAGAGATCGAAACTCAGTTCTAAAGTGATAGCATTAAAACTTGGCCTAGCGAGTTGCATGTTCCTTTGTACCTCTTCTCTGTGGCATACGAAATTTTGCATTCTTTGTCTAAAGAACTCACCCATTAGGAATGAATGAGCCCTCCCACCTCAGAGCAGAGAAGTGGAAGGTGTGAGCTTCAACGTATTGGACTGTGCAGGGCATAGTTCAGGCCCCTCGCACTCTGGTTTAACATAATGTACAAGGAAGCTGTCAGATGATAGCAGAGAGACGAAGGACTGAGGTAAAGCAACACTAAATCTTGAATTATTTCAATATGATTTTTCAGAATTTGAATCCAAACTATGAATCCCAGAAACATAGGGATATTTCTATAGTTGCAAATTCTACACCGAAGACACTCAAAAGAGCAAAAATAATTGGGCTATATCTCTGTATTTGGCATTTTTATTGACTACGCTGTCATTTAGCATACTAGGTTTTACGACTTCCTTTCTTAAATAACACTCTCCAGACCTCTTGCAAGAAGGAACCTAATTAGCCTAACTCGTTCATAGATGTGGTTGCCAGTCTCTGAGTGCTTTGGAAACGGCCAGGCTCAACACTCCCAGGAGTCATCTTCTGAAGCCCGGAAGAGTTTATTGAACCTGTACAGCAATGCAGGTGCGTTGTCCCACAAGTGTCAGCCCTCCCATGAGCCATGGACTGCTTCAGGCCCCAAAACCTCTGCTTCCTTCCCAAAGAAACCAGGACAAAGAGAAAAGGAAAAACTGCATGCAACTGAGTCTTTCCTGCTTAGGGACGTGATGTAACTGGCACTGTTTTAACACGCAGAAACTGGTAACTGTTCCGGAGTTGATAGTCCAGTGTTAAAACATAATCTTACAGAATCAGGTTAAAAAAATGACTACACAAATACGGGTTTATTAATAAGATGCTAAAATTTCTGCTACCGAGAATTACCAGGTAAAACTTCAGACTTTCAGTTTGGCTGAACATTTTTCTTACTTAGTTTACATAGTAAAATTTTAAATTAAATTTACTGCACAGTTTTAAAGCAAATTTACTGCACAAGTTAAAAGCCAGAAGTTGATTTGTATGCTATCTACTACTGTTAAAAAAAAGAATATGTTGATAAATTCCTCCTTTATAGCTTACTGACATTTTAGACCCAAACTGTGAGGTTACAGCTTTTATTTAAGAAATCCAAGGATGATCTGATGCACAAGAAGCAACTTAAAAAAAAATAATTGAGACCAGTCATACTATCAATATGAAAACAGACTTTAATAGTGCCATCTCTACAAATCCTTCTAGGCAATGACAAGCTCACTAATTAGAAATTTGACCTTTCTCTTTGTCCACACTAGTGAGTGTTAAACTTCCCACATATTACTCTTTTTTTTACTGATTAGGTCATCCAGTTGTAAAGCAAATTACCATTCTGTCCAGGAATGAAAATGTTATTCTCTCACCCACTCTTTTTTTTTGGTATTTTTTTGGCAGTTTTTTCAATTTGCATTTGAAAATGTTCCCTTTTAATGTTAATTTGCCTTATTTTTGGCACAAATATATAATTAATAAGAATTAATTTATTGTATTCATCATTTTATTCCTGTAGATTGTGACATTAGAGAAGAATAATGAATTTGAGATTAGTAGAAGCCATTACAAAAGAATAAATTTGTTTCATTTCCCTGTAAATTCTCCATGTTTTGATTAGTTTTGCTATGTAGCATATGAAATTTGCTTCCTCAAACAATTTATTATCAGCTGAAAAAGTGCTTTGTACAAATCAGTAACAATATTATTCAGAAAGTAGGAACTGCAATAGCAAATTTTGTACAAGTCACAAGTCACTACGTAAGGATGAAGGACTATTTATAGCTAGTAAATGCAAGTTTAGTACAGTTATTTCCAATTTGCTGAAAACATGACTTACAACCTGCACAATGAAAGAACTCTTCCAGCAGTAGAAGCTGGAAAGAGAATATACATTGCAAAAGGAATAGGAGTTTAAAAATAAATAGGAGGCTATATGCATCCTTGCAATCTGTTTTGTCCTTTTACCACCACCTTTTATCCCCTCTGACTTTCCCCAGCTCATTTTCTCCAACAGAAGACTTAGCTGCAGCACTGAAGACAGATTATCCTTTATTTAATAAACAGTATATATATGACATATTGTTCAAGTTTTATTTTATTTATGTATTTATTTTATTTATTGTGTACAGTGCTACCTTGTTTGAAGTTTTCTGCATCGGCCATTATTCATTTTGACTCTGTCGAATAATATGCCTATTAAAGAAAGCAGGAAGATTAATGAGATTGATCCACACACATAAGGGATCAATGTTTTCTGATACACAGTTTGACCTGAAAAGTTCTTTGTTCTTAAAGATCACAATATGTCTGGGAACTTGGAACTGTTTTATCATCTGGACCGTTTCTGTGATTTTTAACATTTAATTACTATATTCTGTGAAATTGAAAATGCTTATGAACAAAGTTCTATTTTAAAAAGTTTATTGCATTACTTTGAGATTCTGTGTGCACTCAGCCACACATACACCTTTGCATGTCTTGTTTTCATGGACATCCATCAAGATCAACCAAAATTAGCTTTTCAAATGGATTAATTAAACTATATTAAACTCCTGCCTGGACACTCTCATTCAGAATTAAAAAGGCTTTCATTTGGTTTGATTTAATTTATTCAGGATGTGAATCTGCTAATTTACTTTAATTATGGTGCTTTGAATTCACAACTTTTTAGTTAATTTGGGTTAACTTTCCTGATTGTCCTCATGTTCTAATGCAATTTCAAACCCAAAGCAGGATTACCTTGTAACCCATTTACATGTTCTCACTGTTACATCCAAAGTCAAGATAAATTTCATGAGTTCATTGATAGATTTCATGACTCTGTTTAGTTAGAAAGCCCAAGAGGCAATCTAAATTCAGAAGGCACATTCTTCCTCTTGAGTGCCCTCAGAACCAGTACAGATACATTATATTGAGGTAAATGCTTCTATCTGGAAGATAGGTGTGATGGACATTTAAACTATCTGGGTCACTAAGTGTTCCCATAAGTCTGTGCACGGGATTAAAAGTGTTATTCCCCAGATATCCTAAGTAATTACTTTCTGTTTTCCAATTTCCCCTTGCAATCTCAACTGGATGCAGTATTCTCTGCTCAGCAGTGTAAAAAAAAGAAATATTGCTATGTGCTCCTAAACAGCTGCCACTTTGCATTTCAGTGGCGGATTCCATGGTCTTTATGGCCAATCAAACAATATTAAGCATCCTAGGAATCCTTATGGATAAAAGATTAAATGAATATGAAAATATATAAATATTTAGAAACATTTTTATTGTGTATATTTCCTAAACTGAAGAGCATTCCATATTGATACTGCAGTAACTTAGGTAAATTCAACAGACATTCTGTAGTTTACAGTATATCACTTACTTAGACATGAAAAGAAGCTTAAGTAGACATTAAGGAAGTCAGCGCCACAATGAGATTAATTAATTCAAATTTTAATTAAAATGGTCATTATATAAGTACCAGTGCTTAAGTTTGTTAGAAGTGAACTTTAAGAATCTTAAAAAAATCTAGAAAAAAATTTAAAAATTCCTTCAGCCTGAAAAGAACTGATTCTTCTCTAACTACTGACAATAAACATTTTTTCTTTCATGTCTGTCATTGTAACACCAGATTTTGACATCTTCCTAGGCCAAAGCCATAGCTAAAACTATACCTATTGCATCTAAGAAGCAAGTGAACTGCTTGCAAAGTAAAAGATTTTTTTCTACACTGTTTATCTCTTTGGTAATAGCATTGGTAATAGCAATAGTTAACTGAATTAACAAAAATACTAAGAATTAACTATATTTGCAGGTAAAGTCCTATTTATTTTTATATTACTGATATAATAATAATTATTATTATAATTAATTATTGCAATTATTGTAACTGTTATATTGTTATAATTATTGTTTATGTCATGAGAGTGTAGGCATTTAAAATGATTAGTATGATAATTATAACACTAAATATAGGAAATCATCTCTTTCCCACTTATTAAAACAACAAAGTATCCTTTCGCAAATTGTAAATAGACACATCTCTCTGTTGGAAAATTTGATGTATAATTTTAGGAAAACTATCTTTATGCTTCCTTTCTCAAGAACGTAAATCAGTGTACTCATATCTGTGACATGTCAGTAAAAGTTCTTTAGCTTACATATGTTCTTTTCCAATTTGGCATTGTTTTGTAAAAAATTTCAAAACGCTAGACTCTATGCTTTATCCTCTTAAATAAAGTGCAACTGTTGCAGTAGACTGCAATACAGCATGGTGTATGCATGTAGTCTGCAAAGTCTATAACAATCTCCAAGCTAAATAGGTAGAAATGCTGTATCATGCCACAAAGTTCAGGTATAGTTCTCTGATTGTTTTAATCAAGAAGCAGTCAAAATGTCTTTTTTTAAAAGACTTAAGAAAGGAGTAATGGAGTTTATGCTTTCATAAACTCTTGCATGTTGCCTATAAAATTAGGTTACTGCTTTTTCACGTGGGAAGCAGCTAAAACTGACAAGGACACTGATGGCAAAGTCTTGGGAAAAAAAATCAGCTGCTGATGTTTTCTTTCTTCCTAAGTATTTAACTTGCTGCAACTAGAATAGCTTTTCCTATTCTCATCAAAGAAATAGTCAGATATTTTTTGAATTGCAGCTAACATTATCAACTTTGAATAGTACAGCATTTTTTTTAAGATCCAGTATCTGGCAATACAGACACCACAATATGCTAACATTTCAAAAATTGGTTAGGTAGTAGGCAAATGGAAATCCTGATCTCCTAAATGACCAATAATGGCACTACTTACCTTTGAAATTACTACCATGAATGTCTTTTCATTACATATGTAATGATGATGAATGTAATGTCCCTACTTGAATAGCACTTCTTAGTCTAGAGATCTGAATATACTATGCAACAGTAGATAAGTAATCTGTATTCTCATTTTAAATAGAATAAGTGATGCATACAGAGATTAAACATTTCATCCACAGCCACGCTAACTGGCTTATTCTCCACCACAGAATGGCTCAGTGGAGGTAGCAGAATACGACACACTATTTCTTACATTAAGAAAGTTCATTTTCTTACGTAAGTTGATCAGTTACCTTTCAAATTATGCTATTCCCATATTGATACTGCAGTAGCATAGGTAAATTTAAATTAGGTTTTCCCATGCCACTGGGAAAACAACTTGAGTTTTAGAAGTTTAGAATGCAAACAGCTTTGAGTTAAAGACTTGTCTGGCAGAAACAACTCAAAAGGCTACAAAAGCTCCGGAAGGTCATTAATGCTAGCACTTGAACAGCTCAGTTTTGAGCTGTTTTTGTTATAAACAGGTGCACTGAATCCAGTGCTTATGGGCTGAAAATAACAAGTAACTATATTCAGCATTTTGATCTAGGCATTATAAGTTTTTTTATAGGGTTTTTCTGTTGTTGGCATGGCTGAGATAAAGGCCCCTATGTCATCACTGAAGCAGCGCTAACCAAATTAACTTAGGATGCTCACCTACAATAACGCTGAAAGCAAAGATGGTAAGCACAACAGCTTTAAGAGACAAGGAGTATAATGGCATATGCATCAAATCGAAATATTGTGAAAAAGATTTCCTCATTCACAGTAGCTGCAGGCAAGACATTTACCTACATTTGTCTCACAGAATTTAATAAATAGTGAATGTAACGAAGTTATAGATAGCAGGGATGACTTTTCCAATCAGTGATTGTACAAATCTATGTTTGTTAAGGACTGGCTGCAAAACTTATGCAGTGGTAGGTACATAATGGTCTTTGTCAGGCAGTTTACTGCTCTATACAAGAAAATTCTTAAGATGGACACATCATTTTGCAAGTGCAAAATATTATTCTTTATTAAATTTTTAAATTTCAAAAAAAAAAAAACTTTTTGGTCAATTCTTTGCAAAATGGCTTTGCCTGGTCCACATCATTATTCAGTTATGCATTTGCCTATTTCCTGCTGTCATAGACAACTAAATATAATGCTGTTGCTTAAACTCACATAGGTTTTACAGCAAACTTCTAAATATTTAGCAGGTTGCTGAAGCTGGGTCTCAAGATATCAGACTCCACAGCTTTCCTGCTTAAATTCAGAGCTTACGTCCAGGTGTAATTTTGAGATTAATTCCACAAAGAAGTTCCAGGCACTCCCTCTTCACATGCCTCGTCATGCATGTTTTTTTTTTTTTCTTCCATAACCATGAGTAGCTCATGGTTAAACAGCTTAAAACAGCTGTTGTCGACTGTTTTTAAAAAGAAAGAAAAAAAAACCTACCATTGATCTAATGCCCTATGACACACTGATAAGCCTCAGAAAATTATTGGAGCCTGAACCAAGTATTCTTTTCCACCTTTCCAGTTTGTCCAAACAAATATAATGGTCAGCAGCCAGGTCTTTAAACAAAAGGGCTTCCAGTTGATACAGAAGACTGAGATTTAGAGAATGCTATAGCAGTACAGCAATTTCTCCTGTCATCTCCTATGAGTTTTATCTTTGCTTGAAAGCACTATATTTAAGTGAAGGCACTTAGCATCATATTTGGAAAGTGGTGGGTATAGTATGTGTGACATACATATAGAGTTCCCAGTATAAAATAGTATTTCAAAGTGGAATGTAGACTGATTTTTAAAATCATTATGCTAAATCAATATTATTCTTTATTATAGTAATGAATATATGCATACAGAACAACTTGTTATTTGAAAACAGTAATAAAAATATTAGTAAGTATTACTTGCCTGTTTCGCTTTTGCTCCTCAATGTACAGGTAGAATGTACTATATTTATTTCCCTAGAAATTTGCACCAATTTCTTCTGCACAGAATAACATAAATGAAGTTGAAGCCTATGAATGCCTTATTTACTACTTCTTTATTTTCAAATTAAATGGAAGAATGTAATTTTCAACCATCTCTGCACCTTTACCAGTTACGTTCCTCTTTTTGAGCTTCAGTGACCAGAAATATGCACAAGTCCATAAATTAGTCCTTATCAACAGCTAAAATCATGACAAACTTATCCAGAGAAGTATTATATTTGGAGTTTGGTCATTCAGAAGAGACCAGTTCAACCAGAACTGAACTTTCCTGCCTTCAATTTTTATTAGTTTTTCTTATTATTCCCTGTGCACTGCTCCGGTTCTCCTCAGTATTACCAAATATCCCTAATGGCACATTTCTAGTTCTTTCTGCAATTCATTAATCAACACGCAAATGAGGATGAATCTGAAAAATTTCATTAGCAATTCCTTTCTAGAGAATTGTGCTTTTAATACAACCCATGTATAGGCCCCGGCTTAGCCAGTTCTTTATCTGCTTTCCAGCTCTTCTCTTTATTGCCATCAATCACACTTTACGACATAAATACCTTGAGGGCACTTAAATAAATTATCTATCTAAATTTAGATAACTTTGAAACCCATTATGATATTTAAGAGGTTATTTATGTTATTAAACAAATAACTCATTGAACCAAATCAAAGATATATATTTGCAAATATTTTGTTTGCATTATTTTCCCATGTTGAACAATTTCTATTTACTGTTCCGTAACAAACTGACTGGCAGAAACTGGGAAACTATTTAATATATTTTTTGTTATCTTCACTTTTGTGATGTTCTATTATGTTTCTATACTGTTCTTTGCAAGTGTCTTCTAAACAGGAGTCATCAGTAGTTGTTAAAAATTTTTTTCCCATGACACTAATCCAAGATAAAGAAGCAGCAGAAAAGAATTAGTAGGTTTCTAATGATATTATTTGGAAATTTTTGGAAATATTTTAATAGTAATATTAGACATTGTGAAAAGAAAGAATAATATATCTAATTGAAATTATTTATTTAATTGCCATCTCCAGAAATGGACAGCTTTAAAAATAAATATTATTTGAAAGTAGGCTCGTTTCAATAAGATTCTTTGTGAGAAATGACCAATATGGAGTCTCCATCATATTTTATAAACTATGTAAAATTAGATTTGTAATGAAAATTTTGAAAGCATTTTCAATTTGAGGGGAGGGAGTACTAAACAGGCCCATTTGTAGTTTTTTAACCAGCTCAGAACACAACCAATTGCCCATCGAGATAGGTACAGAAATCCAACCAATATGACTAACTGAAATCAATTGAGATATGAATTGAAAACTAGTTCTCAATTCTTCATCTGTAATTATTGCAGCAGTAATATGTCATTTGCAAGTTATAGTCTTCAAAAGGTACAGAGGCTGAGCTGAAGGGTGTAGAGTGGCTTACAGGAGCAGCAAATTATTTTTTTATATATTGTTGCTTTTGTGTAAGACCCACTGATCAAAGTAAATTGAATGTTAAGTAATAAACCATAATTACATATCCAGAGAGCTAATAATAAAGAGTAAAGTAAAACAAACTGTAATCCAATCACAAAGGCAAAGCATGCAAATGAAACAATCTGGTTAAAGATGCTGAACTGGCAATGTTAATAAAGATTTATAGAGAAAGAGCCTCCGTTTAGCATAACAAGAAAAATCTATTTGCAAATATAATCTCCCTGATGTACTTCCTTTTTGGTACCTGTTAAGTCTTCTGTTAACAAACTTCCAATGATTTTTCACTGAATATTCAAAGGAAGTGAATCAATATTAGGGAATCATATTATTCCCTGCCAGATAGGAAATAATTCATTATAGCTATTAACAATTTATTTAATGTCTGAAATGAAAAGTTATCAAATTGTCACTGTAAACAAGTGATACAGAATCCAAATACTTGAAATCTACAGAGTTCTCATGGTAACACCTATTCCTGAGTTTAAACCTTATTCTACTTATGCTAGAAGCAGTCTGCTTTATTGGTTAATTTAGATTTCTGTTTGTGTCTTTCAAATATTATGCTACAGAGTACAGACAAGCTGTTAGTGCACAGTAAATTCAAGAAATTAACATGTTATAAATTAGATCCAAAGAAAGAACTGTCTTAGCTCCCCTTTGTGATTTGGGGGAATACCACATTCCACTTCTGTTCCGGAAAACATTACAGTCCCTGAGCTACTGGAAAACTACATCTCTCTCTCTTAAAATAAGTACAATTAAAGTATTTTGTTGGAAAAAAGTCAGAGAATCATGTCAAGGATTTCTTGATGGCATAGGTAAGATGAACTATTATATTTACTTTTGTATTTAAGCAATGAGAAATATATATCTGTAGACTATCCATTTTTAGGACATCCGGCAGAAAATGTTTTTTCTTTTCTACATAGCTGTATGACTAGATTTTGACTCACTGCAATTAAAACATACCTAAATAACAGCATCTAGGATAGAATACAGATTCTTAGATCTGTATGGCAAGAATGACCATACCCTATTTAGAGTCTACAGTGATGTCCAGATTTTATACACACTGCAGTACGTTTCTCACGGGTGATGATTTCTTGCCAAAATAAGCATTTATTGCATTCTAAAAATGGTTATTGTACAGCTACTGGGACACTTCACTGACAGGTCAGTAAACAGTGTCTACTGTTTCAAAAATCGTATTCAGTATGAGTTAGTTAAAGAGGCTACTCTACAAGGTGTTAGCATCTGAGGTCCAAACTGATACCAGGACTGGCTTATAAAATAGGATTTCCTAATATCATATAAGTCATAGTTCTGGAGGTAATATGATTTTAGCTACAATTCAAATGCTTGAATCTGGAAGGCAAACTGACTTACAGTTGGTACATTTCTCTAAGCATTTGATCTTCCTGAGGGACCAGAAATTATATTAGCTTTTCGCATTATGTTCAACACTGTAAGCCTGTAGACTCAGCACAGGACGGGAGCTGTTTGAAACCTGGGGGATCCACAGTGTCCCAGTGCTTCGCCACTGTTTCCATGGGGTTTCGCCCACTCCATGTTGAGTTCCCACACATTCGGTCCTGCCATGTGCTATTCTATAGCAAGGCAAATAGAGCACTTACTTCACCACATCATGATTTGGAAAGGGGCAGATGAGAAGGTGCTCACTGGAAAAACTGATAACTTTTATAGTTCTAATAAAACTGGATACATCCATCTACTAATGAAGTTATTCAAATACTTTCCCTCTGTAACCTTATTCAGAGAAGCACTTAAGCATTCAAGATGTCTCTCACAAATCTGTGGTGTTACAAGTTTTAAAGCTAAGTGCTTTCTTTGACAAGGGTTTTACTATATATAATAAATTTAGTTCTCTTATTCCTGCCCAGTAGCTCAGAAACTTTTCTTAAAGAATAGTGATTTTTGTTGAGAAAGTATTTTTACTACAACCACAAAAAATATTATTTTGACTTAGAGCATAGCTAGAAAATTTCTGCCCTGACTGAAAAGATTACGATTTTCATCAGAAAATTGAAAACTGAAACCTAAATGCAGTGGTCTTCAGCTTTGAGGTGCCTATTTTCCATAAAATAAAACAAAGAAAATGTGTTTTAAGATTTTTTTACATTCATATAAAATTTACATTTCATAGGAAAGGAGATAACACAACTACTTGGCAATAATCTAATTTAATCAATCAGAAATTGTGGATGGTGTTTTTTTTTACTTTGAGAAATAAAACTGTTCTAAAAGCTTTTTGCAGAATTTTTCATTGGGTTAGTTTTATTATATCAATAATTTTAGCTCTTGGAAGAGTCATTGTTACCATGGTGCATGTGTATGAGTATCTGCACGGGTTTTGTGTTTTCTTTTCTTTGTTGGTGGAAGAGATGATGTTTCTATGCAATGATAGCTAAATTATTTAAAGTCATCCTGAAATCATACACAGAAAAATAGTGTTCTTAGAAGTGTCAAGAACAGTTCGCTTCTCTTGGAACTGCTGAATTTCTAATATCAGTGTAGTGATGTGGAAACAAACAGGTACACGATCAGCAAACAATAAAATGGTCTGACATGGAAGTCATTTTTCCCACCCCTGCTACAGTGAATATATAACATTTATTCATATGTGGCAGACCTTATTTATCAAACTCTGTTTGTGGGCTCACAGAACTTTTAAAAATACTCATCAGTCAAACATGTAGCAAATTGCAGTTTTTACACGTTGAATTAAAAGCATATTTTAGAGATGCAAAATCTCTAAAAAGGGCAAAATGGGCCCTTGACCTTCAAAATGTAATGGTCTATTATATATTTATCTCAGTAGCCAACTGACCAAATATACAACAAATATACAAGAAATGATACAACAATGCCTGGCTAGTGGACAAACTCATGTATTTTTAGGACTAATAAAGTTCTCACATTATTGACTACTGTTAAATTTAGCCGATGATCAGAAATCAAAAAATTCAGTTCTCCTTACTGGTGTGGAGTTTCATTCACATGTATGCATATTTCAGTAATTTCAGCTCTCTGCATTTCTGAGATGTATGAATTTCTTTAACACAGCCATAATGAACTGATGATCTTTGAGGTGTCCTTCACAGAAATATTTAGCTTTTCTGAAAATAGAGCGGAATCTCCTAGAGGGTGTATTTTTGCACTGTGTTCAGTGTACTGTATAGCAGTTCTGCATCCTGCCTTACTGCAAAATAACAAAATATTAATCAACAAAATAGAAATATTTTCCCAAGACAGAAACCGTAAAATCATAAATAAAGCTGAGTATATTTCATGTTTGTAGCCATTAATAAATTAGCCTGCAACTGACATTAGGTCTTTCATCATTGGGTTCACGATTAAAATCTCCCTGGAGGAACCTTTTCAGTAGTAAAACTCCTTTTACCCGATATGCTAATGGCTCTATTGGAACAAATCTTAATGGTGTGCACTTTCCAGAGTCATAGTTATCCAAAGATAATGTAGATGCAATTTCATGTATGTTTTTGGAGGCAACTGTAGGTCATATTTCGAGTAACTTGATTTCAAGGCAAATCAAAGCAAAAAGGAATAATCTCTTGCCGTTTTGACAGAGGAACAAACTATGAACAGAGCACAGTCATATTCTGCCTAGAAAGTGTAACAGCTGCAGCAAACATATGGAGCTGCCACAGAAGAAAAGCTGTAGGGTTTGTGGAGTGAGACCCTAATCAAAGTGATTGATGCTGGATATGATGCAGAAATCCAGCAGATATCCCTTTTGAAGGAAGATGCTCTAGAGAGAAATACAAAATGCTCTGATAAATGGGATCGGCTAAAATACCTGTAATACCCCTAGGATAAATGTTAAACTCATTTAGAGTTAAATTAGCAGTTAATCATTTTCACTAACACAAAATATAAAATACATAATGTAAAAATGAATCACTTGTACTATATCAAGTATATACAGCTGTGAATTTGATATTAAAAGTCACATTCTGGTAAACTTGCTTGTGCTGAACAATACTACCAAAGCATAATTATACTGAAGCCGTTGGACTTTTGCCATTTATTTTGAAAGGAACCTTTTCTTTTTTAGTAGTTAGATCAGGAGTCTGAACAGAAAAGGCAAGTTCTCCTAATCAACCTACTGTACATGTGTACATACAGTAAGTGTACGCTTCTTCTTCCTTAAATAAACAGTAGGATGAGTGATACATTTGTAGTTTTGGGGGTTTACAAGAGACTAAGAGAAAAGCTGAGAAAGGTATTGGTAGCAGATTATTATCATGAAAAATCAGTAAACTCAGAGTCTCTGCCTTCCCCACACAGGTAAACTCAAAATATTATAGAAGAGGAATTATGCATGAGTAAATGGTACTTATTGTTCTTCTAAAAGACAGCATATGTATGTCTTCTAAAAGATTTCTGACTGTATTTCACAATATTCTTGCTTTTTTCTTACATATTTTTATCATTATCATCTATTAAAAAAAATTCTTAGAAGATTGTAATTCAAGTGGATAACATGCTATTAAAAAAAGAAAGAAAGAAAGAAAGACCTACTTCAGGTAGCACAATTCTTAGTTTCAGGTATTACACCAAATAGTTACAAACTGTTACCACTTAACTAGCTATAATCTAACTATATAGAAAATGGTACTGGTTTAAATAAATGATTAATTAGACCCTCAAGTGCACTAGAAATATGCTACTTTGCCTAAAACTCTGATAACATGGAAGCAAACAGCAGACCTGGCTCCAAGAAGATAGTGTTTTATGCATTGTCAGACCCTTGAAGAGTGCCAGCTTGCCTATATATTTCTTCTTCCTAATTATAGTATATAGATGAAGAAAAGATATTTATAAACTTCCATAAAACTGGCTTAGCATTGCAAAGAATGTGTCTATATGAATATGATGCCATAAAATCTGAAAATGAAAAGTATCATATCTAATTAAAGTGGAAAATATCTTTTACATTCCAGGCAGGAAAAAAATAGCATGACTACCAGTAAAAGTTAATCAAGCATTATTAGAATTTTATGACAAGCATCCTTATTAGGAAAGACCAAAAATGATGTGTTTCTCTGTTGCCTTTATATAACTTCCAATCTTTGTTTTGTTGTAATATACTATGTAAATAAGCCTCTCAAAAATTTAAAAAAGATCTCCCAAACTTTATTCATATGCATTAGATCATAAATATGCACTGAACTATAAAATAAAACAAGCATATAAATACAAATCCGTACTACTAATTGGGGAACTTTTAAAGAATGACTTCTTAATAAAAATGCACGCTATTAATGGATGTTTCAGAGTAAATAATTAAGCAACTGTAAGTCCCAATAGTAAGTACAATCTATAACAGATAAAAGCATATGTCCAGACTTCAGTAAATTTACCATAAATCTCCCAGCCAAATGAGTTTCACTTCTTTTCTTATCATTATGGCATTGTACTTCAAGTTTCAAATTAAATAGGGAATTATTTCAGCTACCACAGATAAGAACAGATTTACAGTAAGCACTAAAGCTTCCTTTAATGCTTCTAATTTGTTTCAGTTTGATAAATTTTCTTAAATTACATTTTCATTTGGATTATCAGTGAAGGAAAATATCCTTTTTAAAAATCTATCTGATTTTAGTTTGTATCACTGTGGTAGAAGCTAACCAAAAAACGAGTATGTGTAGGCTGCAAAGATATAGTTGCACTGATGCACTCAAAATTAATCACTTTTCAGGCTACTAAATTAGTTGAGTTAACTTTATGAATATTTAAGTAATTTATTATTTGTTAAAGGTCATTTGTTAACAGTCTAACCTGTTTGTCCAAGCATTCCAGCTGTTTAAAGAGGAGCAAAAGACAAGGCAGATAAAGAGCTGAAGTATCTAAATTAGTAAAATTAATTTATCTTTTGACAGTTCTAGTCTCTCTCATTGACAATAAAAGATTTCTATTCAAGTAGCTTAGCACAGACAAACTAACCTCTAACTCACCCCGTTTAGGTGAGGTATTTCCTAGTCATTATATCAAAGTTTTCAACAGTCTTTCAGCAGTTTCCCATATCAATGAACATCTTCCTTTTAAAATATTCCAGATGATAAAGTGATCAGTAATAAAGACTAGCACCTTCAAATACACTAGATCTCTTCTTCATATTTATGGTGCCTGGCAACTGTGCTGCTCTTAAAATCCTGAGTGCATTTACTTCCCACTGAAGCAACTGAAAGCTGACATTTCTCAGGATCAGTATAGTCAGCATCAGTTATCACAGGACTCTTTAAAATTATTTCAGTTGACTCCTTTCTTTTATAAGGAGGCTTTACCATATATGAAATAAATATTCTCTCATAAATACTTTAATCATATAGTAATCTTACCAATATCAAGACATCTTTGCACCCAAAAGCAGCAAAGGCTTTTTTTCAGGAGCAGCAAAGGCATTAATTTTTCCCTGCTACACTTTTACCGTATGCTTCAATAAACTATATACAATTCAGCACACATTACCTTCTGAAAAGAAAATCAATTGCTTGCCTATCTTCTGAACCTTTCTAATCTGATGAAAAATATCCATGACAGCGCCAATAATCTCGTATTTGGCCAAGCCTTTACTTAAGGCTACAAAAAGGTTTCTATTCACACAGATCATTTTCCTCCACCACATTCCTCTAACCGGAATGAATTATTTAGCTAAGGAGATGCAATCGTGAATGGTGCCCACACGGCACACCTGGGCTTCTCTGGGGCTCTAGCTGCTCCCCGCTGGGGCAGAGGAGGGAGAGGAAAGCTCCTTCTTCCCTTCACCCCCTAACAGAAACGTGAGCCCAAATTTGTAACTACTGTAACTGACTGATATCACCTTCATAATATTTTTTCACGAACAGAAAAGACTAGTAATAAACTGAATCTATTTTTCTGAAGTATTATCTCTGTTTAAAAAAAGTCCTGTGGTACTCAAGGGAGGCTCACCACAGATTTCTTCTCTCCAACATACAGCTTCTCATTTTTGAAAACTCTGCAGAGAGACTTACTGATGAATACTACGCTAAAAGTCTATATTCCATACAATTATTCTAGATACACACTATACTTTAGATATGCTCTTGGCTCTTGCAGTACTGGCTGCAAGATAGAACCATGCCATGGGAAGTGAGTTGCTTCTTGAATGAGTGGAAGCCAGTCATTTATTAATAAGAAGAAAACCCATCATTCATAAAACACTTTCTTTGAGTGAGTTTGAGAGAAAAAATAACTTGGTGTTTTTCAGCCGCAGAACCTTTGAGGACAAAGAACTCAGAAGAAATCAGAATAACCACAAGAACAAAGCATTGGATCCTAAAGAATATAATACCTCCTGGGAGCAATAAAAATGTAGCAAAATGTCCACTGCAGATTATTAGAATCTTTTATAAACACAGTTATGAAGACAACAGCTTTAGAATAGCATAAAAGACGCGACACAGGTCACAGCCTGGGAGGAATTAGAACATTTGGTTCCACTTCACTTGTCAGTGACCACTTCCTCCACCAAGGGCTGCTTCATAATTGCTTTCCGTAGTGTTTTACAAAGAAAGTGTTCTCCAAAACCTCTATCTCCATGCCCCAGTTCTGAACAAACCTAACATAAAAAAATGAAGGACAGGCAACCAGTGCTAATTAAGTAGAGCATAATCAGCCTGATCTATCTTGCTCATATCAAGAACACTAATTAACTTTGTACTAAAAACATAACCATACAGAGACATATCTTTTGTAACAAAACATGTACTTTCCAAAGACAAGTAAGTTGCAAGATAGTTCACTGTATACTGATGAAGATACTGATAGATATGAGTAGCAACATGTGAATTTATAAACTGATGAGTAAACAAGTGCTGGACATGACTTTGAAATGAAAGATTTATCCCTACTTGTCAAAGAGAGAGTGTTACTTAATGTTACTTTATGAAAAGCATCTTTTTATACAGTTCAGATTTCAAAGAGCACACATGCAAGAAATAAGTATTGATAGGAGTAATGGTATTAGCAGCAAGAACAGCAGATGACTTGTGTTCTTTCCACAAAAGGTAAGTATTGCTGCAACTTATAAGATAATGAAGTCTTGTTTACTTTTTCTTTCCAAAGACAGTTAGTTTCTAGCTTCTTTATACAGGTTACAGTTCTTACTCATCTCCATTCATCAGTGCTATCTTCTTTTCACTATCTGAATCTTAATATTTAACTCTATCGCCCACTCAGCATGCACCCATTGCTGTCTAGCAATGCAGAATATTTAACAGACAATGGTTTGCTTGGGATTTTTTTTTAGTGTTGGCTAATATATTTTGTTTCATTCCAGGAAATAAAAAAAAAAAATGCACTATTTCATATTTAATCAAAGGTGTGTATGAATCAGCCAAGCAAATTCCACAGCAAAAGGAAGGAAAGACAGCCTGCCTCACTCTCACATATCTAATTTCATATTAAAAAGTCTTTATTACTTTATTACTTTTTGAATAATAGATCTGTAATTAGTTGTCAGACATCAATGAGTTTTTAGGGAGCTGAACCTAATCCACTGAGTGATGGAGATCACATATATTTAAACCCTAGTCAGTTCCTCCTCTTCCTCTAATCTTCCAGCTTCCCATATGAACTCCTGGAGCTTGCATTAGATTGAGTTCCTCAAGGTTTCACAGACTTCCAATACAGCTTTTTTTCTCGACTTCCTGGAGGTTTGCTGTCTTGGTCTCTCCTCATTACTCTTTAAAATTTATTCGTGAACATCCTTAGCAAGGTTCCTATTTTTCATGAGACTTCTAGTTCCTTCAGACTTGTGTCTACTTCTGCTTCTCAGCTATTATTTACTCTCCTAAATCAACATGGTCAAAAAGTAAGATCTTTTCTTCCCTCCCAGGTCATCTCTTTCTCACTGCTTTTATTCTTTGTATCAATCTCCCCCAAAGGTTTATGAAGATTGAAGACAGAAAAACCTGGACTTACAGAAGTTAGAATGCTGCTTTCAACTAAAAAGTATTATTTTTAAAGTAATTTTACTGAAATATGATACACATAATTCTCAGATATGTGTTAATATCACAAAGCTCGAGAATATCTTGGTGCTAAAAGTCTCAGTGGATGTATTTAAAATTTGGTAGCATACTGATCATTTGAAGGGCAGTTGACAGTTGGCTGACATGCCTAAATCTTTGATCGTCCTATGTTGTTTGCCTATGAGAGATGTAAATTATCAAGAAACTCTAAACTTGGAATTAGAGTCTTCTTCTACTCTCTGTATCTTTATGTATTCTAGTTCAACAACTTTATATTCAATTTCTCCTAAATCTTTATATTTGTCTGTTTTGTCAAGTATTTTATTTGTGAATGGTTAAATGTCAGATATATGACTGCACCTTGGAGTTAACATATGGTTGCTCCCACGACTCACTCAGGCTCCAGAAAATTAAAAAGCTGATGATTTGCACAAAATACAGAACACCATGATTTTTGGCTATGGCAAAAATGTATTCTTACCGTACATAATTTTATGTATATGCTTTATGTATAGTTATTTTGTGCAAATGCTTACAAAGATCCTTGAGTTCACTGTTTAAGAAAACTATTGCAATTACATTTTGCCCATACTCCAGTAGAAAACAGAAGTTATTTTCAGTAGAGTAATCATTAACAGCAGAAAGGAATGTGAAATGCACACCTATCATATTAAATGAGGAAGTTGATATTAACTGTAGTAGGAGTAGAGTTGGATCTAAGTTTTATGAACTAGTAAATACCAGATATGACTGTAGAGAGGGTTCTCCAAGAACACTGAAGTTGAATGTCTCCCTTACATATGAAAATAGCCACACCAAGATTTGGAACTAGACTTCTGCATACAAAAGTGAGAGGATAAACACTTATTTGAAAATTACAGCTGTATTTATTTGTCCGTAAAGATTTTGTACAAATGAGACTTTACATTTATAACAGTTTTTGACAATGTGCTATCTGTACTGTAACACTACACAGATCATTAGTATTCATTTTTAGCCACAAATACAAGTCACACTGCTGAATATATCAAAACCTATAAAGCTTACTAATTAGTAACACTGGCACTTGTGTGATATCTTATTGTCATTCATCAAACAGCTTTATTTTGGTTTAAAAAGATGAAACTAAAGGGTTTTTTCCTCCGTCATTCTTCACTTACAACCTCGTACAGAGACAAACCCACACACACACAAACCCACATATAATATGGCCCTATTAACTGAACGTGACTGCATCTGAAACAATCAATCTCTGCTCATAAAATAATATTTTAGCAATTTCTTATAACACAATAGACAAATTGCTAATCCAGCATTGCAAGATGATGTACATCATAGAAACTAGTGACTTCAGTTGATGACATTGTAAATCCTACATTTCTTTTAAAGTAACATTTTCAGGAGTGCTCAATATCTGCACATAAACCTTGGTAATACATTCTGACAGAATGCTTACAGTAATAAAATCAGACATTTCTTTCTGTATACATTAGAAAAGTTTCCATCTGTTTTATTTACTTGATATCATGAGTAATTCATCACCTTACTTTTTGAAAGAGAAAATAAAATCAAAGTACAAAATCCTCTAAAGCCAGTCTAGTGACTCGGCAGTTGTACTATCAAATTAGGAAACCAAGATAGGTTGTAATTTCAGTACCCTCAGCTTTAGCATGAAGTCAGGGATATAAAACCATGTAATCATAGGGACATTATGTTTCCAGCATTTCCAGATGCTGGAAATGTCCTCATAAGAACTCATAACTCTTTCTCTAAAGCTACAAGTCCCTTTCACTTAAAGAGGAATAATATTCTTTAACCAGAATGTTAGTAGCTCTTGCTTCGGTCCAATACTTTATAGATATCCTTCTACTGCAGAACTGTCATATACTTTTACATAAATACTAGTAGATGCCAGTGTTAACCAGTGGATTAAGCATTGCTGTGGTAGTCAGGAAACTCTAAATAGTAATCTGATTATCCATTTTTGAGAGTGTGATTCAGCTGCTTAAGTATATGCCACAGGAGAAGTGTCCCTCCTTGACTTCAGCAGTTGCTCCAGAGAGGAATAAGTCTCCACTGGTTCTGTCACACTCACCTGCAGCATGAGGATATCTCAGGTACCCTGAGATACCTCAGATGGCAACAGATGCCTGCATGAGAAAACCACCCCTAGGCAATACAGGCAAAGAAACTTACACAGACATTCACTTAACTACCCAACAGGATCATTTCAGAAGGAGCTGCATTGCCCTCTAAGCTACACTGATTTTATTGACCAGATCTCAACTGACTACAATGAAATTTTAAATGTGTAGAACAGCTGCAGTTACATATATGTACACATCTGAAGTCAGGTATCTTTTTCTCAAATGGTACCCAGCTTCACACAGCTAAAGTCTCAGTCAATGAATGAATCTTAAATGCAGTAAAGATTAATAGTTAAATGTTTATAAAGAGGTTTGTAAAAGAAACTACATCAATCAGAGTGACTCTTGATATGAACATGAGAAAAAAAGCAAAGGAGCAGAAAACAAAATGATCCAAAATACTGAATTATTTTTAGTGCATGGAAGAAAAAAGCTTCTGAAAATTGCAACTATACTACTCTAACTGCAAAGGCGCTGGGAAAGGGTAATCTTTTCAGAGGTACAGAAAGAACTGCAGAAGTATTCTATTCCTCTCTTTAACTTTCAACACTCTTACAAAAATTAAGCATCGTTTAAGAGTTTGAAATGTCAAAAGCAGGTTTCCCAATATCTTTCTTCCTCATGAAGGAGATGATAGAGGTTGTATCTAGCATTTTAAGTCTAAATAACCTCTTAATTTTGAGATATCGGGATTTTTTAGAGAAACAAATTTCAGAAACATATGCTCGTGCCAATACATCTCTAAAATTCCTTGAAACAATTTTCTTCAAAATAAGGCAAAATTGTGTCTTCTAATGAGTAGAGGCACATAAACTATCTATCAAGTTTATAAAACACAAATTCAAATGTTGGATTATTAAACTTGTTGAGCTTTTTCACACATTAAACTTACAAATCTTTGGTGAGAAAGTATGAGCACCTAAAACAGACATGTCCATGTTCAGTCAGAACTTGTAAGAACTCCTCCTCTGTGGTGCTAAGAAAAAGGTCATGAAATGTTTCCTGCCAAAAATTAAAGATTTGAGCTTACCCAGTGGTTGAAATACTCCAGCATAAAGAATCTTCTATTGTTCAAAAAAACATCCTTTCCTACAGCAAAAAAAAATCTGCCCCAAGTTACTTGTCCACGATGATTTGTATAATAGGTCAGTAACTAACAGATTAATATCTGATGTTTTATCTCATGAAATCTCTGATTACTCTCAGGTGGCTATTCTATTTTATAGAATATAATAAATTAACTAATTAATGTCTCATAACCACAGTGTGCATAGTTGCTGATTTCCTTATAACCTTTAAAGTGTCTCTTGGAGCATAAAACCTGAAAATACACTCGTTACAACAAGTATTGCCTGCAGAATGTGGAGTATTTTCAGCGTAAGTTTTTTCAGTGTGCGTAATTTTTAATATTTGACTGGGAAGCATCATAGAGTAAGACTGAATGAGCAATCCTGCACGGTGACATTATACTGGCTTATATTCAAAGATGAATATCTTCAATTCTATTTAAAATGAGATGATGTTCTATGGCAATATATATCAGCTAGTCTACTGGACAGGTGGAGGAAAACAAAGGCATCCATCACAAAGAGATATGACTGCTTAAAGAGATAAAGGAAAAGCACTGATACATGGATTTATGTCCACTGGTGCAGAAGCAGCAGCTCTTTTGCCCAAGCCATAGACTTTGAATTTGACTTTTTCCCAAAATGAAATAATGGTTCTATTTAGGTGTCTAATCATGACCCACCTATCTGTAAACCTTAAGTATCTCACTGACACAAAATATCTGCTTTTTCACTAGAATTGTTCTAGCATATTTGTCTTTTTTTTATTTTTGACAGACAGCAGTGCAAGGCAGAGCAGAGCAGAAGAGACAAAATTTTATTATTACAAAAGTTAGCTTTTGTTCTTTCAATTTTAACCCATTTAAGCCTGTTGGAATTATAAAGAAGTAAAAAAGGGCAAACTGAATCTTCTGCTGCAACTCTACAAAGGAAACACCTATAGAAGAAGGGGCGCCGAGGCACTAAGATGATACACCATAACTTGAATTTAGGATTGATGTTCTTTGCTTGCTGGACAAGAGCAGTTTATACAAAGCTCAGTTCATGTCCCATAGCTACCTACAGGACTGGAAGAGGAAATGTTTACAGTTTCTTTCTTAAACCTTCTTGTAGTCGCTACTGCAGCCACTGCCAACTTGGCTTTGTTAGGATCCTATTGGACTTTGTGTGACATTTGTAAAACCCAACAAATTGACAAAAAAATGTCTAATGGCAAGTACAGGATTTGGTCTTAGGAGATAAGTATTATGAAAGGTATGTTGCTTAAACGGTTAAAACTCTCTAGCACTTAGATGTGCCCAAATAGCTACAGACTTACAGTGACTAGAATCTATAAATAAAATTTTCTCTTTGTGCTGGAAATTCAATTTTATATCTTTAAATATGTTGCATATGTAAATATGCAATGAAAATATAAATCTAGAAGATGCAGAGGTTTGCAGCAACTGCCAAACACTGAAGAAAAAAACAAGTACCATCTCAAGATGATAAAATATTTATTGCTTTAATTAAATTTAAAATTAATATCGTTACACAGTATATAGATGTTTAACTCTTCCTCTTTTCAGCAGTGCTAATTAAACAGGCTATTCCAATGTACACCATATACTCTAGATCATTTAGATGGTTCAAAAATGCACCTACAGTTGAAATACAATTTACAAATACTGCCACTGTGCTGCACACACTTTTGAGCCCAAGAAAGGATAAGTATTGTATATCTTGAAGTTCACGAAGAAGTAGAAACCGTAGAGAAATTACCGATATTTTTGCTGTAGAACTTTATGAGTCTTATTATAAATAATGTTGGTATTTCAGGATTCTCTGTAGTCTCACGAAAGATGCTGATAGTTGTCATATACTGTGCTTAGCATTTACATCTTCTGAGGTATACAAGAACACACAAATGATTGTGTTGAGTCAAATCCAAAGTCTGTCAAGCCTGTTTTCTTTCCCACAATAGTCAAGAGCAGATGTCTAAGTAAGAATAAAGGAACCATATCATGGCATGTGCTAGCACTTTTCCAGTCTCCAGCATGGCACTTCTGCAAAGATACCTTTGGTTCAGGTTACATGAGAAATGATCTCCAGTGTGAGTGTATGAACTTAACTAGTTGCAATTTGCAACAGTGCAATTTTTGGCTTCCCTTAACAAACATCAAGCTGGAATTAAATACCAACAGATGAAAAGAATAGTGCTATTTATTAAAAAGGGGAGGAAAAGAGGCAAGATGAAAGTTTAACTTTGTATGTTAGAGCAGTGTTATATCCGTAGGTTTTCCTTTATCTGTAAAAACTCAGGGGGAAGAGCCAGAAAATTAAAGGGAGAAGAATACTAGAGCTGGTAGAACTGGAACTGTGAAGATCTTGGTGGCTTTCTGGGCCACAATTCTGAATCTATGAGTATTAAGCACTCTTGCTAATAAGGGACTTAAATCAAATCACTGAAAACTGTAGCATATGGTTAGGCTGCTAATTACCTTGTGTTTCAGTGAGTACTAGGACACAAAATCCAAGCGTATGCTGTATTTTCAGCTACAAAACTATTAACTATTACCTTAAAGTAATCCTCGATTTGTCATTCAGACAGTAAAACCATTTTCTGGAACGCTCACCATCCACCCAAATGATTTCAGTTACACTGTATTCAAAGTTTTGTCAGATCATAAAATCCTGTGCTCTCCGTTCTCCTCATAGTTCTTCATTTTTCCTCATTTTTAGCAATGTTATGAAAAGGAGATAAAACCTTTAGGGACATTGGGACCTGTATTTTGCATAGATCAGCTGCTGCTTTTACATGTCCTTGTCACTTTATGTGTTCAGATGAAAACTGTTAATGGCAAGAATTTATCTTGATATGCACCTCTATTGAACCACACTCAGCAACATGGTTATATAAAAAATTTATACATTATACAGTGATAATCTGTGAACAGTAAGAATAAGTGAAATTCCTTGATAATGAAAATATTCCCTTCATACGCTCTCTTACCATTATTGGCTCTCTACAAATCTTCTGTAAGCTTGATACTCATCCTTCCAGGTGCTAGGTGCATGATTTACGCTTGCAGCATGTGGAGGGGAGGAAAAACATAGATGGGCTTATCATCATCCTAAACTGAGTATCATCCACTGTAAATGATTCTTTTTTTCCATTATCTGCAGAAAGACTGAGGGGACTTTATACTCACAACATAGTTATCAAATTGAGCACTGTGAATATAATACACCAAAACCTGTTTAAACAACCAGGATGATACTGAGCAGACCTTGTAAAGTTCCATGCATCTGAGATGCCATTCAGGTTTCTAGGCAGGTAATGATTCTGTTCAGTTCTTCATAACACATATTTATAGAAGATTATAGTCATAAAAATAGGAAGGACATCTTTAGCTTCTACAGTATTCTAAAATGGAAGGCATGACTCTATTTCTGTAGTGCAGCTGAACTATATTTTTATTTTATATGTAAGAGTCATATGTCTATATATGAAGAAGTGACTATAGAAGTATGAAAATTGATGTGATGTTAAAATTCAGGTATACTTGAAAAAAAAATCCAATAAAACAGCTACTTCAATGTTTCAGTCCAAGCTTTCATGTGAAATCCACTCTCCATAGACTTATATTATGGTATGTTTGTGCCATCATTTTGTCTAATAACTAAAGCTAATTTAAGCATTCATAAGTTCCTAAGACCTTGTAGACTGTCAATAATACATCAGGGATTTTCCTTAATAATGTCTACCTACTGCAGTAATTTCATTTACTCCTTTACTGTTTGTGTGAACAGGAACTGATTTATAGTAAAACCACAAATGAGACAGCTCTTAGCTAACTGCTAGTTTCATTCATTACAAAATTAAAAATTTAGACCAAACAACCTTTAAATCACACAATACTGGATTCTTAACGCTACAGCAAATACACAGTATTTAGTATATATCTACATGTGCAGCCAAAACTGATGCAGATATTAAAACAGTTGGCACTGAGCAATTGACATCTATACTACACGCTTTTTTTGTGGGTTTTACTTCAGACTGGTTGTATTCCGGTCCCACAGACTGAAAATATAAATATGAATAGAGAGTACTCAGTCAGATTTTGGGTTAGTTTCATCCAGCAGGAATCCAGACTGTTCACTCCAAGATAGCCCAAAGATGAGAACCAGTGCATAGAGAGTGGGGAAAATAAGGATGTTCACTTGAAATAGGGCCTTCCTCACTTGTACTGAAACATTAAGGTAGATGCAGCCTAATTAACGTAACTCCTATACTCAGTGCTGTTTCAGTACTACTGTAAAATGAAATGGCCTCAGTTAATTCATTTAATTTTGGTATGCATTTAACAAATGGGGAACTATTCTAACCAATTACAGTTTACAGCTTTTGCTTAAACAAGTGTTGGCTATTTATGCCTCTTTGAATTTGATACTTACATTAGCAGAGCAAAGGCTCAAAGCCACAATACCTGAGTAAACATCATCTACTTCGAGAATAAATAAGATCCATGCTGTATAGATCTGTCTAAAAGTCTGTAAACTTGGGCAAGGAAAATTGCAACTATTTTAAAAGCAAGAAAAAAATTAATTTTACTTACAATTCAGATTTCTGCCTGTAGGCATCAATCATCTAAACCCAAGAATAAATGAAGACAATGAATGAAAAGATTAATTTTTCATTCATAGTTTAAGACAAGGATTCTTTTACATTTTTTTAGAGAAATCTCTGGAAACAAACTAAGCAACTGATTACTTATTTTCAAAATTTTCAATAAAAAATCGAAATATTTATTTTCTCCTGACAACATCATCGAATTTTCTGTAACAGAGTCTGTTCTAGTCCAGCACATGGCCCAAGACCTGGAGCACATTCCAAGGTGCCACCACACCATCGATTAACTTGTCTGTGTGTCCAAAGGCAATCATGCGCTTGGAAAGAATAGTCTGACATTCTTGCTCTTATGCCACTTCCAACAAAACAAACTCATGCGCTTGCAACAGGCAAAAGACTTACTTGGGGTGAATAAAATCACCAAAAGATGTCCAGTTCAATAGGAAAGAAAAGAAAGGAAATTAATGTCCTAACATTCACAGTAGTGAGCCACCATTCTCTTTTCTGCAACCCAACTTGTATCAAAGACTAAAGAAAATGTTTAAGCCTCCATTTTTGGTCTGTTTTCAACAGACGTTAGGAAATGATTATTTAAGCCATCTTAGCACAACCTTATATAATCATCTGCATGAGTATGTTCGGGCAAACAGAAAATAATTTTTTTTTATATAACATCAACATTACAATGAGCAGAAAGTTAACGCTTTGCAGCACAGAGTGAGATGAGGCTTTCCACTGGTAGTGGTGTAAGCTCCACAGGGTTTCTGCTCCATGTCTGAGAAACTTTTAGTTGCATATAGTGAGATGATAGTTGAGATAAATGGAGACGTGAGATCAGTTATCTTTATTTGACTATGAAATATTTCAATTATTTACAAGATCGAATATAATTTGGCATAACTTTTGTAGAGAAAAACTATAATATTGGTAACAGTCATTTTTTCAATGACATGAAATTATGTAACTTAGAGGGATAGGAGACTTTCCAGTGACAATAAATCTCATTAAACCCAGAGCCTCTACTCAGGATTTTTAGGTTTCCTGAAATGGAGTCAGCTGCTCAGCCAAGCCTCTAGAAAGTTAATATTCCAAAATTTTATGTTAAATTCCAAATTTTACGTCAACATATCCCAAAGCACACCACATTTGACTCCCAAGCTTCATGTTATGATCTGGAAAGATATTTTTCCTTAGAGAGTCTAAGACACCACAGTTAAGATACTAAAAGCCTTGAGCATATTTCTGGCCTCTGCAGTTCTTGGGAAATCCTGCCATGCATTTTCTCTTGGCACTTCAGACTTACAGTACAGCTGAATCCTCTGCTCTATCCTTTTTCTCTTCCCTTCAGCTGGACAAAAAGATATAATCAACTATTTTCATAACCAATTTCCCCTTCCAACATAAGGCTACTTGTTTAGAATATTTAAGTGAAAGAAGAAAATGTAACATGAAACTAATTCTCAGCAATTAATTAAAGACTGTAGTTCTTCTTTCTTATGAAATAGTCTAGATTGCGTAAATCTTACTGTCCGCACTTCTGGAGTATAATGCGTTTAAGATCATTATATAACGCATCTCGTTTGTCCTTTTCTCTTTTCCTAGTGGAAATATTAAGAGTTTTATGCAACATAAATAAAGTGTAATAAATAAGCATCATAGTACGCAGGTAGTGCACGCACAGAAGAATATTCACAAGAAACTAGTAGCTACATTTTCATTGAAAGTTAGATATTCCAGTTTCTAATTATATGTATATATATGTCCACAACAATCATTTCTGCTAGAATATAAATATACCATTTACACACACACACATCTCTTTTAATAATAGTTTTTCATTTATTCAACCAATCTTGCTGGTAGGAGACTTATCATATGTAACCTATCTTTAATAGGCAAAAAAATAACAAATTTTACTCTATTTAATACTCATATTATAACTAGGGAAAAATTTTAGTGCAAATTAATGTTGCAATAAAATGTAACAAACTCTCAACTTGAAATTTCCTTTTTATACAGTACTGAATCACCATTTTTATGACCATTTATTATATTTTATGCAATAAGATATTCTACCAGTATATTAGACTATGATTTAAAGTGATAGAGATATATGAAATTTTACCAGGAGAAGTCATGCACAAATTTGAAAGATTTTATTAAGATAGCATTATGACAACTTTTTCTGATTTCCAGCTGCAAATTTCCATTTAAAAGTGAACATAATATTCAGAAAATTTCTGGGATATAAATAAAAAATATCTAGTTCCATCTCCAGTTTAGCTGCTCCAGTATTTAAATGCTATTACTGAAAAAAATAAATGCACTTTTACTTCTGCCTTGACGATGCCTTACTTCCACTTCTGTACTCCAGACAATTAGATATCCTTTGATTGTTTGGTAAAGTGTCATTACTCTCAGACATCTCTTATTCATGTGAGTGCTTATAAGCCCCCCTGTAAGGTATCTATTTTACTTAGGTATTGGATGCATTATATAGGCTCTTTATTCTTTTTCATTTTGGCTCAAACTCATTATGGATTAACAGGATATTTTTTGTGGAACAACCAGAGTGTGACTTTTACTACATTTTCTTTTACATGGAACTATATGATTACAAAGGGTTCTTTAAGTTTGTATGATCTGACTTGAAAGCTCAAATCCCATGGTTAATAATACTTTTTGACTACGAATGCAGAATTAAGTCTGCAATAAGTATTAACAGCCACACACTGCATTTTGTATTAACTTTACTAAATGTCCCCAAAAAACAACTTCAAAGCAAGAGTGTGTGGGAAGGAAGTTAGTTTTTTTATGAGATGGTCTTCAAAGCATCTGCCTATTTGGAATAGTCGTTTTGAAATAGGTAATTGCTATAAAGCCCATCCCTGCCTTTAAACTCAGTTACCCTATGCGCTGACAGCAATTGATATGAAATCTAGAGACCTTGTTCCATTCTAATCAGTAGAATTATTATTAGTGACTCTAATTGGAAGTGGATGAGTCCCACATAACATGCTGTAGAAATGGATTTTACATGCACTAATAAAACTTTTATAATGTTCTACCCCCACAGGGTCACTAATATAGAAACTTACAGAACATTACAATCCAGCCAGTTATGCTACTGTATTTTTTTAATGATACAGTTAAAAAAATAAACAGATAATTTTTATTGAAGGTGCATTATACAAAAATCTTGCATGATCTCCCCTCTCCTTGTAGAACGTACTCTGTTCTAGTACCTACTAACAAACTGGTTTAAAGATATTAAATGAAGACATTCAATACTTAAGTTTTTATTTGTGTAGAAAAAATTTAAGAGTTTGACGCTCTATTTCTTTCCATTTGCAAATGCATAAAGCAGTCACTTTAGAAAATGAACCCTGTTAAATTTATAGCTGGTAGGTTCTCATTTAGTCTAATCTCTGCTGGCTCAGCATATTACATGCTGCATTTATATAGAGTCTACTAGTGAATGCAGCCCAGCAAATCGTGTAATGACTAAGGAAGAAAAGGAAAATCCTCTATTTAAAATACAATTCCATTTTATACAAAGATGATGCTGTAATATTTGCATAATAAAAATACCATAAGAAATACAATAAATACAGTTATAAAGCTTCTTTTCAATTAGCAGTTGAGCACCTGGACACAGCGTTGTTTATTTCACAGAAGATTGATGACAATGTTTACCATTTTGTACTGACAAGAATGTAATGCATTTTGACAAAATCATTAAAGAGGCAGATAGTATATTGTCAATTATCTCTTGTTCTCATATAAAGTAAATGGAAAGCTTACATCAGCTGTAATCCTTAGAAACCCCTTTCATAGTTCTATATTACAACTCTGGGAAATTATCTTAGTGAATTGATTACACTAGCTATATGCTGGCTGCCATGGGTTACTCTGCAAAACAAAATTTTCCTTTCAGCCTCAGACTATGAAGAATGATTACAGTCTAAATGGTAATAATCAGTAGACATTGAACACCTCTGAAAAACTTCTGTATTTTAGGTAACTTTTGCATATTGCTATGCTCACCTTGCCAGAATGCCTATGCTAATAGACTCATCAGGCAGTAATGACATTTCAAAATAATGTCAGGGTTTGGATCAGAATCAGATGCTAATACAAACGTCGTTAGTTCCCTGTTGCACAGAGATAAAAAGCTCAGCAAATGTTAAGTATGGAATTGGCTTGAACTTCAAAGTATGCTGACTCCTCTCCTTGCGTTTCAGCCTGTGCAGCTAACAGTTCATATTCCTGCAAATCCCCCTTTCATATAATAAGTTGCCACGAGGGTCCTGGACAGTAGCCCTAGTTAAAATTACATATCCTTCTTTAAGCTCCAAGCACCCTAAGCAATGTTGGACATTTCCTCATTCATAAATTAAACCTCTAAGGTCTGACAGGGACAATACTACAGGTATAGATCTCTTATCACAACTAAAATGTAGAGCAGAGGAAAATATGGCGCTCAGCATGAGAGTAGTCTCTGTTTATTCATCTGAACATTAATAGTATGTTTACAGTTCTGATGATTCAGTTATATGAATAGAAAAAAACACTTTAAATTCTTCTTTTACTTTGTAATAGTATAGTCCAAAAATTATATTCCTATCCACACAAGTGGGATGAGGAGAAAATTAATCTATTTATCTGTATAAATCATAGCAATAAAAATGATCCCAAATGAAAAGAGAGAAAAAAGAAAAAACTACCAAACCTAGAGAACACTGAATCTTTCTTAGAGAATATGGAATCATAGAATATATCACACTCTTTTATTATAGATAGATACATAGATACATAGACCTATATATAATTTATATCATAGAATATATCAATCATATACATCATCCAATTGATCCTCATATTTGGTGTGATTGCTGGTCTCTGAAATGCGACCATGGAATTCTAGATATATGATAAGTTAAGCAAGTGCTCTTCCTCATCAAGAGATTCACCCCAGAGTACTTCTGTTTCACTCTGTTTAGAAAAAAAAGCTACAAGAGGAAAAAAGAAACAAACTCACCTTTATGCACTACAGAATTCCAACCTTAGAAAGCAGATATTGTCAAATACGCTTTCCCATCTCCTTCCATATTTTTGTACCTAAATTAGACCTACTAAAACATGATCAATTCTTGTAAGCCTATGGAAGGGGAATATTTTAATATCAGAATACGTTAATAGTAGAAATGTGGAAAAGCAGGAATCTTTCCATACTTGTGTTTCAAATTTGCTAATTAACTTGACAATGAGACAAACTAAAATAAGTACAACAAAGTTTTAAGATCAGACACTTCCTCAGTGACAGAAGTTGCTATTGAAGAGTCATGGACATAATTCCTAAGGATAAAGCTTTCGTTTTCTTTTATTTTCTTTTCTGATTTGTGTAGCATTTCATTGGCCTGAGCAAGTAAGAGGATAAAATCAACTCTGCACATTTATTTCAGGAAAAAAAAAAGCAAAAATCGCTCCCTCAAAATGCCTTCCAACAACAAAACTTTTATCTAGAGGCCCTTCCAATATCAGCTGTGAAAAAAAAGCCAAAAATAACTCAAAATTTTGAAATTCTAGATGTTTGCATCACTTTTCCACTCCTTTCAATAAACCTTGTTTCTTTAATAACTAAGTTATTAAACTAAGTCAGCTCAGTTAGCTGTAATATTAAAGTTATTCCCTTTAATTTCTGTGATTAACCAAAACCATCTCAGGATATTACCTTCAATCCATTTTTTGCTCTGTATAGCTCCATATTGTTAAAATCTGTATGCATCAGACAATGCTTGATTAAAAATACAGAATGTAATAGATGTATTATCACTAGATCTTTGCTCTTACATAATTACAATTATTTAAGCCTTGGCAAAATGCATGTTGGAAAAAGCTCTGGCAGAAAATAATCCAATATTTTCAATGGTGTTTGATAAATTTAGGGGGAAAAAAAATACAGCTGTAGCAAACTGAACATAATGACTGCTCTGTAAGGGGACATATATCAACCTCAGACTTTCTGTCCCCATATCCCTCTCCTTCACAGTTAGTCATTAAAACAAACAAAAAAAAAAAAAAAAAAAAAAATTTTTGTAATATCAGGAGACATATTAAGCATGTCATAAAATGCACAGCCTTAACATGTTATCAGTTCTGTAAGCAGGACCTAATTAAATTCTGCCTCACTTGATTTTTTATCATGTGTTGCTTTCTAGACTGTGCAACCGACAGAATTCAAGTGCAGGGAAAGAAGAGGCAGTAGCTTAAGTTTAACAGGAGAAAAGAGCAAGTCTCTTCACAAACACACACACACACCAGAAAAACCATGAAGGAGGATGTATGTTGTATCATGTGTGCTATTTCTTTCCTGAACTTGCTTGCCTGTTACTGGGAACCTGAAGGACACAAGCTTCCCTATGCCTCCAGTACACAAAACTGATGTGTCCGAATTCTGTTGCACTTTATTTAAACTTAAGGCTAAAGATTCAACTTTCGACAGTCTCCCAGCATTTTTGTTGTTGTTGTTGTTAACAAGAAACTATTTTGGAGTGTGTTGCTGGACTTTAGGGTGAAGTTAGTTTCTACTGCTGCTGAATAGATATGTTTTGAATATAAGTGATGTAGGGGGACCAGTTCACTGCACTTAGGAAGGATACATTTTTTACCCTAAAAATATATTCTATGTTACTTTTAGCAATGCTTTCAGATTATATAATGAGTAACTTCTAAAATGAAAACATCTCAAAGAACAAGTTCAGGAAATCCTTTTAACATGAGTAAATGATACTATGATGGGACAGTATGAGGACAGAATCAAATAATACTATAGATTACTTTTAGAATAGACAAAAAAGTCTTTGTACAATGCTGTTACATCACATCCTGACATCCAGACTTGAAAAATAAGATCAACTGAAACAATAACAAAGTACTATCTAATAATTTTAAAAGTATTATACAGAAGTATATAGTAATTTTAAAAGTATTGTATAATTTTAAAAGTATTGTATAATCCTATGTTGAATAAATTCTTATAATCTGCCAAAAATAGCGCAAAGTTTTGAAATGATAGATATAAGAAATTGTTTGAAAATATTTATCAGCTTCAGAGAATGTTTCTCTTCCATATATATGGTAGGATATCCTGCTACAGGTGTAGTTTCAACTTTTAAACTTAGAGCAAATATTTGAATGTATCTAAACTTCCTGATACACATTTTGTTAGCTTCTTCTTATCTTTCATTAGATGAAAAAAGGGAATAAGGAACGACAGAAAGAAGCAAAAAAGCAAGGCTTAAGAGAGAGAAAATATTCCTTATACCAATAATCTGTCTCCGAATACAATTTAACCTCTATTTGATGTTTCTGCTATGGTCTGCCTGCCTACATCAATACATTATGTTTTGCTTTTTCTCTTCTCCTGGATACTAATATAACCATTTTATGGCTTATTGGGGATTGTTTCCATTCTTTCTTTTCATATCAAATTATTTAAATCCAGAGTTAAAATACAAAATTATAAAAATGTTAGATTTATCTGTGATAGTAGACAAAGAATGAAAAACTATCGAGTTTTTCAGGAGAGTTGTTATTTTCACCTTATTTAGCCCTTTAAATCTGAGAAACTGGGTTGCAGAACTCAGTTTTCATACTGATTATAATCTCAGCTCAAGTAAGGAGACTGGCAACATTATAAATAAGGCTGTTTAATGGTAAAGAAAAGACAATCTTACTGTTTTTTAGTCAGTACAATTTGGAATGTAATAAATCCAGGAATATTTCTGCCAACATCAGCAGCTAACCCATCCTAATCTGGGATTCTGTCAGAAAAACAGTTCCCCTGTGAAATAAATTTCTTGATTCATAAATCTAACTAAAACAACTGCATTTTATTTTACAAAAAGATTGACCTTCTGCTCAGTTTATATTAAATCCATAGACAGTTTAGGGAGGAAGCTTTCTATTCCATAATCACTTGCTTTTCCAGCTATTTGGGTACAGCTGATGATGACCAACAATCTACAAACCACCAAATCATATTCATGGTAAATAGACAATAATCAAAACTTTCTGAAATATTGTTTTAGGACATGCATGATTCATATAATCTCCTAGTAGTTCAGTAATCACATAACAATTAACAAAATCATGTGTTTAAATTTAAATACATGGGTCAGCATATGCCACTTTGGGCCTTCATACTTTTGTGAAACACAGCAGAAGTTTTGGCCTACTATCTTGATATGTAAGTATCCGTGTCACGTTATTTGGACTGGTAAATATAAGTAGTGACTGAATAAGCCTTTAAACTTACATAAAAAATAACTCTGTAACTTTATAAACTAGTCTGCATTTATAAGTTATCAATGGTTATCAAACACAGTATGGTCCTATAGAAGCTAATTCTGGAAAAAAATTGTATGTTAATAAAATATTTGCTATTGTATTAGCAAGTTAATTAAAATTTTGCATATTTGAAAGATTTTTTTTTAAGCATAGTAATATGTTCACCAAAGACAGTGCGTAGCTCTTCAAAAATATTAATCAAAGCCTCTTGCCTTTGAAGGTACAAATAACATGTATAGCCTCATTTATGACCTTCTAAACTATTTTTCTTCCTTTGTTTTTCTGTTATATGATAAATCCTTGCACGATAAAAAGGTCTTGACCACAGACAGTTTAAGCAGTGACATAAGGATGCATCTTTTTAGTCTCCAGACTGAATACTGAAATCTGATGTTATAACTTAGGCTTTTCTGACTTTTTTTCTAGATACATCATCCATTTCATGTTGCCTTAAGTATTCTATCAGGACTATGAACGTTCAGTAGAAGAACTGTCACTAATTCATAGAAGCAAAATTTCTCTAATTAACTTGGAAATGCCTGGAATTATTAACTGCATTTGACTAGAACATATATATACATATAGATATATATATTACTATGGTTTAACAGTCAATCTCTTGATATGCTTTGTCACTGCTGTAAGAAACTAGACAGTTTCTAGTTCTCAGTTAGCTAAACTGCAGAATGACATTATTGCTAACCCAATTATAAAACAAATATACAATATGGCTGTTTTAATTACCAGCAGTGACCAGAAAATCAGGGTTATTTACTATAAGAAGGTTCTATTAAAGTTCCTTCTTGTAAGCTTTCTATATTTCAGAATTTTTTATGGAACAAGAAAGACAGGAATTCCTTTTTGTCTCTTTCTTTTCTTACTTATACATAATACACACACATCACATTGTAAATGTTGTACATTTAAAAGCAATTTAAACAGAAAAAAAATTAAAGAACCCAACCATATTTGGGTTAAAAAGCAGAAAATTTGAAAGCAAGTAATATATATTAAAAATTATCAATAAAAACAATTTTGATGAGCTCCATAATGAAAACTCATTTGGTCAAAAGCATTTCATCCAAATCAGCTGTTACAGTATGGAATGGGTCATTCTGGCAAGTCTTTTATTTATGCTAAATTATTCAAGGATAAGCAGAGATAGCGTGTCACTGGTGGTAGCAACATAGAAACTGAGTTGAAGCTAGATATTAATAATCAAGACTACTGGCTATTGTTGTTAGTTTTGACTTTCTGTACAGCCTTTGGCAAGTCACTTCACCTATCTGCATTATGTTTACAATATCTGAAACAATAAAAACCTGTCAGATTAAGAGCACATAGGATACTAAGAGTTGAATAGTTCAGGTTGCATTCCCAAACTATCAAATTCAGTTTCCTTAAATTCAGTGGGGATAGAAATCAACTGCATTCAGAACTCAGTTGTTAAAGTGTACTCTGAAAAAGACAAGCTGTTGCCTAACGTGAGATATCAATCTATGGGAATTCTATGGTGTTGATGGTTTCTGTGGCCAGGGACATCCCACTTCATGGGATTAGTTCTGCACAGGGTGATGTCTAGTACCATTTTCAGTGCCCTAGGACTTGCAAGACATCCGTACAGGGCTGGCAGATATGAAACCATGTGAGACCTGCACAGCTCTGGAAAGGATGCTGGAATCCACCTGGGATAACCTATGGCATCTAAAATGACTCCAGACACAGTCTGAGTGCAAGGGCTCACCATGCTTCTTTTATAGTACTTACTATATTACCATTGAAATTTTCATTTAACATAGCTCATACTCACTTGATTTGGCAAACATGCAGGATAATCTCTCCTAGAAAACTGTCATTTACTGCAAATTTTCCCTCTTCTTCTTTGACCATTTCCATGTCAATCAGTACCTATGGTGCAGGTTATGACAATGCACAATGTATACTTTAGAGTGTAAAATAGTAAGTAATTAACATCATGAATCAGAATTCATCTTCTCAAGCCCAACTGAGAAAAAATAAAAAGAGAGAGAGAGAGCTCATTAAAGTAGAAATCCCCTATTTGAGTGCTGCATATAGCTGTAATCAGTAATAACCACTGGTGTAGTCCACTTACAGCAGCAGCGAGGGTTAGTGGATACAACTTCTTTTGCAGGATGTGTGTTAGAGTCAGGCAGAAGCTTCACAGAAAGATTTTTAAAAAAATGAACATTACCTATGACTTTGATGTTAATACATTCATTATTTATTCCATGTTTATGGTGTGAATTTTTGCCACTGATATTATTGGACTGAAAGAGTTTTTCTGGAAGGTACAGAAGAATTCTAAATACAATGGCAGCTTAAAAAGTGTCTCGAGAAAAAAAAAGTTCAAAATATATATTTCTGTCTTCAAATGTAAATAGAGCCAAAGTCTGAGGTAAAGCTAGGAAACAACTTGAATGATGAGATGATTCTTTCAATCTGACTGCAAAACTTATTCTCAGGATTCAGACTATTGAGGACTGAGTTGTTCTGGGTTGCCCAAGTTGGTCTCATTATTAATATTTTCCTCCAGCTCTACCAGTTTATGATAGCATTAATTTGGAAGAAATTACTCAACATTCCAAAGCTAGCTGTACTGGCTAAATCTGTTGCTATTGTAATGTAAGTTTTCATTAATTAAAGTCTCTTCTTCGTGAATTTCTATTAGAAGTCACTCTTTAAACTGATACCTCTGAAAATACAAAACATATCATTGTGTTTAGAATTTTACTTCTGAAATATTATATAAAAATCAGGTCTTTTCATTATACCTGCAATACACATGTGTGTGTTTTTTCATTTTTTACAATATTCTTTCAATTGCAAGTTTGCACATAGACTTATGAAGTAGAGCAGTTACAGGGAACAGCGAGAATTGGGCTGAATCTAGGACATTTTCAGCTAAACCTTCTGTAGCGCTGCTCTGTGACAGCTTCCTTTTTGGGGGCTGGAGTAAAGAATGTTAGAAACAGAACTGGATGATTTATGAATGCAGGATGTTATGGCTATTAATGGCTATAACAGGAATTTTTGCAGCACTGGTATTGCTGCAGGGGTCACAAATGATTTACGTGTATCATCACTCATCTTGGAAGGACACGTTCTCAGTTTTGCTGCAGGAACTTGAGAAATGTATAGTTATTCGACTCCTTTGAATATGTTGGATGATCACAGTTTCCATGAATAAATGTTTGTAATGCTGTGCTTTTTGGGGATCCTGGCAACAGTTTAAGTTGTAAAGAAATTAGAGCTATCAAAATGAGAGAGAATCTCAACAAATAGAGAATGAATTTAGCATAAAAAAAGCAAATGAAGAAGTTAGTTTCTAGAAAATACTTTGTTCTCAAATCTTATGCAAGTATCATAGCAATATAATCCCTGAAAAATAAGAATATGTATGATAGGGAAAGAGGTACAAGGAGGGACATCTGTATCACCAGGAGGAACAAAGAGGGAAAAGGGAATTTTAAATACTTTGCTTACTTCTCAGCAGAAGATCAGGGCAGAGTTGCTTTCTGTAGCAACCACCCACCCCCCCCAAAAAAAAAAAAAAAGGTATGGACAGTAAAGCCCCCCACCCAAATGGACAATGGGATATAAACATAAAGTACAAGCAGCTGGAACTAGATGAAAGAAGAGACTATGTATGGAATCTGGTTAAGGCATTATAGATCTTAACATCCATCATCAATCTATAAATGAAGAGATCATGGTAACCTCCCTATTTGAATTTCCAGAAACATACATTTTTTTGAGAACTTTAAAAACTGAGTATGAATTGGTTGATAGGAACCTCGCTGATCTTCTTAAATATTTGTTAACAGCTGATTTCCATTTGATTGATAAAAGAAATCAAATAATATTGTTTTCTTATATCAAGAGGATAAAATCACATGAGTTCTGGAGTGGAAAAAGCTTTTTCGAAAGGATTTCACAAATACTTCATATGATACTAAAATCTCTGTTGGAAAGAAAAATTATAGTATCATAATTATTATTAGTTTTGATTAACATCATATTAATTGCATAGCACAAAGTTAGACCTTTTTTAAAAAACTCTAGTCTGCAAAGGTGAAGGTGAGACATGATGAGTGTAAGTGACTCCAAAAATTGCAGGGAAGATAGTAAAAGGACCTCAAGCTTGTACCTAGGGCCAACTGGCAGCAGCTTCCCGCAGTGACCTCTCATTTATGGATCTGTTTATATACAGTGCTAAAATAAGTAAAATGTGTGGCTACTTGACCAAAGAGACCCTGTATTATAAATATATGTATATTTTGAAAGCACTATTAGCTCTAGGAGCTCATTTTCAAAAAGTTGTTTAATGTAAAATGGCAGGTATTACAAGAACCAGCCCAAACATCTCCTTCTTAGGGCTGTATTAAGTCTGACAGAATACAGATGATTACAGATGGGACACTGAGAATGAGAACACTTCCTAATGGAGAAAAGGAAGTTCTTGCCTGAAAAGTTTGCAATATCTTTGAAAGATGGTATCAAACAAAGAATTACCTAAAACATAAAAAGGAGAAGGAAGCAGGCAATTAATGATACTTTTGCCAAGAACTGAGTAAGTTTCGTTATATTTCTGAGAAGAAAGTCACACCAGTTTTCATCATTTTGTGGAAAGATGATTTTAATGCATAGAAATATAATACAGTTCTCTATGACTGATTTAGTCCTAAACACAGAAAAACAGGGAATATATAGAACGTTTGCCAGAAAAAAATATGTATTTCCTCCCTGAAACAATAATCCATCACAAAAATACTCAGTTAAAGTACTTAGAAGCTACATATATTGTTTGTATTTTTAAAAGTACAACACGTAGAAGGAATGAATCTTGGTAACCTAAGTAAAATGGTCAGGATATTTCAAGCTTAAAATAAAGTAAAAAATCTTTCAGAAGGGAAAATGAATCATAGTAGGAGGATTTAATCAGGAAATGCCTAACTTTGTATCTAAGCACTTTTAGCATAAACTATAGATGGATAAATAAAATATTGTAGGATGACAAAATGACATGAATTTAGCATTTTTTCTCTAGGCTGTGAAACAGAAATTATATTGCAACACAATTTTAATGTACGAACTTTCATAAGTAGTAAGTTGCAATAGCAAGCTAATAGCATCATTCTTTTTACTACTTCCCAGGACAAACTTTTAAATTTTGAAACATTAAAGTCTATCAAATTATATACTGAGATATTATGATGATTCCAGTCCTCTCCTCTGCACATGATACTCAAAAATTGTATCACTAATGTTTCTGAAAATTAATGGACAGATTCTCCACTGTAGATAACGAAAGGAGGCCCATTTAAGGCAGCTAAAGATCTGGCACAAAGAAGATTGTGCTCTGTTAACCATATCATCAGAATAATCTAGCACGTGTTTTTTTTTTTGTTGTTGTTTGTTTTGTTTTGTTTTGTTTTTCCTTTTTTTTTTTTGCCATAGTCATAACACAACAGCAGCATCTATATTACACAAGTTTTCATCAGATATATTAAGAGAGAACAGTAGACCTTACCCTTTGAGAACCTTACAGGAAAAATCAGAAGAGCTCTTTAGATTAAAATGGTTCTGAGTCTCAGAAGAGCGGAATACCAAAGGAACACATTTTAAAATAAAAGGTATCATTCTGAAAACTTCTGCTCGTCCTTCTATCTAACTCAAAACTACTGTACTTAATTACTGGTATCATTACTATTATCTCAGAAGTTTCACGAGAGCTTCTCAGTTCTGATGCTCCTTCTAATTTTGAACATATCCAGAAATGCCTTGGTCCCAGACCAGGACTAAACTAGAATATGAGTTAGGAAAATAAAATGTTTCTCTATCTAAACTTTTAATCTAAAGTGGATGTGATACAGCTTTCTTCTAAAGTAAAACTATAAGAAATGTATGTAAGTACTATTTGGAATTGCCTTATGAAGGAAATCTTTACGGCTCCTCTGCCTGATGAAATGTACTTTCTGCTCAGCAGCCTGTTCAGACCACTTGGTCTGGAGTGGGTAGTCTTTATCCTCACTCTTCAAAGTGGGTCCCCATGTTGAAAGCAGAAGAAGTTTCAGGGCTACAAATAGTAGAGATGCAGAAATTCAGCTTTGTTGTCACAGGTAAATTATTTTTATTCTCTCAAATATTTCTCCTGGGTTCTGATTCCTAGCCTGTTGAAATAGTTTCAAATCAAATGACTGTAAATTTGAATAAATATATCTATATCCTTGGAAGTAAGAATTGATAATTCTCCTGATCATCTGAATGACCTAACCATTCTCCCAGAATGACTGTCTTTCATATCCTCTTCCTAACCTACTGAATTTTGTCTTTTTTTCCAACACAAGATCACAACACAGAGGAAGGGCAGAGTGCTCCTCTCCATGTAAGTGTGAGCTGAAATCCTCCACGGTGAGTCAGACACGTAATCTGAGCCTCCTGAGTGAGAGTCTCAGCTACATAGAGGATTGTCTAGATTCTGGGAAAAAAAAAAAAAGGGGGGGGGGGAGAGAGAATTACAGAACACCTGCTGATCCACTTATTTGGATCTTATTAGATAATTCTAATAAACATACTGATTCTGGGCAACTCTTGATCAGCCTTTTGGTGATTTATGATCCTACTCTAACATGCTTAACGTGATGTAAATGCTATCATGTAAATGCTAACATGCAAAATATGACATAGGTATCTAAATCAGAGCTATGAATTCTGTTTTGGTGATCAGACACTAAATGCATTATCACTAGCTTTCAGGAATGTAAAATCCTAAATCGATCTAACGCTAATTATTCCTGTACAGAACACTCTGTTCAACCAAAATTATGGTTGTCTTACAGTGCTCCAATTAACAGCCATTGGGATACATCAGCTTGGTGGGATAAGATGTCACCCATTCCATATCTTTGCTCAGGAGGACAGAAAGGATGTGAAATCCAACAGCCAAGTATCTTCTGCTTTGTCTGTCACTGCATTTATAGTGCCCTAAGCAGAGATCTGGCTCTTGTTGCTGAACGATCTGGACTTCCTAGTAGCATGCTAAAGATGATGATGACCCTTCAGATTATACAGGTTGATTCTCAAAAAAACCCCAAAACAATAAAACAAAAACAACACAAAATTGTTACATGACGGTGTTCCTCATTCCCAACACATTACAGAAGGAACTACAACAAATACTGCAAACATCCAGGTTACTTCAATTATTTACTTATCTAGGACAACCAGAAAACGCATAACGTCTTTCCATGCATATAAGGCTATAAGCATGTATTCTGGAGAAGACTGCAACTTTCAATTCCAATCCTGATGTTGTTTTAAAACATTTTGGTGTCTGAAGTTAATTCCCAAGTTTACAGTCTGCTGTTAAAGGAATGCTTGGAATAGCACACGCTTTTTCTTCTACACTGTAAATCTTAACAGTGCAGAACACTCCATGTTTCACACACAACGTAGAAGATACATCATAGTCATTAACCTTCCCCTCAGTTGCTGATAAAGTAAAATAGGCCCATTCTTTACATTAACAGTAATGTATCTGCTCAGATAAATATTCCTCTTGCTGCAATAAAGTGCAGTATTTTACAGCTGCATACCATCTTTGCAAACTATAAAGTGGCAATTAAAATTGAGTATGATTGGAATACTAAGTGAAGCTTTCAAGGCAAGTAGGATCAAAGAGCTTTTTCTAAAACTTTCCTCAGCAGAAACTGAAGTTCAACATATAAATCCACTGTGTTTGCTTATGTGATTTTTGAATCCAGGGCAAATATATAATATTAAATAAACCCCTGTTATTCACTTTCTGAAGGCTGTTAATCTGATGTGGTTAAATATCCTGTATTTATAGGTATATATTTTTATTGTGTGCAAGCCAGTTACATCAGGAAGCTATAGTTGAAGGTTTAGTGTAACTACAATTATAAGTAACTATTTTACAATTATAGTTACATGTTTATATGTAATGATATTATATATTATATATAATATAATTTTCAGTCTACAGCTCAAGCTGTACAATTGATTTGTAAATTGCTTGTAAGTACTGTTAGACTGATTCAGAGATGTGAATGCAGCATAGGCTTGGATCTATATGAAAATGAATGGAGAGGCATTTTGCTTTAGTTCAGGATTTTTTGCAATTATACAGAGTACTGTACATGCAGCAGAATTTTAGGACTCATTGTAGAGTTTAAGAAAGTCCATGAAAAGACTTTCAAGCACTGGTGTGGGCATTATTAAGCTGTGGGTCTTTCTTACTAACACTGCTTCTCATTACACAGCTCTCTGTTTCAGGTTTTACATTTGTAACAGAAATTGGTTTTGATCCAGCAACTTTCCTTTATCATGTGCAAATGCCCTGGGAGCAACTTAGTCACTTTTGTCCAGTTATAAGTCCTTCTCCTTCTTTTCTTTTCTTTTTTTTTCTTTTTTTTTTTTTTTTTTTTTTTGGGGGGGGGGGAGGGTCATTTCAAACAATAACAGAAAATATAGAATATTGCAGTTGTGAAACAACTAGGAATAACCTTCAGCCACCGTTCATCAGCTGTCTCCTTTTCTTTAAACCTAAAACTGCTATTAACTATTATTAAACTATTGCACTAATAGCTGTCGATTAATCGTCCCCCAGCAAGGTCATGGAGATTGGAACATGCAGCTATTGGCTTTCGCGAGGTTCCCTGGAAGTTCAAAGCGCCAAGAATTACTAGAACTGTCATTCAAAATCTCCTGTTTGGGCTATGTTATATAGGTGACTTATACTAATTCTGGCTGTGAGTGACATTTCACTTGTAGCCAGTTGACTGTGAGAACCCTTTTTATAAGCTGATCTGCACTTACACTGTTGACAGAAAGGTAAAACCTGACTTCTTCCCTTACGCCAGCAACAGCACTTGTGAACCTGAGTCAGATCAGAGACTTGACACGGCAGAAAACCAGCCAGCATGGCTTTAGACTGGCTACGCTGATCACTAAAACCATTCCCTAACCCTGACCTCAAAGTTGGTTAGTTACGTTCAAAATGTGAGCGTACCCCATCTCTTCAGAGGGCCAGCACTCGAGAAATAACTTATCTCTTGGTCTCCTGCAGTCGAGCAGATCTGAACCGCATCATGTGAACTGCCAACTCTTCATAACTTCAGCTTTAATACGTTTCAATGCAAGACAATTGTCTTCTCCTCAACTGTATTTCAAAATATTCACAAACTTCAACATTTTTGTGATGGTAGTTTCTGCATTTCTTCTTTAATTTCCCATTTCATTTATCTAATATGGTCTCTTTGGACAAATTAACATAAAATGATATTTAAGAATAAAACAAAACCCAGGCATAAGGCCTGTGTTGGTTTTCTCTCATGACTTGCAGAAAGTTATATGTGTTAGTCTAGGATACTGAGACAAAAATGTACCTGAAAGAGCTATAGAGTATCACTAATTATGATATTTTTCTAATGTTTTCATTAAAGCAGCAAAATAAAATATAGAAGCTTTTCAAACCAGTAAAATGCTTTTGCATGTTTTGTTTTCTGTAATTAATGTGGACGCTCTGGATATCTGATTAGTAAAAAGCAACTTTTTATAAAGATGACAGCTGCTACAATCAGAGAAGGAAAAAGAACAAACTAATAGTGAGCACTGAAACTGGAAACAAAAGAGTCAGTTTTGTGGTTAGCATAACATTTTTGAATAAATGCTACTAGCATAACAGAAACCTTTTTTTTTATTTTCTTTTTTGAAGAAAAGCAATTTACTTAAAGCTCAAGTTACAGAAAATGTGTGTATAATATAGCCATTTCATAGTTCTGCTGTTAATTGATTTTAATTCTTTTATTCTTCCACATGTGATATTGTAAGTAGGCCTAAATTACAACAGATTCTTCAGACTCTAATTACTAACCACTGATTCAGTACCTATTGCACTGTAGTTATTTGCAACACTAGTTTACAAAATATCAAGATAAAATGCCAATGAAAAAAGGAAGCAGCAGAACAATTCATGAGCAAGACCCTGCAGTATGCAGCTCCATATCAGCTACACTTAGTGGAAGCACAACAAAGTAAAGTGCAATTTCTGACATAAGATTTTGCTTCTTGCAACATTTTTCATTTGTGTCACTTCAGAAGTTCACTCTACCACTCCAACATGCCAGTTCTACAATTAGCTTTAAGTACTGTAGGTCCAAATATTCTTCCCTGTGTGAATCACAGTTATACTTGACTTTAGTATCTCAGAAGTATACACATCAGTCTATAGCAGTAGTATCAGTAGGATGGGATGGTGGAAACACAATAAAGACCACAATTCTTAAAAAAAAAAAAGCAAATTAATTTACATTTTGATAAACAGCAGCAAGAATCAAAAAAAAATCTTTTTCAGTAGAGATATGTAAAGAATGGAAAAGCAATAATGAAGGAAATGGTTTCTGGTTTTCTCTGGGATTTCCCGCAAGTCTCTCCCTCAAATACCAGCAGATGAGCAACTGATTAAGTTACAACAGCAGACATGTTTAGTCAGGTATGGCCAAGGTAATCTTTTGTCCTTTAAAATTCAGTACAAGGTAATCTTCTGTTCTTTAAAACTAAGTACCAATATACAAAAACTGCATTTAATTTAAAATCTACTGTAGCTCACCTAGAAGAGACAAGCTTGATATGGAAAGATCTTGGTGAATCTCAGTCAGTGGCACTGCTCTGTGTATGCTGGAATACTGTCATGGAAATCCGATGAAATGGAAACATCTCTCTTTTTAAATGTCATATATGCATACTTGAACGTTTTGTTTCATCTGTGGCAAAGGGAATGGGATCTAATCCCATTTCTCAGTTCCACTTACTTTTCACTGTTGGCTTGTAAAAGTAAGGGTCCTGATGCTGTAATTACTTAAGAAAAACCCTATTTCAATATAGTCTCAAGAATTTAATGCCTAGGAAGATACAGTCACTTGTATGAATGAGGAATTTTTAGTCCATAATTCCATATCCTTGAACTAAACTCCATACTCTTGAGATATGCTAAAGTCAGATCTCCACTAAATTATTTGAATTACCTTTATAACTTATCTGAATGGCATTATTTTAATATTTTACCTTTAATGTATTTAATGTAGATCTATACAAATGCATTTTTGCTATTGAACAAACTGGGACATTCAATCTATTATTATTTCAACGCTTAGGGAAGGAGGAAATTTTAGATTATTTTAGGCATATGTTAATTCCATAGTGAATTTTTTCGAAATAAGTAAGTGTGGTAAAAATAGTTTTAAGCAACTATAAAATATTTTAATTTACTGCAGCCAATTTTTCAAACATAATGTTATATCTTATTTCATGTTTTTCTCAAAGCATAAAGAAAACTGAGGTAAGCTAGCTAGGTGTTTAAAAATATAATTCTTCCTGAGTACTACAAATATGAAGAAAAGTTATGCAACAAAGAGATGTTCTCACTGATGGTGATTAATTCTACATGCTATCAAAGGGTTATTAGGAAAAATGGTTAGAAAGAACCATAGTTTATAAAGCTAAAAATTTACAGGTAGTCTAAAACTTTGAATCTTCAATCAAGTCTTATAGAAACATTAATGAACGATAAAGGATAGCCTTTAATCCATATCAAATACTTAGCCACAATTATTCAGTGAGTAATTTCAAAACATTTGTAGGCAGTACTCAGGCAATGTTTTAGCAGCTGGCATGCTCAGCCATTTCTCTTATCTAATGAGAGATCCTTTCCTACACTTCAAAAAACAAAGCAAAGCAAAACAAAGCCCTGTAATCCCCTTTTGTTCCTCTTACCAGGAGCTAGAAATCGCTAATTGTCCACTGCCAACTGTTTTCTGTGGCATTGGGAAAGGCTTGGTTGCTCCCAGTAGTAAGGCTGTACTGGGAGGGAGAAAATGGGCAGTGACTGATTATCGAACAGTTACCTGACGAACAATCTGCACCGAGAATCTGCTCAAGAAAGGCTGTAGTTTAGCAAAATCCATTATTTGATTTGCAGAGTACAGAAATGAAAATACTGTAGGTGGGTCATCTGTGGTAACGCAAGGCAGCTGCCTATAATGCTGTTCTACCCTGTCAAGACTTAGAAAGTTCAGGTAAAGAAGGATTCCACTCTATTCTCATTTAGGACCACTTTAAGTTATTTGACTGAACAATCTTTTCAATCTCATTCCGTCAAAGAATTTAAAGCTAGAGGAGAAATTTTAATCTTCTCATGAAACATTATCTTTATAATGCTCTTATTAGTAGGTGTGGTTTGTTATACATTATAGATTTCTGTGAATTTTAATTTATCTTGCAGAACATTCATAATTCTCACTGTACAAACCACTATAGAGATGATAAAGTTTAGCGAACATCAAACATCGAGGAGAACAGTACATCATAAGCTAGGAATATGCTTTTCCTAAATGTGATTTTGCAATTTCTCTGTATTTGTAAAAAACTATTTTTCCTTATAAATCATTCTGAGGTCTATTTCTGATGACAAAAATCTGATTCTAGAAATACTGATCAATAGCAACATCAATTAGCTTCATTTTTTGCTGTTTTCTCCTCTTTTATTTCTGCTGGTTGAAAAAATTGATTTGTTTGCCAAAGTCTGCTCTCTCAATGGGACTATAAAAATCTGTCGCTGTAGTTGTCAACTTATTTTGTTGCATAAGACAAGGGATGGCTTAACTGTTCCAAGAGTTCCCTTTTTGAAAGCAAAAAAATCTTTATCCCAGATTGACTGTCAGCGTAGAGTCTGCTAAGAAAGCAAACAAATTACCACAATACCAGTAGGACATACCACAACACAAAGCTAAAGAGACAAGGATAATGGGATATCATGAAGTATGAGGCATGGGAGTATACTGTAAATGGTTTCTGTTACAGAGCCCTGTACATTGAAAGTGACCGTAACAAATCATTCTTCAAAGAGAAATTCTAATTCTGAAGAAATAATAGAGTCTAAATAACACTTTTTTTTTTCTTTTTTTTTTTTTTGTGTGAAGGACGACAACTACAAATAAGCATTCCAAAGATATTTAGGATATGGAGAATAGTAAAGATTTTGTAAAAAAAACAAAATATAAAAACAAAAAAAGAAAAGAAAGAAAGAAAAGAAATCTTCCCAAAGACAGGCAATTCTAGTTTATAAATCAAAACTGAGGTACCTGCAGGGAAGGCTCCATTTCATGTTTAATGTTGGAGAACTACAATTTACATAGTGCTATGAGAAGCCTATAATTGGGGTCATACAATCAAGAACAGTAGACAAAGAGGATACCTTAAGGATCTCATGTTCCTAATTCAAAAGAGTAACTCGTCAAGCTGATGCATTTACCCATTAAGGGATAAAAATGGGATGAAAGTCACATTTTGCAATCTGTAGTCCACAAGTAAAATAAATTTGCTCAGTACTGGGAATAATGTACATATAGTATTGCTCTGAATTCTTAGAATGATTTAATTTCAATTTCATTAGAAGCATAACATGGTATGTTGATTAGAATAACACATGCAAAGATTGAAAATGAAAAGTTCAGAAATTTGAATTTTATCACCACAGAAAGCAGAAAATACTTCAAGGAACAACTTCCTACTTAATTTGTGAGTAATAGGAACATTTGCATTAAATTTATTGTTATTGTATGCCTTTATCCCTTTCATTGTTGTGCTGCAGTATAGCCCTTTGAAGGTCTGCCAAACCACTGCAGCTTGCTCAAATGCAGGGCTGAATTTTAATTAAGCTTAGCAAAATATTCATTGAATTTGCTGAGCTTGATTAGGCTAGTCATCCTGATACACGTAGAGAGGGCATCTTGCTTACTTGTTTTCATAGCTGACAGAGGCAATTAATAGACTTTTATAACACAGTTAAACATGAAAAATACAGGCTGTCATCACCTCTTTCCACCCAGAACCTTAGCTTTTTTGTATTTAACATGGCTACAAAAGGTTTATTTGGAAGACCATTACTAAGTACTCGAGCAATTTAGTATTCAGATTTGTGAACAGTGACTCTAAAGGATACGCATTGTGTTTCACAACAGTGTTACTCATCATAATGAAATCATAGTCCAGTGAAGTGGGGTTTGCATGGTCTCTGTAGAATAGCATTAAATATACATGCAAGTGAATAGTTTCTTCTTACTGGCTTCTTTTTACTTTTATCACAGAAGTGATACTTGGCCTCATTTTAGCCCTACACAGTTAGGGCATGCCCTATATATATAAATCCATACCTTCAGTCTCTCCTGCGAGGCATGATTACAAATTGCATCCTTGCGATGCCCTACTGTCTCTCTTCTCTGCGACAATGACAACCTCACCTCTTTGGAAGCTCCAGAGCCAGATGGGCTTTGACACAGTAGCAACAGTTAATCCTTAGGAATGTTGTTCTGTTGTTTTTCTCCCACTTACACTTAATAGTTAGTTAAAAGACATGTTAATGATGCATTGAAAACATAGGTATAGTACCTGTCCAGCCAACAAACCAGTTATCCCTAAAACAGTGTAGGAAAAGCACAATAATACATAATAATATGTATTATTATACATATTATACAAAAAAGGCAAAGAACACATAGAAGCGTAATATGTGACAGGACATGCAGCAAGATGCTCCGGGTCATAACTCAAGTGAATCGTTAGTAGATTACTAAGTACCCTATCTGCTTTTATGCCTTTTTTACCCTTTAACTTAAATATTCTTGTCACGAAAGGATAAGAAAAGTCCAGTAAAATTAATAGAAGCAACTTGCCTTAAGTTCAAGGAGTTTGGGATCAGCTGATAAATAAATAATATTTTGACTAGAAAACTAAACTTTCCTTATTCACTGATTGAACTTTAGTGACCAAGGGAAAAAAAAAAAAAAAAAAAAAAAAAGACCCCGACAAAGACTACAGCACTGACTTGCAGCAGAAACAACAGCAAGTAAATAAATTACCACAAAATACCTAGGAGATTTTTCCTAACTGAAAAGGCAAGAAATGAGGAAGATATACCTTGCGAAGATATTACAACCAGGATAGTAAATTATGCCATTAGTGTCCTTTGGTACCGCTAAAGAGGTGTCAATCATAAGTGGAACAGATGGTTTTAGTGAGTGATTTCAGTGGTTGGTAGCAATTTTGATAATTTTTGATGTGGTAAATTCTAGGCAGAGGGTACCAAAAATACAGAAGTACTTGGAAAAAAGACCTAAAATCCATTAAGGGTTTTCATCTGTTACTACAAAGAAAAGCTTGGAAAACAGAGAAACATGGTTTTAAAAATACTATTTTTCACATAGATTTCCTCAGACTCTTCTAATTCATTTTCTCTATTATTAACAGGTTAATAAGACACAAACACATGCTGTTAACCTTAGAGAAATCAATCACCAACGACTCCTTAGTATTATTTTACTAAGTAAAATATTTGCATCTCTAAGCAAAGGATTTGCTTTGAATAACCATTCCAGAATTGGCCAAAACAAATTAAAAAAAAAAAAAAAACTTTAATTATTTACTTAATCTACTGATAGAGAAAGATGATGTGACAAAGGCTTGTGTGAATTCTACAGAAAACTTCCACAATTAATAGCTGACGGAAAATTTTGCTCTGTGTAGAAGTATTTAAACTTATTTCCTGCAATTTCATTACCACATTAAAGTGGAAAAGAACACTTACCAGTACTGTCATTGTCATGCCCACTGCTGCTATCTTTAGCATCTTCGCTTTTTCACACTTACAAGGGTCAGCCATACCCCCAGGGTGCTGTTTTAATTGGGGTGAAGTGTTTATTGTTCAAAGGACTGATGAAGTGTAGAAAATAATTAGCATTTTCCAAACTCCAATTTTACTGTGCTGTTTACAGGAATTTCCCTTTGAGAGCTATATCAATGAAATGCAAATTCATTTCTGTCTCACTGCCTAGCTTCACTGATATCAATCCAGATTTATAAAGCAAAATCTATCACTATTGTTTTTTATCAAGATATATATGCTTCATTGAGCTTAATGCAGCTCATTACTTCAGTTTTTCATCTTATATCTCCTTGGCGCAGCAACATTTTGTAATTTTTATTTAAAAAATCTACATAGTTTACATAAATATTACATTATATTGTTCAATAGATAGATCAAGGTCATACAATGATCAAGGAAAGTAGAAATTACATTTACCTTTTAAAGGGGTTTCATATAGATAATAATTGTTTAAGCTAACAGTGTTTTCAGGAATGGTCTGAAAACTGCCAGCATTTTTGGTCTATGTTAAGAAGAGTGATGGAATTATCCAACACATTTAGGAATCATTTATGTAGAATTCATTTGATATAGATGCCTCCAACAGCAATGTTGTAGATAATGCTTTTGTTGTTCCACAAATAAATGTTTTTTTGAAGAGACATTGCCAAAAATATTAAATAAGATCTAATTTAACATCAAAACACTGAATTCTCTTTTTTTTTCCTAAAGCAGTACAGTCTATTACAAATTTTGTGAAATCAAAGTAGTTTTGTTACCCTGAGGAAAGACAGGTTTTACATCTGACTGACACCCTTTCGCATTTGTAATGCGAATTTCACATTTCACACCCTTTCACAATTGTCAGCATTGCTGGGCATACAAACAATTAAACTGTCTCTGCTAGGCAGCTCTGAGGCTACTGGTTTGCAATAGGTCCCTTCCCATCGTTTGCTATAATTTTAGGCAAGCTTCTAAGACAGATACCCTCTATCTGTTATTGCTTCAGAGAAACGGTACCTTGAGGCCCAACTGACCTAAGGCCTCTCAAACTCTCCAGCAATTTAATAAAAATTTCCCCCAGTCAGTTAATTGGACAAGAAATGTTTTATGCAAACAAATCAGTTTTGATACTGTATGGACCATCCATGCACAATTCCCCAAGCCTAGGTTTTTCAGTACTTCCCAGTCAAGCTAAGCACTTCCCTTGTGGCACCGGTACCAGAAAGCCTCAACACAAGAAGGTGCTCAAGTTTTCCCAGAACCCTAAAAAATTAATTCAAACGTTGGAAAGCCTGGGGCAGTCACGATCAGGGCTGTAGTCTGTGATGAGAGAAGCTGGAAGTACTGAGGACAGACTTGGCTAGAGTCTTAGGGCTTTGAGGATGCCTTATTTATAGCTAGAACACTGGAGATCACCTTTGCAAGAGATAGATGTTGCGATTTCTCAAGGCCACATATTCAATGGGACTACTTGAAAACCACAAATTTCGGTGAACTGACATAAACATTTTTGTTACCAGAAGCATGAATAATTCATGAGTGTGATGGGATTGTGTGCTTCCCAGCGTTTAGCTGAGCATCATCAAAATTCATTTTCCTTCAAAAACACAAATTGCAATGGACACATAACAGATTTAAGACAACACTGTAGAAAATAGGCTTCTATTGTCCCAATAAGATCAACATATATGGCTTCTGCATGCATGATAGACTTTCTTTGGTCATCATTTATTTTGCATTTATAAGAACCAGAGTATCTGTTGCTGAATGTGTATTGCCCAATTCTTCTCATTTTCAGAAGAATCATCATATCACAGGTTCAACTAAGAAAATCTAGAAGCTAATACTTTAACTTATGTTAAAATTATGATTTATTGGCAATACCTAACTGTTTGGATGTCTCAGCATAATTTATCAAAGACAGTGTCCTGAGTTGTCTGTTTACTTAATAAGCTTTAAAACTTCCAGCTACCCTGGATCAAAATACTAGGAAACGAAAGAAAACAGTAGGAAGGAAGGTTGGTTGTTTCATTCTTGCCATTTCTCTGCTCAGGTTTGGCAAACATATTAGGTAGGGAAGTGAGTATAAAAGGAAGGAAGGGGAAAGAAAACATGAAAAAGAGAAAATGAACAAAATGTTTTACCCTATCATTTGGAAAATATTCCCATCATTAGAGAAAAGTTCCAAAATTCAATGTGTATAGTTTAGCATATCTACTTTGGGTCCAAGAGTATCTCATGTAACCTAGTTCCAATTATATTAATGAGAAGCAGGCACTGATACCCTGATATAGCTCAACATAATCAGACTTCTTGGCAAGCTAACAAAGCATATTTGCATTTTTTCAGGGCAGCAAGAAACCTCAGAGAGAGACACATTCAGACACACACCCATACACACACAAATTATCTGTAATCAGAAGCCACATTAACAGAATCTTTGTTTTACAAGTATTTTAAAGTACAGCTTCCCACCTGGGTACACTCTATCGGCATTTATTCTGAAAGTAGAAGTCATTAAGCTATAAAACAAGCTTTTTGTTAAAGCCACTCTTTTTCTGCAACCATATCAAAAATTAAAATAATTCTAAGTTGAATTTCTCAGGAGAAGACTAACAGGACTTTTAGCAACTTCATGAGCACTTAACTCAAACTGACGAGACTGCCATAAACTCTTGGTTTCTCCCTATCTTGCTCAGACTTAGAAAATACATTATGTTTACACAATCACTATACAGCAGGCTGAAATTAATTTCAGTTAAACTGTTCCCTTCCCATAGCTATTTATTTCAAATCATTAAATAAAATACATGTGTCTGTGTGGGTGTATCTATGTGCCTGTGCTGATGCATGTATAAAGAGAAATATGCAGCAGCAGAAGCTTGTTCTGACAAGAGATGTGGTAAATCATCATTTAAATTGCAACAGCCAAGTAAGAACTACAACACAATCTACAAAAGATGTCCTCAAGTCTGCCACAAACAGAAAGCAGCGTCTACTTCTCTGAGAATGATTACTCTTTTTTGGAAACACTAAGGAAAAACATTCTTATTTTAAAAGTTAAAATGACAGAGCAATAAAAGCCATAGCTTTATTTTTAAATATATGAAGGAGTTTTATTCAAAAGAGTTTCCTTCTTGCAACTGATATCAAAGTCCTTTTAGTTCTGCTCTTATAGCCAAATGCCTTGTAGGTCTGTCAAACACAGCAGTACTATCAGGAAGCAGCTGAGGAAGGCAATTTTCAGATTTTAGAAAGCCAAGTACACTGAATTCTACTGTACATTCCTGAGATGAAATGCTGTCCTCACTGAAGATGACTGCAAAATGTTATATGACTACAACATGTACCCAGACTTCAGAACAGGACCCTCTTCCAAGAATGAACATAAGGAAGGTAACGCTCAAAGGAATAAGGCAACTATTTACAAAACATACATCCCTCCATTTGCTATGTAGAATAGTTATAGCATACCTTGCTTTCTCAGGGAAGTGCCATAAAGAAGACAAATTCATTGCCTGGAGAACTTAAATCAATTCAGAGGACAGAAAACATTTCTATACTGGATGACAGAAACCTATGTCAGTGTTTGGATAAGGCTGAATGAGACACAGCAAAGCGCATTTCATGTTATCTTCACAGAGCTAAACATACCTACAAAAGGGTATGCAGTAATTCTGTCATATTGGAAAGCCTGTAGTGAATACCCTGATACTTGTTATTAACTTGAAAAACAAACAAAAACTCTCCTCTGTATTATTAAAGTGCCAGTATAGAAACACTTTTTTTTTCCTCTGAGCTACCACAATTTCTGCCCATTTATATAGACAGTGACACAGCTATGTATGTGAGGCCTTTCAAAACGAGGGCTCTGTTATTTTTCCACCGCAATCAGAGGACTGTATTTCACCCGACAGCAATAAGAACAGCACCAGTTCCTAAGAGAAAAAGCATCTTGGGGCGCGATCAGGCAAGGAATATACACCCCAGGTTTTCACGGCCCTGATACTGAACCCTGGGCTCTGCAGGGCAGTCCTGCTTGCTGGCTGCGGCCCCCTTTCATTTTGCCTTGCCGACGGCTGCCCAGGGGAGGTGTATGGGGGGCACAATACCACCTCCCAGGCAATTCCTTGGGTGAATTCCATGCTGGAAGGGAGGATAGGAGACTCTGCACCTTAGAAAAACTTAGAGGCCTAGGAAAAAAAGTAGCACACAAGGAAATACGCCTGACACTTTTATAGGCAGGAACTCCTAAGGGCAAAATCAATGGGAAAGCAACTCCTGAATTGTGGGACCTGTATAAGCAGCTAAGAGGGAAAAACAAAATGTTGAAGGCAGTACAGATTGTGTGTATGTGTGTGTATGCATGTGCATGCAAGAGCTTCCATTCCAACTACGCCTCCAGAGTTGGACTCAAACAATTCAGCTCTCGAAAAATCAACTTACCTGACCTGACCTTACCTGACTGGAAAGAGCATCAGGCAGGACTAACTGGTGGGTCAATAAAGATACGAGCTGTATGGGACGGTTAGCTGGAGAGATGGCTTACCATATGTGCCTTAATAATTCATTGAGTGGGAAAAACAACAGTGAGCAAGACACTTTCATACTGGAGCAGATCCTCAGGACTCCACCTGATATCTCCAGATCAATACCATGAATACTAATACTTTTGAGGGGTCTGAAAAGTTGGCTTGTGAAGCTTGTCTAAATTTTTACAATTAGTATCCTATCCCCCATTCACTGCCAAGGTGTGAGTCACCAAAGTACCCAAATGTATTACAGGACATGATCTTTTAGTTGACAAAGCTTTTCATATACCTGCAGGAAATATTTCTTTGGTGTGTAAGCTACTGTAGTAGGGCAAGTAGTAGCTACTGTGGTAGAACTGAAACCCCCACCAAAGCCTATTTTATCCAGACAGTATTGGCTGCCAAGAAGACATGTTGAAATTACCCAAACTGTAAAGCAATTGCTTGTAACAGGGTAATATGGCATATCCATTCACTACTCAGTAATCCAATCCTGGCTGTAAAGAAAATAGATGGCTCCTGGCACGTGAGGGTGGATTACCAACTTCTGAATGAAGCTACCCCACCAATGGCCGCTGTGGTGCCAGGCACAGTCACCTTTACAGAGCAAATTGAGAATGAGGTTGGTGTCTGGCATGCCGTGGTGGACCTTGCTAATGTGTTTTTCAGCATAAGTATTGCCGAGAATTTGCACAAACACTTTGCATTCTCATGGGAAGGCCAGCAACATATCTTTACTGTCCCGCCTCAAGGGTATTTTTTAGAGCCCCACAGCTTGTCATGGACCCGTGGCTTAGCATTTAGAAAACTGTAACATCTCCTCACATTGTAAGTTGTTTCCCCATGTGGATGACATTACGATAACTGGTCCTACAGAACAAGGTGCTGAGTAATATCACCAAACCTATGTGAGATCATGGTTGTGAATAAATCGCAAGAAAATTCAAGGATCTGCCACAGAGGAGGAATCCAAGAGAATTCTTAGGAATTATATGGCATGGTCCCTGTTGTATGATGCAGAAGCTGCTAAACAGACCACTTTGCATATGTCTGAGCCTCAGACTAAAACTGAAGTACAGCTCTTTTTAGGACTGTTGGGATACTGGTGACAGTTCTTTCCACTCTTGGCTCAAATACTATGACCACTGTATAGTATCTCTAGAAAGAAAAAAAACAGTTGGAATGAGGGGAGGAGAACTGCCTTCAAACAAACAAAACAGACTGTCTCTCATGCTGTTGCCTTAGGACCCAAACAGTTACACAAGCCGTTTGAGCTAGAAGTACAAGTATCAGACAAAACAGTTGCTCACTGGAGTCTCTGGCAAAAGGCGAAGGCAGGGAAGATGGATTCTGCTCAGATTCTGGTCTTGCCGCCTCCTCCAGACAGCACAGAGTTACTCTCTTTTGGAAAAACATCCACTTTCTCTATACTGGGCTCTGGTTGAACCCAAACAGATTACACAGGGGGAGAAATTTACCCTCCCAGTGGGGCCACTCATCCTTCAATGGGTAATGTCCTATGAATGGCACCAATTACAACATCAGTAAGGCACAGCAATCCAACATTGTCAAACAGAAATGGCATATTTCCATACAAGCTCATTATTGGAAAAGATAGCACTGACTGGGTTAATAGATGCCATCATTCTGGAGCTAATCCTTCTACCTCCAGCTTGGGCACATGAGGTCCATCCTTCTGCAGACCTTATACGCAGAAACAGAATGAACGGTTTAGAGAGAAGGGTCTGCAAAATACTTGGAGCAATGCTGGACGGCTGCAGTCTTTAACCCTGCTAAACAAATATTTGTAGCTTGACAGGGAAAGCAGCCAATATGCTGAACTAATTGCTGTGGTGATGGTGATGGGAGAAGCTACTACTCTAACTAATTCTTGGGCAGCCTATAAAGAACTAACAGGGCAGGTTAGGTAGTGGTAGAGTGATGAATGGATGATACACTGAAAAACAGTGTGGGGTCAGGAATTGTGGAAAAATCTGACCAATAAGTAACACACAATAAAGATGTGGGTTCGATGGTGGATGCCTACATGCTACAGGGAACTGGAGAACAAAAACATAATGAGTAGTGGATCAATTAGTTCAGATACATACTATCACTCTATCTTCAGATAAAGAGGCCTAAGGTGGCCCACAAAAGATTTTGCCACTTAGGGGTGGAAGGGGCTCCTCAATGGGCATGGAGGTATGGATTCCCCATATTTGAGAGGCCATCCAGAGCATATTTCAAGAATGTGGTATTTGTAAAGCCTTGAAAGTGCAGAAATTACCACAGTAATTGTATGGACAAATTCAAAGGGACTCTATACCAGGACATACCTGGCAAATAGATTACACAGGACCTTTACCTAAAACACAAGGACTATAGTATATATCAGTGATGGTAGACACTTACACTAATTATATAGTTGTTGTTCCTACAGCCCATGCAGATGAGGAAGGAACATGGAAGGGTATCCAATTACCCAGCCAGCGGTTAGGCCCTCCGACATGTACACCATCAGTGGACTTAATTTTACCAGACATGTGATTTGGCAATGGGCTGCTGAAAATGATGTGCACTGGATATATTACATATCCTATACCCTCAAAGGGCTGGGTTAGTGGAGCAGACTAACGCCATCATAAAAGAACAAACACAAACTCTATTTCCTTCTCATGTTTTATGCAATTGGCTGATGGTGTTTTTACAAGCAGTAATGAATTTAAACAATAAAGTCTGTGTGCAAGGGTGTACTCCATGTCAACTCATGTTAGGATACCAGCATGCCAGCATATCATCCTCTATATTATAAGAACTAGATGTTGCTGAAGTGATAGAAGTATCGAAGAAATGTCTGTACAAGACTCCACAAGGAAAATTAGTACCTGCAGAGATAGTAGCCTGAGGACTGGGAGTTACATATGTCATTTTGGAAAATCAAGTAGAAATCTCATACTATGCTCCACAATATGTATCATATAGCTAAACAGAAATCTCATAATATGTTCTATAATATGTAGTGTACAGTTGAAATTGGTTATTACTCAGTTTTGTTTTTGTTTTGTTAGTCACAAAACTATATTCTTCTTGTCATCTTTTTAAGAGTATGACAGCTGTGATATTCCTTTGAAGCGCCTCACTGATATCAAAGAACTCCCTTGTCTGCAATACCAGCTGGACCTTGTGGTGCAGCCTACACAGTCAATGCCAAACTGGAATGCAGGGGTGTGTGCAGTAGCTTATAGGGGCACAAGAGAATAATAAGCATTGTGCTAGAGATGGAGCAAGCAGAAATCGAATTTCGTAAAGAGTACCTCATAGTAAGTATATCACTAATCTATGTGACCAATCAGGCCACCTCATGCTAAAGCAGTAGTGATCATCCTAAATTTAACTTGTGAGGGGGGCAGGAAGCTCCTACGTAACCAGTCAGGACAGCAATATCTGACAGACAATATTCAGTATAAGTATGTTTTCCTTGAACTCCATAAAGCTTGGATACAATTAGGGATGAAGTGGATTTCACATAGTCCCAGTATGATAGTATTAGTGTATCTTCTGTGATGTTTGATCACCACTCTGTTCACAAGAGGAAATCCCAAACAAGAACAGGAGTATCATATTTCATGGCACCGGGATACAAGTACCCATAATACCTCATTTATTCCATTTTTCAAGAATTACAATCAGCGATTTATCCTGAATAAAATAGCTGCCACCTTCAGTAAGATGTATCTGGAATGCTAGTATTAGGGAGAGCAGCTTTAAATACTGTGGACATCCAAACTCATAGGCTATCTCACAAATAGCAGCTCAAAAAACAGCATAACAGACCTGTGAATTAGCATCAGTTCCTGTTGAACTACAAAAAGCTACTACTTGCAGCAGAGTAGTCATTCACAAAACTTGGAATGCTGTGATAATGTGGGCACAAACTCTATCCTCAGGAATAAAGGACAGTATGTCATCCTCCACTTGTCCACATGCTGCAGGTAGGTCCCTGCTCTGCTAATAATACCTCCCCAGTGGATAGCCGAGGGTGTCAAAAATAGGCTTCCACCAAATGGGTAAGTACCAGTAAACTACCCTAAATGGAAGGCTCATATATATTAGGAACTGATGAGAGAGTATGAATCCTTATAGCCTTGTTAGATGAAGTAGTAGTAATTATGGACGGGAAAGAGTCATGAAGTGTTGTTTCTCTTAAACTCCCTATTGAATGGGAAAATGGACTCTGTAGTCTACCATTCATCAATGAATATCATAATGATGTTAATTTAGGGATAATAGGAAAATATACCTATTATACTCCGCAATCCAATTCAACCACTATAAAGATCGTATTTAAATCACTAACTTGGGCACTCCCTGGGTTTGGGACTCGGAATATTTTTGAACAATGTTTTTCAATCCACAACAGAGTTAGAATATCAAATAAAATCACTGATAAGTGCAAGTGTACCATGAGATAGGGCAGAACATATCAAAACCAGCAGATTATTCAAATTGCTAGAATAGTGTCTATTGAAGCAATGGCATGTTGGTGGGACATATTTGGAAGACTAAGCCCTGTGGCTATCATGATTATCATCTTATAACTCACCTGAGCATAATCGTATTACTGGCAATCTATTAGCAGTTGTAACTGTATGTTTGTATATAAAAAAGTATGTATTCTTAAAAGATTTGCAACAATGAACAGCAAATTAGTGTACCAATAGGTAAATATCTATGGATCAAAGGGTGGAGTAAAATACCCAGAAGGCCTGTTCACCAAGGAGGTAGTGATCCCTGTGGCAGCTGACTGCCATACATAACTGCTAAATCACTATTGATGATCAGCGATATTATTTGTGCTATGATACCACATAAAATCACCTAACGAGCCCTGGGCCTAGCAAACCTCACCACAGAAGGGATTGGCCCAGCATGCTATGCCTCGACCGAGAAATTCTTCCAACACTGTGCCAACTCTGGGTTCCCAAAACCAGAAGGGATGTAAGACTTAATTGCTAAACTTTCATTCCACTCCTATCTTTTAATAATCTGATGAAACATCATATTGTACTCAAGGTTTTGAGTGGTCATTCTTACTGAGATCTGGAAAGAATCAACACCTACACATTGATTGACACTAATTTTTGAAACAAGCTCAACAACATATCACTAAACTGAATTCTAACTGTATTTGTATTTCATTTGATCTTTCCTTTGTAATTACCACTTCTTAACTTCCTATAATCTCCAACAATCCCGTAGTTATCAGCTATGGTAGACCTTTTCTAATAATTTCAGTGCTACAATATCTGAAATATTGCTGCTATTTTTCATTCTACATATTGAGAAATACTGCATTATTGCAAGTACCATGCTGTGGTAATTGATAGCAAAGGTTGACATTTTAATAGCAGCTACCAAATCAGGTGAGATTAAGATCAGAATGGATGAGCTACTACCCCTGTGCCCTAGCTATAAATGAAATTCCTATGATATATGAGTATATTTAATGTCTTTCTTCTTTCCTGTCTTTTCAACAAATAAGGAGAAAAAACAGTGAAAATATAAAAAAAAAAAATCAAAATTCACTCAGCCCAATGCCTCCAAAAAGTCTAAAGCTAGAATATTCTTACATTCTTTTACAGAAGAATATAAAGTAAGATTAAACAAATTAATTTTTGTTCCAGTGTAAAATAATGACTGCCTGACAAGTTGTTCATGACATTTAAAGGGGGAAAATTTCCCTAATTTTCTTTCCTAGAAATAAGACTTAATTAATGTATACCATTAACTGTTCAATAGCTGGTCTGAAGTACTCCTGATTGTTCAGTTAAAACAAAGCAAATCAAGACATCCTTAAGATACCTCTTACAAATGAAGAAGTTATATCTAGTGTCAGACGAGCCTTTGATACAATGTACTGAGTTGCTGTTCCAGGGTTTGTATGAATGCACACCCAATGTATGGCTGTGAATGTACAGAGCAAGGATTGCTTTTTCCTTTTCCCTCCATTTTTTTTCCCTGCCTTGGGCAGTAATAAAAGTAATGATAGGATAGCTTATCCCCCTTTTCTACAAAACTGTACTTATATGGAACATCTATTTACTCAATGGCAAATAAAAACTAAATTCACTATCTTCTCCAGGTAGAGAACAATTTAGTGAAGAACTGACTGGTAATGATGTAACATGGGGTTTCCCACTACGATCATTTGGTCAGGTCTTCTGTGACTATTTCAAAATTTCTGACCATTTTTTCTAACCAATAATAAAATACAGTATAAGACACAAATAGTAATGAAGACTACAAGAAAAAATAGCAAACAAAAAGTTGACAGTTACCCACCTTATAGATATTTAGGATGGGAAAACTGTATGAAAAGGAAAGCAGTAGGAAGGAAAAGAGAAAGGAAAATTTTAAAAGGGAAAAGAATGCGCCTTAGTTCTGATCAATCTTTTACAGAGTTGTAATTTTAATCTTAAAAAATATAACCTTTATCAGAATTCCATTTATATAAACGGAAGGGTTTTATTGATTTCATTGGCATGTAGCTCAGTCCAGTGGTTTCTAGGTGAAAGGAAATTAATGGATCATATAAGGACAGGTGAAAAGACAGGAAAAAGGAAGAGAGTCAGTTCAATTAAATATTTCACAAATAAAATTTTATAATGTTTGACTATGACTAATACTTTGAATTCAAGGGGGAGAAGAGCATTTTTTTTTCCTTTTCTAAAAGGTCTTTGATAATTAACCAGTACACTGAAATCTTGAGTAATTATGTTTCCAAAAATCAGCACTGCTTTTGAGTTCCTTAACTCAACTTTGTTAAGAATAATTGAAGAAAAATGTCTGGCTGTGCATTAATATGTCATTAAAGCTCACATTTTTTCCATTCCATTCCATGTTTTCTCTGAATTCAATAAATTTAAGGCATTTCAGTCCACAAATTAGCATTATTTGCATTTTAAACAAAAGGTTAGTTAAAAGTTTTTGAAAAAGAGAGCCGTTCTAAGCTAAAGAAAAATATGTACGTTATATATTTCAAGAAATGTTTCTCAATCAGCTAATTTTAACTCGATAGACTCCGTAACTGCTGTTTTGCCAGGCATTATCAGCTCTCCAAAGGAAATAGCTGAATTTCCTGTAGCAACAAGTCAAACACTGTTTGACTACTCTGTATAATCAAACAGCCTGCACTGAAAGAGAGACCATGTCAGAGTGCAGTGAGAACTCTCTTGGACAGCAGAGAGCTAGATCCAGATTTAACAAAGTAACAAAGAATGCATCCAGTTACTTAAGTTCACAACTTCTCTGTGGAAGGAATTACAGTATGTGTTTAAGCACTTTGCTGAACAAGATTGCAACTTTTTTTTTTTTTTTTTTTTTTTTTTTTTTTTTTTTTTTTTTGTATGTGTGCTTGACTGGTTATTTTTAGTTCCTGCACTCTTATCAGTTACAAAATCAAAGCATCTGTAGTTCTGATCTGACACTATGATCACCATCATTATATCTGAATGCTAGCTACGTTGAAGCATGAACCCTTACAAACTCCTCTAGTTTTCATCTACTAAATAAAGATTAAAGTAAATGAACCAATCATTATGTTTTATTAAATACTAATCAACTTTTAAGCAGAAAAATTTAGATGGATTTCTCTTTCTTGGCTGTCTTAACAACTTTAAGATCTTCATATCACTTTGTGCTCAGGATCACAAGTCTTCCTACAACTGGAAGAAGTCTTTAACCTATGGGGACATGCTGGGGTTAGATTTCATTAGGTGTTGGATTCTCTTGGGAGAGGGAGTTTCACTGATTTGGATTTAGTAAAAATAAGACTCCAAATGTGAAAAACAGAGAATTATGTAAATGAATTGAGGAAGTTGCTGGAATATTTTACTCTGCAAAAAGAGGCAATGAGAATCTCATCAAAAGAAAAAATAGTGTCCTTTAAGGTAGGAAAACCATTTTTAATAGCAAAACCTGTAAGCTTTTATTCATTTACTGTCAATGTATTAGAAATACTAAAATACTAAATTTTAATTTGGCTTAGGAAGTTCAAACGTAACTTTATTGGGTGCTCCTTCCTCCTATTACTGTATATTATCCTATGGATTTTTTCTTTACTAGCTTTACAGTTGATATATATTTTAAATAATCTTAATACATATATTTAAAATATTAACTAAATCTTAGATAAAGCCCGTCTATGTTAAGAATATGGCAACACGCTGGAGGAGTGATTAGGCAATGGGAAAAACATAAAGAAAATAATTGTACAGAGGCCATGAAAGGATAAAATTAAGAAAAACAGCAAGGTTGACTGTGCTAAAGACACAAGAATAATAGGAATGAAGTTATGCTTCTCATGGTTTTCTGTCTAAGAAGAGGTGATTAAAGATGGGTGGGGGCAGTTTTAAAGGAGTGCAAGGAGCAGAGGATAGATATAAAAATACACACACAAGGTCTAATTGTTGAACATTCACTGAACATTCAGGTTTTAAATACATTGGTATACTTCCCCTCAGTGATTTTAACTTCCTGTATGTTTTACAATATTGGTTACCCAGGAATAAAAATAAATAAATAAATAAATAAAATAAAATAAATAAAAACTCTGCACATCAACAGTCTGAAAATATAGCGATATAGATAAAGACAGACATACTTTCCTGAATTAGAAATTATTAACCATAGAAATACTAACTCCATCAGAAAGATAGCGTTTTTATCTGAATAGCACGCTTGTTCACTTAAAATATAAATGTGTATAACTGTGTAATACCTGTCTCAGCGTTTTTACATTCTAAAAGCAGTAAGAAAAAAAAATCACGTGGAGAGAAATCCCAGTAATAATCAAGCAATAAAAGTTTTGTGCTGATGTCAGTGGGATCACAACTTATAAGTAAGGTATTAGTAGTTCCCTCTGTTATAAATGTATATGGACATGCTTTGTAAAAGAGAAATCCATTTTTCCTCTTCTGAACACAAACCAGGAATAAAATTATATTTATTAGATATAAAATAACTAATTTAAAAGAACTCGTAGCATGTTGCAAAGCTAACTCAGCCCAGAGTATTCAACCTCCTGTGCATACACGTTTTATCGACATGGTAGCATACTATTTTTCCATTGAACTCCTGTTGCATTCAGCCATATCATGGGTGGTGCTTGTTTAATGAGAAATTACTCAACATCCTCTTTCCGCTTCATTTTTAGACCCTTCAAACCATTTTCTGAACACAAATTATAGTGTTCAGGTTCTTTTACTCCTCATAGCTATCAATAAATTAATTTCCACACCACTACGAGGCAAAAGTGTATTATTATTCCATTTTACAGAAAAGGAATATAAGCACAGAAAAAAATCATAAGTATCCTCCAATTTCAAGTATTAAATTATGTACATATTTACATATGTACATTTACATGAAGCACTTGATATTTTCAGTGATGTGTTCCCACTAGTCGCCAATTAGACTTCAAGATTTCAAGTTCAAAACTTCCAAATAAGGAACCATTCATTACTACATAGCAAATAAGCTGTTCTAAGAGAGTATTCACATAGGTACTGTGTGGCAGAGATGGATAAAATCTAGAACTGTAGGGCAATGTTTGATTCCTTTAATCACTCTACTGTTTTTTCACTTGTACTACTTGTACTGCTTTTTGGGTAATAATCACCAGTACAAACCCATAGACCAGAAATTCTCTCTACATTTTTTTAGATTAAGGTGGACTCTTTATTTTAAGCACTGCTTACTGAAATGCTCCTACTTCAACAGGCATCAAAGTCGTACGCATACAAACTGCCTCCTCCATGTATCTTTCTTCTTGCTTCTGCATTCAGATTCAACCCAGGTTGGTCCATACAGCCCATACAATTCTGCACAGTCTTTGTGTTTTTAGGACTGATTCATAATGAACACAGGAAAGAGCAGAACGGAAGCTGTGAACTTCCTGTATTACTACAATAAAAATAATTTTAACAACTAGCTCTACTGTTTTACTACACAGTATGCATTTAATTTCTATGTTTTTAAAAACAAATTAGAAAAAACTCTCAAATTCATCATGATTAAAAATACAGATTATTCATGGATCTCTCAAGCAGAGTAACTGATAACAGGTGCAAGTTACTACTTGCAAGTAGGGGTAGTTATCATCTACAGACCAGAATAAGAAACAGTGGGATACTGCCCTTGAAAAAGAAATGTGTATTTGCTAACATCAGAGGAATGGTGAAATTTGAGGTCTGGAAGTAAGTGTTTGCAAATAAATATAGACTCTTCTACTCCATCTTCTCTGGCCATGTCTTTAAGCTACAACCATTTCACTCAAACCTGAGCTCCTTGCTCCCAGCTCAGGCATTTTCCCTTACATGCTTCATCTACCACCTCCCTATATCATACTCTCTAGGTTCCCTAGTTTCCCCTTCTCTTCTTACATAGTCATCCCCCTATTTCTGTCCAAAATTCCTTTATCCAATTTCACTTGCCCAGATGTCCCATTCCTTGGTCTGTTCTCTCAAAACTGGCTCCTGCTGTGGCACTCCTGATCACATCTCCCCTTCCAGGCACCACCTGTGCCCATCCACTAGCATCAATCTCATCTCTTCTGTCCCCACGGCCCCTTCCTTTTCCTTCTCTCTCCTCCCCTCCCCTCCCCTTCCCTTCACTCTCCTTCATTTCCTCCCCTCCTTTCTCCTCTCCTCCTCTTATTCAAGTTTCCTGCTTTATCTCCCAGAGTTCCTCCTCATCCCAGCAGATCTCCTGCTTGCTTCCTAAGCTCCTCTCCTAGTTTGTAAATCTGGCTGTCAAATGAGGTATCCTTCTCTCCTGCTAGTGTCTAGAGCCAGTGGGATTTGAAGGACTACTCTCTTCTCTCCCTGCTCCGCTTCTCCCCCTGCTAAGAGGGCTGAGACTGCTTCCTGAGGTTTTCAGTCCCTTTAAGAGATGCCGCTTTCCCCACACAGCTCGAGGGTGCCCCAACATGAGCTGTTCCCCTCAGCCTTTCCAATGGAATTCACAGACCCCCACTTCTGGCCACACTTCAGTGGGAAGGATCACTGGCAGAGGAAGGAGGGAACCTCTCACAGCCCTTCCCAGCTGTAGAAGAGAAGGTGTTCAGGTAGCTTCACAGTAATCCTAAGGAGATGGAGTGGGTAGATGCAGAAAACAGGGAGGCTTTACAACAAAAATAGGGAATTTGAAATCAGGACAAACCAGATAGAGAAAGAGGTGTGCAAGAATACAGTCAACGCTATTGCATTATTGCATTATTAATAGCGTCAATATCTTATACCTCAGACGTCATTAGCATTATGTATAGTGAGAAGGAGGACAGGAATCGATTATCTGTATAATGCTGCCCATTCCTCAGGGTAGAAAGCCCTTACTGTCACACAGGGGAGCCTGTCTCCTCTTTTCACTTGCTTTTGGCTCAGGTGCCTAAATCTAGACTCACCACGACCTATAGCAACCTGAGCCTGCAGTTTCAAGGAGCCTCATTTGGCCTCAGGCCGAGCCACGTTCAGGGCAGTCAGAGATCCCCACTGAGCCCAGGCAAACTACGACTTGTGCAAAGCTCAGTTTAGTCTGACTAGGTGTAAAGTCCTGTGAAAGGCCAAGAGTGTAATCCTTCTGCAAAATCCCTGGTAAAGTCTAAGCTTGTAATACACTCTAATAGAGTTCAAATTAATGGTTGCCAGAGCTTTTACTGTTAAATGGGTAAATCTGTGTATTTGTCCATGGTTTTAGTCTTCAGATATGCTCACCAGTTGGGACTGAAATCAGTCAAAAGTGCACTGAAGCAGATTAGCAGTTTGAGCACTAATTCTTTTGCCAGATATTTTGGAAATTGAGTGACAAGACAAGGAGAATTCTTCTTCTGTTTTACTGCAGAGCCAGTTTCACTTTCTTTGCCTATTTACTCTGCAGACAACACTTGCACACCTACATTAACTGTTTATTGGATTCAGTAATGGGTAACCTAAGAGTTTCAAGGGGTTTGATTCACATTTTTACATAAAGATACAATGTTAAGTTTTGCTTCATTGTTTTCACTTAGGTCCCCCAGTTCAAGGTTCAGATGATACATGCCTGAAATTAAGTTTTTTTATTCTTTATAGGGATGCTTGGATTATTCAATAGAAAAAGAGAAATGACATGGATTTTACTTTCTGTGCTGAAATTAAAAAAAAAAAAAAAAAAAAAGATATAAAAGCACCTTCTGCTCTAGTCTAGCAAATTTCTTTTGGCCTTCTTAGCTAGTGAGTTATGTAGGAATATGTGGGAGACAGCAACAACATTTTTAGTTCTCCCCATATTCATATTTTCACTGTCTTTCAGCTACTGAGTGCATGCTACTTACTGAACTGTATACTATTTTTCTATTAATTGAACTGATTTATCTAAAGAGTTTTGGTATATGTTCCTCAACCACAAGACCTCACCCCACCTCATATAATCACCCTGACACAGGTATTTTGTGTTGCCTAAATTCTCATGAAAAAAATAGAAATTAGGAATTTCCAGAGATTTCCACGACCCTCAGTAAATTATATATTGCCCTAGAAAAAGTACCAGCTTTCTCTCTATCCCCACTATTATCTTAAAATGAGTCAATATTTTTAATTCAGTATTTGCTAGTTGAATAATCTAAAGCAGATGTGTCCTATGACTCTCTAATTATTAACAAGTCAGAAAGCAGAAGTTAAAATTTTGTAAATTCCACCAAAAATTCCATTTATGTATCACTGTATTCTCATTTTCCTCAGATAATAATGTGGATGGGAAACCTGTAGTTTTGATTCTCACTTCATTTTGAGCTCAACAGGAATAAAAAAATAGCGAGTATATATTTATATGATTGGTATTCCCCCACATTTAACTGGAATGTAAATGATCAAAATTCTCATTTCAGACTTTCTAAAGCTCTACTCATCCTATCCATCATTAAGAATAACAAAGACACTTAAAGATCTCCAGGGAAGCTGGCATTAGATTTCAAGTCTTACTGGATTTATTAGTCTTACTAGTTCTCTGCTAATTGTAGATTCTATGTTTTGTTTTATTTCATATTTCCCAATTTGTGTCACTGTTGGATGCTCTATGTTTGTTTTCCGCTCAACAGGAACAAACCATAGAGCAGTCCTTATGCTTTGACATAAGGAAAGTATTTTGTAGAAATGCCTAACTGTTGATTATGTTAGGATATTAAGAATACTATTATCTGACTTTTTTTTTTAAGCTTAAACACAAACGTTATTTTAGGAACATTCATACAAAAGGACTTTTATGTGCATGACTATTTTAAGACTAACTCTGACTATACTGAAATACTTGTGCATGCACAAAAATGTCTTCCAGAATTTAGCTTTATTAAATTCAATAAATCTCCATTTACATTTTCAGTAGCATAAACACCACCACTTGTTAAAAGGGTCATGTTTTTATCTTAAATATTTGATATTAATTAGCTGGAATGAAGACTAAAGGAGAGGGAATGGTAAAAAAATCATATCTCAGAGTATCTGGTCAGTATGTAAAGCAATTAGCACTGTCACAAGACTGCAGATGAATACAAATAAAATGTAAAAATAACAGAAATGTACAGTTAAAAATTAAAAAAGCTTAAAGAAGCTTGGGAGCTTTATTGCTGTATTATTAAAAAGCTGAAATATTTTTGAATGAACATACTTTGCACATAACACATGCACCTTTCTATACATGGAACAGAACAAATCCATTTTACTGTCATTAAATATTGGTAAGATATCATTATAAGTAACCGATTATCTGTAGAAACAAATGGAAGCATGAAATACCTCTGTCATATTTGTCATTTGTCAAAATTTAACTTAGTTGGAGGACTGTATAACCATGCACAATATAGGTAGAACCATGAGGAATCTCTCTCATCAATCTAGTTTCTCATTTCATGAATCTTTAATATAATTTCTGCTATCAATTCTGATATGTATGATCTAATTTTGTGGAGACTGATGAAAAAGAAATGGATATATGAAACTTCAGGTGGAAGCTCAGAATTCAAACAATGCAAGCATATAATAAAATATTGATATTTTGACAACCAAAGAAGAGTTTAAAGAAAACATATTTCCAGTATGTGATGTCAGTGAATCAAATATCAAATTTACAGTATGAATCCACAAATCTTTTCTGAAAAAATGTCCTTATACATTACTAGTTACATTCCCATATAGACACAGAAAAAAACACAAAAAAATCCATTTTGTCTGGTTTTTTTAAGCTTTTTGGCTGAAGTTCTGCTGATTTTGTGAACTCATTCCTCTATACTATGCTGATTTTCTTACTCTGCTGTTTGCTTGGCTCAGGTATTTGTCATTTTGTTAAGCAAAATAAAGCACAAAAAGGTTCATTTCAGTATTTGTACTGGAAAATTGGTGTAATATAGAATCTGAGAAGATAAATGCAAAAATGCCAAATCTGAGAAGTGTTTCATATTAATTTATCAATTACATTCATGATCAAATTATTTACAATCAAAATGTGCCTTTTTTTTTTTTTTTTTTTTTTTTTTTTTTTTTACCTTTTCAGCTATAAATACTAGGAAAGAGAAGATAATAAGGAAGATATGGTAGAAGTTTATAAATTTTATAGAGTCAGATTTTAATTTACATCAGCACTAAGAATGATTCAGGGAGTGCAGTATAGTATTCCCAACTGACATCAGTCAGTGCTCTGCCTGTGAAAAATAACACTCTTGTAGCTTCTATTGTATCTAAAACAAACCTGGCATTAATTCCTAATTATTATGATGTTCTATAATCATTTTACTAATTACTACTAGGTCCACATACATTGTTTTTGGCAATACATTTTGGCAATACACAGTATTGCCAAAAGTTCATGAGGAACTCAAATGTTCTGTGTAATTTCTTAGTACTTTGTTCATATTCATTGACATATTGTGCTCGTTCTCAGTGTTTTCTCTGTTTTCATGAAGTTCTTTTATTCCCATTTAACCTTAAGACAGAACAAAAAGATAACTGAAAACAAAAGTATGCAGTCAACAAATCAACAAAGAGAATTTGCATTACCTGTAATTTGTCCTGAATATTCATTAACTGTTCCTAACCTCCTATTATAATAAACACCTGTCAGAAGTGATGACTTTTTATGTGCAGGCACGTGTTCTGAAATGCTGAGGAAATAAACAATCACCTTAGATGTATTCTATTTTTCATAAAAATGATTGCAAATTTTTCAAAAAATGGTGAAAGAAAATAAAATTATTTGACTGTATTAGGAAGATGACATCAAAATGGTACACTCTCTTGGTAGATTAACCCAGATGTTAAAAATAAGATCTGCTAAAATCATAATATATATAGTGAAAAAGAGTTGAGCTGTCATGTTTTAACTATGTAAGTGATCTTCACAGAAATGGAATTTTTGATATTTGAGGTGGATTATGGCATGATAGCAACAGTGTTTTCTATCTGCATTTCATAGCATTCTTCCACCACTAATTTAAATAACTGACTGCATTATTTTCCTATATGAGAATAAATAGCCAGATCTGAATAATCCCACTGAGCATCTGAACTGTATCATTATTTGGTTGTAAACAGACATAGTCTCATTGAAATACTAATCTAGATATATTGATATAAGGGAGATGTTTAGCTGATGTATATTTGCATACTTTGAAAATATTGCTGAATATTTTTTGCTTTTTTACTGGCACATGATTTAACATCTCTATACTCAAACTAGAAAAAATTCTAAAAAATTCCAAAGTGTTCCCCCTATCTTATCACAATAGTTTACATGCAGATCCAGTGGCGACGAGCATGACTCTTCCCCAGGAAGGTACCTGCCAGGTATCACCTAGTAGCGTAGACCTCTGTGTTTGCTCTTCTTGTAAAGGTTCTCATTAAAATGCTGCTGTCTCAGAGAAGCATAAGCACTTGAAAAAGCATTGCAGTTTGCTTCCAAAGTTTTGGGCTGCATTTTGATTAAGTTTACTTAAAAGCTAGAGGTTGAAAATGTCATGGTTATGCATCAATTTTTACTGATGACTGGTATTCCTAGTAATGTTGAGTCTCTGTAAGCTCCAGATGTAAAGGCCTGAGGTTTGGGGCTGCTTCTTCTGAATTTTCTGAAGTCTATGTCTTACTTTGTGATGCCTGGTTGCACATTTTTAAAAAGAATATAGAAGAGTTAGATAAAATCCAAAAAATAGCAACCTAAAAGGATAAAAAGGATGAAGAGGATAAAAAGTGTGAGGAAAAACTGAGAGTGATAAAAGACTAGAGCGTAATCTAGAAAAAGTAAAGACTCCAGGGGATGAATCATATCTTTAAGGTAAAAATATAAATGAAGGAAATAAATTATCCCATTTCTGAAACAGTGAAATAAAGACCAATGGCCTATAGAAGGAAAAATATGGATCCAGAAAAAGTAAAAAAATTAAAAAGAATCATAAATGAAAGTGGCTGAGAAGCACCACTCAAAAATATTTACACAGAGCACGGATGTAATCATTTAAATGAAAATGTTAGTTTTCTTCAAGTGGCCATGACCAAAGATGAGAGACCTTGTCCCATGTTCTAGAGTCAACAGACTCAATCCTACATGGATATGACGTACGACTTCAAACCACTACAGCTCTACCTAGGAACAATGGCATCTCTGGGGAATGATGCTCTACAGCTGAATCAGCAGTATTTGTTTCTTTCATTAATTAACTCAGAGGAAAGTAAACAAAAATCAAAACAAACAAAATACGCATTATCAAATTGTAATAATACTCTATGACCCTTTTCAGACTCATACTAAAGTATTTGGCTGTAATTAATTAAACTGTGGCATCTTTTGGAGACTAAAGCAAAATTGATATAACAACACAATAACAGTGTTATCTTCATTTCATACTCCAAAAGATTTTGGAAGAAAAATACATTTCCCCAAATCTCTTTAAATACTTAAATATATCCCTGAATCCATCTCTCCTCCTCTCATCATTGTATATTTCTAATACTTACATTTCAACAAAGCAGACACACAAAATATGCTGTTATGGACTGTATGCTCATATATCATGATGTCCATATTTATATATTGAAGCCTATATAGGAATGAAATGGAAAAAAAAAAATCCCATGCCTGTCTTCTGGGGAGCTAAACTTTCCTGAAATGATACCTCTAAAGGCAGGTCAGTCCTGAAAAAAATGACTCTATAAAACTCTTGACAGTGCAGATTTATCTTTTTATAGTTTCTCTTCAACTCCATACTGAATTTTCTTATTTGCCTATGGAAAACATACTGGGCTTTTCACACCTTTGAATAATACAGCTAACAGCAAGGAAGCGATGAGTACGTCTCTTTACAAGCAGTAAAGTTTTAACTTTACAAATCATACCCTTATGATACTTGTGCAATCCTACCATCGGAGCAATTCACTTGGATAATCTTTCTGAACATCCTAAAAAACAGACCAGCTTTTAAATCCCATGTTGCTAGTAGGACTGGAAACTAGGGAGCAAGACGTACACTAAAACAAGCAAAGTCTGGTTTTGGAGTCACTGAAAAAAAAAAAAACCCTAGATACTCTTAATTTCTTGTCTACAGGATCATTTGTTAAGTCACAGCTCATTTTGATTTAAAATATAATTCTGAAAAGTAGAGAAAGATCTGGAAAGCCTCGCTGACAAACTCTTTGATTCGATTTGATTAGAGTAATACTTCCCAGGGAAGTATTAAAGGAGATTCTGGTGAATATTCACAAATTGTCTTCAAGTCAGTTTACAGCTAATTGATAGTTATCTGTCAGGAAGTACTAAAAAAAAATACAGCCTCATTACAGTCTGCCTTACTAAATGGCAGCACGTAGTTAAAACTCTGCAGGCAGCATGTTAGAGAATGAACCGTGGAGGAGACGGAGAGCTCTGCCTTCCTGTGCATCCACATCAGCATCACTATCTCTGCTGATAAATATATTTATTATGCAAAGCCTAACCACCCAGCTGCTGTTCACTCTGTTGAATACCAAAGAACAGCCATCTAAAGTCACTTTAATTCTGAATGAGATAGTTCACATATGTTTAAATATGCTTAAATTTATGTACATTCACTTCACATTTTGAATGTTCAAGATCATTTTAATCAAGCACATTGACTTTACCTATGAAGACGATTCCTATTTCTCTGAATCTCAGTCAAGCAGGACCAAGTAGTAAGGTGTGTTTATATTTATGCTGTTCACAAGAGAAGAAGTGCTAATATGGGTAATCCCATAATTACCGTAATAGGTGATGAATAAGATCTAGCAGTCTTTGAAGGCTGGATCTTACGAACCATCATGACACAAAGTTTAAAACAGTATCAACAGAAATACATTTATGGAAAGAACAAAACACAATTTGAAAAACAATCAAACATGCATACACTTTATCTGCAGGGAAAATTTTATGCCTCAAAAATCTTGTTAATCGGGAAAGATATTTCCTTCCAAGTTTTTTGGAATAAATTATTTATTGTGCATTGTTCAAACAGCAGTTACTACGTGTGTCAGATACATTGAGGAAAGCAGAAAATCAATTGGCCTATTGATTAAGCTAACATCATTTTATATTATTTCGGTCATATATCATTCTGAAAATAACACTAATTAAGAATTACTCACTTTGCTGATTTTTTTTGATAAAATTTGATAGACTAGCAACAGAAGAAGTATCAGTTCTGCTTGGGCTCCAGAGTTCCTCTGACAGTATGAACAAAGTTCAGCCAGCTATTTCAGGAGATAAGAGTAAAGAGAATTCAGTGTAGGTGTTCTCAATGTACTTTCTTTTGAAAGTATGAGGATTATCCCTAAAGTCAGAAGCATCTTGAATAAAACTTAATTTTTTTATTTACCACAAATTAGTGAAAGGCTAGTAGAAAAAAATTAATGTCAGGGAGACTATGAGGTTTCCAAATATGTTGGCATTGCAACAACAGTAAGAAGAAAAGTAAGGACCAGTGATCCATCTCCTGTGTACCTCTTGCTATCCACTGCACTAAAGGATCACTGCACTCTGGGACTCTCAGTTTAGTTCCTATTCTATGTCATTCTTTACTATTAAAATACAAAATTCCATCTTGGACCTAAGAAATATTCCTAGCATCCAAACAAATGCATTTATATAAAATATTCTAAGTTTGACAAAATGGAAGTTTGGAGAATTCCTTGCTAAATTCCTTGCTTAATTCTTAACTTTGCAATTCTGTTTCCAACTCAAATAAACAGATCAGTGTTCCATTTACTAAGGTTTAAATAAAGACAAAACAAAAGATGGTTCCTCTCTCAAGCAGTTTACAGTCTAATGATTTATATAAACTGTAGAATTTGTGTGTGTTTTGTTTTCATAACAGCTAAGAGAGTTGCATGAGTGTCTGCCAACTCTACAGAAAGAACAGGATGCGAGAGCCAAATATTAAGAGTTGCTGAAAAAAAAAGGAAGAACTAGTCAGTGATTCTATCCTTTTGTTTCATTCAAGAAAATGCATGTGAATTTAAAGACCACTCTCAAGTAAGTATATAGATCGTCATAATTTTCATTACCAGTTCTTCAAAGTCTCTAAAGGATATATCTGAATGAAAGAAAGCAGAGAGGGTACTCGGTGGCTTGTTAATTGCACTGGTATTATGTATCATTCCTCTCTGAATTTTATTTTGAGGTAGGGATAATGAAGAACTTTAATGCTAGCTCCATTTTCAGTTGTTGGAATGTCTAAAATTTGAATATTGATCTCTGTGTGATCCACTGGAATAAGATTTTTTAAAAAGATTTGCAAGGAAGAGTCAACTCAGTGATAAGAACAACATTCTATATGGACAACATTTGTATGAAACAGTATGTTAGCAACAATTATGGCATAAAAAGTATGCCAATTGACCTTTTGTTCAATATCAGTATTAGCATAAAATATGTTATGCATATTATTTACTGACATTTTGGTAAGTTTATTAAATATCAATATCTTAAATTTTGAGGTTTTTAATATAAAGGGATGTAAATATTACATCAGGTATAGATATACTAATTCTGTAACATTTACATAAACTGCAGTTCATTTAGCTGTATAAATTATTTCATTTCATATACTACTTCTTTATAATCTGCAGAGTAGCTAGCCATCAGCACCAGGAAGAAAGAATCTCAATTCTGAGAGAACTGTGAATACCCATATATTCATATATCAGAATAATTCATTTCACAGTTACACATCAGGTAAAAAAAATCTTGCGAGAGATTTGCTCCCAGGTTTTGTATTCCTTGTAAATCTTGTTCTTGATCTTACTCTTAAGAGTAATTTCACAATTACAGGAATTAGTCTACTCCATGCACCAGTTTTTTTTTTTTTTTTTAATTTCAATTATTTGAGCTTTCTGAATTTAGTTCCTACAGTGGAACTGCTTTGTGTAGTTTCTTCTGAAATGCTTATCACTATAACATTTTAACACTAATTTAATTAAATTGATTCATTACGCAAAGTGATGAGTAACTAATAAAACAAGTTTTAAACAAGTACACATTCCATTGTAATCTGATTATAAAAACTCACCTTCTAAGGAGCAAGAGTACATGCTTTTCCATTTACATTTTTAAAATTGTGCTCTGACTTATTCTGGTTAGATTCTCAGGCATATGTTAAAAGTTCTTTGAAACTGTTTATTGCTGTCCACAGTTTAAAAAATGCATTACTCCATATCCTCAAGGAGCCAAAGTCTAAAAGAATGAGCATTTGGGGAACTCTTAATAGCTACTCTCAGTTGTTCCACTGATGTACTCTCTGGCCCTGGGCAAGTAAAACATGTATGCCTTGGAATTCCCAATACATAAACTGCATTACAAGCAATCATAGCAGTGTAGTTTTGATGTTCACAATTTTCTATGATTTTAATCATGAGAGGCTCACTTCTATATCTCATTCCTTTAGCGCTCTCTCTCTCTTTTTTTTTTTTTTTTTTTTTTTTTTTTCTTTTTGCAGTGCACATGCTGGACTAGCACATAAGCAGCTCTAATTAGAATTCTAGTCTCTAATTAGAAAGACATAGTGCTATGTCTTTCTAGATCTTTTAAAAATATTACAATTAATTGTTGCAACTTTTTTTAACTAAGCCAGAGATGCCATAAACTTAAACCCTATGGTATGCAACTTAAGCACTAAAAGGAGATTCACAACAAAGTTGTATTTACTAGTACTTTCATTTTCCAAGCCAGATCAATGCAGAAACAAATGTCACTCATAAGTACTGAAGAAACATGTCTTAGGTCCCTACAGAATAAAGCAGCTAGAGCCAGCAACACTGCAATCACCATCACAAAGTCAATAGTAAGCAACAACAGAAATAGGGCAGAATCAGTTCAAGTGGGCGATTCCATATCTAGCCTTTTGGAATTTGGCTTTTTTTCAAACTCTTATCAGTGGAAAAAGTCAGTTTGACCGTATGAAAAAAAACATTACCATGATTTTTAATGCATATTCACTTGTAAGTTATAGATTAAAATAGCTGCAATTACTGTATGATCTGCCTTTGGTTTTCACAGTAAGAGATTTTATTATATTTACATTTCTGACTATTACTTACTTATACCAACTAATAATAATTCTTAAATATATTTTCAAGATATAAATTAGATGACTACCCGCAAGCTATACAAATTCACTCATAAAATACTGTCCAGCAGTACATGAACAGTAGCTGCCATCACCAGGTCCTACCAGTGAACTTGACAGAGAGGTCCTAAATGTTGCTGTTGTTTTGTTTCAGCAGAGCGGGTGGGATCTATAAAAAGGTAGTTTATAAAGTATTGGTGACTCTCTAAAGGAAACAGGAATATGCATGCTTGACAGTTTCAAAGAAAATGGCTAACCTTATATAAGACATAGTCCAATCTGCATTTTGTTTTAAAATGTACTGTGATTCAAGCACTGGGGATGTAAACTGAATCACAAATTACATAGTAACTCAGGTATTATCAGTTTCTACCCTGATTCTTAGCTCAGTGTGTAAAATACTGCCAAAGTGATTTCTTTTTCTTTTTCTTTTTCTTTTTTTTCTTTTTCTTTTTCTTTTTCTTTTTCTTTTTCTTTTTCTTTTTCTTTTTCTTTTTCTTTTTCTTTTTCTTTTTCTTTTTCTTTTTTTTTTTTTTTTTTTCCTGTTTCTGCTCCTTATTTTCGTATTTAGGACATCTGGCTTTTTTCCATGAGGCATAGTCAGGCTTCCTCCTTAAAATGAAGGTACTTCTAGAAGTTCATACTTCATGACAAACATGATGGCATTGGAAAAAAAAAACCCATCTACCTAGATTAAACATCATTTGTTATTTAAACCCATTATGTACTGTCTAGAGGTAAGAAAACTGAGTGCATTTTAATGTCATTTTAACATTTACTGCATGTATAATGGACACAGAACATACTCATAAAGGAAGAGAAATAATGAAGTTTTCTTAAAGGCTTTGAAACTGCAACAAAAGCTTGAAGGGTACACTTGTTTGCTAAAAGCTTTTTCTTCACACTTCTTTCTACCTAGTGACAAGCAAACATACTAACAACTTACGAAAAGCACAAAAATATACTTTAATATGTTGTCCCCCTTGGTTTTATTTAATTTCAACCTTCATGGCTCAAGGTTGACTGTTTTTAATTATTTTTATTGCTATAAAATATATGGGAGTACCCACGCGTGCTCGTATTTGTTTCTGCAGGAAGGTTCCGAAGTGCCTCCAGGCTGTAAGCTTACTTTCAGTTTGACCTCATGCCTAACTTGTTAATTTGGTTTCCTTCAGGGGCTTTCATCTGCCTATACTTCTAGTCTATCCTAAAGTAACTGAAATGTAAATTACATCATGGATATGAAATCTGGAAAAAAATACCAGCTTAATAATACATTCATATGCAAAGGCCAATCCGAGCACAGCAAAAACTGTGGGAAAAGTATTTTTCCCAAGTGCCCAGTCTTGTAAAAAACTTCACTTGAAAGAGATATTAGAAAGACCAATCCAGAAAGGTCAGAAATATAAATACAAATTATATAAAATATAATTCTATCTACAACTAACTAACTGCAGAACACAGGATACTGAGATTATATTGCACAATTTAACAACTTCTGTACATAAAAACAATGCAGGAAATTCTGAAACACAGAATACTCAGAAAGCAGGAACACAATACCTTACAACAGACACAAGTTACAAGAAACAATATTCCATTTTAAATTCTGTTCTTGAAGAAGAGTCAGTGTGATAGATGAATTTAGAAAAAAAATATTTCAGAAACAATGGATGACCTGGAATAATCATGTATAGCTTTATATATGAACTTTTTCAAGCAAAATAACTTACAACTTCCAGAGCAAAGTTCATGTAGTGTGTCCTATGCTCTGATATTTTTATTGAATTATAGAACTCAAAGCTCAGCAATATGTGAGGCTTTTGGTTTGGTTTGGGAACAGCAGAGCAGAGCAGAGCAGAGCAGAGAAGAGAAGAGAAAAGGGGAAGGGAGGGGAGGGGAGGGGAGGAGAGAGGAGAAAGGAAAGGAAAGGAAAGGAAAGGAAAGGAAAGGAAAGGAAAGGAAAGGAAAGGAAAGGAAAGGAAAGGAAAGGAAAGGAAAGGAAAGGAAAGGAAAGGAAAGGAAAGGAAAGGAAAGGAAAGGAAAGGAAAGGAAAGGAAAGGAAAGGAAAGGAAAAAATGGGAAGGGAGTGGAGGGGAGCGGAGGGGAGAGGAGAGGAGAGGCGAAAAGAGAAAGCAGCTCATGGAGCTGCCTGTGATGTAGCAAGCAACTTAAATGCTCCATGCAAAGGCTACATGGGATTAAATTGCTTTGCAAGGGTTTGTGGGCTTCAGCAAATTCTGTGCAGCACTGGTAAAGAGGATGACAGCAGCATTTCCAGGTTAAAGACCTTTCCGCAGAAAGAATGGACAGTGCTTCAGCAAAGGCAAGGAGACTGTAAAGCTAAAGCAGTCCACCAGGGAATAGGTTATAGATGCAGTATAGTGCCAGTGATATTAGCACTGGAGAATAAAAAAGACAGAGTCAGGGAAATGTAACTGAATAAAGCATGTATAGAGGTTTCAATTAGGGCAAATAAATTGGGATATTGCAAATTGCAAGCATAACAAGAACACACACTTATTAGTGAGAGAAAATCATGTCTAGTCCTTTGTTTCACTAAAAAGGATGCTTTCTCTTAGGACTGTGTTTATAAAATGCATGAGATTTGAGGAGGAATTTAAGATATCAAATGGTAAGTCAGGAAACTTCAGCACAGTATTGTGCAGAATTGGAAAGGTCCACCTCTCCTAAAGTCAGAGACAGAAAGTTTGTTTTCAACCAAACAACATCAAAACTGTTTATTTCTCTTACATAATTGTTACGTTTAAGTGACTATGAACTACGAACTATGACTATAGCACTATTACCAGAAAAGGTGCCTAGCAAGCCTGCTTTAAGACCAGAGATAAGTCTTTATATACATACATACATACATATATATATATATATATATATAAATGCATAGTTTCAATCTACAGGTGAACTTTGGAGAGATATGGCAGGTATACACAATCTCACTGAACAGTGTTTGTCAAAAGTGCAGCAGCGCAAATTTCAGAGCTAGATTCTGGACGCTCCCAACACAAAGGGAAAAATAAAATCTCTTTGATTTCATTGTTATTGCCTGTAGTACCAGTCAGGATAAAATTCCAAAGAAAGTAATTAGAGATAGCAGTAAAGAACATCCAGGACATTGCCTTCTCAACACTTTCATTAATTTAATGCAGAGAGCAAAATATAAGATAGAATTTTCTTTAGAGGCACCATGTTATTGATTCTTAAAGTGCTACCAAAAAATATGTTCAAATTTTATGAAAGTCACTTGGAGTCTGAGAAATACAGGAGATAATGTTTCATATTGACCTTGGAAAGAATGTTGTTATTTAAGAAAGAAGCTGACGCTTGTTGTGTGGTGCCAGGATTCAGCCCAGGATTAAGCAAAGGAATCCATGCTACTGGCACACAGTAGCTGAGGCTGTAAAGCTCCCTAAATGACATAGGGAAAGTGCTGAAAATTAGTGTCTTTTCCTCTGGACATAATCTTTTATTAAAAGGCTGTCTCCCCATAAACAGACAACTTAGAGAATATACTGTACTATATGATTCTGAAGGATTAGCAGAGTTTTTAATTATATCAGTTTCCTATTTCTAAATTATTGTTAAATATGAGGTGAGACTTTAAAAAAGACAAACAGTAGTTACGCTGAAGGCTTCAGTGGCAGTCAGACATCTACGATTTATGATTCAGAAACATCCCCCAGATTCCATTTTGAATGGATCTGATTACTTAAAATGCATGCTATAGAAGTACTTGATTTCCCACATCAGAAACTGTTCCCATTAGAGCAGCTAGTATAAAAATGTTGCAGTGACAATCTGTATCCCACACAGCTTCTAATCTGTGAATGAACTCTGCAGGACTAAAAACTGGTAATTTACAATAAACAAATATAGTTACGGGCTGGAACAGAAAGCGAAGAAAGTAGAAGAGGTCTGAGATAACAAGTCGGAAATGTGTAATGATTTACTACCTGCACAGGAACATGCTGTGAAAAATAAATGGGTTACAGGACTTAATCAAATGGACAACAAAATGCCCAGTCCGAATAGTTCTTACCAAGAACAACGTAAGACCTTTTGATTAGGATGCCATGTAACCCTATGACTTATAGAGAGCTCTGATTAGCCCTAAACTTAACCACAACCATCCAGTGGAGACACCTGACTACACAGGAACTGGTGGGGCTGTGATGTTCAGATGCACTGTGAAGGAAATTCAAACAAGATTCACATATTTTGAATATTAAACAGTCCCCTCCTCCTTAGATGCACTGCCTCTTGGAAAGGCTATTTTGGCTAGACAATAAGATTATTTACTTATGATTATGCCTATCTACTTTTTATTCTTATGACTAATCTCTGTTGAAACTTCCAGAATCCTTATGAGTGAAAGGAACAGATATATTTTGTTTGGACAGTCTAGACTTAAGCAAAATTCAAGATTATTTTGTTGAAATGACGAAAAGAAAAAGAAAAGAAAAGAAAAGAAAAGAAAAGAAAGGAAAGGAAAGGAAAGGAAAGGAAAGGAAAGGAAAAGAAAAGAAAAGAAAAGAAAAGAAAAGAAAAGAAAAGAAAAGAAAAGAAAAGAAAAGAAAAGAAAAGAAAAGAAAAGAAAAGAAAAAAAGAAAAGAAAAGAAAAAAGAAAAGAAAAGAAAAGAAAAGAAAAGAAAAGAAAAGAAAAGAAAAGAAAAGAAAAGAAAGCAACTTTGCAATACCAACAAGGCATGGTCCCATGCACAGATTAGTGCAAAGCACACTTTTTTGGCCCTAGCAATGGGTAGCAGTGGCTCTCTTCCTTATACCTCTGGTCTTGCTCTCTGGTCACCACCAAATACATCCATCAAATTCATCCAAAGAAACAGCAAATCTCTAGCATAAATCTCCACAAGCTCCATTTTTTTTTGCTTGTTCTGGAGTAGCATGTGTGCAGATGGGATGTGGTTGGCAGTTTCTGAGGCAACAAAGCCCGGAGAGTCGCAGCACCTGAGAAGCTGGTGGCTGAGCGCCGCGCTCCCCTCTCCGCAGGGCAGACCACAAAACACAGGGCGCAGGCAGCAGCGCAGGCCCGCGCAGCAGCACGAGAACAGCCATATATCGGGATGCCCCCAGTTATCCCTCACCGTTAACAGGGCGGCCTTGCAGGTACTAATCCTCTTGCACCCAGACAACGTCCTGTGACCAAACGCGCCCCCGCGTAGCGGCGCGCTGCGTGAGCAGGGAGCCCCCCTTCCCTCTTTGCGCTCGCTACTGCTGCGCCCCGGGTGCTGCCTTGCAAGTGACAGGGAGCAATCGCTCTGTATTCAGCTTCACCACGGCATTCAAGGTTTTATATATCATATCTGCCTCACTTTTGGGGCAGTGGGGCCCAACTAATATTAGTATTAATATTAATAACTAGCATTAGAATTAATATTTAGTAGCCTAATTATTATTTTCTGCCTAAACATAACTTCTCACAGTACCAGTCAGTACTTAAAAGCAATCCTACATATTCTATAAATTAAAAACAAATCAGAATTATTTCAGACAAATATGCTAACAATTTTCAGCAGATATCTATATTAACAGCAAATCATGGGACTTCTTAAAGACTAACTTGATAATTTTGCTTACTAATATTTTCTAAACAAGTACTAGCAGGAGTGATGAGCTATAACAATACCCATTTTAACAACTGTCTACCATGTTTGGATCAATGAACAAATTTTACCTCTTTAAATCTTTATTAAGTATATAATGCCACATATAACTTTAAAAGATAGTAAAGTATGTGAAAGGAAAGATTCAATTTCAATTTCTGTTTCTACCGACAGATAAATCAATGTAGGTAAGACGGTAGAGGTAAGGTAAAAAATGAAATACCAGTGCAAAATCTGCTTTGAATTTCAATATGCTTACTGCATGATTCTTCTATACTTTGATGAAATTGCTTTGAAGACAGGTGCCTCTGATTAAAAGCAAACAAGAGCCTGTGTTTTAATCTGTTGCTCTGTAGCATCTCATCTGACGTAAAGGATGGACACACTGGTACAATGGTGTGAAATAATTCTGATAATGCAACACTGGCACTAATAGATATATTAATAATGAGTTTGTATCAGAGCATTATGCCTGTATGTTTCTTTGTGTCATCTAATGAATTATTGTTTTTGTACAGTGAATTATTAAGGACCCTGGAAAAAGATTGCTAGCAAATAGATTACGCTAACAAAACATTGTATTTTCAGTCCTAAAAAATATATGTCCTAAGGAAATCCCAGCCTCACAGCTGTTAAAGAAAAAACAGGTAATTGTAACAGGGACCCCAAAACTAGAGAACAGTATGCAAGCAGAGGCCTTGAACCTGCAAGCACAGGACAATACCGAGGTGCCATGGCTATAAACACAAATAAAAAATGGTCAATTCTTGGCCCGCAAAGGACCTTGGGAGTTGGGTAAAGTCAGTTTTAGCAGTAACTCTTGAAAAAAGACCAAGCAAGCCAACTACATTATCAAATATACATGACTCCAAGCAAAGCCTCCACAAGGAGGAAAGGGCACCTAGTACCCACTGCCACTGAAAGGCTAAGAAGCACAGACTGCTTGCTGAAACCCTGTTCTCCTTCAAGCCCCGCTTCCACCTGAACAAGGCTGCAGCCATCAAATTCAGGAGTCAAAGAAGCAGAAGAAGGGTAAGCATAACATCAGAGAAAGGGGAAGAGATGAAAAAGTTTGCATGTATCAGTTTTGGAACGAACAATAGTAGTCAGGTAATTTGAACTGTATTCCTTTCATTGCAACTTGTTGCTGTAGAAACAGTTTGACTTTTGCTTGGTCTTCTGCTAAGGCCTGTAGCCTGGATACATTTACATACAGCAGAATTGCACACAGCAAGGGTATTTCTCACATGCAACAATTCAAATGTGTTTTCCAGCTTGGTGTTACTCACTAGTAGAAGAACATGAGAAAACACAGTATGCATAGAGAAGCAATGGGAAGACAGTCATCACTTATGAATGAAGCAATTGAACAAATAAAGGAGAATAATCCACTTAGAGTCTGCATGGCAACGAAACCTTATCTATACAACAGCTCCCAGAGTGTCAGGATGTGTACTGAGACTCTGCTTGCTCACACAGCTCAGCAGGACCTACAGACTTTGGAGTGCAGGTGCAAAAATATCTGAGCATCAGAAAAATCACAAACTGTGGATGTTAACATCTCCTTTGTTCCTGAAGTGTATCCTCTTCCACTAAGAATCTGCTCCGCTCAAATTAGTCTTACTTGAAACAAATTGGACTAATAATAACTCTTTGACTAGAATAGCATTGAATTCTTGACTTTGCATCTTCTCCTCTGAGTTATTAATTCCACATAGCACATTATGACCTGGATGAAGGGACAGAGTGCCTCCTCAGCAAGTTTGCTGATGATACCAAGCTGGGAGGAGTGGCTGATACACCAGAGGGCTGTGCTGCCATTCAGAGAGACCTGGACAGGCTGGAGAGCTGGGCGGAGAGGAACCTCATGAGGTTCCACAAGGACAAATGTAAAATCCTGCATCTAGAGAAAAATAACCCTAGACACCAGTACAAGCTGAGGGCTGACCTTCTGGAGAGCAGCTCTGCAGAAAAGGACCTGGGAGTGCTGGTGGATGACAGGTTGACCATGAGCCACCAATGTGCCCTTGTGGCCAAGAAGGCCAATTGTCTCCTGGGCTGCATTGGGAAGAGTGTTGCCAGCAGGTCGAGGGAGGTGATCCTGCCCCTCTGCTCAGCCCTGGAGAGGCCTCATCTCAAGTACTGCGTCCAGTTCTGGGCTCCCCAGGACAAGAGAGACGTGGAGCTACTGGAGAGAGTCCAGTGTAGGGCTACAAAGATGATCAGAGGGCTGGAGCACCTGCTCTCTGAGGAACGGCTGCGAGAGCTGGGCCTCTTCAGCCTGGGGAAGAGAAGACTGAGGGGGGATCTTATCAATGTGTACAAGTACCTGAAGGGAGGGTGTCAAGGGGATTGGGACAAACTGTTTCCAGTTGTCCCATGTGACAGGACAAGAGGCAATGGGCAGAAATTGAAGCACAGGAAGTTTTGCCTGACCGTGAGGGGGAATTTCTTCCCTGTGAGAGTGACAGAGCACTGGCACAGGTTGCCCAGAGAGGTTGTGGAGTCTCCTTCTCTGGAGATCTTCAAGGCCTGCCTGGATGCAACCCTGTCTAACATGCTCTAGGTGACCCTGCCTGAGCAGGGAGGTTGGACTAGATGATTTCCGGAGGTCCCTTCCAACCTTACTGATTCTGTGATTCTGTGATTCATTATTTTAAAATATTAAGATGCAAGTTTACCACTACTTATCAACAAAGTGGCATAGTTGAAGAAGTGTGGTGGGTTGTTTCTTTGGTTTTGGTTTGGTTTGTTCACTTTTTTAACAACAGGAAAGACAGAGGCTAAGTATAACAGGACTCCAAATGACTTGCAGAGTAGTTTTAGTTCATACCTGACATCCATACTGAAACCTTAAAGTATCATTCTTGCAAAGCGAACAGATTATATAGAGCCTGCTTTTCTCTCTGGTTTTGACCAGAAATTCTACCTAGGAAATCTGAGAAGCTTGAAATTTTATCACAGAAATTTTTCATTATAATAAAACGAATTAACTGAGGAAAATTCTTAACATCACAGAACAAGAAAACTAAAACCAACATTTCCAGCAAATTCAACTCAATAGTTGCCTGCCAACAACAAAAATGACACAAATGGGAGGAGACTCAAACTTGTCCTTATATTTTAAGCCCAAACTATGACATGAAAGCATATGTAACTGTGGAGAGGACCTCGAACAGGCCATTTCAAAGGGCAAATTTGGTCTAATACATTTTAATTGACCAATAATTATTTTTGCTCACAGAGAATGAAATATGGTACATATTATATTTTAATTACTTCTCAGGCTTAGATTAGCTATCTTATTATGTGAAGTGTTATACAGTTAAGTTGTGTTTGATATACATTTATAGATCATTAGTTAATTATATCTAATGTAAAACATGGTAATTAAATTCTTATTAATGACAGTTAATTTGATGTTATTTTAAAAAGTGATAATTTTATTCCACTTAATTTTAATGCAGGGAAGAAGTGCACTATAGCTTAATTACGGCTATGTAAATAATTAAAATAAACTGAGAAGTTAGAAGAAGTGCTCTAATAATAGCATCATCTCTCCTTTTAAAGACACATTTATTCACTTCAGCTTTTCTTAGTCTGAAATTGAATTAACATGCATTGTAGTTACTTAATTAACAAATAAATCAAGAAATCACAAAGCAAAGAGCAGTGAAAACATTGGAGCTAAATTATATATTCCTATATACTAGGGGACACAGCTGCTCTCCTACTCTTCACCTAGTAGATGAACAAATAAATAATAAATGTGGTAAATGTAACACAGGATACTGAGCGCTTAAGACTTTCTGTGTCATCAACTGTGTCATCAATTGCAGCTATCTGCAGTTAATATATTTAATATATGAATAAACTTTCACCTATATGAAACAAGAGATTTGGACATATTATTTCCTCACACCTACTATATAATTGTGGGCTATTTCTAAGGCCATGGCATTACAGAACAGCAGAGACATCAGTACAAAATCTCATGGAATCAATGAGTCTGCCTGTGTAAAATCTGTTTTGCAAATATCACACCAGATAAGCAAAATAAGAAGAATGGTATCTCTACTTTTGATTATTATACCTATATGCACACATAACATTTATTGTTAAATCTAATTACTAGGAATGCATCCATGAGGAATCTATACAAAAAATTCTTACAAAAAATGACATTTCATATTTATATTCAGTGTGCACGGCTACTGAGATCTATCAAGGTGACCTTTGCAATACTAACAGTTGCATGATGAAAGAGGCACGTGAATAATGAAATCTGGCTATGTCTCATCAGTTAAGTAAAATATGCATGCTTAATAAAACTATGCATATAAACAAAAATAAGACATATGATTTGCATTCTAGAGTCATCTAATCTTGCTCTTGAAGTAGGACTCAACAGTGTTATTAACTATTGTTTAGTAATCATGGATGAATGTTCAATAATCGGATTAAAACAAACACTTTTTGCCATGATGCATAATCAAGCAGCCATGGATGACTTCTCATCTCTTTAAAATGCAACTCACTGATTTTTCTTCTTTATAACTTCAATTCACCTATCCAAAGAGTTTTACTGTTTTCAGAAACACTCTTGATCTACAACGATACAGTTGTGTGACTATGTTTTAGATGAAATTAGGAAAAAATAGAATTTAACAGATTTATGACAGACTGAAAACTGCACTAAAACAGAAGTGCTTCTTAAGAAGTGCACTTAAATTTTAATCCAAGACTTTGGTGAGGGACTTCAGTATTCCTAATGGAAATGGCTAACAAGAAAACAGCTTTTTTTTTTTTTTTTTTCCCTCAATTCAGATGGGCACAAAGGATCCCTGCAAGAAGGCAAATATAGGATTTAATTCAAATATTCTTATCTAAGTTTTCAACAATAAAGGAAAATACAAAATTGTATTTTTCTTCCTAGGAAAAAAAGAATTTAAGCATCAATGTCTAACAATGAATATTTTATAAAAATATTCTTGTACTTTTCTAAATGAGAGAAAGCATCTATCTTTACATATTACATATAACTAAGAATATAGTCTTTCCATTCTTAGAAAATATTTTTTTACAAGCAGTTTAACAATTACAAACATTTCAGTATTTAATATTAAATATTTGATTTTGTAACACTAATTTTTTCCTGTTTCTTAAGTTACTGTTGAACATTTTGAGATAATACAATTCAATAGAAAAGACTAAATAAGCATTCTGGAGTGCAGTTCTCATCTCAAACCAAAATGGTGATGTTGGCAGCTGAGAGTACTTTTCTCTCTGAATTTGTGAGAGAATTTCTTTTTATATTTTCATTGTTCAGGACCAAGGGGCTGCAGTTTTTCTTTTCTAATGTAACTGTAAAATTTAAGTATTTTCAGCTTGACAGCTGGAAGCCATGAAGTGTACTTAAGTCAGCTGAAGCATGGTGAACAGCAGTCCTGAAAACTTACAACAAATCCAGTGTGAAGAGGTCCTCTGGGTCATCATGACAACTGAAACTGCAGGCTAAACTTTATACTATTGCAGCTATATTATGTTGAAATATTTCATAAATCAGAACCAAATCCAGTATCTTGAAACTAAAAGGACAAAGCAGTTGTGCTTAGTTGATTTTGCAATGGTATTAACTGAAGGCTCCCATCTACTGTGACAGCAATCACATTTTCAAATACAAGACACTGGTCAAGCAGAAATGTGTATGTTGGCATACCTACGTAGCAGAAGCATGTAGCAGCTCCTAATGACCTCACAGCTTCAAGGTTTCTTTGGGATCGAGAAGGCTTTTGTTCAGAATATTGTTAGATCATTTGAGATTACAGCATGCAATACAAAATTAATCCTACAGTAACTAGTGAAGCAATACAGCAGTTATTATTTGTCTTTCAGTAAATCCATTTCACTAATCAGATTTATGGGCACTTTTCCAGCTAATTCTTAGCAATAATTCTTATTTCTTTTCCAATACACTGAATCAAAGATAACTTGGCCAGTTTCTCATGCCCTTCAAAAGAGCATAAAATCTATTGAATTCAACTGAGCTACGCTAAGGAAAGATCTTCCTTTCCTACTACAGTGAGAAGATACAAAAGGTACTTTGTCTTTCAAATTTTAATCCAGAAGATGGAGAGAAGTCACTGTGCAATAGTAGGAAGTTATGAACTGTAGCATTGCAAAGAAACAGTGGAAATGGCAGGGTTCGTAACACATAGGGCTTGACAGGGCTGAAGTCAGTCTCCTTGTATAAAAGGAGCTATAAGATCTGACTTCAAATATATATAAATAAATACTGCTGTGTTCTTATTCCTTTTTTCTATGCAAGAATGAAGAAGTCATTATGAATTTTTTGTGTAATCTTGAACACACAGTTTTGGACTATATGCTTAGAGCATGTCCAAGTCCAGAAATATAAGAATATAAAGTACACCACAGAAATGCCTTGACTATTTTTTAAAAATTTTACTTTTATAGATTGTCTCACTTTTGTGTCAAAATATTTTAAATATATAAATATAAATATGTAGTATAATTATTTATATATCTATATCTATCTATCTATCTATCTATCTATATAATTCATATGCATGATATAAATATTATAAATACATAAAATATTTTAAAACTAATTTTAAAATGTACTGGTTTTATTATGTTGTTGTAATTTTTTATCTAGTGCTCATATTGCAATGAGTTAAAAGAGAAACTCATTAAATTATCATAGTATGAACACTAGGTTTGTCACAGTTAGTTTAATACTCATGAAAGGTATGCTGAAAGACAAGCTCATGAGTGTTTAAGTGACTTCTGCATTTTCAGCTTACATGTTGTAACATTTTTGTCCTTAAACTGTCATTCTTCTAAAAGAATCATGTACCTCTGCAAAAAATGGTTGTGGATTTATTTTATCTCCGTATGTACTAACATATACTTTCTTCTTGAGTCATTTCACTGCAACTATTCCTTTCCTTGTTCCTACATCCTGGAGGCACAAGGGCAAGATTGTAAATGATATTTAGGCACTTAATGATGCAGTTCAGCACTTGCTAGGATTTTGAAAATATAAAAGTTAGATTCTTACATGTACACACCTGTAGAGAACTGTTCCTAACAGGCAATGGTATTTTACCATTTTTTTTTATGTTATTCTTTATGCATCTAAATACTCCTGAAAATCTATGATATATCAACTGATAGTAATGCAGAATTTTGATTTTGTTTTCCTAATTGTTTCTACAGCACACCAGTTAGCATCACTGTACCAGAAGAAATACATAGTGTTAAGTATGGACGCTTACATCCGGTGCTCATCTCTCTTCTCCCGTTTTCATTCAAAGTAAGGAGAAGTCTAATGTCTTGTAGTGGCAGCATAAAACTGAACCATAACAAAGTATTACTTGAGTATGAAGTTCTAAACCAAACATAAAACTTCTACAGGAAAGTTGAAATAGTCAAGGGAAGTTGCAGTAGTTGAAATAAATGAAAAGAAACAGTCCATAACTACTTGTAACTAGAAAACATAGCTCTGAGATATAAATGAATACTTTGCATTAAAATTAATCATCTTGACAATGGATTGTTGTAACTAGTAGAGCAAACGACATACCACGTTTGGTGAAAAACTTCTCAGGTAGCAAGATTTTGTGAATTTGTGCTGAATGCACTAGACTGTAATAGTACTCATGAACTCATAGAGTTTCACAAATGGCAATCTGGATTTTGTCAAATCAACACTTGCCATTACATATTTATTTTCTACTCTCTGTAGCCTTAAAACTAAGCATAAAGGTAATGTAATTTGCAAATCCTCAAGCAGTTGAGTTTTATACTGATGTTCTTTAAATGCTTTCTTAACCATAGATTCATAAGTAAAAATTCACTAATAATAATAAGCTTAAAAAGTGAGTGTAGGATGGAAATGGGGAAAAAAGAAAGAGAAGGAGATTGGTAAGAAATACATTCTGGTAAACATTAGCTTACTTATTTTTGTCTCTGCATGTGTACATATGATCAAGACACATTCTTAAACAAATCCAGGTACCTCTACTGAAGCCAGGTACACTTACAGAAATCACAAGGTAATCAAAATATACCCCACAAAACTCACGAACCCCATAGAAATTTCCTGTTGGCTCTTTTACAGGTAGAAATGGAGAGAAATAAAGATTGCTAATCTTTTCAACACCATTATCTATGAGGAGAGGCTATATGAACCAGTCAGTGTTTATTATACCAAATTGTCCTGCTGGAGATACGTGCCCCTATGAGCTGTGAAAACTCATATATAATGAAATATGTGAAACACAGCTTTTATCAAACTGACCACTAATTATAAATCAACTTGTTAACAGAGCTTTTAAGAGATCAGCACAAAGGCTTTTTAATCCTATCTAAACAGGCTTGATATAATAGAAAGAAATGCTAAAGGAAGGAGTTGAACATTTTTCAGCCAGAAATGCGTCTCAAAGAAGTTTTGCAGAAATTCTGCTCAATATGTTGTTTGCTGATTCAGAAGAAAATTATGGTACCATTGGGGAAAAAATGAAGAGAGAGCAAATAAAATGAAATAAAAGAGTAATTCTTAACGGTATGTTGCATGTAACACACACATTGGACATTACAATTAAATTAGTATGTTATTGATTTTCATATTAAAAATAACATGCACAATACAATTTACCTCAGGATGGCCAACAAACTTCATAACATTGTAAAATAGCTCCAAAATAAGAAGAAATTGGAAAATTGGACAGCTAGTGAGATTATGCTTTGGTTCACAAATTATTCTGAGTATATAGGGGGTGAACTATTGACCACTACTTTCAGTTTACTACAACTTATATAAAAGGCGTACTTTGTAACAGTCCTAATAACAGTGGTCAGCGGTGTGATTGGGGTCCTCTAATCACCTTTTACAGTTCTGGCCTGGCTTTCTGTTTCAATGTTCATTTTGTTTCTGAAGACATGGTCTGGATTACATATATGCAAGGAATATAAAATATATATTACATATATATGTATATGTATGTATATATGTGCATACATATGTATACAGTAAGAAAGAGATGGATAAATTTCTATACCTGTCTAGACTTCAAGCACTGGTCATGTTTGAAACACAGACTAATACATATATATGTATGTGTATGTATATATATTTATATATATATATATGTATATATATATGTATGTATGTATGTATAAAAAAGATACAAATGAAGACCAACAATGAAGTTAGAAGGACCATACTTATTTGGGGAATAGAATTATTTCAGGATTTCTTTTCCATGTTCTCTACAGTTTAATCTGCTTTTTTGTTTGTTATCATTAGAGAATGACATTTCAGAAAATACATGTAGTGCTTTCTATGCATGAATCATAGCAAATCCCATGATAATTAAAAAGCTCTACAAAACTTTAGCTATATTCAACAAATCTATTTTCTTTTCTTCTTCTTTTTATATTTTTTAAGTCTCATTACTACTTGTATTGGTAAAAGGCCTGTAGGGAAGGAATGAATACAAGAGAAAACATAGTCAATTTACCAAAGATTTTGCAGTCTAATGATGTTCTAAGTTCTAGCACTCGGTAGTCTAAAAAAGCATTACAGAAAAGAAAATTTATTTTCATGAAAATGTGTGCATTATGCATTTCATAGCTTCCTCAGCATTATCAATTCTGTATACACTGCAATGTGAACACCACTTTAATTGTAAAGAAAAAGGTTTTATTCTTCATTTATTTCTCTGTCTAAAATACATGAAGAGTATACAGTCAAGTAGGTACTGTTGCAGTTCGCACCACTCCATCTGATGGAAATTTATGGATTTATGGATTTATTGTCTGGGTAGCAATTATTACTGAGAGACAAAATGAATTGCATCATGTAGTGCTAGAACCTCTGAGATGATTCATGGGAGTTTTGGTGGTTATCATATTGCAAGATTATTCTTCTGTGCAAGGTGCCTCAGTCTCCCCTTAGGCCCTGGATTTTTTTCCTTAGGATTTATTGTGTCTTTTGGAAATTCTGAATAGGAAAATTAAGACTTTTTATGCTGAACATCTTCAAGCTGCCCATCGAACACAAATCGCTTCTCACTCACTGAGCAGAGATTCACATGTTTTCATTCCTGTGTCAATAATCTACACTCTATATATTTTCACCTACGTTATTTCATTCTGATCAGGTGAAATTTTGGCTATATGGACTGCATAATGTAGTCATGATCATCTGTCGGCTAACTTCTTTCTGACTGGTGCAGCTATCAGGAATAAATTACATTCTTCTTGAATTTGGTCATCTTTTGCAGGTGAGTGCTGGTCTGCATTAGAGATGGGACTTTGGCATCTCTCCAATATGCTCGCTGGAAATAGGAAGATGTTTTCAAGACCTTAAAAATGGAAAGAATATAGAGAAACTCCACAAAAGTTATTGTTCTTTGAGATACTAATAAATGACACATCAGCAAGGCTGCATCCACTGACAGTAGAACTTAATTAATCCATCTAATTTATTGATCAATTTAGATGTAAAAATCCCTCAAAGCTAAAATTAGCCTTTCAGTTATACTGAATTATGAAGTACAACTTATTACATAACTTCCATAAGAGGAAAATTAAAAAAGAAAAAAAAAATGTTAGTCTTCTGAAAGGTCCTACCTTGCTGGTATATTTGTTTCTAAAAGCTATACTGGACTCTTAAATTTACAGTAGTTTCTATTTTACATTGATTTTTAATGTATTAGTAAAAAATCTGCTAAATTAATTTACTTTCTATTTCTTCTAAATGGGTATGCATAATAGAGAGGTAACAGCAGCATTATCCATGTTTTCCAATTAGGAAGTTAAACAACAGCTCACAGATTACAAAAAAATCCACAAACTATCCAAAGTTTATTATTGAATGCGCACACACATGCACTTATATACTAGACTGACAGAAAGACAGACAGGTAGGTAGCTCATTTTTAATACATAAAATTTTCGGTGCTTTGATTTAATTTATAGAATTATTTCATCCCACACAAGTGTCTTAGTCCCCAGTCCTCCTCATATATTCACAGCAACATCTAAATCCAATGTCTCTGCAAGTCCATTAGATGAGATTCAAGTCTAAATTGCACTTTGCCTTAGGTTTTTAAGGCCTTTCTGTGTAGAAATAATTAAAGAGGAGTCACACCACTTACTTCTCTCCCAGGTATTCTCTAAAAGATACTTAAATAAGGATGAATTTATCCTTTGTAAGGACTTGAGTCAAGCACCTGTATTAACTCAAGCTTTTAAAATAACGTTTATACTTTTTCCATATGCAAAAAAGAACAGGATTTGAAGCACTGCGACATTTCTGTAAAGTTAGTCTTTTAAAAATGCAGGATTTTAGGTACACTGTTCTCTTTTTGATGCGAGACATCATTTAGATTTCTTTTATATCAGCAAACTATCCAATCTGAAGTGGCAGAACTATAATAAAGTAGAAAAAAAACAACCGTCTTTATATGTTTCTTTAATTACTTCGTTCTTCTGTTTAAAGATCTATAAACAAAAAAAGACAATGATATTTTCCATATTTGAAAGTTTGATGACAAATAATGTTGTCAATGCAAATTAAAGACTATCTGGTAGCATGGCACCTTGTAATGCTAAAGAACATCTAATTCAGCAAAATGTCTGAATAGGCAAGAAATAGAGGATGAAAGTATGAAAGTATACAAGTATAACTTTGCTTTCTGGAGCTTGAAAGAACCCATCAGAACTGCCTACAGCATTCAAGCTTTACAAGAAATGATGCAGAGTTGTGGTGGGATTAACTGAAATAACATACTAGAGAACTTTATTTGGACTTTTTTTACAATGGTTAAATTTAAAGCAGCCTAGTTAGATATTGCTCAGCACAATCCCACCTTACATCCCTATAAACCACTCAGATTGCAAAAACTGATAATCAAGAAAGGCTATCAATTATACCATCCACACATGAATAGGGTAATCTCTCTGATTTCAATCATTATCCTACAGCCTTTTTCTATTCCTTTGGATGCCATTTTTTGCTTCCTTAAAGAGACTGGAGAAAGCGAGGTGCTGTTCACTAGATGAAATAACAGTAATTGGAGACAATTTTGTATACAAACTAAGCTTGAGCTTGATTTATGTTTTATATACAACAGATTTACTTTATAGCCTTGATTAGATTGGACTGAATTCTGCCTTATTTGAAATGTTTTTGTTCCCTGAATTGTTCCCCTAGAAGCTAGGAAGAAGCTGCAATACATCTCCTTTTGACAGAGGTCCTACAAGAGAAGGAAGGCAATCATTCTAATAGAAAAGAAGGAAGGAGCTGTATCTTCTACAAACATCTACTCCGTGCACCCAGAGGAACACCTGCACAGCTCTGTGCAGCCAGGTATCAGCTTACTCCTGACATGCTCCAAGGTTGGCTGGATCCACAGTAGCCTCCAATCTAGCACTGGTAGACTGTTATTACCATAGCACTATGTTTTTCAGTGGTATAATCTGCTATCTACTGATAGCTTAAAACTCTTAGTCAGCAAAAACTATCGAGATTGTGGAGGAGAATGAAACCCAGTGCAGAAAGTCAGAAATGGGCTCTGTCTGTTTAAAGCATAGTAAACATAGATTTACATCTGAAACTTTGCCATCCCAGCTCAAGGCCCTAATTTCTTACCTTCTTAACTGTGTCTTTTTTTTTCCCTCCTTCATACTGTGCTTTTCCCTTTCTAACCTCTAGCCTCCAAATTTTGCCAAGTATTTGGTCAAAACATATGCATTTCTATATGAAATGTCAGGAAAAGCAGGACTTGTCCACAGAAGTGAGTCAATAAAAAGACGTTCTAGATCAGTTAAAGAAACTACTCAGCTATACTTGCATAACTCCGTTAAATATCATTTAGCTGTTCAAGTTGTTTTGAGCCCTTTTTTTATAATGGTAAGAGATTACCTTAGCCCTGTAAGAGTTGATTCTGGACTCCGCAGTAAAAGATGGGGAGGAGGAGGCACAATTCTCAATCTCATCATACTTTTTATATATAAGCACTGAATATTTTAAATGCCCCAAAGGCTAAATAAGATAAACTTTAGAATTAAAATACGTTGTCATAATAAATGTCCTAACAGTACATTTAGGAAGCTTTACAAAGTATGTAAACTTTTTAAGTAGAATATCTTATTCTTTGAGAACAACAGAATGCTATTTTGCAGGCAACTAAATGGCAGAGTAAAGTAAGTGCTCTTAGAATAAGGACTCTGGCTATGTGTTTTCCAGGATGCAATGATTCTGGTCTGCTACCATTTATGACCTTTCCCTTGGAATAACAATAATGGGAGGAGGAGGAGAAGAGGTAGAGGAGAGCGCAAAAGGTAGGGAGAAGGCAAGATTCCTATTTACTTTTTATTTGATGTGGAGATGGAAGTCTTTTAAGATCTAAAAGAAAAACTGATGGGAAAAAATGGAAACAAAAAAATCACTTACAGAATAAACTCAGGACCATTAAAACCATTTTTTTAAGTGAAGAATAGAAAAGAAAAGAAAAAAGAAAAGAGAAAAGAAAAGAGAAAAGAAAAGAAAAGAAAAGAAAAAAAGAAAAGAGAAGAGAAAAGAAGAGAAGAGAAGAGAAGAGAAGAGAAGAGAAGAGAAGAGAAGAGAAGAGAAGAGAAGAGAAGAGAAAAGAAGAGAAGAGAAAAGAAGAGAAGAGAAAAGAAGAGAAGAGAAAAGAAGAGAAGAGAAAAGAAGAGAAGAGAAAAGAAGAGAAGAGAAAAGAAAAGAGAAAAAGAAAAGAGAAAAAGAAAAGAAAAGAAAAGAAAAGAAAAAAGATTTTAAAATTCCATGTTATTCAACATGAAATATTGTCACTAGTTCATTAATATTTAGTAGACTGTAAAAAGATACTATTAGTGTTAACAATTGGATTCAAATTACCATTTAATCTGAAAACTTCTGTTCTATAGGAAAAACTCCAAAATACTTGTTTTTTTCGATCCAGCCTTCTTCCAGTGAATTCTGTTGTTGACACTCTCATTTTCGACAGTGAATTTATAAGCTAGTGGAATACTTATTCCTCATAGAACATCAAATTTTCAATTTATGAACAGTATATTTATTTAACTACTGCATTAGGTCTTGCTTAACAAATTCATTTCCTGTTTAATTTTGTGTTTGTGTTTCTGCGCCACAGAACGATGTAGAACGATTTCACGGATCTTCTCAGAATTCACTACCTCATGCTACCAGTTTTCAAATGGTGAGCTTTGGTGACACAGTCCTGGCTGGTAACAGTGTTCTGCACCTTTTGCTTGTGCCACTAAGTATCTCTTTATATAAACAGAATAATGCAAAATAATATTAACAGTTGCTGTAAATGGTACTAATAAAGACACTTTTGTGAATATAATGAGAGGAGAACAGGATAACCTAAGATGCTGTTCATAAGGAGTTCTAGAAAAGTTTTCCCAATTTTAAATGACTAAAAAAATGGGGAAAAAATCTAGAAGAAAGGCAATACAGCTTAATAGGTAATCCAGTACTTAACTTTATCACAATATCATTTTAATTCTGTCACAAATATCTAGACATAGGAAAAGATTAGCAAATAAAAAGAAGTTACAATATTGTATCTCTGTTTTGGAACAGTAGTTTTAAAGAGAATTCTTGTGGACTACTCTGGCAAGGGACTTCTGAAGATAAACAAATTAAAATACACAAGATTAAAACAGTTAATGACCTTGGAGCAGCTGAGCTGACAGTTATTAATAACCATGTAAAAAGTTGTAAGCCTTCTATGCATACACAAAAACCTAAGTGGAAAAAAGAATGATGCTGTGAAAAAAGCCTTTATTTTTTAGTTCTCCTTTCATGTGTTTCAATTACCATGATGGGATCCTCTTTCATAAGGGGATATTGTCACGTACATATAAAAAAATGCATGTATACATATATGCATATATGCATATGTGCATATATACATAGATAATACACATGTTATATCTGCATTTATGTGTCATGCATTATCCATATAATACACGCATACATACATATGTGTATATATATAGATATAGATATACACACACACACAGAGGTATGTGTTATATATATAGGACATACATATACAGTATTATTTTTATATATATATATTTATTTATTTATACACACACACACACACACACACACACACACACACACACACAATTTTTATCTGTACTGATTTACTTCCCTCATATTAGATTCTAAATTCTAAGGTCTCTTTATGATTAAGTGCAAGTTTTCATGATAGAAAAAATGAAAATGTGATACTGTTTTGAAGTAAGAAAATGAAAAGTTCATCACTAATCTGTGTACATTAAAGAAAAAAAATCAAGATAACATGTATAATTGCTTCTTACTTATATAAGACAAAATCATAATATTCACTTTGATGTTTTTGTGTTAAAAGAAAGAAATAAAACATGAAGAGTAAGAAAAAAAATTAATGGACACATAAAAAGCCTTTAAAAGCTCAAGACAATAACCATAAAAGAAGCAAGGCATCTCTACATAAAGTCATTCTTCAGAAAAATTATGTTTTCTTTTGTCTTGTGAAATGTGTTTCTGAAGAGAAAAGCTATGTTATTACTGTTAGACAAATGTTGCTTGAAAGATCTGGTCCCACCATTACAAACAGAAAGACTTTATTGAAATGTTTAGACTTGCAATAACCTCCATTTGCAATTTTCAGGCCTTAGTTCATACAGTCTTAACATAAAGCGTCAGTTTTCATGACCAGCAAGTGCCTTCTAATTATTAAAATATTTTATTTATCCATTTTAAATTTATTTTAAACTATTTCAAGTTTGGATAAATATGTACTAGAAGTAGATATTTCTTCAGTAATGCTTAACTGGGATTTGAACTATTTTCCATTAAAATTTATTTGGTGTGCATGTACATAAACGTGCATGCATACACACACACACACACATATATATACAAACACACACTAGATTGATATTGTAAAGGTTTTGTTACTGTGACACAAAATCCCCTTTTAGTAGGTAAAGCTACACATAAATTCTTTAAGTTAATCTAATTCTCTTGGGAACAAATACAAAAGCTCAGTAAGTAATTACTTGCATTGGATGCCGGAAATTTATTATATTCAAAACAAAGGATAATGAATAATCAGAATTTCTAAAGCAGGATGCACATAACAGAATTTTTTGAAGAAAGAGATTAAATGAATATATGGAATAACAGAAACAAAAAAATGTTGACAGTCTGGTTTTAACACATTAAGAAAGCATACGTGTCTGTGCTATAGGAGAATGAAATGGAAGAGGTAGGGACAAAAGTGTGAAGATGCATATTCACTTTTTTACAATGAAGTAAATCTTCCAAACTTCCAATAACTGATTTTGTTATTTTACCTTTGAAATATTAAGGAAAAGCATATTATAGCATGAATTTGACATACCAAAGCATATGAAGTGCTCAATCAACATATATAAAATTGTGGTGTTATCAAAGGTCTGAAAGTCAATCATAGCTCCAGAAACATTCAGGTGGGCATCTTTTATTGCCCTAAAGTATTTGGAAGAAAATGACATTCTAATCAAAAGGAACAAAGTTATTATGATGCACCTTCTGCATAGGTATCTCATCAAGCATGTTTCTAAAGCACTGCTGTCATTGCAAGAGTTTGCCATAGATCATCAGTGCTAACATTTCTGGAAAGGCTTCTGTGGATAATGAATAAAGCAAAATGAATACCAGAACTACAACTGCTAATGTAAGTTTACTCTCCACTGAAAAGAGATACATTCTGTTTGCATATTTTACCAGTTAGTAGCAAACACACCACTTAAAAGGAGAGAAAATGATACATAAATAATTTGAAGAAATACAGAAATTACTCTCAAGACAGTCTCAAGCTACTTATTTCTTCCTAATGTTATTAATCACTAAACAAACCAAGATGTCAAGCCTATCAGCTAACCTACTGTAAAACTGAGGTTATAATGAAACATATCACTATGAACTACTACACTGTAAGAAATAATTAGTGTTTGATAGGCATACTCCCTAGAGTGTAGCTTACATCAGATACACCTTTGACAGTGTATCTGAGCCCGTAACTGCCTGCATATAAATCAGTATCTCTAGGTGATAAATCAACAGCACTGATTGAACCCTAGAGTTCTGATTCTTATATCGAAAGTCAAATAATCACTTGTCCTTAGCTAACTTTATAGAAGTGAACACTACATTCAGGCACCATAGCGTATTCCCATTCTCTTAATAATCTATCCCTCTACATGTATTTTCTTCCCTGCAGATAACTTCCCTTTGCAGAGCTGCATCTACAAAGCAATAGGTAACATTTTTGCTCTTTAAATAATAGAGAGCCTAGCACAATGAAGTTGTTACATTTCAGCGCTATGAAAAGCAATAGGTAGTGTCTTTTCAAAAACTCGTAGATATGCCTCACCCTCTCAGCTGAATCTTCCTCACTGATGTCTTCAGCCAAATCATAAGTAGAAATCATAAGCAGAGTCAATTCATTTACAGGAAAAGGTTAGATATTTAAATATAGGAATTGAAAGCAACTGAAGAAAACTGAATCATAAAAATGGAACTGAAAGAATATTCAGGGCAAATCATCATAAAAAACACTGTCCTGCCACAGGGGAAATCCTATACTAACAATTATGACCTTCCTATTCATACTGGGATACTTTGTAAAACTGCAGAATACCGCTCTGTGCTACTCTCAGTCTGGAAGTTTCATCCCTTGCCTTCAAGATTGAGCCCAGGAAAGCCTCTCCTGGTGGAGATGCTTCAGGGCTGGAATTCTGCTTTCAATTAATTTGTCTACAGAGACCAACTCTGCCTTTCTTTTTTTCTCTCTCCCCCCTCTCCCCCTACAAAATGAATAGGAGTTTAATTTCAGGAAAGAATTCTAGGTATGACTTTCATTGGAGAAGAAATAAAACATTGGTCCATTGGTGAGGAAGACAGGAAAGGCAGAAGAAGACAAACAAAAGAGGATGTACCAGGCTGCTCCAGAAAACAAACATACAGAAGAGAGGCTTCTAAATTTTCACTTTTTGTATTACTGCAGTGACTACAGGCACTGGTTGAAATGGGGTACAAGAGGATAAAGGAAAGATATTCTCTACTCCAAAGTATTTACAGAATGTACAGCATTAAACATTTCAAGTAATAGAAAAGCCTAAACACTCATCAAATTTAGAGCTATTGAGAGAACTAACAATAGTTGTGCAAAAGGGCTTTCAAATACAAACAAAAAAGAGTTTGTATAAAACACAAAATGTCCTGACACTGAAAGAGTATGAGGAGGAACAGAGCTTTTTTGTTTGTTAGCTTGTTTTTTGTTTAGGACATCTGTGTCTAGTAAAATAAGCTGTATTGAAGGGTCTCTCCTTATTATAACAGAAATTTTATAGATATTAATGAAATCCCAGGCCTGTGTTTTATGTATATACTTGTACAAAGTACTAATCTCCTACCAGCCCACACACACACATCACACAGAAGCTTGTCACCGAGATGATGATTAAAAGAGAGCTCCTATTAGCATTGGACGGCTAACTTTATCTGACTCAAGTTGGCAGGTGTGCTTCCATCACTGGAGGCAACTGCGATAAAGACAGAGAGATCTAGAAGGAACCACTGAAACAGCTAGGTTTGGGAATGAAATCAGAGATTTGCAATCTGTTATTATCATTTCAGATGCAATGGAAAATAAATCCAAGGATGTGAGCTTGAACTTTTGCACCATTCATAGGTTTTATCTTAATCACAGTGCCACCTGCTCAGAGTTTAGTATTTAACATGTGTTTTCATACACAGGCATTGTGAAGTTTTGTTATTGCTTGTGATAGCGCACCGAATGTAGGACTCCATGTGGCTCTGCCCCAGAGGCAGCTCTCAAAATCCCCACTGCCTCAGCTCTGAGTCATTCGGACTGCCTCTGGCACTCAGAAAGGCTCGGCAGCGCTAGTGATGCCATGACTCTTTGCCACCCTGATGAGATCAATTGTTCAGACACATGCAAAAAGGAAAGAATAAAATCTGTTTTCTTTAGCATCCTCCTTATGTCTCACTTTACTCACTAAGCACCTAAGTAGTCATGGCCAGAAACAGTTCTGCATGAGTAAATGACAAAAAAGAAAAACAGAAAAAAGTAACTTTTAACATAAAGAATGAAATCATCATAAGCAACACATCATCTACTTACAAGCCACTACCTATAAGTCCTTCATACTATTTTACTCTTATGAACACCTAGAAAAGAGACTTCTGATGCACACCAAGAGACATTACCTGTTTGAACTTTTAAATGGTGAGTTCATATAGGGTGGCCCTAAATGGACACAGGAAGCCATACCTGGCTCAGAGAGACCAACCAAGTGAGCAACAGCTGGAACTTAGATGGGGTGCTAATCCTACAAACAGGAACAGATCCCATTTTGTTGGTTTTCCTGTGAGAGGCAACAGACTGTTGGCACAGCAGACAATGACGGTCACGCTTCTCTCACACGTTCAAGCTGTGCTTCACAAGCCATATTGCCATTTCCCAATGAAAAATAAACTGACATATAGACTGCTGTGCAACCAAAGACATTATTTATTGTTGCTCTTTAATGCTCTGAATTTTAAATTTTATACTGGAATACCCAATGATTCAAGCTCCTATTTGCTTACATATCTGGGGTAGTGCCATTGTAGCTTGAGAAATGTTAGCACTTTAAATGTACAAATCCAATTAGTAAATAAACTCCAAATGTCAGAGCACTAGAGGAGAACTGTGAAAACCTTGTATGTATAAACACTGAACAGTTTGAGTTCATACACACAAAAAAGATCAATCAAGTGCAGAAAGGTGACAGAGTTAAAAAGGCTCCCAATTAACATACATTACTGCTATACTATGACAGCCTCATAATAAAAGAACCTTTTTTACTGTTCAGAATGACTTCAGGATTTAACGTGCAAACTATGTTCAATAGCAGCTGTTTTTAAATCCCTCCAAAAATGCTGCAAGCAAGTCATATCACTATTTGAATTCCTCACTTCTATGAAGGATTTTTCAATAAAAAAATAGTTATTATTATTTAAAATGTCTATTAATTATAACCTTGGCAAAATGTTTAAATATTTTTTTAAATTGTTTTCTTTTTTGTCATATATAGAAAGGTGGCAGTGCAGACTTCTCCTTCTTTCTTTTTTGCCCTTGTCCAAAGACAAAGAAATAATCAGGAGCACTGGATGGATAGACTTCCATTTAAACCATCAAATAAAAACTTCTAACAGTTGCTTGCAGGCATGAAAGACCCCTTTGGGATTAGCACTTTGTAAAATTCCTTTGGCTTAACAGACAAATTGCTGTTTATATACAATATATATAAGTTCAATTTCCTCAGACATTTAAATCCTCTTACCCAGAGAAAAGGTACATGTTTTGTGATTACATCTCCATTGCCACATTTACAGCAAATAGCCACAAACATAAATAAGGTAGGCCTGATTTCAGGCCTGCAGATGCTCCCCAAATTTGGGGTTAGATTTCAACCTGTTACTCATATCTTTGACCTAGAATATCTATTTGTTTTAAACAAATTGATTGTATGCCCTATATCTGACACTGAAACTTCATTTCATTGTTCTTTGCCACTCTAAATAAGAAAGCAAAAAAGGAAAATAACACAAACTTTAATCATAAGAGTTATTATGTGCACACATTGGTAATAAAAAAAATTAGCTAGTGAATATTGAAAAAAATAGAATGCAGCAATTTGTCCAAAAATCTATTATATCAGGATTAATAGCCAGATTAAAAATGTCCAACTATTCTTCAATTTACAAGCACTAACATTCATTCTCAAAATTCCTCCAAACACAACATGTTCAATATTTTCCTCTACAGCTGTCTCATAAAACACAGAACTGACAATTTTTTAGAAGACATAATAATCGAAGCTACCGAACTGGTTACAGTGTTACCAATGAACCACAGGCCAAAAAGAGTACGCAACTTCGTGTTATGCCTAGAGGAACAGATAGCCAGTTCATTAAAAAATGGCCTGAAAAGGAAGGCTTGGGATTTTGGCTTCTTGCTTCAAAAATCATATATTGTTTAAGCACATAGCATAGTTCTTAGGACATGATTCATCTCCTGGTAAATACTAAAATATTGATACCAAGAAAACTCATAACAGCAACAACTATTAGAGGTCAGCTGAAAATTAACAGGAGTTTCATGTGAGCAATTTGGATCACAAATAGAAATGAAACAACTTATTCTGGACTTTTACGCTATTTGAGTTTAGACTATGTTGCAAAGAAAACAAAATTCAAGATACACAATAAATAAGAAAATTTAAGTGCGGTTAAACAATTTCTATATAGGACCTAAATCAGTAATAAGATGTCATGGCTGAACCTTTACTGCGGCTTCCACAGCATCAGTTTCTATTGATGGATTAACACTACTTGATTCACAGTTTGAGTTTTACAGTCAAACCAGAAGGCGAGACTCCTATCACATACTCACTTTTACTTGTGTAACTCAGTAAATTTTGAGTTCTGTAGCAGTGAAATGAGCTGAGTCTCAGACCTTGAGTTGCTAAAGTTAAATGGACAGAGAAAAAAAGAACAAAAAAAGACACAAGTCTAATTTGGTTGAGGTGGAGAGAGTGGAGGGGATTGTGGGGAGGAAGATGAGCCTCTACTCCAAGTCTAACTATGCCTTTAGTCACTTGCAATTGGAAATATAGGGTAATGTAGGAAAAAAGAAGGAAAAAAGAGAGTAAGAGAAAATGAAATTGGCCAACAATTCAATAGCAAAAATAAGCAGATTTATTTTAAGCTTGATATTTTTAACCAAAACTTTAACTTTCAGTGGTCCATAAAATAATCACAAAGCTTTACAAGAACACAGAAGGTCTGTCAATGTAATATTTATTAGGCATTTTAAGTATATGTACACTTTTCCAAAAGATTAACAGACTGAACCAGGAAGGAAAAATATTTATTTGACAGATAAAAACAGTTCCACTGAAAATACTAAAATACAAAAACTATTTCATCAGATCTATGGAAACTCTTTTATGCATGTTGGTTCAAGTAGACAACAGCAATGCTATAGTCATTCTTATTAACATATTAAAATTAAAAACATATTAAATTAACATATTAAAAAGAACGTGGATTAGGAATCAAATTATACTAGAAGAAATGTATATGCATGCTTCTGTATTACTACTGAGCACCACGTTCTTCTTTGTGAACACTGTAAAACTGTTCAAGTATGTTATCATGTTCAGCTTATTAACAATTCATAAAACCTGAAATAAGAAAGGACCATTAATATGGCAACATAGCCATAAGTGCAGCTACAGGACGTTTTTGAAATTATTCCATTTCAAAATGGTAAATATTTTTATAAGGAAAAAATCTCTACTCTGTTAAAAAAGATATTCCATCACAATCATTTTTCTAGTGGTTAAAATATTCATGCTATTAAAATGTCTGCCTCAGATATAATCTAGTTTCCTAGCTTCACCTTCAACAGCCATGTTGAAACGTTCAGTATTCATGATTTTTACAGCTACATCATGGGTATTTTTATTAATAAATGTCAGGGTATATTAGAAAGAATGATGGTTTTAAGCATTCATTTTCATAAATTCATTTAGTATTCACTGCAATAACAGTAGTCGGAAGACATTTATATTGTAGTAATGTAGATGTCATATCTATTTTCAAAAAAACTTTGTTCTAATCTGGCATTATTATACTATTAAAATTAGGTGCCACAGGACACTTCAATAAAGATTTATGATGTAGATGTTCAATGCAAGCAAATTATTGCCTGATTATTAGCTGAAAATGAAACCATAGAGGCTGGGTGGACCATCTCAAAAAGTTTACTTTCAGGAAGGTTTAACTGATTAAATTCTGGAAGAATTTCCAGTAAAAAATAAACATCAGAGACAATCTGCAATACTGAAAATGCCATTCTTGACTGTTTATCTTCTGCCCAACAGATCTGTGCACCCATGAAACACACATGTAGAATTACTAGACTGTCAGCTTGGAAATACTAAGAACGCAACAGAACATCTGCACTTTCTTCTGAGGCTACAATGAACTCCAAAGGTCCCTTCTCTCGATGACTGCATATGTGATGGCACATGGACCTCTTTTTTTTTAGCACACAAAAATGAGCAAATGAGCAAAAATGCAATCTATTTAAGACCAAAAGTTAATGAAAATGAAGGAATAAGGATCATTGTATCTCCTATTTTAAATACCCTAGACAAGTGATGACAGATCGTGAAATTTGTCCAAGTATTTCAATGGCTTTTTTTTTTTTTTTTGAATTCTATCACTTTTTTTCTCAAAAAAATTAAAAATGATAAAATGCTTGCAGAATAAAATTTTTGTTTGTGTTTTAATTGCCAGCACTTGAGAATGATTTAAATGTCAATGTCATGCTTGTTTTAGCTAAATCTTCCACCACCACTGTCAGTGAAGTAGAAATCAGGGTTGTAAAATAAATGAGGAAAAAACTGCCCTCCACCAGCTGTTTCAGTGATTCACTGATTAAAGGTTTCAAAAAAAAGAACAAACCAGCATTTCATGCCAGATTGCTCAGGTTAACTAGTTTCTCTCAAGAGTCACAGTGAAGCCTGAGTGAAGTTTATCTCTTTACCACAATGATCATTGGGCCACAAAAACATACAAACCTTGTGCATGATGAAGACTGGAAGGAAGAGGTAGTCTTACATGAAAAGATCAACTGAGTCTGCATGTCCCTGGAGCTAACACTACAACACAACAAATCATAATGTATTTAATAACTTGAAGGAGTAGATATACATCAGAGTAGATGTTTGGGAGGAAAGAAGGTATAGAACAACAACAAAACCTTTCTAATGTTCACAGTAGTATAACTTATTTTTCACACAGTGAGGTTATGTTTCAGGGGAGGTTTTCAAAGAGAATGACATCTCCATTGAGTAGGAAAGCTACTAAAATAGTCTGGAAACACAGTATTACCCAAGAGCCTCTAGGATCCCTTCTTTTACTATGTCCTGTTGAGGAAAGTTTTGGCTGACTAGACACCTACAGATAGGACTTTGGGAGAATATTTTGTTTTGTTGAATTGCATCTATTCACAAAATTAATTACAATTCTATTTGTATAATTACCTGCTTTAATGCTGTAGGCTGAATTTTCACTGGTGGAAATATTTAGGGTTAAAGGAAACTTCTAAAGAAGCAACTTGACAGTGTCTCAGGAGGAAGTATTTGGTTCTTCTAGTACTTAGGATCATCATGTGTAAGTAAATAATTTTTTATAAATTCATTTTGATTACATTTAATACATTTTGTGTTTTTAACAAGCAATGGACTTCATATATCTAAAATCTGAGTGACATACCTTTAGCATTAGATATTCACTATTTTAGTATCTTAGCTATTGTGCACATTAGATATTTTAATTCAGAAGAAGAAGACAAAGATTCTCAGCTGTTTCATGAATAGTCTCATTAGCTGATGAAAGGATCAAGTAGGATCTGAATAGTCAGACCACAAAATTTTGGATTGTCTTCGATTTAGGGTTTTTGTTGCTGGCAAAAACATGAGGCTTACCACATCTGGCATTCTATTGCCTGCCAAATGAATATCATGACATATGATAAATAAAATGTTTTGAATACTGTGTTCCAGATCATGTTAACATACTGTTGACCCAACAGGAATGTTTGTTTAAAGATTATTATATGCTTATTGCAAAAGCAATAAGGGGATTTTGAGTCACAGCTGACTGTCCTTCTTTAGAGGTGAATCAGAATAAAACCAGGGGCTCTGGGTTAGTTTTTTAGTTTGTTTTCTTCTTTTTTTTTTAATAAGGACATAGCAGTATATGCTACATGGATCTACATGGATCATGCTACATGGATCTAAAGTCAAGCTGCGAAAAGCTGGTAACATAAAGAATCTGGACAGGAGAGATCTCAAAGAAATTAAGAAAAAAAAACACTTGCCACTTGAGATCTTCTTCAGAAAGATGGTTAGTACACTAAAAAGTGGTGAAGTTTAACAAAAAATTTTTTTGGAAGAAATACCAACACAAGTGCAAATAAAAATCAAAACTTTTAAACTGAGGTTTTCATGCTTTTAATATAAAAAAATTAAATATTCAAATTTAAAATATTGTGGTTAAAATTGTTTTTTAACATTCCATCATTCGCTCTTAACTGTGTGTACAAGTATTGAAAACTCAATAATGTATATACACAGGCACTTATACATGGACAAATTCTATATAATGAAAAATATTAGCAATTACAATACTTCTGACTTAATTCAAAATATTGAGACCAGACCACTTCAAGCTTACTAATACGCAAGATATTAAACAAAGAAAACTTGTAATCAAATTGAGCGTACTCGTACGTTAGGTCTATCAGAACCCTGTATGTTGTTTGAAATGTGATAAAAACAGAACATAAATTATATTACATCTAATGCAGTGCTGTCTTGCTGCAATATATTTTTATGTGAAGGGGATCTATCTGATGTGTACACATATTTCAGATTTCCAGTGAATCTCTAAATAGCATATCTGTTGAATCTAGTCAATCATGACTGGCAAGGAACTAAGAAGCCAGAATATAAAATATCAGCTGCTCATTTGGATCATAGTCTCCTGTCATTTCTGCAAAGAATGATCCAACAAACCCCATATATAATTCTCTGCCAAACAAAATTAATTAACCCCCAAAACATAGTCACAATTCACTTTCTTCATTTGAAGTTAAATCTGATGTTCAAGTACTACAATAAAAAAGAGCTATCACAATAAAAATATGTTCACCTAACTCTCTTTAGAAAGACAGCTCTGTTTGAGGAAAGCGACAGACCTGAGAGAGCATGAGAAGGGAGACCTGACCACAGCTAGACTTATTTGACCACAAAAAATAATTATCTGAATTCAGGATCGTTAAGAAGAAATCTATACATACCTAATTTTTCCTTCTCCTTTTACTATGTTTCCCATCTGTTTAAAAATAATTTGCATGACACATTCCATTCATACTAGCTACAGGATCTTTCATGTATTTCATTACAGGTGACATAAACCTCACTTAAATTCACAACCACATTGTTGCAATCTGAAAGCCTTCTCTTTAAAAATCACTAATCAATACTGATGCTTTCCATTTATCTTAATGAGTGAAGACATTTCAGCAAAAGCAAACGAAACCTAACTAGATCATGTGTCAAGCCTTGTTGCATTTGTGAGAAAGACAGAACATCATTTGACTCAATAGTTCACAGGCTTTTTAATAATCTTTAGTAATCTTTAGGAAAAATGAGAGAAAGGATCAAAAATTGGATTTTGAGTACACGTATCCTCTGCATTCCTCTTAGCCTCCACAGAAAATTAATTGCTAAACAAGAACTTTCTCTTTCTAGAGAAATCATAAATCTCAGAACTGCTGTCTGAGTAGTTCTTGACTGAAGGAATTTTTTCCAAGGTGAGATCCGTGGAAAATATTTCTTCACTGCATTATTATTATTATTACTGTATTTTTAACACTACTACTCCATCTCTGATCAGGTTTTGTAAAATGTCTTTTCATCATCTCAGGGATAAAAAAAAAGAGGTGTTGGTGGGTGGGTGGTGAAGGGGGAGAGGAGGTGTTGTCCATATAGGATTTCCTCTTAAACTTTGGAGAAGAAATCCGGAAAAAGACAGAGGCATGACCTGAGGCAATGGGCTCATTGGCAGATGCAGAGAACCTGGGCAGCTGTGAGATTTTGATTCTTACATGCAGATGAACAAGGATAAACAAGAGAAATTTGGAGTATGGGAGTAGCTCCTAGGGGAGTGTGGAGGGCTTGCTATACTGAGGCAACCAAAGCAATTCTTGCTATTAACTGGTGGCAAAGGAGTCAGTGAATATACCCTGAGGAGATTTCAGTTCCCTCCTAACAAGGATTTAGAAGTCAATATTGTGTTCTCAAGCTGATAATTCTGGTCTAATAAAGACAGTTCTCTCTTCCTAGGCCCTTAGTCTTACAACGAGGAGAAGGGAGTGTGTGAATGAATATGTAGGCACTCATTCCCTTATATTTTCTTTTTAGGTTCAATTATTTTATCTATTATTTCTGAGAGCATCCAGATACCTGCTCTATCATATGAAATTGGAAAGTAAACACTGCATAGGTAGAAAAAAGTGATAATGTATCTCCTGGAGTACATGAATTATTCTCAAACAGTTCCCCAGTGACATAAATTGATAATGTTCTGTCCTAATTAAACTACTGTCTTTGCGTATTATCTTCCTGATTTTCTAGATCAAAAAACAATTCCTGTCCCAAAGAATTTACAGTTAATCAATGCTATAAAATCATTGATTTTATAGCATTGCTTTACATTTGACTCTAATGTCAATAGTTGTGAGCTGATAATATTCTGTTCAAAGTTCAAGGTTTCAGTAGGACTTATGCTTTCAGATATACAGCTACCTCTAGATTTGCCATCTTCATTGCAGCAATTCTATTTACGGGTAACACTATTAATATTCATAAGACAAACTCACTGACACAAACCCAGTACTTTAAACAGACACACATTATCTTGCAAAACATAATGAAATGCTTGGCAAGACAGTAGATGCTAGGAAAAAAAAGGCTAAAGATGCAGATTTCTATTTGACTGGAGTTCTACAAAAATTAGAACTAGGAAACAAGGGTTATTTCACTGTTTAGCAAAAGCAATTTTTTGGACCATTGGCTGCATATATATATATATTTTTAAAAGTTTACAACTAAAGAGCATAATTTTTTCCTCCTTCTCAGGCTGCCTTAATTTAAGGGGCTTTTTTTTAGGGCTTTCTTTTAGTTTTTATGTTTAAGTAATATGGTTTGGTAATTATTAGTAATGGAAGAATTAATCATATCTTCACAATTACTTCAGTGATCAAACTGTAATTGTTGAGCCTGCTATGACAACTCTTCGGACATTAAGTTTCTTAAGTATAAATTATACCATGTACTCTTAAACATAGGCTTGTAGTTCTTATTGAACAAGTGATGAGAAATTATGACTGGATTTATGGTCTATTTCCTGAAGAAAAGATCCTGTCCAGATCTAATACTAACATAAATTGTCAACATTCACTGCAGTCAATAAGATCAAGGATTTGTACCAACTAAAGATGCATTCTACCTTCCTGATACATAAAGGAATTAAGAAAATCTGATTGTATATTTTGTTTTAATGCTTTCAAAATATACAAGATTCCTCTGTGAGAAAAGACCAATGAAAATCAGTTTTAAAAACAAAACAGAAGTGGTGATGGATATTTACACAATTTTTCATCTGGATGATAATGTAACAAAAGATGGGTACTATTTTAGGAATTAAACTTTTCAGTAAAAAGTTTTCTTTCAAATACTCAGGTTCAAAAGAACATATTTTTCACTCATTTCTTTTGTTTCCTACATTCTCCTTACTTCAAAGAGACTTTCTAAATTAACTAGTAACTTAGGTGTGCTCTTTAAACCAATTCTTTTAACGTTCTTCAAAGTAAAGAAAAAGAATGAACTAGAATGTATTCTTCTCATAAAGACAACCTCTGTTACCACTAAGGAGAAATGATAACTTCTTTACTAGGTTTCTGTAAAGCATATGCTCTGATAAATCTCTTTGCAAAGGAGAAACTTTATAAACATGGATAGCATAAAACCTTTTTTTTTTTTTTTTTTTTTGCTGAATTTGAGGGAGAATTTTTCCCCCAATTTTGGATTTTTTTTTTTTTTGCTGTATTAAGAATGTAAAACTAGTCATTTCTACAATGAATTACCTATTCTGCTATTCCAATTTATGCTGAACTGTGCCTTGCTTAATAAATGTTATCACCAAGATGAATTCAAAAATATTTGCAAAAACTATTAGTAAGAAGGTAAATTTCCTTAGCAGAATTCATAATCGTATGTAAAAACTATTAGAAGAAGATAAAATTTCCTTAGCAGTAGAAAAGACTTGGCTCACACTCTTCTCTTTGTCCATAATCAAATGAAATGGAAAGTACTTGCTTTTTCTCCACATCTCTTTTTCTAATATTGTTGTTCTGTATTTTTTCTAGCTTAAATACAATTCTTTGGATTCCTTGTTGAAATTCTTTGTTGATTTGGTAGCTTTTCCAAAAAACAAAGAAAGGGAGTGTTTTCTGTGTTCTTTAGCCTGCAGGATGCACAATCATGGGACAGAGAAGAGCATGGATTACTTGAGTTGGTAGGCAAATTTGCTGGTTTTCTTTACTTGTCTTAAGTTTGTATTACTGAATATATAACAAAATTATCTTGATGTTTTCTAGAACTTTTTTCACTCTGTTCTTTACAACATTATATAAAAATATTGCCCTGGGAACTAAATATACATTTTAGAGGACAAATCAAGAAGAAACTGATATATTAAAAAAAAAAAAAAAAAAAAAAAAAAAAATCTGTGATGGTGATGGCCTTTTTTTTTACCCAAACATAACATATTTATAACTGACTATAATTCACTAGAGAGGCCTGTCATTCTTTTTTCCTTCTTACTGTTAATATTGAGAACAAAATTGAAGTCCTTAAAAAAAAAGAGAGAAAAAAAAAACAATTATAGGTATTACTGGTAGATTAAGAAAAAACATAAAATTCATATGAAAGTTGATAATTCCAAGCTCTGAATATGAAGTTATTCAAAAGCCAAAGGCCTCGTTTTGTCTGATTTGACTATGCAATATATCTGACAAGCCATTTCCACATACTGATTAGAGAGGAAAAGCATGACACTCAAGCAAAATGCTCCTTCTTTCTGAGAGAGTATTTAAACTGAAATAATAGGACTCACTTTTTATCTTCAGAACTGCCGTGACTGAGAAATCTTCACGGCATTTTTACATGCAACAGTGAGAATAAAAAATGTGCAAAGTCATCTTGCCTCTTTGATCATCAGGGGAGGAAAGGAATGACAAACATAGAAGCAACAATAAGATGTCATCAGTTGATCAAATTAAATAAAGTCAAATCAACTGCTAAGTTTGAGTTTATTATCTTTGAAAAAAGTCAACACTGTTACACAGATCAAACCCTAGAACACAAAATGCAAAAAAAACTTGCTCTTACAGATGAACTGCACACCCAATTAGTACTGATGAAACACTTGTGCAGAGGTTTATTTCACTAGTATCTCCCTGAGTTGAAACGTGTATCTGCTTTATCTCTTTATCCACAGTTTACTGTCTAAGTGCTGATTGTATTTTTCTTTTTTAAGGGTGAGGCTGGGTACCAGAAAGGGAACCTGCTTTATTCTGGCTGCTGCATTGTGGCTCGAGTGGGACATTTTTGAGGGAAAAGGTCAGGTTTTCACCTTGAGAGCAACCAAGTGTGCTCAGAGGAAGGAATTTCTGAGCACAGATGCACAGCAGAGAGTGAGAAAGACAGCAGATAAGGGATCAGTAGTACCACAGCAGATGCAAAGTATCCTGCGAGGAGCAGTGAAGGCCTGAAAGATTTCAAATGTACCTCTCAAAGGTAAGGAAGATTATATGATTTTCCTAGCGACCCAAAGGAAAGTTTGTGTAACCTAACAAGCACTTGGAAACTACCAGAATAAAAAGGACACATTCTGCAAGGGCACAGTGGGCTGGGGAGGTTATTTTCAAACTTCCTGTATTAAATCGCCTGATCTGAAGAGCTAAGATTTGTCTGTTAACATTATCCTTTTGTAGTTGCTTGCTTTTCTAATAAACATATACCTATGGTGATTAGTCTCTTTCATAGAGTTTTTGACCTGCATGTTTAAAAAGAAGGGTGGAGATCTTCACCTCAAAATTTTAGTGATTCATGATGTCATCATGCAACATATTAGTTGGAGAAAATCTTTCTTAACTGGCAGATTTGGTAACTGTTAGCAGGTGCCTGCTCTGGTATAGAAAGCCTTTCCAAAAAAGGGCTGCGAGAAAAGAAATTGAAGTTCTCCTGAAAACAAAGAAACAGAAACTCCCTATTCTCCCTTGTTTTGATTTTCTTCATGAACAACACCATCTTAATTTTTCCAAGAAAAAAAAAGGGTTTTTTTTTGTTTTTTTTTTTGTTTTTTTTTTTTTTTTTTTTTTTTTTTTGTTACTCCAACAACGGATCACTGCTTCATAATGAAGGAGTTGCAATGAGGCTTGCTGCCAAGCTCAAGATCAACATGGAAAAGATGACAAAATTAGAGGATGTTGAGTTAAAGGATAATCAACATGAAAGCTGAGAATTCACAGGAGGAAAGTAGAAAATGGGCTGAACAGAAAGACCGGAAAAGCAACTACTTCTGTGAATACTGTAGTTGGAAAAGAGTCTGCTTTACAGTCTGTTTCATTCTTAAATGACTTAATACTTACATCGCCTTTTATATTGAACATCACTGTATTTTTTTTTCTATCTCAGCATGGAACTAAACAACATGAAACTGCTGAATAAAAGACTTTCCTCATATATGTGTGGAATGTTAGATTCGCTTGCTAGAGAAATAGTAATAAAAACACTAGGAAAAACTTAAGAAATAATAGCAATTCATGATTAACATCTCAAAGCCAAAAGTAAATCTCCTACATTATCTAATATGTATGGGGAAGACCTTGGAGAGAAATCAAAATCAGGAGATAGAATATTTTTATTGTATCTGGATCCCCGTAATTGTATTCATTCATAAGGTGTTTGTTCATAGCCAGCATGACATTACCTGTCATCCAGCAATGAGTAATATCAAATCATTACGATCCTCTTTCTACTGGAAAATCTAGAGCATGGATGCTGTGTGCAAATATGGCAGCAGATTGAGCTGTAAAAAAGACTTCTTCAAATGAGTTTCAAATCTATCATAAATTATAATGCAGTTGCATAGATTTTTAGCACAGGTGATTTACATAATGAAAATTTCATGCCTGTCATGCAGCAATGTGCTGCATCAGAAACCAAGAATGGATAAACTCTTATCCCGAGCTTGCACAACTGTTACAAACCTAATGCCCTATTGGATATCTAGGTTTTAGTTGATACATAATGTAGTAGTAAAGACACTGGTCTGGACTGAAGTATCATCAGCGTTTTCCTTGAAAAGAAGTAGGAGCAGAAAAAGAGTTTGTAGGCACCATAATCACCACCAGTTTTCCCCCTCCAGCTGCCAACCAAGAAAAGAGTGATTACCCTCAGGAGGAACCTTCGCTGTCTGTTGTGTGGGCATACTAATATGTATGCAAGTCTGACAAGGAATGACCTCATACCGGGAAGTGTTAACAGGATCTCTCTATTTTTGCTAGCATTTCTTTTTATCCTAGCTAAGGCTGTCTTTTCTTTTCTACCTATTTGTCTGCATCAAATTTATTCTGCAGGCAGCATAACGTTGTAGCACCTGTGAAAAACAGAAACACTAGAGGTAGAGACACTTCACCCCAAGATAAGAAGGCAAATCTCCTCTCTCCAGAATTTAAACAGGAAGTTGGAATGACTTGCTTAAACCAAAATTAGTGGAATAAATACCACTGCTAAAAACCAGCTGCCTTTATGGGCTGATAGACCCAGTCCTGAGTCATCCTGTGTTTTAAGAATAGATTCAAATAAATGTACACAATTACAAATATACATTTACAGAGATGATTCTACTGTCATATTAATACATTGTTTAAACATTTTGGGTTTCATTTTCATCCTTTCCAGGATGTCTGCAAAACAACCCAATATGACCAAATTCTCAATTCACGAATTCTCTACAGAAAATGAAAACCAACCCTCCCCCGCCAAAAAACAAGCAAACAAACAAACAAACAAACAAACAAAAAAAAAAAAAAAAAAAAAAACTTGCTATTCTGCCTTGCTGAATTGCCTTAAGGTTCGTTCATAACAGCCATGTCTAGGAGAAGTGTGTGATTTAGTGCATGTGATACTGGATTTCTGGCTCCTTTTAGAAGCTGTTTTCTAGATGTCTGTTTTGCTGAGAACTGAGCTCCACTTATCTTATACAGTAAATAGGTGTCAGTTCTGAGGCAACACTGACCTAGGATATAGGTCAGGTTTAACTTTTCCCTGAAATATGTGATCTATGATTATGATATTTAAATTAATCAGTAAATACTTTTAAATACTATTTTTGGACATTATGAAAGGAAAAAAAATCTTTTGAGCATTATACTGTCCATTTCACTAATGCAGTGAAACTTATTAGGAAGTAAATATTCATGGCTAACTCCCACATTCTCTTTATGTCAAGAGAGTAAGAAAAAGTGTATGTACAATACTGCCACTTTTGAGCAGTGAGTCATGGATGAGTGAAGAAGAAAATTTAAGATACACAAAAACTGCTGCATGTAATGAAGGCTAAGATAAGACCGCAAGCACAGAATCACAGCACTATTATCCCATTATCTTTCCAACAGACATACCATGTGCTTGCATCTTTCCTAGTACAAAATGAGTACAAATTCCCTTAAAGTCTTAGGGTCACATACAGAAGTAACTTAAATAGTGGTGTGTGTTAATGAAAAACTGAATAGCTAACTGTATTTTCATTTTTATGTCATGTCCATTTTTAATCTTCTCAGCATATATGCATTCGTCCCAGGCCCAGCGTATGCAAAATCAGTACAACATATATACCATTTAAACCCGTCCTCTCAGCTATTCAGCTATTTAGCTGTGATAAACAAGAGCTCAAGGCACACTTAAAGCTGCTCTTGATACTAAATAAACAGTCAGAAATAAAATGCGACAAACTGCATATTAAGTTAGGGCAAGAGAGACTAATGCAATAAGATATTTATTCACTAATGTTGGCACGACAAGTCCTTTTAATAAAAGGGAGTATTGTTATCTTTCTCTCTCCTACTTCCTCACTTACCTCATTGCTCTTCTTTTGATCAATCTACCAGAGAAAGCAAAACAATGCAAAGCACAAGGTACGCTCCCTTTTAAATATCACTTTGGCACAAGCAAACATACTTGTCAAATTCAGCCTGCAAATTTAGCCTAAATTACATCTCAGTAAAGGGGTAGGAATATGTTGTATTTAGTCATCAGCACAACAAAATAAGGAGCTCAGCATACCAGGAATTTCTTTAAGTATGTAAAAGGGCTACCACCTGGTGGTGAAATTCCAGGCAATATCAGCTTCCTTTGTTGAATAACGTATTTTCATCAATGTTGGTAAAGACACTAGTAAACTTTTTGACAGTCATCTCTAAATAATCTCCTGGAAGTATTAGGAAATCTCTTAGGGTCTTTCAACACCAGAAATCTTCCAACAGGTCTATATTATCTTTAGATCCATGCTCCTAAAGGTTTTTTGGTGCAGTGACTCCCAACTGTCAATACCCAGCTGATGAAAGCAAAGAAAAAAAAAAGCCAGCTTAATTTAAATACTTGTTTTTTCAAGAAAAACAAAGCAAATCTGCAGGAGAATAAATCTCTTTTTTTAATGAATATATTCTGCAGGATTTCATTTAGCAGATATTTCTGAACCTTGAATTATCATTAAGTGGTCATGTTAAATATATTAATCTTGTACATTAGTCATGTACATTAATCTTGTCAACATTAGTGTGAATTCACTGTGTGTTATCATCACAGCAAGAAACAAAATATAAGTATAAAGGAAAAAAGGAGACACAAAGGGTACCTATCTATTTTAGCTACTGGCACACCTGTCAGTCCCTGTTATGTTTTCTCTTTTTCCATATTGATCTTTAATATCTCTTTCAAGCATGGGTCACATGGTGGTATTTTCAATGACTGAAATCAATAAAAAAAGGCTATTTCTTCCATGAATACCTATAAAGAAGAGAAAGGACAGAGAACAATTTATTTTATTTGATATGTTTTCATTGAGAAAATTGCTTCCTATATTTACCTTAAAACGCTACATTTGACTTTGAATGACCTGACCAAGTATCTGCTGAAGGGTACCAGACTGACTTGTGACAGACTTTAGCTTAGCCTCTAGAAAATTGTCATCTTTTACTCACAAAATGATACTGCACCTTTACCTTTCAACTAGAAAAAAAAATAAAATAAAACTGTCAAACTATTTCTTTCCTCACCATCTTTCCTTTCACAACTCAGAAGCTTTTCAACTCACACTATAATCATTCACTCTCTTCACATAAGTACATGCTCTGTATCAGAAAATATCACATTCAGAATAAATTTGGCAAACTGAATTGTGCATTCGGGGTTAGCAGAAATTTCCCTCAAAAACTTAAAAGCAATAAGCAACAAGATAAGACTTTTCAGGAACAGGTGAAGTATCCCAGTTTGTTTGCACCATATTTGGAGACAGAATTTCCAACATATTACTCTGTAGAAATAAATACTTAAAGACTGCTATAAATAATTAATTCAACAACAAAATGCAGATAAAAATGACAGCTATTACACTTCAGCAGCAACTTTCAAACAGCTGTGAATATCTAAAAAGCCAATTTACCTTCTTTTGTCTCAGAACAGAAAACTTAAGGTCTGGAGAATACTGTATTTCTCTTTTGAAAAGAAAGGCTCTGTGCTTCACAACTCCACATATATAGTAACTCTACTGTATTAATCAAATGGGATAAGCAGACAAATGCCCTGATGTCTTGTGCCACTGTTGAACAAGCAGCAGGTGTTAACTGCATAATCTTGTGGAATAGTATGCACTCTGTCAAGCAAATGATGTAGAAGAGAGGTGGCTTTCAGCTTAGGTCTTTTACTTAGGAGACAAACTATATGAACAGCACTTGTGTAAACAAAGTATTGGTTTATGGATATAAATGTAAAACTATGTAAAACTACTCTGTGTTATTTGCCTTTTTTTTCCCCCTCTTCTTTTCCTTCTCTAAGAAGTAAGCATCTGAAAGTTAGACATTAAACCCCTTTTTAGCAACCTTGGAAAATAATGTGATTTCCAGAAACGTGCAAGGAGCACTTCTAAGATGAAACAAACCTTAAAGTTGAACATTTATTTTAGTATTAAATTAAATTTAGTATTAAATCTACTAGCCTAACTTTGAACTCTTATAATTTAGAACTTTGACTACACTTTCCAAAATTAAGATTTTCATCATTACCACTTAAAAATTACAACCTGTATAGTGATCAGTCACATCTTAATTTTGTGAGAAAGAACACAACTGAATCAGAATGATTTCCTTGCATGGGACTAGTTGTCTAACAGTAATGGGGTAACTAGTACCCCATTACTAGCTTAATACAGAGAATATAAAAAGTGGACAAAAACTGAAATCATTAAAAAATTATTTGAAACAAAAATATAAAGAAACTGAAGCCAACAAATTCAGTCTCTAATATCACCATCACACTGGTGACAGCAGCAAAATAAAATATTATTTAAAGGCTCTTCAAACATTTTGAATTGACTCTATAAGCTACCCTAGATAAAAAAGTTTCATTTACAGTATTGGCATTAAAAGGTATAGTAGGTACCAGGGACTGTAAGATGATGAAACATCTGATATAAACTATACTGGACTAAACAGCTTTACATGGCTGTAAAGGATAAAGTATTTTCAAATAAAATGTAAAGGATAGTATTTTCAAAAAAAGGGGGGCACACAATCACATCCTTGTTTTTTACTTCAGTTTGGAGTTTCACTATGGCTAGGACTGATTCTTTCTTTGTTATTACCCTTAAAAATAATATTTGAGGCATTAAGCTTATATTTTTCACTATTTATCTGAGGGAAACTCTTTAATTATTCTTCCGTATACCTAAGCCACACATATTTCCATGAGATGGGCCAAGGAAAAGAACATGTTAACTACACTATTTGGAATACAGAGTAACAATGTTAAAATTTCAAGGACACAATATCTTAAGAGGAAAGAAAAACAGTGATGTGAGAGAAGCAGCAGTGGCAGCAAAGGACTGTGTTTCAAACGTTGTTGTGAAGGCGTATGTGAAAAGAAAGAGAAAAAAACCTGCTCAATTAAAGTAATGAGGTCACTCTCCTCAGTGCCTTCAGGCATGTTGTAAATCTCAATGATACTTGTTCTGTTACTGTTCCTTCTATTGCAGTATCCAATATTTTATTTTAGAGGCAAGAGTATTTTATGTTCTCACTATACATCCCTATGCAGTACATATAATTTTACTCAATAATTGCACAGTTGGCTTCCATTCTTTTTTTCATGTCATGTGGAAACATCCCTACTACTTCTGCCATTGCAACGATTCCAAAATCTGAACTGCAGACCCATAGATACAATCCCTAGGTTATATCGAACTTCCTGGTCCATTTGATATACAATCCTCCTACCTATTTAAGAATTTCAGGGTACCACTCTGACTTTACCTTGTTCATCTGCCATTCTCTGTGTAAGTTTCTAGTGAAAATCAAAAACTCTGCACAGTATGACACATTAGAAGGGGGATTGCTCTTTTTTTTTTTTTTTTTTTTTTTTTTTTTTTTTTTTTTCCTGAAACTTCTGCCCATAATGTCAAAGGCAAGACTATCCCTGTTATAGCTGGGGAAGGGGTGGGATATGTTTCCTCAGGAAAACTGAATGAATAAAGAAAGCTATATATACATGACAATATAGAAAGTGGAAAGACGTGTGATACTTTTATGGATTAGAATTTTACTAGGGAGTTTTAAAAGGAAATATGTTGTTTAGCCCCAAAACATGCAGATGATCTCTATCCATTTGTAAGCAGAGAAAAGCTTGTATCCCAGTAGTTAGCGCAAGAACTGATTCTAACTAAAAAATCTTCAGGCAGCTTCAAGCAAATTACCCAAGGACTAAGCAGGAATAGAAACTAAACAGTTCATCAATCATTCTAGAGCACTGTTCAAGCACTTTGATAGGTACATATGTTAGAGTCATATATTTGGGAAACAGACTGACTATAGGTTTTGCTTTTTTATTTTCTTATTTTTCAAAGAATATGCTTCATATCTTCTTTATTCTACTCTTGTGAAACTGTGGCATTATTTCTTCAAAACATAAATGAGATACTGTTAGGTTGGCTCTCACAAGTAACAGAAAAAAACACATGGCAAGCATTTGATACATGTTTTGCTTCAGGAATTAAAGTACATATAGGCATATTTTCTAAGGAGTAATACAACTGGAGAAGTATAATTATTAGGCTTGTACAGCAAAACTATAAAAATACTCTATTACAAAACATAACAAGGCTATTCATCTGATATTTAACAGTTTGTGATATGCACGTAATACGCTCTTAGATGTGAATGTTTTCCTATGCAGTGCTAATAATGATCACTGTATTGTGACTGACTCACAAAAACACTTGAAGACATAGTATGTAAGTCTCCTCATGGACAAGAAAAATCCAGTCTTACTAGTCTGATGTACTTTCTGTCATAGATCCTAAGTAGTAATAGTTCTTAAGTATAACTTACTCTTAAAAAAGTGCATTGCTTTAGTTGCTTCCAGTAAGTAGCATCCTAAAAAAAGTCAAGTATTCAGTCACTTGTAAGGACATAGCCACAGTAAAAAACACTACCAGAAATCAGGTATTTGTTTCAACAAGTAAGTCTTATCATACTTGTCTGTTTTGTTTGTTTGTTTGTTTGTTTGTTTTTCCTTTTTCATTTACACATACTGCTACTGTAAACTATAATAAGGTAAAGTATGAAATCCATCATAACGAAAATGTCAGCAGTCATCAAACGTTACCATGCAGGTGTGTCTACATTACTTCATTGACTTATTTCTTCATATTTAGACACAAAAATTCCATATCAAACTTGAAGTTTCTGAACTTCTGTGTATTATTTATGAGCTGATCACAGGGTTGGGTATTTTTATTCTCTTGTTCATAGAATAAAGAGAAGAGAACTAGAAAGGCAGTAGTGCATCAAATGTAATCCTTTCATTCAAGGTAGCAATGCTGTTCAACTTATTAGCTATATCAAAAGATAGAACATATAGGGAAATTTGATTGATCATTCTATAAAAATCAGATATTAAAAATATTCTAATCAATCCATTATGATCATTCCTAAATAAGGATAGAAAACACATGCACCTCAGAGATGAAAGCAAAACACCAAGAGAAACACTTCCACTAGCTGTGAGGAAAAGCCTTATACTGTAACAGGAATTAATTTAACACAGACAACTATTTACAGCTGTGAAAAATATTATTGCTCTGTTAAATATAATTCTCAGCTAACTAATATGGACCAACATGAAGGTTCCTAAAAGTCTACCGGTGCCAATTAAACAGGGATTACCAGATTACATGACTCACTCATCCACCCAAATATGTCACAATCTTAGAGATAATTTTCTTTAGCTTTAATAGAACCTTTATTGAAGTAATTTATCCTCAGTGCATGCAGTCTGAAAAGCTCAACCCTGCCTACAAAGAGATTGTCAAGAAAAACAGAATGCAACAGTCTATTGGCAGTGAATGATTTTGTAACTACTTTGATTGGGAGTTTAAGACTATGTTACTGTAGAGATTTCCCTTTTTCCCTCATTCCCACAGTTCTTCTTCGGTTACATGAACAAATCTGTCTGAGAAACAAATCTGTAATGGTTGAGTTACTGAGCATGCACTCTACATCTAACAATGTTAGTTAGTTACATTTAACAATTCTACATCTAACAATGATTTGTTTGAGGGAATATAACATTCATAGCAGAACTGTACCTTACTGCATGATCTTCAGCCACTTCTTGATGATGTGTGATGTTCATTTCATTAGTGGCAAGAATATAGAATAAAATTATAACATACGAGCTTTTTTATTGACTGCAGAAGTAATTACTCAAACTTGTCATTGCTCTTTCCATTAAGGATCACATTAGACCTTGTTCAATGAGGTTACACATAATATAGGTACCTGAAAATATTTGCTCAGATGAAGAATTGAAAACATTCAAAAGGCAAGCAGGCTGGCAGGCAGGTAGGCAGATAGAGAATATTTTCTAGTGCATCCAGTAATTTCAGTAATTTGAACACCATAATAGAGCATTTTACCATTATTGAAAGTCTTTTGTAGTTATTTATTTTAAGGAACAGTTCTGTGCACATGTGGTAGGTATTCTTTGGTATTTAAGAATTTGAATAAGCATGGATATATTAAAAGGGAGAAGTTTTGGAAGGAAAGAAAACATTCTTACTGAGGAACCTAACTAGGATGAAGGGAATACTCAAAAGAGAAATACTCCGAGAGATATTAGGAAGTGCTGGAGGAGGATCCAGAATACAGTGGGTTATTTCAATCAGTTCTCAAAGAACTCATAATGGTTAGAAGAAGAAGAAGAAGAAGAAAAGACAAAGAAGCATGTCCCTTTTTTGATTTGCTCAACATATTGCTTGAGCAATTTAAAATAAAAATCTGCTTTAAAAACATAGTCTTAAGATAACCTCTATTAAATCTATATTGTATTAAAACTGTTCTCAATATCTTGTCTCTCTGAAAGGATCAAATGTACATAGGACAGTTAGGCAAGTTAGAATGTTTCTGAGGCTATAACAAATGTTTTAAGTGAGGATTATGAAACTAAAATTGATTTGTATTCTCTGGCATTACATTTTTCGTAGTTCATGTCTGTTAGAAAGGATTGATCTGGTTCAATTTTAGTTTGAAACCAAACTGGGCATTTGAAGCGAATAGTCTAACTGTTTTCACCACATTTTGCTTCACATTATGGAACAGTCTCAGAGCTTGTGAACTGGATTTTCTTTAGCTGAAATTTATAAACTTGAAGATTGGCTCGAGTCTACTGAAGTGTCTGCTACAGTTTAGGACATTCAGTCCAAAGGACGTGACTGAAGTTAAGCCAAAACAAAAATAAAATGAAATTCATGCAGTGCACATGTGAAGTGCTCCCCACCAAGTGAGTAATTCTACAGATACTTTGTTATTATACTACATTCCTAGTTTGAGTAGTATGAAAATAGTATGAAAATACTCTGCCAGTATTTTCAGTGTTTTCTATGTAGACTTTCTGGTTGGGAACACATATTTAAATGTACACTACTATTTTCCTTAGAGGAGAATCTGAGTCCGTGAACAAAACATTCATTGCTCAAGTGACCACAGCTATCATCCTATAATAAAGACAGCTGCATTCAGACAAAAAAAAAAAAAAATTACTATAAAGCTATAGTGCACTCCTTTTTTCTTCTTCTCTCTCCTCCTCCTCCCAAAACATAATTTCCCCAAGTGCTCTACGTAGAAATACTTGTTTCATTAAGACTGTATACCTCAGAAACTGGCTGCAATACTTTGCCTGTTGCAAGATAGCATGATGTTGCTTAAAGCCCAACATAACAGTTAGCAATGACTTAGAAAAATAATAGGAGGGATGTATTGCTGTCTATACATACTGCAAAGGCTGCTCAGTGGCAGCCCAGTGACAGGACTGATGCAAAGTGGCTAACGGGGAAAGTACAGGCAGCTGAATCAGTGGTATGCAATGGCGCATGTGCAGTTTAATTTACGATTTCACTTTGAAGATTGCTGCACTGTCACGAACAGGATTTCCGAATGGGGGTCTCATCTAAAAGAGTACTTGCACAATGATGTGTTCTGATTAAAAAAGTGAACTATTCACGAAGAATCGATAGTATAGTGGTCAGCACATTGATCTGGTTTTTAAAACCACGTTCAGGTGACTTCTTTGCTTTCTCCAGAGAAGACTTCCAAGTTCCCCTCCATTTTCTTAGGTCAATGCTATTAATACAAGGTGAAAGAGACAGCGCACTTTTCAGCTTTGACTTTTCAGCTGTGTGCACAGTGTTGTGTGCACTGTGGCAAAGGATAAACAGTTCCAGTTCCCTTATAAAAAGGGAAAACTTGAAACTTGATATATATACATATGTAACTATCCAAATAGAAATTTCTCTATTCTAGATAGGTCTCTTCTGCCTGTTAAGAACAAAAAAACAAACAAAACCCTCAACATTTCTTAAATTTTCATTAATAGAAGAAAAAATGAACAATTACTAAACTCTGGAAACATTTTCTGTTTAAACAGAAATGGGAACTACACCTGCAACAGCAGTCAATAGACAACGAAGACTAACAGACCATCAAAGCTAACAGATTTCCAGAAGGACCTTTTCTGAAAAGAATTTAAATAAAACAACAGTATAGGTCAATGAAATGTGTTACAATCTGCATTTGAACATATTTTGTTACTTTCAGCTTATAGGTATAAGAAAGACTGAGGAATACGTGAAACATTTTTGCTTTACTGAATGCGCTGAACAGTATCATGCATAGCACGTTGCCTTAAACTTTATCTTGGTATTTGACTAGAGGTTACTGTTAAGATAGCTAGAGTTTTTGTTTTCTTAAATAGAATTAGCAGCTCAAACTGGAATTAACAAGTTTCCACACTGGTGGAATAGACTGCATAAATTTTCATACCTCCCTAAACATCAAAGTTGGCTAAACACCTCATCAAGTATACTGTTTGAACTCCCCAGTGACTTTGGCAGAAAACATTTGCTTTTGGAATAGTTTACCTCCAGCCTCAAACTGATTCTGATTTACTTTCTCTGTGAGTAATCAGTGATGTCAACCCCACCAGCTTTTTCAGTAGTGGGAGGATTAACTCTGACCTCCTGGCTCTACTCCAACTAATTATGCTATCATCTTCCTTATCTTTCTTCTTTTTCTGGAGAAGTTACTCCTTGTTACAAAGTCCTTCAGGGAAATTACCCCAAGCAATTACAGAATGCTATGTTGATTCTGTCATTAAAGTGAAAAGCATTCCACTGATAATTTATACAAAGCCCTGTTATCACTGCATTTTTTTAATATATATAAAAGTGCTCTTCATTGGAACTAAGGACTTTTTTTCTCAGTTAATGACATGAAAAATACTAAAATACTGTTTTGAATTGTTTAAATGTTAGCAAACCACCATTTCAATGTTTTTTAGGCAATGACTGGAGTTAAAATTCTTAATTTCTATCCTGAGAAGGATTCTACACCTGTATGCTTTTGGCACCTTTGGTGCTTCTTGTATTCCTATAGACCAACACAACTCACTAAATACAAATGACTAAATTCTCAAATACCTTGCTTTTCTTGACCAAAATTAGGAAACCCACAGAGCAGTAATCATATGAAAATGTCTGTACTTTGAAAATGGTTTTTATCAGTCCATGAAAGTGAATTTCCTTCAGAGAAATATTAAATATACTAGAATAGATGTTTTAATCTACCATTAGAATTAGAAATACACTTATTTCTAGATTTAGAAAATGCTGCTTAATCTTAATTTGCAGCCTAGATCCTCAAACACTTAAGAATTTTCATACATTTGGAGGGAAATAAAATTTAGAATGAGTTCAAACAGTTTATCCTTTTAGCTTACAACATCTGTTCTCATTTCCTCTTTATGACTCTGAACGAATCTTATCTGTCCTATTCTTGAAAAAAAAAAAAAAAAAGAAATGTACGAAAAATGTGAATCATTATTTGAATCTCATTAATTGCTTCAAAAGAAAACTTAATTTTAATGCTTCCTTTCACTCCTGCTTTCCCATAACTCCAAAGAACTGGTAATAGGAATAACAGAAACTGTTGGGGCTACAATCCTACAAATATATCACTTTTCATTCTACTTAGAAATACATGCAAATAAAAACAGTGTGGAACATGAGAATTTGCAGGATCAAAGTCCATAACAGCTGTTGGCCATTATCTATGTCAGTGTAAGTGACCACGATTAACGAAGAAAATTTGAAATGAAGGAAGTTTAAATATGTCCTTTCATCACTTCTTCAGAATTACAGTCTTTAAAATTAAGAATAGGCCTCCTGTCCCCCAAATTGTACACTCCAAATTAAGTCCAGTTAAATTACGAAAAGGAAAAAAAATAAAATGAGTATAATAATTACTAGAACTGTCAGGCCATTTTATTTATTAATACTTTTTCCAGGTTGTAAGTAAGTCCAGAAAGAATTAATGCTTTTGGGCAAGTTTGGGAGAGTTGTGAATCACTAAGGCAAAGCCATTCAAACTCTTCCTGACTCTAAGGAAGATTTTCAAGACCTCATAATTTTATTCCTTGCATTACTCATGCCAGTGTCCACTGGTATTGCAGCTTATCTATACATACAGCAATGATAATTTACCTAAACTTAGAATTTCAATCATTATAAATTATTGTAGTTGGTGAGTTTAAAAGAAAAGAATTCATATACTAAAATAATATTTAGTGAACAGTAAGGATGTCTGAGTAACAATAAATCACTACCCAAAATCGAGTCAGCAGTTCTGCTACCCTGAGGTAAACTGTAAGGAAACATTGTGTAATACAGCCATCAGTCATCTACGGGTCTGAAATGCCATTTCAAAGTACATAATATTTTTTTCTAATTTTAGTGTCTGCACAGTACCTCTTGGTGAAACCTCCAGGTTTTGACAGTAAAATTATTGATTGTAGATTGGTATTCTCTGGGCTGATTCATACTTGCATTACATTTTTCGTTCTTTCCTCAAGTTCCTTTTAACCATGCTGGTTATGGATAGATGGATAGACTATGGCTTTTTTAGATTGGATGTTTTTTTTTTTTTTTTTTTTTCTTAGAAAGTTAACTGGGTTTCACAGAGGTTTCTGATAACTGTGAAAAATACATATTTACCAAATACCTATACTTCTTTATAACTTCACTCGAAAGAACTTACATCAAAAAAAAAGTGTTTGTCAGTGAAAGAAATACAGGACAGATCCTCCTCCAGATGCCTGCACTGGGCGAAGTGAAGTATTATATACTATATCTAGGCAAGTTCACTCCCAGAAATGAGGTCAGTTCCTGACTTTAACTACACACATGCTTCAGAGTCAAACTGCGGATGTAGAGCTCACTCTAGCTGGCTCCTACGCTGGCCTCACTGCCATACTAACCACTCTACGGGAGAAAGCATTTGCTGCACACCACTTTATTCTCACTCATCCTCCTCTCAAACTCACAGTCCAGAGAGCGAAGATTTTGTAGTGTCTCCTTTCCAGCAGTCACCAGTGGTCTGTTCAGCTCAAATGAGGTAAATGAGGAAAGGAGAAGCAAACGTCAGAATTTGCAACTGCAAATTATCATACTCTTTCTAGTGAAGGAAGGACTGGGAGGACCCTTCCTCTCTACAGAGAGGAAGAAGGACTCTGAAGGATGAGGCTTCCACATCTGTCCTTATTGTAAGATTGTACAGTGATAGCCCTTTGATGTTGAGCATCCTCAAGGCATCCTCTCCCTGAGACTTTAACTGCCAGTTTTGAATAAGTAAAGATGCACGCACGCATGCACGCGCGCGTGCACACACACACCCATGCATATACACCACTGATCTTCCAGGATAAAGGAGTTTTGCTCTGAGGACACTCACTGGCTTTGTCTTTCCAGAAGAAAGGTGGATCCCCAAAGTTCAACAAGAAAAATGTTTTTGCAGGAAGAATGCTGAGTCCATGACAATATGCTAGCAAAATCAGAATTACAATCCAGATAGATTTAGATATCACCTTCCATCATCTATACTCACATATACTTTTTTCAGCACTGGTTCTTGTTATGCTGATGTTATCACCCAGTTATTAGTACTATACGAATACTCAGTCACAGAGGGAAGGCAATTAAGTACATACTATGCTTTTACCATGAAGTAACTATAATTTATGTCACAAAACGAGAGAGAAGTTGGATTTTATTAAAGTCGAGTCAACAGAACTCGGGTCTTTCCAAAACCTATACCTGATCAGCTTACACCTGATCTTTCTTTTCATCTTTAAGAAGAAACTAATCATAGGCTCATACAGATGAGACTGTAGGATGAGACAGTATACAGAAAACATCATAAAATCACCTCTAGAGCAGCCTTGTTTTAGTTCACATCACAGATATTTGTAATCATAAAGTGAGATCAAAATTATCAGTTGTGCCATTATAAACTGTTTTCCCCCAGTTTGGGGGTAAAAATTGTATCAGATCAGAAAACACTCAGATCACCACACTGACAAAGCAATCCTCACTATTTTAACAGTAGAATATAGACACAGCATTTTCATTGCATCAGGACTTGGAATGAGCATTTGCTCTCAAGGTAATATAGACTTAGTTTTTAAATCTTAAAATATAATAAAGTAGTTTTAAAGCCTTCGGTTTCCAACTTCATAAAATGCTCCAGGGTGAATACAATAACTGTAAATGTGTCTGCTCTTCAAACTAGTGGAATATTAACTATCCTAGTAGACTTCGACACAATAGATATTGAAAAAGACATTTTGAAAAAATAATGGTTCTTCTTCTTAGAAATCTGAACCATAAAAGACACTCAATAGCCACATTTTGACTAGAACTCCAAATACTCCTTCCCATCTTTTTGAAAAACTGTCCTTCGCCTATACATGTGAAATACAGCATATAGTATGATAAACATAATGGAAATAGAAAATAGTTTAACACAAGAATATGTCAACAAAATAACACACTGGAAAAACACAAGTCTGTATCACATAAATTTCATTAATAACATGTATAATCAAAAAAAGGGAAAGAATCACATCTGCATGTATGGGCATTCAGAATTTTATCTAACTTATCAACATTCCTTTTAATAATGGCAGTAGCTCTCCCAGATAAGTGATGGCTATGAATGCATCACTTATGAAAGGCTTCTCTGCTATAGTGAAATGCATTTCTTTTTCTTTTTCTTTTTTTTTTTTTTTTATTGGAAGAGTAGAATTGGAAGAATAACAAATACTACTTATGCTTTCTATTTAAATGCCTTTGTGTTCCTTTCCTACTACAGTGGATTTATTTCACAGTGAGAGTATAGGACTAGGATGCAGTTACTTTGGGCGCTGTGTGTCAGATTCAGAGTCCTCTGGCTATTTATTTGATCTACAGATGTCACAAATTCACTGAACAGGAATTTCAAAAGGGATGAGAATTGTGAATAAAGTTGGTTAATCCTCTCCCTTCTAATTTTATAATTATTTATTTTAATGACAAGTATCCTGTTTGTGCAAATAGGTCCAAGATTTTTGTCTATTACTTTTTCTTAGTATTTCCATTTTAACATGTTGCTATAGAGTCTCAGGGCAGCCACGTATTTACTGTTCCATGCTTCCACTCTCTTTGATATTTTAGGTTTCCGAGGTAATCTATATCATACTCTTCATGAATTCTGAAGATCTAAAGTTTTTCCTTTACAGGAAAGGTGATCCTTGTGTCCAGAGTAAACACAGATGCACAATGTACAGGATGAATATGGAAGTACAGACCTTATAAACTGCGAAACTTCCAAACGGATTTTTTTTAAGCTTTGACTAGCATATTCTAGTATATTCTAGCAGACAAATTTAAAGGCAGATAATTAGGCCTATACGTAGAACAGGCCAGAAAACAAATATTCTGCTACATGAGAAATCTCAACATTTTAGATTTTGATTTTATTATAAATTGTTAGAAAGGGAGGATGAGGTATTTATCCCTCTGTGAAAGGACTACTGTCCACTGGCTAGATCATTCACATAAAACATAGGAGAGTCAGATTCATGTACCTGTTCTAAATTAGACAATTAAAAATCTCTTGCATCTTAAGTGCCATAAGCAGTATTAAGGTATTGCATATTCTTTGCTCTGTTTCTTTCTGTTGAACTTATATTGTATTTTGGCTCTGAAAAACATTTCCAGTGAAAATGTGGTCAGAAAGGACAGGTTTCTTTAGAAATTCTTCATTTTTATGTATTAGCATTCTTACTGGAAAAAAAATCAAAACAGTACCCCCCAAAAATAAAGCATTCCTGTGTGCTGGAAAAACATTTTTTTTTCTTTTTCTTTCTTTTTTCTTTTCTTTTCTTTTCTTTTCTTTTCTTTTCTTTTCTTTTTTTATTCTATCCTTTGCATTTCAGGACCTTATTCTATAGGTCTCTACTGAAAAATCATAAGTTATATTAACATGCATTATATTTAGGATGTTGTAGGGTTTGTAGTATTTTAACACTTAAAATTTTCCTCTGTATATCTTTTTCCAACATAAAAGATGCCCAACTGGGATTACTGTTTTGTGTTGCAGCTAAACTGCAGGGCAGTTTCAGAAGGTTTTTTTTCCAAATATTTTTTCTGTCTCCTGAGAAAGATATTCATATTCATTCTCAAATACTTGTGTGACTGCATCTCATGGAGTCCAAAGATTTAGGTAATCATTTTATCTTAAATTAGTAATTCACAGATTTTTCCTTTTCACAATGGAATTTGCAAGATCAGAACCAGATTGTAGATGTTCATGTACCTAATTTTATTTCTCTTGTGCAGTTCCACTAAGTTAAATGGATCTGTTCTTGTGCATAAATATACTTACATACTTCTAATCCATTTATAAGGATCTAAGTTCAGGCATTAATAAACTGGAGGAAATGAAACTATAAGGAGAGGACAATGGATTATTCTCTATCACATCCTCCTACTCTCCTTCACAACAGTATGTTTATTTAGCACTTAATATTTTCAAAGACCTTTACATCTTTAATCCTTCCTACAACACTGCTTTCAAGAGTGTCTGGATTTTGTATATTTCTGTTTTAAAATCAAGGTGCTGAATTTGATCTTTAAATCCATGGAGAATAGTAATATGGAAATAATTTCCTCAGTGCTTTATATCACAGAGCATAGCTCTTAAGTGAAAAGACTGTCTTCCCTCTTGTGCTTTACAAATAACAGAAGTTAGTAAGGTAATCAAAGGTACCTCCCAAACTAGATAAGAATAATGTTACCTGGATATTCTCATGATAATAGGGTTGTATCTAAGCTTGGAAAGGCCAAACCTGAGTACTAGAGTGAATGGTAAGATAGTAGATTTTTACTACAAATTAAGTTAGAGAAGCACACTTAAATTACTACTTAATTAGTTGGCCAATCTATTCTGATTTCAGAGTAATGTACAACTCCAAAATGGTGCAGTCCTACACTTTCAGTTAAAGGTTGCTTAAATGAATGACATGAAATAAAGATGATATAAAGATGAAAAGGCATATATTCGTACTTTTTTATTACAGTTGCATCAAAATTTATTATTAATGAAAAATGTCAGAATTCTTATGCTTTCAAGTTTTAATCTTTCTGCTTTCAAATTATTAGGTGATCCTACTGGAAATATATTTTGAGTTCTAAATATTTCACTCACAAACAAATAGAAATCATTACAGCCAAGTATATATTCTCTATTCTGCTCTGTAGACCTACAGTTTTTGAGACATGTATAATAGTAGTCTTCTGTCTCCAGTCATGTATCTGAAGATGTTAGTACTCAGATAGTTAAAATGTATGAAATATCATGTAAGAATAACACCTATCTAATTTATGACAGATACTAAGAAAATACTTTTTTTGGTTCCACACATCTTGTAGTTTCAAAACTGGCTTGATGTACTCTACCTGTGAACTTCCTTCTCCTCATTTCCAGTCCCTTGCAATGTACTCCCATCCTCTCCCTCAAGTTATCCTTTGGGTTTTTCTCTCCTGTTACATTAGTCATCCTCTGCACGGACATGTAACTGTCAGTGCTGATACCAGAAATGTGGCAGATGAGGTAGCACCTCGTCTTCCAATAGCAGCCTAAGATGAACATGAAACAACAAAACTCAGCTGTAGCATCAGGGATGCAACACGTAGAAGAATCATTCGCATCTCTAGTGCATTTGTAGGGCCTGACCCATGGTGGTATGACCAATAGCCATTACAATATCTTGGCTATATAGTGAATTAATGAATTAATACACAAGATGTATTTTCTTTAGAAAACCCTGTCTAACATGCTCTAGGTGACTGTGCTTGAGCAGGGGGGTTGCACTAGACGATCTCCAGAGGTCCCTTCCAACCTCAACCTGTGATTCTGTGATCCTGTGTATATGTAAGCTGCTTATATAAAAACAGCAGTACTTTCCTTAAGAACTATATTTGCTCCTGGGAAACTAATTAAAACATCCTTACAGCAAGGTAATGTAATAAATGTCAGGCTTATCTATATTCATTTCCTCCCACTGATTTTTTTTTTTCCTCCATTTCGCCAAGTCAAATGGTCAGGCAGAAGTTGATACATTTAGAGTCACTTAAAATTTCCTTTTTCTCCCTGCATGGGGCTGGCAGATATGACACAAGAGCTAAGTATGGTTCTACCTGCCTTGATGGGTAGCTGGAGGCCAGGCAGGATTCCCCAGAGCATCTCCAACAGTGCTAGTTGCTCAGTTTTGGCAACTGAGTTGAGTCCAAAGGACAACTCCATCAGCAATATCTAGCCATAAAATGCCCTTAAATATATTTAAATGGAAAGCTCACAGAGAATTCTTGTTTGTTCACCAGTTGAAACACTGAGAGTTCATTTCCTTTATGGAATATCACCACCGCTAGCATCACCAACTCTATTAAGAAGCCAGACAGAACTATCACTGTATTCTTCTAAAAGGTGTTTTATCATTATTACCCCAAAAACTGGATTTAGGTGTCAAAGTAGCTTTAAAAAAAATGCCCTTACATTGCCAGATATGCCAAAATTCACACAGGCAGCCTGCAAAGAGGAGGCAATCAGATCTATGTCTCCTCATAATCCAAAACTGGTTCACAGTTACGGATCCCCTCATTCTACTCTGACATTCAGAGACAGTATCAATAAACTGGCACTCTTAACTAAACAGTGCTTTTTCTCATCACCTCTGCCCATGATTTAGCAGTAAGCAAAGGATGAAGCCAGAAATGTACAGAAATATAAACTTATCCCTAACATATCCTGATTTGATTTTTGGCTGCCAGTGAAATTATTTGTTTCATTTATAAGGATACTTTTCTGTGGAGAATATTCTTTTCACTTTTAAAATCTCAAGGTAAAAAATGTCTCGAAGCAGTGATCCTGTACTGTGGAAGCAGATCTGTTTATTCTTCTCCACACTTTGCTGCTTCTTTGGTTACACATGTAGCTTAAAAAGCTTGTCAGATACTTTCACCTGAATTGTAACTTTTAAATTATTCATTTTCCCTATTAATGAATGCAAATAGTCATGTTTATGTATATATACAATAGTAGTGCATTATTTAATCTATGTACGTAAATGTCCATCAATACTAATAATTACACGCATACTCATAGGAATATTGAATAAGAGAAAATACCAACAGGCAATATAGCATATCTACCAAAAGGAATAGTAACTGAGAAACTTTTATAACATTCAACTTTTTGGCACACTTCCTAGAAGTCTTTGTAATGCCTACACTTATTCTTACTTGCCTTCAACACACGTAAGACTTGCATTCAACTGAACTACTTCCTGGACTCTCTCTAAGCAATCTGAAAGCAGCTGCTTTTAGAACGCTACCAATTCATAGTTACAAGCTACATGCATAGCACAAAAGAAAGCCCTCTGAAACTCAAATATATCTAGGCACACTGTTGCTACCCTCATAGTAGCATTTCTAGAAGAATTCTACTTTTTTCAGGGTTTTCTAAGAAACTTATTGATCCTAAACCATTCTGCTTACAAAATTATCATGACAATTTTTATCTTGTTCTGCCATCATATCATATTCTCATTGAAGTTGTGAAAGGCCAAGAGAATGCCTAACATGTTACTGGAAAGTTAGTGAACAGGACAGCATGGAGCTCTTCTATCTTATCTAGAAGCTTTTCGTAGTCAGAGCACCACTGGTCTACTGAACTGGCTGATAGTACTTGGCTCCAAATCCCCAAAGATTATCTTAAGACACTAACGAGCTTAGCAGGTGTGGGATATTTAAGCATGAATGGGATATTTAAGAACAATACTGTAACAAGCAGAAAACATGTATGTTATGTAGAATCTACATAAACAAGGTTGTATCACAGTACAGCATTTGATAAAAGTGTTCACGGGAGAGAGATGAGAACAGTTTATATAGCATCTACTTCAGAAACCCGAGTGTTCTCTTGGTACAACTGCAGTGCAAACATTAAGTTATAAACACATTTTGAAGAAAACTGTGCTGAGTGAAGCTAATGTTTATGGTATAACAACTAAACACATTGCAGTTAATAATTTTGGAGGTTTTTCCCTTTTAATTCTAATTAGACATGGTTTCAGCATGGAGCATGTTCATGTTTTTCTTTTAAAGTGATGATTACTGTCGTAAAAGAAAGTGATGTTCCTTATGCTATTGAGAATAATCTCTAGATGTATATCCTGTCTACTATCAAAAAATTGAGCTTGAAATTCTTGCAAGAGATTTAATATGCATGACCGTTCTTTTTTATTTCTTCAGAATATTCAAAGGTATATTTTATTTATAGAATTTTAAATATGTCGACCTACAGTAATAAATGTTTCACCTGCATAAATCAAGATCAAACAGCTACATGTGAGGAAAAAAAAAGTCATATACAGAAAAGCAAATGGTACTATGTACAGGATTCCTGTTGCAAGTACAGGAATTGCTAGTACAAGTTGAGCTGCTTCAACCACCAATGTTTTTACACAATTATTTCCTTTAATTTTATTAGTCAGTGACTATCTCTGCTTTCTTTCATTTCAGAAGCTTTTTCTTTTACTCTCTCTGAGATGAGAAGGCTCTCTATTCTTCTGTTTAGCTCTCCAACTTCCTTCTCAACAAAACACCCTGCTGGCTCTCGCCTGGTGAACTCGATAGCTATCATCTCAGTGCCTCCTCCTACGCGGGCAGGGCAGCCTGATCTAAGACTGCCATTTAACAGTGTGAATTAGAGAGCAAAGATGATATCAGAAATCAGTCAGTATGGTCCTTTGGCAAAATTTTAATTCATCCCATCAGTTTAAGGAGCAAGAAAGAAAGAATAAAAAAATCTGTGTGCAGCTCTCCTATGGCTTTCTAAAATGTAGTATTGCTGTATTTTTGCTGACATAGTTGAACTTTCTAATGAGGATTAATTTTTATCAAATAGTGCTTTATACTAGCATAGGTATTTTCATATGGGAACATGAATTACGCTAGCACACTTCTACTGGTAGAAATTCTTCCATGTTACAGTTGTCCTAGATAGGAGGAAATTAAATCACACCACAGTTTAGCAGTAGTACTTCAAATACAGAGGCTATATTTAACACAAAAAAAAGGATAGGAGAGCAAGAAGAATCTGACCTGTGTACTAAATCTTGAGTTTACTAGATTACTTAGATAGAAAAGAGCAAGAACTTACAAGGAATTAGTAGGACCTACAAAAGAGCAAATAATTTTTTACTAGGTCATCTGATTACGTTAATTATATTGTCTTCATAAACATATTTTGTTAACTGAGATCCATCAAAAATAAAAATGCAGCAACAAATACTTGCTCTATGTCTGGAAGAAACCTGACAGCATATCCTTCGTTGGCTGAATATTTTAGAAAAAATCCTGGTATAACATGCAATAAATCTTGATCACCTTTCTTTGGCTCTGGAAAAGCTTTGGAAGCACAGATTATTTAAAACATCTTCAAATTCATTGTGAATCTGTCTACTTCCTGTAGTCTTTGAGTTGAGTTCACAGAAAACAATCTCTGGTTGCACTGGTCCACAAAATCTTCAAGGCAGGGAAAAAAAAAAAAGGAAAAGGTAAAACAAGTCTGGTTTAGTTTCAATGCATTTAAGAAAAAAAAAAAGGACTAATAACATGTCCTCAAAAAATTCATTAAGTTCTTAAGTTCATACATTCTTTCTTGAAGCAGTCAGATTTTATTCCTCTTCAGGACAATGACAACCCTCTATATAGAATTCATGCTAAATTAACTGCAGCAATCATGAGAACTGTGAAAACCAAAGGCTTAAAAAAAAAAAAAAAAAAAAACAGCTTTTAAACAAATTTTAAAGTAGAACTTCAGTGTAATGTGTTTAAGTCTGTTTCTCCCTTATAAGGAGTGGCAAGTTCATGTGGAGGTTTCAAATTTTCCATAAAATATGTTGCAAAACATTCACAAGAAACTGGAATTTTCTGAAGGATAAAAACCTAAGATGGTCCAGGTACTCCAGAAGCACCTTTGCAAGTATAACAAATGTAGCAATGAAATCTTTTAGGCACAGCATGTGTAACATGAATTGAAGCATCTTTAGTATGAATTCTTGGCATAAACACTTTTCAGTTTGTACAGCTTTCATGGCTGCTGAATATAAGATTTCTTATATTTTTCTTCTTTTATTTAAAATAAAGATTGTAACTGTTAAGGAGCAAATTTTAAACTTTCTGGCTTGAGTAAAATACTGTCTTGAGTATTTTTCTGGCTTGAGTAAAATACTGTCTTAACCCAAAATGTTTACAATAAGAAAATTTTAAGTTATTATCATAGCAATCACAGAAGGTAGAAAAATCATCAGTTCTTACTGAAAATAGCTATTTGCAGGAGTTATATCTAAACAAACATCAGACTGTATCTTCTACAAAACAACTGTATTTATTTAATAAGGCCTCTCATGGCCAAATCAAGAGAAATTCAAGAACATCTTACTTCAAGAAGCTATAATAATTCATTATAATCTTCCTGAGTGAAGTAATGCATGTTTCATTAAAAAAACAGCACATAAATTAAACAAATATTGCATTATCTAATTTAACCTGAATCAAAATATCACCATATGGCAGATCTAAGAAGTTTTGAGAGCTTCAGAAGTGGAGCGTGGAGGACATCCCACAACTCCTTAGCGTTGCCAAAAGTGTGATTGCACTGCAGAAAAGGACAAGTTAAAGGATAGTCAATCTATCCTCAGTTGTCCTCAGCAGTTCTCTCATTAAACATGAAACACACTAAAATAATGCTGTCTATTGATGTGACAGATAAAGAAATTAAGTGTTTAGTCTTGCTGAAGAGGATCAGAACTGATGTAAAGGTGACTCCAATAAAGTTCATCTCAATTTCAGTAGCCTATGAGAACCTTGTGAGTACCTTCTTTTCTGTAACTCATCTCATTTTACTTCAATGTGGATATGATTTTGCTCCAGAAGTCATACTCGGACACACAGACATATTCTGACTAAACATTCAAAACAGATATATTACAGTGCTTCTGGAACTGTTTCAAGTGATTAAAAAGAAAGTAAATGAAAGCCTTTTCCTTGTGACAGCCTTATTCATACAACGAGGTTTGTGAACTCCCAGTGAGTTTTCGGGATTGAAAAAAAATCATAAGGCTCAGCTCCTCAGTTAAGCTAAATCAGTTCAGCTCTACTGATTATAATATTATATGCTGTTCCTTAAAGCCACATTTACACCACATCCACGAGAGAGAGAGAGAGAAAAAAAAAAAAGAAAGGGACTATTTAGAGTGTTAGCTAAGTAAACCTATCACAAATAAAGCAGTGTCTTGGGCCTGTCTGCATGATTCTTTTAGTTCTTATAAATGGTAATAACTAGACTAAGCCACAAAACTACATGTAATTTAGCATATGTTTTGGTTCACTCATGACTGATTTCCTTGTTTTGAGTATCAACTGGTATGATTAAAGAATTTAGTTTTGAGAAGTTGACAAGTTAATCTGTAGTTTTACTTGATTTCACAATGAAAGAATTTGGACTGGAGATGGCAATGTGGTAGATTAAAGAGCATATTGGTTACAATATATTCTTGAAATAATTAGATCAACAAAATAGAGGATTTTTTAGAATGACACATGAATCCTCTATTACATTTATATGAAAACTTTTATGCCTCTTTTAAAGAAAAAAGAGAAAGACACAAGTGCCTAAGTAGACTCTCATCTCTAAAAAGAGACAAAATCTTGTTATCTTCTACAGATACAACTCTTATTCATACACCCTCCTGCAACAGTATGCTACCTGTTCTGCTTCTATCAAGTTTCTGGTCATCAGGGTAGTTTCTGTGGTTACTGGGGGGGGGGGGGGAAGGTATCTGTAATGCAGTGAAGATTTTAAAATAATGGAAACAGGTCCAGGGTCAATTAAGTATGTATTGAATGTATTAAGTATGTATTAAGCAAGTATTAAAAATAACAGAAAATACAACTGGAAGGTGCCTGAGGAGACAATCTAACTCATCTCTTCTATACAGCTCATGGTAAATTTTGGCAATAATAAACAACATATTTATAATAACAGATCTTTGCAAGCTCCATGGAAATATCTTTATTCATTAAATCGTTCTGTAGGTTCAAGGTACGCAAATACGTGTGTATCATTAAACAAATGATACCTGTGCATTCCTGGATGTTTAATTATGTTCTTGAGCCTATAAGATTTTCCATTTAGGATCTAAAGGATTCTCATAGACCTGCACGTAGTCAAAAGCATTTCATGAACATCTGTGAAGTCAGACATGAATCTTATTTCCTATCAGGTAAGGCAAAAAAGAAAAAAAAAAAAAAAAAAAACAACACAGTGCATACCTATCTGAGAGTTTTCTCACCTCCTGAAAAACAAAGCAAGCTATAATTATTATGGTAAGTTATTTAAGTCAGAAAGTAGCTTCATCACTTAAAAAAAAATATCTGTATGATAAACTCATGTCTGCAGATCATAATTACACAATTTGATGACATAATCGCAAAAGTGAGAGTTCTAGACTGTAAACAGATGCATTGAACTAGAGATGGAGTTGATCTTACTCCTTAAATAAGAGATTGCTTTTTTAATATATAACTGTACACATTATTTTATTGTAAAATATTTAGTGACAACAGGTACCTAATAATTGAACTGATGGTAATGTACATCCACAAGACAGACTGTCACAGAGTAGAATCTTCCTTAGGGAAGTTAAACATTTGGGAAACAAAATATAAGTGAAGAATTCAGTGCAAGCACAAGAAACAGTGTCAAAAACTTCCCAAATTGCCAAAGCCCATTAAAACCCCTGTGTCCAATATCACACTGTACACTGATCTACACTTAGAGGTATTCAAATTTAAAGTGCAATGTATTTTATTCAGTGTGAAAAAATAACTGCTTAATAGTTGAAAGGAGTACAGACTGCATAATAACATAAAAACTTTCTGTTATCCAGTTGTAAATCAGTTATCTTTGCATATTGGCACTTACTGTACACAGCACATCAAGTACAAATATCTACTGAAAGAGTACATCACAGAGCATATCTTGGAGGACTTCTTAAGTTACAGAGAATTAGGTGGGTGATAAACAGCTCCAGTTTTCTGCATTCCTAACACATACATTTTCTAGTGCTTTCTGTACTTTTACTCATCCAGGTAGATACCAGATTTGCCAGTAAATTGCAAACTTCTAGTACTACAGAACTGAAGATCTATCTGAAATTTAAAAGAAAGAATTCCATCCATAACACTTAGATGTTATAGATGTTAGCTGCAACATTCGCTTATAATGCAGATAATTGATAAATTGGAGTGCAGCTTACAGAGGCAGCCTACAGACAGAGCAGTCTGCACAGAAGAGTTACCAAAACTCTATATGTAACATGGGGCAACCATAGAGCATGGTCCCCAGGACTGACTGAAGCAACTATCCCAATAACATCAGAGACCTCAACTTGGAGCTGCCCAGGGAGGATGCAACTCTGCAGGTCTGGGACTATAAAGTGCCCCTGAGACTGGGACATCAGGAGATGTGTGCTCATGGAAGGTCGGCATTGCCAAGGAGCTGCAGGAGGAGGTCAGCAGGCTGCATAACATAAGAGATGATAAAAAGGAAAGTGACCAGATCCTCTCTGATACCCTACAGGTACAAAAGCCTGAACCCCCAACTGCACAGGAGGAGTAGGTCAGGTTTGTGCTGATTGGGTTAGGAAGTGGAGACCACTGGCAAAGGCCACTGGCAAAGGTTAGGAGCTGGTGACTTCTAGCACCAAGAGAAAGGCTCCTTTTCCAACTGCAGATCTCTAATTACGGAATAGGTTCAGTACCCCGGTATCAGAGCTTAATTTGGACTGGGACATGAAACACAACAGAAAGGTTTCTACAGATACAGTAGCAGCAAAAGGAAGGCTAGGGGAAATGTGGCCCTACTGCTGAATGGGGCAAGGGTTTTGGTGACAGAAGACATGGAAAAGGCTGAGGTACAGGATGTCTTCTTCACCTCAGTGAGGGCTTATTTCCCTTCAGCAATCTCAGAGCAAATATCTAGGGCAAATACAACTCACCTTTGGTGAAAGAGAATTAGCTTACGGAACATTTAATTGGACTTGAGAAGATGGATTCATGAGTGCTAGGGCAGCTGGCCTATCGCACTGTGAGACCAATTTTAATAATTTTTGAAAAGTCGTGGTGATCAGGATAAGTTCTGATGTACTGACGAAATACAGACTAGATAAATAGAGAGTGAGGTGGCCTGAAAACTCAATGAACTGCTGAACTCAGAGAGTTGTGATCAGCAATGTAAGATCCAGCCGGAGGCCAGTCACTACCGGTGTTCTGCAGGGGTTGATACTGAGTCCAATACTGTTTAACACCTTCATCAGTGACCTGTATGATGGGACTGAATGCACTCTCAGTAACTCTGCAGATGATAAAAACTGGGAGAGGCAGCTGACGCATCAGAGGGCTACTGCCATTCAGAAGTACCTTGAAGGCTAGGCCTTGAGAAGTGGTACAAGAGGAACCTTAGAAAATTCAACAAAAGGAAATGCCAAGTCCTGCACCAGGGAAGAATAACTCCAAGTATAGGTACAGGTTGATACCAATCAGCTGGGAAGCAGATGAGGGCATCCTACTGGGCAGAAAGTTGAACATGAGCTAGCAAAGTTCTCTTAAAACAAAGAAGGCCAACAGTATCCTGAGCTTCATTAGGAAGAGCTCTCATCAGCAGTTCGAAGGAGGTGATCCTACTAGCACTGATGAGAACATATCTGGAGAGAGAACCGGGACTGCTCAGCCTGTAGAAGAGAAGGTTCAAGGGATCTTATAAATATGTATAAACATCTGATGGGCCGCAAAGAAGATAGGCAGACTTCTCAGTGGTGCCCAGCAACAGAACAAGAGGCAATGGGCACAAACTGAAACACAGAAAATTCTACTTGAACACAAAAAAAAATACTTCACTGTGAGGGTGACTGACCACTGGAACAGGCTCCATCCTTGGATATACTCAAAATGTGACTGGACACAGCCCTGGGCAAACTGCTGTAGTTGGATTGGATTATATAGTCTCAAGAGGAGCATTCTAGCCTCAATTATTCTGTAAATAATCAATTAAGTTCCATTCCCAATAATACTTTAATAAAGTTGAAACCTAAATATATCACATATCATCAAAAATGAAAATCTTGTTCATGCAGAGTTAGATTTCAGCAAACCAACCTATGTAATTACAGTACATAGGCCTGCAAGAAGCTGTGTAAATAATTTGGCAATACATGAACACTCAACATGGTGCTGCTAAGCAGGGCCTTTTGTAGCATCCATGTGAATAGTATCCCAAGGAAAATATATATACATATTTTAATGAAGGAGAAAAAAAAACTAACCTTTGTGATTATGCAGAAAAGTTTAAAAATGGAAATCTGAAAATTCAGACCTTTTCCTCTTCAGAGGAAGACAAAACAATAGATATCATTTTAGAAAACATGTTTTTATTACACAAGATATGTAATTAAATGCAGAAATGACTACATGGAATTTTACATTTTGCATCATAAAAGACCAGATTAGGTAAGTTAATATTCCCCTTCAGGCTTTACTTTCACAGTTTTTATTAAAATAAGTCCTTTAGTCAAAAGATTTAATCTAGTCTCACAGTGGTCACAGGGATGTCACTGAATTATGCAGAGAAGATTATTTTTCTATTATTTCATTTGGAGTTTTTATTATTAAGAACAAAGAACTAGCTGAGTGCTCTGTTCCTTAAAAGAGAAAAACAAGTTTGTCTGAATTCATTTCCTGCACAATACTAGACATAAACAACAACAACAATCTATGTATTATGATAGAAACCATACGAAATGACAGTAGTCTAATTAGGAAGAACAGAATGGAAAAGACGACACCACAAAAGTTCTTTTCCATATGAGAAGGAAAAAAAAAAGAAACAGTCATTACTGGGTATATTACTACTTAATGAAATTTTAATTACTGAGGCTGACAAATATTGCTTAAGTGAGTTACTTTTAATTAACCTAGGGGGAAAAAAGAAGGAAGATAAGCAAAAATGTTAATGGTATTAAATATTTGTAGGAGGAAAGAAAAAAAGTCTGTATTGTAATTACTTACCTAACTTTATCCTAGCTGTACTTATCAATAAATAAGACCTTTTAACACTGCTGACATAAAGATTTAATTAAATGTATGAATGACTAGAGAATAATATAAATTGTTTTCAAGAACCCTGCCAGTAAATGTAAAGTTATGCTCCCTTCTCTCCCCCCTATTTCAGAGAAATTATGAAAAAAGATCAAGACATATCAGTATCCTTTGATTTTAACAAATAATTGAATAAGCTAATTAGGTCAAGCAAACTCTCTGCACAATATATTGCATCTTTTCCTATTACACATTAAATCCTCTAATAGAACATTTAAAATCTAAGTAATCAGCTTTTAGTTATTAATTACATGGGAAGTCAGTTTTTGTATTCTAATGTCAGTGTCTAAAGGAACAGGATAGACTAACATATGACTCCACTAGATCTCACACAAACTAAAAAGATGCTTAAAAAGACTGGTAAATTCTGAAAATTCAGTCTTATCAGGTCAACTCTATTATAATAATACTAATCTGTTTTGATTCATAGAACTTTTCTTGCTATCTTTCATGAAAGTTTCAAATATCATTTTCAATACTTTCATGCTGTAAAGATACTGGTTCTTGAATCTGTGCACAGAATCCAAAATGAGTATTAAAAATTGCATCATGTTAGGATGTATGTAAGATTCACTTTGTACTAGTATAAATTCCTAGGCAAAGCAACTGTGATTCAGACCTTAAGTATTTCTCAGTGAGCTTTATCTTCTGCAGTATTGGCTACCCTTTAGTTTCTTTATGAATTAGCTAAAGGTATCAGGCCTTATACAGGAGATTTCTCAGAACATGCACACATGTACTGGTAGAATTACAGGTACAACCTTAGACAGTGCTGGACATTTTAGGGCAAATCTTGCTGTGCTATCCATACTCCAACACCACTAAAGAGCTATCTGTTATCTGATGGAACAAATAGCTTTTCAAAGCAGTAAAGGTTTGTAGTGCGATACTCTTCAAATGTATTAAGCCTCAGGAGAGCTTGTGCAGATCATGTAGCCACGCAGAATTGACCACACCTCATCTTATATGCTGCTGAAGATGATCTGAATTTTAATTTTACCAAGAATGTCTTCTTTTTTTTTTTTTTTTTAATTTCTCCCTATCTTCAAGTTATTTCCATTTAATTACTCATATACTATTCTTTATATAATCATAAAAACACATTTTTCAAGAATGTGACCGAACATCAACTCCACTTTTTTCTTTCACTGAATAAAGCTAGAAATATCTGAAACATCTCCACTATCAGAAAAGTGTAGACCATCTAATTCAACACAGAAATACACAGAATAATATTCATACAATAAACACTAAATCAAATGAATCTGTTTCCTTAAGTCTTATCTAAAGAATATTACATTACCCACTATCAGAGTAAATTGTCCATATGATTTGGGAGCAGCACAGGATCTTCATGGCAAGAAACCCCTTACCCTTCCCCCTGCACTACAGAGAAAGCAGAATTGCCACAACAAGTTTATAGAATACTTTTTTTTCTCTCTCCCTAGGCTAACAGAAAGTGTTTTCTGAGTATCTTTTTTAAAAAATATATATTTATGAGTGGCTTAGGACTAGATTAACCACTACTTCCTTGAGATTTTTTTACCAAAGGTTTATTAGGGACCTATTCCTATTCTATTTCTTCTGTTCAATCTTCTCCATGCATAAAACATTAGTTTTCCAATTTCTTGGAAAACAAGCTGGTAGTATCTGTTTCTTATTTGATATTAGTGCTTAAGGTGACTATTACCTTGGCCGAAAGCAACCTGAGTACATCCCAGGATCCAAAAATATTCTTTGGTAGGAAGAGTTTCAACTATACCTTTTACAAACCTGAAAGTGAGTCCATGCTTCACTTTTTCCCCACAGAATGTTTTTCAGAGTACTAGTACTTAACATATTCTGGTAACCAACAAGCACTATAAACTGATATGCTTGAATAATTTGAAAATTTAGAATTACACTGTATCTCTAAGACTATACTATAAATATTTTTTGCAGCACTTCCAGCAGTTCCTGAGATGTTTTAGGATACTTTAGAATACTTATTTTGCCATAACTATGTTCTCTTTGTGCTTTACTGTAAACTGATGAAAATTCACCCAGCTCATTAAAAATACCCAAAGAAAAGGTTTTCCTCTGGATATTTTTCTGTAGTATTACCTTATCAGCTTCTTAGGAAAAATGGGTAAATGACTCTGACATTATAACCAAGAGACCTCTTTCTGTACCCATCCTGTGCCCTTGCTCAAAGCAAAAAAAAGAGGAAAGGGGTAATAATGTAAAGTATGAAGCATACATTGAAAAGTTTATAAGGAAAGCCACCACAAACCTTATAATCAAAGATTTGAAAAGGTTTTAATGACAACTGCTATGGATGGAATTTAGGAATTAGAGCAGCACAAATTCCAGTTTTTCCCTATGATATTTTATTTTAATCTCATACTTGAAAGCACCTACCAACACAACAAAAATGCATCAAATAAGGCACACAATTAATTCTCTATTCATGGACTCTCATTAATAATCTACTTTTATTTTATTGCAAAACAATTCTCATGTAAGCCCTCTCTGGAAAAGTAAAAGAAGAGCTTGTTCTCCATTACGATCCGCAGGAGAAAAAGAAATATGTCCTCGTGTATTGATTGTTTTATTACATCTTTGATACAAATCCAAGTCTAGTGGGATTATTTTTCTCCAATAGCCTTCATGTGTGTAAGGTCATACTCTTTTCCTTGTCTATAAATCTTTATCATAGCTGAATTTCTTCGGGTGCTAACATGCATAGAATTATCTTTTCCTAATCCTTGTAATTTTAAGCCAGCTGTAAATATCAGAATTTTATGCTACAGGGAAAAGGTGATGTAAATCTACTTTTGAAAAGTAAAAAGGAACATAAGTTATTTTAGGGTCTCATATTTGGCAAGGTAATATTGTAAGGCTTAGGAAGAGCTTTATCTTCCTTATTTTCTCCTTTTTGCTACTGAGCAGTAGTATGAGCAGGACCATAGCAAACTTGCTTTCATCTGCTTCAGTGGAATATTTAGGGTAGAGTTTTCCTTAGCTCTGAGCCTTTCTAGAGCAATTTCATCTAGCCTATTTTAAATTTTGGAAGCAAATATCTACATAAAAAAAAAAAAATGTTTTCTTCTGTGCTGATGCTTCAGTAAAAGTTCATGCCCTATTCCCAGAGCAATGCAGCCACATTACCAGTGTGCAAACAAGGAAAAAAGCAATTCTAAGTCATTGTTGATTTGCACTTCCTCAGAAACAAAAGGTTAAAAAAAAAAGAGGAAAAAAACCTCTTTACTGTATATGAAAGGACAATATTGGTAAGAAAAAGAAATATGTTTAGAAGTTTGCAGAAAGCTTCTATCGATAACAAAATACAAATGCAATTGAAAAAGAAAGTATTCTGCATGCCTTTCAAATTATGTCATAGGCTTTTCAATTCTCCTGAAGGTTTAAAGAAAACATTGTCAGTCTCTGTTGTTGAAAAGCTGCTTAGACTTTTAGAAAATAGAACTCACCGATGTTTTATAAAATAAAACAACAAAAAATAAAACAAACAAAAATTTTCAATAGTATATTTATATTTAAAATAAATAAAAAGGAAATTCCCCTGTGCTAACAAGAAGTTAAATTACCAACCAGTTCTCTAGCTAGTTGGGAGCTCAGTCAATGGGGTTACAGTTTTTACTTCATTGTATGCACTGATTTGCCAAAAAGTAAAGAAGACAGACTCAGAAAGGGAATTTTTTTAAAAACACACACACACACACACACACAAGTGCAGACCTACTATTTCCGTGTAGGACCTTGAGATCATGCAGTATTACACCTATATCTGGGGGGTGGTGTGGCAGAATTATCTTATATAAAGATATCAGTGTGGGAAAAGTGAGAGTGCCTAAAAAGAGGCCAGAGATTAATACATATGCAAAAATACATGCAGACAAGGGAAGAGTTCTTTAAATGCAAACATCTTGGAAAAAAAAAAGTACAAATTGATAAATATTATAAAACATTCTACTCTAAGGTTCTTTCTACAGTTGGGAAAGCTGTAAAAGAAACTGATAAAAACAGGTAATTCTTCGTATTAAATTTGTTGTATACTTTCAATCAGGTCGTTTGTTTTTATTTTTTTATTATTTTTTAAATGTTGCTCACTCAAGAAGACTCCAGTAATCGTCTTCTGAATAACGTATACTTAATGGTAGTTTTACCAGGATAATTTCATACACCTTGCAGTGACAAGGTGACAGAGATTTACTGAGCAGTATGAACATTCGTTTTATACAAGCTGTGAAGAGAAATGCATGTGTTCTCATTTGGAAAAAGAAAAAAGAAAAAAACAAAGAATTTTGTTCAGAAGTTACTTTCCAGATTGAATACATGGGAAGTTCTCAAATAAAATACATCATCTAAAAAAATATTTTTTTAAGTATATACTTTGTTCAATACAATCTATGAAAAAATATGAGTACACAAGTGCTATTACCTAAGGTTAAGAATTATGAAACCTTTTTATGCAATAGCAAAACCAGACTTGTGATTTATATTATTCCAGCAGACTGAGTGTAAAAGTTACAGTAAGTCTTTTTGGCTCAAAGAATTTGAAAAAAGAACAACTTCTTCCCCTCCCCAGCTTCATAGTATTTAGGATTAAGAGCTAAGATCAAAATGTCAAAAAAAAAAAAAAAAAAAAAAAAAAAAAAAAAAAAAAAGGCATCTTCTCCTGTTGTACTCAAGATGCACAGTGTAAGTGACAACCAGTATTTATTTTATGTGGAAACTATTTCTAACCTCAGTTAATGATTCATTTTTCTCTCCCAGTAACTTCAAAAAGAACTGTCTTCATATGTAAGATAGAAAATTGTCCTCAGTTTTTAAAGGAATACATGAAGAGCTGAAAACTAGTATTGTTTCTTATATTTATACATCAGGTTCTCATCAGTGTTAAAATACAATTTTGAACTTACTTGTTAGTACAGTACAACCACTGAAATAATATTTTTAATAAAAAAGAAAATAATAAGGAAATCTTTAATCAGATATTTATTAGTGTTGAGACTTTGTGAAATACATGCGACCTTCCACTTTTAGATACATAGAAGCATGCATGCTCAGCACATTATAAAGATGTTACCACCACTTGGGAACTTAGTTGTGAACACAACATGCATAGGAATCTCAGGGGAAAAGGCATCATGAGATAAAAGAAAATGAATCATAGCATGTCAGGAAGTATTAAAAGAAATGAAGGAAGGAATAATAATATTATTATTATTATTAAAGAGTAGAGTTTTCAATTTCATTTTGAATTTTAAATTTCTCTGAATTCATTCTTTAAAGTGATTTTGTTTAGTGAAACAGCATTAAAGTTGTATAAAAGAAACAGATTCCCCAAACTTTAAAAGATAGGTTTTTATGTTTTTTTTCCCCCATTTGCAATTGAACATGCTCACAGAAAAAGATTTATCATACAGGGTTGATACCAGGCCTGAATTCAAGTCCTACCTTACAGGAAGGGAAAGAAAAGCTAATCTCTTCTCATTCCTTCCACAGCAGAAGGAAGGGAAACTACAGCATAATTTTAAATAGAAAAGAAAAACAATTACGGCCAAAAGTGGTTTCATTTATAAATATTGCCTCTCATGCTTGAAAATCTGCAAGGATTATTATCATCTGTTTCCTTGTACAGGGTTTGGATTAGGCTAGTATCTATCATGTGTTGTGATAGTATTTGACAACAGCACTGGTATCCAGTTGGTCAGAATTATTTGAAACCTCAATTATTTGCTCCAATCTACTGTTATTTTAGTTGTCAGGAAACACTTTCTAATAATAATATTCTCTGATTTTTTTTTTATTTTTATTTCCTTAAAAGTGCTCATCTTTCATTAACTGTTAGAATTATTTTGTTTAACTAAAATACCATTTTTATATTTCATTTGGTTTGTAATTCCATTGGAGACAAAAAAAAAAAAAAAAAAAAAAAAAAAAAAGCCTAAATTGTAAAACTAAATTGCATTTTAATGGTTTCCTTAAAGAAGTTTCCAAAGCCTAAGTCTTCTTCTTACCTAAACATGTAGCCTGACTTTTTAAAAGTTGGTCAATGACTGATAGCTTTTTTTTTTTTTACTTTAAATTCAATAGTTCACCATGAACAAAATGCTGAAAATTAAGCCATTTACATTGCTACCTAAATTCAATCTTAGTCTGCCCTTAAGCACAAGTTTTGGGGAAAAAGTAGCCAAAATATTTTCTCCTCTTTTTCCATGCTGTTCTTCAATAACATCTCCAGTTTTAGAAACAAAGTATATTTACATGTTTTCAGAATCATCTCTATCAGTTTGTTAAATAATAAGGGATATAGAAAAACAACAGCAATCCTTTCAGGGTACTTAGGCACCTGGTTTCCTGAGTGTTACTCAATGATTCTGATCATTTAGGCTGGGTTCTTGTTTCTCAAGAAAAAAAGAATCTCTCCTTCAGATATTAAAGAGAGGATATTAGCAGACAGACAATTCAAAGTTGGGAGATTTCCACCACTTTTGCCACTCAATTTCCCCACTGTGCTACTGATAAAATTGAAAATACATTTTTCTTCTCTTTTTCTTTCTCTTGTATGGAGAATAATACCCAGTAACAAATTCATTAAGTGAAAAATCAAAACTCAAATCAAATTGAGAAAAATCTTCTAATTGGCCTAAAGGAGTCTGAAGAAAACTTTTAGTAACATTCAGTAAACAAACTGACGTGCTAGTAAACAGTAAAAATATTCCTTAAGTTATTTTACTCATGTCAATGTTTATGATCAATCAACAAAAAGCGATATAGTTCCACATTGCAAAACTAACAAAAAAAAAGGTAGATATTTTTATTGAGAAGAGATCTTTTTAACAGTAGATAAATGAGTCTCTTGGAAACAGAAGACATATCTCATTAAGAAAGATGAAGCTGAAGCTGCTAGTCCTACTTGTTTCGTTGTCAACAAATTGGACCTTCAGGTCAGTTATAAGTCTCACTCACATTTAAGTTAACATTTACTATAATTTTTAGTTTCCTTGTAGGCATCAAATGCCTTAGCTTTTCTGTTGAATTCTGTTTTGACACATGAAATGAATTATTGACATAAGCAAAGACCATGCTTGCATCAAGAATACTTTTTCAGCCAAGTTCTGAATTGTCCTATCACTATTATAAAGATTTATATTTGTAGGCAAGGAGAAAAGAAATTCTGTTTCTTGAAAAAGGACAGTTCATTCTATTATTATATTATATAAATTATTAATATACTTTTATCAAATCCAGCACAGTTTTATTTGTACCTAGGAATTAACTGTGAAAACAATTATCCTGAAGAAAACCAAGAACTGTTTTATTCTTCTTTTACCTTTCATCCTTTTTTTTATTTTAATTCTTGAGAAGGAAATAATGCTATGAAAGAAACTGTTATCAACTTTCATGATTTCTTTAAAAGCAAATAACAAACAAATACACAGAAAACACAGTCTGCATTTGTCCTCAGATTCTTTAAAATTACTCCATCATTTTTGCTTTACTCAGATGGAAGAGACTCCCATACTCCTCAACTAACGGGATCTCGAAGACTAATGCTGGGTGTAGAGCAACTTGGATTGCTTGCAATATTGTTTTTACCATTATCAAAATAGATTTTTACTGACTTCTACTGACAAAATTGATTGATTACTGAACTGATTACAGCAGAAAAAAATAATATCTGTCACATATGTTAGTGGATGGCTGGAATAGCACTGGTTGTATGACTTACCACATTTCTAAAAGAGAAACTTTGAAATAATATACATGGGTTCTACAGAAAATGCTTATCTGAGCTAACATGTATGCTTACACTGGGATATGGAAATATCCAAACTAATTACAATAAACAGAGCAGTCAGGAGGGGATTTAAATGCTTGCACAACATTGTCTGCATGACAGTGAAAACACATTTTTACAATAGGGTCACATTAACCATCTACTAACTGATGACAACAGACTGTAGCTGTTAGGCTTTCCAAACTAATAGACTTTTTGAAACTTGAAAAGCAATGATTTTGACTGAAAAGGATAGAAGATTCTAATCTACCAACCAAAATTTTCCCTTTTGTGTAAAATTTTTCTCTTTATTAACTGGAAATATTAACAACGTTGACAAAAAAGAAGTTTTTCTCCCCCTTTCACATCCATCTTATCCCTATTCAGTACAGACCCATAATTTGATTGGCCAAATAGATCTTCTTCCATGATCAGGCATCTTATTATTTTGGCACAGAAGAGAATGACAGAACTCCCAGAGTGCTGAGGGGACTGAACACCACACCACACTTCAGGTTTTTGGGCCCAGAAGTTTAGAAGTTGTGAAGAGAAAGAAAAATAAATATTATCACAAAGAATGTCTTGATCTCCAGCATATAAGAGAAAATTTGCTCAATATTGGCTTCTAAAATTACTCCTCATCTGCCTTATTTGGATGAGAAAAATACATGGATTTAGCACAGAAGCAATTTTAGGAGAATTCAAAAAGTACACAAAATAAAGTAAGTCTGTGGCAAGACCCTCTAATAATTCTAGCAATGAGTATAAGCATGAGTTGAGCTCTCTGGATTTCCTTGAAAGAAGAGTTTATAAATTGCCAGAACCTTAGGAAAAGATGAAATAAATGATGAGGTCCTCAGAGTAAAATATATGTGATATCTTCTTCCTGACCATTTTAATTAGTCTTTCATTTAAATGAATGACACATAAAAGTGCTGTGTTGTTCATAGCAGCATTTAGTTTTCAAGTTCTATTAGCTTTTAGGTTTGAAATAAAGCCATTCTTCAAAAAAAAAAGGTAGTGTTGCATATTTACTGTATCATCTTTCATCTCACTAAAACATGAACCGCAAAAGAGCAGAAAAGTCATTTTATTTCAAGAGCTGTACACTGAGTTTTCATTACCTTAATCTGTTGGAAACAAGAAATATATTATCAAAGGAGTCTTTACTTGTGTAGTAAGAAAATATTTATATTCAGGTATCCTCCACAGATTTTTTTTTCCCAACCAGTATGTTGCTTTTAGTATTAATTCCAAAAGATGATTTCTGTTTTGTTTTGTTTTGTATCTATCCTTGTTAAGATATGTTTTCTGGATGATTGCACATGTGGATGTTCTCACTTTGATTTAGAAAGTAACTACAGTTTCTGGAAACTCGAATGGACAGATGCATTAATGTCATGACTGTTTGAACAGAGGTGTCACTGAAATGCAGCTTCTGTAAATACTTTTGAACATGCAGTAGCTAAAGTAAAAAAAATTGAAGTTAAAAAGAAAAAAGTAGTTAGATGAATTTGGGGAAAAACGCAATACGTTTCTATTTATAGAACTACTACACAAAATCCATTAGTGTTGTTCAACATAGGAACTGCTGATATCATGTTTGCTAGCAAGAGTATACACGAGAATCAGAAGCTCTAGATAAACAAGGTAAAGAGCCACGTAGAGAGAGAATCAGCCAGGACTGAATCTTTATATCGTAGGTCAAAGTTGTTTGTGGGATCATACTGTAAACGATCATACTTAACTGATGATACAAAAATAGTAGTCACACTGAGTAGAGAGAGAAGGCAGTAAAACACAGAATGAATTACACAGCACAAGGAAGTAAATGGCTTATACAAATCACCATAAAGAAATAACTGAAGATAGAGGCAGGGGGGAGGTAGGGAAGGTGAATATATTATTCATGCTACAAACAGATATTGCAAGACATATGAAGAAAGAGATCGGGAATAGTAATAGAATTAGTGCTTTTTAGCATAGTGCACAGCAGCAGTAAATAAAATAATAAAAAGATTCTAGGACGTGTAAATAGTAATAGTCAACATAAATCCATACATGCTATTTTAGGGATTCAAGAAAGAGTAGCCAAGTAAAACAGTAAATACTATATTGCAGTTTTGGCATGTACACAAAAATACATATATAAGAAGCATAAACAGAGCAGAAGAAAAAAACCCACAAGGCTATTAGCTATTCTCAAGGCAAAGAAAAAACAAACAAACAGGAAACAGAATATTTTAAAGAGATTTTCCAGGTTTTCCAAGTCTTGAAAATTAGACATAATTATTAGAAGGTACTTGCAAGAAATCCCAGAGATTACCACTGTAGAACTGAAAAAAAGAGAGCACTAGAAGTGCATTATTGGCCTAGTAGTGTTATATAGATTAGAGCAAATATGCACCATTAGTGAGAGGTTTTTTTGTTAAAAAAAAAAAAAAAAAAAAAAAGAGAGAGAGAGAAATTGAAAAAGAAAAAAAAAGAAAGCAGGCAATAAAAATAGCACAACAATTCAAGATCTTGTTGCTGAAGCACAGGCTAGAACTATACATTGCAAAGTCTGAAAGCTACAGATAAATAAATTCTGTCCTATGCCATTCTGTAATTAAACCTCTATGCAGAGAGAAAGTTCCTACAGCTAGCCACAAGAGAGCTTTAATGGTTGTACAGTTATGAAAAAATACCTCCAGCTGGCAGGCTGATCCACTGCATGTGGGCCGCACTACAGTACACAAAGACAGGATGGGTATTCATGTAGCTTCAAAATCTTGATAGCATGTAGTTGAACTATACTTATTTGGTGTCTTCTGCTGTATTTTCTTGGGCCAAAGAATCAGTCCTCAAAATTAGGACAAATTTTTGGATATGGAGTAGTTAAATGCCTAGGATCAGCCATAGTATATCAAAGTATTAAATTATGTAATAGTTTTCCAAAGGATTTAGAGAAGCATCTAAAAGGCGGGGGCGGGGGGGGAAGGCTAAGTTAAATTACAAAATGGAAGACTTGAATAACCCTAGGCACCAGTACAAGCTGGGGGTGACTGCTGGAAAGCAGCTCGGCAGTGAAGGACCTGGGAGTGCTGGTGGATGACAGGTTGACCATGAGCCAGCAATGTGCCCTTGTGGCCAAGAAGGCCAATTGTCTCCTGGGATGCATTGGGAAGTGTTGCCAGCAGGTCGAGGGAGGTGATCCTGCCCCTCTGCTCAGCCCTGCGGAGGCCTCATCTCGAGTACTGTGTCCAGGTCTGGGCTCCCCAGGACAAGAGAGACATGGAGGTACTGGAGAGAGTCCAGCGGAGGGCTACGAAGATGATCCAAGGGCTGGAGCACTTGCCCTACGAGGAACGGCTGTGAGAGCTGGGCCTGTTCAGCCTTGGGAAGAGAAGACTGAGGGGGGATCTTATCAATGTGTACAAGTACCTGAAGGGAGGGTGTCAAGGGGACAGGGCCAAGCTCTTTTCAGTTGACCCGTGTGACAGGACAAGAGGCAATGGTCAGAAACTGAGGCACAGGAAGTTCTGCCTGACCGTGAGGGGGAATTTCTTCCCTGTGAGAGTGACAGAGCACTGGCACAGGTTGTCCCGAGAGGTTGTGGAGTCTCCTTCTCTGGAGATCTTCAAGGCCCGCCTAGACGATCTCCAGAAGTCTCTTCCGACTTCAACCATTCTGTTATTTTGTGAATAATCCTCATAATGTCCTACAGTTCTCTATTAAAATACACTCAAAAAGTAGCAACGATAAGTAAGAAATGTATGTTTATATTAAAAGAAATCTTAAAATAATGCTAACAGATTTAGGCACGAAGATTTAGGTATTTTCCCTGTTACTATTCTGTTTCTTGTACCGTTTGCCCTTCTGAACCTCAGACAAACTCTTTAGTTCAGTGCACTATGAAATTCGTAAATTTTATGTTCTTGGACATTATTCAATTGCAAGTCATTTCTTTAAAAGCCCTAAGGATTCAGATTAGACTTAAAAAAAAAAAAAAATCACCAGTGCAATGATTTCCATTGTCTTCTTTCTGGTACTTATCAAAATACACAACATAACAATATACTTTTTTATCAGTATTGTCTCATCAGTCCTTTGCAAGAGGGCTTGACTCACCAGTAATTATCAAATAACCTTATGAGAATCAGGAATGCCCTACTAAATCGGTGCAAATGAGGAGAGTCAGAGATGATACTGGATCGGCCTTTTAAAATTAGTCTTTCAGTCTCTGAAGTTTTAAGGAAAACAAATCAGAAGACAAAATCCAGTTTCCACTGTACCATTCTAAACATGAAATATCTCAATTTGCTGAAGGAAAAGAATATATAGGAAATCAGAATTTACCAGAAATAAAAGCAGAAATAGAATTCTATTACTTTCAGTTAAGCTATTATTGACTGACTAATCCCAGAATATATAATCAAATATAGCAGCATGTAGAATCAGCCATATCATAGTTTGAAGTAAAACACATATTTGTGAGACACACAGTGCATACATAATTGCCATAAAGTCAAGATAATCAAGGAAGAAAAGTGAAATCATAATGGAATCATAATTCTATACATTTTCTTACACTGGTTTAAACATCAGTGAGAGAACTGTGTACTAACTTCTGTGTGGCGAGTCCTCCTAGGATTTGGTTTACAGCACAATTTTTTTTTCCCAAAAGTACTGAGAGGATCTTACCCTAAATTTTGTGTTGTTTAAGAAATGAAGTAGAAAGAACAAGCTTAATTTATTGATTAACATTTGAATCAAGAAACTTCCTTCTATTAGCTATTAGCAAATTAATACCTAATTAGCTGTGAAAAATTATCCCCATAGGGATGACTCAGATGAACACTGTTCCTGTGATGAAGCTAAAATGAGTAAAGATAAATTTAAAGAATTTAATCAGATTCACAAGTCAGTGGAAATCAGAATGTGCGGTGTGCTCCACTCAGCGTTAGTAACCGAATGGGAAGTTTCAACAGAGAATATGACAGAGTATGTTGCAACTGAATCAATCACAGTTTGTTACTTATGACTAAAATACTCTGCCAGGTAGCTCTCCTGGCATCCATATGTAGCATCAAGTATTTATTGCTTATGCAGTAGAACCCAAACGCTGTCTTCTGCCTTTGATGCTCCTACCAAATTCTTTGGAATTTAATGAGAGTTCAATGGCACAAAGAGATGTCACTGAAGATTGTGTTGGGAAAATAATTCTTCATTTTCCTATTTATTTTTATTATTTATACACATTTATAATATATATAATATTCATATAGTTATAAAAATTTCATTACAAATAATAAAATAACTGCTTCCGTTTTTAACGGAAGTAGAAGGAATAAAGGAGGAAAGGGAGGCAAAGATGAGTGGGTTAGTAGAAATATTTTACTGTTCATTATTCTGTGTCACTACAGGACCGATTTGAAGGCATTTTATACCCTGTTGAAACAGTCAGAGAAGACTGGAGAGAGACTCGAGAATATGCCGATATCCATACGATTAGGCAACACTAACATGCACAAGTACCAAAAGAATTGGGATAGACTGTCAACCATATATACAGCAGCACCCTATAAACCTACTTACAGTGCTTAGAGGAGTAAGATAACTCTAAGGATCGATCTTGTCCAAAATACAGAAGGTATTTTACGGAGGTGAGTAGTTTTCTTTTCTCAGATGCAGAATTTAAAAAGCAGTGTTGATAGATGTTGCTTTTAAAGATAGAGTTTTTAGATATGCTTACTTCTTAGATGAATTAATAAATGAAAAATGAAAACATTGACTTCATTTCTCAACATTTTGAAGCAAATCTGGATTCTAAAGAGACAATTTCTGAGGGTTTGAAAAACTGATAGTTGAGATATTTTCAGTTATCTTTATCTCCTGTCTATGCATACCTCATTTAATCAAGTAGGAATAGATGTAGTTATTACATAATTACAATCCAAGAAACTATTTTAAAAGACCATCATATATTCATACAGCAAACCTGGAGGACAAGGCTGAGCAAAGCTAGACAAATGTATTTAATACTCTGTTCCTGACGAGAAAAGGAAGATGAAACAATGTGCAATGCAGGCAGAAGATCGGAGCAAGTGCTCTTTCTCAGAACATTGAGAGGAAATATTTCTTCATATTACACAGCATATTACTCACCTTCACTAAACCCCTCCAAGTTCTTACATACAATGACACAGCTGTTATATGCTTTAGGAAAGCATAAACATGGCTAACATTGCTTACGAAAGAAAAAAGTCTGAATGAAGAACATCGGTTGAACTAAATTCTTCTGTATGCATACATCATAGAAAAAAATGTGCTGTCTTTGCAGGTATCAAATGGCTACAAAGTTGGCTGCTGCAACAGTACCTGCTTATCTTTTTTTAAATTAGAATTGAGAAAAAGTATCTCTAGATACTTTTCCTAATTTTCCTAATCCTAATTTTAGTAGTAACATACAGTGAAGTAACAGAATTCTAAAATATGTTAGAAACTTCTGTAGAGATTAACAAGATTTTCTCTTAACCTTCATGCACTAACTCAGTCTATTAGTAATGCCTGCAGATTTTAAGCAGCCTTTTAAGATTTCAGCCTCATACCTGCTTTATGCGGACTGTGAAACTCTCACAGAAATTTTTATAAAATCAGACATTATATGTGCAGATCTTTATTCCAACTTTCGCTTCATTGCTCTACTAAATACAAAATCTAAATTGACGTCCACCTTAGTTTTTCAGAAGTTACTACAATTCAATTTCTTAGCTGATACTAATTGACAGAATCTCAACTGGATGAGTTCACACATCAGGGAAAAAAAGGGGGGGTTTAGAGCTACATTCAGTCAAGCCCATTTAATCCAAGCAGACCCTTATCCCCAAATGCCATGTAATGGTGTGGCTGCTGGAGTGAGATACTCAGTGCCAGTTATGCCTTGCTTTTTTGTAGACTAGAAATTTAGAAGTCACATATGTTATGCTGCAATGAACAACAGGCCAAAATCTAGACAAGACTAAGAATTTTATGAAAATATATTTAAAATCATCTGTGGAAAATAAAAGCGTTGAACATTAATACTCGTTTCAATTCCACCTTAAAAAAAAAGGCTTAACACATACATAAATAATAAATAAAAGTATTAAGTCAATGCTACTCAAATAGAAATCAGAAAATATGTAACATCTTGGTAAAACAGCTATATTAAAGTATTATTTTACTCAAGGCACTATCATTTACAGAAAAATTGCAATTAGCTCGACACTATGCTTGAAGTCAGCAATAAATACCGCATATTTTCATATTAAATTTTTGTCTTAAAGTATTTTGTAGAATCTGCCTTCAGCTGGAGGGAATTTGCTTAACTTCATATCTTACATCACATAGTCATGATTTGGAATTTTGGTAAACTTTTTAGGTCATCAGAGCCAAACATCAGAAAAGGAAAATCACCCCTCTCCGTCGTCATAATATAAATTTGAAAGTGGAGCCATATTTAATGAGATTTAAAATGATGTGGCTCTTGCTTTAAACACAGTGATTTCACAGAAATACTAAACACACCACACAGTCCGCCTGACTGTAGGCCTGCTAATCCTCTCCCCCAGCCATGAAACAGATTATCCCATTGCATTATTTTTAAATTACTACTATATTCAGACAAAAAGCATAGATACGTACCACAGTGAATAAAGTCAAAAGAAATAAATGTTATGACATAAAATTCTCATCTGCAATAATAAAGAAAATACAATGAAATATTTATTTCTTTAGAAAAAGTTTTCAGTAAACTAGGGATGTGCAGAGCAAAACAGTAAAATATATTAAAAAGTACATAACTATGTACACAGAGTGAGAAAATCCTTTTTAATTGTCAAGAGGAAAGTTTCAGAAGTCAAATGCTGATTTCAGGTATTTTATATTTAAAATCACATTTTGCTTTTAAAAATGAGTAGGACACACTCTGTATCTCCACTGACTTCTGTCTGTATGTGGTGTCTTTGTAATCACTGGAGGAAGCTGGTCCCTCCTAACAATTTAGTTATGAAAGATGCAGAAGTTGAACATTCATCGATAATCTAGTTGAAATACAAGCAAGACTAATTTTACTCTAACAGCACATTATTACTTGTCATCTCTTGAAGTGTTTTTGTATGTGTCTAAACACAATGCAACTCATTCCTGCTGGAAGGAGATGAAAATTGAACGCCTTGCTCGTACTTGAAGAAGTCACTTTCTCCAGACTAACCCAGTGCAACACCTTCTCTCATCTTTGTTCAGTCAAGTCCAAACCTTGGGTCTGGGAGCATTTCTTGACCAGAGAGTTGAGGCTACACAGGTAAGAAAAGATGGCAGAAAAAAAAAATGGCAAATTTTTGCTAGTAAAATTAGGCCAGCAGGAAATTACTACCCTCCTTGCCCAGAGCAAGAATGACATAGGAGAAACCATAACTCAAGTATGTGTCTGGATTTTGATCTAGCGCATCTCTTGCAATAGTGCTGTTCAAGTATCGCTCTTCTGTGCTGACAAAGGCAATGCAACACTAAACTAAATCACTGGGAGAAAGCATATAAAAGTCCAGCCTATTTTGAAATATATGGATCGTCACTAAGGGTCCGTAATTGAGGAATAATTTGCCATTTTTTTTCTTGTACTGCAGTAAAGGAACAGTGGCATAAAAAGCACTCATAATCTACTGAGTTTCTTGAAACTATATAGATTTTCATCAGCTGAGAATGTTCTAAATATTTCAGTGGGAATTTTATTGTCATGAGAATAGTGACCTTGAAAAGCAACTAGAGAAAGGACATCATATTTACAGAGAGTGTTAAGTTGAGAAACTCAGTAACACCTCAAAGGTGAAGAGGGAATCTGGCCAAGATAGTTGATGCTTCTGACAAAGAGTGAGGGAAATTTGTATTCAGTATTGGATAAAAGCAAGCGAATATTCAGAAAGGATCAAAAAGGATGAAAGAATACATTTTAAACAGTAAAGAAAATAATTAATTAAAATACAGGAACTAGATTCTCCAGTATCTTAATCATTCCATTAGCTCTTCTTTGCTATGATCATCTCTGGTTGTAAGACAATTTAGCATGTTTTCACTGCTTTTTTTTTTTTTTATTATTATTATTTTTAATGTATTCCTAGTGAGAGTACCTATTTTGGTAAGTTAACATTTTCTATATCAAATGGTTTGTATGGGAATCTTTTGCCTTTTTAAGCTGTACTGAAGTCAGTATGTGACTTACATGTTTTCCTAATTCCAGATGAACAATGTTTACTAGTTCTTCCAGCCCCTGAAATAAACTCTCATAGTAGCTGGCTTTAAATAAGGATGGATAGACTGTTATAAACATTTGTTTGGATGATTCCAAATTATTGTTTCTGAAGAATTGTTCGGAGTAATGCTGCACCTCCAGGCTTGAACAAATGGGTCTGAAGAGGGTCAGAAAGGAGATATACATATATACGTGTATGTGTGTGTGTGTGTATGTGTGTGTATATTTTTTTTAAACTGCTCTGTGGCCAATGAGATTTTCCTACAAATGTTTCACTGCTTACCAGGAACAAAAGAAATTATCATCTGATTTATTTGAAGAAAAAAAAAATAGAAAACATCCCTAACCATGCTGGAATTCCTTCCCCCTGTACCTCTCAAGTTTTAATCAGTCTGCATAATTTTTTTTTTTAAGTCATACATTGGAAGACTGGTGGCTAGGTATGAAGCAAATGTGATGAAATCATGGTGAAAAAGAATAATATGAATCAAGATATCTAGTCAAAAAATTATTAATAATTATTTAGGTTAGTTGTCCATTGAAGAGAATGTTTAACTAGGCTTATCATTTCCTTTTTTCAGAAAGTCGTATATGGTAGTTAATGAAAACCTAAGCTTGTTACTCAAAAATTAGTGTTATCCATTGCTTCAACAAGACATCCTAGCACAGTAGATATGTATCAATTTTAGAATGTTTTTTTAAGAGTAAATATATGTGGAAATTTTATTGACAGAGCTAGTTATACCTCATTTAGTTAAAATTTATTCTAGTGTTCAATAGAATTACAAAATTTAAAATGTTTTTTAATTCTATTTCTGTATTACTCTACTCAGTCACATGGTATGGTTTAAAGGTCTGATCCTAACCACCAAGACATTAATGCCTTTTGTTAATTCCATAGATATAATACTAACCCCTTAAGAGTAATCAGAACAATGATTTATTTTAAAAACCTACATTTCATATCATCATGAATTCTGAAGGCAATACAATGAAATTATGTATTTATATTTCAAAAAAAAAAGCAAAAATAGACTGGTCCATCATATTTTCCCTCACAACAGGAATTTGACCTCCACTAGGTCTTTACCAGAATCAATAAGCTGCCCTAAGGAGAAGGAGAGGAAAAGGGGGAAAAGGAGGGGGAGGGGAGAAGCCCAGCTAAAAGAAGACAAAAATGTATATAGAGGGAAAAATTATGTTAAAAGTTGGATTGATCTGGACTTGAACAGCCTCTGGAGCTGAGGCTGCTTTGGACTGGAGACTTTCAGAGGTCTCTTCTAGTATGAATTAAACTATGGAAGAAGCCTGAAAAATCAGACATTTTACTTGATTTGATGAGCTTCAGCTCATGACTAATTAACTGCATTTCCTTGCAGGCTTATCTTTTAACCGTGCTGCTTAACCATATTCTTATGATAAAAATATAAAGAAGATAGCTTATGCAGAACACTACTATGACAAACAACCTCTTCTATCACTATATAGTAAATTACTCTTTTAGTAATTCTAATTTTTCAAAATTTGATACATTCTACTTAAAATTAGCATATTACAGAATATTTCTGAACTGTTAGCCTTGTTACGAAGAAAAGATCTTGGTTTTGGAAATTTTCTCAAAGAGTAATCATGTAATGCACCAGGCAGCTTTTTTCATTAATACCATTGACTCATATTGAGAAGATATCCTAATTAAAACCCATGCTTGCATTTCACTGAAGTAGCAATGTATATATATATATAAAACACAATCTGTAACATATATAATGATATAACTCCTTTCAGTCTGAAATACCGTACAAAAGCTGTACAGTTTTCCAAGAATCTCAAAATACATTTATGTTCCATTTCTTTTCATCCAAAAGCAGCTCTAATCAGAGTTTGTCTTTCAAAATATTGAAAAATATTTCAAGGACTATTCAACTCCATTAGCTGAAAATTGGAATGCACTGAATAGGGAACAGAATGAGTCAGCTTAAAATTTCTTCAGGTTAAGTAACCAGTTATATTTTACTGAAGTTAAGTTATACTTAAAGAATTGTCTAATCTTAATAAAATTAACAGACTTTTTTGCTGAAAACACACCTAGCGCAAAAAGTTAATGATAATTATATGAGTTTGCATCTATTTAAAAGAAAAGCTTAATCAAAAATCAAAAATATGGTATAAAAATGACAGTAGATAACCTAGAGTTCTGTCTGAAAAAACATTAAAAGTTCAGCAATGGTAGAAAAAATATTTGTGTTTTTGAGAATACAGTTTCTCATAGTATTTGTTGCTTGCATAACCTATCTTTACAGCCTAAATCTTGTTACTGAATTTCTGCTACTGATGGCTTCAGGCTCAGGACTGAATACTACACAGTATGCATAACTTATCATTAGGTGTAATAAGAATGCTTGCCTATATATTGTAAAGGTTTCACACTAAAGAGAAAATTAACATCACAAGTACAAAGTGTACACAATAAAAATGAATCTTTAGACAAGGACCTGTCACACTATTATTTAAGTAAAGGTATGAAATTATAAACTTCAGATTTAACAGGACAAAAAATTAAATAATTAGTGGTAGATTTAATAATTGCAGTAACTGTGAAAGATGTGGTATTTCTTTCATTTAGTTTCTTCATCTAAATGGAAATTACCTTACCAATTTCATATTTGCTTATTTTTCAAATTCAAAGGCGAGATTAATCATTCATATTTAGATTCGGTGATGGTATGTTCCTCTAAGTCAAACAGACATTTGTTTATCACATATTACAATTCCTCAAATAAGTGAACAAAATATACATATAATATATACATAATATTCTGTTACCTACACCAAAACTACCTATATTAAAAAAACCCTCCAAAACCACAGAAAAAAATGCCCAGCTAGAAGGAAACTGGTGCTCAGAAAATATTTGAAATATAAAAAATATTAATTCGGTATTTCCATAATATTTTTTATGTTAGAATAAGAAAGTATATGACTTAAAAGGGGAGGAAAGCAAGATGTTCATCTTTATGTAAACTTAAATCAATGTAAACGGAAATCACTCCTACATGTGACTTATCATTGTTAATTCATCACAGTTGCAGGTAGAGTGCGAAAGTAAAGCATATTTAGCTTTTCCTTTAAAATTTACTATTAATATTTATTATTATAGATTATTATTAATTATTATTATTATTTCTAATTTTATTATTATTACTATTCAGCTTTCTTTTATTCTCTAGATGGTGCTGGAAGTTGACATCTGACCTTTCCGGTAAGAGGGACACAAGATTTACTAGCTTCCTACTAATTTTGGCCTGGAAATTAAGGTCAGGCTAATGGGAAAGAAAATAAAGGATAACTTTAAAATGAAATTATTAATAAAATCAATGTAAAAAAATTAATGGTTTTTAGTAACTGCAGGTAGAAAAATACAGAAATTTCAAAATTTTCAGAATGTAACAAAGCAGCTTTAATATGAGCTAACAATTACAGAAGTAGAGCTATTTAAAACTACGTGGTAGAATGTGTGCCAGAAATTCACTTCCAATAGTTCCTAATAGTAAATATTAGTAATACTTGCAATTGTCCATATCATAAAACTAGATTTCCATAACTTTCAGTTTAAATAAAACTAAAATTCTGCTTGATATGATTCAGAACTTGGACATAAAATCGCCAGTAGCACCTTTTTTTGAGGACAGTTGTTGTGCTGTCGACAGCTGTGTAGGAAATTGTGTGTAAGAGACAGAGGCCTCTCTCTATTGACTACAACTGCCAGTATCTTGAAGCTGATGAATTTATTGAGCCACAGAAAATCAGCTTTCAATTTCCCCCTCCAGTTTCTCAGAGTAGGAACGTGTAATGATCAGCTATTCAGTGATGGCCAATATGGTACCTTGTTACATCTTTCACCATGGGTTTCTAAATGGAAAAAAGGAAATAGGAAAAAGTCTTATGGCACCATGGAATGCGTGTTTCTTCTTCATCCTGCTTTCAGTGTAAGGTTGAATAAGTAGAGAAAGGCTAAAGACAAAACAAACAAAAAAGACCCCAAACCTTTTTTCTCCCCAAAGTTGGCAATTCTAGAGACTTAGCATAGGACTTTGGATCACACACCTAGACACTATCAGAAAAGAAGGCTTTAGATGTTTTGAACATACAAAACATTGACAGTGAGAAAGCAATTCTGCTGAACGATAACTGTTCAAGCACTGTTTGAAATGGAAGATTGATTCTCCTCACTGAAAAACAAAAGCTTTGTATATACAAGTTATCATGAATACTAAGTGCAACACCTACTCTAGATTTGGTATTAAGCCAGCAGTATCTTATCATAACTGTCCTCAATACCAAACACATACAAAATGTGCATATATTATACATTTATGAGAATAGTGTGACCTACTTTGAAATGCAAATTTGTTACACATGCATTACTTAGCAGTGACAAAGTGAAACAAAGTCATGAATGAATAAGTAGTCCACCTAGTTAAATATGAATAAAATTTCCATTTTTTTAAGTTTTTCTGTAATTGCAGATGACATGACACTAGTCAGACGATAGCATGGGCAGTTTCTTTTTATTTGAATCTTAGTGTGAAAGAAAGTTAATTGCTTCTCCAGGAACTGTAAAAACTTAATCACACTGGAATTCAATCACTGCACTATTGCCTGAAAATTATCCTGTGTTCTTTATAGCTGGCAGATGAAGTTTTTATTTTGTGGGGCCCTGACCTCTTGCATTTTGATGTACTGTTGTACTAAACTCTTACACTGCAAATTTTATATGTTGTTAAACGACTCCCTGTCAAAGCTAATTTAAGTTAAATCATTTTATCACATTCATGCCATTGCACAGAGCTCTGAATATTTAACTGGGAACTGTAAACATTTTTAAAAGTAATGGAAACAATTAGTAACTATTTAAAGATATGAATAAAATTTATTAATAAAATGAAAAGTTTGTTATAGATATGGTTTTCTATTTGAGAAACAGAAATAGGTGTTTTCTTTATCTCAGATCTTATACATGAATTGTTTTGATGTGTTTTGTGATATATATAACAATATATAGAGAAAAATTTTACAACTAAGAAATATGAACTGTCCTACTCTATCATTCCTAACAATAAAAAGCAATGTAACCTATTTTTGTTATAATTATATTTTTGAGCTCTAATGCTGAAATCCCTGTTTATATGAAGTTTTACACCTGTTTATATAAAGTTTGCATTTTAAGGCCTAATGTAATAATATACTAATAGACTATCAAGATGGCTGCTCTCCAAACTTCTATTTTGAACTTACCATATACTATTTCTTTTAAGTAACCTAACACACCTGCAAAAGTCTAAGTTAAATAATTCTAAGTAACATGTTCATTTAAGAGATAAGAATCCATCTATTAATTTAAGACTCACTGTAGTGCAGATTAATTATGTGTTTCCACATTAGTTCAGAGAGAAAAGAATTACTTGTTTTTCTCTCTTTGACAAGACAGCTACTTTTCCAAGTAAAATATATTTCCTGGTAAACATGATTCGTCATGATTTCTTCCCAGACTTTTAAACTTTCCTATTGCATCTTTTTAACAGTCTCATTTTACTAAAATGTCACAGAAAGTAATATACTAAAAAATAAACATATGTATCACATTTGTAAAATTGGTTTGTAACAATTATTTGGCATAATTTCAAAACATCTTTTCTTCCCAACTAAAATATTCCATTACTGACTGTTCTTCAACTTCCTAGAAAAATATAAGCCTTAAAATTATAGTATAATTTAAGAAACAAAATCAGAAGTATAGTGAAAATACTGCAAAGGGCAAAAATAAACCTACAATATGCAAAAGCAGTTTCATTGCAAAATGCATACGCTGGACTGATCCAGACTGCAGAATGACAGGAGGGTGGTCACTGGACTCCAGAAGGTCCCTTCTGCAATCACAAGATACACATTATCTGGTCCTAGCAAAAGCAGTTGGACTCCTTGCCATACTTGGCTCAACATTCTCCATTAGAAAAGGCTCAGACTTTGACTTTTCTCTCTCTCTCACTCTTCATGTTTTCCCTCCTTCTTCTCTGTGCTGCACACAGACACTCAGTTATGCAGTGATTTTTAATGGCATCTCTGTAGCGTCCATATTCCCTAGAAAGGAATTTAGCCTTCCCTCATAGCACAGCCATCTATATATGCATATAGAGAGATTTTGCCTTGTTTCTTGTCCATGTTTGCTGTACTTTAATGATTTATGCTGAGTTATACAGCCAAAGTTCAGCATTCAAGAGAAAATCTGGAGATTTAGACAAGCTGACCTTGTACCTGAAATAACAACAAGGATAAATGTTCTTGCAGGATGGATTTTTCTTATCTGGACAACTCATGTACATTGGTGGTTTTGCTTGAAAGTGACTAACATTATGGCTGCTATTTAATTTCTAATATCCCAGATTTCATTCTACCACAAACATATCACTGAAAAAGAGACTATAGTTAATTATTTAAAAGTACATGAAGATAGCATGCCTATTATTAGCTGATTACTTTTCCCATAAGAAATAAAAATGCCTCTTGTATTACCAAGGGTATTAATTATGGTTAAATGTGAGGTGACAAGAGAATGGCAGCATCTTTACAGGTATGAACACACATTTCCATGCAGCTTAACAGAGCCTCATTTATTGGCTTATGCTTCAACAGAGTTTTAATAAACCTGCAAGAGGTATCATCATCAGCATGCCCCAGTTTCCAGTGGATGGAAGATAAGGCAACACAACACAAGAGAGATGTTTAGGCCAGTCCTAAGCTGGAAAAAATGTGGACCAGGGACTACAGCACATATGCGCAGGCTCTAAAAGGTCTGCCTGACTTTGTAAAAGTATTTGTTTGAAGATCAGTCCTGAAGTTGATTTAAAAGAGAAGATCTCTTTGCCAGGATGAAAAAAGTTATTTTGGAAATGGGTTTCTCAGAAAGAATTTGCAGATTGCTTCAACACAATTGTCTGCTTTGCATCTGTACATTTGACAGTTTCCTGAACTGAGTTAAGCATTCAGAGCAAGGCAACAAAACTACAGAAGCAATCGCAGGAGCATTCATCTTTCAGATACATAACTATGTCATAATTTGCTATTATACCCATCTGATAATTGTCCTCATGATTGCAAAAAAACTGTTTTGAAAAACAGATAAATCTTTAAGTACTGACAGAAGCTCATTTTGCATAAAGACTATAAGAGCAAATATAACTCTGAGCAAGAGTGTCTTAAGATTTCAGTACTATAATCTAAAGGATGATCTTCTCTTTTCATTCTAGGTTGCTTTCCAAACAACTTTTGCATACACTGCACGGATGGCACCTTTTTCTTCTGTCTATCAGAGAGAACAAATCAGGAAGTATTTTAATTGAGGAGAGATTTCATCAATTTTAATTTGCTTTAAGTGTAGCAACAAAACACACTCTAATGGACAAATCTTATTATAACAACTCTTATTCCTATATTTTAATATTTCACAACTAAATACACTTAAATAAGAAAAAAAAAATCTATCAGATGCTCAGTACTTGTCCTTGAGGTTTTCTTGTCTCCTCACTCTCCATGTTCATTATTCTACACAAAAGTGATAGCACAGTATCCAAATAAATAAATCTTCTGCAACAGCTATTTCTCATCAAAGGTCACTTGTTTTTTTTACATCTTCTAGGCCATTTGCCAACAGATGCCAATCTGTGAAACTACCGCTAATCATTCCTTAGGGAAAAAGGTGACTGGAGGAGCACAGAGCCATTCTAAACAGCTACTAAAACTCAATGATCAAACTATGTAAGAATATCTATTACTGTCCTTTTGGCTTTAGATTTTGTTTTGTCTCCTTTACCATCATTAGTCATTTCTTAATATGTATTGCACACTATAAAACACTGACCCTTTGATACTGCACAGACAGTCTTTTCACATACGGAATTATTATTCACTATCTCTCAGGACTCATAAAAGTATCAGTATGGATCATAGCAACAATAAAAGGTCACATAACTATTTTTAAAATGCCAGCTATCCTGTTCACAAATGCTTACAGGACAAGTAACAGTTACTTCTTTCATAGCATCTCCAAAATAAGTAATGTATCACAAAGCATCTCTGCTTGTGATGAAATCATTTCTTATTCCTCAATTTCTGTTTTGGCAAAGGATGTGTTTGTTTATTTTTATTTATAAGCCATATAAGTTTACCTAATTAGTATATGAGTTTTCCCATTCAGTAAATAACCTGCATCACTGCTATTCGCACAACCTATTGAACAGCGTCCTTACCTTAAGAAAAACAGAATTGCATCCAAAGGCCATTATTTTAGAAACACTCCTGTGACAAACATCTGTTTTAGTTCACTAGCAACACTATTTTCAAAGGAAAACTATAAATTGAAAATTACTCTATACCAATGTAACACACACTACATTCTGTAGCTGAAGAATCATTCACAATTCTAAAGGATTTTTGCCCTCAAAGAAAAGATATATTTCCATGTAGACTTGCCATACACAGAAAAATTTTCAGAAGCATTTATTAGCTGAACTCTATGATTTTCTGAATATGTAAAACATCACATAGGTTAATAATTAACTCTTGATCTCTTCTAATATTCCTCAACTCACAAAGACAGGTATTTTCTCCCCAAAACAATCAGATATCTTTTTCTTAGTAAGTCAAGAAAGCAGGTGACAATTATATCAGAACTGGAGTAAATGGCTTTCCCAGATATAGTTGTGGGATGGTAGTATGCAATATTGTTGCTGTCTGACTAAGGAAGGTGCTATAGGCCCCTAATAGCTCTTTCAACATCCTGAGGCCATGTAGAAATAGAAAGAGATGAAATTTTTCTGCAGGCTGTATTAATTCCAGGAGGTCTCATGGCTCTGTTAAATGGAAAAACTTTAGCATAGAGTGTTAAAGCAGTGGAGGAGGTAGAATATTTACATAGTCTTCCCATGTCTAGATCTCCCTCCTACTATAAGCAATCATTCACCTCATTTGACCTTTTTAGTACATGTTCAGCCACAACATCCTTGAACATTCCCTATGTTAACAAAGAGGTGATTAAGAAGCAAAGTAGACAACATCTCCACAAGCACATGCACATGTGGTAAAATAATTAGGTAAAATTCAAGATAGGGTAATAAAAATACCCAATTAGTTAAATCTTCAACTATAAGGAGATTTCACTATCAAAGATAAAATGTACTGATTTCTATGACCAATAAAAATGGTCATTAATAAAATCAGTACGGAATAAATAAAATAGGAGAAATAAATCATCATCTGATAATGATGTCTATTTCCTTGTGCTTGGAACTGTAAAGGTTTCCCCTCCTTTCTCCTTCTAAAAAGAAAGAAGTTTTTCACAGAGTTTTGCCCATTCAGTGTCATAGCCAGAATTACAAACGATAAACAATTCCAAATGAATATTTTGAATCAATCCTCATATGAAATAAGGTTCACTATTTACTTAGGTTATGATGCTTTAAATGAGATTCTAAGGTTTACAATCTACTCATAACTCATTCCAATGTCACTTTGTAGTGAGCTTTTCAATCCAGAGTGACCTTACATAGTGTAACTGCTGACCAGATACTTCCAGGTTAACCCCACAAAAAAGATTTCTCTCCCCTCCCCACAGTCAATATAATCAAAAAGGTACAAAGTTCTTTGCTTAGGCCATGTCTATGTGGCAATATAAAATCTGCAATAGTTTTGTTTTTTATCATTAAACAGGAAAAGATTTTCATAGTGGTAACGGCAGTTTTAACTGCCACTATTCAAAAATCATTGCTCACACAAATTAATCTTATACACCAGATAGACGTTGACAGGCTCTAAATATTTCAGGTTCTGTGTAACCACTCAATAGGCCATAAGCCTCATCAATTAGTAATGTAAAACTAATGTTCTGTAATAGACTGAAAACAACACCTAGAGGCTATTAATATCAATTGAAGACTATCCTGTAATTGCTCTAAATGCTTTGCTCCAACCTCAGTGACCTCAGAATACCATATATTTGAAAGTGTTCTGTCTATAAATTGTATAGAAAAAGAGTATCTGGTATATGTCTATTCATTTATTTTTTGAACCATCTGATAGGATCAGGTTCAATATGACATTCATCAGCTAATTAACTTTGGATAAAAATCTGAAAGAAAATACTTTGACAATCAAAACACAGGTAGAATGGAAAAAATAAGAAGGGCCCTAAAAAACTAAAGACACCTTAAGAAGAACAGGATAACAGTTATATAATATTAGTGAAACCTACTGCTGAATGGCCACACAGGTAATCATGTTTGAGGGATAAAAGAAAGAAAAACTTCAAAATGAGAGTGTGGCAGTTCTGGAAAAGTGACATGTGATTGGGACACCAAGTCTCTCTCAGAATGATAACAAAGCGTAGAATAATAAATCCTGGTTATCAGATCCCTGCTCAGGTTCAGTCACAAACATGCACAAGCTCTCAAAGTATTTCTGCCATGCTACATGGCTTATACTTTTTTTATTGTTTTCTGTAAGACAGAGACAATTGAATTATGAGGTACAAATGAATCATCCAAATTCACTTCTTTCTGTCTGAAAAGAGTTCACAAAACTGACTTCTTGACTTCTGTAGATATATTCCTCATATATAGAACAGGTAAAAAATTTTCATTCTATGCCTTTTCTTTTTTTTAAAATAAACGGTTAACTAATCATTAGGACTTCCATCAGGAAGTGTAAAATCCTTCTTTGTCAAAAATAACACCTACATTACACGGATCACTTGTTCCTTTCCAATCTAAGGAAACTTTTTTGAAAAACAAAATAAACTGTCTTGTTTGTGCAGGTATATTTTGATATATGATATTTATTATATGAGGGTAAGTGTACTCTAGAGAACAGTAACTCACAAAATTCAAACAAAATCATAATTTTGAAAGAAGTCAGCTTATAGCTCTTACGGAATATGAAGTTAGTCAAATAGAATAACTATTTGAGATCTTTCTTTTACATAAATTTCCAAAATTTTTCTCAGTAACTGACCAGTTTCAGAACCAGAAAAAAAAACTTGCATTATTTTTACCCAGTTAAAATTAATTTTTTGTTCCAACAGAACAAAATAAAATTCAGAAAGGTCAATCAAAAGCCTACAAAGTCAAAGCTCTTTCCTTCCTTTTTTCATTTTATTCATTTCCCATAGTGGTACAACAACCAGAACCACCAATTGATTCACTCATAATAATTAATGCACAGAAGTGCCAGACACTAAAAACAGAAGTAGTTCTTTGCTACATGAGAAAATATATCTATAGACTTTAATCTCATAGCAGTGATGTGAAGGAACCAGTAAGCTTTCTGGTAGCCCAACATTAACGGCCATCTGGCCATTAATGTCCGTTCTGGTAGCCGATGTAGTAGCCTCCTAGTTAAATTATTTTTATCCTAGAATAAATTTCAACTGGAAAAGTTAATTTCCATTCACAACAACAAGGATGTTGTGAACACAGGATGCGGCCCCTTTAATTAACTCTGTGCACAGCATATTGTAGAAAAATAGAAGATCAATGAATATAGTAATAACCCTCACCATTACTGAATGTAAGACAACAAATATCAGATTAGTATTTGGCAGCATGCATGTCTAAAATGCCACTAACCTTGTGGTTTCTACCTATCCTGATTAAATCCTTTTTCCCCTCCATTTCCCCCCTTCTCACAGATTCTTTTTTTAAAACAAAAAAGATTTTTTCCTTTGTCTATTCAACATCCTTGGAAAAAAACCACCAGATGGCATTGCAGTGTTCATGTATTTTATTTAACACTCCTTATAAGGACAAAAAAAAAATGTATGCACCAGTATTAAACTCTCTTTCCTAACCTACTTCTTATTTGATGAATATTAAAAAAAATTATAAACAAAAACCTCCTATTCATCAAAAGTCAGTGTTTGAAAATATGTCAGCCTGAAGAAACAGAATTTTACGTTACCGAAGAAGTAAAACCATGTGGCTAGAAAGTCTATGGTTTAGTCCAAACCAAAGATACTTTGAGCAGAAAAAAAAAATGGAAGTAAAGCATTTAGAAATGCATTACCATAAATTCACTAAATACAATAAAGTTTGTAACTATCTGCTTAAAAAAAAATCCTGTTTGAGTAAGTACTTCTTACTTTCTTTGGGGAAGGAGGATTGCTTTGAACAACAGACACCTCACTGCACTTCCCCAAAAATAAATCCAAGTCCTTATGCACTTTTTAGCATATTGCAATTTTATACACAGTCCAGCTTCATTCTAAAAAAATAGGTAATATTTCCTACATTTTTAAAATTTAGGCCCATTCCAAGCACACTGTACAAACCAGTAAATAAATATTTAAATATTTATTCTTCCTTTGCATCAATCAGGATATACCAATCAAATAGAGGAATTGTTTCATGAAGCAACATCCTCTGAGACATTTAAGAAAGTCAAGAAGTAGTGTAAGAGTTAGCTTCCCATTTAGCATATTACATTTGATATCCAGGATATGTTAACTGAATGCTCGCCTTTGAAGTTACTGTTTCAGTCTCTGAAGCTTCTCCAATAGCTCATGGAGACTTCACTGTACACCTAAAATACTCAATTAACAAACATTATATCTACTCTGAACTTAGCATTTGGAATAACAAAGCTCAATGCATAGGCTCTTTTCATCCTCGCTTGAGAAGACACTAAAATTTGTAGGAGTTCTGCTTTAACTATAAGTGATAAGATTATTCTATATTTCAGTCTGAAGAAGCAAATTCACAGGTAAAAATAGAAGTCTAAGAAGCACTAATTCACTTTTTTTTTAATCTTTACTTATCATGATCATGAGACAAGGTATAATACTCAAATCATTTAGCCTGAAATTATAAAATTTTAGAATATTTTACTCAAATAAATTAGATTTCACATTATAACTAAAAAGATTATTTTTTTTTGTTTCGGTTAATATGGATAAAAAGCCAAAGGAAGGGTTAGGAACAAGTATGTATCTTTTAAATACACGGATTTAGTTATTTTGAAATATTTTACTATTGCCATAAAGGTATGGATCTAAGTTATTTTTCCAATTAAAAAATAACATTTACATCCTGCTTCAGTTTAGCTTTACTCTTAATGCATAACACTTTCAAGCTAGATTTGCATTAAACTTCAATACCAAAGGTATAGTTCTGCTTTCTTGCTGTCATTCAACAGGCTTCTTATGTTACAATTTTTTCAGAGGTCTTTTTCCTCTTTCCTTGAGTTTTTATGAAACAAACAAAGAAAATAAGTGTATCTGCATTCAACTTCGAAAATAAATTGAGCTATACTTTAGCTTTCTAGAACAAGAGATGCCCAGAGACACAATAAGGATTTTGAAGTATGCACCAGCACTTTCCACATGGAAAGTACCACTAGCTGAATTTCCACATCGTGTAACGGGACTCAAATACTTAAAATTAAAAAAGACCATGTCGTCTCCACCCTCTGCTTAGCATGTCTGCATAGAATTAAGGTTCCATTTTCCAAGTTGAATCTTTTCTTTGCCTCCATTTCCAACTGTAAGTTGTCTGTCTTTGAGAAACTTACTTTCGCAGTACAGATAAGTGAACCTTTTATGTAGTCAAAAGTTGCATTACAATAAAAGATTTTTTTTGAAAAACACTTCAGGATTTAAAAATAAGCCTTCTAAACACTCAGGAGAAACCTCAAACAAAGCAGCACTGCCTCTACAGTACAGTCTACCTATATTTGTGGAAGCTCCTCAAGTCCAAGGGCATCAAATAATATGTACAATGGCAGCGGGATCTGATATTTCAGTAAAACTCAATTTTTTCCCATGCGCTTACATTGTTACAAAATTGCATTGTAGAGGTGAATTTTTCCAGGCACATTATTGTAATGAAGTACTGTAAAAGTCTTTTTGGCAATTCAGGCAATTGAAACTATACACAGCATAAGCAGATCTCATGTAAGAACATAGAGAACTCCATCTTATAAGTCAGGTACAATTCAAAGATTTCTATTAGAGTTTTCCCTTTCTGTAATATCACCAGGATGTGAATATACGTAGTACATCTTACAAAGCATTCTGAGTATTCTTTTACTTGGATGGTCAGCAGTTATTATTCCTTTCCAAAATAGAAACTAAGATACATATTTACTATTTTTCTTTGCATTGATTCATCATGAAAAGAGGATACAGGCAAGAATGATGAAATAAAACACAAAGACAACCTGAGATCTTCTTATTATCATATTCAAGAGACAAATATCAGATGACTGGCTATTCCTGTGGTTCCTTAAAAATGGATGTAATTGTAAAAGTTACTTTTGTGATAAGCAATAACATTTATACTAAATTATTTATACTAAGTGAACTCAACCTAAAGTTCCTGGTAACAAAGTTGTACTCTAACAAAAATACCACATCTAGACACTTTAATATGATAATTATCACAATAAGCTTCTCAAAAAAATACAGAGGCATCATGACCATAGTACAAACACCTCAACCCATCATTAACTCCTTTGTTTTGCATATACTGAGTATATTTTAAGTTTATTGAGCTTAAATAACCCGGAAGGTATTCTGATCTCAAATCTTGGTTGAGGAATATTTTAACACTGTAGTTGTACTAATTTTCCCTTATTGTACATTTCCAATCACTTAAATATTGAAGACATAATCAGTTTGATAATATGTTACAAATATAAATTACTCAAAGTGCAGCATATTATTTAAGCCTTTGCCCAAAATAAAAAAAAGATCTCTGTCTTCATTATGCATCACTTTAGAACAACAACTAGCAACCAACTCCAGTCAGAAACAGATAAAAACACAAAAAGAATTCAAGACTAGACTTCTAGAAGACATTTTAACAAAAGCTACCTAAAACACTCCAATGCCAAAAGGAAAAGAACCAACAACAGCAAACTTAGTTGCTAAGTAGTAATCTGTCAACAAGGGATCAAGTCTTCCATTCAGGATTTAGTGTTCTTTAGTATCACGTGGTGAGACAGGAGTTTGCAGAAGTAGCATCCTATACATTTTTCATTATTCAATAAAATGTAAAAGAGGGGAAAATTAGAATTTCAGGATGCCAGACCAAAAGAGAGGTAAAAACACACAATTGTCTCATTATTAATGTTTCCTTCATTTGCATATGAAAATAACTCATCCATACAACTGCATGAAAGATATTTGGTAAACATTTCACCCTCTGCTAGGTTTCCAAAAAATTGTCCATGTTTTCTTTATTTATCCATGTATAAGGTCAACCTTTCAGAAAATATGTATTGCTGCTCACTTTTCATGGTTAATAAATTTAATGTGCTTGATTTATTCTTTGAATTATAAAAATCAGTAGCCTAAACAAAAATTGCCTGAACCGCATATGTGAGTCTTCACTGCAGATATATATTAAAACATAAATACAGTAGCTTACATTAACAATATTGACTGCATCAAAGTATTTTAAATAAATTAAAGTCTTGGGAATATCTTGGAATAAAATATGCTGTTTTTTAGCAGATGGGTTGTTATATTTATTTAACTTTACACATCTTATGTGTTTACCATTTTGTTTTTTTCCATCAAGTTCACACAACAAAATTCATTGTAAAAACACAGAAGTTACTAATTTTTGCTGTAAAATTTGAAACCCTCTTAACCACATTCAAAAACAGTATAACAACGTCTTAGTGTATATTTGCAAATTTTAAGAATTTTTTTTGAAAACCAAATCGTAATCACAGAGAAAGATCTGCTTACCTGATCCCCTTTTGGTCACAACCTTCAAGCTCTGAGTTAGAGTAGCATACAAGAGAATCAAGTGTGGAATAGGAGCTTTCATCTTCCAGCTCTCCAAGGCTGCTCCCTTGAGTATCAGCAATTGAAGAAGGAAAAAAAAAAAAGAAGAAAAGAAAAAAAGGTTGAGAACACTGGTTTTATATTAGTAAGGAAACACCTTTGCAGTAACTAATCATAATACTGACATTGTAGAAATGTTGAATATAGTGTTTTGAGCAATTTAACATATCAAAATGATATACTGCTCACAAAAAAATAAACTTAAATCATCATAATAAGATTAACACATGCACACACTACATTTAACCCTGAAGTTTCACTTCCAATTTTGCCTATGCATTAAAAGCACACTGGGTCTCTGTAAAAGCTTTATAACAAATCTCCTGAGTCAAACAATATGAATTTATTCTATGAAAAAGTATGACTCTATCACTGAACTTGCAAAATAATGTCTACTTCTTTTAGCATATCATCTATTTCCCCCACACACAAAGAAAAAGGAAAATAACGTCCTTCTGCACTAGCTTTGCTTCCATTAATTCATTCCACAAGTTGAGCACAGGGTGCATCATGCAACAAACAATTAAAACTGAACATTTCAGGAACAGTGAAAGGGAAATGACAAGGGCTCGCCAGAGGAACCAGCACAGCATCATGGAACTTGCTTCTACATGAGTTGAAAGCACACCAGCACTGCAAGATCAAACACGTTCACCATACTAAATCAGAAATTCGCATTAATAGGATGGAAAACAAGTAGATCGCTGGATGTGGCTCAAACTCTAACACATGAATTAAGGTTTTCTGTTATTCGTGTTCTCTGGGGAGGAAGTGGTATGAGCAGCAGGTGAAAGCAGGCACTAAACATTGTTAATTCCCTCTATAACTGGAAGGTATGATCTAGTCATAGCGATTATCAGCTTTGCTCTGGAAAGGCTGATAGGACTAACAGCCTACACTTCAACCTGTTAAAAGGGGGAAGGGAGACCAAATCTTCCCTTCTCTAGTCAAGTTAAATGGAAAATTCATGACAGTATTTTATGCAAAAACATGCTTGTCTAATGGAAAAAAAAAAGGCTATGAGTAATAGTTCTTTAATATTATAAACAAAGACCTAGATGAAACCAGAGTGGTTTTGATATTGACCCCTGTGGATCACAGCACTGTATAGCAATGAAAAAATTTTCTAAAGGAACCATAAAGTACAAGCTTTCATTTCAGAAGAGACAACAAATCTTTTGCACTTTCATTGATACTCAGGTTAGTGAGTACCCAAGACATTTTTGAAAGCAGTATCTTAAAATATCTTTGTCTTAAAAGAACAGGTTAGAAATAAGGAATGGTGTGGGTGTAAAAGAGCACAGTAGGGGAAGAATTACTTAAATAAAGATGATGATTCCACAAAGAACCCATCTTAGCTTTACATTTCAGGACTTTTGAGAACTAAGTACAAACCTACTGGGCTCACAATTATGACTTTAATAAAGATGAGAGAGTGAGAGAATACAGTTTGATGACAACAGTTTGGGATATCTAAATCTAACCTTTAATAACTTAATACTTATACACGATATTAATATAATCAGTAGTATTATTTCTATATTATCAAAAGTATTAATATATTAACTCATGCACTGGCTATGAACAAACTATAGTATTTTAGCATCACAAGTGAAGGACTATCTTTTACCATTCACCTACAACTTTAAAAAAGTTAGACAATAATCTGCTTACCTATATAGTAATTAAAGTATATGGGATTTCTATGAGTTAAACTTAGTGCAACACTACCATTTTTAGTTAAATTTAGAATTTAACTAAGTAATTCTATGATCATCAGCATTTATAAATATAGAGCCTTAAAATTTTAAGAAATTAGATATGAAGGTTAATTATCTAGAGGCACAATTAATAAATACCCATATAGTGTTCATGCCACATTTCATTGGAGACCCGAGTCAAGCATTTCTGAAATCAAAATCACATTCCCTGGTCATTGCACTAACCATGCTGCAGGAAATCCTGAAGCAGGTATCTTTAGCCTCCAGGACACTAGCGAGAGTCAGCTCCTTGCTCTGTGTGAGCCTAATAAATACTGCCTAAAGAACCACAGGATCTTACTATGCAATTACAAATTTACTAAACAGATTCTGACTGTGAAAGCAGATTCAAAAACATCTTTTATGACCACACAGCTAAAAATGATATTGTTGATTATGGTGAAAGAAATGTAAATATATAGAGGGAGATATTTGTAGGAGAACCATGTAGAAATTGTAAAGCTTTAAGTTATCAAAGAAAACTTTAATAAAAGAATACCAAAATGAAATTACTCAGTCAACTAAATCCTTCTTTTGGTCCATTTGTATTTCACTTATTTAAGTTTTCAAATCAATTAAAAAACAAAAAGTACATTCCCTACAATTGGTACCACAATGCGAGGACTGCACTCTAACCACACTGTGCCACTGCTGCAGCCATTCTCACGCATGTTTACTCTGAGGGAAGACATCAGCCAAATTGGCCATTGCCTATTCTGCCTGTGGTAAATCCCTAGAAAGTAAAGTTTGCTACTGTCTTTGGGATACAGGAAAAGTGTTCCTGCTGGTGGAAAGAAGGGCTCCGAAGCAGCGGTCATGTCTCCTTGCTGCAGCATGAGCAACAAGCAGGCCCATATCTAGGGGCTCTCGCCAGAGCTTTCCAATCTCTTTTTTTAACTCCCTTTGCTGTGACAGGGGAACTTCAGTTCAGATTTCTGGTCTTTTCGTCATTTTTAAAAGCAGAAACTCAAACAAATAAACGATAGAGAATGAGTCAAAGATCACTACAGTGCAGCTGGCACCGTATGGCTTTAGAGGTTGCTTGGGAGGCTGGAAAAGCCAGCTCACGTCACTCTCACGACTGATGCAAAGGAGATAAAATATCCCACATCTCCTGCTCCAGGTAAATGAATGCCTTAGCGTTGACTGTCCTAGAAAAGGTCACCCTATTGAAATTGGCTGTCAAACACAAAGTAAGAAGTGAGAAGTCAGAAGAAAATCAGAAAGGAATATCCCACAGGAGACAGCAAGTCCACAGAAAACTCCTTCATCCTTTAAGGAGAATGTCTGAGGCACAGATACTGTAACATATTAAGTTGAGGGATAAATTTAAAATCAAAATATTCTAGTAATTCTGAGAGGCCAAACACTAACTTAACACTAGCTGCAGTGTAACAACCCATGTATTGGAAACACCTTCCTTTCAGCAGTAACTCTTTTAAGGAAGAGACTGCTTTACTAATAACCAAGTGGTAATTATATATTTTTTAAATAAAAGTGAAAATTTCTAACAGGTTTGATCTTTCTTTCAATAACATGCAGATAAACACCTCACATATCCTCGTACCAGCCACCAGCGGCAGGTTTGGGCAGCGGGGCCACAGGGCGCCCCAGCGGGCGAAGGCCGCGAGCTGCCCCGTGCTGGTCGCAGCCGGTCGCAGCCGGTCGCGGCCAGTGGGAGGCTGCGGGGGGGGGAGGAGGGGCAGTGCAAGGGGTAGCAGCGGCGGAGGAGCCGGGGGCAGCACCAGGAAAGGGGCTTGGGGCGAGAGGAGGGGAGCGGGGACCGGACGGGAAGGGAAGGGAAGGAGAGGTGGCGGCTAGAGCTGGACCAGGGCAAGGGGGCGGTGCTGTGCCCCGAGGGTAGCTGCTTGTGGCCTCTTTTTTCCCCCCATACCCACATCAGCAATTAGAAGTTTGTGTTAATTGCCAAAAGTTAAGTGACATTCCCCAAGTCGAAGTTGTTTTGCCCATGACAACTTTTCTACAGAAATCTTTTTTTTCTATCTTTTTTTTTTCTTTTTCTGTTTTTCTGTTACCTCTAATAGGAAACTGAGACAGTGCAATGGTGGTCTAACAAGTTAATTGCCATTTCTGGAGTTCTATCAATGCAAGCATGTTTTACACACTCTTTGGCTATAAGATGGCTAGCTTCCTTCAGAAAATAGTAGACTAAAACTCTTTTAGAACCAGGCATTTTTGGTAGTGTTATGTTTATGTGGTAGCACAAATTGGAATATCTTCATCTTTGATCAGTATTCACAGCTTAAGATTTTCAGCAAGAGGTTGCTTGTTTGCATGAACCACAGTATTGGAAGTGTGTTAAATATTTCTGCATAAAAATAATTATACAAGTTTTAGGTAGACATAAAAAATTACTTTTTGTAGAAAGTGTCATTGCTTGCCAACCAAAAAAACAAAAAAAAAACCAAAAAACAAAAAACAAACAAAACAAACAAACAAACAAACCCTTCTAGCATCTGTATTGCTGAGTATCTCAGTTTCCAGTTGAGATAGAAACACAAATAGAACTATATCCCAACACTAAAGCTTAGGGAAGAAAATTCTCCTTTCTTAATTGTTTTACTTCACTTCGAGTCTTTCATAAAACTTAAATCATATTAGTAGGAAGTTTTCTATTGGCTCAGTCCCTTACAATAACTTAAAGAGGCTGACTCTCAGCTAGCCTATAAATGCTAGCTAGCTTCCATCACCTGTTTATCTGAAAATCATTTTCCTTCTTGCCTTTCTGACTTTGAAGGGCATTCTTTAGTACTCCTGTTCACAACTACTTTTTTTCTTTCTCAGTCGTCTTCCCTAAAAAAAAAAAAAAAATCTATCTTTCTTGTGATCCCTGCAAAAATGCTTAATGCCTGTTGGAATGTGGTAATGGAGACTTATGACAGGCTTATCGTGCTATTCACTTTGTTTGTTTCCTAGTGCTGAAACAATATATATGTCTTTTGTTGTTTGATAATAAGCGCAATGAAAAGGGAATTCGTGTTAACTTTTGTGTATTTACTGCGCCTTGAACAGTAAAGTTCAGGTATCATGAAAGTCATGTGTTACCTGGGAAGATCACTTCAAAAAAATCAAGAAACCAAAACTGACTATTTAAGTTTGCATTGTTATTTGGAAAAATAGCCTTTATACAATAGCAAAATTCTCAAAATTTTCAGCTTTCTTTCTTAAGGGAGAAGTTGGGGAAGTAGTGAATATTTCTTTCTTAATTTACCAGAACAGGTTTATGCACTATTTTGAAGGTGTAACAAAATTGCAAAGAAACACCTCAAGAAGGTACTTAGGAAGAAAAAACAATTTAAAAAATCAATAGCTGAGTAACGTCCCTTTTTTGTTGTTTTGTTTGACAATTCTTCACAAATACCTAAACAGAATGTAGTTGGATCTCACAAACTTTGTAAAGCACATGTACTTACAATGCATAAGTATAGTATTAGGAGTACTCATGGTAAGTCCAGAAGATAGCTCAAGCAGTTTGCAAATAATTGGTTTAGATGCTTAAACTGCAAGACCAAAATAGAATCACAATAATTTCGTAAACAGGTGTCAATTCATTGTCATTATCTAGTTTCCTGGAACTAAAGGAAAGTGCTAACAATATTTAAAATGTTAGAGGCAAATACTTCTGTTTTGGAGATAAAAACAGTCCTTTGCAGAGTCTTAGAAAACAAAAAGTGTTAGCAATCAGATTTTCAAGGAGTCATGAGAAACCAGTCATAAGCACCACAGGAGGCACTTAAGGTAGTTTTTTCTTTGTAAATTACTCCTGGTCTTCTGGCTAAGCAGCACGAAGTTAAAACAAGTTGTGACTGCTACAAAAAATAAAAGATCACTGAAAAAGCAGTAAGGGTTGAAGGAATTAATGATAGTGCTGTAGGTGGTGATAGCCAAAAGCCAGTATGCCACCCATTTGGCTGAGCAGGCTGCAAATACAAACTCTAGCAGAGTCTTTTGCAGAGAGATCCAGTCAATTGCATCATCACATTTGCCATTGGACTTGATGCTGATCACTGCTTTGTCTTTAAAATGCTTTTTATTGCAAAGATTTTTTTATCTTTAAGACTCCATCATGCAAGATACTGTTCACATGCCAATGTGACTGTAGGCTTTTAAAATAATTCCATGTATATTCTATACATGAAAAACAGCACATCTACCCTTCCCAAAAGTTCTAGATGGATCCTTTAAACATGGATTGCTTAAACATAAGGCAGAAAATAAAGGATTCTACAAGAGACCTACTGTCAGAACTACAAGAATCCTGATCTCTGGCTCAGCATTTATTTTCCCAGCCTTGTGTAAGGCAGTAATGTCAATATAGCATGTGCAGTAAAGATGATGGACTGTTCACATTTTGCTCACTGCTTACATTGCTTAATGTGTTCCTGTTTCCTTCTTTAAGTGACTCTTTTTGTGTGGTAGGTGGACAAGAGTTATGCATAGCACTTCTATTAGGAGAAAAATAAATTAGAGCAGATTGCAGATACCTGAAATGTAATGCATCATATGCTTGAGAACCTTGTATTCCAGAAACAGTTGAACATCTTGTCCCTCTGAACCACAGATTAAAACAGTTGCATAGCTGAAGTCTATCTGACACATACTTTGGGATACTGCTGTGGCAAGGAAAAGAACAGCTTCAGGAGAGACCTACAGAAAGGAGATGACAGTGGCTTTCCAGTAGCCTCACAGGTTCTTGTGGGATATAGGTGAGCAGAGCATCCCAGATAATTCATGGAGGTTAGCTCAATAACAGCCAGAATCATCTCTGCCAACTGTGCACCCTGTCACAGTCATGGCATTGCAACAGCACTTGTCCCACCTATGAGCTCCTCCTGCTTCAAAAGTTGGCTGCTGTGCTTTAAAGCAATATCTGCTTGCCCAATAATGACAAATATATTCTTTACTTTTACTTTGCTCAGTCCAGTTTATCAGTGAAAAAAGGGCAACACACCATCCTATGTGACAGCAAGATAGTGGCGACACATTAATTCCCACACAGTAGAGCATGAACAGATAGTGTGCCTAGTAGAACTGCATGAAGCTTCCTTGGACTATTACTCCTTTTACGTTTGAGTGAGTGAGCAGAGGCTGGTACTCTGCTTTGCCACGTAAGGAGTGCAAGAGGGGAAGCATAGGAAAGCCCTGGAAAATATGCCAGTGAGTTACTTACTCAACCCTGTCATACTTCAAGTTTTGAGAGTGGGCTTTATTTTACATTATACTTCATACTATATAAACACACACTGTACTTTCAGGGTTATGGAAAGGGAGAAATTGTGTTCGATTTATGCTTTCACAGGCTAACTGCCAAATCATTTACGCTGGTCCTAACCAAGCTTTGATAACCTCTTGACCAAGCCCCGAGACCAAACCAAACTTTTAATAGTCTTGCTCTCCCTGGCCACCACCACTCCCAGGGCCTCCTCCACTGTCCGGGGCTGTTGATTGACCGTGCCACCAGCCGCAGCTCTGCCTGTTGTGGCCAGACCCTTGTGACTTTGCCCAGTCACGGAGGGTGCTAGCGTCACCCTCGACTCTTGGCTCCCTGTCGCCTTGGAGAGCAGCCAGCCCACACTGCTCCCTGACACCTGCTTATTCAACAGGGCTGTGCTTCTGAAATTCCAGAATAATGGCTCAGCAATGTCTGCCTTGAACTTGTTTTGTTTCCAATAAGAGAACATTTCTTCCATTTTAATGCTACAGGTAACCTGGGAAGGCGACTACTTCCCACTGAAAATTATTAAGAGAACATATCTAGTGCTTTAGAAGTTCACATTTTTGCCAATTTCTTTACCTATGATAAAATTGCTTTAAGATGCTATCCCAATGTAAAAAAGAGAATCACATATAAAAAGCATTCAGGTAGCAGAAATTCCACATCCATATGCAGCTTCATAGGCGAACTATGGCCTGATTAAAACAAAGGATCCATGTGGTAAATTTACCATTGGTACACAAACAGTACAGCAAGGATCTGAAGAGAAATGTGTATTAAAAGGACAACTGAGCTTTACATTCAAATTCAGAGTCTCGTATAATAATGAGAAGCAGAACAATTTCTGCAAGGATTGTCATCATTTCATTAGCTTTTAAAGCATTCAAGCATCAATGATATACAATGTCTAAAATATATGTCTGCAGTTTAATAAACTTGGAGAAAACTACAGAACTGGATATGGTTAAGAATTGTTATGACAATTCATGACAATTCACTATGCCATGTAGGACTACCCACCATACTGCCCAGAAGATACTAAATATTTCAGAGGCAGGGAGCATCCTCAATTTTATCTTTTACTGCAACAATGGTGGGTACAGCCACCATCTGTAGCAGCTCTTTCTGCTCTGTTCTGGACATGTTTCACTGTGAAGCAGCTTGTGTACAATACTGACGCTCATACTGCAGTTTAGTAATTCATGATCTTGTATTATAGGCAGATTAGAAGGGTAAAGGGAAAAAAAGGATTGGAAATGACATTAAAGCTCCTCCCATTAAAACTGGAAGGTGTTCAGTTCAACTGAATTAGATATAATCTTGAAACTGCCTGTGATTTGGTTTAGAATGACATTCCTTTACTCCTGCTTCATTATTGCTTCACTGTTGCTGTTGTTCTGTTTGGCTAGTTTTTAAAAACTTGTACTGATGGCTTTAATTTCTCAGCAAAACTCTGCTCACTGCTTTGTTACTCTAAAACCAGCCAGCCACCTAATATTCGCAGAGTTTAAGAAAATTTCATTGCTCAGAAGAAAAGAAAGTAGCAAGTATATGAATCTGTTGCTTATTCTCAACTCTGATCTAAAACTGTACTGGAATCCAAAGTCAAAAAGGAAGTGTTGCTGGCCTAATCAACTACAACTTTTAAGTGCTGCCAAATAGTACTGCTTATTAATAGTTGCAATCTTTGATTTGACACTAAGAGGAAGAAATGAGTCTCAGAAGAGATAAAGCTTCCTGTTTACTAATGATGTGCTATCAATTTTAGCCATAAAATATGTGATATCAGACTGTAAAGCTGCAATAGCCTGATGTATGAGAGCGGTCACTCCAAAACCTTCTAAAATTAATTTCAGATGCCAACAATGGAAAATATAAATCAAGCAAAGCTTTACATATATCCAAGTCAAAGGCTAAGTACTATTCTGAAAATGCCATATATTCCCTATGTTTATGTCAGTTTTACTAGCTGAAGGCTACTCAAATGATACTCATAAAATACTGCTTTGAGAATAAAGAACAAAATAAAAAACTTTATCAAAAATAACTTTCCTTTGGAAATTAGGAGTATTGTCTTCTACCATTGTACATATTCCCCTGTCCCATCAAAGCTGGAATTTCAAATATTTATGGATCAGGAAGAGACTAGGAGAAACAGATTCAGGTCTCATCTACAGTGGACCAGACTTGGGATTCCAAGATCCTTATTCAAAGCCTTTTATTGCAATATGAATGGGCTGTGCGTAAAACAGAAATAACAAAGAAGAAGGGACTGGAATCCTGGAACTTCTCCTTTCCTAGAGAAGTATTAGAACTATTCTGCTGGAATTTGTCTCTGTTTGCTTGTTAGCCCAGGCCTTTGAATTTAGTATCCACAGATGCACATGTGTTAGTTTTCCCCAGAAATGATAGAGATTGCTGTTGTCAAAATAACTGGATGAGGAATTTGGGAAATGTGGGTTCAAATGCTTCAGATTCAAGAAGACTTAAAAAATAATGCTCCCATTTACTGGGCATGGGCTCTAATACCATATTTTTAAAATGAACACATATATAGATTGTGTGCTTTCAAAGGAGCAGTTTGCACTGAGTAAAATGTTATCATGTAAAATAACTGCAGCAAATGTTTATGGGTGGTTCATTCAAAATTCCTCAGTTAATTTCTACCCTGCTGTACGGAATGATTCCTGTCGTATTCAGTATAAATAAAAGCAGAGTAGTCCATAAAATTTTATCAGCTCCTATTGTGAAAACCCCCAGGAACTTTTTTAAATGCTCACTAGAAATGCATCTAGTTTCCACAGATCTCAAAATCAAGCATAGGATTACTTGTTTGTGAATCCATTCTGCTAACTGTCTACTAGTATGACCAATGAATAACATATACAAAATCTATATTCAGAATACCAGTGCTGAAGTTTTGGCATGAAAGATGGATGTCTAAAACATGTAAGATTTTAGATGCATTCTAAAAATAAATGCATCAACAGTTGGTGCTTATATTATTTCCACAGGATCTTGAATTCAAGCTCATATTCCCCCCTGCACACTGAAGAAGGAACATAATCTCGCTCGCAAAACAGCTGCTATCCCAATATCAAACAATGATCTGAAAGGCACTGTCGTTTGGGTAGCTGTAGGAGTAGCAGAAGACCCACAAGAAGAGAGAGTTGCCTGTCTGTTTTTGTGTCTTTATTGTTTGAGGCTGCTGTGCTCACATGTTAACTGTGGAAATAGAAGTGAATGCATATGCCAAGAGAATTTATTTCTTAAAAGTAGTGAATTTGATACAATGCAAATCTTACTGAACTTATGTTCATGAGTTATAACATCAAGATATTGATAAGACCTATGACAGGCATCATGCAAGTTAAAAATAGAGCAGTTACAAGGGTTCAAGTCCTTTCTAATTTTTTTCATTCCTTATTTATTTAAATGGGATGTTCTGAGCGGGGAGTTTGACACATGACTTCAGTGAGGTTATTCCATTGTTTCATGAGAATGACTAAAGGACAACAGTTAGCCAGATACCAGGTAGTAGACTTCCGTACAGTCTGTTATTAGCTCAGTATTGTTCATTAATCATTTGGATGATGAAAAGAATATTATGCTCATTACATTTCCAGATGATATATTCTAGGATGAATTGCAAAACTGTTTGAGGTCAGGGACAAAACTGAAAATGATTCTGACAGAGTGGAGAAATAATGCAAAAAATAGGTAAAACTCTAGAGAAACAACTAAATTATCAAATTAAGCAGGAGTAATCAACCAAATACAGAAAGGATGAGGAGCTGCTGGCTAGATATTGGTTCTGTAGAAAACTATCCATCAATTATTGTAGATCAAAACCTGAATATAATGCATAATACATTTCCTTAAAAAGTTAGTCATCATTCTGGGATGTGTATAAAGTCTTGAAGCAAGCCTTTCTTTCCATTCTTCATTGAAAAGATCCACATTGAATTACCTCGTCCAGTTCTGGGTCCTGTATTTTAGAGAAGGTATGCACTAACTAGAGTCCAAAGAAGATCAACAAGATGAACAGAAGTCTAGAAAAAAATATGTTTTTAACAGACGAAATGAACTGGATTTGCTTAGTGGAAAGAAAAGACCGAAGCCGTCACACATATAGCCTTCATCTAGATAAAAAAAAAAAAAAACTGCTGCAAGGAGTGAAATAATAAGATGTATTTTTTGCTGTCCTGTAGCTAGTAGAAAAAACGATGAGCCTAAATAGTAGTAACAGAAATTTAAACAAGAGAGAGGAAAAATAAGGAAACTTTTAAACTAAACGTATAAGTTAATATATTAACCAGCGAAACTGTAGAATCTTTAAAGGATTTTTTTTTAATAGGCTTAAATCTTATACAAATACTTGCTTATATTTAATCTTGTCATTGGGCAGTGGGATAGTTCTTTTCCGTGCTTTTGATTCTGTGAAACATTCCCTGAAAATAACAGTGGTATGTCTATGAAATGAACACATTCTGGAGCACATTTCTTTAAAACAAATGGGGAAAAAATAAAGCGTTAAGAGAGAAAGCAAGAATGCACAGCATAGATAACCTTCTTCAGTTCACCAGTATTGGCCATAGCCACTGCTTAGAATGTATTGTTCAGAAATGACACAATCCTGTAAAGGATCACACACACACACTCATTCAGCAGTTAGTGCAGTCAGCACAAGCTGACATACTGGTTTTGTCAGGTATTTTTGGTCAATATTCTTCCAACACAATAAGCATTTCCAGAATAGACAGGGATGAGCAAGTTGGTGCTTGCACTTAGTTTTGGGATGAGAAATTCTGGGATTCATCTAAAATCTACATGTGTGTCTCATTTATCATCATTGCTCATGACAGCGTCAAGATTCAAAGAAATAAATTAATCCTGGCAATTCTGCGTTTGGAAAACCAGCTGTGTTGAAATGACAGAATGGGGAAATAAATTCTCCAGTGCCTGGCCTATCTGTGAAAATAAGCCTGTGAAGTGTGTAGGTTAGCTAGTGTACCACAGCTTCCTCAGCAGTATCCACATAATTAGCTCACCTCACTTTTTGTGGCAGGAAGACAACCTTCACAGCGACTCTTCCCCACCCCACCTCCCCTCCCCCCCCCCCCAAAAAAAAAGAAAGAATGGCTTAGAGGAGATGGAAAGGCACACGGGGATGATCATTACATCAGTGCCATTGCTCTTCAGCAGTGCATGCCCAGCAATGTGTGATACAGTGAGTCTAGGCCTCATATGCCATAAGGTCTCCAACTGCTGGGTACAGAAATAGATGTTTGGTTCTGAGGTAGAAAGTAGCAACTAGAAAATGTGAGTTGGGAGCATGAACAAATCAAAAAATAATCTGCTAAAAACATCTTCCAAATTCCAGATAAAGGAAACTCGATTTTTTTTTCCCTCTGGATATCGTATCTAGAAAAGAACGCTTTTGAGGCCATCAGGCTTGAAATGCTCCTGTGATCACTTTTATTCTTAGCCATGCCGGAGAGAGTGCAAGAATTCAGGGCTAAGTGCCCTGCAGCTGTGCATTAGAACCACTTCAAACGAAAGCTGTAAGTAGAGCACCCTTGCTCCTGGTTAAATTGTATTTTGTAGCTTGATACTTACATCTGGCCTTTGGCTGTTGTTCTTGGCCCCGTATGTCCTGCTCACAGTTTCACTCCCTTTACTGTGTAGCAGCTAATAGTTGCAATCATTACATACAATGGGACCAAATTAAAGGGCAGGCTTTACTGACTTCTGTGCATTTAGGACAGAAATCGGTTTTTATGTTTAATGTGGATGTATTGTCAGCAATTACGTGCAAATAAAGGGTAAGTTAAGATATAAGTATAATAGGAGTATAAAAGAGAATAACCTGAAGTAAGCAGACCTTTTAGCAAGTGCAGAATACTAATACAGCTCTAATGGACCAAATAATATATACTCACCAAGAAGCTCTTAGCTCTGTTATACATAAGCTATTAGAGACTGTTGAAGTTTTGACTATCATCTTGTATCGATCAACTGAACTTCAATTTTTAAAACAAATATTTAATAAAAAATGTTTTGCTCCCATGTGAATCAATTCATCTCCTGCTCTCAGAGTAGGGGAAATGATAAAGGTTTAGGATTCTCTAGTGTACTCTATTTTCTGTATCTGCTGTCAGATAGTCAGTGAAACTTTATATTTTATGTGGAATCTTCTCAGCACATACAGTATTCCAAAATACTTCATAAACTATGTGATATTTTAAACACAATCTGCCATGAGAATAATTTTATCTTTGAGGTATATTTGGACAGGCAAGATGATTCTCTTAGTTTTATACTGTGCACAAGTTTAAGGCTTTTCTGCATATTTCTTCAATGAATAGCACGTCAAAAAATCTTCCACTTTGTTGAAACACATGTAAGCACGGCAGAGGAAAATTCCCAGATAAGTGGAGAAGCCGTCTGTACTGATAACATAAGTGAATTTGGACTTCCTATTTAAGATTATTTTAAGCAAATATTAGTTCTAAGTATGTTCAGTATTACCTACCCAGAAAACAACCCTTTCAATGTTATTAATTTTATGGCTTATTAATACTAATTAATTTGTCATGAAAGTGCAGTACTGGATGAGGAAACTATGCCTCCTGCTTACTGGCAGAGCTGATGGCTTACGCTGAAAACTACTACTTACTGATCTGGATGCCCTTACAGCTGCATAACAATAATTTAATCAGTTACAATTTTTCAATGTTTTAGATCAAGGGTTCTCAGATGTTTACATATTATGGGTCATGCAACTAATGAAAAGGCTATCTCACACAAAAAACTGTTTTGCTGTTTTGCAGAAAGGACTATTTTTGATATCCTTTTTCAAGAGAACGGATAGCTAATATATGACAAAGCTATGGTTTCAGTGATGAAGCAAGAATGCTAGTTTTCATTAAAACAGAAATCTCATTTTCTCCTCAGCTTTATGATGTGGTTAAAGAGATGTTTTGACATGAAGGCTAGAGTAATATATACTCCAGCAAAGGGGTAAGGAACATCAAAGGAATCTTTAAATAGTTTACCAAACTCATTTTTTTAAATCTTTTAAAAACTATAGCAAGATACGCAGACAGTGTTTTAGTGTTTTGATTAAACAGACTTGCTATATGTCTGGACATGTTGAGACCAGGAGCTCCCAAGTCCGTGCCAAGGATCAGGGCTGTAACTCAGCCCTTGCTCAGCCCTCATGCACTGCTCTTTAGCTGGCCCCAAGCCTAGCAGCCAAACCTCCTGGTGCAGCGATGTTCTCAGGGCCCTTAAACTGCACTTCCAGGTGTATAGAAACGAGAGTCCAAGTGCACTATCAGATTTCTAAATAAACCTTGTCAAACATGACTATCTAAACCTGCTCATAGACTAGATTTGCTTGAGTCAAGCCTTTTGCTTATGGCTTTTTAGAAAAATACCAAAATGTTATGAACTTTACATATAATACTGTGTAAGAGTTTATGTTTTTAAACCCCACAAAAAACATAAGTTTATGTATATTTCCAGAAAAACATCCACTATACACTGTAGATCAGTGTTCCCTTTCAGGAAAATCTATTTTCAAAGTTTAGTTTGATTTAATGAATTGATACGGTCCTCATTTCTAAGACTGGTTTTACTGTGTCCTCCTTCATGCCCTGTGGGATGAGACAGAGATTGTACCCACAACCCTATCAATGACTAGCCTGGCAGCAGTAGAACCCTTAAACCGAAGAGTGTAAGTGCTACTCAGGAGCTGAAAGGATAAAAGAAGTAACCGCATTATATAGAAAACATATTTTCTCCAGCCTGTGTCTGTAAGTGTGCTCCAAAGGAAAACATTCCCCCAAAGCGGAATTAAAAACTTCATTTTAAGAAAAAGACATTCCCACCTCTTAAAATATTATTGAACTTATAAAGGTTCAAGGAAATGACTCTTAACAAAAATAAAATGTGGACAGGATACATGTAGGGATGAATACAACAGAATCCGCAGAGATGCAGAAGACATGATGATTCTCCATCGGATGCAACGAGGAGAAATGCAGTGGTGTGGTAAGTAAGAAAGCAGCACTGTGGAGAAGTCTAAAGTAGGGTGGAAAACAGGAAAGTCAGTCTGCAAGATCACTTCAAAGAGTGGCTAACAGCATTATGCCTGACTGCAAGCGTGACAGAAGGCCTCACAAGACACACAGCTCAGACACACCCTTGGAAAGGGCGAGATCAAGTTGGAGGGAAAAAAGAGGGCAGAAGTAGGTAGCTTAGCTACAGCAGTCAGCACGTAGGTCAGCTTAGACTGGCACTGAATCCCTAGCTTAATTCCCCTACAAAGTTTATAATGCCATTCTTGTACATTGTTGACTAATGATATCTATTGCAATGTTTGAGTCAGTGAAATAAATAAATAGCTAGTGTGCAATGCATTTATTAATTCTGGAAGACCATGAATCATAGAATCAGTAAGGTTGGAAGGGACCTCTGGAGATCATCTAGTCCAACCTCCCCACTCAGTAGGGTCACCTAGAGCATCTTAGACAGGGTTGCATCCAGGCGGGCCTTGAAGATCTCCAGAGAAGGAGACTCCACAACCTCTCTGGGCAACCTGTGCCAGTTCTCCGTCACTCTCACAGGGAAGAAATCCCCCATGTTCCTGCGGTATCAGATAGCAATATCCTGTTTACATAGTTCACAAACATAAAGTTATTAGCTCCAGAAAAAAACAGTTTCTCTAGAACACAATTACATTTTCAGACTGATGAGAGGCCAGACCACCTACACAAATAAAGAGCTCTTTCTGAAATTCCAGTAAGTGTCTGTGAAATAAAACAGTTGTGAAATAAGCAGTTTCTCAAATGAAAGGACTGCATTTTGTCCTGACTGAGCAAAGCACTTTAGCAAAGGACATAAGGGCATGCTTAATTATAGCATTATTAAGCAATCTAAATAATCTTATTTTGACTAGTCTTCACTTTTCCCACTTTATAAGGAGATGAGAGTAAGTATTTTTTAGGTAAGGCTTAAAGAAATTTTGCACTAGTGTAAATGAGAATCAAAATGCTTCTCAAAGTCAGATTTCTTTACTGCAGTTTTGCATTTCAATAAGATATTTGATTAGAATAGTTTCAGTAAGACACTGATGTTAACAATTAATTGTCTACTTATCGTTATAAAAACGTATTGAGGCTGAAAAAATTATTTTTGTAACAGGTGTACCTGAATCTGTTACAATTATAAGAAGCCTGATAAAGAACTTTCTTACAATTCCATAAACTACAACAACTTTACTGACGGTGAAATAATTACTACTGAAGTGTCAAGACTGGAATGTTAATTAGATGTACTAGAACTCAAATGGCCAGGCTTTTCGTTGTACTAGGTTTGTCTTAGCTGTGATGTTTCTTCTAACTCCCTATGTGAAGTGGAAACTTTGCATAATGTTAAGTATATTGAGCATACGCAACTTGTATCCTAAGGACATCCAGTTAAATATGCCAGTTAAATATTAGCTAAGATTTCATTTGAACAGTCCACTGTAGGAATTTTCTGCCACTGTAAGTCCATTATCAATAAAGGTTAGTTCTGATTTTTGCCAACAGGAGTAAAAAGCCAGGTCCATTGATATATCTCCTCTCGTTTATCATATGCACCAATTTACTAATAATTATTTTCTTCTCCCTGTGAAAATACCAATATTACAGCCAAGCAAGCCCTTCCTCTGACTGCCACTAATTTAAAATGATGTATTGTACAGTGCCCTCAACAAGGCTAATTACCCTTTCTTTGTGAATATATCTTATTGACAATGAGAGTTTCATAGGTAAAAGGGAGGACTTGTCCTCAGACTGTAGTCTCTGTTCATCACAGCTACTTGCAAGTTTGGTCTGGAAAACAGCTCTCCTTTAAATTCATTAATACTGTTATGAAATCATTTAGTTGTTTTATGTATTACAGCAGCTGCTAGTGTAGCTTAAAATAAAATGGGAAGGGACCATTCTGCTTTCAGTAGAACAGTCTTTACAGGCTTGAATTTGGTAAAGACATCATGCTATCTTTTTATGACTGTTCCCTGGATGACTATCTCCCTAACAACAGATGATGCTTATGTAATATTGTCTGAAACAAAAGGGCTTCAGTTTGCAATCCTTCTCTCAGCACAATTTGATTACAGAAACAGGCAAGACAAGGACTTTGATTACTTAAAAGTATCAACCTCTTGGCCCCTGAAAGAATCTGAGGTTCTTACTCAGAAGATTGTATCTCTGTTTAACCATGTCAGCAATTAGAATATAAGAGACCAGCCTAAAGATTAACAGATTTTGCTTCTTCATTGCCCTCACCTTTTTCTAAAGGCAAATTGCTTTCAAGAAGATGAGAACTCCTGTTTTATTTCTATTATCTTCATGCTCAGTAAAGTCTCTGGAGACAATCATCTGTATGACGATCTTCACACTTCTTGAGTGCAGGCGTAGAAATACAATCTTAAGGATCTTTCCATAGCTGAGCCTCTTGGCATGATCACCTTTTGGGATGAGTATTTTCTTGAATGTATCTGTTCTCCATTTAAAGAAGAGAATTTTCTCCTCATTTAAATCAGGACTCTGATAATGGAAAAATATTCTTAAACATCACCTGTACACATTACTGGTTTTCCGAAGATCTACATATTTCCTTCATTCATTATGATTCATATCTATCCTGAGGTGTACCTTCAAGCCACTAGCTCATAGCTTTGTTGATGAATAATGTCCCAGACTATATCCATAATCTTTAATATTTAATCTTAAAACATTCAACTTTTCATTTCTATAAGGGTTGTGCATCCTTTTGATTCTTACAAATAGTAGTCTCTATCCACAATGCAAAGGGCAGACATGAGAATAGTATAGGACTCTCTGATACTTAAATAAAAATGGGAAAAGGAGAGGAGAAGGAGAGGAGAGGAGAAGGAGAGGAGAGGAGGAGGAGAGGAGAGGAGGAGGAGAGGAGAGGAGGAGGAGAGGAGAGGAGGAGGAGAGGAGGAGGAGGAGGGAGGAAAAGGGGGGAAAAGGGGGGAAAAGGGAAAAAGGGGGAAAAAAGGAAAAAGGGGAAAAGGGGAAAGGGGGGGAAAGGAGAAAAAAGGGGAAAAAGGGGAAAGGGGGGAAGGGGGGGAAAGCGGGGGGAAAGCAGGGGGAAAGCGGGGGAAGGGGGAAAGGGGGGAAAGGGGGGAAAGGGGGGAAAGAGGGGGAAGGGAAGGGGGGAAGGGAAGGGAGGGGAAGGGGAAGGGGAAGGGGAAGGGGAAACCCTTATGCTTATTCTAAGGTTGAAAAATACAGGCAAAGTTTGTTTATATATGTATTTTGAATGACAGCCCTTCTGAGGGACTGAAAGGAGTTCATGAGATTTAATAATTAACCTTCAAAAATATATGAACTATTCCAGAAAATTTTTACTTTTCTCAAGCTCTGTCTTGTGGCTTTAGGTTTCAAAAACTTGAGGCCAAAAGTCAATGGGGTTCAGACTTCTCTGAGAACTCAATCAGAGACCCCTTCTTCATAGAAAAATACATTTGCCGAATAGCAATACTTAAACAAAAAATAGTGAGTCACTTGGGAGTCTAAATTAGAAAAAAACATAATAATAAAATCTCTACAAGCAGTCATGTGGTTCAGTGTTGGGGCATATGACTTCTGTGCGTGTAAACCGGGACAATCTTTTAACAATTCTGCTATAATGCCGCTTGCAACAATTCCTAACCTTTTAATCAAATCAATTATTTATGAAAGAGTAAAAGAACCTAGCTGATTCATTTACAATTGCATTTATATTTTAGGAAGTGCTGGAGTAAACATGAGTTTGATGTTTAATACTAGTCTGAGAAACTCAGAATGCTACAGCAGAAGGGACACAAGAGGCCATAAATTTTCCAAAGTTTTAATTAAATGTTAATGTGTTTTACACATTATAGATTATAAAGATTATAAAACTATAAAAGTGTTTTCATAAAGTAACGATTACAAAACAAAGGATTCAATTTTCCATTCTTGCTTAGATTTTAGAAACACGTAAGTCTGTGTGGAAGAAGAAGAAATTTTTTAACAAAAGGATGTCATTGTCAGATCTGCTTAGGGACCTTTGGGGAGGGATCTGCCGAGTCTTGCAGGGAATCTCCACTATACTGCATCCTTCACTGCAGGTTGTGCTTGTGCTAAGAATCTGCACTCTGCACTTTCCGTTTTTACCTAGCGTAGTTTTGAGTACAAATCTGCTGTGCATTGGTGCAAGGCACTGAGGCTACTGCTCTTTATGATCCTTGTAAGAAAGATACTCAGTTTCTGTACAGTATTGCTTGAAATACCATTTACTGGAGCTAATTCAAGAAGCAAAAAGAGGATAGATAATCTTAAGTCTCTTCAAAGGCTGAGAATGCCAAGTTTTGTCTGCTGTATCGTACAGGCTACTAGTCAGGGAATGGCATGGCATGGCATGGCACACAGTGCAGATCTTACCTATGGAGAGCTTTGCTGGCATTTTGGTTTTCAGCTCTTGCAGACTGAATGAAAAAATGGTGAGCTCAGTTTTATATTTAGGATCACAGAAGGATTTAGTTTTAATTTCTGATTTAATTGTACATATAAACTCATGAAATTTCTATGCATGAAATTTCTATTTCCTTAATGTTTCTGTATGTCCTTAAAGCATTTTCTTATGCTCTAAGATTTAGTGAAAGTCTCTCCAAATATGGAATCAATATTTTTCCCCATTTTAAGATAGAAAATATTTATTATATAAGTGTAAAAAAGAAAGTACATGAAAAGCTAGTCTCTAATTAACTGATATTTGGTCATAAAAGACATGGTTCAGTAAAAGAAACTAGAGTGAGCAGAAAAGCATCAGGATTGGCTTGATGCAGCAGAGAAGCAATGTTCATTTAATTAAGTTCCTCAACCACTACAAAGGGCAAGAGCGGTAGGCAATCTGGCAAAGTGTGCAAGATTTGTCAATTCATGGCAGCTGGCCTTGTGGGAATTAAAGAATGACCTCCATAACTTGCCTTCTTTGTAGATAGCCCCTGTTAAATTAAAATATGTTTATATGTTATTTTGACAGCCTAACTTGTATTTCTTCTTGTATACAGGGATAAAAAAAACTCAAAAAATTACCAGGTTAAGCCTTGAGAAGATCACCAGTGACTCACTTTATGAAAAAATACTTCCACTTTGTCTTGAAATGATTGCTAGGTTTAGAAGTTTGAATAACTGGAGTGAATTTTGTAAGGAAGTGTTAGTTTAAATTGCTGAGCCCTCTGAGTAGCCAGCAATCATTAAAAGGTTTTCCAGTCTAATGGCATTATTTATCTTCATGCTGTGAACTGTACTTGGCAGCGCACGCAACTTCATACACAACTTCTTGTGTTCATACACAACTTCTGATAAAAAAGGAGAGAATAATCTTCTAAAATAGGAATTGTCTAACTTATTTATACTGGCAGATGTATAATTTTTCAAAGTCTGTAGCAGAAAGATGTGACTGGAGAAATCTAATTTAATAGCAGGAACAATGGAGATCAGACAGAATAGTGATATTCCATAGACTTTTTGACAATACTTTTTTCCACAGAATTATATATAAAATATATAGCTATCCATTTCAAACAATAAACAATTTCTAGACCAATCTCCAGCAGTATAATAATAATAATAGTAATAATTATAATAAACTTTACTTGTACAGGATCAGGTAAGAAGAAGCAGAGTCAGAGAACCATGCAGTCGAACAGTTGGGACATGCTATCAACGACAATTCTTAGGTGACTGACCTCTGGATAGTATCTTCTCCCATAACAGGGATCAGTCTCAGTTTATTCCTCTACAGAAAGCAGTGGTGAAAATTTCTTAAGTGTATTCCCTTTTATTTCCTTACACAAGAATTTGACCAGAGAGGCTTCTTCCTCTCTCTGTATGTGTATTATCCCAAGGAGACAAGAATAGTACTGGCAGGAGTGGTTCATACACCAGATGGTTGCGCTACCATTTGATGGACCTCAACAGGCTAAAGAAATGGAACAAGAGGAACTTCAAGAAATTCAAAAAAGGGAAATTCCAGGTCCATCCTCAGATCTCTTAATACTTTTCTGTTCTTTCTTAGCACCACATTTTAGACTAGGAAACCACCCTGATCACACTGTAGAGAAGCACAAGTAATTTTTACTACTTTAATTTCTAAACTATGCATTCAGAAAGAAGTGATTCCAATCTGAATTATTTCAAGTGTCAAAAGAGATCAATCCACTCTACATCTCCTGTTTTTTGGATAGTCTCAGCTTTTCCAGTGCATTTCATACAGCCATTACAACCATATCAATTTATCTACTACCTACCCCTTGAAAGAGCATTTTCACACCTGAGACAAGCCCTTGTCTATTGTTGCTATATGAAGAGCCACCAACTTTCATGTCTGGTAAGTGTAAGTGAGTTGATTTGGCTAAGAAACAGCTCACAGATTTGGGGTACCACTAAAAAAAAAGTTGATGACTTTTACGTACTTTGTTTCCTGACTTTTTGCATTGAAAGAAAGGATAATGAGCTTCAGAAAACTTATTTAGGTCACTTGTTCAAATAAAACTTCTCTGCAAATTTAGATTAAAAATATTCTTTGGTGTCTGAAAAAAAATAATCCTTTGTTCCACTAAGTTAAGCATTCTTAAAAAGTTTATTGTCTTGCACTTCAAAGATTATAGGGATCCACTCACAAATGCTCAGATTTGAAACAATGACCATGCTCTTACCCACTCTTATCCATCTTCTTCACTCATATGCAGTTTAATGTTCCCATGTAATATCCACATCTCTATTTTCTTTAAAAAGGGGAAATAAAGAAGAATGAGGTAGGGGGAAGTAATCTCTCTCAAATGACTCTTACAGCCCTGCAATATTTACTAAAGTTTTACAAGCCAATACAGCTCACTATCACATCCATTGAAATGGTAAGAGTGTTATTTAGGTGAGCTAGGTGTTTTGCATTCATTAAAAAAAAGTATGCTAAGACTGCTTAAGTAATACTGCTGGTCACAGAGCTCTGCAGATCAGATTTTACAAGCTGTGCAGATGAGCCAGAAAATGCTGTATTACATAATTTCAATACACATGAAGAATTTGTATTGAACAAAAAATAAGTGAATCCAAATAAATGTGACCTGACGTATATAGACAATGTAATGCAAGTACCATCATAGAGTCCTTCTTTCCTATGTTATAGTCAATTTTCTGACTATTGCAACAAATTCTTCAAATAAACTGCTAAAGCTTTTCACTTACATGTCAAATACAAAAAGTATGTTTAAACACTAAAACTCCCATTTCTGAATTACAAGGCACAGTACATTACAACTTAATTCATATAGCCTTTTATCATACTAAGAAATCTCTAAGTTAGCTTTGTGGAGGAGAGAACAGGAAAGGAGAGAAAGAGAAATGAAATATGTGGGACAACGAGTGGGAGGGCGCAATTCTTCCCCAAAGCCCTTCTTTGTAAAATGGCAATTCTGTGTTGGAAAGGTTATTTTTGATATGCATCAGCATGAGATAAGGATCAAACAAAGCTTTGGAGTTTAGCACTTACATGTACACACAAGAGAAGGTGTCTTACTGGTAATTAAACAGAATTCAATAGTATAGCAGCCACACTTAAAACAGACTAGCAAGAATAGCTTGTGGTAAGTGAAAAATAAAGTAATACTTTGTAAAAAGGTTTTGTGCTTGTCCAAATAACACAAATCAAGGATCATAATGATCTCTGCTAAGAAAACTTCATTTTTTTGGCTGATAGAGAGTATCAGAATGAGATATTATCACCTCAGGATAGCCATGACACATAGAGTAGTTATATAGCCTGCTAAATAGAAACAAGGGCTAAATGCAGAAAACATGCTGCAGCTGGCTGATACTCAAAATCCGTAGTAGAAAGTGTGTGTCTAATGAGGCGACATGTAGTAGCTTAACAAATATTTGGGTTGTAGTGATACTGATACAACTGTTTTGGTGAACTTGTATAGAGCTGCAGAAATATCTATGAATTTGAGTGTGACCTGAACTACACCATCATTTTAGAATGAAGTAGTACAGTTTTGATTGAGATAGCCAAGCACAGACAACAGGCATTCTTTAAGCTGACTTAAGAGAAAATAAATAGACAGCAAATCACTTAATTAATTCCATCTCAATATAATTTTGTCTGATATACTTCTATATAATTCTATTGGATAATGCAAAGTTTTTCATCTACTGGAACAAATAGTTCAGAGTTGACCAAACCTAGAATGTTGTTCAGGTATGTCAAGATAATCCCCATGCATCTTAAGATATTCTTGCAAAGTAAGGGCAAACACTTTCCTCCATTAGCAGTATGTCTCTGTCTGATACCATGTTCCCATATGCTCCTTGCTAGCTCCTGCCAAAAATCCCACTGTTGCTGTGGAGAGATAGTCTGAATGGAGAACTGAAGTTCCTGAAAGATAATGCTTATAAAAAAGAAATCCCTCTTAGCTCTAGGGATGTAAAGAGTTGGATATTTGCAGGAAAATCAGTGACTAATTTGGTTTGCTCATACAACAAGGAAGGAAGGCATTCCCAGCCCCAAGCTTACACACACGCTCTTTCTCTCTCCCTCCCTCTCTCTCTCTCTCTCTTTCTCACACACACACACTCACAAGCATAACTGTGTTCCAGATTTCCTGACTTAGTAATTTTCTAAGAATCATTTAATTTCATTCAGTAAAGGATATGAGTATGTACAATTAGCTAATTGAAAGGGGAAAAAAAAAGTTGTTTCTTCTTCATTTAGCTGCTTTGTCTTAAGTAAAGCTGCGTGTGAAACACATCAAAGGAGTTAGATTATGTAATTTGCTAATAGCCACTATTGACATTTCAAATCAATTTATGACACTTATGCTAGTAGAGCCAAGCCAATTTAATGCAGTAGATTACACACCATCCACTTTTAAAATTTAATCATTTTTAGCATCTTTAAAAAGCTTCACTATGCATACGGTGTATATCCAGTATACACATAGATCAGAGGACACCCCGGAGTTGTGACATAATATAACCCAAAGCACAACGCAACCAGCCTACTTACTATCTTGGAGAAACTGAAAAAAAATGGCTTTGGCATTGGTGTTTTACAAATAGCTTTCAACAGTTTGGAGAGCAGAACCCTTTGGTAAAGTCTGCTCTGGGACAGAGTGGTGTTGCAGTTTTGGGTCAAGTGCCAAATATGACATCAATTCGGTCCCCAACAATGAAAGTCAGTGTTAAGACTAGTGTTAACAATGTCCACATTTTCTTTCTTATTTCTTCTACAAGTAGCAAGGAATCTGATAATAAGCCAGGTCTTCATAAGAATGAAAACTGCAAACTGAAGTAAAAGGTGAAGTTCTGAAATATTGAAAAGACAGTCATACTATTAAAAGCAAGCTAAATTTGCTTTTTCGTAAAAATCGTTTGCCAATTTATAAATGGCTCTCTGCTTCTTAAGCCATATACTTGTCAGCTTTCAAAATACATGTTCACAGCAGGGAAGCATTCAGCCGGAAGGTTTTATCAGATGAAACTCAAGCAGGCTTTAGCTGGGGGGCAGAATACAACTGTCAAGATCCATGCAACCTTAAAGCTTGTGAATAATTGCATTGTATCTGGGAGTTTTAACTTCAATAGGGCTCCTTGTGCAAGTAAAGATTACACAAGTGAATAAGCATTGGTAAGCCAGCCTCAGTATGTGTATTTTTTGAAGTGTACATGTTTCTAGAATAGAACTGGGAGTATGTCTCTGGCATGCAGAAGTTTACTGTAGGCTTTTATTTTGTGCCACTGAAGATATGCTAAAATTGAAATATTTTACATGAAATGAGCAGGCTATCAGAGACTGTATTGCAGAGCTAATTCTTAAATCATATTAAAATTACTCTCTATCACTTTGCTGTTATAAATAGAAAAAGTCATTGAGACAAATTCAGTACTGACATATGACCTGTAGAATTACAGTTATTTCAGTGGGCTAGCAGAGGATATAAGGCAGCACAAAGTGTGTTCTTTTTGCATACAGTAGGCACAAAATGATGATATCTAGAGGAGAGGAATAAAGTTTTCAAAAGCCATTAGAAGAAAATACATATATATCTGCTTTGCATATTACAGTTTTCTAATGAAACCATTAAGTGATTAGGTAAGTCAGGAAAAGACTAAATGGACCATGCTGTAGAACCCTTATAGCCAGCATTTAGTTTCTTGAAGATGTAATAGTGCCATACAGTGATAGCAGCATTCCTGTGAGTTTTCTACTTTAATAAAGGTTCACAGTCTAGACCCATATCTATTACTGCAAAATGAGTCTTTATGAGGCTGACAAAATTGAATGAACACTCAGTAAATCATTTAATTTTCTGTATACATTGATTTTACTCAGCTTTCAGATTAGTGTTGATAACAAAGCAGAAGATTTCAATGAAAAATAAACTAAACATAAGATCTCCCTCTAGCATGGAATAGCAGAAATTAATACATTTACTGGGACAAGCTATATAACAGTCAACAGAAAATTAATTCCTTGAGTTGAAATAGCAATACAAGAAGAATAAGAAGAAAGCTGAAAATGAAGAACTGATGCAGTCAGACAGTACAATTAGAGCTAACATTTGATGAACAACGAGTATACATCGCGATGGGACTCTTATCGTCTACAGTGTTTTCCACAAACCTGTAATTTTCCCTTCTCTGTTGAAAAATAGTTTGTTTGCCTACTTTTTTTTAAGACTTATTTTACTACAGTTTTCGTTTTTTTCTCAGATGTTAAATATATTTTTTTAAGCATTTATACAAAGGCAAGTGAAGTAAGTATTTGTCTGTCAACGATAGCTGTTCTTTCTGTGCCCAGGAACTCCTCAAAGGATGAAAGTATTTACTCCTTGAAATGAACAAAAGACAAATAGAAAAATATGTCCTAGGTGAACTCTTAAAGTTCTTGAGAAATTCTACCTTTAAACAACTACAAAAATCGTGAATTTCTCTTCCTCCTATTCCAGTTGAGTAACAGAAAGGCCCACAGTGTCTTGGTATCTCCCTTATCTTGTAGTTGAGCCAGGGAATCTGCTTCGAACTCTGGCTCTATGACTATCTGAGAAATTCAGTAGAGCCTACTTATGCCTTTTTGCATCCTAAAGTATCCCTTTTTGCCTACCCTAAAGTATATCAGGGCATTCACAGATGGCTTTATAAACCTGTTTTAAAGATGAATGTTACTATACTTTTATCAATACAAGGGCTGAAACACAACAAAAGTACAAGACAGGAAAAAAATAACTAGAGCGTACTTACTTTTAATCTTACCTTGCTGCGTCACCCTCACAGCTTGCGTGGCTACCTAGCATCCCTGCCGGACCCCTCAAGCTCCCTTCCTAGCTCCTCTCCAAGTGCTCCCTTCAGAGTTCTCAACCAGGAAGGCCTGGAAAAAATACTGCTTTACGACGGGCTAGCTCCTGGTGGTTGAGAGATTGGAGGCACGCAATATATGTGCAAACTGCATCCTTCTTAACTGGGCAGTTAGGCTTTCCAAGATCCTGTAGAAGGGCTTGTAAAACAAACCCTCGATCTTATCCAAAAATTATTCAGAAACATACGAGGGAAATTTGTTTCATAGTGGATGCTGATGCTAGATACAAGTGAAGATTGCCCAAGCAGCCCAAGCGGAATTGTGTAAGATTTTAGTTATTCATGCTAAAAAGAAATCTTAATGTTCTTTAAAAAGACTTTGGGGACTTAACCTTTTTATTCTTCCTTCCCTATCTCAGGCAAAATGAAACAATTACTTTGTTATACAGAAACATCCTAACATTCTACAGTAATCATGTCAATGGAGTTGATATCAACGGCATAACAAAAAAGGCAGTAAATTGTAGCAGTAAAAAGCTGTTAACTTCTTTCACAGGTACCTTCTACTGAAGCAGCAACACAAGTTTTGCTAGTCCATATCACAACTATTACTGGATCTATTTACAGTGCTAAGTTTCCAGCACTTGCAAGTATGGGTGCTTTTCTTTATTATTTATAGAATGCTCTTTTTCAATTTCCTTCTCCTGCAACCTTTTCTGACATCCATGGCTCCTGTTTAGTCTAGGTCATCTTCTAGCTTCTGTACTTCTGTCCATATTGCCACAGAAACTTACTGTTCATCTCATCCCTGTCTCAATCAACCAGTGTTCATATTTGCTCCCTTCCCTCTACAACTACACAAATTTTTTTCTGCATGACCACCAATACCCTTCCCTAGATCTTCAAGCAGTGCAGGACCTCCTGGGGGAATCAATTGCAGAGAAAAGCTGTTCAGCTCCTGCAGCCATAAACCATGTGAGGTCATTATAAAAATGCTCCATGAGCATCCGTAGATTTTTCAGAGACTTTACATAATGTATAAGTCCATGTAGTTTATATAAGCTATGTAGCTTATTATATATAATCTATGTAGCTTTGTCGCATAAGCAGGCTGATTAAAAATATGTGCAGTTTCACAGAGTGCATACCATATATGAGGAAACCACTCTTGCCAAATTTAGATTCCTATTCCAAAGTATGGAGGTACTAGAACATTTTAAAACAGATCCAGTTTTTAACTTCTTTTTAATTTCAGAGTGCTGTGCAGCCTTACTAAAGGTGATTTGCATTATCAAGATAGTTTAAATGTAAGTAATTTTATAATTACTTGTATCCAGGCAGTCAGATATGACTCCATAGAATAAAATCAAGATAAAAGTCACAATAACAAAGCAGCCATATTCAGAAGTAGCATGCAAGCAATATCAATAATTCATCAGTGTTTTCCATTGTCTCCTATTTTTAAACTTAGTCTTTCAATTTACAATGATACTGTACAGAATTTCCTCTCCTTTAATATCCGAATAAGCAGCAAGAGAGAGAACAAAGCAATATCAAGTATTAAGATTTCACTCAGTTCCTAGGATGAAAACAAATTTTTATATGCTACCTGTAGGGGGATGTGTGATCTAAGCACTTTCTTTAGCATATATCATGTTGTAGCTCAAAATGCAATAAAAAACCAGCAGTGGATTATGGAAACAGATATTTCTCAAAAAACATAATTAGATGAAATCACATATAGACAGAATATTTTTCGTATATATGAAAAATCTGTTTTCTCTACGAGAAGTCATCCATACGTAGATAGTTCTTACTCTAATAAGGTTATTGAAAAACTAATGCATTAGTGCAATTCTTTTACTTTCCTTCTACTTTAAGAGCTATTATCAGATTTTCATAAACTAGGCCTCCATTTAGGCTTTTTAAATCTTGTCCTTTTGAGGACAGTGTCTTAAAACACAGAGCCCTGTACAGTATGTTTTTTTCTCCATTACGTTCTCTCTCTTCTTTCAGAGCCTCATAGCATTTCAAGCATCAAAGGTGTAACTGAAGCTAATGCAGCCAGCTATGAAATCACCTTTTTTATATCATCTTTCCCTTTTCCTTTATTCCTCGTTTTGGGGGTGGGAGGCAGGGGGACGGGGACGGGGGGAAGGATGAAGGTAGAGGACCACATTGTGTTATTGAAACTAATGTCTTTTTTCCAGGTCAGTCACCATACAGGGTCTCTCTCAGTCATCTGCTCATGATTCACTGATGACTTTCTAGCCAGCTTTTTTCCCTGAAGGGAAGCACATTGTCTCCTTATTGTCAGCTTTACTTCCATGGTTTTCTCTACACTAACTATCCTTTTACTTCCAGCTAAGCCTGAAGGTTATAACAATCTGTCATGACCCTCACTGACAACAAAAGGGGCTAACAACGGCCATAAGGTTTCCAATAATGCTTCTAGCACCCTTCAATAACTTGCATACGTGTTTGCACAGCCGTGGATGGATGGTCAAGCTTAATTCCTAAGGATAAAACTTATTTAAACCCATTTCTTGTTTTGCATTTCCCTGCTGTGTTATATATATCACTCTTTATCATTGCAATGATTTAGAATAATATAGCTTTATCTTAAATCACAGCAGTTCAGCAGACGATGCAAAATGAATTCTAGCAAGGATTAGTGTCAGACAGTAGATAGTAGAGCAGTGCAGCCCTCAGTCATTACTAAAGCTATTCTTCTGATTCAAGACAAAATGGTTAAGAGAGGCGGAGTTCACACACATGCCAGAGAATGAGCACATAACACCAGCAACAGCGCTAAAGGCAAGGGAGGAGAGGCCTTGTTGCTATCTGACAGAATTTTTACCCAACAAACACTCACAAAGATAAGGGTCTGCATTAGATTCTTCCTTCCTTTACCTCTGAATGGCCTGAGTCATTGCATTTTCTAAACCTTCAGCTTCTCTGCTGCTAGTGATTTGCACCTGCCTAATAAAGACTGCCTTTGTTTTTGAAGGAAAGAAGAGCAAGAACTCAGTAAGGCTTTAAATGTAGTCTTTAACGTAGTACATAGAGAACACATCACACAAATGCATTCCCAAGCCCCCTCGAAAGAATACTTTTAGAAGGATTCTCTCAGTTCAGCTTCCCCTCCCTCTATGCCTACCCCCAAGTAGAAAGCTATTTCCCAAGTAGGAAACAGCTCCACAAGTTCTCTGAACTGTTCATCAGGGAAATGGGGTGGGCTCACAGGGCAGCCTGGTGAATAGGCAGCGCTGTGTGACTCCAGGCCTCCTCACTCTTAGAAAGGCATAACCACAGCTGCATAGAGTTACAAGCAGTTTAAGTGACAGGTCTCACAGGATGTCAGTGCGGCGGTTTAGTTCAGATATGTCAGCACTGTGAGCAGCGGTCCACAGTGGATTGAGCTGAGCATGTAATCTAGATCAGATGACAGGACAATTATTATGACGAGCTGCCTGCTTACAGCTTATTGTATCCTCCTGAGTGTATTTTTCAATTGAAGAAGATGTGAATGGCTGCACAGCTGAAGGTTGGCTGCTGGTTTGCTCCTGGTTACTGTGCTCTAGAGCTGAAGAGGAGTGGGTGCCTTGCTGAGAGCAACTTCACATGTCCATGCATCCCTACTTGGAAGAAGCTTAGCTAGGAGGGGCAACAGGCAGACAACAGACAGCTTGCTGTGTAAGTGTGGACTACAAAATCACTACAATACTGCAGGAGCTTCAGCAAATCCACTGCTCTCTTCCTACTCATCCTGCTAACTTGAGGGAGACTTTAGAGGGAAGCAGAGATATTGTTTACAACAGGGAGCAGATGCGCAGCAAATTCTCGGAGGTGACAGAAAGAAGAGATGCTTCTTAAGAGACTTAGAGGTACATCATAGCATTTGCTGAAACTAGAAAGTCATTGAGTATTTTTGGGCTGAGAGAAAGACTGAAGGAAGTGACTTACCTGGCCAAGACAGAGTGGACATGGGATAGGCTGGTCTTCAAACTTTTTATTATGCACAACAAAAGTAAATGCTCTTCAGACCAAAAGGAGAGAGCAACTCTTCAATCGTTTGTCCATCTCAACCAGAATTTTATAGCTAAAGGAAGTGGGCTGTAAGCACTGCTGTCATAATACCCATCTCACTGCTGTTTACATAGTAGCAGTACCAGAAGAAAACATTATAGTCTCATTCACTGTCAAGTTGAGATCTTGTGAGGAATTAAGAAGAAAAAGTAAAATTATCTTTTTCTCCCTAGAAGAACAGTTTAATTATGGAAGTGTCATAATCATTTATAGTGACCAAAAAGTCACCATTATTTTTTATTAATAATAGAAAAATGTTGCTCACTGAAGTCCTGATTATAACCAGATAAGATATGCTAAAATATTCCTTTCTCCTAATTAAATTACAATGATTTCAGCTTATATTTTTGAAGAAAGAATAATCAGAGGTCTTCTGAGCTCCTTTATATCATTCCAGATCACAGCTCTGCAACAGCACATCTACTATTTAAGTTAATTTAGGAAAGGCAAAGATAGACAAATTATTTCAGTATTAATTCACAATGATCAGGCAGTTAATACACCATAAAATGTTTCCCAGGAAAGCATGACATCCATGGAACATGGGGTAAAAACAGTGTGGTGCTTTCACACTATGTTATACATTAGTACTTTGTAATGTTACGTGAATTAATTCACAGGCTCATTAATCATTTTTGCAGCTCAAGTGTTAAGCTAATACTATGCTGAAAGTGAAAATGAAGTAATTAAAGACTAATACTTACAGTCCTTTTATGAAGAAAACAAGTTATTAAAGGTGCCATCCATATATTCAGCAAATTGAGCGTTTGGTTAATTGGTGGACGTTGTCCACCTGCAATAGCCATGTTTAGCACTTATACCCAATGTGAGACAGGTGATGCTATCATACCTTTCAGACACTGTTGATGATTTGCTTTCTCTCTCTTTTTTTTTTTTTTTTTCTCTTCTTCCCCCCCCCCCCCCCCCCCCCCCCCCGAGTCTGAGCAGTTTAAGGAGCCTAAGTAACCTATTTGCAGCAGGGCTGTGGAAGAAAATGAGGATTTATGACTCAATGTTCCAGGGTCAAACTCATTAGATTATGTTGTTCTAGACAGACTTCACAGGCCTATTCTATTCAAGGCTATTTTCAAGTGTAATTTAACAGATCTCAGCTTAGGTATACAAGGGAGCTAGGAGAGCTGCTGAGAAAGAACAATGGTGTTTGTTATTTTTCCATGTAAAACTATTTGAAATTAGAAGGCTGAGGAAAAAATTCACTCTATATTATGGTGGTTTAAATACTACTACTTTACACATCTCCATTAAAAAAATTATGAAGTCGTAAAAAGTGTAGCCAAATATGTAGTTATCCAGGGTAAGAAGTAAACATTAGAAGAGGTTTTGTTTTTCTGTATTTCATTAACTTCAGTGAAATTTCCAGTATATATGTTATATAATAATGTATAAATTATTTACTTTTTGAATAGGTTTAAAATTCTTCATTTACCAGAAGAAGTTTTCATTGTAAGCTTTTCCTACTGTATGTATTTGAAGTGAAATACAAATTTACAGCCTACCTAGTAGAAAGACATTTGTCATTAATTGAAGCTTTCTCTGATTATTTGAAACCACGGTTTAGATATTGTTGATATAATAACTCATTAGCTGTTAATTAGGATGTGGGGAGGGGGGAATTATCTATTTCCATAGATTAATCTGACAAATGCAGAACATTTTCAAGGAAAGACAGGAAGGCCATAATTATGATGGCCAAGAAAGACATGTCCAAAGCAAAAACAGCCCTGCCTCATAGAAAAATATATTTGAATACTTTCTTCTATATGATAAATCTGGGTCCACTATTACTCTTTTTTAATCTCAGCCAAAAATATATATAACTAATCAGCACTTTTGTAAATTCAGAAGCATTCAGCTTACAAAATTAATAGGCTGAATCGATCTACACTCAATGTTCACTACACTTGAATAGATACACATCGCAAGATAAAAATTCAACATAATAAAGTTTATTAAGCAATAATGCTATTCAGAGAGGGGTGTGGAAGGTCTTTTTTTTTTTTTTTTTTTTTTTTTTTTTTTAATCTTGATCTTGAAACCCCTTTACTTCTCCTCCCCCAGTTTTCTTTCTGGGTAACCATCTTGCTAACTTTTCTATATACAAGGCACTGCACCTTATTAAAAGCCATTCTGTATTTGAAAACAAGCAATAGGTCAGAGATAATATGATAATGACTCAAGTGATGTTGTCAGTATGTGATACCTGTAGAGAAAGTCTTCACAAAGACAGGACAGATTAAGTCATATTTCTTGGAGGCACTTTCAGAAGTGCTATAGTGCTATTCCCTATCTCTGTAGGGAAAAAAAAAAAAAAAAAAAAAGAGGCACAGAAAAAAGAAATTGAGACTCATCTCTTGTCCATACTGAACTAAAAGGCATACTAGCCCAAATCTCGATAGACAGTGAGCGCCTTCATCTCTGGACTGCAGTTACAGTTAGCACTGAATGCTCAGAAATTCTCAAGATTTGGCTTTATATCACTATGTGCTTCTAAAGCACTGAGCATCACAGGAACTAATGAAAGATTCAAAAGATTTGGGAAAGTTTTGGTTGAAAAGTGAGGTATTCTCCAAGCAGCATATTGCAAATCCAGCCACATTATCCAAATTCTGTATTAAATAGTACATTCATACATGATGTTTTGTGATTGCCTATGAATGTTAAAATCTTTTAATAAGAATACTGTATCTTTCTTCATAAATACAAAATCACCAGCGTGCTGAATGCCATGATCTGAAGTCAAAATATAACAGAATTAATTGCAGGAAGTCAGTTGTAGCAGCAGGCGTAGTCTGGCTTTGTCATCTTCTTGTAGCAGCTTTTGAGATGTTTATGCCTACTAATAGTTTTTTTTTCCATTCCTATCTCTCAATTTCTCATCTAAATTTTCCAACAACAAAAGATTTTTGTGCTTTACATTTTTTTTATTTCTACAGCTATATCCTCTTATAAATCTTTCCTGATTAAATTTATTTAAAGTTTTCAGTTAAATAAAGTATTACTTTCATTTGAAATGAACTCCTGTTCTTTGAAACGCTATAATCCGTTTCCCTTTAGAATTGTGTTGATTAGTTTTCTTTTATTTTCCTTTTTTTCTCCATGCAGATAGATTTATTATATTAATTATTCCTCAATATTTAAACTTCTGATATCTCCATTATCACTTAGGTGCCCAGTAGCTTGAATTTAACCAAATCTAATCTGTTTCAGTTGCCAACCATGCTTGTCTAGTTCTGAACTACAAAGTTTTCTTTTGCTGAATGATGCATCTTTTCTTGTCTTTTTTTTCCGTTAGGTAAATGATGATCATATTATTCATTCTTCCAGAATTGTTTAGATATGAGTCCCTTCATTTTAGTACCTGCTCCCCTTAAATACAACTTTTTTTTTTTTTTTTTTTTTTTTTAAGGAAAAAAAAAAAAAACATTTTGGCCCCTGAATAGCTCTTTATTGTGTTGCCTTGTGCTGCAGGTAAGTTGTGCATGCCTGTTGCCCCCTCATACTGTCTCTTCCCAGTGAAATTTTATGTATATTGGTAACTCTTGAAGTCTGCTGCAAGTTTCTTAGAATTCTGAAGAAGTCCCATGTGTCTCTGTCAGTCATCAGACATTTACTTGATCACCTTTTTTTCTTCCATGAACCTGATTACAGTAATTATTTCCTCATACTTTTCTTGAGTCAGGTATTACCTCTTTTAGCATATGTCACTCATCACCAAATTTTCCAAATACCATGGCAAATAACTTGCTATTTTTATTCCAATAAGATGTTACGTTTACATGAGAAGAATCCCAAAGCACCTAATCTTTAAAACAAACCACAAGTCTGTAAATAAGCAAAAATTCATTTACCAAGGGACAGAACATCCAGAGCAAATTACTTGCCTGCTGCCTATTTTCCTTTTCCTCAAAGACTTAAGTTTTACTGCAAAATGAAATTACTTTAATATTAGTTCACTGTATCAGTCATAACCTTTCCTCTATGACATGATTCCTACAAGGTAATAATCTTACTATTATCTACCTAAAACACTTGCTTTGCCTCCTCTTCTTCTTTCTGCCTTGCATCCAGAACTATTATACTATTATCATAAGCTTAATTTTAAGCCCCTTGTTGAATCAAGATCTGCAGGAGTGACACTTAATTCACAGGTATAACTGAAGTCCATCTCAGTGTTCTCAATTTTTAGAGCAAATTGGAAAACTGGAAATCAGAATTCACATTTTGTAAGTGGCTTCTCGATCATAAGCTGCCTAGAATTTTGCAGGTCACTAATTCCTGGCTCAGTTCTTGTGATCTGATGGATTTTTAACTGAATTGATGGTAGTAATTTAATGTGTGTTTTAAGGAACATAGCAAAGACATTAACTTTGTCAAGCTGGAAAGGGACAAAGGCACTAAACCATTGAAACTAGGTGACAATTTGGCAAGGCTGAATGTAATTAACAGTGTGAATAGGACCTTCTTTGAAAATGGCCATGAGATCGCCAGTAATTTGGATCAAGCAGTCTTTTCCTCATTATTAGGATATTATTAACCCTGAATATATTTCTGTCAGCTATCCCAGCAACTTATCATGGTAATAAGTATAAGTAATAGAACTGAGATGCTTCTAAATTATTATAACTGAACATCTTATTTTTCTTAACGTGTTTATTTAACATATATTTTAAACACCTACTTCTTTAAACTGTGGTTTCAAATCGTATTTGCCCTTCTGTCTCCTGTAGGGGAGTCATGGGAATTCAAATAATGGTCTGCCTGGTTTGGCTTTGAAAAAATGTCAGTTTAAATACTTTGCGGTATGGTATTTTTTACTTGACTGTGGCCAATCATGAAAGGTGAATTACTTTAAATCTCTAGCCAAAGAAGGAAGAGACCCACCTTCCTACATTCACCTACTTGCTGTGAAGTTACTCTTCTCTGGTTGAACAGCTATAAACATCTTGGCCTTACAGTTGTTATAGCCTACAGAAAACTATAGCTTTCAAGGGGAAGGAGCATATATTACACTGCTACTCAGTCAGTCATGAACTCACCAGAACTCACTGGTTTTTGCATTATCTGTTTACTGCTACCCTAAATTGTCATCTATTCCTCTATATGAAAATCTTTATATGAAAGTGTGTTTTATTCATATTTTCAGGAACTCAGTAAGTTTTGACCTGAGAGGATGGGATATTTCTGCAAATAATGGCATAATATTCTGTCCTTGATTATCTTTTATAATCTGGTAAATGAAATTCTCTTTTTTCAGTGACAAGGACAGGAGTCATTTTCTTGTTTTTGGTCTTGTTACCAAGTAAAATAAAATTGCTTTTTGTTATCCTGTAAATACTTCTGTCAGTTTTCCATTTATCCTGCCCTAAAAGGAGGCTGCATCAGAGATGAAAATCTTCCCTGAACCATCATCTCTCTAGCCCTCATGCAGAGATTAAAATAATTCATTTTTTCTGTACAGTCCTACTCAGGAAAAAATGCTCAGCATCAGGGCATTTCAACTGAAAGGTAGAATTCTAAGATTTTTTTTTTTTTTTTTTTTTTTGTTAAATTTGATCTTTTGGTCTAGCACATAAAGGTTAGATGATTTGTACATGAAATTTGATAGCAGTTCAAAGTCAAGCAATGCAAAGTTGCATATATAAACAAACAAACAACAAATAAACATCCAGTGCTAAATAAATAACTTAATCCACTATTCCAAGGAAATGATGTTCAGAAAGTATAGTTCATCCTTGATGAATGCAGCAGAAATCTTTGTATGACTTCTAGCAAGTTGGATCCAATTGTCATAACTTTTTCCTCTACTTATAAAAAAAAAAAAAAAAAAAAGTCTTCCCATCTGATACACTCCATCCTGTATGCTGTAGCTAGGTGCTCTTGCTGTGCACTGATTATCATTTAGTTACTTCATCTGCTAACCTTTACTTCTCTGAAATACTCTACCGAGACAGGTTTGCTTTGAAATACTTCTATTCATGCATGAGCTGAACAACACATAAAGGAGGATATACTCAATTGTTTATCAATTGTTTATCTAATCATTTCAAAATGACTTTATTCCAACTGGTCCTTGGTTCTTTGTTGAACACGAACTAGTGAATCACTGAAACTGTTCTTTGGTTTATCAGTACCTAAAATGGGCAGGTTGACATGCTGATCGCCATTCAAAAGTTATTAGCGCCAAAATTTATTAAAGATGGGCAAAGATGACTTTTGGGAAAAAAATACTGACTTTACATATGTGGTACTTATGAAGCTCTCTATTCACAGTGAATTGTCATAGATTATTTTCTCTTACGGGAATGGGTGTCTAATTCAAAAAACAATCCAGTACGAATGAGTTAAGTTTTTCACCAGAAGACATTTTGCTTTCTTTTCTCATTTCTTGTTATCCTTCTCAGCCTTCAATTTTACAAGTAGAAAAACTAGGACATGATACATAAAGTTACAAATGTTACAAATGGTATTCATCTAATATATATTTAGATAGCTTCATGCTTTGCAATTTGAAATGCAATAACATAAAATGTTTAGATATGAATTTTAAATGCACTAAAAATCTGATTGTGCTTACCTAGGCCCATAATTTTTTAATGTTACAAAAGCATTTCTCAGTTCAAGTACAGATATTCATAAATGTGACTCGACCGAGATCAGACATCATGAAGATTGTTTATGTTTGCCCCTAAAGGACATTTCAGCACATTGTCTTCAAGAGCTCATCCTTTGAGTATGTGAAGAGGAATGATTATTTTTTTTTTATTTAATCCCTCGCTTTGTCACAAACTTGTCTTAATTTTTCTGCATGTCTTTCACAAGTCTGAAAACTGCGAAAAACTTCTAATTCCAAGGGAGTGAAGTAGGGTGAAGCCTTTCACACTTCTTAAATCTTTAAGTAGTCACTGCACAATAATACAGAGGAATCCATTATAGTTGCTCTGTATATACGCTCTGCATTCATTTTACACCTCATATTTCATAATCAACCTATATAGCTCCATACAGCACAGGGGTTAAATAGTTAAATAATAGCTGAATTTGATAGAAGCTTACCATTAACTTCTGGTGTTATTCCAGAAGCTCAGTGTGAGAGTCTAGTTGAACTTGTTTGATCTGAACAGGTATGCAAGGGTGCACATATTTGAACTTTAGGAAAATAGGGAAATGATTATGCAATTAAGAGGTGTGTGTCAAACCTCTGACATGTCATGTTACTAGCTGGAAAAAAATTCTTGGTCTGTCTGTAAGGTGTATCAGTTCATGTCAGTCAAACAGATGCCAACAAAAAGAATTGTTTCATTTTCCATGGACTAAGTTCCGTAGCATCACTAAAACATCACTAAAATTTGCAGGCTCACTGAGGAGCTGCACAGAAGTATACTGAAGTTAATAAGAAGCCCCGTCAGTCAGCTGGCACCAGATCAGGGAGGCAGACATTTTTATTTTATTTATTTATTTATTTATTTATTGGGGGGTGAACTAAAGAAAAAAGGCCAAAATTTACTGTTGCCTTCAAGGCAGAGTTTCCCTTTAGCAAAAGCAATTTGCTAAGGAAGTAGGAAAAGTAAGGATGAATAATAACAATAGCAACACTGACATAACACTGATGATATTACAGAATATATTACCACTGAATCCAGATTACTGCTAACACTAGGTTATCCAGATTCTTGCTAATATTTCAAGTCATCCAGAGAGAGCAATCTACCTGAGAATTAGCTAAGATTACCCTTCCTGCAGCTGCTTATTCCAGGAACTAGATATTATTCACAGGATAAGAACCTCAGCTACTTTAAATTTGTCATTTTGAACATCATTACACGAAATCCTGACACTGGCTTTTATGAATTGAGATATTGTGCAAAAAGTGCCAAACTATTCCAGATGTGGTATCTGATAGGAAAGAGTGCTTAATATTCTTTTAATTAATCCTTGTAATCTCTAAGTATCCTTAGTTGATTGGAAGTTAAATGCAGAAATTAGTGCACAGTGGTTTCACTTCAGAAAACACAAATTCAGCTCTTAATTTAGGTCACTTTATCTCTGCTTCTTTCCCATGTACTCACTTTTAGAAGACTAGAACATAATGTGACTCAGCTTGACTCTTTTGGCAGTATCTCCTCAACAGAGGTTCAGTGTTGAGACATTTGCAGGTCACGGCTGATGTATACTGGTGGAGCACTGCAAGCATTAGTGTGCCTATCTGCTTTCAGTCTGTGCTATTAGTGCTTTGCTTTTTATTAGTAAAAAGTTCATTCCTTTCCCTATACATATATATATTGCCCCAATAATTAATTTCATAGTGACATTTCTATTTGCTTGATGGCCCTTTTTTGACCTGATTCCAAATATTTCTGCAATCATTAACACTTTGCCTCTGTTCCACAGTCTCATGTAGAAGACTTTTACTGCAGCTTACTGTGTTAACTCTTTCCGAGCCAAATGCATTATTTCTGCTGTTAACATGCTTTGTAGCCTAGAAGTATGTCAACTAAATCTACCAACCAAACTTGGTATTATGCAAACACACACATACAAATGCAGGTGCAAATATAGTCATTGTATCTCTGTTTTATTTGTGTTCAAAGGTGGTTTCGAACAGTTAAATGTGACTTAGGGTCACTTTGAGAACATGCTCTTCTATAGCAGAGGTATAAACAAATATCCAGCATGTCACATTTCACTGGTTTCTTTTTTTCACTCTTTCTGACACATGCCTAACCGAGTGATCATGATACAAGTGTCTCTTTGAGGAGAAAAGTAGTAAAATGACATAAGTGAGAAGAGAGAAAAGAGACATCAGATTCAAGAAACTGAAAAGTCACACAGACTCAAGCAGCACGAAGTAGCATCAGTACATGGACGCCCTACACTGAAATAACGCAAGCTTCAATTGAATAGTGACAGCATGAAGTAACAAAACAGAGTTTGCACAGTAATGATTTCATGATTGCCTTTCAACTTCACTCAGGGACAGGATAAGAGTGGCTCTCTAGCTTTTCAAAACTAAGCACTCTACATCATCAATAACTTCACATTTTTTCTAACAAATTCATTCAATTTCTCATTCTGAAAGATACTCTCAGCAAAGATTTGTATTTTTTGATTTTTTTTTATTCTCTTCATATCATTTTTTTTTCATTTGAGCATAAGGTTACATCAACCTGTGAAGTCCTCCAATTATGTATTATGTGACTTATCTGTATGTTATTTTATAGTGAAGCAGCAAGGCCACAATGTAAAGAATAATATAGAGCCTCAAAACACCCATCTGTCATGGCTGAAACAATCAATCTAATATCTGGACAGTACCTCAGGACGTCTTACTCTTGGGAATCAGTGTAGTGAAACCTCATACACACTGAAAGTTGTTGCACTGGGCTTTTGTAACATTGCTTCTTTTCACTGATAATTTGCTTTTCTAGATTATCACTATTACTCACTGTTCTCACTAGAATCTCACTATTACTGTTCAAGAAATCCCTTTGGCATTTCTAAAGCAATTCTACACAGCTTCTTTCTGATTTGCGCCTATGAATGGTATAGAATCAATATGTTAGTGTTTGTAGTATGCTTATACAAAACATTCTGATAGAAACATGGGTTTTGAAACCAAAGTATGTTTGAGTTGTCTCAGAATACATTTATGATGGTGTGCTAATTATGGGCAAGAGTTGTGTTGGACACTGAAACACAATACCCTGAGATCAGAACAAGTATCTTACCAAAGGCCCCCTATGTGGTAATTTCAGTTTATTTGCTACAGGCAATTAAACTGAAGGTGTACTTTTACAAAAAAAAAACCCTGCCAGTTGTGTATACTTCTGTATAGTCTGTGCTGCTAAAGAACAGTTCAGTAATTGCAATATAAAACCACCACCACCACACAGAGCAGTTAGTCTCAATGAAAATAAAATGTTAGTGAAATTCTAAAATATATACTCAGATCCTAAAAAAAATCTTTGGAAAACAGAAAAATAATAGCATGGCCTGTTATTAAGAAGTTGCATACTGTTAAGGTACTTGTCCTTTGAAATACTAGTCCAGAAGAATTGACATCTCTTCTGCTCATCGGGCAAGTGTAGACCTACTTCATCTATTTAAGGAGGTTTATTGGGTACCTTCTTCTTTGCTCAATCAATTTTCTTCCAGCATATAGACCAAGAGGTGAAAAAAGCATGGAGATTTACTTCATAGTAAATGAAGTACTTTACTTCATAGATAATCACTGTGATTGCAACAGCAGCCTAAACCAGGCTATCATTCAAGTAATTGTGAAAAAAATATGATAAACCAAGTTCCTGAGCTATGAACACAAATTAAAGAGCAAGAGAGGAAAAAAAAAATATATATAACCTTTCTTTCTTTTTATATTCAAGAGATCCCCTTTAGAAATAGGCCCGAAAAGACTATGTTTGCAATAACATTTACCATAGATTTTAAGAATTCTATGCCTTGTCGAATAGGTAAAATAAAGGTCATTTCCTTTGAGTTCAAAGTCCTGCTTGCAGAGATCTTTGTCAAGAGTTAGAGCCTTAATTTGTACATGAAGAGTTTGCAGTTGGTAGTTTTCTGACAGACATAATTTGGAGAAGGTACTTCCCTGTCACTTTCTATTTGCATGTGCTTAAGCTGTGTTGGTTTCGGGATGTTTAAAATGCTGGTGAAGTTTGCAGAGGCTGGAATAATTTTAAGTGTCTCATTGAAACTCATTCCACATCTCTTAATTGCCTGAAGAATGTTCAAGTTCAAATTTGTTATACTTTACTGTTAAAATAGTTCCTACTCCGAGTATACTTTTCTCCCAAAATGACTTAAAAGATAATTAGCATATGAAGTTGTTATAGACAGTATGGTAAGATTTTTTTTCCTATTAAGAACACATGTTTACTAATAATTGTGCTGAACATGTTTGGTATACCTTATTTTTGGTATATGCAGTGGTATATGTTTTTCAGTGTTACGGCAGACCTAGTGTTAACTATTTTTAAAAAAGTAAAGACAGGCTGGTTGCTTCAGCATTCTGTGTGAGGTTTTCTGGTAGGCATGGATATCTTAATACAGTCTTAGTACATTATACACAGTTCACTGTAAATTAAATAAAGATTTTTTGGGGGGTTTCTGTTAATATGTGCAATAAAGCAGAACAGTTTTACAATATTTGTTTTTATCCAGTTTGGCCAGACTGAAATGACAAGTGAATAAAAATCTCATTGGACAATTCATCAAGGAAAATCCATATCTCCTTATGATTAGATTTAGGCCTATACAGACATTGGCACAGACACTCAAATAGTGAATGACAGATAATAATGTGGGAATACACTGCAGGCTGACACTTTATGGTTATATATGTGGGGCCAAGCAGTAACTGTGCCTTATGGAATGAGTGTAGATGATGAACATAGTTGAAAATCTGGTCTGTATGTCTCCTGATTTTTTCTTCCTCTCTCCTCCTTTGAATCTGCTACTGAATCTCTTCCTTCTTATGGCTGGTCCTCTGCCATCCAGCTGAAATGCATTGTGTCCTGCATAGAAAGTCCTCCTTATACATATTATATCTGGGCAACCTTTTTTTCCCCCTCATATAATTAGTAAGTTCAATTGGTCATTATATAATCTGAAGAGATCTTTTTTTCTTAATTTTCGGTTAATAGGTGAGCTCCACCGTTACTACATGTATCCAACCAACACAGTGGCTTTCCTCGTACCTTTTACCTCCACAATTTTTGTACTCTTAGTCATGTTTGCAATCAAATGCTTGAGTTTTTTTCCCCTCTGAACATGTCATCCAGCACAGCACTTACATACCTCTCTCAATAATATCGTTGACTAGAACGATATTTCAAAAGTTGTTTTAAAAACAACTTTTTAAAGTTGTTTCTGATCTCACTGAAAATCTGTGACAGTTATAGGACATGTTTTTGTTCATTTTTTTTAATCCAGCTCCTCCTACCAAAGTATCCCTGCTATCAAATGGAGAAAAACATCTGCAGATTATAATCCTTGCAAGTCCCTTGCTTAATGATGGCCCTTTATGAGCCTTTTAAAGCTTCCCCTCTAAAATATAGTCTAGCATGACCTGAAATTCCATGTCCCAACTGAAATCTGACCATTACATATATTATATAAAATAATAAGTTTTTATATAATAATGATAAAATAAATACTGGTTCAGGAGGTCCTTGTCATCTTTCATACCTCTGGTCACACTAGGATAGTGATGTATCCCAGTTCATAAATTGAAAACAGTAATCTGGCACAGGCTGCTTTGGTGAGGTGACATTACAAGGCAAATGTCCCAATAGTATTGTGGCTAGGAGTTTCCTAACTACTTTGAAAATTAGTTATCTGATTTGCGTCATGGGGGGGGGGCGTGAGGTTATCCAGGGTTCAGTTCACCCCTGTTCTTCTATATTGGGTTCTGCAGTGACTCAAGTTATTTATTTATTTATTTATTTCTTCTATACCTTTCTCCCTCCATCTCCTAAAATGCTCTGACTGTACTGAGTCCAGCCAAGAACCCACACTCTCCCCAGTCCTCATTTTATTTAGAAAAAGGGAGCAATCAAAAAAAAAATCTTTATGTGGCATAGCTTTTTCCTAATCCCTATCTCATTCCACCAATTTGCTAAACTACTCAAATACTGTTCCAATAGAGGACACGGGCTTCCCCCAAACCACTGATTGTATGACTGAAATCCTAACAGAATAAAAGCCAGACTGTACAAGACCAGACTTACGGGAAACGGAGCACAGAGTTAAGGCTGCACTTCACCAAGCATATCCAGGACCGTGACTCCTAAGTGTAACTGCAGCCAAATCAATGAATGATGAGTAATACACTTGAAACAGCTGTGAATCAATGCTATCATTTACTGAGGCTCTGTAGAGGTAAGGAATGGGGGTGGGTTCTCCTGGCCGTGACATTCTTGAAATCACAGTCTAGTAATTCCTTGAATGATTTCCCTCCGCATAGATACCTCTTCCCATATTCTTTCAGTGTCTTGTTGTTTCTAGCCCTTTCACCGATTGCAAATCTCTAGCTATAATGTGTTGTCTAACCTCTTCAGACTGTACTATATAAAACTGTCTTAATGCCTGCCAATGGAGAGATTTGTTTATCTGTTTTTAAAGGCAATTCTTTAAGATACTTTTGTCATCATTCCTTCCTCAACTTCCAGCATATTGCAGATTTTACCTTGTATTCTCTTGGCTATCATCCTTCTAGGATCTAGGCAACTGCCGTTCTCCCAGACTCTCCCACATGTTCACAGTTTTTCTTCCTACTGCTTGTCATCTCCCAGGCTCCAGGGAGAGCACTGAAACTAAGCCCTCTGTGCATTTGTCCCAAACTTATTCTCCACCTTGTGCTCTGCCTTCCTATCTTATTGTCAAGTCTGCTTGGGACAAAAAAAAGACTATCTTCTCATCCCAAGGAGAAATAGCTTGACTCCTTGGTGAAAGCCAAGTAGAAGAGGCACACTCAGTAAAACCCCACATGATTCTACAGTGCTATATTCTACAGTTTTGCTATTATTTATGGAAATTGCAACAATCACATCTGAAATGCCATGGGGAAAATATCCTTCTAATATTCCTATCAACTAAATCTCAATTTCTGTGCTGACCAAGGCAGAAAGATTTGTGAGTCTTGCTCCCAAGGTCTTACAGTGTCAATAGAGACTGGTAATACTGATGTTCTTGATCTCCATATTCCTCATGGCACCTTGTGTCAGTTACTTTGACAAGGGTGACCTGGCATTAACCCCAGTGAAATACTGCCCCATACTACCAGTTTGCTTATCCTCATAGAAGTATCACTGCAGAGGGTTATGTCTGTAGACTCTGCTGAAAAAATGAGTAGCATTAGCAGTCATGCAGTAAACATATGGCACCTCAGAGCAGCTGGGAAATCACTGTGCTCCAGCTTTCTTGTTGGAAAGCACTTTTCCTCTGCCAACTGCATTTTGTAAAACAGTTCAAAGCCTTTTACCAGCTTTCAGGGAGCTCCTTGCCACAGGGGAATGCTTGTGAAAGGTGTAGGCAGGCCAGCACCCAAACAGCAGAAGCCACAGGATATCTAGCTACATTTCTGCACCTTCCAACTTCTTAAGAGTGCTGGGAGTAGTTGTTGAGAGTGAAAATTAGTAAAAGTTTTTGGATACAAGTAAGCCTTCAACAACCACAGGATGGCCAATTCACACCATCACCTGAACTGAGCGTTAGCCTTACAGTGTAGTGTTCTCTGAGACTGATGTTTTCTAAGTCACCTTCTTCTAGCCATCCACTTCTCCTTTGTGCCCCTTTGTGTCCTGCTGCTTCTTGGAACACCTTTCTTCTATGTGGGCAAGTCCCTCGAATCATTATCTTTCTCCTATTTACTATAATCTTTACTGACACTGTCAACTTCAGGTCCAAAGGTCAAGCAAATTAAACCCCATGGTAAGTCCAGCAAGTCAATCAATTAACATCTAAGGGCCCCTTTTTACCCCAACCACACTACTTTCATTACTCTACTAGGTCCAAGTCCTGCAGGTGAACTTCAGGTAATGGTACTGGCTGTCCAAATTGTCACTCTGGTTATTATAGTTCTCCTTCAAGCTTAAAGAAATGAAGAATGTTATGAATATCGAGTCTTTCAGCAGCAGCTATCAAGCAGAAGACAGGGGAAATCTGAATAGCAGTTGATATATTTTCTTAGGTCCACTCAGTACGAAAATAATTCTCCTGGGATAGCCACATACCATTTTCACTTTCTCAGCTCAGAGCATCAACATCATGTGGCAGCTACTCCCTCAAAGGCTAGAATAACAGGAAGAAATATAGAATCATCTAAAGGAGTCACATATTTTTGTATATGTTGTTTATATGTATCTTTAGTTATTATTTTTTTCCAGTCAACAAAGGAAACAATGCTAAAAGAAACATATTATGTATTCCAAATCCTTGCTGAACATAAAGGAAAGCTGTACACCCCAGTTTTATTCAAAATAAAGGAATATATCCCATGAAAATAAAGTATCACTCTACCACATTACAATGAGACCACTATCTCTACCAAATAATGTATTACAAGTCCTCTTTTTCTTCCCTCTCTCAAAATACTAAAGGAAGGCAGAAAAACACATTCAGGCTTGAAGACATTCAGGGAGCAAGTTCCCTCAAAAACACCTTTCCTCCTCAAAATAATAAAAAAGGTAACTTGTCACTAACTTCTCCTTTCTTGGAGACCTAATTTCTCTGGGACCTAATTTCAGCTGTGACAGCACTGCACAAGTAGTCCTCAAATCAGGACCTAAATTATACAGGGCTCCATAGGTCAAGACCAGCATCTTAACCTCTATCTGAAATCTAATCAGTAGGCAGAGAAAGCTGCACAGCATTATATGCAGTAGAGCTTAGCAACTGGCCTTTTGTATTGTCCACCAGTTCTGCTTCCCAGGCAGTGCCAAGATGTTATCTAACCACTTTGTAAAAAGAGGAGAGAAAGGCCCTACAAGTATATTAAGCTGAATTCTTATAGTGTGAAAGCAGGTATTTTCCCTCCAATATCTCACAGGTCATATAGTGTATATTAGTATGTTTCTTTTAAAATAGTCTGGTTATTACATTTCAAAATTGCAGTTAGAAGATCAAGCAATCCTTTCATGCTTAAGCAACAATTATCAGGAGTAAAAACAGTGTAAACCAGCTTCAATCTTTATTTACCTTAATATTAATCCTTCTCTTCTCCTAAATGTTGATAGGAAGGGGAAAACGTAGATCCTAATACTAAAACCTAGGTAATATATCATTAATTGTATAGGAGAAGGAATAGGCTCTCATTTCTAGCCATGGCACTGGTAAATTAGCAAGAACAAAAATGCATTTTGTCCTTGAATTAAGCACAAAGGAAAGAAAAACACATTTAGTAGCAGGGAGCCATCTTTACAACATGAATTTTAGAGAAAAAAATGTGCTTCAATAGAAAATTTTTTTTCAGTACCTACAGGAGTAAAAGAGAAGTGAGTACATGCTCCTTATTGCGTTAATAGGACTGATAGTCATAATTTAAGTAAGCTATAAAGTCAACAGCATAAGGGAATATCATGGGAAAATCTATAAAGACTTTTGTCTTGGATCAGGATACTAGATGGGTGTTTGAGTGCTGCCAGCTACTAGGAGAGCTAGACTGAGAACTACACATGAGCCACACTGGCAACTTCATTATGCTGTGTGCTAACATTTCACCTATAGAATCACAGAATCAGTAAGGTTGGAAGGGACCTCTGGAGATCATCTAGTCCAACCCCCCTGCTCAGCAGGGTCACCTAGAGCATGTCAGACAGGGTTGCATCCAGACGGGCTTTGAGTATCTCCAGAGCAGGAGACTCCACAACCTCTCTGGGCAACCTGGTCCAGTGCTCCGTCACTCTCACAGGGAAGAAATTCCCCCTCACGGTCAGGCAGAACTTCCTGTGCTTCAATTTCTGCCCATTGCATCTTGTCCTCTCACATGGGACAACTGAAAAGAGTTTGTCTCCGTCCCCTCTTTTGATCTGTTTCTCCACTCCTTCCTATAGCAATCCTTTGGGTCAACATTTATCCCAGTGCACAGCTTTGCAGGAAATCTGTATATTTGTTTATTTATTTGTTTTTTTTTTTCTTATTTCCCTTTCTTTCTTTCACCACTGATAAAAATACAAATCATGAAGGTTAATACAGCATACAAAAACCATTGCTACCTGGAGAGACTTAGTCATGACTCAAAATCACTAACATTAACCACAAAAGATGCCATTGTATCTTTCTGTCTAGCAATCAGAAGCATCAGGCATTTCAAAAAAAATCTTGAGAAGATTGAAAAAAAAAAAAACAAATGCAGAGAGAGAAAGCAAAAGAACATTACAGTCCTTTGAAGTTACATCTACTAAGATACTTCTTGATAAAAAAGGATTTTGGATAAAAATGAGAAAGGTAAAGTTACTTGCTAGATCACACAAAATGACTAATACATCATTTTCAAGTCTGCTTCTATAATTTCCTCAGTTTGTTCATTAGCTCCAGTTTTTCTTCTTAACTTCTGTATCAAAAAATAAGCTCTACAAATTCTTTATTCTCCAATTGAAATATAATGGAATAAAAATATTTTATAAGTATTTCTTCATTTGTTTAGTGTGAGAGGAAAAGGGAGAATAGAAACCAAGGTATATTAAAATGCAATACAGATTGCCCAATCAAATAATTGTATGAAGCGAAGATTTTTAAGAATGACTACAGATATGAGTACCTATATTCTTGAGTATTGAACATAGAGATAAGAGTATGTAACTCACCATATAGGAGATGAACAGACAAAAGATAATGGACCTTAATGGATGATATTCAAAAGCTGCATGTACACTCACTTCTAAAAACCCATTATCTGCACTGAAGATTTGCATGCCTGATTTGGCAAGTCCGAAATATCCTGTCTTTATACTGATACTGTCTTTATCATAACCCATAGATCTACATCTTGCTTTGTTAAATAAGAATATAAATTATCTAGAAAGTGTGTGGGTCTCTGAAATAGGCCTGAATTTCCCTTAGTTATTAGGCGAAATATTTATTATCTCTTAAAATGTTGGATCATTACTCCGAGGAATATAGTCTTTTTTTTTTTTTTTTTTTTTTGGCTAAGTAAATGTGAAACATGGTTACACAACTCTTACCATACTGCATCTTTGTAAACTATTCGCTGCTTTGTGAATCTAAGAAGAGCCATCAAATAGTTTCATAACTAGAGTGTTGCAAGATAACAGACTTGCATTAGATGCTTAAATTCACTGTCATAACTGTACTGGGGGATAACACCGCTGTTTCATAGAGCACGAAAACTCTGCAGATATTGGGAAAGAAATGACACACAATTGACATTGTTGAGAAAATGAAAACCAAGAGAATAAAATTTTCTGACACGAAAGTTGGCTAGAGCAAGCACCATTTTTCTAAAGTATTCCATACTATTTATAATAACCACTTGAGGGCGTCTCTTTATTTTAAGGACCTTTTACAGATAACAGCGTTCAGAAGCACCTTAACAAGAGATGTTGGTACCAAAAATATTCAAAGGAAAGACTGCCACCTACTGACTGTTTCTGTCCCTCTTTCTCTAAGGCCTGGAAAGGTTTCCCATTCTTTGTCCTTGAAATTCCAACCATTTCTTTGCTAAATTTGTTAATCTGATAGTACAATAACATAAATAAATAAATAAATTTATATCTAATGTTTATATCCTACTGAAACTTATATAGAAAGTGCAAAAATAAGTACTGGACAAATGACATTAATTTTCAATCAAAATTATTTTTTCACAATTAAAAAATAACATTGGGATGTAGATTAATTATGCGCAAAATTCATGTACTCTAGTTATATGAAGCAAAAAAAAAAAACCTTTTGAAACCATGAGAAGGCAACTCCAAAGAATACCTTAAAAATAATGCATTTAGCATTTGTGTTTGTTTTTCTTAAATTAGTTTTCAAAATTAGTCCAAGACCATTTTTCAAATAGTGACCTGGTAGATTTTTGACTTTAAATTCTTAAAAAAGAAAGATTATGACAGAAATTTTTACAACATGGTTCCTTAGACAATATACAATAGCAACATTATCAGAAAAAAAAAAATCCCACTAGATTGGCTTTCACCATCATATAGATAAGTTTATCAAAGGAAATTGAAACAGAAAGTACAAACTACATGATACGTTCAGAGGAATTAGATAATAGGCCCTACTCCCAATCTAGAAATTACTGCTTATTTCTCAGTATTATAAATTCAATTAAAGATAGTATCCAGAGCTACTGCTGAGTTGAATGAATATACCATGACCTATCAAATAGTGGGAGCTTGTTCTTTCAGTCCATTAGCCCTGAGGTGCCTACGCTAAAATATTCACATCTCCGTGAATTGCAATTATTTATTCATTATCTAACATATAACCCAAAAGCTATAAAAATTGCTTAAGACAGTTTCACATTAAATTCTATAAAAACATTTTCAGGGAGAGACTGGATTTTTCCCAACAAATTTGCAATGTTCGCTCTTTGTTTCTACTCCTATATTATCTCTGATATATCTATATTTAGACAAGGAAGTAGAATATTTCTCTTACTGTCTAATCTGAACTGAAGCATTATGAAACTTTTCTTAGCATCTTTTATTTGTTTCCACCAGTGCCTAGACAACTTAGAGCAAATTAAATAATTTAAAGCACTATCTTCAGTCAAAACACATTAAATAGCTCTTTTGTTCCTCCCTCTTTCTCTAGTTTGTGCTGTAGACTTTAATGAGAAGACCACAGAGTAGGTTTCAAATCTGATGAAAAACTGACATTGTTTATAATATACTTCCTCCACCTTACATTCA